>NW_027361878.1:20302500-21792500 GCF_039654945.1 Dendrobates tinctorius
GTAGGTATTTTCTGTGCACTGATTGATGTCACTGATCTACCCCGTGACTTCTGTGTTATTTACATGTTTTTTTCCCCTTTTCACTTTCTGCAGCCCAAGCTTTATGTTTTGCACTCTTGGGATGCTGACTGTAAAGTTTGCTGCCGGTGCCATCAGCTCCTACGGTCTTATCTTCCTGCACCGTGCCCGGGGTATCATACAAGAGAGCGCACAAAATCAGACTGAAGTCGGCGGTTACTATGACAGGTACAAGTTTACCAAACTTTGATTTGACAATCACTGTTGGGAATTTAATGTTCCCTCTACCCCAGTTTTCCCCTTAAAAAAAAAATTATATTTCAAATGATTATTATATCAAATTATTTATATTTCATTAATTCGAGCTCCTTCACTAATCTCTTTACCACTTTTCTTTGCAGTCTCATCTTTGGGTTAAATTCATGCATCTCTGGCATCTTGGGAGTTGTAATAGGTGTGAAGATAGCAAAAATATATAGGAAGAACAACCCACGTGCCGACCCAATAGTTTGTGCATCCGGCCTGCTCGGCTGCATCGTTTTCTTGGCCTTCGCTCTATTTATGGGAAACATCAGTATCGTGGCCACATATGTAAGTACCTGATGTGTAGATTGCTTTATAACCTTACTGGGTCTCGGAAATAGGACAGATGTAATGAGCGGTAGAAATCATAGACTATGGCGGGGGCTGTCTAGGAATGTATGGAAACTGGGGGATGAATGGATTAAAGGGAACCTGTCACCTCGCTTTTCCGCTACAAGCTGCGGCCACTGCCTTTCGGGGCTTATCTGCTACATTCTATAATGCGTATATGTATTGTTCCTTATCTCTGCAGGTGCTTATGTTCTTGGGAATCATGTGTCTGAATCTGAGCTGCTCCGTTTCGGCTGATATTCGCCTGGTGAGTGGAGAAAAGCGCTAAAGTTAGCAAAGCTAAAAATTCTATTTATGTAGTCAGCCAGTATGTTCTGTTTCACCCATCAAGGCCCCTTAATCCTGGCTGTATCCAAGCATTTGTTGGATAATTCCCAACTAAACTCCAAAATAGACGGCCCAAGAAGATTAAAAACTTCTTTAATAAAATCTCAGCACATAACGGGCTTCTGGGCTTTTTTTTTCAATCCTGGCTGACTGTGCTCTTTACTTCTGTTTCACATATGTTCACTTTGCCAATGTTCTCTTAACTTGCTGCGTCCCGTGACTTACTTCTGCTCACTCAGAATATTCTCTTGTTTCAGTATGTAGTATCTCCTGCAAGAAGATCAACAGCACAAGCCATATTTATGATAGTGTCCGAGCTGGGGACTGTCGGAAGCTCCTATGTCATCAGGCTGGTAAGTAACTTTTACATATTTTCACATCACTTTAAAGTTACATTCATACATCTTTTTCCATTTGAACATCCTAGAAACATAGAATGTTAAAGTTGGCAGGGACCTCCAGGGTCATCGTGTCCAACCTCCTGCTCAATGCTGGATTCACTAAACCATCTCAGATAGATGTCTGTCAAGCCTCTGTTTGAAGACTTCCATTGAAGGAGAACTCGCCACCTCTCGTGGTAGCCTGTTTCACTCATTGGTTACCCTCATTGTCAAAAACATTTTGCTATTATCTAATCTGTATCTTCTCCCTTTCAGTTTCATTCCATTGTTTCCCATGTTTCCATGTGCAAATGAGAATAAGGTGATCCCTCTACACTGTGACAGCCCTTCAGATATTTTTAGACAGCTATTAAGTCTCCTCTTAGCTTTTTTTGCAAGCTAAACATTCCCATATCCTTTAACTGTTCCTCGTAGAACATACTTTGCAGTCCGCTTACCATCCTGGTACCTCTTCTCTGAACTTGCTCCAGTTTTTCGATGTCTTTTGCAAAATGTGGTGCCCAGAACTAGACACAGTATTCCATATGATGTATGACCAAAGAGGAGTAGAGGGAGATAATTACTTCATGTGATCTAGACTCTTTTCTTCTTTTCTTAATACATCCTAGAACTGCATTTGCCTTTTTTTGCTGCTGCATCACACTGTTATCTCATGTGCAGTCTGTGATCTACTAGTATACTGTCTTTTTCAAACAAACTGTTGCTTAGTTCTATTCCTCCCATTCCGTAATTGGAATTTTAGTTTTTCTTGCCCACGTGTAGAATCTTGCATTTCTCCATGTTAAATATAATTCTATTAGTCACTGCCCTTTATTCAAGTTTATCTAGATCCTTCTGAGTCCTTTCTCTATCTTCTCTATTGTTAGCTCTTCATTCCTAGCTTTTCATTGTCTGCAAATTTGATCAGTTTACCTTCAGTTCCCTTATCTAGATCATTTATAAAAATGTTGCATAACACTGTGGCCAGGAAAGAGCCTTGTAGTACCCCACTTGAAGCACTCTTCCAATTGGATGTGCAACTATTTATTACCACTCTTTGAGTACGATCACTGAGCCATTTATGAATCCACCTAACCGTACCCTTGTCAATCCCATACTTGGTCATTTATTCAATAAGGATTGTATGAGATACTTTATCAAACGCTTTGTTGAAGTCAAAATATACAATATCTACCGCATTTCCCTGATCCACCCAGTCAGAGATTCCATCATAGAAGGAAATTAGATTAGTCTGGCATGACTTGTTTGCTACAAATCCAGGCTGGCTCTTGTTAATTGCTTGTAATCTTATCCAAGTACTTACATACATGCTGTTTAATAATTTGTTCAAAGATCTTTCCTGGTATAGAAGTAAGGCTCACTGGCCTGTAATTTCCTGGTTCTAACGTCTTTCCTTTTTTGCACATAGGGACATTTGCCCTTCTCTAATCTTACGGGACTATTCCTGTTCTTCCAGGTTTTTTCCTAGTGGCTCTGCAATTTCTTTTGCTATATCTTTTAGTATCATAGGATGTAATTCATCTGGACCAGGAAATTAAAATTAATATAAATTGTCTAAGTGTTCTCTCACGATATTTCTGTTTACGGATAATGTGAATCAATTTATTCCTTTGATAGCACACCAATGATCATTTGATGTTACATTTGCTCTTTTAGAGAACACAGGGGCAAAATATGAATTTAAAAGTTTGGCCTTCTCAACATCAATTTTGAACGCTTGACTCTTTTCATTTTGTAAAAATCCTGTAGCATCTTTGACTTTTCTTTTGCTTTTCACATATCCCCAAAATCCTTTGTTACTGCTTTTGTCCTCACCTTGCAAGCTTAATTTCATTACTGGCTTTAGCTCTTCTAACGCTTGCCCTGCATTCCCTGCAAACAACAATATATTATTCTTAAGATATGCCCCATCTTTCCATTTGATATGTATTTATTTTTTTCCCTTTTAGCAAGTGTTTAAGTTCTGTGTTCATCCATCTTGGTCTCTTTAAATACTTCCAATTCTTCCTTCTTTTCGGAATTTTTACAGATTGTGCAGTGAGAATTTCATTTAGCAAAATCTCCCATCCTTCTTGGACATTTCTGTCCTCTAGAACATCCAGCCATTGGACCTCTCCTACCCTATTTCTGTGTCTATTAATATCCGCCTTTCTGAAGTCCAAGATAAGATCTGTCGCAAAGTTGCTTATTTTCATGTGTATTATTGATCTTTTCTTTACATAACCACTTTAAGTAATTAGATAATTTATTAGGTGGTCACATTTAGCAAAATGAACAATCACTTTTAGGAACGTTGTGTCCTGCAAATGAATGTTCATGGCCTAATGATTATTTATTCTGCGAATTCTACCTCTGCAGACAGCAGACATTCAGAACATACAAGTAGTATCCATACACATACATTAACCAGCAGAACTATATATGGAAGCTATGCACCAGCAAACCATTCTTACCTTGTGTGCACGGCAGGAGAACTCCAAAGACAAGATGTCCTGGAGTTGTCATAGATCATCTGCTGAAGGAGGATGTCACATCAGTCCTGTCTCTAGACAATACAATGTTATATTCTTTAATAGCATAATAAATAAAAAAGACAATCAATGAATTAATAGTGTATATAAACAGAGCTATCCGAATATGGCCACATGTAAAACATGATGCTACAAACGAGACAAAATCTTGGGAAAAGGTAATACATAATTATCAACAGTATCCCTAATCAGAATATCAGTTCAAAATAAAGTGCCAGTGCATATTCTCCAAAGATATAGGGATCCTCGGGGGGCCTTCCCAGCCCGCCAAGGAAGCCATTGCGAAATGCGCATCGGGGCACATGGCTACAGATGGACATCAATATGGGTAAGAACTATTTAGAGTATTTATGGCCCCTTAGCTTACTAGGTGGTGAGTTCTATGTGATAGGTCACTGACCAGAGAACTAGGAGAAATCTCCATGCTACTGTAGTATTACTTACCTATATGCATTTATGATTTGGTCATCCCTATATCTTTGGAAAATATGCTCTGGCACTTTATTTTGAACTGATATTCTGATTGGGGATACTGTCAATAAATATGTATTACCTTTTTGCCTTCATTTGGCTGATTTCACACTTGCGTCTTTTTGCGCTGCGCTTTTGCGCTTACATGCGCATGCATTTTTTCCCTACATTTAACATGGGTGCGCATTGTAATGCGTTTGTATACATTTGTATGCACATGCGTTTTTTTGTAGTGTGCACCCAGGCGCACAAAATACAACCTGTTGCATTTTTGGTGCGTCCGCCCTGTCTCAAAAAAACGCATGCGCGCGCAATGCGCACAGAATTCACCCAAAAACACATTAAAGTCTATGGGAGCGCTGACGTGCGCATGGTCATGCATACGTCTGCGTTTAAAAACGCATGCGTTTTTTGTAAAAACCATGCGCAAAAAACAAGAAAACGCATTAAAAACGCATGATGTGTTTTTTATGCGCATTTGCACTGCGCATGCAGCGAAGCGCAAAAAAACGCAAGTGTGAAAGTTGCCTTTTGTCTTGTTTGTAGCATCATGTTTTACATTTTGGCATCTGTGGCCATATTCGGATAGCTCTGTTTATATACACTATTAATTCATTGATTGTCTTTTTTATTTATTATGCTATTAAAGAATATAACATTTTATTCTATTTAAAAAATTCCTTTGCCTTTTGGTGGTGTATTTGCACCATGTTTTGGTGTTTGAATGCTGTTTGAGAGCTCCACAGGGTTGATACCCATATTTATTCAGGTTGTTTAAATCCCGAATTCTGATTATGATATCTGTGTTTGAGATTGTGTTATTCTGTCTCTAGACAATGTGTAGTGCTGGGGCTGTGGAAACTGGAACCGGTGCTGTTCAGGGTTTGGAGGATGGAAGCTCCTCCACTATCTGCAGTGAGGCACCTTTTAGTTCTATGATCACCAGATTTCATTGTTATCCATTGACTGCTGTCAGTGTAAATGTGTCCAGTCAATTGTTTTTTTTACTTTCATTAACCATACATAACTGTTTATTTTGTCATATTTTCAGATATCCAACGCCATCAAAAGTCATAATCCAGACACGTCTTTATGGAGGTTCCACCGTTTACAGTACGCCCTCATGTTTTGTCTTGTTGTCGTGGCTGTAGGAAAAGGATTCTTTTTGGCATGTGCCCACTTTATTGAAAAAGATCGTAAGATGGCAGAGACAGAGTCTGAAGGTACGTGCAGAAATATGTTCATTATCCACTCATATCTCTTGCAGAATTCATTTGTATAAGCATTAGCTCCATAATCAGTAACTGTAATACCCAGCATCTGTATAATACCTCTATCTCCATAACAAAGCTCCATAACTAAATATGCATATATTTTAACCTGGTATAAATTCCGCTCTTTTTCTGGCGTTGTTTGTTCTCACATCTCCCCATTCCTGATATATGTCTTCCTGTATATTTATCAAGCATTTCAGCCAACTAGGCATGATCATCAAGCTATTTCTCAAAAAGAGAAACATTTTAAAAGTCATGCCCACTTAAAAAAATAAAAACTAGATTTACATAAAGGGAGAATTGAGAACCCTAGGAATAAAGGACGAGCAATGATAGTTTCAGGAGAATGACGGCATTTAGAACAGGTGAAAAAAATAGTTAAATGTCCGGTTATCTTGTTCAATTGTTTTTTTAACATTTTCAAATTTTACAATAATGTTAACAAGGACTATAAACTGGGGAGGGATAAAAAGGGAAGAATGGGGTAACAACGTGAAGTTACAGGAAAGAAAGTAAAGTCAAGGCTGCTCATTATTACTAGGAATAAACCGACTATTATAATGTTGCATTTTGTACATAATATTTACAAACATTTAATTTAGTACATATCTGGTATATTTTGGTAATACACCTTTAGTTTTTAAGTTGTGGATTTAGCATGTGTTAAAAAAAACACATTTACATCATGACATTCATCCAACTCAATATGGGTTTAAAAAAAAACTTTTTTACCTAAGCACAAAGTTGAACTTCTAATATTGTGCGTTGATGCCCCTTCCATTACGTCTGATGTTGAGGGAGGAATTATTTGCTTCAATTTTGTTGTAATTAAATGTTTAATCACCAAAAAGATGTAACAAGAGATATGTTGAAATTCGGGTGGAATTTCTTCTACAACTTGCTATAATACTACTAGCTATGGAGTAATATTGGATTTAGAAATTCATAGGAGTAAGTTCAAAGTTTCTTTCCACAATTCCTTTAAAAATGAACAACTCCAAAATATGGGTAAAATTTACCCCATTTTCCCAAAGTCTCTCGAGCAGAGAGAAGATTGGGAAGGAAATACTCTGTGGAGTTGCACTGGAGTAAAGTACCACCGTAACACAATGTCATAGTGTGTCTCATGGAGAGAAGCGCATGTACTGGTAGAATACGTCAGGTTTAGTGCTCTACTGTATATATAGATAAGCCTTCTGTATTATATTTTATAAACTCATTTTTTAATCCTGTTTCTATTTTTCTTTATAGATTGTCTCCTGAAGGAGGTAACAGTTGCATCTCCATAAATTGGAATTTTTTATGGCTGGACCTGAGGAAAACTTAAAGGTATGATAAGATGGGAATGGTCAGATTGTGTCTTTTGACCAGTAGCCATTTTTTACATTTTTGATAAAGAGAATATATTTGTGAGAATCAAATTTTATTCTAGTAATGATTCGGAGTAGTGTGTGATCTGCCTTGAAGAGATGTTTAGACACCGACATACATCATGTAGTTCTTCTTTATTTAGCCATTAGTCTAATATTTGGGATAGTTATCTTGTCTGAGCAGTCGAGTCTAAGTAACCATTTGAATCAATGTTAAAATCACCAAAAAGTAATTAATCTCCCTTCTGAAGTTTGTTGACAGCCATCTCCATATGAATAGAGGGTATAGTCCTAAACCAAGAATGAGCAAATATCAATTATGTTAAATCTTTTCTTACAAGGCAATATTTCAGTAACCAGGAGTACATTGCATGCCACTTATATATGATATCCAGTTGATTCATCTTCAGTCATAATCAGTCATATTTATTATTTCTGCAGATCACTATTCCAGAGAGAGGCCTGAGTGTGATCCATCAATAAATAAAGAATCCAGCCAGATGTGATGACTCTTCTACAAGACGAAAACATGTCAAAAAAAAAAGAGACAGATTCCGGGCTCGGTTTTTGTACTCACTTATGGACATATAACTTATAGGACTTTCCGCAGTCAGACGTACTCACGGAATAATGTGAGTTTCCTGCTGCATAAAGAGGCAGATTCCGGGCTCGGTCTCTGTACTCACTTATGGACATATCACTTATAGGACTTTCCGCAGTCAGACGTACTCACGGAATAATGTGAGATTCCTGCTGCATAAAGAGGCAGATTCCGGGCTCGGTCTCTGTACTCACTTATGGACATATCACTTATAGGACTTTTTGCAGTCACATGTACTCACGGAATAATGTGAGTTTCCTGCTGCATAAAGAGGCAGATTCCGGGCTCGGAATCTGCTCTCGACATTTACCAGACTTTTCATGCTGAGAAGTGTTCACAGATGAAGTGACATCTATATTAATTTATGTCTTCGTCATGAGGCCTATCATAATTAGAGCCACATTGAAGACTATTGGGCAACACGGTGGCTCAGTGGTTAGCACTGTTGCTTTGCAGCGCTAGGGTTCAAACCCAACCAAAGAAAACTGCAAGGAGTTTGTGTGTTCTCCCCGTGTTTGCGTGGGTTTCCTCCGGGTTCTCCGGTTTCCTCCCACACTCCAAATACATACTGATAGGAAATTGAAAAATAAATAATTGAATATTATTCCAACTATTATTGAGTATTCTTATCTTTGACACCTTGAATGAAGTTAATAGTCAGTATGATGACACAGCTGAACCCACAGGCTGGAAGCTTGTGTGATGGCCGAACTGCTACATTACGGAGTAGCTACTACTAGGACTTGTGAATCCACTGTTGGGAAGTGTATTAAATCTAGCTATAATGGAGCATTGCTGGGATTTGTGGTTCAATGCATGAGGAATTATAATAGGACAAGCCATGGAGGGACTTTTATTATATTCAGTGCACCAACTGTTTCTGCAAGCGTGCCAACATCTGTGGCAACTGGGCGCCAACATTAGAATGTGTTGTTTCCATTGCTGCAGTCATTTGTAGTTTAAGTGATGTTATTGTGCTGCTTGTGATTTAAAGGGGAAGCGCCATCCCTAACATTCAAGTTTACTGCCAACCCCATCTTGTGTCTGTATTTGTATATAGTGTAATACTATTTGTTTTGCTGTTACTTGCTGTTCCCCTTACAACATTAGCCATTTATCCCCCTCTATGAATAAATCTGTTAAGTGTTCCAACCTCATCTCCTATGAGTGTGTACGGAGCGTGGACAAGGGTTTCCCAAGTCAACCCTTAACAGAAGACTTTCCTGCATCCCACTACAGCTCCCAGTCAGATTCAGTTGGAGGCTGTTTTCCTTATTGAGGTGAGAACTACGGGACACTCTTTCCATGGAGGCGGATTAAAGGGGTGTTTCATAAACCAGGATGCACCCACAATGGGGGACATTGCTACATAATGGGGGAGGGATTGTAATGCATCTATCCTTATAGGATTTAGTGACCACAATTAGTGTGAAGTTAAGAAAGTGTTGGAGAGTGATTCAGGAGAAAGCAGAATAGGCCAGAGGGCCACACAGTACAGAAAGGCACAGAACGCTTAGGAAAGAAGAATGCGGTCGGCCGCCACTTGGTACAATGGTGTCCCATAGAGAATACGGGCCTATGGCTCGAATCAGGAAAGAGGAACCTTTTTCATCTCACATCTCCCAGTGAAGGGGGCCATAGTGGGAACCAGTACGGGAAAGTGGGTGCAGGAATATGGGGATTGCAGAGCCAGAAAGAGCATCTCACAGGCTAGAGGAGCCAGCATTGAGAGGGAAAGCTCAGGCTGAAAACATGAACTTGTGCTGTACTGAAATTGCCATGGATTGTTTGTTATCACGTAAAGTTACACTGTTAAAGCAGAATACGGTGCCTGTTCCTGAGTGTGTGATATATTAGATAGAATAAAAGCCGGCAATTCAGCAGCCATGAAATGTAAAATCACAGCAGGAGCCGACATCGTAGAATAGATGGATTACATACAGTAAATACACATAGGATAGATGCACAGATGTATTAAAGGAGTCGGTGTCTTTCTTTCAATTAAAGGACTTTATGCTGGGTGTGTGTGTTTTCATACAATGGGGTTAGTAATAGGGGAGTCTTATTAACGCCTCTCCATTACTAACCTCGGGGTTTGGTGTCACCTGACAATACAAAGGTGACATCAACCCCCCCAACTACCACCCCACTTACCACCGCTGCAGGGCAATTGAGAAGAGCGAGGCTAAGTGCCAGAATTGGCGCATCTTATTTTTAATCGGATTTGCATTTGTCCGATTTCATCGCAAGTGGGAATGAGCCCTAATTCTGAGCTACTCCTACCCTTTCCACATGACACTGATTCACTTTCCTATTTGTGATGCTCTGTTCGTACATCTATCCAGTATTAGGCAGTTCGTTTTGTTCATTTTGCAATGCCACCAGTTTTCACCAGATAAATCAAAACTCTATTAAAAGAAAGTTTCTCTTGTTTTGTTTCAATTATTATCCAAGCACTTAATAAATAAATGTTGAGCTTATAGAGACGACTCATAGCCGACAATTGTCCCGGGGATGATCAATGCTTTCATTGGTTGCCAAAATGTGGTGGGAAGAGACGTGAATGGACGGGCCCATCTGTTATCTCAGCAATGAGCAAGAGCACAACCTGCGCCCAGTATTATTAACGATAGAAATAGTCATTGTCTGCATTCATAATAAAGTCTTGTAAAGCGGCTTTATCTGGTCAGGCACTATATCACGGACCCATCATCACCGCCTTCTTCATCAACTTAAGCAGCACAAGGTTCTGTGAGTCCAAAAAAAGGGTGTTCTCTTTTCTAGTACATAAGCTACAGCTATAGCAGAGGTGAATTCATTCATTTAAAGGGGTTGTCTGGGACTTTAACATTGACTTATCCTTAGGATAGGTCATCAATGTCTGATCGATGGGGGTGCGACACTCGGCACCCCTGTGGATCAGTTGTTCCCGGTGTCAGCCCAGTTGTGGAGCTGCACAGCACAGCGCAGTCGATTGCAGAGTGGCCAAGTCCGGGTACTGCACATCAGTGCCCTATTCAAATCAACAGAGGGTGGATGTGCAGTTTCCGTCCGCGGCCACTATTCTGTAGACGTTGCTGTGCTGCTCAGTATCTGAGCAGTTGCAGACCAATACCTGGAAAAGCTGATCAACGGGGTGCCAGGTGTCGCACCCAAATGGGTCATACATTTATGTCCTATCCTAGAAATTGGCCAACAATGTTTAAATCCCAAACAACCACTTTAATAGGAAACGCTTTCTTTAGAGGAGTTTTTCTTTTCCTTAGGGTTCATTCATATGTCCATTTTATTTTCATGTACAAGAAAAATGGACTGAGTTTCATCAGTCTTTATAACAGCTTCTCAGATCAGTTCATGCAAATGGATGGCATCCGGATGCTAACAAAAAAAATCTCTAAAAAAAGATGCTTCAGGAAAAAAACAGCATTTTTGGAAGCGCCTTCCTCTTCAATGGGTTAGCCTCCTGGAAAAGATGTTGTATGCACAAAACCTAACTCAACACTGACCTTGAACTCCGTACAATTTATTAATGTCACTGCATTTATGGGTTCAATTAACTTAGTCTACAGTTGGTACGGAAAGTATTTAGACCCGTTTAAATTTTTCTCTCTTTGGTTCATTGCGGACATTTGGTAAATTAAAAAAAGGTCATTTTTTTCTCATTAATGTACAATCTGTACCCCATCTTCACTGAACAAAACATATGTAGGAATTTTTGCAAATTTATGAAGAAAGAAAAACTGAAATCACATGGTCATAAGTATTCAGACCCATTGCTCAGACACTCATATTTAAGTCACATGCTGTCCATTTCTTTGTGATCCTCCTTCAGATGGTTCTACTCCTTCATTGGAGTCCAGCTGTGCTTAATTAAACTGAGAGGACTTGATTTGTAAAGACACACACCTGTCTATATAAGACCTCACAGTGCATGTCAGACCAAATGAAAATCATGAGGTCAAAGGAACAAGCCAAGGAGCTCAGAGACAGAATTGTGGCAAGGCACAGATCTGGCCAAGGTTACAAAAGAATTTTTGCAGTACTCAAGGCTCCTAAGAGCACAGTGGCCTCCATAATCCTTAAATGGAAGAAGTTTGTGACCACCAGAAGTCTTCCTAGACCTGGCCGTCCAGCCAAACTGAGCAATTTTGGGAGAAGAGCCTTGGTGAGAGGGGTAAAGAACCCCAAGATCACTATGGCTGATCTCCACAGATGCAGTAGGGAGATGGGAGAAAGTTCCACAGTCAACTATCACTGCAGCCCTTCACCAGTCGGGCAGGGGCGGACACAGACTGTAGTGGGCCCCTGTGCAAGAAATTTTTCTGGCCCCCCCAGTGCCCTTCATAGGGAAACAAAGTTATGTAAACATATACATTGTAATATTTATTTAGAACGCAACTATCAAATCTAAATAGTAAAGTTGTTTAGTTTTTTATTAAATATGCAACATGTAAGTTAGGGTGCCTTCACATAGGCGAGTTTTTTGTATCCGATGAGATCAGGCGAAAACTGCATCCGACTTGATATGGTTTTTCTTTTTGCCCTTAAGGATGCTTTCACACTGGCATTTTTCGACACTAGCAGCAGATCCTGCAGACTTCTGCACCTCTGCCGCCTAACGGGCGACTTGTGGCAACGATCCGGCAAGCCACATTCATTCTCTATCGGGCTTGCGGCCGGCCGCGGCAAGTGCAGTTGTGCTAGATCCGTGTTACATGGTGCCACTAAAATAAACAGTGGATATGCTGCGTTTTTTAGAGCGGGAAAATCTACACCATGTCAATTTTTGTTGTGGATTTTCCCACCGTAAATGTACTATATATCTAATATTGAGGCTATGCAGGGCTGGATATAATATCTATAGGGTGCTGCTGGGCTGTATTTATTATTTGCCAGTTGCAACCTCCAAATTATATATACAGGCCAGCACAGCCTCCAAATAACATATATAGCCCACTAGCCCAGCATTGCCTCTAGTTGTTAATATATACAGCCCAGCACAGCCTTCAGGTAATATGTACAGCCCAGAACAGCCTTCAGGTAATATGTACAGCCCAGCACAGCCTTCAGGTAATATTTACAGCCCAGCACAGCCTCCAAGTGATATATACAGCCCAGCACAGCCTCCAGGTAATATATACAGCCCACCACAGCCTCCAGGTAATATATACAGCCCACCACAGCCTCCAGGTAATATATACAGCCCAGCACAGCCTCCAGGTGATATATACAGCCCAGCACAGCCTCCAGTTAATATATACAGCCCACCACAGCCTCCAGGTAATATATACAGACCAGCACAGCCTTCAGGTAATATATACAGCCCACCACAGCCTCCAGGTAATATATACAGCCCACCACAGCCTTCAGGTAACATATACAGCCCACCACAGCCTTCAGGTAATATATACAGCCCACCACAGCCTTCAGGTGATATATACAGCCCAGCACAGCCTTCAGGTAATATTTACAGCCCAGCACAGCCTCCAGGTGATATATACAGCCCAGCACAGCCTCCAGTTAATATATACAGCCCAGCACAGCCTCCAGGTGATATATAAAGCCCAGCACAGCCTCCAGGTGATATATAAAGCCCAGCACAGCCTCCAGTTAATATATACAGCCCAGCACAGCCTCCAGGTAATATATACAGCCCACCACAGCCTCCAGGTAATATATACAGCCCACCACAGCCTCCAGGTAATATATACAGCCCACCACAGCCTCCAGGTAATATATACAGCCCACTACAGCCTCCAGGTAATATATACAGCCCACCACAGCCTTCAGGTAATATATACAGCCCACCACAGCCTTCAGATAATATATACAGCCCACCACAGCCTTCAGATAATATATACAGCCCAGCACAGCCTCCAGGCAATATATACAGCCCAGCACAGCCTCCAGTTAATATATACAGCCCACCACAGCCTTCAGGTAATATATACAGCCCACCACAGCCTTCAGGTAATATATACAGCCCACCACAGCCTTCAGATAATATATACAGCCCACCACAGCCTTCAGATAATATATACAGCCCAGCACAGCCTCCAGGCAATATATACAGCCCAGCACAGCCTCCAGTTAATATATACAGCCCACCACAGCATTCAGGTAATATATACAGCCCACCACAGCCTCCAGGTAATACATACAGCCCACCACAGCCTCCAGGTAATATATACAGCCCAGCACAGCCTCCAGTTAATATATACAGCCCACCACAGCCTTCAGGTAATATATACAGCCCAGCACAGCCTTCAGGTAATATATACAGCCCACCACAGCCTTCAAGTAATATATACAGCCCACCACAGCCTCCAGGTAATATATACAGCCCAACACAGCCTCCAGTTAATATATACAGCCCACCACAGCCTTCAGGTAATATATACAGCCCAGCACAGCCTTCAGGTAATATATACAGCCCAGCACAGCCTTCAGGTGATATATACAGCCCACCACAGCCATCAGGTAAAATATACAGCACACCGCAGCCTCCAGGTAATATATACAGCCCACCACAGCATCCAGGTAATAGATACAGCCGTCCACAGACTCAAGTTAATATACACAGCACAGACTCCAGTTAATAATACAGTACAGCAACAGCCTTCAGGTAATATATACAGCGCCCAGCACAGACTCCAGGTAATATATAATACAGCCTAGCACAGCCTCCAGTTAATATATACAGTTCAGCATAGCTTTCAAGGGAACCAGTCACACCCCTCCCCGCAGGCGTTTTTAAGTAAAAGAGCCACCTTGTGCAGCACTAATACTAATGCTGCATTCTGTTAAGGTGTCTCTGTTACTTAGCTTCAGTTCCACCGCTGAAATAATCGTTTATATAATTGTTCAAAAATACCTGAATTTTGACAGGGGGGCAGGTCTTTCCCCCTCTGACAGACACCTCGCATTCATCATTGATTTCGTATTTGACGCCTCCTCCGATTTCATTTGAAATGCTAGCGCCTGCGCTGTACTGTAGTTTAGTGGGCATGCGCAGTCAGCGCTGCCCGACGTGCCCGTGCTGTCAGATAACATCCCGGCCATCATATCACGCGGGCCTGAGATCCAGCCCCGCAGTCGTTTATGATTTATTCACACTGCTGTTTTGGGATTCTCGGGCATGCGCAGTGGTTATCTGCGGCTCTCTGCCTCCCGGAAATCCCTCCGCCTCATTCCTACATTGAATCGTCAGCGTTGGAATCGTTAGCTCCTCCATTATTGACGTGGCATCACATCCTCCCCTCTGAAAGCTCCTAAAGCTGAACGCTGGTGTGTGGGTCTGCCTGTGTTGGTTCTTTGCGGCTTTGGCAATGCTGGGGGTGATGATTGCATGGCACTATAGTGCCAGGCAGCAATGCTTGGGGTGATGATAATACGGCACAATAGCGCCAGGCGGCAATGCTGGGGGTGATGATTGCACAGCACTATAGTGCCAGGCGGCAATGCTAGAGTTAATGACAATACGGCACTGTAGTGCCAGGCACCAATGCTTGTGGTGATGATAATACAACACTGTAGTGCCAGGCAGCAAAGATGGGGGTGATGATAATACGGCATTATAGTGCCAGGTGGCAATGCTGGGGGTGATGATAATACAACACTATAATGCCAGGCGGCAATGCTGGGCATGATGATTAGACCGCACTATTGTGCAAAGCAGCAATGATGGGGTGATGACTGTACTGCATTATTGTGCAAAGCAGCAATGATAGGGGTGCTGATTATACCGCACTATAGTGCCAGGCGGCAATGCTTGGAGTGATGATAATACGGCACTATAGTGCCAGGCGTCAATGCTGGGGGTGATGATAATATGGTACTATAGTGCCAGGCGGCAATGCTGGGGGTGATGATAATACGGCATTATAGTGCAAGGCGGCAATGCTTGGGGTGATGATAATACGGCACTATAGTGCCATTCGGCAATGTTGGACGTGATGATAATACGGCACTATAGTGCCAGGAAACAATGCTGGGGGTGATGATAATACGGCACTATAGTGCCAGGTGGCAATGCTGGGGGTGATGATAATACGGCACTATAGTGCCAGGTGGCAATGCTGGGGGTGATGATAATACGGCACTATAGTGCCAGGTGGCAATGCTGGGGGTGATGATAATACGGCACTATAGTGCCAGGCGGCAATGCTGGGGGTGATGATAATAAGACACTATAGTGCCAGGTGGCAATGCTTGGGGTGATGATAATACGGCACTGCAGTGCCAGGTGGCAATGCTAGGGGTGATGATAATACAGCACTATAGTGCCAGGCAGCAATGCTGGGGGTGATGAAAATACGAAACTATAGTGCAAGGCGGCAATGCTGGGGGTGATGAAAATACGACACTATAGTGCCAGGCGGAAATGCTGGGGGTAATGATAATACGGCAGAATAGTGCCAGTCGGCAATGCTGGGGGTGATGATAATACTGCACTATAGTGCCAGGCGGCAATGCTGGTGGTGATGATCATACGGCACTATAGTGCGAGGATGCAATGCTTGGGGTGATGATAATACAGCACTGTAGTGCCAGGTGGCATTGCCGTGGGTGATGATAATACGACACTATAGTGCCAGGCGGAAATGCTGGGGGTGATGATAATACGGAACAATAGTGCCTGGCGGCAATGCTGGGGGTGATGATAATACGGCACTATAGAGCCAGGCGGCAATGCTGGGGGTGAAGATAATACAGCACTTTAGTGCCAGGTGGCAATGCCGGGGGTGATGATTATACAGCACTATAATGCCAGGCGGCAATGCTGGGCGTGATGATTAGACCGCACTATTGTGCAAAGCAGCAATGATGGGGTGATGATTGTAATGCATTATTGTGCAAAGCAGCAATTATAGGGTTGCTGATTATACCGCACTATAGTGCCAGGCGGCAATGCTTGGAGTGATGATAATACGGCACTATAGTGCCAGGCGGCAATGCTGGGGGTGATGATAATACGGCATTATAGTGCAAGGCGGCAATGCTTGGGGTGATGATAATACGGCACTATAGTGCCACGCACCAATGCTGGGGGTGATAATACGATACTATACTGCCATGCGACAATGCTGGGGGTGATGATAATGCGGCACTATAGTGCCAGGCAGCAATGCTGGGGGTGATGATAATACGGCACTGTAGAGCAAGGCGGCAATGCTGGGGGTGATGATAAAACAGCACTGTAGAGCAAGGCGGCAATGCTGGGGGTGATGATAATATGGCACTATAGTACCAGGCGGCAATGCTGGGGGTGATGATAATACGGCACTGTAGTGCCATGCGGCAATGCTGGGGGTGATGATAATACGGCACTGTAGTGCAAGGCGGCAATGCTTGGAGTGATAATACGGCACTGTAGTGCCAGGCGGCAATGCTGGGGGTGATGATAATACGGCACTGTAGTGCCATGCGGCAATGCTGGGGGTGATGATAATACGGCACTGTAGTGCAAGGCGGCAATGCTTGGAGTGATAATACGGCACTGTAGTGCCAGGCGGCAATGCTGGGGGAGATGATAATATGGCACTGTCGTGCCAGGCGGCAGTGCTTGGGGTGATGATAATACGGCACTGTAGTGCCAGGCGGCAATGCTGGGGGTGATGATAATACGGCACTATAGTGCCAGGCGGCAATGCTAGGGGTGATGATTATACAGCACTGTAGTGCCAGGCGGCAATGCTGGGGATGATGATAATACGGCACTGTAGTGCCAGGCAGCAATGCTGGGGGTGATGATAATACGGCAGTATAGTGGCAGGTGGCATTGCTAGGGGTGATGATAATACAGCACTATAGTGCCAGGCAGCAATACTGGGGGTGATGATAATACGGCAATATCGTGCCAGGCGGCAATGCTGGGGGCGATGATAATACGGCACAATAGTGCCAAGCGGCAATGCTTGGGGTGAGGATAATGCGGCACTGTAGTGCCAGGCGGCAATGCTGGGTGATGATAATACGGCACTGTAGTGCCAGGCGGCAATGCTGGGGGTGATGATAATATGGCACTATAATGACAGGCGGCAATGCTGGGGGTGCTGATAATACAGCACTATAGTGCCTGGCGGCAATGCTTGGGGTGATGATAATACAGCACTATAGTGCCAGACGGCAATGCTGGGGGTGATAATACGACACTATAGTGCCAGACGGCAATGCTGGGGGTGATGATAATATGGCACTATAGTGCCAGGCGGCAATGCTGGGGGTTATGATAATATGGCACTATAGTGCCAGGCGGCATTGCTGGGGTTGATGACAATACGGCACTATAGTGCCAGGCGGCAATGCTTGGGGTGATGATAATACAGCACTGAAGTGCCAGGCAGCAATGTTGGGGGTGATGATAATACGGCACTATAGTGCCAGGCGGCAATGCTTGGGGTGATGATAATATGGCACTATAGTGCCAGGCGGCAATGCTGGGGATGATGATAATACGGCATTATAGTGCCATTCGGCAATGTTGGACGTGATGATAATACGGCACTATAGTGCCAGGCGGCAATGCTGGGGGTGATGATAATACGGCACTATAGTGCCAGGTGGCAATGCTGGGGGTGATGATAATACGGCACTATACTGCCAGGAAACAATGCTGGGGGTGATGATAATACGGCACTATAGTGCCAGGCGGCAATGCTGGGGGTGATGATAATAAAACACTATAGTGCCAGGTAGCAATGCTGGGGGTGATGAAAATACGAAACTATAGTGCAAGGCGGCAATGCTGGGGGTGATGAAAATACGACACTATAGTGCCAGGCGGCAATGCTGGGGGTAATGATAATACGGCAGAATAGTGCCAGTCGGCAATGCTGGGGGTGATGATAATACTGCACTATAGTGCCAGGCGGCAATGCTGGTGGTGATGATCATACGGCACTATAGTGCGAGGAGGCAATGGTTGGGGTGATGATAATACAGCACTGTAGTGCCAGGTGGCATTGCCGTGGGTGATGATAATACGACACTATAGTGCCAGGCGGCAATGCTGGGGGTGAAGATAATACAGCACTTTAGTGCCAGGTGGCAATGCCGAGGTTGATGATTATACAGCACTATTATGCCAGGCGGCAATGCTGGGCGTGATGATTAGACCGCACTATTGTGCAAAGCAGCAATGATGGGGTGATGATTGTACTGCATAATTGTGCAAAGCAGCAATTATAGGTGTGCTGATTATACCGCACTATAGTGCCAGGCGGCAATGCTTGGAGTGATGATAATACGGCACTATAGTGCCAGGCGGCAATGCTGGGGGTGATGATAATACGGCATTATAGTGCCAGGCACCAATGCTGGGGGTGATAATACGACACTCTACTGCCATGCGGCAATGCTGGGGGTGATGATAGTGCCAGACGGCAATGCTGGGGGTAATGATAATACGGTACTGTAGTGCCAGGTGCCAAAGCTGAGGGTGATAATATGACACTATAGTGCCAGGCAGCAATGCTGGGGGAGATGATAATGCGGCACTATAGTGCCAGGCGGCAATGCTTGGGGTGATGATAAAACAGCACTGTAGAGCAAGGCGGCAATGCTGGGGGTGATGATAATACGGCACTGTAGTGCCAGGTGGCAATGCTAGGGGTGAAGATAATACAGCACTATAGTGCCAGGCGGCAATGCTGGGGGTGATGATAATACGACACTATAGTGTCAAGCGGCAATGCTGGGGGAGATGAAAATACGGCATTATAGTGCAGGCGGCATTGCTGGGGGTGATGATAATACGCACTATAGTGCCAGGCGGAAATGCTTGGGGTGATGATAATACGGCACTGAAGTGCCAGGCGGCAATGCTGGGGGTGATGATAATATGGCACTATAGTGCCAGGCGGCAATGCTGGGGGTGATGATAATACGGCACTATAGTGCCAGGCGGCAATGCTGGGGGTGATGATAATACGGCACTGTAGGGCAAGGCGGCAATGCTGGGGGTGATGATAATACGGCACTATAGTACCAGGCGGCAATGCTGGGGGTGATGATAATACGGCACTATAGTGCCAGGCGGCATTGCTGGGGGTGATGATAATACGGCACTGTAGTGCCAGGCGGCAATGCTTGGAGTGATAATACGGCACTGTAGTGCCAGGCGGCAATGCTGGGGGTGATGATAATATGGCACTGTAGTGCCAGGCGGCAATGCTTGGGTTGATGATAATACGGCACTGTAGTGCCAGGCGGCAATGCTGGGGGTGATGATAATACGGCACTATAGTGCCAGGCGGCAATGCTGGGGGTGATGATAATATGACACTATAGTGTCAGGCGGCAATGCTTGGGGTGATAATACGGCACTGTAGTGCCAGGCGGCAATGCTGGGGGTGATGATAATATGGCACTATAGTGCCTGGCGGCAATGCTAGGGGTGATGATAATACAGCACTATAGTGCCAGGCGGCAATGCTTGGGGTGATGATAATACGGCACAATAGTGCCAGGCGGCAATGCTGGGGGTGATGATAATACGGCAGTATAGTGCCAGGCGGCAATGCTGGGGGTGATGATAATACGGCAGTATAGTGCCAGGCGGCAATGCTGGGGTCGATGATAATACGGCACAATAGTGCCAGGAGGCAATGCTTGGGGTGATAATAATGCGGCACTGTAGTGCCAGGTGGGAATGCTAGGGGTGATGATAATACAGCACTATAGTGCCAGGCGGCAATACTGGGGGTGATGTTAATACGGCAATATCGTGCCAGGCGGCAATGCTGAGGGCGATGATAATACGGCACAATAGTGCCAAGCGGCAATGCTTGGGGTGAGGATAATGCGGCACTATAGTGCCAGGCGGCAATGCTGGGGGTGATGATAATACGGCACTATAGTGCCAGGTGGCAATGCTGGGGTGATGATAATACGGCACTATAGTGGCAGGCGGAAATGCTGGGGGTGATGATAATACGGCACTATAGTGGCAGGCAACAATGCTGGGGGTGATGATAATACAACACTGTAGTGCCAGGTGGCAATTCTGGGGGTGATAATACGACACTATAGTGGCAGTCGGCAATGCTGGGGGTGATGATAATAGGGCACTATAGTGTCAGGCGGCAATGCTGGGGGTGATGATAATACGGCGCTATAGAGCCAGACACCATTGCTGGGGGTGATGATAATTCGACTCTATAGTGCCAGGCACCATTGCTGGGGGTGATGATAATGCGGCACTATAGTACCAGGCGGCAATGCTGGTGTTGATGATAATACAGCACTGTAATGCCAGGTGGCAATGCTTGGGGTGATGATAATACGGCACTATAGTGCCAAGTGGCAATGCTGGGGGTGATGATAATATGGCACTATAGTGCCAGGCGGCACTGCTGGGGGTGATGATAATACGGCACTATAGTGCCAGGCGGCAATGCTTGAGGTGATGATAATACGGCACTATAGTGCCAGGCGGCAATGCTTGGGGTGATGATAATACAGCACTGTAATGCCAGGTGGCAATGCTGGGGGTGATGATAATACGGAACTATAGTGCCAGGTGGCAATGCTAGGGGTGATGATAATACAGCACTTTAGTGCCAGGCGGCAATGCTGGAGGTGATGATAATACGACACTATAGTGCCAGGCGGCAATGCTGGGGGTGATGAAAATACGGCACTATAGTGCCAGGCGGCATTGCTGGGGTGATGATAATACGGCACTATAGTGCCAGGCGGCAATGTTTGGGGTGATGATAATACGGCACTGAAGTGCCAGGCGGCAATGCTGGGGGTGATGATGATACGGCACTATAGTGCCAGGCAACAATGCTGGGGGTGATGATAATACAACACTATAGTGCCAGGCGGCAATGCTGGGGTGATGATAATACGGCACTATATTGCCAGGAGGCAATGCTGGGGGTGATGATAATACGGCACTATAGTGCGAGGCGTCAATGCTTGAGGTGATGATAATACGGCACTATAGTGCCAGGCGGCAATGCTTGGGGTGATGATAATACAGCACTGCAGTGCCAGGTGGCAATGCTGGGGGTGTTGATAATACGGAACTATAGTGCCAGGTGGCAATGCTAGGGGTGATGATAATACAGCACTTTAGTGCCAGGCGGCAATGCTGGAGGTGATGATAATACGACACTATAGTGCCAGGCGGCAATGCTGGGGGTGATGATAATACGGCACTATAGTGCGAGGCGTCAATGCTTGAGGTGATGATAATACGGCACTATAGTGCCAGGCGGCAATGCTTGGGGTGATGATAATACAGCACTGTAATGCCAGGTGGCAATGCTGGGGGTGATGATAATACGGAACTATAGTGCCAGGTGGCAATGCTAGGGGTGATGATAATACAGCACTTTAGTGCCAGGCGGCAATGCTGGAGGTGATGATAATACGACACTATAGTGCCAGGCGGCAATGCTGGGGGTGATGAAAATACGGCACTATAGTGCCAGGCGGCATTGCTGGGGTGATGATAATACGGCACTATAGTGCCAGGCGGCAATGTTTGGGGTGATGATAATACGGCACTGAAGTGCCAGGCGGCAATGCTGGGGGTGATGATGATACGGCACTATAGTGCCAGGCAACAATGCTGGGGGTGATGATAATACAACACTATAGTGCCAGGCGGCAATGCTGGGGTGATGATAATACGGCACTATATTGCCAGGAGGCAATGCTGGGGGTGATGATAATACGGCACTATAGTGCGAGGCGTCAATGCTTGAGGTGATGATAATACGGCACTATAGTGCCAGGCGGCAATGCTTGGGGTGATGATAATACAGCACTGCAGTGCCAGGTGGCAATGCTGGGGGTGATGATAATACGGCACTATAGTGCCAGGCGGCAAAGCTGGGGGAGATGATAATACGGCACTATAGTGCGAGGCGGCAATGCTGGGGGTGATGATAATAGGGCACTATAGTGCTAGGCGGCAATGCTAGGGGTGATGATAATGCGGCACTATAGTGCCAGGTGGCAATTCTTGGGGTGATGATAATACGGCACAGTAGTGCCAGATGGCAATGCTGGGGGTGATGATAATACGGCGCTATAGTGCCAGGTGGCAATGGTGGGGGTAATGATAATACGGCACTGTAGTGCCAGGTGGCAATGCTGGGGGTGATAATACGACACTATAGTGGCAGTCGGCAATGCTGGGGTTGATGATAATACGGCGCTATAGAGCCAGACACCATTGCTGGGGGTGATGATAATACGACTCTATAGTGCCAGGCACCATTGCTGGGGGTGATGATAATGAGGCACTATAGTACCAGGCGGCAATGCTGGTGTTGATGATAATATGGCACTATAGTGCCAGGCGGCAAAGCTTGGGTTGATGATAATACGGCACTGTAGTGCCTGGTCGCAATGCTTGAGGTGATGATAATACGGCACTATATTGCCAGGCGGCAATATTTGGGGTGATATTAATATGGCACTGTAGTGCCAGGCGGCAATGTTTGGGGTGATGATAATACGGCACTTAGTGCCAGGCGGCAATGCTGAGGGTGAAGATAATACGGCACTATAATGCCAGGCGGCAATGCTGGGCGTGATTATTAGACCGCAGTATTGTGCAAAGCAGCAATGATGGCGGTGATGATTGTACTGCATTATTGTGCAAAGCAGCAATGATGGGGGTGCTGATTATACCGCACTATAGTGCCAGGCGGCTAAGCTTGGGGTGATGATAATACAGCACTGTAGTGCCAGGCGTCAATGCTGGGGGTGATGATAATACGGCACTATAGTGCGAGGCGGCAATGCTTGAGGCGACGATAATACGGCACTGTAGTGCCAGGCGGCAATGCTGGGGGTAATGATAATACAGCCCTGTAGTGCCAGGTGGCAATGCTGGGGGTGATGATAATACGGCACTATAGTGCCAGGCGGCCATGCTTGGGGTAATGATAATACAGCACTGTAGTGCCAGGTGGCAATGCTGGGTGTGATAATATGGCACTATAGTGCCAGGCACCAATGCTGGGGGTGATGATAATACGACACTATACTGCCAGGCGGCAATGCTGGGGGTGATGATAATACGGCACTATAGTGCCAGGCGGCAATGCTGGGGGTAATGACAATACGGCACTGTAGTGCCAGGAGCCAATGCTGGGCGTGATAATACGACACTATAGTGCCAGGCGGCAATGCTGGGGGTGATGATAATACGGCACTATTGTGCCAGGCGGCAATGCTTGGGGTGATGATAATACGGCACTGTAGTGCCAGGCGGCAATGCTAGGGGTGATGATACTGCAGCACTATAGTGCCAGGCGGCAATGCTGGGGGTGATGATAATACGGCACTATAGTGCCAGGCAGCAATCCTGGGGGTGATGATAATACGACACTATAGTGCCAGGCGGCAATGCTGGGGGTGATGATAATACGGCACTATAGTGCGAGGCGGTAATGCTGGGGGTGATGATAATAGGGCTGTGACGAACAGCCCACCGCCGTTCGTCCAAGTACGGGGGACTGACGGGGGTCCCGCTGCCACCAAAACGCGACGGACAGCGGACCCTGTGTCACCACTGTCACAATCCCACCACTGACACGGGTGTATCAGCGGACGGAGCGACGTGACACAATGCCGGCACATGGCTATCACAAGCGCAGTGGGGGCTTATCTTAGTTATCCCACCACAGGCACCATGTGACAAAAATATCCAGCAAGCTAATCTCGCTCTACAATTTGCCGCAGGGGGAGTTTAATTTGGATGCCCCACCACTGCTATCAATCTTCCAAGTACTGCGGGGATTTATGTACATCCCACTTTCTCAGTTCCACTTTGGAACTCGCAGCTCTCCGGCGCCCCCCTTACCCTCAGGTCAGTCAGGGAACTGCACCTAGGATAATTAGTCGCCGGACGGACTGCCTGTTGTGAACCGGCAATTAGGCTTCTGCAGTAAGGGAATTATCAATGCTGTGGCCGCAGCCCCTCATTCAGCAATATAAGACCCTTCTGTACTGCCAGCAAGCCGCAATAGCCGTACACAACGCGCTGCCACCAGTCACGGTTACTTAATTCACAGTGTTAAATTAAGAGGGTCCGTGGCAAACCCCTTGAATTAGTAGCGATTATCTATCAAAGGCGTATAGTTCGATTCTTAGAGCATGGAGACAGGCTAAATATTAAATCATTTATTTTCCGAAAGAGGACAGTGATTACAGATGAAAGTTGCTATAAAATTGAGACATAAAATATGTTCAGTACAAATATAAAATAAAAGGATTAAAAACAGAGGTACACTCACGGTTGTTCATGACTCTTTAGGCAAACCCATGCGGCGGAGAAAGAAGGCGGAGCCACACATCTCCACTCATCTGGAGTTCTTGTCAGCACGAGGATCGGAGCTCTTCTGAGCTGGTTTTGCCCAGGGAATGCCTTATAGACTTTCCTAAGTGACATCACGGAGAGGTGCATTCTGGGTTAATCCCACCTCTTTCATCCAAGTTATGTTTTGGCTACAAAATCTTAGATTAGCTATAACTTTATGGGAGAAGCTGGTATGGACTCATCAGTGGTATCATGTTTCCCAGCGTAATGAGCCCATCAAGAAAACATCAAACATCTATGCGATATGACCGTCCATTTGGGAGCAAATCGTCTCTCAGGTTCTGGACAGGTTAGAACTTCGAAAGATACGCGGTATCGAAGCTGGGACCGCTCAGGTTACAAAAATATGATTTTCATATCTCTACTTGGTACGGTTTTCGCAGGGCAGGCTCTTAAAGGTTTACTTCTAACTCCTGATTTCAAACAAAGAGTTTTTTTTCCACACTTTTTTTTCTCTTTCAGCTGAGGCTGAGAGAAGCCAAATGGTGTGACAGGAAGTGTCCTAGCTAATTAACATTCCTGCTCTGCCAGAGGAAGTGGCAGGGTTGATAACACTTGGGGGGAAGGAATTCCTTCTACTGACAGTTTAAAATGTCCTAGGATGGAGGATTTCTAGCACAGTCCAACAGAAAACATATTTTGCAGACATTGTATATCACACCTCCCCCCTTAAGAGGGCGCTAAGGAGGCATTACCTCTCAGTAATCGGCCATGCGCACCTCAGCGGGTTCGCCCCGGCGAGACAACCCATCGGCATTGCCGTTTTCACTGCCCTTCCTCTGTTTTACAGTAAAGTCGTACTGCTGAAGGGAAAGGCTCCAGCGGAGCAATCTACCATTGGTTCCCGACACTGTGTGCAACCAGCTCAGTGGGTTGTGGTCGGTTACCACCGTGAAGGCGCGTCCGTACAGGTAGGGCTGCAAACGTTGCAGTGCCCACACCATGGCCAGACACTCCTTCTCGATGGTCGAGTATGCCACTTTCCTCGGCAAAAGTTTCCGGCTCAGGTACAACACGGGGTGCTCTTGGTCCCCCGAGTCGACCTGGCTAAGCACAGCACCGAGGCCAAACTCGCTGGCGTCGGTCTGTACCAAAAACGGGCGACTGCTGTCGACTGCTCTCAACACTGGAGAGTTGCACAGGGCTGCTTTCAAAGCTTGGAAAGCCGCCTCACAGTCATCTGTCCAGTTGACTGTTTGGGGTAGCCTCTGCTTGGTGAGGTCAGTCAAGGGTTTGGCAAGGGCGCTATAGTCCTGTACGAACCGCCTGTAGTACCCTGCAGTCCCCCAGAAGGGCTTCACCTGTTTCTTGGTCCTGGGGGTGGGCCAGGACACGATTGCTTCCACTTTTTCTGGCTCCGGACTCATGAAACCCCCGCCTACCCGGTGCCCCAGGTAGTGGACCACGCTCATGCCCATCTGGCACTTCCCCGGCTTGATGGTCAGGCCTGCCTGGTGAAGATGCTTGAGCACCTCCTGGAGGTGCTGAAGGTGTTCCTCCCAGGTGGAACTGAAGACAGCAATATCGTCTAAGTACGCTACCGCGTACTCCTCCAGTCCCCGAAGCAGGTGGTTGACCATCCGCTGGAAAGTGGCAGGGGCATTTTTCATGCCGAAGGGCATGACCGTGGACTCATACAGTCCAAAGGGGGTGATAAAGGCGGATTTCTCCTGCGCCTCAGGGCTCAGGGGAATCTGCCAGTATCCCCGACTCAAATCCATGATGGATTTGTAGTTGGCGTCTGCCAACCGCTCGAGCAGATCCTCGATGCGCGGCATCGGGTGAGCATCAGAGGTTGTGATGGCATTGAGCCCCCTGTAGTCCACGCAGAACCGGGTGGTTCGATCCTTTTTAGGCACGAGGACTACAGGTGAAGCCCACGCGCTTTTTGACCGTCGAATCACCCCCAGCCTTAACATCTCATCGATCTCTTGGCGCATGACTTGTTGCACTGTTTCAGAGATCCGATAAGGTGTTCGCCGTAATGGGGCGTGATTCCCGGTGTCCACCTCATGAACCGCTAACTCCGTCCTCCCCGGTTGGTTAACACGGCCCGGAAGGGTTCCAGGGTGGCCATCAACTGCAACCGCTGGGATACGGTTAGCGAACCACTTATCTCCATGTCCTCAATGGACCCATCAGCCTTGGCTTGGTCCAGCATGTCCAGGAGGGGATCTTCCTCCCCATCCTCTGGCAGATTGCAGACCGGTAGGAGGCAAGCCTCACGTTCGTAGTGCGCCTTCAGCATGTTGACGTGAAAGGCCTTGCGCCTACCCCGAGCATGGTCAAGCGTGACCACGTAGGTGACCGGGTTGAGCTGTTGGTGG
Organism: Dendrobates tinctorius; assembly: GCF_039654945.1. Taxonomy (NCBI): domain Eukaryota; kingdom Metazoa; phylum Chordata; class Amphibia; order Anura; family Dendrobatidae; genus Dendrobates; species Dendrobates tinctorius. The sequence goes on from NW_027361878.1 coordinate 20,329,822, forward strand.
ACGACGTACGGGCCTTCCCAGGCTGCCTGAAGCTTATCCGTTGGTACAGGGACCAGCACCCACACCTTTTGACCCACCTGGTAGGTCCGCTCCCGGGCGTTCTGGTCGTACCAGCGCTTCTGGTCAGCCTGAGCCTGCGTCATGTTGTCATGCACCAACTGCGTCAAGGTCTGCATCTTGTCACGGAAGCGCATGACATAATCCACGATGGACACTTCTGTGGGGTTTGGCTCATCTTCCCAGGATTCTCTTATCAACCCAAGGGGTCCCCGGACTCGCCTGCCATACAGGAGCTCGAAGGGGGAGAACCCGGTCGAGGCCTGCGGAACTTCTCTGTAAGCGAACAGCAGGTGTGGGAGGTACCGCTCCCAGTCGCGCCCTTGGGTCTCAACCAGTATGCGGAGCATCTGTTTGAGGGTACCGTTGAAGCGTTCACACAAACCATTAGTCTGTGGGTGATACGCACTCGATACCAGGTGCGTCACCTGCATTTTCTCACAGAGAGCCTCCATTAGGCGAGACATGAATTGGGGCCCTTGATCGGTAAGCATCTCCCTGGGAAATCCTACTTTTGAAAAGATGGTCACCAGTGCGTCAGCCACCTTATCTGCCCTGGTTGAAGACAGAGCTACTGCCTCTGGGTACCGGGTAGCGTAGTCTACCACCGTGAGAATGTATCGCTTTCCGGAGCTGCTGGGGACGGACAGCGGTCCTACAATGTCCACCGCGATTCTCTGGAAAGGCTCCTCTATCACCGGCAAAGGAATAAGGGGAGCCTTAAGAGCAGGCCCCGCCTTACCCACTTTTTGACAGGTGGCACAGGAGCGGCAGTAGTGTGCTACATCTCTCCCCATCTTGGGCCAATAGAAGTGTTGAGACAGCCGTGCCTTTGTTTTGCTGATCCCCAAGTGTCCAGCGAGTGGAATCTCATGGGCAATCCGCAACAACTCAGTTCTGAACTGATAGGGGACGACCAGCTGTCTTTCCCTCAACCACTCCTTTTTAGGATCTCCGGGTACTGTCTCCCGGTACAACCTTCCTCGTTCCCAGAACACCCTCTCCTTATCAGACTTGGAGGTGGGCGTCTTGGCGAGACCTCTCAATTTCCCCAGACTCGCATCTAAGTGCAGAGCAGCCTGGAACTCCTTGCTGGAGGCTGCCAGAAGTGACGTCAGGGTACCTTCTTTACTGGGACCCTCTGGAACCGGCTCTGGGTTCACCTCTGGTTCAGTCTCTCCTGTAGCAGCAGAGGGTCCAGAAGACAGTGCGTTACCTGCGATCTGGGCACTCTGACTGCGTGTGACAGCTGCTATGTATGCTGCCTCCCTGGGGATTTCTACAGACCCACCAGCCGGTGCTGCCCTGGGCTCTACCTCCCCATCCACCCCCAACACTTCAGGAGCAGTGCTACTTATGGGCCAGTTACCTTCCTCGGTGGCACTGGTCAGCTGCATGGCATAACCTTCCTCATGGTCCCCATTCAGCTCCCCATTTCCTTGAGCACCGTTGCTTGCTCCTGCCAGGGGTTCCTCAGCCGTCTCACTCCGCAGAGTGACGGGGCTGAGCACCTCGGTACCTGTGGACACATCTACCGTTTCAAAGAAAGGGTTAACGGGTTCAGTCGGCACAGATACATCAACATCATCATTCCTAGGAAAAGAATGGTTATCAGTTTGCTTTGGTACATTCACATCAGCATCAGCATCATACCTGGGGAAAGAATGGTTGTTAGTTGCATCATTACTCATCAAGGCATTAGCAGGTAACACATTCAGTTTCCCATCATCATCATCATCATCATCATCAGGGTTAACGTTACCCTTATTATCAGTTTGGGGAAGGGTGTCAGGGACGTAGTATGCAACCATCCGCCCCAAGTCAGTCCCCAATAAAACATCAGTGGGCAAATTTTCAGACACTCCCACCTCCCTCAACCCGCTCCCAGCACCCCAGTCAAGAAAAACCCGGGCCACTGGCAAGGGACAACGGGTGCCTCCAATCCCGGTGACAGTCAGGGTTTTCCCCTCAACAAACTCTTCAGGGGCCGCCAGTCCAGGACGGATGATGGTTCGTTCAGCCCCGGTGTCCTTGAGGCCTGTAGCAAGACAGGCCCCCACCTGGACAGGTTGAACGTTGTCGTCAGCCCTCCCAACCACACCTCCCACCAAAAGAACAGAGGCGTTGGGCCCGGGGGCCTTGGCTGGGGGGTTCTTCGGCCTATTCGGACAGGCGTAAAAGAAGTGACCAGGCCGCTGGCAGTGGTGACACAGGCGACTGTCAGTAGCCAGCCTGTTGTTGGCAACAGGGATAGGGCTTCCGGAGGGACGGCTAGCTGGGGCACTGGGGTTGGTTGCAGGCTTACCCCCTTTCCAGCTGGTGGCGACTAGCCTCCGCGTCTCGGGCTTCCGGTTGGTCTCGTAGTTGTCGGTGATCTGCGCCGCTTTGTCCGCGTTCGTTGGTTCGCGGTCCAGGATGAACTGTCGGACCTCAGCTGGGCAGAGATGCAGGAACTGGTCTTTGATCATCAGGTCCCGTAGCTGCTCAAAGGATTCAACGGACAGTCCATGGATCCACTGGTCAAAGTGGGTCCTGAGTCCTTGCACCACATCACTGTAGCTATCGTGTGGGCCACGTTGGAGGTGTCGGAACTTCTTTCGGTATACCTCAGGTGTCAGCCGATATTTGGCGATCAGCGCCTCCTTTACGGCGCGATAGTCATCATCATGCGCTTGCGGAAGAGAAGCAAACGCCTCCAGAGCTTTGCCTTTTAGCCCTGGGGTCAAGTACCTGGCCCATTGGTCTTCGGGCAGACGGTACTGTCTGCAGGCTTTCTCAAAGGCTCGCAGAAATGTGTCCAAGTCCCCGTCCTTTTCCATCATGGGAAAATGCTCTAGTTCTAGGCATTGCCGCCTGGAACTACAGTGCCGTATTATCATCACCCCAAGCATTGCCAATTGGCACTAGCGTGCCGTATCATCATCACCCCCAGCAATGCCGCCTGGCTCTATAGTGCCGTATTATCATCACCCCAAGCATTGCCGTCTGGCACTATAGTGCCGTATTATCATCATCCCAAGCATTGCCGCCTGGCACTATAGTGCCGTATTATCACCCCCAGCAATGCCGCCTGGCACTATAGTGTCGTAGTATCATCACCCCCAGCATTGGTGCCTGGCATTATAGTGCCGTATTATCATCACCCCCAGCATTGCCGCCTGGCACTATAGTGTCGTATTTTCATCACCCCCAGCATTGGTGCCTGGCACTATAGTGCCGTATTATCATCACCCCCAGCATTGCCGCCTGGCACTATAGTGCTGTATTATCATCACATCTAGCATTGCCGCCTGGCACTACAGTGCCGTATTATCATCACCCCAAGCATTGACGCCTGGCACTACAGTGCCGTATTATCATCACCCCCAGCATTGCCGCCTGGCACTGTAGTGACATATTATCATCACCCCCAGCATTGCCGCCTGGCACTATAGTGCCGTATTATCATCACCCCCAGCATTGTCGCCTGGCACTAAAGTGCCTTATTATTATCATCCCCATTATTGCCGCCTGGCACTACAGTGCCGTATTATCATGAACCCATGCATTGCCGCTTGGCACTACAGTGCCGTATTATCATCAACCCAAGCATTGCCGCCTGGCACTACAGTGCCGTATTATCATCAACCCAAACATTGCCGCCTGGCACTACAGTGACGTATTATCATCACCCCAAGCATTGCCGCCTGGCACTATAGTGCCGTATTATCATCACCCCCAGCATTGCTGCCAGGCACTATAGTGCCGTATTATCATCACTCCCAGCATTGCCGCCTGGCACTATAGTGCCGTATTATCATCACCCCCAGCATTGCCGCCTGGCACTACAGTGCCGTATTATCATCACCCCCAGCATTGCCGCCTGGTACTATTGTGCCGTTTTATCATCACCCCCAGCATTGCCGCCTGGGACTATAGTGCCGTATTACCATCACCCCCAGCATTGCCGCCTGGCACTATAGTGACGTATTATCATCACCTCCAGCATTGGTGCCTGGCACTATAGGGCCGTATTATCATCACCCCCAGCATTGCCGCCTGGCACTATAGTGCCGTATTATCATCACTCCCAGCATTGCCGCCTGGCACTATAGTGCCGTATTATCATCTCCCCCAGCATTGCCGCCTGGCACTATAGTGCTGTATTATCATCACCCCCAGCATTGCCGCCTGGCACTATAGTGCGTTTTATGATCACCGCCAGCATTGCCGCCTGGCACTACAGTGCCGTATTATCATCACCCCCAGCATTGCCGCCTGGCACTACACTGCCATATTATCATCACCCCCAGCATTGCCGCCTGGCACTATAGTGCTGTATTATCATCACCCCCAGCATTGCCGCCTGGCACTATAGTGCCGTATTATCATCACCGCCAGCATTGCCGCTTGGCACTACAGTGCCGTATTATCATCACCCGAAGCATTGTCGCCTGGCACTATAGTGCCGTATTATCATTACCCCCAGCATTGCCGCCTGGCACTACAGTGCCGTATTATCATCACCCCCAGCATTGCCGCCTGGCACTTCAGTGCCGTATTATCATCACCCCAAACATTGCCGCCTGGCACTATAGTGCCGTATTATCATCACCCCCTGCATTGCCGCCTGGCACTATAGTGACGTATTTTCATCACCCCCAGCATTGCCGCCTGGCATTATAGTGCCGTATTATCATCACCCCCAGCTTTGCCGCCTGGCATTATAGTGCCATATTATCATCACCCCCAGCATTGACGCCTGGCACTAGAGTGCCGTATTATCATCACCCCCAGCATTGCCGCCTGGCACTATAGTGCCATATTATCATCACCCCCAGCATTGACGCCTGGCACTATAGTGCCGTATTATCATCACCCCCAGCATTGCCGCCTGGCACTATAGAGCTGTATTATCACCCCCAGCATTGCCGCATGGCACTATAGTGCCGTATTATCATCACCCCCAGCAATGCCGCTTGGCACTATAGTGCCGTATTATCATCACCCCCAGCAATGCCGCCTGGCACTATAGTGCCGTATTATCATCACCCCCAGCATTGCCGCCTGGCACTATAGTGCCGTATTATCATCACCCCCAGCATTGCCGCCTGGCACTTCAGTGCCGTAATTTCATCACCCCAAACATTGCCGCCTGGCACTATAGTGCCGTATTATCATCACCCCCAGCAATGTCGCCTGGCACTATAGTGCCGTATTTTCATCACCCCCAGCATTGCCGCCTGGCACTATAGTGCTGTATTATCATCACCCCCAGCATTGCCGCCTGGCACTATAGTGCCGTATTATCATCACCCCCAGCATTGCCGCCTGGCACTATAGCGCCGTATTATCATCACCCCCAGCATTGCCGCCTGGCACTATAGTGCTGTATTATCACCCCCAGCATTGCCGCATGGCACTACATTGCCGTATTATCATCACCCCCAGCATTGCCGCCTGGTACTATAGTGCCGTATTATCATCACCCCCAGCATTGCCACCTGGCACTATAGTGCCGTGTTATCATCACTCCTAGCATTGCCGCCTGGCACTATAGTGCCGTATTATCATCACCCCCAGCATTGCCGCCTGGCACTACAGTGCCGTATTATCATCACCCCCAGCATTGCCGCCTGGTACTATTGTGCCGTTTTATCATCACCCCCAGCATTGCCGCCTGGCACTATAGTGCCGTATTATCATCACCCCCAGCATTGCCGCCTGGCACTATAGTGACGTATTATCATCACCTCCAGCATTGGTGCCTGGCACTATAGGGCCGTATTATCATCACCCCCAGCATTGCCGCCTGGCACTATAGTGCCGTATTATCATCACCCCCAGCATTGCCGCCTGGCACTATAGTGCCGTATTATCATCCCCCCCAGCATTGCCGTCTGGCACTATAGTGCCGTATTATCATCACCCCCAGCATTGCCGCCTGGCACTATAGTGCGTTTTATGATCACCGCCAGCATTGCCGCCTGGCACTACAGTGCCGTATTATCATCACCCCCAGCATTGCCGCCTGGCACTACACTGCCGTATTATCATCACCCCCAGCATTGCCGCCTGGCACTATAGTGCTGTATTATCATCACCCCCAGCATTGCCGCCTGGCACTATAGTGCCGTATTATCATCACCGCCAGCATTGCCGCCTGGCACTACAGTGCCGTATTATCATCACCCGAAGCATTGCCGCCTGGCACTATAGTGCCGTATTATCATTACCCCCAGCATTGCCGCCTGGCACTACAGTGCCGTATTATCATCACCCCCAGCATTGCCGCCTGGCACTTCAGTGCCGTATTATCATCACCCCAAACATTGCCGCCTGGCACTATAGTGCCGTATTATCATCACCCCCTGCATTGCCGCCTGGCACTATAGTGACGTATTTTCATCACCCCAGCATTGCCGCCTGGCATTATAGTGCCGTATTATCATCACCCCCAGCTTTGCCGCCTGGCATTATAGTGCCATATTATCATCACCCCCAGCATTGACGCCTGGCACTAGAGTGCCGTTTTATCATCACCCCCAGCATTGCCACCTGGCACTATAGTGCCGTATTATCATGACCCCCAGCATTGCCGCCTGGCATTATAGTGCCATATTATCATCACCCCCAGCATTGACGCCTGGCACTAGAGTGCCGTATTATCATCACCCCCAGCATTGCCACCTGGCACTATAGTGCCGTATTATCATCACCCCCAGCATTGCCGCCTGGCACTATAGAGCTGTATTATCACCCCCAGCCTTGCCGCATGGCACTATAGTGCCGTATTATCATCACCCCCAGCAATGCCGCTTGGCACTATAGTGCCGTATTATCATCACCCCCAGCAATGCCGCCTGGCACTATAGTGCCGTATTATCATCACCCCCAGCATTGCCGCCTGGCACTATAGTGCCGTATTATCATCACCCCCAGCATTGCCGCCTGGCACTTCAGTGCCGTAATTTCATCACCCCAAACATTGCCGCCTGGCACTATAGTGCCGTATTATCATCACCCCCAGCAATGTCGCCTGGCACTATAGTGCCGTATTTTCATCACCCCCAGCATTGCCGCCTGGCACTATAGTGCTGTATTATCATCACCCCCAGCATTGCCGCCTGGCACTATAGTGCCGTATTATCATCACCCCCAGCATTGCCGCCTGGCACTATAGTGCCGTATTATCATCACCCCCAGCATTGCCGCCTGGCACTATAGTGCTGTATTATCACCCCCAGCATTGCCGCATGGCACTACATTGCCGTATTATCATCACCCCCAGCATTGCCGCCTGGCACTATAGTGCCGTATTATCATCACCCCCAGCATTGCCACCTGGCACTATAGTGCCGTGTTATCATCACTCCTAGCATTGCCGCCTGGCACTATAGTGCCGTATTATCATCACCCCCAGCATTGCCGCCTGGCACTACAGTGCCGTATTATCATCACCCCCAGCATTGCCGCCTGGTACTATTGTGCCGTTTTATCATCACCCCCAGCATTGCCGCCTGGCACTATAGTGCCGTATTATCATCACCCCCAGCATTGCCGCCTGGCACTATAGTGACGTATTATCATCACCTCCAGCATTGGTGCCTGGCACTATAGGGCCGTATTATCATCACCCCCAGCATTGCCGCCTGGCACTATAGTGCCGTATTATCATCACCCCCAGCATTGCCGCCTGGCACTATAGTGCCGTATTATCATCTCCCCCAGCATTGCCGCCTGGCACTATAGTGCCGTATTATCATCACCCCCAGCATTGCCGCCTGGCACTATAGTGCGTTTTATGATCACCGCCAGCATTGCCGCCTGGCACTACAGTGCCGTATTATCATCACCCCCAGCATTGCCGCCTGGCACTATAGTGCTGTATTATCATCACCCCCAGCATTGCCGCCTGGCACTATAGTGCCGTATTATCATCACCGCCAGCATTGCCGCCTGGCACTACAGTGCCGTATTATCATCACCCGAAGCATTGCCGCCTGGCACTATAGTGCCGTATTATCATTACCCCCAGCATTGCCGCCTGGCACTACAGTGCCGTATTATCATCACCCCCAGCATTGCCGCCTGGCACTTCAGTGCCGTATTATCATCACCCCAAACATTGCCGCCTGGCACTATAGTGCCGTATTATCATCACCCCCTGCATTGCCGCCTGGCACTATAGTGACGTATTTTCATCACCCCCAGCATTGCCGCCTGGCATTATAGTGCCGTATTATCATCACCCCCAGCTTTGCCGCCTGGCATTATAGTGCCATATTATCATCACCCCCAGCATTGACGCCTGGCACTAGAGTGCCGTATTATCATCACCCCCAGCATTGCCACCTGGCACTATAGTGCCGTATTATCATCACCCCCAGCATTGCCGCCTGGCACTATAGAGCTGTATTATCACCCCCAGCATTGCCGCATGGCACTATAGTGCCGTATTATCATCACCCCCAGCAATGCCGCTTGGCACTATAGTGCCGTATTATCATCACCCCCAGCAATGCCGCCTGGCACTATAGTGCCGTATTATCATCACCCCCAGCATTGCCGCCTGGCACTATAGTGCCGTATTATCATCACCCCCAGCATTGCCGCCTGGCACTTCAGTGCCGTAATTTCATCACCCCAAACATTGCCGCCTGGCACTATAGTGCCGTATTATCATCACCCCCAGCAATGTCGCCTGGCACTATAGTGCCGTATTTTCATCACCCCCAGCATTGCCGCCTGGCACTATAGTGCTGTATTATCATCACCCCCAGCATTGCCGCCTGGCACTATAGTGCCGTATTATCATCACCCCCAGCATTGCCGCCTGGCACTATAGTGCCGTATTATCATCACCCCCAGCATTGCCGCCTGGCACTATAGTGCTGTATTATCACCCCCAGCATTGCCGCATGGCACTACATTGCCGTATTATCATCACCCCCAGCATTGCCGCCTGGCACTATAGTGCCGTATTATCATCACCCCCAGCATTGCCACCTGGCACTATAGTGCCGTGTTATCATCACTCCTAGCATTGCCGCCTGGCACTATAGTGCCGTATTATCATCACCCCCAGCATTGCCGCCTGGCACTACAGTGCCGTATTATCATCACCCCCAGCATTGCCGCCTGGTACTATTGTGCCGTTTTATCATCACCCCCAGCATTGCCGCCTGGCACTATAGTGCCGTATTATCATCACCCCCAGCATTGCCGCCTGGCACTATAGTGACGTATTATCATCACCTCCAGCATTGGTGCCTGGCACTATAGGGCCGTATTATCATCACCCCCAGCATTGCCGCCTGGCACTATAGTGCCGTATTATCATCACCCCCAGCATTGCCGCCTGGCACTATAGTGCCGTATTATCATCTCCCCCAGCATTGCCGCCTGGCACTATAGTGCCGTATTATCATCACCCCCAGCATTGCCGCCTGGCACTATAGTGCGTTTTATGATCACCGCCAGCATTGCCGCCTGGCACTACAGTGCCGTATTATCATCACCCCCAGCATTGCCGCCTGGCACTACACTGCCGTATTATCATCACCCCCAGCATTGCCGCCTGGCACTATAGTGCTGTATTATCATCACCCCCAGCATTGCCGCCTGGCACTATAGTGCCGTATTATCATCACCGCCAGCATTGCCGCCTGGCACTACAGTGCCGTATTATCATCACCCGAAGCATTGCCGCCTGGCACTATAGTGCCGTATTATCATTACCCCCAGCATTGCCGCCTGGCACTACAGTGCCGTATTATCATCACCCCCAGCATTGCCGCCTGGCACTTCAGTGCCGTATTATCATCACCCCAAACATTGCCGCCTGGCACTATAGTGCCGTATTATCATCACCCCCTGCATTGCCGCCTGGCACTATAGTGACGTATTTTCATCACCCCCAGCATTGCCGCCTGGCATTATAGTGCCGTATTATCATCACCCCCAGCTTTGCCGCCTGGCATTATAGTGCCATATTATCATCACCCCCAGCATTGACGCCTGGCACTAGAGTGCCGTATTATCATCACCCCCAGCATTGCCACCTGGCACTATAGTGCCGTATTATCATCACCCCCAGCATTGCCGCCTGGCACTATAGAGCTGTATTATCACCCCCAGCATTGCCGCATGGCACTATAGTGCCGTATTATCATCACCCCCAGCAATGCCGCTTGGCACTATAGTGCCGTATTATCATCACCCCCAGCAATGCCGCCTGGCACTATAGTGCCGTATTATCATCACCCCCAGCATTGCCGCCTGGCACTATAGTGCCGTATTATCATCACCCCCAGCATTGCCGCCTGGCACTTCAGTGCCGTAATTTCATCACCCCAAACATTGCCGCCTGGCACTATAGTGCCGTATTATCATCACCCCCAGCAATGTCGCCTGGCACTATAGTGCCGTATTTTCATCACCCCCAGCATTGCCGCCTGGCAATATAGTGCTGTATTATCATCACCCCCAGCATTGCCGCCTGGCACTATAGTGCCGTATTATCATCACCCCCAGCATTGCCGCCTGGCACTATAGTGCCGTATTATCATCACCCCCAGCATTGCCGCCTGGCACTATAGTGCTGTATTATCACCCCCAGCATTGCCGCATGGCACTACATTGCCGTATTATCATCACCCCCAGCATTGCCGCCTGGCACTATAGTGCCGTATTATCATCACCCCCAGCATTGCCACCTGGCACTATAGTGCCGTGTTATCATCACTCCTAGCATTGCCGCCTGGCACTATAGTGCCGTATTATCATCACCCCCAGCAATGCCGCCTGGCACTATAGTGCCGTCTTATCATCACCCCCAGCAATGCCGCTTGGCACTATAGTGCCGTATTATCATCACCCCCAGGAATGCCGCCTGGCACTATAGTGCCGTATTATCATCACCCCCAGCATTGCCGCCTGGCACTATAGTGCCGTAATATCATCACCCCCAGCATTGCCGCCTGGCACTTCAGTGCCGTATTATCATCACCCCCAGCATTGCCGCCTGGCACTTCAGTGCCGTATTATCATTACCCCAAGCATTGCCGCCTGACACTACAGTGCCGTATTATCATCACCCCCAGCATTGCCGCCTGGCACTTCAGTGACGTATTATCATCACCCCAAGCATTGCCGCCTGGCACTACAGTGCCGTATTATCATCACCCCCAGCATTGCTGCCTGGCACTATAGTGCCGTATTATCATCACCCCCAGCATTTCCGCCTGGCACTATAGTGCCGTATCATCATCGCCCCCAGCATTGCCGCCGGGCACTATAGTGCTGTATTATCATCACCCCCAGCATTGCCGCCTGGCACTACAGTACCGTATTATCATCATCCCCAGCATTGCCGCCTGGCACTATAGTGCCGTTTTATCATCACCCCAGCATTGCCGCCTGGCACTATAGTGCCGTATTATCATCACCCCCAGCATTGCCGCCTGGCACTATAGTGCCGTATTATCATCACCCCCAGCATTGCCGCCTGGCACTATAGTGCCGTATTATCATCACCTCCAGCATTGGTGCCTGGCACTATAGGGCCGTATTATCATCACCCCCAGCATTGCCGCCTGGCACTATAGTGCCGTATTATCATCACCCCCAGCATTGCCGCTTGGCACTATAGTGCCGTATTATCATCTCCCCCAGCATTGCCGCTTGGCACTATAGTGCCATATTATCATCACCCCCAGCATTGCCGCCTGGCACTATAGTGCGTTTTATCATCACCGCCAGCATTGCCGCCTGGCACTACAGTGCCGTATTATCATCACCCCCAGCATTGCCGCCTGGCACTATAGTGCTGTATTATCATCACCCCCAGCATTGCTGCCTGGCATTATAGTGCTGTATTATCATCACCGCCAGCATTGCCGCCTGGCACTACAGTGCCGTATTATCATCACCCCCAGCATTGCCGCCTGGCACTATAGTGCTGTATTATCATCACCCCCAGCATTGCCGCCTGGCATTATAGTGCTGTATTATGATCACCCCCAGCATTGCCGCCTGGCACTATAGTGCTGTATCATCACCCCCAGCATTGCCACCTGGCACTTCAGTGCCGTATTATCATCACCCCCAGCTTTGCCGCCTGGCATTATAGTGCCATATTATCATCACCCCCAGCATTGACGCCTGGCACTAGAGTGCCGTATTATCATCACCCCCAGCATTGCCGCCTGGCACTATAGTGCCGTATTATCATCACCCCAAACATTGCCGCCTGGCACTATAGTGCCGTATTATCATCACCCCCAGCAATGCCGCCAGGCACTATAGTGACGTATTTTCATCACCCCCAGCTTTGCCGCCTGGCATTATAGTGCCGTATTATCATCACCCCCAGCTTTGCCGCCTGGCACTATAGTGCCATATTATCATCACCCCCAGCATTGACGCCTGGCACTAGAGTGCCGTATTATCATCACCCCCAGCATTGCCGCCTGGCACTATAGTGCCGTATTATCATCACCCCCAGCATTGCCGCCTGGCACTATAGTGCTGTATTATCACCCCCAGCATTGCCGCATGGCACTATAGTGCCATATTATCATCACCCCCAGCATTGCCGCATGGCACTATAGTGCCGTGTTAACATCACTCCTAGCATTGTCGCCTGGCACTATAGTGCCGTATTATCATCACCTCCAGCATTGCCGCCTGGCACTATAGTGCCGTATTATCATCACCGCCAGCATTGCCGCCTGGCACTACAGTGCCGTATTATCATCACACCCACTATTGCCGCCTGGCACTATAGTGCTGTATTATCATCACCCCCAGCATTGCCGCCTGGCATTATAGTGCCGTATTATCATTGCCGCCTGGCACTACAGTGCCGTATTATCATCACCTGAAGCATTGCCGCCTGGCACTATAGTGCTGTATTATCATCACCCACAGCATTGACGCCTGGCACTACAGTGCCGTATTATCATCACCCCCAGCATTGCCACCTGGCACTTCAGTGCCGTATTATCATCACCCCCAGCTTTGCCGCCTGTCATTATAGTGCCATATTATCATCACCCCCAGCATTGACGCCTGGCACTAGAGTGCCGTATTATCATCACCCCCAGCATTGCCGCCTGGCACTATAGTGCCGTATTATCATCACCCCAAACATTGCCGCCTGGCACTATAGTGCCGTATTATCATCACCCCCAGCAATGCCGCCAGGCACTATAGTGACGTATTTTCATCACCCCCAGCTTTGCCGCCTGGCATTATAGTGCCGTATTATCATCACCCCCAGCTTTGCCGCCTGGCACTATAGTGCCATATTATCATCACCCCCAGCATTGACGCCTGGCACTAGAGTGCCGTATTATCATCACCCCCTGCATTGCCGCCTGGCACTATAGTGCCGTATTATCATCACCCCCAGCATTGCCGCCTGGCACTATAGTGCTGTATTATCACCCCCAGCATTGCCGCATGGCACTATAGTGCCGTATTATCATCACCCCCAGCATTGCCGCATGGCACTATAGTGCCGTGTTATCATCACTCCTAGCATTGTCGCCTGGCACTATAGTGCCGTATTATCATCACCTCCAGCATTGCCGCCTGGCACTATAGTGCCGTATTATCATCACCCCCAGCATTGCCGCCTGGCACTATAGTGCCGTATTATCATCACCCCCAGCATTGCCGCCTGGCACTATTGTGTGTATTATCATCGCCCCCAGCATTGCCGCCTGGCAAGATACTGCCGTATTATCATCACCCCCAGCATTTCCACCTGGCACTATAGTGTCGTATTATCATCACCCCCAGCATTGTCACCTGGCACTATAGTGTCGTATTATCATCACCCCCAGCATTGTCGCCTGGCACTATAGTGCCGTATTATCATCACCCCCAGCAAGGCCGCCTGGCACTATAGTGTTGTATTATCATCCCCAGCATTGCCGACTGGCACTATAGTGCGGTATTATCATTACCCCAAGCATTGCCGCCTGGCACTATCATGCCGTATTATCATCACCCCCATCATTGCCACCTGGCAGTATAGCGCCATATAATCATCATCCCAAGCATTGCCGCCTGGCACTATAGTGCCGTATTATCATCACCCCAAGCATTGCCGCCTGGCACTATAGTGCTGTATTATCATCACCCCTAGCATTGCCACCTGGCACTACAGTGCCGTATTATCACCTCAAGCATTGCCGCCTGGCACTATAGTGCCGTATTATCATCACCCCCAGCATTGCCGCCTGGCACTATAGTGCCGTATTATCATCACCCCCAGCATTGCCGCCTGGCAGTATAGTGTTGTATTATCATCACCCCCAGCATTGTTGCCTGGCACTATAGTGCCGTATTATCATCACCCCCGGGTGCCAGTAAGGTTGGGGGAATAGATTTGCACATGGGCCCACCGGGGGATTCCCCTGTTACCCTATGGGCCAGTCCGAGCCTGTATGGGAGCCATAAATGAGCATGACGTTCTCCGCACACTCTTATTCCAGATTTGCATGGATTTATTTCAAGTCAAAGCAGGCAAAAATGCTATACAACCGCTCTGCCCACCAAATCTGAGACAAAGATGGAGTGCAGGGCGGTGATCACCATTTTACATTAACCTTTTTGGTGCTGTTTGGCTGAATAACAGTTTCTGGCCAATCAATGCCAAAGGGGTTAATCAGGTGAGGTGACATCGCAATCAACCCACCCATTGTGACCGCTGTGATTTTTGTTGTGTCACACAGCACCGATCACAGCATGTCACTTTTTTTTTTTTTTACTAACTTTGTCACATTGCTGTGATTCTCTGGCAGAACTGACCAGCCAATCACAGCAGTCGCTAATATGGGGGGATGGTACAGACCCCCGGGGTGAGGTGCAGGGATGTTTGCTGTCAGTGACAGCAGCCATCTTAACCCGGTCACCACACGATGCAGCATGGTGACCGTAAATAGCAGCGCCTTACTAGTACTGCGGTTTGCAGTACTAGTATGGCAAATGTAGGGAAGGGGTTAATTATATCTCGCTAGGAATGCTTTACTCCACCATAGGTGGGTGCGTTTGTTGAGTAATTCCTTGTATTTATTAGTTAAATCAGTAGTGTCCCTGGATTTCAAGTCTAAAAAACTACCCGATCCCTCAATAAAGACCTTGTCCAATCGTGTAAGCCGCGCTTTTTCATGTTTGCGGTAATCCATCTGTTCTGAGATGGTTACTGTGAAAACACAGAGCATAACGACATGATATCGTCAAAATAGAAAACCTATTAAAGATCAAGAATATACAGTATCATAAGGTCCTATGCCTTGTTTAACCCCTTCCCGCAAACAGCAGTACTAGTATGGCGCAGTGATCGCACGGCCTCACTCTGAGGACTCCGGTGTATGTGACAGCTGACACCCTGCAGCAACGCCCACGATCGGTGCTAGGACCGATCGTGGGCATGTAACCACTGATGCCGCTGTCAGTAGTGACAGCGACCTAGAGGGGCATCGCGCAGGGAGGGGTCTTTTATTACATGGATGATCTAGGCATTGCACTATTGTGCACAATAAAGATTTTAACGAATTAAAAATAAATCCAACTGATCACATCCCCAGGGATACCCCTAACAGAGTACAGAAATTACATAGGAAAGAAATATGCTGGATATACAGAGTTAATACCATAAAACCGCATGGTCTAAATGAAATTACAGAGGAGTTTTTTATAAGAATTCTCATCCCTTGTAGCGAATAATATTTATTATTTCTTTTAATCAGTGCTGTGTATGTGACTTCTATAAGAGATTGTAAATGATTTTATATGGATTTGTCAATGATATTATATCATGTTCATATACTCATCTGATACAACGGATCTTCCATTGTTAGTACCACTTCAAACTACGACTTTCAATGTAAATGGTTGTTCTAAATGAATTGCTTATAAATAATGATATTGTAGACATTTGAACAAGGGGTTCCTGGTGTAATGTGTGAGGTGCGGGCTGTTTTTTAGCTGTTGTTTTTGCCTGGTGCGCTGCTGGGGATTGATCTCCGGTCCTCTTTGCTCTTTCCTTTTGTGACCTTTTCCTCTGCTCCATTATTCCTGATGGTGGTAATCTCAACCTTTTAAATAAATTTTTTTTATTTCAAATCACTAATTTTTTATTCAAAATCATCAATTATTATTTTAACTAGTTTTCCGATCTCGAGTTGTGGCTCATTCATTAGATGGGTCTGTGAAACTCGGTCCATACGTAATTTTTTGGAGCAAGTTCTTGCCTGCAGTTGCTCCTTTTCGTTCTTCTTTCTTTTTATTTTCTTCTTTTCAATAAATTCTATAAATCTCTAGAATCTATTTTATTCCTTTTGACTGTGTTGAATGTTACAACCTGAACTGTCATGTGCTGTGCTAAGTGTCAGAGTCATGAGCTTTGACACTGCTGGACATGTGATTCCCTTTGGCGCCAGATTTGAATGTGGAATCTATTTTAACAGTATGAGGTCATATTGTAGGATTATAGCAGCTCCTGATGAAGGAGTCCTGTAGACTTCGAAACGTGTTGAGAGAGTAAAACGCCATTCTTCACCTTCTACACGTCTGGACCATTGTTTGTACAGCAGCGCGGATGATAACCACAAATCCTCCTGGTTTAATGCTAAAATTCCAGTTGAGAGATGTAAGAAGCTTGTGGATGGTTATAGGAAGTGATTGATTGCAGTTATTTACTCCGAAAGGTGTGCAACCAAATATTAATTTGAGGGCGCCAACAATTTTGTCCAGCTCATTTTGGGGGTTTTGTATGAAATTATGTCCAATTTGTTTTTTTTCTCTGATTTTTTTTATGTTGTTCCAATACACACAAAGGAAATAAACGTGTGTATTATAGTGTTGAGCATTCCGATACCGCAAGTATCGGGTATCGGCCGATATTAGCGGTATCGGAATTCCGATACTTAATTCCGATACTTTTGTCATATCGGATTCCGGAATCGGAATCGGAATGGGAAGTTCCCATCATGCTATGAGCCTGCTTGCTTTGATTAAGCCAATGGGAATCCTCCGAAGTGTGGGCACATCCTGTTAGGCATGTAGGCATGTTAACTATTGGCATGGCTGTGATTGGCTGCCGAAATGATGTCATGATGCACTATAAAAGCCACTGCAGCCGCCATTTCTGGTCACTCTGCTGTGAATTCAGTTAGGGACAGGCTGCTGTAGAAGACTGTGAGGGACAGTTAGAAATAGCGATTCCACCAAACATCTAGTGCTTTACCCAGGCTACATAAACCACCACTGTAGCCTTCTTTGCCCTAGCAGCAGTGTTCACAGCTGTCTGCAAGGGCTGTGTGAGTGCAGCTCACGCTGTGGAGTGGGTCCTGCAGCCACGTCAGGCTGTAGGCCACCCAGTGTGATCACTGCTGCCTCATACATCTTTTATTTTTTGAGCTGCATTTTTTACATAATTTCAATCTAGTGTGCTTCCATCCGTATCCATATACGTTGGTTGCAAACACTAGTAGTAGACAGCGGAGCCTTTCTGCAGCCTTTCAGTGCTAGTGTCCACTTTGCTGCACTGTTCACGGCTGTCTGAGAGGTCTCTGACTGTGTGTGAGTGCAGCTCACGCTGAGTAGTGTGTCCTGCAGCTACGTCTGGCTGTAGGACGCTCAGCGTGCGTCAGTGCCTCACACATATTTTTATTTGAGTGCAGCTCATTTTTTCTTCTATTAGTGTGCATCCATCCGTCTCCATCTACGGTGGTTGCAAACACTATAAAGGAGTACACAGCGGAGCCTTTCTGCAGCCTGTCAGTGCCAGTGCCCACTTAGCTGCACTGTTGACGGCTGTCTGAGAGGCCTCTGACTGTGTGTGAGTGCAGCTCACGCTGAGTAGAGTGTCCTGCAGCTACGTCTGGTTGTAGGACGCTCAACGTGCGTCACTGCCTCACACATATTTGTCTTTGAGTGCAGCTCATTTTTTCTTCTCCTATTAGTGTGCATCCATCCGTATCCATCAACATTGGTTGGTTGCAAACACTATATAGGAGTAGATAGAGGAGCCTTTTTTTCTGGCTTGTGCCCTGCCGGCGCAGCCAGATTAGTATTACCCAATTTTTTTGGAGCCTCATCTTTTGCATTGTAGGTTACCTGCCTGCATTGTAATAGCTCCAAAAAGTTGGTGATACTATCAGTTTCAATTCTTTGTTCACATACTTTGAGTTTGTTTCCAACAAAGAAACCACAAAAAAAGTTCACCAAACACTACATTTTGAACTTGTGTAGGCCACATCAGCTCCTATTAAAGTCTAGTCCACACACACACACACTTCATAAAATTAGTGTTTCTTGTACCTGTAACCAGCTGTTCAGGAATAAGCACACTAAGGCCCCCCTTTGTACTTTTTTGCCTATCTTAAGCAGTCTTGCAATATGAAGAAGGCAGGGAGTAAGGCGCGTGGGCGTGGGCGTGGGCGTGGAGTTTCAGCAGGGAGAGGACGTGGGGATTCTGCAGGGAGAGGACGTGGGGATTCTACAGGTAGAGGACGTGGGGATTCTGGGCCTGCTGCGGGCACCAGTGGATCAGCATCCCCCAGTTTTAGCAGGCAACAGTCCTTTATGCGCAGCTTTGTAGGACCTCAACGTACCCCACTGCTGCGGGAGGAACAAATTGAAGCCGTTGTCGGATGGATGGCAGCTAATGCATCAACTTCAATTACTTCCGCATCCTCTCAGGGTCAGAGCACCGAAGAGCAACCATCTGTCTCTTCACCACCTGCCAAAGTGCCCAGGCAGTCAGAGAGACATGGACAGGAGCCATCACAGTCTCTACTTCTGTTCTCGGAATCTGTTGGCTTGGAAAGAGGGGGCCAGCCAAGCAGCATTCCTGAATGTGAAGAAGAGGGAGTATGCAGTGATGCGCAACTTCTTTGTCCCTCTGAATCTGAAGAGGCGAGTGGGCCAGTGCCTATGGTCAGCACACCTCAGTACGCATCAGATGATGACGAGACTCAGTTGCCACTTTCTGGTGCGTACGGTGCTGGCGAGACAACCCCGGAGAAGCAGCTGTTTGAAGAGGGGAGGGAAGATGATGAGGTCCTTGACCCATCATGGCGTGAGCAACAGGAAGGTGGTGGGAGCAGCTCTGAGGAAGAGATTCCCCTACCGGCCAAAACAGGAGGCAGAGGGAGGGGGAAGACTTGGTTGCCTGTACCCTCCACTTCAGCACCCGTTAGGAGCATTCCTCCTTCCAAAGGCAAACCGGGCGCTCACAAGAGTTGCAGTGCGTGGTCCTTTTTTGACACAGTTGCAGATGACATTTGCTTTGTCAAATGCAAGCTGTGTCATCAGAGAGTCAAAAGAGGGAGAAATGTCAGCAACCTCAATACCACAAATATGTGGAAACATGTGCGCACCAAGCACGAGTTGGAGTTGCAGAGACACCCTGAAGACGTAGGCCAACGTACAGCACCACCTACCACCTCTTCAGTTCGTGTTGGGCCCTCTTCCTCCAGCTCACACACTGCTGGTTCGGCTTCCTCACAGGATCGCCAAGGAAGAACCTCTGCCACTGTTGTCCGGAGACCCTGTCAGATTACACCCATAGCAGCACGTTCCCATCCATCACAGCCATCGGTAGCACAGGCATGGGATAAAAGGCGCCCTTACTCGGCAAACCATCCCCGAGCACAGTCTCTGAATGCTGGCATTGCCAAACTTCTGGCAGTTGAAATGCTGTCATTCAGGCTGGTGGACACTGACACCTTCCGGGACTTAATGGCATTGGCAGTCCCCCAATACAACGTGCCCAGCCGCTTTTATTTCAGCAGGCGAGCCGTCCCTGCCCTGCAGAAACATGTTGAGGGCAAAATAAAACATGCGCTACTAAACGCCGTTAGTAGCAAGGTCCACCTGACCACCGATGCGTGGACCAGTAACCATGGACAGGGACGATACCTTTCCCTCACTGCCCACTGGGTCAATGTTGTGGAGCCGGGTACGGATCTGGAGAGTGGAGCTGTACGTGTTCTTCCAACGCCACGGATTGCAGGACTCCAGTCTGTACACATAGACTCCTCCTCCTACTCAAGTTCCTCAGAAACAGCAGAGCAGGAGCCTGTTACGACCGATATGAGCACAGCCGTGGCCAAACGTCAACAGGCTGTACTCAAATTAATTTCTTTGGGGAATCGAAGCCACACAGCGCAGGAGCTCTGGAATGCTATCAAGCTGGAGAGCGATGTGTGGTTTGGGCCAGCGAATCTCCAGCCGGGCTTGGTAGTGTGTGACAATGGCCGAAATCTGGTGGCAGCTCTTGGCCTAGGCAACCTCACACACATCCCATGTCTGGCACATGTTCTTAACTTGGTCGTGCAGAGCTTTCTGAGGGACTATCCGGATCTTGCTGCACTGTTGCACAAGGTCCGCATAGAGTGCGCTCACTTGCGACGTTCCAGCACGGCAAGATCGCGCCTCGCTGCTCTGCAGCGACGATTTGGCCTTCCGGAACATCGCATCATATGTGACCTACCCACCCGGTGGAATTCAACGTTACATATGTTGGAGCGGTTGTGTGAGCAGCAGGCAGCAGTCATGGAGTACCAGCTGCATCAGGCGCAAACAAGTCGCACTGTGCGCCGTTCACACTTCAGCACCATTGAGTGGGCCTCTATGAAGGACATCTGCCTCGTTTTGCGTGCCTTCGATGAATCCACGCGGATGGCGAGTGCAGATGATGCACTAGTCAGCATGACTGTCCCCCTTATCTGCCTGCTTCAACAAACACTGCAAGCACTAAGGGATGAGGTTTCAGAAGAGGTGGAGGATGAGGAGTCCCAAATGCCATCTGCTTCTGGACAGTCTGCGCTACGTGTTTCCTCACAAAGGCCTAGGCAGGGGACACTTTGTGAGGAGGATGAGGAGGAGTCGATGGAGGAGGAAGACATCTCTCCAGAGGAGGGAGGTACACAAACCTCTACTCAGTATGTACAGCGAGGGTGGGGTGATGCAGAGCAGGCCGAGGTCACGCCTCAAACAGGGGACAGCGGTTCTTTGGCAGTTGGGAGTCTGCAGCACATGGTTGATTTCATGCTGCAGTGCCTGAGAAACGACCGCCGCATCGCCCACATTCTCGTCTCGGCTGATTATTGGGTGTACACCCTCCTAGATCCTCGCTACCGGGACAGCGTACAAAGGCTCATACCAACGTTGAACCGGGAGCGTAAAATGCGGGAGTACGAAGAGTCACTGGTGCAGTCCATAATGTTTTCCATTCCACCCGACAGCATTGTTGCTAGTGCTTTACAAAGCAGCTC
Source organism: Dendrobates tinctorius (assembly GCF_039654945.1). Lineage (NCBI taxonomy): Eukaryota > Metazoa > Chordata > Amphibia > Anura > Dendrobatidae > Dendrobates > Dendrobates tinctorius. The sequence continues at coordinate 20,351,157 of NW_027361878.1, forward strand.
TGTGCGTCGAGGCAGTGGAGGAAACTCTGCACAAAGAGGGAGCAGAGGCAGCGCCGCAGCACAAGGCAAGACCACTATGGCCCAAATGTGGCAAAGTTTTGTGTGTCCACCACAATTGTCTACACCATCAGCGACGCCTCGAGTCAGCAGGAGGCAACGCTTCCGTCAGATGGTGTCAGACTACATGTCTTGCCCTGTCGCTGTACTCCCAGATGGCTCTTCCCCCTTCAAGTTTTGGGTCTCTAAGCTGGATACATGGCCAGAGCTTAGCCAGTATGCATTGGAGGTGCTGGCTTGCCCTGCTGCCAGTGTATTATCGGAACGTGTCTTTAGTGCCGCAGGTGGTGTACTAACAGACCGTCGCACGCGACTATCTTCCGATAATGTTGACCGGCTGACTTTTCTGAAAATGAACAAGGCCTGGATCTCCAAAGACTTTGCCATTCCTCTTACAGACTAAATTAGTGGTTGGCAACTGTATCCAGGTCTGCTGGTGTGTTCATTTTTCTACCACCTGAACTATAATCCCTTTGCTTCAACACAGCCAGTTGTCGCTCAGATGTGTCGTCTGCACAGAGAAACACACTAGCTCCTGTGTTAGTGGGGTTCAGTAATGCCAGCTGATCCCCTGCTGTGTGGACGGCAAAGTCACCAGCTCCATCAACATTCAAACCACTACTGATTTTTAACCGTGCCCAACTTAGGTCTCTGGCTCCACTGTCTCTACTATTTCCCCTGACCTCCAACCCCGCCATCTACATCTCTGAAGTGGCGTCAGCACAATCTACACTTGTTCCTGTGTTCCTGTGGCTCAGTCCCATCAGTTTATCCCCTGATGTGTGTCCGGCAAGGTCTCCTGCTCTGTCCACATTCCCATAACCAGTAGTGGGAATGAGGACAGAGCTGGCGAACTTGCCGGACAAACATCAGGGGATCAACTGACGGGACTGAGCACCAGTAACACAGGAACAAGTGTAGATTGTGCTGACGCCACTTCAGAGATGTAGCTGGCGGGGTTGGAGGCCAGGGTAAATAGTAGAGACAGTGGAGCCAGAGGCCTAAGTGGAGCATGGTTAGAATCAGTAGTAGTCCACAACCTCCATAAAAACCGCTGCCCATTGGCCTCTGCATGCGGCATGCGTAATCCTGGGCTCCAACAGCTTCAGTTGGTGTTCAGAAGTGTCGTCTCCACAGAGCCAAACACATTCGTTAGAGTGTTAGTGGGGTTCAGCACTGCCAGCTGTTCCCCTGCTGTGGAGATGGCAAGTCTCCTGCTGCCTTCACCTGCCAAAATCCAGTAGGCCCCAGCCTGCTCCTCGCCTAATCCTGGGCTCCAACAGCGTCAGTTGGTGTTCAGAAGTGTCGTCTCCACAGAGACAAACACCTTCGTTAGAGTGTTAGTGGGGTTCAGCACTGCCAGCTGTTCCCCTGCTGTGGAGATGGCAAGTCTCCTGCTGCCTTCACCTGCCAAAATCCAGTAGGCCCCAGCCTGCTCCTCGCCTAATCCTGGGCTCCAACAGCATCAGTTGGTGTTCAGAAGTGTCGTCTCCACAGAGCCAAACACCTTCGTTAGAGTGTTAGTGGGGTTCAGCACTGCCAGCTGTTCCCCTGCTGTGGAGATGGCAAGTCTCCTGCTGCCTTCACCTGCCAAAATCCAGTAGGCCCCAGCCTGCTCCTCGACTAATCCTGGGCTCCAACAGCGTCAGTTGGTGTTCAGAAGTGTCGTCTCCACAGAGCCAAACACATTCGTTCAAGTGTTAGTGGGGTTCATCATTGCCAGCTGATCCCCTGCTGTGGAGATGGCAGTCTCTCCTGCTGTCTCCGCATTACAAAGACAGTAGGCCTCTGCCTACACCCTCCTATTTCCTGGGTTTCAACACAGCCAGTTGTAGTTCGGAAGTGCCGTCCACACGGAAAGAGATACTTGCTCCCGTGTCTCAGTGGGGTTCAGTAACGTCAGCTGATCCCCTGCTGTGTGGATGGCAGTCTCTCCTGCTGTCACCTCATTCAAAATACAGTAGGCCTCTGCCTACACCCTCCTATTTCCTGGGCTTCAACACAGCCAGTTGTAGTTCGGAAGTGCCGTCCACACGGAAAGAGATACTTGCTCCCGTGTCTCAGTGGGGTTCAGTAACGTCAGCTGATCCCCTGCTGTGTGGATGGCAGTCTCTCCTGCTGTCACCTCATTCAAAATACAGTAGGCCTCTGCCTACACCCTCCTATTTCCTGGGCTTCAACACAGTCAGTTGTAGTTCGGAAGTGCCGTCCACACGGAAAGAGATACTTGCTCCCGTGTCTCAGTGGGGTTCAGTAATGTCAGCTGATCCCCTGCTGTGTGGATGGCAGTCTCTCCTGCTGTCACCTCATTCAAAATACAGTAGGCCTCTGCCTACACCCTCCTATTTCCTGGGCTTCAACACAGCCAGTTGTAGTTCGGAAGTGCCATCCACACGGAAAGAGATACTTGCTCCCGTGTCTCAGTGGGGTTCAGTAACGTCAGCTGATCCCCTGCTGTGTGGATGGCAGTCTCTCCTGCTGTAAACTCATTCAAAATACAGTAGGCCTCTGCCTACACCCTCCTATTTCCTGGGCTTCAACACAGCCAGTTGTAGTTCGGAAGTGCCGTCCACACGGAAAGAGATACTTGCTCCCGTGTCTCAGTGGGGTTCAGTAATGTCAGCTGATCCCCTGCTGTGTGGATGGCAGTCTCTCCTGCTGTCACCTCATTCAAAATACAGTAGGCCTCTGCCTACACCCTCCTATTTCCTGGGCTTCAACACAGCCAGTTGTAGTTCGGAAGTGCCGTCCACACGGAAAGAGATACTTGCTCCCGTGTCTCAGTGGGGTTCAGTAATGTCAGCTGATCCCCTGCTGTGTGGATGGCAGTCTCTCCTGCTGTCACCTCATTCAAAATACAGTAGGCCTCTGCCTACACCCTCCTATTTCCTGGGCTTCAACACAGCCAGTTGTAGTTCGGAAGTGCCATCCACACGGAAAGAGATACTTGCTCCCGTGTCTCAGTGGGGTTCAGTAACGTCAGCTGATCCCCTGCTGTGTGGATGGCAGTCTCTCCTGCTGTAAACTCATTCAAAATACAGTAGGCCTCTGCCTACACCCTCCTATTTCCTGGGCTTCAACACAGCCAGTTGTAGTTCGGAAGTGCCGTCCACACGGAAAGAGATACTTGCTCCCGTGTCTCAGTGGGGTTCAGTAATGTCAGCTGATCCCCTGCTGTGTGGATGGCAGTCTCTCCTGCTGTCACCTCATTCAAAATACAGTAGGCCTCTGCCTACACCCTCCTATTTCCTGGGCTTCAACACAGCCAGTTGTAGTTCGGAAGTGCCGTCCACACGGAAAGAGATACTTGCTCCCGTGTCTCAGTGGGGTTCAGTAACGTCAGCTGATCCCCTGCTGTGTGGATGGCAGTCTCTCCTGCTGTAAACTCATTCAAAATACAGTAGGCCTCTGCCTACACCCTCCTATTTCCTGGGCTTCAACACAGCCAGTTGTAGTTCGGAAGTGCCGTCCACACGGAAAGAGATACTTGCTCCCGTGTCTCAGTGGGGTTCAGTAATGTCAGCTGATCCCCTGCTGTGTGGATGGCAGTCTCTCCTGCTGTCACCTCATTCAAAATACAGTAGGCCTCTGCCTACACCCTCCTATTTCCTGGGCTTCAACACAGCCAGTTGTAGTTCGGAAGTGCCGTCCACACGGAAAGAGATACTTGCTCCCGTGTCTCAGTGGCGTTCAGTAATGTCAGCTGATCCCCTGCTGTGTGGATGGCAGTCTCTCCTGCTGTCACCTCATTCAAAATACAGTAGGCCTCTGCCTACACCCTCCTATTTCCTGGGCTTCAACACAGCCAGTTGTAGTTCGGAAGTGCCGTCCACACGGAAAGAGATACTTGCTCCCGTGTCTCAGTGGGGTTCAGTAATGTCAGCTGATCCCCTGCTGTGTGGATGGCAGTCTCTCCTGCTGTCACCTCATTCAAAATACAGTAGGCCTCTGCCTACACCCTCCTATTTCCTGGGCTTCAACACAGCCAGTTGTAGTTCGGAAGTGCCGTCCACACGGAAAGAGATACTTGATCCCGTGTCTCAGTGGGGTTCAGTAATGTCAGCTGATCCCCTGCTGTGTGGATGGCAAAGTCTCCTGCTGCCTACACAGTCGTACCACTACTGATTTTTAACCGTGCTCCAATTAGGCCTGTGGCTCCACTGTCTCTCGTATTTCCCCTGTCCTCCAACCCTGCCAGTTACAGCTCCGAAGTGGCGTCTGCACAATCCACACTTGTTCCTGTGTTACAGGTGTTCAGTCCGGTCAGTTAATCCCCTGATGTGTGTCCGGCAATGTCGCCTGCTCTGTCCACATTCCCATTATGGGAATGTGGACAGAGCAGGCGACATTGCCGGACACACATCAGGGGATTAACTGACCGGACTGAACACCTGTAACACAGGAACAAGTGTGGATTGTGCAGACGCCACTTCGGAGCTGTAACTGGCGGGGTTGGAGGACAGGGGAAATACGAAAATCAGTGAAGCCACAGGCCTAAGTGGAGCTTGGTTCAAATTAGTAGTCTACAACCGATCTTAAAATTTCTTCAATGCAGCCTAAGCCTGCTCCGTGCTTGTCCCTGGGCTTCAACACAGCCAGTTGTTGCTCGGAAGTGCCGTCTTCACAGAGTAAAACACTAGCTCCTGTGTTTGTGGGGTTCAGTAACGTCAGCTGTTCCCCTGCTGTTTTGATGGCAATCTGTCCTGCTGCCTCCCAATTGACAGCACATCAGGCCTCAGCCTGCTAAGTGCTTGTCCTGGGCTCCAACATCGCCAGTTGCTCCTCATAACTGACTTTGGCACGGGTACTCCCTCCTGCCCAGCTTGGTTCCAGCCCTGCCTGCTGTTTCCGGGAAGTGTCAATGTCAGTTTGCCACCCCAAGTTGCCATGTCGTGTTGCGGTTGGGTTAGCCGAGGCTAGGGTGCCAGCAGTTTAGGTGCTTCCTATGTGGACTGCGGGTTCTGGTAAGAAAGGTTTGTTCCATAGTGCCAGTAGGACAAGCACCCCCTGTAGGACTGTGTGATTCGGTAACTGCGGCCAGCTTGCGGCATGCCAACTTTGCTTTTCAGGGGTAACTTCTGATACCCCTCCGGGTTCCAGCACCGTCAGCTGGTTCTCATCAGAGCCTTTGGCCTAGGTGCCTCCATCTCGGTATCCGAGTTCCGGCAACATCTGCTGGTCCTTGGTAGTGCTTTGTAGCACAGGTACCTCCTGCTTAGTAACCGGGTTCCAGCACCGTCAGCTGGTCCTCGGTTGTGCCATTGGCTCTTATTCCTTCTGCTGCCCCTCCGGGTGCCAGCACTGTCAGCTGGTCCTCGCTATTTCCATTTGCTCTTGCAGCTTATGCTACCCCTCCGGGTTCCAGCACCGTCAGCTGGTTCTCGTCAGAGCCTTTGGCCTAGGTGCCTCCATCTCGGTATCCGAGTTCCGGCAACGTCTGCTGGTCCTTGGTAGTGCTTTGTAGCACAGGTACCTCCTGCTTAGTAACCGGGTTCCAGCACCGTCAGCTGGTCCTCGGTTGTGCCATTGGCTCTTATTCCTTCTGCTGCCCCTCCGGGTGCCAGCACTGTCAGCTGGTCCTCGCTATTTCCATTTGCTCTTGCAGCTTATGCTACCCCTCCGGGTTCCAGCACCGTCAGCTGGTTCTCGTCAGAGCCTTTGGCCTAGGTGCCTCCATCTCGGTATCCGAGTTCCGGCAACGTCTGCTGGTCCTTGGTAGTGCTTTGTAGCACAGGTACCTCCTGCTTAGTAACCGGGTTCCAGCACCGTCAGCTGGTCCTCGGTTGTGCCATTGGCTCTTATTCCTTCTGCTGCCCCTCCGGGTGCCAGCACTGTCAGCTGGTCCTCGCTATTTCCATTTGCTCTTGCAGCTTATGCTACCCCTCCGGGTTCCAGCACCGTCAGCTGGTTCTCGTCAGAGCCTTTGGCCTAGGTGCCTCCATCTCGGTATCCGAGTTCCGGCAACGTCTGCTGGTCCTTGGTAGTGCTTTGTAGCACAGGTACCTCCTGCTTAGTAACCGGGTTCCAGCACCGTCAGCTGGTCCTCGGTTGTGCCATTGGCTCTTATTCCTTCTGCTGCCCCTCCGGGTGCCAGCACTGTCAGCTGGTCCTCGCTATTTCCATTTGCTCTTGCAGCTTATGCTACCCCTCCGGGTTCCAGCACCGTCAGCTGGTTCTCGTCAGAGCCTTTGGCCTAGGTGCCTCCATCTCGGTATCCGAGTTCCGGCAACGTCTGCTGGTCCTTGGTAGTGCTTTGTAGCACAGGTACCACCTGCTTAGTAACCGGGTTCCAGCACCGTCAGCTGGTCCTCGGTAGTGCCATTGGCTCTTGTTCCTTCTGCTGCCCCTCCGGGTGCCAGTACCGTCAGCTGGTTCAAGAGGACAAAGAACAGGAAGACAACCACCAAGATGCAGAACAACAAGAGAGAGAAGACAAAGAAGCATAAAAAAAACAAAGCAGAAGAACATTAAGCATAAGACTAATACTCTGAGCAAATGATATTATCTTATTTATAAGCAGAAGAAGACTAAGCAGTGTATGGGGGTGAGTCCGTTCCTCCTCGTGGTGCCCCTGGAAAAGGCCTGCTGCTGCAGGCCAAACTGAACGCGGACAAATCCTGTTGTAAATCTTTTGTGACAGGCAGAACGGAAGGTGTAAACTTCTAACTTTTCTAGATAACAACTACAGGAATGCCTGACACAAACAAGAATATGATGAAGAAGAATAGGAAGAAGATGAAGAAGCTGAATATGTAGAATAATAATTGTTGAATAAGAAGAATATGAAGAATGTAAGAAAAGGAAGAAGAAGAAGAAGAAGAAGAAGAAGAAGAATGTAAAAAAAGGAAGTAGAAGAAGAAGAAGAAGAATGTAAAAAAAGGAATAAGAAGAAGAATGTAAAAAAAGGAAGTAGAAGAAGAAGAAGAATGTAAAAAAAGGAAGTAGAAGAAGAAGAAGAAGAATGTAAAAAAAGGAAGTAGAAGAAGAAGAAGAAGAATGTAAAAAAAGGAAGTAGAAGAAGAAGACATACATGTCTGGCAAAATATAAATGAGGCTAACATAGTCAATATCTTTGTAACTCCTAACATCTTTAAAAAAAAAGTTTAATTCCTGCTATTCCATTTGATTGGGCTAAACCTCTATGGCTTTAATGTCTCCTCCACCTCCCACAATACATTCTACATTATTCTTAGTTGTTTTTCTTCATGTAGAATTAACCTACAAGGAAAGAAAGGGTTTTTTTTAATTCCGATATTTTGGCCCCATTGACTTGCATTGGTTCCCGGTATCGGAATCGGCGATACCGATACTTTTTTTAAAGATCGGCCGATCCATTCCGATCCGATATTTTCAAGTATCGGCTGGTATCGCTCAACTCTAGTGTATTACGAAACATATGTAATGGCGATAATATTCTGGGAGAAATACTTCATTTTCTGGAACAATTTCAAGGATGCTAAAACATTTGGCCATGATTGTATGTACTGCAGATGCACTGCATGATGACATCACAATAGAACCCTCTGTGACTCGCTGATTCACAATGACTTAGAACACTTGGTGCCACGCTGATGACATCACACAATAGAACCCTCTGAGACACACTGATGATGTCACAATTGACCACAGCGTAAAACTATGTGCAACGGTCTGATCCCAGTCATTTTCTATTGTGCATTGCAGTCACGAGTTGTGTCTTGCAAAGTCTGATATAGAAAGCGATATTTATTTATTATTATCAAGCGATAAGAGAGAGAGAAGAGAGAGAGGAGAAGAGAGAGAGGAGAAGGAAGAGAGAGAAGAGAGAGACGAGAGAGAAGAGAGAGAAAGGTAAGTCTGAACTTAATCTAATGAGTTATGGGAGTCTTTCCCAGGGGGAGACATGACCAACAGATAATTATAGAGGGACAGATATAGATTTCCCTATAGAATCATCGCCAATAACAGGAGAGACACATTCTTGTAATCGGCATTAACTGTTTCAGGAAAAGGTCAATATTTCCTCTTCTTCATTTCTCTGATCTCACAGTCAGGTGAAAGCTTGTTTTTTGCGAGATGAGTTGTTGTTTTGAAGAACACCATTCATTTTACCTTTGAAAAAAAAGTTTGCTTTTGTGGACACATTCATGCAAAATATGTATGTTTTTATCTCTTTATGTTTTAATTAGGAACAGGAGATGATTGAAATTTTTATGTTTTATTATTTGTATTTTTTTCTTCACCTTTATGTTGATTTTTACCTTATGTTTTTAGTCCCACTAGGGGATGTAAACCTATAATTGTTTGATTGTTTATACTATATACTACAATAACACAGTATTGCAGTATATATAGAAATTAATGTTCCTCCTTATGGATTGATACATTAATGATAGATAGATAGATGGATAGATAGATAGGTAGATATGGGATTTGTAGTGCTTCACCACTGATAAAGCTATTATCTTATTTTAGTACCGTATATACTCGAGTATAAGACGAGGCCCCTAATTTTGTCACAAAAAACTTATTGACTCGAGTGTAAGCCTAGGGTGGGAAATGCAGAAGCTACTGGTAAATTTCATAAATAAAAATAGATACCAATAATAGTGAAATTAATTGAGACATCAGTAGGTTAAATGTTTTTAAATATCCATATTTAATCAGGAGTCCCATATAATGCTCCATACAGTTCATGATGGCCCCATAAGATGGTCCATACAAAATACGCCCCATATAATGCTCCATAAAGTTCACGATGGACCCCGTAAGATGCTCCATACAAAAATATGCCCCATATAATGCGACACAATTGTTAATGATGGCCCCATAAAATGCTCCATATTAAAATATTCCCCATATAATGCTGCACAAAGGTTAATGATGGCCCCATAAGATGCTCCATATTAAAATATTCCCTGATGGGGACAGGTGAATATTGCATGGCTCACGGTCCCCCCAGTCCTAATCACCATCCAGACACTGCTACATCTCAGTCCCTGCATCTCCGTCCAGGTGCCGGCATCTCTCTTCCTGTCTTCCGGTGCTGAGTGGTCACGTGGTACCGCTCATTAAAGTAATGAATATGCGCTTCACACCTATGTGAGTGGAGACACGTGCATATTCATTACTTTAATGAGTGGTACCAAGTGACCGCTCAGCACTGGAAGGAAGACAGGAAGAGAGATGCTGGAGCCCGGACTGAGATGCAGGGACTGATATGCAGCGATGAGGCCAGGAGGGTGAGTATGATGTCTTCTGCTCCCCCATCCCCCCTCCCCCACCGGCAATGACTCATGTATAAGCCGAGAGGGGTATGAAAACACGCTGAAAAGCACAAAAAAGTGCTGAAAATCTCAGCTTATACACGAGTATATACAGTATGTTTGTGCCGCTATAGTTGTGAAAGTACATGTTTGTATACATATAGGTCAGTATGAGAGTATATGTGTATATACATATATATATACATGATTGTGCCCAGGGGTGAACACTGACAGCTTGGGACCCCTGTTCAAGAAATATGTCTGGGCCTCCCTCCTTTTTTTTACAACAAAGTACTTGTACTTTACATGTCAAATTCTCTTGTTATCTTTGTTATTTTCTGTTTTATTATATACCGTCCTCTCTTGTTAGATAATGTAATGCAATGACGGGTGATGGAGCATGGGAAAGCTTCTATTCTGATGGAGGAGCTGATGGACTGGTCTTCTAGTCAGATGGTGCCCCATCAGCAGTCATTTTATATCTAATAAGAGAGGACTATGTGCTAGAGAGAAGGCGCTGTGACTAACAAAAATAATGAGAATACGCTCTGTAAAGGACGGTGCTATTTATAATAAGTCATGACACTAAGTAATAATGTGATAGCACTGAACATTACAGAGAACACTATATAATAAGGGACAGTGTCATACATAGCTACAGAGGATGCTACATAATAGATGGCGCCATATATAACTAGAGGGTGGTATATAATAAGCGACGGCGCCATATATAACTAGAGGATGCTATATAATTAGGGACAGCGCCATATATAACTAGAGAGGATGCTATGTAATAAGAGATGGCGTTTAATTACATAGTTTACTCTTTTATTATATAAAAGGGGTATTCCCATCTCCACGATCCTATCTCAATATGCAGTAGGTGTAGAAATATTAGCAAATACCTCCAGTTAGGAATGTTGCATATGACATCACAATGGCTTAGAACCCCCGGTGACAGTCTTATGATGTCACAATTGGTGGTCCCTGCGTATACCTATGGACTGCATGATGACATCACAATGACTTAGAACCCTATGTGACAGGCTGATGATGTCACAATTGGCGGTCCCTGTGTATACCTATGGGTGACGGCCTGACCCCAGTCACTTTCTATTGTGCATTGCAGTCACGATTTGTGTGTTGCAAAATTTGTTATAGAAAGCGTTAATTATTTATTATTATCAGCGCCCTCCGTTAGAGAGAGAGAAACGTAAGTCTGAACTTAGCCTAAAGAGTTATAGGAGTCTTTCCCAGGGGGAGACACAACCTGCAGTTGATTATAGAGAGACAGATATAGATTTCCCTATAGAATTATTGATTCTTACCTTATTTTTTAGTTCCCCTAGGGGACTTTAACTTATTATTCTTTGCTTATTATGCCATACACTGCATTATCACTGAGCACCACAGACTGAGACTAATGTAATATTTGTACCATCTTCTGTGTTTTTCTCCAGTGTTTGCAGGGCTCTGTGAACATGACATCTCTCAGTGATTTCACCAAAGTGCCAATTTTAGCTGATGATGTGAAAATAGACATTGACTGTAAAGAGAAGGATGAAAACGGCGAAACACAGGACCTGCACGAGCGGACGGGAGTTTCCAGCAGACGTTCCATCAGCAGTGTAGTCATTCTATCCTGCATTAATATAGTTAACACCATGGCTTTCTTCATTGTTGTAGGTAGGTAGGGGTACACCGGGTTATGTCGGTGGGGCAGGGTGTATAAAGCCCCTCACTGCAACATAAAAGGAAAGAAATCTTCATGGCCAACGAGAAGGCTCGTTAGTTGCTGTGACGTCTCTTCCTGCACTTCTCTGATTACAATAATCACTTGTGTTCCTCTTTTTGTTTTGGCAGGAGCGATGCCTTACCTGAAAGTCGCCTTTAAAATGGATGACAATGGATCCAGCTTTACAAAATCAGGTAACATTTCAATATAAAATCTTATTCTAAAGTGACGAGGACGGGAGAAGTGCTTAAGTGCAACAGTCTAAAAAATCCTCAAATTTAAAAAAATGCAATAATATAGAATTGTTTTTCTTGACCTCTTGTTTTTCCCTTCCCATTCTAGCATTCACAGTCAGCAATGTCGTGTTTGGTCTAGTCTTTGGATACCTGGGAGACCGCTGGAGCAGGAAACGCATTGCGTGTACAGGCATGGCCGTCCGGTCAGCCATAAGTATCGGCAGGATCTTCGTTCCCAATGAGGTAAACTGAACATGAATTGAACCTGTCAGGTCCTCCACGCCCTCCAACCAGCAGTACTCACTTATCTAGGAGTAAATTCCTGCCTCACCAGCCCTGTAGAATGTTTATCTGTAAAAATGAGGTTAATAAAGCCTTCATATTGTCCCCATTTCCTGTGCTAATGGAGGCGCTGACTAGTTGTTGGGTCGTTAGTTGCCCCAGACTAGTCAGCCCTCTTCATGTTATCATGCCCCTGTGGGAGTGATAACATAATTTGCAGGAGTTTTTGTCATCGCCAGCTCCTGCACATCCCGCACACGCGCGCTGCACATTTCGGCAGCGTCACTGCACCTCTGCAGCTGGGTGTACGCTACCTGGCTTCAGACGTGCACTGCCCATGACCGGGAGCCATAGTTTGAACTGACGGCCATGCGCACTGCACCTTTGAAGCTGGAGAACTGTACACCCAGGTCATGGCCGGAAGCTCAGAAGATGGCTTCCGGTCATGCGCCTCTGATGCCAGGAAGCATCTGTGGATCTCGATGCCATCATGGAGCGCAATGCACGGAGAGGCCGCGGGTCTCCTGACCTGATCATCACCATCACGCTGTCTGTGCATTGTAGTCCATGATCGGACCATGATCCACAGACGTCTGCAGGAGCTGTAAAGCCTCTCACCTGTTTGTATCTAGATCAGTATTTGCAAACCACAAGCAGGAGCGGCTCAAAATTAGGGAAAGTTACAAATCTTTCTATTATGGTATTTCTTTAGATGTCTAAGAAAACGTTCTTGAATAGTCACTGAATATCTTTCTGTGTTTTCACAGTATTTTCCAGTTTTTCTGTTGATGAATGGACTGCTGGGAGCAGCACAGGCAAGCTTTAGAATTACTGCCCCCTCAATCATTGCCGACCTGTATGTGGGAGACCGGCGCAGCCGCGCGCTTTACTGCTATTACGTGGCAGGATTTATTGGCAGGTGAGTGTGGACCTATTGATTAGAGGAATTCCGACAAGGCGGACTTCTGGACTTTCTCCGGCCGCCCAGATTGTGCTCTGCAGATGCATGCATGTACAAGACATATGGATGGTATCTTACAAAACCCCCCGCAAGTAATGAGGAATCATTAATCAGAAAAGAGGAGCCGGAGAAAGACACTCGCACATGTATATGTTTCTGTGTGTGCAGAAATGATGACAACTTTGTTTTTGTTTATTACAGTGGTCTTGGTTACATCATTGGCTCTGAAGTTACAAGGGCATTCTCTGGCGACTGGCGAATAGCCTTTCTGGTAAGTAATAGGTCTGAGGGATCTTGTGGACAAACTGTGAATCTTAATTATAACTCCTATATGGTTTTAAAGGGAATCTGCCAGTATATTTTTATCATTTAATCTGAGAGCAAGGCCTCTGTAGGGGCAGAGGACCTGATTCCTGCGATGTGTTACTTACTGCTCTTTACAGTTGTTTAGAAAAAAAATCACTGTTTTATCAGCAGGAAATTATGAGGAGGGGACTAGTTGTCTCATGCCACATAGTCCTCCTGCTCTGTGTAACCCCTTCCCCCACTGATTGGTAGCTTTCTGCCTATATACATTGTACACAGAAAAAGCTGGTGTAGGCGGGGTTATAAAGGGCTCAACATTCAGAGTTCTGCCAGATCTGCATCAGAAAAAAACAGAGATTTTATCAAAACTACACCAAGCAGAGCAACAAGTGACATATCGCTGGATTAGGGGTCTCTGTCCCGACATTATGTTGCTCACATATCTGCAGAAAACACCTGGTGATAGATTCCATTTAATTCCATTTAGTCTTTTCTTCTGATGACACCTTTGTATTTGTAATATGTGATGTCTCCTTATTCATCTACACAGATCTCCCCTGTTCTGGGTATGATAGGACTCCTGTTCATGGGTGTGATTGTAAAAGAGCCGACCAGAGGAGCTGCAGAGGGAAATAACAGCAAACCGCTGAGCTCCAGAGCATGGATTTCAGATGTAAAAAATCTCATTAAAAAGTAGGTATTTTCTGTGCACTGATTGATGTCACTGATCTACCCCGTGACTTCTGTGTTATTTACATGTTTTTTTCCCCTTTTCACTTTCTGCAGCCCAAGCTTTATGTTTTGCACTCTTGGGATGCTGACTGTAAAGTTTGCTGCCGGTGCCATCAGCTCCTATGGTCTTATCTTCCTGCACCGTGCCCGGGGTATCATACAAGAGAGCGCACAAAATCAGACTGAAGTCGGCGGTTACTATGACAGGTACAAGTTTACCAAACTTTGATTTGACAATCACTGTTGGGAATTTAATTTTCCCTCTACCCCAGTTTTCCCCTTAAAAAAAAAAATTATATTTCAAATGATTATTATATCAAATTATTTATATTTCATTAATTCGAGCTCCTTCACTAATCTCTTTACCACTTTTCTTTGCAGTCTGATCTTCGGGTTAAATTCATGCATCTCTGGCATCTTGGGAGTTGTAATAGGTGTGAAGATAGCAAAAATATATAGGAAGAACAACCCACGTGCCGACCCAATAGTTTGTGCATCCGGCCTGCTCGGCTGCATCGTTTTCTTGGCCTTCGCTCTATTTATGGGAAACATCAGTATCGTGGCCACATATGTAAGTACCTGATGTGTAGATTGCTTTATAACCTTACTGGGTCTCGGAAATAGGACAGATGTAATGAGCGGTAGAAATCATAGACTATGGCGGGGGCTGTCTAGGAATGTATGGAAACTGGGGGATGAATGGATTAAAGGGAACCTGTCACCTCGCTTTTCCGCTACAAGCTGCGGCCACTGCCTTTCGGGGCTTATCTACTACATTCTATAATGCGTATATGTATTGTTCCTTATCTCTGCAGGTGCTTATGTTCTTGGGAATCATGTGTCTGAATCTGAGCTGCTCCGTTTCGGCTGATATTCGCCTGGTGAGTGGAGAAAAGCGCTAAAGTTAGCAAAGCTAAAATTCTATTTATGTAGTCAGCCAGTATGTTCTGTTTCACCCATCAAGGCCCCTTAATCCTGGCTGTATCCAAGCATTTGTTGGATAATTCCCAACTAAACTCCAAAATAGACGGCCCAAGAAGATTAAAAACTTCTTTAATAAAATCTCAGCACATAACGGGCTTCTGGGCTTTTTTTTTCAATCCTGGCTGACTGTGCTCTTTACTTCTGTTTCACATATGTTCACTTTGCCAATGTTCTCTTAACTTGCTGCGTCCCGTGACTTACTTCTGCTCACTCAGAATATTCTCTTGTTTCAGTATGTAGTATCTCCTGCAAGAAGATCAACAGCACAAGCCATATTTATGATAGTGTCCGAGCTGGGGACTGTCGGAAGCTCCTATGTCATCAGGCTGGTAAGTAACTTTTACATATTTTCACATCACTTTAAAGTTACATTCATACATCTTTTTCCATTTGAACATCCTAGAAACATAGAATGTTAAAGTTGGCAGGGACCTCCAGGGTCATCGTGTCCAACCTCCTGCTCAATGCTGGATTCACTAAACCATCTCAGATAGATGTCTGTCAAGCCTCTGTTTGAAGACTTCCATTGAAGGAGAACTCGCCACCTCTCGTGGTAGCCTGTTTCACTCATTGGTTACCCTCATTGTTAAAAACATTTTGCTATTATCTAATCTGTATCTTCTCCCTTTCAGTTTCATTCCATTGTTTCTCATGTTTCCATGTGCAAATGAGAATAAGGTGATCCCTCTACACTGTGACAGCCCTTCAGATATTTGTAGACAGCTATTAAGTCTCCTCTTAGCTTTTTTTGCAAGCTAAACATTCCCATATCCTTTAACTGTTCCTCGTAGAACATACTTTGCAGTCCGCTTACCATCCTGGTACCTCTTCTCTGAACTTGCTCCAGTTTTTCGATGTCTTTTGCAAAATGTGGTGCCCAGAACTAGACACAGTATTCCATATGATGTATGACCAAAGAGGAGTAGAGGGAGATAATTACTTCATGTGATCTAGACTCTTTTCTTCTTTTCTTAATACATCCTAGAACTGCATTTGCCTTTTTTTGCTGCTGCATCACACTGTTATCTCATGTGCAGTCTGTGATCTACTAGTATACTGTCTTTTTCAAACAAACTGTTGCTTAGTTCTATTCCTCCCATTCCGTAATTGGAATTTTAGTTTTTCTTGCCCACGTGTAGAATCTTGCATTTCTCCATGTTAAATATAATTCTATTAGTCACTGCCCTTTATTCAAGTTTATCTAGATCCTTCTGAGTCCTTTCTCTATCTTCTCTATTGTTAGCTCTTCATTCCTAGCTTTTCATTGTCTGCAAATTTGATCAGTTTACCTTCAGTTCCCTTATCTAGATCATTTATAAAAATGTTGCATAACACTGTGGCCAGGAAAGAGCCTTGTAGTACCCCACTTGAAGCACTCTTCCAATTGGATGTGCAACTATTTATTACCACTCTTTGAGTACGATCACTGAGCCATTTATGAATCCACCTAACCGTACCCTTGTCAATCCCATACTTGGTCATTTATTCAATAAGGATTGTATGAGATACTTTATCAAATGCTTTGTTGAAGTCAAAATATACAATATCTACCGCATTTCCCTGATCCACCCAGTCAGAGATTCCATCATAGAAGGAAATTAGATTAGTCTGGCATGACTTGTTTGCTACAAATCCAGGCTGGCTCTTGTTAATTGCTTGTAATCTTATCCAAGTACTTACATACATGCTGTTTAATAATTTGTTCAAAGATCTTTCCTGGTATAGAAGTAAGGCTCACTGGCCTGTAATTTCCTGGTTCTAACGTCTTTCCTTTTTTGCACATAGGGACATTTGCCCTTCTCTAATCTTACGGGACTATTCCTGTTCTTCCAGGTTTTTTCCTAGTGGCTCTGCAATTTCTTTTGCTACATCTTTTAGTATCATAGGATGTAATTCATCTGGACCAGGACATTAAAATTAATATAAATTGTCTAAGTGTTCTCTCACAATATTTCTGTTTACGGATAATGTGAATCAATTTATTCCTTTGATAGCACACCAATGATCATTTGATGTTACATTTGCTCTTTTAGAGAACACAGGGGCAAAATATGAATTTAAAAGTTTGGCCTTCTCAACATCAATTTTGAACGCTTGACTCTTTTCATTTTGTAAAAATCCTGTAGCATCTTTGACTTTTCTTTTGCTTTTCACATATCCCCAAAATCCTTTGTTACTGCTTTTGTCCTCACCTTGCAAGCTTAATTTCATTACTGGCTTTAGCTCTTCTAACGCTTGCCCTGCATTCCCTGCAAACAACAATATATTATTCTTAAGATATGCCCCATCTTTCCATTTGATATGTATTTATTTTTTTCCCTTTTAGCAAGTGTTTAAGTTCTGTGTTCATCCATCTTGGTCTCTTTAAATACTTCCAATTCTTCCTTCTTTTCGGAATTTTTACAGATTGTGCAGTGAGAATTTCATTTAGCAAAATCTCCCATCCTTCTTGGACATTTCTGTCCTCTAGAACATCCAGCCATTGGACCTCTCCTACCCTATTTCTGTGTCTATTAATATCCGCCTTTCTGAAGTCCAAGATAAGATCTGTCGCAAAGTTGCTTATTTTCATGTGTATTATTGATCTTTTCTTTACATAACCACTTTAAGTAATTAGATAATTTATTAGGTGGTCACATTTAGCAAAATGAACAATCACTTTTAGGAACGTTGTGTCCTGCAAATGAATGTTCATGGCCTAATGATTATTTATTCTGCGAATTCTACCTCTGCAGACAGCAGACATTCAGAACATACAAGTAGTATCCATACACATACATTAACCAGCAGAACTATATATGGAAGCTATGCACCAGCAAACCATTCTTACCTTGTGTGCACGGCAGGAGAACTCCAAAGACAAGATGTCCTGGAGTTGTCATAGATCATCTGCTGAAGGAGGATGTCACATCAGTCCTGTCTCTAGACAATACAATGTTATATTCTTTAATAGCATAATAAATAAAAAAGACAATCAATGAATTAATAGTGTATATAAACAGAGCTATCCGAATATGGCCACATGTAAAACATGATGCTACAAACGAGACAAAATCTTGGGAAAAGGTAATACATAATTATCAACAGTATCCCTAATCAGAATATCAGTTCAAAATAAAGTGCCAGTGCATATTCTCCAAAGATATAGGGATCCTCGGGGGGCCTTCCCAGCCCGCCAAGGAAGCCATTGCGAAATGCGCATCGGGGCACATGGCTACAGATGGACATCAATATGGGTAAGAACTATTTAGAGTATTTATGGCCCCTTAGCTTACTAGGTGGTGAGTTCTATGTGATAGGTCACTGACCAGAGAACTAGGAGAAATCTCCATGCTACTGTAGTATTACTTACCTATATGCATTTATGATTTGGTCATCCCTATATCTTTGGAAAATATGCTCTGGCACTTTATTTTGAACTGATATTCTGATTGGGGATACTGTCAATAAATATGTATTACCTTTTTGCCTTCATTTGGCTGATTTCACACTTGCGTCTTTTTGCGCTGCGCTTTTGCGCTTACATGCGCATGCATTTTTTCCCTACATTTAACATGGGTGCGCATTGTCATGCGTTTGTATGCATTTGTATGCACATGCGTTTTTTTGTAGTGTGCACCCAGGCGCACAAAATGCAACCTGTTGCATTTTTGGTGCGTCCGACCTGTCTCAAAAAAACGCATGCGCGCGCAATGCGCACAGAATTCACCCAAAAACACATTAAAGTCTATGGGAGCGCTGACGTGCGCATGGTCATGCATACGTCTGCGTTTAAAAACGCATGCGTTTTTTGTAAAAACCATGCGCAAAAAACAAGAAAACGCATTAAAAACGCATGATGTGTTTTTTATGCGCATTTGCACTGCGCATGCAGCGAAGCGCAAAAAACCGCAAGTGTGAAAGTTGCCTTTTGTCTTGTTTGTAGCATCATGTTTTACATTTTGGCATCTGTGGCCATATTCGGATAGCTCTGTTTATATACACTATTAATTCATTGATTGTCTTTTTTATTTATTATGCTATTAAAGAATATAACATTTTATTCTATTTAAAAAATTCCTTTGCCTTTTGGTGGTGTATTTGCACCATGTTTTGGTGTTTGAATGCTGTTTGAGAGCTCCACAGGGTTGATACCCATATTTATTCAGGTTGTTTAAATCCCGAATTCTGATTATGATATCTGTGTTTGAGATTGTGTTATTCTGTCTCTAGACAATGTGTAGTGCTGGGGCTGTGGAAACTGGAACCGGTGCTGTTCAGGGTTTGGAGGATGGAAGCTCCTCCACTATCTGCAGTGAGGCACCTTTTAGTTCTATGATCACCAGATTTCATTGTTATCCATTGACTGCTGTCAGTGTAAATGTGTCCAGTCAATTGTTTTTTTTACTTTCATTAACCATACATAACTGTTTATTTTGTCATATTTTCAGATATCCAACGCCATCAAAAGTCATAATCCAGACACGTCTTTATGGAGGTTCCACCGTTTACAGTACGCCCTCATGTTTTGTCTTGTTGTCGTGGCTGTAGGAAAAGGATTCTTTTTGGCATGTGCCCACTTTATTGAAAAAGATCGTAAGATGGCAGAGACAGAGTCTGAAGGTACGTGCAGAAATATGTTCATTATCCACTCATATCTCTTGCAGAATTCATTTGTATAAGCATTAGCTCCATAATCAGTAACTGCAATACCCAGCATCTGTATAATACCTCTATCTCCATAACAAAGCTCCATAACTAAATATGCATATATTTTAACCTGGTATAAATTCCGCTCTTTTTCTGGCGTTGTTTGTTCTCACATCTCCCCATTCCTGATATATGTCTTCCTGTATATTTATCAAGCATTTCAGCCAACTAGGCATGATCATCAAGCTATTTCTCAAAAAGAGAAACATTTTAAAAGTCATGCCCACTTAAAAAAATAAAAACTAGATTTACATAAAGGGAGAATTGAGAACCCTAGGAATAAAGGACGAGCAATGATAGTTTCAGGAGAATGACGGCATTTAGAACAGGTGAAAAAAATAGTTAAATGTCCGGTTATCTTGTTCAATTGTTTTTTTAACATTTTCAAATTTTACAATAATGTTAACAAGGACTATAAACTGGGGAGGGATAAAAAGGGAAGAATGGGGTAACAACGTGAAGTTGCAGGAAAGAAAGTAAAGTCAAGGCTGCTCATTATTACTAGGAATAAACCGACTATTATAATGTTGCATTTTGTACATAATATTTACAAACATTTAATTTAGTACATATCTGGTATATTTTGGTAATACACCTCCTTTAGTTTTTAAGTTGTGGATTTAGCATGTGTTAAAAAAAACACATTTACATCATGACATTCATCCAACTCAATATGGGTTTAAAAAAAAACTTTTTTACCTAAGCACAAAGTTGAACTTCTAATATTGTGCGTTGATGCCCCTTCCATTACGTCTGATGTTGAGGGAGGAATTATTTGCTTCAATTTTGTTGTAATTAAATGTTTAATCACCAAAAAGATGTAACAAGAGATATGTTGAAATTCGGGTGGAATTTCTTCTACAACTTGCTATAATACTACTAGCTATGGAGTAATATTGGATTTAGAAATTCATAGGAGTAAGTTCAAAGTTTCTTTCCACAATTCCTTTAAAAATGAACAACTCCAAAATATGGGTAAAATTTACCCCATTTTCCCAAAGTCTCTCGAGCAGAGAGAAGATTGGGAAGGAAATACTCTGTGGAGTTGCACTGGAGTAAAGTACCACCGTAACACAATGTCATAGTGTGTCTCATGGAGAGAAGCGCATGTACTGGTAGAATACGTCAGGTTTAGTGCTCTACTGTATATATAGATAAGCCTTCTGTATTATATTTTATAAACTCATTTTTTAATCCTGTTTCTATTTTTCTTTATAGATTGTCTCCTGAAGGAGGTAACAGTTGCATCTCCATAAATTGGAATTTTTTATGGCTGGACCTGAGGAAAACTTAAAGGTACGATAAGATGGGAATGGTCAGATTGTGTCTTTTGACCAGTAGCCATTTTTTACATTTTTGATAAAGAGAATATATTTGTGAGAATCAAATTTTATTCTAGTAATGATTCGGAGTAGTGTGTGATCTGCCTTGAAGAGATGTTTAGACACCGACATACATCATGTAGTTCTTCTTTATTTAGCCATTAGTCTAATATTTGGGATAGTTATCTTGTCTGAGCAGTCGAGTCTAAGTAACCATTTGAATCAATGTTAAAATCACCAAAAAGTAATTAATCTCCCTTCTGAAGTTTGTTGACAGCCATCTCCATATGAATAGAGGGTATAGTCCTAAACCAAGAATGAGCAAATATCAATTATGTTAAATCTTTTCTTACAAGGCAATATTTCAGTAACCAGGAGTACATTGCATGCCACTTACATATGATATCCAGTTGATTCATCTTCAGTCATAATCAGTCATATTTATTATTTCTGCAGATCACTATTCCAGAGAGAGGCCTGAGTGTGATCCATCAATAAATAAAGAATCCAGCCAGATGTGATGACTCTTCTACAAGACAAAAACATGTCAGAAAAAAAAGAGACAGATTCCGGGCTCGGTTTTTGTACTCACTTATGGACATATAACTTATAGGACTTTCCGCAGTCAGACGTACTCACGGAATAATGTGAGTTTCCTGCTGCATAAAGAGGCAGATTCTGGGCTCGGTCTCTGTACTCACTTATGGACATATCACTTATAGGACTTTCCGCAGTCAGACGTACTCACGGAATAATGTGAGATTCCTGCTGCATAAAGAGGCAGATTCCGGGCTCGGAATCTGTTCTCGACATTTACCAGACTTTTCATGCTGAGAAGTGTTCACAGATGAAGTGACATCTATATTAATTTATGTCTTCGTCATGAGGCCTATCATAATTAGAACCACATTGAAGACTATTGGGCAACACGGTGGCTCAGTGGTTAGCACTGTTGCTTTGCAGCGCTAGGGTTCAAACCCAACCAAAGAAAGCTGCAAGGAGTTTGTGTGTTCTCCCCGTGTTTGCGTGGGTTTCCTCCGGGTTCTCCGGTTTCCTCCCACACTCCAAATACATACTGATAGGAAATTGAAAAATAAATAATTGAATATTATTCCAACTATTATTGAGTATTCTTATCTTTGACACCTTGAATGAAGTTAATAGTCAGTATGATGACACAGCTGAACCCACAGGCTGGAAGCTTGTGTGATGGCCGAACTGCTACATTACGGAGTAGCTACTACTAGGACTTGTGAATCCACTGTTGGGAAGTGTATTAAATCTAGCTAGAATGGAGCATTGCTGGGATTTGTGGTTCAATGCATGAGGAATTATAATAGGACAAGCCATGGAGGGACTTTTATTATATTCAGTGCACCAACTGTTTCTGCAAGCGTGCCAACATCTGTGGCAACTGGGCGCCAACATTAGAATGTGTTGTTTCCATTGCTGCAGTCATTTGTAGTTTAAGTGATGTTATTGTGCTGCTTGTGATTTAAAGGGGAAGCGCCATCCCTAACATTCAAGTTTACTGCCAACCCCATCTTGTGTCTGTATTTGTATATAGTGTAATACTATTTGTTTTGCTGTTACTTGCTGTTCCCCTTACAACATTAGCCATTTATCCCCCTCTATGAATAAATCTGTTAAGTGTTCCAACCTCATCTCCTATGAGTGTGTACGGAGCGTGGACAAGGGTTTCCCAAGTCAACCATTAACAGAAGACTTTCCTGCATCCCACTACAGCTCCCAGTCAGATTCAGTTGGAGGCTGTTTTTCTTATTGAGGTGAGAACTACGGGACACTCTTTCCATGGAGGCGGATTAAAGGGGTGTTTCATAAACCAGGATGCACCCACAATGGGGGACATTGCTACATAATGGGGGAGGGATTGTAATGCATCTATCCTTATAGGATTTAGTGACCACAATTAGTGTGAAGTTAAGAAAGTGTTGGAGAGTGATTCAGGAGAAAGCAGAATAGGCCAGAGGGCCACACAGTACAGAAAGGCACAGAACGCTTAGGAAAGAAGAATGCGGTCGGCCGCCACTTGGTACAATGGTGTCCCATAGAGAATACGGGCCTATGGCTCGAATCAGGAAAGAGGAACCTTTTTCATCTCCCATCTCCCAGTGAAGGGGGCCATAATGGGAACCAGTACGGGAAAGTGGGTGCAGGAATATGGGGATTGCAGAGCCAGAAAGAGCATCTCACAGGCTAGAGGAGCCAGCATTGAGAGGGAAAGCTCAGGCTGAAAACATGAACTTGTACTGTACTGAAATTGCCATGGATTGTTTGTTATCACGTAAAGTTACACTGTTAAAGCAGAATACGGTGCCTGTTCCTGAGTGTGTGATATATTAGATAGAATAAAAGCCGGCAATTCAGCAGCCATGAAATGTAAAATCACAGCAGGAGCCGACATCGTAGAATAGATGGATTACATACAGTAAATACACATAGGATAGATGCACAGATGTATTAAAGGAGTCGGTGTCTTTCTTTCAATTAAAGGACTTTATGCTGGGTGTGTGTGTTTTCATACAATGGGGTTAGTAATAGGGGAGTCTTATTAACGCCTCTCCATTACTAACCTCGGGGTTTGGTGTCACCTGACAATACAAAGGTGACATCAACCCCCCCAACTACCACCCCACTTACCACCGCTGCAGGGCAATTGAGAAGAGCGAGGCTAAGTGCCAGAATTGGCGCATCTTATTTTTAATCGGATTTGCATTTGTCCGATTTCATCGCAAGTGGGAATGAGCCCTAATTCTGAGCTACTCCTACCCTTTCCACATGACACTGATTCACTTTCCTATTTGTGATGCTCTGTTCGTACATCTATCCAGTATTAGGCAGTTCGTTTTGTTCATTTTGCAATGCCACCAGTTTTCACCAGATAAATCAAAACTCTATTAAAAGAAAGTTTCTCTTGTTTTGTTTCAATTATTATCCAAGCACTTAATAAATAAATGTTGAGCTTATAGAGACGACTCATAGCCGACAATTGTCCCGGGGATGATCAATGCTTTCATTGGTTGCCAAAATGTGGTGGGAAGAGACGTGAATGGACGGGCCCATCTGTTATCTCAGCAATGAGCAAGAGCACAACCTGCGCCCAGTATTATTAACGATAGAAATAGTCATTGTCTGCATTCATAATAAAGTCTTGTAAAGCGGCTTTATCTGGTCAGGCACTATATCACGGACCCATCATCACCGCCTTCTTCATCAACTTAAGCAGCACAAGGTTCTGTGAGTCCAAAAAAAGGGTATTCTCTTTTCTAGTACATAAGCTACAGCTATAGCAGAGGTGAATTCATTCATTTAAAGGGGTTGTCTGGGACTTAAACATTGACTTATCCTTAGGATAGGTCATCAATGTCTGATCGATGGGGGTGCGACACTCGGCACCCCTGTGGATCAGTTGTTCCCGGTGTCAGCCCAGTTGTGGAGCTGCACAGCACAGCGCAGTCGATTGCAGAGTGGCCAAGTCCGGGTACTGCACATCAGTGCCCTATTCAAATCAACAGAGGGTGGATGTGCAGTTTCCGTCCGCGGCCACTATTCTGTAGACGTTGCTGTGCTGCTCAGTATCTGAGCAGTTGCAGACCAATACCTGGAAAAGCTGATCAACGGGGTGCCAGGTGTCGCACCCAAATGGGTCATACATTTATGTCCTATCCTAGAAATTGGCCAACAATGTTTAAATCCCAAACAACCACTTTAATAGGAAACGCTTTCTTTAGAGGAGTTTTTCTTTTCCTTAGGGTTCATTCATATGTCCATTTTATTTTCACGTACAAGAAAAATGGACTGAGTTTCATCAGTCTTTATAACAGCTTCTCAGATCAGTTCATGCAAATGGATGGCATCCGGATGCTAACAAAAAAAATCTCTAAAAAAAGATGCTTCAGGAAAAAAACAGCATTTTTGGAAGCGCCTTCCTCTTCAATGGGTTAGCCTCCTGGAAAAGATGTTGTATGCACAAAACCTAACTCAACACTGACCTTGAACTCCGTACAATTTATTAATGTCACTGCATTTATGGGTTCAATTAACTTAGTCTACAGTTGGTACGGAAAGTATTTAGACCCCTTTAAATTTTTCTCTCTTTGGTTCATTGCGGACATTTGGTAAATTAAAAAAAGGTCATTTTTTTCTCATTAATGTACAATCTGTACCCCATCTTCACTGAACAAAACATATGTAGGAATTTTTGCAAATTTATGAAGAAAGAAAAACTGAAATCACATGGTCATAAGTATTCAGACCCATTGCTCAGACACTCATATTTAAGTCACATGCTGTCCATTTCTTTGTGATCCTCCTTCAGATGGTTCTACTCCTTCATTGGAGTCCAGCTGTGCTTAATTAAACTGAGAGGACTTGATTTGTAAAGACACACACCTGTCTATATAAGACCTCACAGTGCATGTCAGACCAAATGAAAATCATGAGGTCAAAGGAACAAGCCAAGGAGCTCAGAGACAGAATTGTGGCAAGGCACAGATCTGGCCAAGGTTACAAAAGAATTTTTGCAGTACTCAAGGCTCCTAAGAGCACAGTGGCCTCCATAATCCTTAAATGGAAGAAGTTTGTGACCACCAGAAGTCTTCCTAGACCTGGCCGTCCAGCCAAACTGAGCAATTGTGGGAGAAGAGCCTTGGTGAGAGGGGTAAAGAACCCCAAGATCACTATGGCTGATCTCCACAGATGCAGTAGGGAGATGGGAGAAAGTTCCACAGTCAACTATCACTGCAGCCCTTCACCAGTCGGGCAGGGACGGACAAAGACTGTAGTGGGCCCCTGTGCAAGAAATTTTTCTGGCCCCCCCAGTGCCCTTCATAGGGAAACAAAGTTATGTAAACATATACATTGTAATATTTATTTAGAACGCAACTATCAAATCTAAATAGTAAAGTTGTTTAATTTTTTATTAAATATGCAACATGTAAGTTAGGGTGCCTTCACATAGGCGAGTTTTTTGTATCCGATGAGATCAAGCGAAAACTGCATCCGACTTGATATGGTTTTTCTTTTTGCCCTTAAGGATGCTTTCACACTGGCGTTTTTCGACACTAGCAGCAGATCCTGCAGACTTCTGCACCTCTGCCGCCTAACGGGCGACTTGTGGCACCGATCCGGCAAGCCACATTCATTCTCTATCGGGCTTGCGGTCGGCCGCGGCAAGTGCAGTTGTGCTAGATCCGTGTTACATGGTGCCACTAAAATAAACAGTGGATATGCTGCGTTTTTTATAGCGGGAAAATCTACACCATGTCAATTTTTGTTGTGGATTTTCCCACCGTAAATGTACTATATATCTAATATTGAGGCTATGCAGGGCTGGATATAATATCTATAGGGTGCTGCTGGGCTGTATTTATTATTTGCCAGTTGCAACCTCCAAATTATATATACAGGCCAGCACAGCCTCCAAATAACATATATAGCCCACTAGCCCAGCATTGCCTCTAGTTGTTAATATATACAGCCCAGCACAGCCTTCAGGTAATATGTACAGCCCAGAACAGCCTTCAGGTAATATGTACAGACCAGCACAGCCTTCAGGTAATATTTACAGCCCAGCACCGCCTCCAAGTGATATATACAGCCCAGCACAGCCTCCAGGTAATATATACAGCCCACCACAGCCTCCAGGTAATATATACAGCCCACCACAGCCTCCAGGTAATATATACAGCCCAGCACAGCCTCCAGGTGATATATACAGCCCAGCACAGCCTCCAGTTAATATATACAGCCCACCACAGCCTCCAGGTAATATATACAGACCAGCACAGCCTTCAGGTAATATATACAGCCCACCACAGCCTCCAGGTAATATATACAGCCCACCACAGCCTTCTGGTAACATATACAGCCCACCACAGCCTTCAGGTAATATATACAGCCCACCACAGCCTTCAGGTGATATATACAGCCCAGCACAGCCTTCAGGTAATATTTACAGCCCAGCACAGCCTCCAGGTGATATATACAGCCCAGCACAGCCTCCAGTTAATATATACAGCCCAGCACAGCCTCCAGGTAATATATAAAGCCCAGCACAGCCTCCAGGTGATATATAAAGCCCAGCACAGCCTCCAGTTAATATATACAGCCCAACACAGCCTCCGGGTAATATATACAGCCCATCACAGCCTCCAGGTAATATATACAGCCCACCACAGCCTCCAGGTAATATATACAGCCCACTACAGCCTCCAGGTAATATATACAGCCCACCACAGCCTTCAGGTAATATATACAGCCCACCACAGCCTTCAGATAATATATACAGCCCACCACAGCCTTCAGATAATATATACAGCCCAGCACAGCCTCCAGGCAATATATACAGCCCAGCACAGCTTCCAGTTAATATATACAGCCCACCACAGCATTCAGGTAATATATACAGCCCACCACAGCCTCCAGGTAATACATACAGCCCACCACAACCTCCAGGTAATATATACAGCCCAGCACAGCCTCCAGTTAATATATACAGCCCACCACAGCCTTCAGGTAATATATACAGCCCAGCACAGCCTTCAGGTAATATATACAGCCCACCACAGCCTTCAAGTAATATATACAGCCCACCACAGCCTCCAGGTAATATATACAGCCCAGCACAGCCTCCAGTTAATATATACAGCCCACCACAGCCATCAGGTAATATATACAGCCCAGCACAGCCTTCAGGTAATATATACAGCCCTGCACAGCCTTCAGGTGATATATACAGCCCACCACAGCCATCAGGTAAAATATACAGCACACCGCAGCCTCCAGGTAATATATACAGCCCACCACAGCATCCAGGTAATAGATACAGCCGTCCACAGACTCAAGTTAATATACACAGCACAGACTCCAGTTAATAATACAGTACAGCAACAGCCTTCAGGTAATATATACAGTGCCCAGCACAGACTCCAGGTAATATATAATACAGCCTAGCACAGCCTCCAGTTAATATATACAGTTCAGCATAGCTTTCAAGGGAACCAGTCACACCCCTCCCCGCAGGCATTTTTAAGTAAAAGAGCCACCTTGTGCAGCACTAATACTAATGCTGCATTCTGTTAAGGTGTCTCTGTTACTTAGCTTCAGTTCCACCGCTGAAATAATCGTTTATATAATTGTTCAAAAATACCTGAATTTTGACAGGGGGGCAGGTCTTTCCCCCTCTGACAGACACCTCGCATTCATCATTGATTTCGTATTTGACGCCTCCTCCGATTTCATTTGAAATGCTAGCGCCTGCGCTGTACTGTAGTTTAGTGGGTATGCGCAGTCAGCGCTGCCCGACGTGCCCGTGCTGTCAGATAACATCCCGGCCATCATATCACGCGGGCCTGAGATCCAGCCCCGCAGTCGTTTATGATTTATTCACACTGCTGGGTTGGGATTCTCGGGCATGCGCAGTGGTTATCTGCGGCTCTCTGCCTCCTGGAAATCCCTCCGCCTCATTCCTACATTGCATCGTCAGCGTTGGAATCGTCAGCTCCTCCATTATTGACGTGGCATCACATCCTCCCCTCTGAAAGCTCCTAAAGCTGAACGCTGGTGTGTGGGTCTGCCTGTGTTGGTTCTTTGCGGCTTTGGCAATGCTGGGGGTGATGATTGCATGGCACTATAGTGCCAGGCAGCAATGCTTGGGGTGATGATAATACGGCACAATAGCGCCAGGCGGCAATGCTGGGGGTGATGATTGCACAGCACTATAGTGCCAGGCTGCAATGCTAGAGTTAATGACAATACGGCACTGTAGTGCCAGGCACCAATGCTTGTGGTGATGATAATACAACACTGTAGTGCCAGGCAGCAAAGATGGGGGTGATGATAATACGGCATTATAGTGCAAGGTGGCAATGCTGGGGGTGATGATAATACAACACTATAACGCCAGGCGGCAATGCTGGGCGTGATGATTAGACCGCACTATTGTGCAAAGCAGCAATGATGGGGTGATGACTGTACTGCATTATTGTGCAAAGCAGCAATGATAGGGGTGCTGATTATACCGCACTATAGTGCCAGGCGGCAATGCTTGCAGTGATGATAATACGGCACTATAGTGCCAGGCGTCAATGCTGGGGGTGATGATAATATGGCACTATAGTGCCAGGCGGCAATGCTGGGGGTGATGATAATACGGCATTATAGTGCAAGGCGGCAATGCTTGGGGTGATGATAATACGGCACTATAGTGCCATTCGGCAATGTTGGACGTGATGATAATACGGCACTATAGTGCCAGGAAACAATGCTGGGGGTGATGATAATACGGCACTATAGTGCCAGGTGGCAATGCTGGGGGTGATGATAATACGGCACTATAGTGCCAGGTGGCAATGCTGGGGGTGATGATAATACGGCACTATAGTGCCAGGCGGCAATGCTGGGGGTGATGATAATAAGACACTATAGTGCCAGGTGGCAATGCTTGGGGTGATGATAATACGGCACTGCAGTGCCAGGTGGCAATGCTAGGGGTGATGATAATACAGCACTATAGTGCCAGGCAGCAATGCTGGGGGTGATGAAAATACGAAACTATAGTGCAAGGCGGCAATGCTGGGGGTGATGAAAATACGACACTATAGTGCCAGGCGGAAATGCTGGGGGTAATGATAATACGGCAGAATAGTGCCAGTCGGCAATGCTGGGGGTGATGATAATACTGCACTATAGTGCCAGGCGGCAATGCTGGTGGTGATGATCATACGGCACTATAGTGCGAGGATGCAATGCTTGGGGTGATGATAATACAGCACTGTAGTGCCAGGTGGCATTGCCGTGGGTGATGATAATACGACACTATAGTGCCAGGCGGCAATGCTGGGGGTGATGATAATACGGAACAATAGTGCCTGGCGGCAATGCTGGGGGTGATGATAATACGGCACTATAGAGCCAGGCGGCAATGCTGGGGGTGAAGATAATACAGCACTTTAGTGCCAGGTGGCAATGCCGGGGGTGATGATTATACAGCACTATAATGCCAGGCGGCAATGCTGGGCGTGATGATTAGACCGCACTATTGTGCAAAGCAGCAATGATGGGGTGATGATTGTACTGCATTATTGTGCAAAGCAGCAATTATAGGAGTGCTGATTATACCGCACTATAGTGCCAGGCGGCAATGCTTGGAGTGATGATAATACGGCACTATAGTGCCAGGCGGCAATGCTGGGGGTGATGATAATACGGCATTATAGTGCAAGGCGGCAATGCTTGGGGTGATGATAATACGGCACTATAGTGCCAGGCACCAATGCTGGGGGTGATAATACGATACTATACTGCCATGCGGCAATGCTGGGGGTGATGATAATACGGCACTATAGTGCCAGGCGACAATGCTGGGGGTAATGATAATACGGTACTATAGTGCCAGGTGCCAAAGCTGAGGGTGATAATACGACACTATAGTGCCAGGCAGCAATGCTGGGGGTGATGATAATACGGCACTGTAGAGCAAGGCGGCAATGCTGGGGGTGATGATAAAACAGCACTGTAGAGCAAGGCGGCAATGCTGGGGGTGATGATAATACGGCACTATAGTACCAGGCGGCAATGCTGGGGGTGATGATAATACGGCACTGTAGTGCCATGCGGCAATGCTGGGGGTGATGATAATACGGCACTGTAGTGCAAGGCGGCAATGCTTGGAGTGATAATACGGCACTGTAGTGCCAGGCGGCAATGCTGGGGGTGATGATAATATGGCACTGTCGTGCCAGGCGGCAATGCTTGGGGTGATGATAATACGGCACTGTAGTGCCAGGCGGCAATGCTGGGGGTGATGATAATACGGCACTATAGTGCCAGGCGGAAATGCTAGGGGTGATGATTATACGGCACTGTAGTGCCAGGCGGCAATGCTGGGGGTGATGATAATACGGCACTGTAGTGCCAGGCGGCAATGCTGGGGGTGATGATAATACGGCAGTATAGTGGCAGGTGGCATTGCTAGGGGTGATGATAATACAGCACTATAGTGCCAGGCAGCAATACTGTGGGTGATGATAATACGGCAATATCGTGCCAGGCGGCAATGCTGGGGGCGATGATAATACGGCACAATAGTGCCAAGCGGCAATGCTTGGGGTGAGGATAATGCGGCACTGTAGTGCCAGGCGGCAATGCTGGGTGATGATAATAAGGCACTATAGTGCCAGGCGGCAATGCTGGGGGTGATGATAATACGGCACTGTAGTGCCAGGCGGCAATGCTGGGGGTGATGATAATATGGCACTATATTGACAGGCGGCAATGCTGGGGGTGCTGATAATACAGCACTATAGTGCCTGGCGGCAATGCTTGGGGTGATGATAATACAGCACTATAGTGCCAGTCACCAATGCTGGGGGTGATGATAATACGGCACTGTAGTGCCAGTTGCCAATGCTGGGGGTGATAATACGACACTATAGTGCCAGACGGCAATGCTGGGGGTGATAATACGACACTATAGTGCCAGACGGCAATGCTGGGGGTGATGATAATATGGCACTATAGTGCCAGGCGGCAATGCTGGGGGTTATGATAATACGGCACTATAGTGCCAGGCGGCATTGCTGGGGTTGATGACAATACGGCACTATAGTGCCAGACGGCAATGCTTGGGGTGATGATAATACAGCACTATAGTGCCAGGCGGCAATGTTTGGGGTGATGATAATATGGCACTATAGTGCCAGGCGGCAATGTTTGGGGTGATGATAATATGGCACTATAGTGCCAGGCGGCAATGCTTGGGGTGATGATAATACAGCACTATAGTGCCAGGCAGCAATGTTGGGGGTGATGATAATACGGCACTATAGTGCCAGGCGGCAATGTTTGGGGTGATGATAATATGGCACTATAGTGCCAGGCGGCAATGCTGGGGGTGATGATAATACGGCACTGTAGTGCCAGGCGGCAATGCTGGGGGTGATGATAATACGGCACTATAGTGCCAGGAAACAATGCTGGGGGTGATGATAATACGGCACTATAGTGCCAGGTGGCAATTCTGGGGGTGATGATAATACGGCACTATACTGCCAGGAAACAATGCTGGGGGTGATGATAATACGGCACTATATTGCCAGGCGGCAATGCTGGGGGTGATGATAATAAAACACTATAGTGCCAGGTAGCAATGCTGGGGGTGATGAAAATACGAAACTATAGTGCAAGGCGGCAATGCTGGGGGTGATGAAAATACGACACTATAGTGCCAGGCGGCAATGCTGGGGGTAATGATAATACGGCAGAATAGTGCCAGTCGGCAATGCTGGGGGTGATGATAATACTGCACTATAGTGCCAGGCGGCAATGCTGGTGGTGATGATCATACGGCACTATAGTGCGAGGAGGCAATGCTTGGGGTGATGATAATACAGCACTGTAGTGCCAGGTGGCATTGCCGTGGGTGATGATAATACGACACTATAGTGCCAGGCGGCAATGCTGGGGGTGAAGATAATACAGCACTTTAGTGCCAGGTGGCAATGCCGAGGTTGATGATTATACAGCACTATAATGCCAGGTGGCAATGCTGGGCGTGATGATTAGACCGCACTATTGTGCAAAGCAGCAATGATGGGGTGATGATTGTACTGCATAATTGTGCAAAGCAGCAATTATAGGTGTGCTGATTATACCGCACTATAGTGCCAGGCAGCAATGCTTGGAGTGATGATAATACAGCACTATAGTGCCAGGCGGCAATGCTGGGGGTGATGATAATACGGCATTATAGTGCCAGGCACCAATGCTGGGGGTGATAATACGACACTCTACTGCCATGCGGCAATGCTGGGGGTGATGATAATACGGCACTATAGTGCCAGGCGGCAATGCTGGGGGTAATGATAATACAGTACTGTAGTGCCAGGTGCCAAAGCTGAGGGTGATAATATGACACTATAGTGCCAGGCAGCAATGCTGGGGGTGATGATAATGCGGCACTATAGTGCCAGGCGGCAATGCTTGGGGTGATGATAAAACAGCAATGTAGAGCAAGGCGGCAATGCTGGGGGTGATGATAATACGGCACTGTAGTGCCAGGTGGCAATGCTAGGGGTGAAGATAATACAGCACTATAGTGCCAGGCGGCAATGCTGGGGGTGATGATAATACGGCAATATAGTGCCAGGCACCAATGCTGGGGGTGATGATAATACGACACTATAGTGTCAAGCGGCAATGCTGGGGGAGATGAAAATACGGCACTATAGTGCAGGCGGCATTGCTGGGGGTGATGATAATACGCACTATAGTGCCAGGCGGAAATGCTTGGGGTGATGATAATACGGCACTGAAGTGCCAGGCGGCAATGCTGGGGGTGATGATAATATGGCACTATAGTGCCAGGCGGCAATGCTGGGGGTGATGATAATACGGCACTATAGTGCCAGGCGGCAATGCTGGGGGTGATGATAATACGGCACTGTAGGGCAAGGCGGCAATGCTGGGGGTGATGATAATACGGCACTATAGTACCAGGCGGCAATGCTGGGGGTGATGATAATACGGCACTATAGTGCCAGGCGGCAATGCTGGGGATGATGATAATACGGCACTGTAGTGCCAGGCGGCAATCCTTGGAGTGATAATACGGCACTGTAGTGCCAGGCGGCAATGCTGGGGGTGATGATAATATGGCACTGTAGTGCCAGGCGGCAATGCTTGAGGTGATGATAATACGGCACTGTAGTGCCAGGCGGCAATGCTGGGGGTGATGATAATACGGCACTATAGTGCCAGGCGGCAATGCTGGGGGTGATGATAATATGGCACTATAGTGCCAGGCGGCACTGCTGGGGTTGATGATAATACGGCACTATAGTGCCAGGCGGCAATGCTGGGGGTGATGATAATACAGCACTGTAATGCCAGGTGGCAATGCTGGGGGTGATGATAATACGGAACTATAGTGCCAGGTGGCAATGTTAGGGGTGATGATAATACAGCACTTTAGTGCCAGGCGGCAATGCTGGAGGTGATGATAATACAGCACTTTAGTGCCAGGCGGCAATGCTGGGGGTGATGATAATACGACACTATAGTGTCAGGCGGCAATGCTTGGGGTGATAATACGGCACTGTAGTGCCAGGCGGCAATGCTGGGGGTGATGATAATATGGCACTATAGTGCCTGGCGGCAATGCTAGGGGTGATGATAATACAGCACTATAGTGCAAGGCGGCAATGCTTGGGGTGATGATAATACGGCACAATAGTGCCAGGCGGCAATGCTGGGGGTGATGATAATACGGCAGTATAGTGCCAGGCGGCAATTCTGGGGGTGATGATAATACGGCAGTATAGTGCCAGGCGGCAATGCTGGGGTCGATGATAATACGGCACAATAGTGCCAGGAGGCAATGCTTGGGGTGATGATAATGCGGCACTGTAGTGCCAGGTGGGAATGATAGGGGTGATGATAATACAGCACTATAGTGCCAGGCGGCAATACTGGGGGTGATGTTAATACGGCAATATCGTGCCAGGCGGCAATGCTGAGGGCGATGATAATACGGCACAATAGTGCCAAGCGGCAATGCTTGGGGTGAGGATAATGCGGCACTATAGTGCCAGGCGGCAATGCTGGGGGTGATGATAATACGGCACTATAGTGCCAGGTGGCAATGCTAAGGGTGATGATAATACGGCACTATAGTGCCAGGCGGAAATGCTGGGGGTGATGATAATACGGCACTATAGTGGCAGGCAACAATGCTGGGGGTGATGATAATACAACACTGTAGTGCCAGGTGGCAATTCTGGGGGTGATAATACGACACTATAGTGGCAGTCGGCAATGCTGGGGGTGATGATAATAGGGCACTATAGTGTCAGGCGGCAATGCTGGGGGTGATGATAATACGGCGCTATAGAGCCAGACACCATTGCTGGGGGTGATGATAATACGACTCTATAGTGCCAGGCACCATTGCTGGGGGTGATGATAATGCGGCACTATAGTACCAGGCGGCAATGCTGGTGTTGATGATAATACAGCACTGTAATGCCAGGTGGCAATGCTTGGGGTGATGATAATACGGCACTATAGTGCCAGGTGGCAATGCTGGGGGTGATGATAATATGGCACTATAGTGCCAGGCGGCACTGCTGGGGTTGATGATAATACGGCACTATAGTGCCAGGCGGCAATGCTTGAGGTGATGATAATACGGCACTATAGTGCCAGGCGGCAATGCTTGGGGTGATGATAATACAGCACTGTAATGCCAGGTGGCAATGCTGGGGGTGATGATAATACGGAACTATAGTGCCAGGTGGCAATGTTAGGGGTGATGATAATACAGCACTTTAGTGCCAGGCGGCAATGCTGGAGGTGATGATAATACGACACTATAGTGCCAGGCGGCAATGCTGGGGTTGATGAAAATACGGCACTATAGTGCCAGGCGGCATTGCTGGGGTGATGATAATACGGCAGTATAGTGCCAGGCGGCAATGTTTGGGGTGATGATAATACGGCACTGAAGTGCCAGGCGGCAATGCTGGGGGTGATGATAATACGACACTATAGTGCCTGGCAACAATGCTGGGGGTGATGATAATACAACACTATAGTGCCAGGCGGCAATGCTGGGGTGATGATAATATGGCACTATATTGCCAGGAGGCAATGCTGGGGGTGATGATAATACGGCACTATAGTGCGAGGCGGCAATGCTTGAGGTGATGATAATACGGCACTATAGTGCCAGGCGGCAAAGCTGGGGGAGATGATAATACGGCACTATAGTGCGAGGCGGCAATGCTGGGGGTGATGATAATAGGGCACTATAGTGCTAGGCGGCAATGCTAGGGGTGATGATAATACGGCACTATAGTGCCAGGTGGCAATTCTTGGGGTGATGATAATACGGCACAGTAGTGCCAGATGGCAATGCTGGGGGTGATGATAATACGGCGCTATAGTGCCAGGTGGCAATGGTGGGGGTAATGATAATACGGCACTGTAGTGCCAGGTGGCAATGCTGGGGGTGATAATACGACACTATAGTGGCAGTCGGCAATGCTGGGGTTGATGATAATACGGCGCTATAGAGCCAGACACCATTGCTGGGGGTGATGATAATACGACTCTATAGTGCCAGGCACCATTGCTGGGGGTGATGATAATGCGGCACTATAGTACCAGGCGGCAATGCTGGTGTTGATGATAATATGGCACTATAGTGCCAGGCGGCAAAGCTTGGGTTGATGATAATACGGCACTGTAGTGCCTGGTCGCAATGCTTGAGGTGATGATAATACGGCACTATATTGCCAGGCGGCAATATTTGGGGTGATATTAATATGGCACTGTAGTGCCAGGCGGCAATGTTTGGGGTGATGATAATACGGCACTTAGTGCCAGGCGGCAATGCCGAGGGTGAAGATAATACGGCACTATAATGCCAGGCGGCAATGCTGGGCCTGATTATTAGACCGCAGTATTGTGCAAAGCAGCAATGATGGGGGTGATGATTGTACTGCATTATTGTGCAAAGCAGCAATGATGGGGGTGCTGATTATACCGCACTATAGTGCCAGGCGGCTAAGCTTGGGGTGATGATAATACAGCACTGTAGTGCCAGGCGTCAATGCTGGGGGTGATGATAATACGGCACTATAGTGCGAGGCGGCAATGCTTGAGGCGACGATAATACGGCACTGTAGTGCCAGGCGGCAATGCTGGGGGTAATGATAATACAGCCCTGTAGTGCCAGGTGGCAATGCTGGGGGTGATGATAATACGGCACTATAGTGCCAGGCGGCCATGCTTGGGGTAATGATAATACAGCACTGTAGTGCCAGGTGGCAATGCTGGGTGTGATAATATGGCACTATAGTGCCAGGCACCAATGCTGGGGGTGATGATAATACGACAGTATACTGCCAGGCGGCAATGCTGGGGATGATGATAATACGGCACTATAGAGCCAGGCGGCAATGCTGGGGGTGATGATACTGCAGCACTATAGTGCCAGGCGGCAATGCTTGGGGTGATGATAATACGGCACTATAGTGCCAGGTGGCAATGCTGGGGGTGACGATAATATGGCACTATAGATCCAGGCGGCAATGCTGGGGGTGATGATAATTCGGCACTATAGTGCTAGGCGGCATTGCTGGGGGTGATGATAATACGGCACTGTAGTGCCAGGCGGCAATGCTTGGGGTGATGATCATACGGCACTATAGTGCCAGGTAGCAATGCTGGGGGTGATGATAATATGGCACTATAGTTCCAGGCGGCAATGCTGGGGGTGATGATAATTCGGCACTATAGTGCTAGGCGGCAATGCTTGGGGTGATAATAATACGGCACTGTAGTGCCAGGCACCAATGCTGGAGGTGATGATAATACGGCACTATAGTGCCAGGCGGCATTGCTGGGGGTGATGATAATACGGCACTATAGTGCCAGGCGGCAATCCTGGGGGTGATGATAATACGGCACTATAGTGCCAGGCGGCAATGCTGGGGGTGATGATAATACGGCACTATAGTGCCAGGCGGCAATGCTGGGGGTGATGATAATACGGCGCTATAGTGCCAGGCGGAAATGCTGGGGGTGATGATAATACGGCACTGTAGTGCCAGGCAGCAATGCTGGGGGTGATGATAATACGACACTGTAGTGCGAGGCGGCAATGCAGGGGGTAATGATAATACGGCACTATAGTGCCAGGCGGCAATGCTGGGGGTGATGATAATACGGCACTATAGAGCCAGGCGGCATTGCTGGGGGTGATGATGATACGGCACTCTAGTGCCAATTGGCAATGCTTGGGGTGATGATAATACGGCACTGTAGTTCCAGGCGGCAATGCTTGGGGTGATGATAATACGGCACTATAGGGCCAGGCGGCATTGCTGGGGGTGATGATAACACGGCACTGTAGTGCCAGGCGGCTATGCTTGGGGTGATGATAATACGGCACTATAGTGCCAGGCGGCATTGCTGGGGGTGATGATAATACGGCACTGTAGTGCCAGGCGGCAATGCTTGGGGTGATGATAATACGGCACTATAGTGCCAGGTGGCAATGCTGGGGGTGATGATAATATGGCACTATAGTTCCAGGCGGCAATGCTGGGGGTGATGATAATTCGGCACTATAGTGCTAGGCGGCAATGCTTTGGGTGATAATAATAGGGCACTGTAGTGCCAGGCACCAATGCTGGAGGTGATGATAACACGGCACTATAGTGCCAGGCGGCATTGCTGGGGGTGATGATAATACGGCACTATAGTGCCAGGCGGCAATCCTGGGGGTGATGATAATACGGCACTATAGTGCCAGGCGGCAATGCTGGGGGTGATGATAATACGGCACTATAGTGCCAGGCGGCAATGCTGGGGGTGATGATAACACGGCGCTATAGTGCCAGGCGGAAATGCGGGGGATGATGATAATACGGCACTGTAGTGCCAGGCAGCAATGCTGGGGGTGATGATAATACGACACTGTAGTGCGAGGCGGCAATGCAGGGGGTAATGATAATACGGCACTACAGTGCCAGGCGGCATTGCTGGGGGTGATGATAATACGGCACTATAGTGCCAGGTAGCAATGCTGGGTGTGATAATACGACACTATAGTGCCAGGCAGCAATACTCGGGTGATGATAATACGACACTGTAGTGCCAGGCGTCAATGCTGGGGGTGATGATAATACGGCACTATAGTGCCAGGCGGCATTGCTGGGGGTGATGATAATACGACACTGTAGTGCCAGGCGGCAATGCTGGGGGTGATGATAATACGGCACTGTAGTGCCAGGCGGCAATGCTGGGGGTGATGATAATAATAATCTTTATTTTTAAATAGCGCTAACATATTCCGCAGCGCTTTACAGTTTGCACACATTTTCATCACTGTCCCCGATGGGGCTCACAATCTAAATTCCCTATTAGTATGTCTTTGAAGTGTGGGAGGAAACCCACGCAAACACGGGGAGAACATACAAACTCCTTGCACTATAGCATTATCATCACCCCCAGCATTGCCGCCTGGTAATATAGTGCCATATTATCATCTCCCCAGCATTGCCGCCTGGCACTAGAGTGCCGTATTATCATCACCCCCAGCATTGCCGCCTGGCACTATAGTGCCGTATTATCATCACCCCCAGCATTGCCGCCTGGCAGTATAGTGCTGTATTATCACCCCCAGCATTGCCGCATGGCACTATAGTGCCGTATTATCATCACCCCCAGCAATGCCGCTTGGCACTATAGTGCCGTATTATCATCACCCCCAGCAATGCCGCCTGGCACTATAGTGCCGTATTATCATCACCCCCAGCATTGCCGCCTGGCACTATAGTGCCGTATTATCATCACCCCCAGCATTGCCGCCTGCACTATAGTGCCGTATTATCATCACCCCCAGCATTGCCGCCTGGCACTATAGTGTGTATTATCATCACCCCCAGCATTGCCGCCTGGCACTTCAGTGCCGTAATTTCATCACCCCAAACATTGCCGCCTGGCACTATAGTGCCGTATTATCATCACCCCCAGCAATGCCGCCTGGCACTATAGTGCCGTATTTTCATCACCCCCAGCATTGCCGCCTGGCACTATAGTGCTGTATTATCATCACCCCCAGCATTGCCGCCTGGCACTATAGTGCCGTATTATCATCACCCCCAGCATTGCCGCCTGGCACTATAGTGCCGTATTATCATCACCCCCAGCATTGCCGCCTGGCACTATAGTGCTGTATTATCACCCCCAGCATTGCCGCATGGCACTACATTGCCGTATTATCATCACCCCCAGCATTGCCGCCTGGCACTATAGTGCCGTATTATCATCACCCCCAGCATTGCCACCTGGCACTATAGTGCCATGTTATCATCACTCCTAGCATTGCCGCCTGGCACTATAGTGCCGTATTATCATCACCCCCAGCAATGCCGCCTGGCACTATAGTGCCGTCTTATCATCACCCCCAGCAATGCCGCCTGGCACTATAGTGCCGTATTATCATCACCCCCAGCAATGCCGCCTGGCACTATAGTGCCGTATTATCATCACCCCCAGCAGTGCCGCCTGGCACTATAGTGCCGTATTATCATCACCCCCAGCATTGCCGCCTGGCACTTCAGTGCTGTATTATCATCACCCCCAGCATTGCCGCCTGGCACTTCAGTGCCGTATTATCATTACCCCAAGCATTGCCGTCTGGCACTACAGTGCCGTATTATCATCACCCCCAGCATTGCCGCCTGGCACTTCAGTGACGTATTATCATCACCCCAAGCATTGCCGCCTGGCACTACAGTGCCGTATTATCATCACCCCCAGCATTGCTGCCTGGCACTATAGTGCCGTATTATCATCACCCCCAGCATTTCCGCCTGGCACTATAGTGCCGTATCATCATCGCCCCCAGCATTGCCGCCGGGCACTATAGTGCCGTATTATCATCACCCCCAGCATTGCCGCCTGGCACTACAGTGCCGTATTATCATCACCCCCAGCATTGCCGCCTGGCACTATAGTGCCGTTTTATCATCACCCCCAGCATTGCCGCCTGGAACTATAGTGCCGTATTATCATCACCCCCAGCATTGCCGCCTGGCACTATAGTGCCATATTATCATCACCCCCAGCATTGCCGCCTGGCACTATAGTGCCGTATTATCATCACCTCCAGCATTGGTGCCTGGCACTATAGGGCCGTATTATCATCACCCCCAGCATTGCCGCCTGGCACTATAGTGCCGTATTATCATCACCCCCAGCATTGCCGCCTGGCACTATAGTGCCGTATTATCATCTCTCCCAGCATTGCCACCTGGCACTATAGTGCCATATTATCATCACCCCCAGCATTGCCGCCTGGCACTATAGTGCGTTTTATCATCACCGCCAGCATTGCCGCCTGGCACTACAGTGCCGTATTATCATCACCCCCAGCATTGCCGCCTGGCACTATAGTGCTGTATTATCATCACCCCCAGCATTGCCGCCTGGCATTATATTGCCGTATTATCATCACCCCCAGCATTGCCGCCTGGCACTTCAGTGCGTTTTATCATCACCGCCAGCATTGCCGCCTGGCACTATAGTGCCATATTATCATCACCCCCAGCATTGCCGCCTGGCACTATAGTGCGTTTTATCATCACCGCCAGCATTGCCGCCTGGCACTACAGTGCCGTATTATCATCACCCCCAGCATTGCCGCCTGGCACTTCAGTGCCGTAATTTCATCACCCCAAACATTGCCGCCTGGCACTATAGTGCCGTATTATCATCACCCCCAGCAATGCCACCTGGCACTATAGTGCCGTATTTTCATCACCCCCAGCATTGCCGCCTGGCACTATAGTGCCGTATTATCATCACCCCCAGCATTGCCGCCTGGCACTACAGTGCCGTATTATCATCACCCCCAGCATTGCCGCCTGGCACTTCAGTGCCGTAATTTCATCACCCCAAACATTGCCGCCTGGCACTATAGTGCCGTATTATCATCACCCCCAGCAATGCCACCTGGCACTATAGTGCTGTATTATCATCACCCCCAGCATTGCCGCCTGGCACTATAGTGCCGTATTATCATCACCCCCAGCATTGCCGCCTGGCACTATAGTGCCGTATTATCATCACCCCCAGCATTGCCGCCTGGCACTATAGTGCTGTATTATCACCCCCAGCATTGCCGCATGGCACTACATTGCCGTATTATCATCACCCCCAGCATTGCCGCCTGGCACTATAGTGCCGTATTATCATCACCCCCAGCATTGCCACCTGGCAC
Organism: Dendrobates tinctorius; assembly: GCF_039654945.1. Classification (NCBI taxonomy): domain Eukaryota; kingdom Metazoa; phylum Chordata; class Amphibia; order Anura; family Dendrobatidae; genus Dendrobates; species Dendrobates tinctorius. The sequence goes on from NW_027361878.1 coordinate 20,392,521, forward strand.
TATAGTGCCATGTTATCATCACTCCTAGCATTGCCGCCTGGCACTATAGTGCCGTATTATCATCACCCCCAGCAATGCCGCCTGGCACTATAGTGCCGTCTTATCATCACCCCCAGCAATGCCGCCTGGCACTATAGTGCCGTATTATCATCACCCCCAGCAATGCCGCCTGGCACTATAGTGCCGTATTATCATCACCCCCAGCATTGCCGCCTGGCACTATAGTGCCGTATTATCATCACCCCCAGCATTGCCGCCTGGCACTTCAGTGCTGTATTATCATCACCCCCAGCATTGCCGCCTGGCACTTCAGTGCCGTATTATCATTACCCCAAGCATTGCCGTCTGGCACTACAGTGCCGTATTATCATCACCCCCAGCATTGCCGCCTGGCACTTCAGTGACGTATTATCATCACCCCAAGCATTGCCGCCTGGCACTACAGTGCCGTATTATCATCACCCCCAGCATTGCTGCCTGGCACTATAGTGCCGTATTATCATCACCCCCAGCATTTCCGCCTGGCACTATAGTGCCGTATCATCATCGCCCCCAGCATTGCCGCCGGGCACTATAGTGCCGTATTATCATCACCCCCAGCATTGCCGCCTGGCACTACAGTGCCGTATTATCATCACCCCCAGCATTGCCGCCTGGCACTATAGAGCCGTTTTATCATCACCCCCAGCATTGCCGCCTGGAACTATAGTGCCGTATTATCATCACCCCCAGCATTGCCGCCTGGCACTATAGTGCCGTATTATCATCACCCCCAGCATTGCCGCCTGGCACTATAGTGCCGTATTATCATCACCTCCAGCATTGGTGCCTGGCACTATAGGGCCGTATTATCATCACCCCCAGCATTGCCGCCTGGCACTATAGTGCCGTATTATCATCACCCCCAGCATTGCCGCCTGGCACTATAGTGCCGTATTATCATCTCTCCCAGCATTGCCACCTGGCACTATAGTGCCATATTATCATCACCCCCAGCATTGCCGCCTGGCACTATAGTGCGTTTTATCATCACCGCCAGCATTGCCGCCTGGCACTACAGTGCCGTATTATCATCACCCCCAGCATTGCCGCCTGGCACTATAGTGCTGTATTATCATCACCCCCAGCATTGCCGCCTGGCATTATAGTGCTGTATTATCATCACCGCCAGCATTGCCGCCTGGCACTACAGTGCCGTATTATCATCACCCCCAGCATTGCCGCCTGGCACTATAGTGCTGTATTATCATCACCCCCAGCATTGCCGCCTGGCATTATAGTGCTGTATTATCATCACCCCCAGCATTGCCGCCTGGCACTATAGTGCTGTATCATCACCCCCAGCATTGCCACCTGGCACTTCAGTGCCGTATTATCATCACCCCCAGCTTTGCCGCCTGGCATTATAGTGCCATATTATCATCACCCCCAGCATTGACGCCTGGCACTAGAGTGCCGTATTATCATCACCCCCAGCATTGCCGCCTGGCACTATAGTGCCATATTATCATCACCCCAAGCATTGCCGCCTGGCACTACAGTGCCGTATTATCATCAACCCAAGCATTGCTGCCTGGCACTACAGTGCCGTATTATCATCAACCCAAGCATTGCCGCCTGGCACTACAGTGCCGTATTATCATCACCCCCAGCATTGCCGCCTGGCACTATAGTGCCGTTTTATCATCACCCCCAGCATTGCCGCCTGGCACTATAGTGCCGTATTATCATCACCCCCAGCATTGCCGCCTGGCACTATAGTGCCGTATTATCATCACCCCCAGCATTGCCGCCTGGCACTATAGTGCCGTATTCTCATCACCTCCAGCATTGGTGCCTGGCACTATAGGGCCGTATTATCATCACCCCCAGCATTGCCGCCTGGCACTATAGTGCCGTATTATCATCACCCCCAGCATTGCCGCCTGGCACTATAGTGCCGTATTATCATCTCTCCCAGCATTGCCACCTGGCATTATAGTGCCATATTATCAACACCCCCAGCATTGACGCCTGGCACTAGAGTGCCGTATTATCATCACCCCCAGCATTGCCGCCTGGCACTATAGTGCCGTATTATCATCACCCCAAGCATTGCCGCCTGGCACTACAGTGCCGTATTATCATCAACCCAAGCATTGCTGCCTGGCACTACAGTGCCGTATTATCATCAACCCAAGCATTGCCGCCTGGCACTACAGTGACGTATTATCATCACCCCAAGCATTGCTGCCTGGCACTATAGTGCCGTATTATCATCACCCCCAGCATTGCCGCCTGGCACTATAGTACCGTATTATCATCACTCCCAGCATTGCCGCCTGGCACTATAGTGCCGTATTATCATCACCCCCAGCATTGCCGCCTGGCACTACAGTGCCGTATTATCATCACCCCCATTATTGCCGCCTGGCACTATAGTGCCGTTTTATCATCACCCCCAGCATTGCCGCCTGGCACTATAGTGCCGTATTATCATCACCCCCAGCATTGCCGCCTGGCACTATAGTGCCGTATTATCATCACCCCCAGCATTGCCGCCTGGCACTATAGTGACGTATTATCATCACCTCCAGCATTGGTGCCTGGCACTATAGGGCCGTATTATCATCACCCCCAGCATTGCCGCCTGGCACTATAGTGCCGTATTATCATCACCCCCAGCATTGCCGCCTGGCACTATAGTGCCGTATTATCATCTCCCCCAGCATTGCTGCCTGACACTATAGTGCCGTATTATCATCACCCCCAGCATTGCCGCCTGGCACTATAGTGCATTTTATCATCACCGCCAGCATTGCCGCCTGGCACTACAGTGCCGTATTATCATCACCCCCAGCATTGCCGCCTGGCACTACACTGCCGTATTATCATCACCCCCAACATTGCCGCCTGGCACTATAGTGATGTATTATCATCACCCCCAGCATTGCCGCCTGGCACTATAGTGCCGTATTATCATCACCGCCAGCATTGCCGCCTGGCACTACAGTGCCGTATTATCATCACCCGAAGCATTGCCGCCTGGCACTATAGTGCCGTATTATCATTACCCACAGCATTGCCGCCTGGCACTACAGTGCCGTATTATCATCACCCCCAGCATTGCCGCCTGGCACTATAGTGCTGTATTATCATCACCCACAGCATTGACGCCTGGCACTATAGTGCCGTATTATCATCACCCCCAGCATTGAAGCCTGGCACTACAGTGCCGTATTATCATCACCCCCAGCATTGCCACCTGGCACTTCAGTGTCGTATTATCAGCACCCCAAACATTGCCGCCTGGCACTAAAGTGCCGTATTATCATCACCCCCTGCATTGCCGCCTGGCACTATAGTGACGTATTTTCATCACCCCCAGCATTGCCGCCTGGCATTATAGTGCCGTATTATCATCACCCCCAGCTTTGCCACCTGGCATTATAGTGCCATATTATCATCACCCCCAGCATTGACGCCTGGCACTAGAGTGCCGTATTATCATCACCCCCAGCATTGCCGCCTGGCACTATAGTGCTGTATTATCACCCCCAGCATTGCCGCCTGGCACTATAGTGCCGTGTTATCATCACTCCTAGCATTGTCGCCTGGCACTATAGTGCCGTATTATCATCACCTCCAGCATTGCCGCCTGGCACTATAGTGCCGTATTTTCATCACCCCCAGCATTGCCGCCTGGCACTATAGTGTCGTATTATCATCGCCCCAGCATTGCCGCCTGGCAGTATAGTGTTGTATTATCATCACCCCCAGCATTGTTGCCTGGCACTATAGTGCCGTATTATCATCACCCCCGGGTGCCAGTAAGGTTGGGGGAATAGATTTGCACATGGGCCCACCGGGGGATTCCCCTGTTACCCTATGGGCCAGCCCGAACCTGTATGGGAGCCATAAATGAGCATGACGTTCTCCGCACACTCTTATTCCAGATTTGCAGGGATTTATTTCAAGTCAAAGCAGGCAAAAATGCTATACAACCGCTCTGCCCACCAAATCTGAGACAAAGATGGAGTGCAGGGCGGTGATCACCATTTTACATTAACCTTTTTGGTGCTGTTTGGCTGAATAACAGTTTCTGGCCAATCAATGCCAAAGGGGTTAATCAGGTGAGGTGACATCGCAATCAACCCACCCATTGTGACCGCTGTGATTTTTGTTGTGTCACACAGCACCGATCACAGCATGTCACTTTTTTTTTTTTTTACTAACTTTGTCACATTGCTGTGATTCTCTGGCAGAACTGACCAGCCAATCACAGCAGTCGCTAATATGGGGGGATGGTACAGACCCCCGGGGTGAGGTACAGGGATGTTTGCTGTCAGTGACAGCAGCCATCTTAACCCGGTCACCGCACAATGCAGCATGGTGACCGTAAATAGCAGCGCCGTACTAGTACTGCGGTTTGCAGTACTAGTAGGCAAATGGAGAGAAGGGGTTAAATATATCTCGCTAGGAATGCTTTACTCCACCATAGGTGGGTGCGTTTGTTGAGTAATTCCTTGTATTTATTAGTTAAATCAGTAGTGTCCCTGGATTTCAAGTCTAAAAAACTACCCGATCCCTCAATAAAGACCTTGTCCAATCGTGTAAGCCGCGCTTTTTCATGTTTGCGGTAATCCATCTGTTCTGAGATGGTTACTGTGAAAACACAGAGCATAACGACATGATATCGTCAAAATAGAAAACCTATTAAAGATCAAGAATATACAGTATCATAAGGTCCTATGCCTTGTTTAACCCCTTCCCGCAAACAGCAGTACTAGTATGGCGCATTGATCGCACGGCCTCACTCTGAGGACTCCGGTGATCGGGTGCAGGTGTCAGCTGTATGTGACAGCTGACACCCTGCAGCAACGCCCACGATCGGTGCTAGGACCGATCGTGGGCATGTAACCACTGATGCCGCTGTCAGTAGTGACAGCGACCTAGAGGGGCATCGCGCAGGGAGGGGTCTTTTATTACATGGATGATCTAGGCATTGCACTATTGTGCACAATAAAGATTTTAACGAATTAAAAATAAATCCAACTGATCATATCCCCAGGGATACCCCTAACAGAGTACAGAAATTACATAGGAAAGAAATATGCTGGATATACAGAGTTAATTCCATAAAACCGCATGGTCTAAATGAAATTACAGAGGGGTTTTTTATAATAATTCTCATCCCTTGTAGCGAATAATATTTATTATTTCTTTTAATCAGTGCTGTGTATGTGACTTCTATAAGAGATTGTAAATGATTTTATATGGATTTGTCAATGATATTATATCATGTTCATATACTCATCTGATACAACGGATCTTCCATTGTTAGTACCACTTCAAACTAAGACTTTAAATGTAAATGGTTGTTCTAAATGAATTGCTTATAAATAATGATATTGTAGACATTTGAACAAGGGGTTCCTGGTGTAATGTGTGAGGTGCGGGCTGTTTTTTAGTTGTTGTTTTTGCCTGGTGCGCTGCTGGGGATTGATCTCCGGTCCTCTTTGCGCTTTCCTTTTGTGACCTTTTCCTCTGCTCCATTATTCCTGATGGTGGTAATCTCAACCTTTTAAATACATTTTTTTATTTCAAATCACTAATTTTTTATTCAAAATCATCAATTATTATTTTAACTAGTTTTCCGATCTCGAGTTGTGGCTCATTCATTAGATGGGTCTGTGAAACTCGGTCCATACGTAATTTTTTGGAGCAAGTTCTTGCCTGCAGTTGCTCCTTTTCGTTCTTCTTTCTTTTTATTTTCTTCTTTTAAATAAATTCTATAAATCTCTAGAATCTATTTTATTCCTTTTGACTGTGTTGAATGTTACAACCTGAACTGTCATGTGCTGTGCTAAGTGTCAGAGTCATGAGCTTTGACACTGCTGGACATGTGATTCCCTTTGGCGCCAGATTTGAATGTGGAATCTATTTTAACAGTATGAGGTCATATTGTAGGATTATAGCAGCTCCTGATGAAGGAGTCCTGTAGACTTCGAAACGTGTTGAGAGAGTAAAACGCCATTCTTCACCTTCTACACGTCTGGACCGTTATTTGTACAGCAGCGCGGATGATAACCACAAATCCTCCTGGTTTAATGCTAAAATTCCAGTTGAGAGATGTAAGAAGCTTGTGGATGGTTATAGGAAGTGATTGATTGCAGTTATTTACTCCGAAAGGTGTGCAACCAAATATTAATTTGAGGGCGCCAACAGTTTTGTCCAGCTCATTTTGGGGGTTTTGTATGAAATTATGTCCAATTTGTTTTTTTTCTCTGATTTTTTTTATGTTGTTCCAATACACACAAAGGAAATAAACGTGTGTATAACGAAACATGTGTAATGGCGATAATATTCTGGGAGAAATACTTCATTTTCTGGAACAATTTCAAGGATGCTAAAACGTTTGGCCATGATTGTATGTACTGCAGATGCACTGCATGATGACATCACAATAGAACCCTCTGTGACTCGCTGATTCACAATGACTTAGAACACTTGGTGCCACGCTGATGACATCACACAATAGAACCCTCTGAGACACACTGATGATGTCACAATTGACCACAGCGTAAAACTATGTGCAACGGTCTGATCCCAGTCATTTTCTATTGTGCATTGCAGTCACGAGTTGTGTCTTGCAAAGTCTGATATAGAAAGCAATATTTATTTATTATTATCAAGCGATAAGAGAGAGAGAAGAGAGAGAGGAGAAGAGAGAGAGGAGAAGGAAGAGAGAGAAGAGAGAGACGAGAGAGAAGAGAGAGAAAGGTAAGTCTGAACTTAATCTAATGAGTTATGGGAGTCTTTTCCAGGGGGAGACACGACCAACAGATAATTATAGAGGGACAGATATAGATTTCCCTATAGAATCATCGCCAATAACAGGAGAGACACATTCTTGTAATCGGCATTAACTGTTTCAGGAAAAGGTCAATATTTCCTCTTCTTCATTTCTCTGATCTCACAGTCAGGTGAAAGCTTGTTTTTTTGCGAGATGAGTTGTTGTTTTGAAGAACACCATTCATTTTACCTTTGAAAAAAAAGTTTGCTTTTGTGGACACATTCATGCAAAATATGTATGTTTTTATCTCTTTATGTTTTAATTAGGAACAGGAGATGATTGAAATTTTTATGTTTTATTATTTGTATTTTTTTCTTCACCTTTATGTTGATTTTTACCTTATGTTTTTAGTCCCACTAGGGGATGTAAACCTATAATTTTTTGATTGTTTATACTATATACTACAATAACACAGTATTGCAGTATATATAGAAATTAATGTTCCTCCTTATGGATTGATACATTAATGATAGATAGATAGATAGATAGATAGATAGATAGATAGGTAGATATGGGATTTGTAGTGCTTCACCACTGATAAAGCTATTATCTTATTTTAGTACCGTATATACTCGAGTATAAGACGAGGCCCCTAATTTTGTCACAAAAAACTTATTGACTCGAGTGTAAGCCTAGGGTGGGAAATGCAGAAGCTACTGGTAAATTTCATAAATAAAAATAGATACCAATAATAGTGAAATTAATTGAGACATCAGTAGGTTAAATGTTTTTAAATATCCATATTTAATCAGGAGTCCCATATAATGCTCCATACAGTTCATGATGGCCCCATAAGATGCTCCATACAAAATACGCCCTATATAATGCGCAATACAGTTCATGATGGCCCCATAAGATGGTCCATACAAAATACGCCCCATATAATGCTCCATAAAGTTCACGATGGACCCCGTAAGATGCTCCATACAAAAATATGCCCCATATAATGCGACACAATTGTTAATGATGGCCCCATAAAATGCTCCATATTAAAATATTCCCCATATAATGCTGCACAAAGGTTAATGATGGCCCCATAAGATGCTCCATATTAAAATATTCCCTGATGGGGACAGGTGAATATTGCATGGCTCACGGTCCCCCCAGTCCTAATCACCATCCAGACACTGCTACATCTCAGTCCCTGCATCTCCGTCCAGGTGCCGGCATCTCTCTTCCTGTCTTCCGGTGCTGAGTGGTCACGTGGTACCGCTCATTAAAGTAATGAATATGCGCTTCACACCTATGTGAGTGGAGACACGTGCATATTCATTACTTTAATGAGTGGAACCAAGTGACCGCTCAGCACTGGAAGGAAGACAGGAAGAGAGATGCTGGAGCCCGGACTGAGATGCAGGGACTGATATGCAGCGATGAGGCCAGGAGGGTGAGTATGATGTCTTCTGCTCCCCCATCCCCCCTCCCCCACCGGCAATGACTCATGTATAAGCCGAGAGGGGTATGAAAACACGCTGAAAAGCACAAAAAAGTGCTGAAAATCTCAGCTTATACACGTGTATATACAGTATGTTTGTGCCGCTATAGTTGTGAAAGTACATGTTTGTATACATATAGGTCAGTATGAGAGTATATGTGTATATACATATATATATACATGATTGTGCCCAGGGGTGAACACTGACAGCTTGGGACCCCTGTTCAAGAAATATGTCTGGGCCTCCCTCCTTTTTTTTTTACAACAAAGTACTTGTACTTTACATGTCAAATTCTCTTGTTATCTTTGTTATTTTCTGTTTTATTATATACCGTCCTCTCTTGTTAGATAATGTAATGCAATGACGGGTGATGGAGCATGGGAAAGCTTCTATTCTGATGGAGGAGCTGATGGACTGGTCTTCTAGTCAGATAGTGCCCCATCAGCAGTCATTTTATATCTAATAAGAGAGGACTATGTCCTAGGGAGAAGGCGATGTGACTAACAAAAATAATGAGAATACGCTCTGTAAAGGACGGTGCTATTTATAATAAGTCATGACACTAAGTAATAATGGGATAGCACTGAACATTACAGAGAACACTATATAATAAGGGACAGTGTCATACATAGCTACAGAGGATGCTACATAATAGACGGCGCCATATATAACTAGAGGGTGCTATATAATAAGCGACGGCGCCATATATAACTAGAGGATGCTATATAATTAGGGACAGCGCCATATATAACTAGAGAGGATGCTATGTAATAAGAGATGGCGTTTAATTACATAGTTTCCTCTTTTATTATATAAAAGGGGTATTCCCATCTCCACGATCCTATCTCAATATGCAGTAGGTGTAGAAATATTAGCAAATACCTCCAGTTAGGAATGTTGCATATGACATCACAATGGCTTAGAACCCCCGGTGACAGTCTTATGATGTCACAATTGGTGGTCCCTGCGTATACCTATGGACTGCATGATGACATCACAATGACTTAGAACCCTATGTGACAGGCTGATGATGTCACAATTGGCGGTCCCTGTGTATACCTATGGGTGACGGCCTGACCCCAGTCACTTTCTATTGTGCATTGCAGTCACGATTTGTGTGTTGCAAAATTTGTTATAGAAAGCGTTAATTATTTATTATTATCAGCGCCCTCCGTTAGAGAGAGAGAAACGTAAGTCTGAACTTAGCCTAAAGAGTTATAGGAGTCTTTCCCAGGGGGAGACACAACCTGCAGTTGATTATAGAGAGACAGATATAGATTTCCCTATAGAATTATTGATTCTTACCTTATTTTTTAGTTCCCCTAGGGGACTTTAACTTATTATTCTTTGCTTATTATGCCATACACTGCATTATCACTGAGCACCACAGACTGAGACTAATGTAATATTTGTACCATCTTCTGTGTTTTTCTCCAGTGTTTGCAGGGCTCTGTGAACATGACATCTCTCAGTTATCTCACCAAAGTGCCAATTTTAGCTGATGATGTGAAAATAGACATTGACTGTAAAGAGAAGGATGAAAACGGCGAAACACAGGACCTGCACGAGCGGACGGGAGTTTCCAGCAGACGTTCCATCAGCACTGTAGTCATTCTATCCTGCATTAATATAGTTAACACCATGGCTTTCTTCATTGTTGTAGGTAGGTAGGGGTACACCGGGTTATGTCGGTGGGGCAGGGTGTATAAAGCCCCTCACTGCAACATAAAAGGAAAGAAATCTTCATGGCCAACGAGAAGGCTCGTTAGTTGCTGTGACGTCTCTTCCTGCACTTCTCTGATTACAATAATCACTTGTGTTCCTCTTTTTGTTTTGGCAGGAGCGATGCCTTACCTGAAAGTCGCCTTTAAAATGGATGACAATGGATCCAGCTTTACAAAATCAGGTAACATTTCAATATAAAATCTTATTCTAAAGTGACGAGGACGGGAGAAGTGCTTAAGTGCAACAGTCTAAAAAATCCTCAAATTTAAAAAAATGCAATAATATAGAATTGTTTTTCTTGACCTCTTGTTTTTTCCCTTCCCATTCTAGCATTCACAGTCAGCAATGTCGTGTTTGGTCTAGTCTTTGGATACCTGGGAGACCGCTGGAGCAGGAAACGCATTGCGTGTACAGGCATGGCCGTCCGGTCAGCCATAAGTATCGGCAGGATCTTCGTTCCCAATGAGGTAAACTGAACATGAATTGAACCTGTCAGGTCCTCCACGCCCTCCAACCAGCAGCACTCACTTATCTAGGAGTAAATTCCTGCCTCACCAGCCCTGTAGAATGTTTATCTGTAAAAATGAGGTTAATAAAGCCTTCATATTGTCCCCATTTCCTGTGCTAATGGGGGCGCTGACTAGTTGTTGGGTCGTTAGTTGCCCCAGACTAGTCAGCCCTCTTCATGTTATCATGCCCCTGTGGGAGTGATAACATAATTTGCAGGAGTTTTTGTCATCGCCAGCTCCTGCACATCCCGCACACGCGCGCTGCACATTTCGGCAGCGTCGCTGCACCTCTGCAGCTGGGTGTACGCTACCTGGCTTCAGACGTGCACTGCCCATGACCGGGAGCCATAGTTTGAACTGACGGCCATGCGCACTGCACCTTTGAAGCTGGAGAACTGTACACCCAGGTCATGGCCAGAAGCTCAGAAGATGACTTCCGGTCATGCACCTCTGATGCCAGGAAGCATCTGTGGATCTCGATGCCATCATGGAGCGCAATGCACGGACAGGCCGTGGGTCTCCTGACCCGATCATCACCATCACGCTGTCTGCGCATTGTAGTCCATGATCGGACCATGATCCACAGACGTCTGCAGGAGCTGTAAAGCCTCTCACCTGTTTGTATCTAGATCAGTATTTGCAAACCACAAGCAGGAGCGGCTCAAAATTAGGGAAAGTTACAAATCTTTCTATTATGGTATTTCTTTAGATGTCTAAGAAAACGTTCTTGAATAGTCACTGAATATCTTTCTGTGTTTTCACAGTATTTTCCAGTTTTTCTGTTGATGAATGGACTGCTGGGAGCAGCACAGGCAAGCTTTAGAATTACTGCCCCCTCAATCATTGCCGACCTGTATGTGGGAGACCGGCGCAGCCGCGCACTTTACTGCTATTACGTGGCAGGATTTATTGGCAGGTGAGTGTGGACCTATTTATTGATTAGAGGAATTCCGACAAGGCGGACTTGTGGACTTTCTCCGGCCGCCCAGATTGTGCTCTGCAGATGCATGCATGTACAAGACATATGGATGGCATCTTACAAAACCCCCCGCAAGTAATGAGGAATCATTAATCAGAAAGGAGGAGCCGGAGAAAGACACTCGCACATGTATATGTTTCTGTGTGTGCAGAAATGATGACAACTTTGTTTTTGTTTATTACAGTGGTCTTGGTTACATCATTGGCTCTGAAGTTACAAGGGCATTCTCTGGCGACTGGCGAATAGCCTTTCTGGTAAGTAATAGGTCTGAGGGATCTTGTGGACAAACTGTGAATCTTAATTATAACTCCTATATGGTTTTAAAGGGAATCTGCCAGTATATTTTTATCATTTAATCTGAGAGCAAGGCCTCTGTAGGGGCAGAGGACCTGATTCCTGCGATGTGTTACTTACTGCTCTTTACAGTTGTTTAGAAAAAAAATCACTGTTTTATCAGCAGGAAATTATGAGGAGGGGACTAGTTGTCTCATGCCACATAGTCCTCCTGCTCTGTGTAACCCCTTCCCCCACTGATTGGTAGCTTTCTGCCTAAATACATTGTACACAGAAAAAGCTGGTGTAGGCGGGGTTATAAAGGGCTCAACATTCAGAGTTCTGCCAGATCTGCATCAGAAAAAAACAGAGATTTTATCAAAACTACACCAAGCAGAGCAACAAGTGACATATCGCTGGATTAGGGGTCTCTGTCCCGACATTATGTTGCTCACATATCTGCAGAAAACACCTGGTGATAGATTCCATTTAATTCCCTTTAGTCTTTTCTTCTGATGACACCTCTGTATTTGTAATATGTGATGTCTCCTTCTTCGTCTACGCAGATCTCCCCTGTTCTGGGTATGATAGGACTCCTGTTCATGGGTGTGATTGTAAAAGAGCCGACCAGAGGAGCTGCAGAGGGAAATAACAGCAAACCGCTGAGCTCCAGAGCATGGATTTCAGATGTAAAAAATCTAATTAAAAAGTAGGTATTTTCTGTGCACTGATTGATGTCACTGATCTACCCCGTGACTTCTGTGTTATTTACATTTTTTTTCCCCTTTTCACTTTCTGCAGCCCAAGCTTTATGTTTTGCACTCTTGGGATGCTGACTGTAAAGTTTGCTGCCGGTGCCATCAGCTCCTACGGTCTTATCTTCCTGCACCGTGCCCGGGGTATCATACAAGAGAGCGCACAAAATCAGACTGAAGTCGGCGGTTACTATGACAGGTACAAGTTTACCAAACTTTGATTTGACAATCACTGTTGGGAATTTAATGTTCCCTCTACCCCAGTTTTCCCCTTAAAAAAAAAATTATATTTCAAATGATTATTATATAAAATTATTTATATTTCATTAATTCGAGCTCCTTCACTAATCTCTTTACCACTTTTCTTTGCAGTCTCATCTTTGGGTTAAATTCATGCATCTCTGGCATCTTGGGAGTTGTAATAGGTGTGAAGATAGCAAAAATATATAGGAAGAACAACCCACGTGCCGACCCAATAGTTTGTGCATCCGGCCTGCTCGGCTGCATCGTTTTCTTGGCCTTCGCTCTATTTATGGGAAACATCAGTATCGTGGCCACATATGTAAGTACCTGATGTGTAGATTGCTTTATAACCTTACTGGGTCTCGGAAATAGGACGGATATAATGAGCGGTAGAAATCATAGACTATGGCGGGGGGCTGTCTAGGAATGTATGGAAACTGGGGGATGAATGGATTAAAGGTAACCTGTCACCTCGCTTTTCCGCTACAAGCTGCGGCCACTGCCTTTCGGGGCTTATCTACTACATTCTATAATGCGTATATGTATTGTTCCTTATCTCTGCAGGTGCTTATGTTCTTGGGAATCATGTGTCTGAATCTGAGCTGCTCCGTTTCGGCTGATATTCGCCTGGTGAGTGGAGAAAAGCGCTAAAGTTAGCAAAGCTAAAATTCTATTTATGTAGTCAGCCAGTATGTTCTGTTTCACCCATCAAGGCCCCTTAATCCTGGCTGTATCCAAGCATTTGTTGGATAATTCCCAACTAAACTCCAAAATAGACGGCCCAAGAAGATTAAAAACTTCTTTAATAAAATCTCAGCACATAACGGGCTTCTGGGCTTTTTTTTTCAATCCTGGCTGACTGTGCTCTTTACTTCTGTTTCACATATGTTCACTTTGCCAATGTTCTCTTAACTTGCTGCGTCCCGTGACTTACTTCTGCTCACTCAGAATATTCTCTTGTTTCAGTATGTAGTATCTCCTGCAAGAAGATCAACAGCACAAGCCATATTTATGATAGTGTCCGAGCTGGGGACTGTCGGAAGCTCCTATGTCATCAGGCTGGTAAGTAACTTTTACATATTTTCACATCACTTTAAAGTTACATTCATACATCTTTTTCCATTTGAACATCCTAGAAACATAGAATGTTAAAGTTGGCAGGGACCTCCAGGGTCATCGTGTCCAACCTCCTGCTCAATGCTGGATTCACTAAACCATCTCAGATAGATGTCTGTCAAGCCTCTGTTTGAAGACTTCCATTGAAGGAGAACTCGCCACCTCTCGTGGTAGCCTGTTTCACTCATTGGTTACCCTCATTGTCAAAAACATTTTGCTATTATCTAATCTGTATCTTCTCCCTTTCAGTTTCATTCCATTGTTTCTCATGTTTCCATGTGCAAATGAGAATAAGGTGATCCCTCTACACTGTGACAGCCCTTCAGATATTTGTAGACAGCTATTAAGTCTCCTCTTAGCATTTTTTGCAAGCTAAACATTCCCATATCCTTTAACTGTTCCTCGTAGCACATACTTTGCAGTCCGCTTACCATCCTGGTACCTCTTCTCTGAACTTGCTCCAGTTTTTCGATGTCTTTTGCAAAATGTGGTGCCCAGAACTAGACACAGTATTCCATATGATGTATGACCAAAGAGGAGTAGAGGGAGATAATTACTTCATGTGATCTAGACTCTTTTCTTCTTTTCTTAATACATCCTAGAACTGCATTTGCCTTTTTTTGCTGCTGCATCACACTGTTATCTCATGTGCAGTCTGTGATCTACTAGTATACTGTCTTTTTCAAACAAACTGTTGCTTAGTTCTATTCCTCCCGTTCCATAATTGGAATTTTAGTTTTTCTTGCCCACATGTAGAATCTTGCATTTCTCCATGTTAAATATAATTCTATTAGTCACTGCCCTTTATTCAAGTTTATCTAGATCCTTCTGAGTCCTTTCTCTATCTTCTCTATTGTTAGCTCTTCATTCCTAGCTTTTCATTGTCTGCAAATTTGATCAGTTTACCTTCAGTTCCCTTATCTAGATCATTTATAAAAATGTTGCATAACACTGTGGCCAGGAAAGAGCCTTGTAGTACCCCACTTGAAGCACTCTTCCAATTGGATGTGCAACTATTTATTACCACTCTTTGAGTACGATCACTGAGCCATTTATGAATCCACCTAACCGTACCCTTGTCAATCCCATACTTGGTCATTTATTCAATAAGGATTGTATGAGATACTTTATCAAACGCTTTGTTGAAGTCAAAATATACAATATCTACCGCATTTCCCTGATCCACCCAGTCAGAGATTCCATCATAGAAGGAAATTAGATTAGTCTGGCATGACTTGTTTGCTACAAATCCATGCTGGCTCTTGTTAATTGCTTGTAATCTTATCCAAGTACTTACATACATGCTGTTTAATAATTTGTTCAAAGATCTTTCCTGGTATAGAAGTAAGGCTCACTGGCCTGTAATTTCCTGGTTCTAATGTCTTTCCTTTTTTGCACATAGGGACATTTGCCCTTCTCTAATCTTACGGGACTATTCCTGTTCTTCCAGGTTTTTTCCTAGTGGCTCTGCAATTTCTTTTGCTACATCTTTTAGTATCATAGGATGTAATTCATCTGGACCAGGAAATTAAAATTAATATAAATTGTCTAAGTGTTCTCTCACGATATTTCTGTTTACGGATAATGTGAATCAATTTATTCCTTTGATAGCACACCAATGATCATTTGATGTTACATTTGCTCTTTTAGAGAACACAGGGGCAAAATATGAATTTAAAAGTTTGGCCTTCTCAACATCAATTTTGAACGCTTGACTCTTTTCATTTTGTAAAAATCCTGTAGCATCTTTGACTTTTCTTTTGCTTTTCACATATCCCCAAAATCCTTTGTTACTGCTTTTGTCCTCACCTTGCAAGCTTAATTTCAATACTGGCTTTAGCTCTTCTAACGCTTGCCCTGCATTCCCTGCAAACAACAATACATTATTCTTAAGCTATGCCCCATCTTTCCATTTGATATGTATTTATTTTTTTCCCTTTTAGCAAGTGTTGAAGTTCTGTGTTCATCCATCTTGGTCTCTTTAAATACTTCCAATTCTTCCTTCTTTTCGGAATTTTTACAGATTGTGCAGTGAGAATTTCATTTAGCAAAATCTCCCATCCTTCTTGGACATTTCTGTCCTCTAGAACATCCAGCCATTGGACCTCTCCTACCCTATTTCTGTGTCTATTAATATCCGCCTTTCTGAAGTCCAAGATAAGATCTGTCGCAAAGTTGCTTATTTTCATGTGTATTATTGATCTTTTCTTTACATAACCACTTTAAGTAATTAGATAATTTATTAGGTGGTCACATTTAGCAAAATGAACAATCACTTTTAGGAACGTTGTGTCCTGCAAATGAATGTTCATGGCCTAATGATTATTTATTCTGCGAATTCTACCTCTGCAGACAGCAGACATTCAGAACATACAAGTAGTATCCATACACATACATTAACCAGCAGAACTATATATGGAAGCTATGCACCAGCAAACCATTCTTACCTTGTGTGCACGGCAGGAGAACTCCAAAGACAAGATGTCCTGGAGTTGTCATAGATCATCTGCTGAAGGAGGATGTCACATCAGTCCTGTCTCTAGACAATACAATGTTATATTCTTTAATAGCATAATAAATAAAAAAGACAATCAATGAATTAATAGTGTATATAAACAGAGCTATCCGAATATGGCCACATGTAAAACATGATGCTACAAACGAGACAAAATCTTGGGAAAAGGTAATACATAATTATCAACAGTATCCCTAATCAGAATATCAGTTCAAAATAAAGTGCCAGCGCATATTCTCCAAAGATATAGGGATCCTCGGGGGGCCTTCCCAGCCCGCCAAGGAAGCCATTGCGAAATGCGCATCGGGGCACATGGCTACAGATGGACATCAATATGGGTAAGAACTATTTAGAGTATTTATGGCCCCTTAGCTTACTAGGTGGTGAGTTCTATGTGATAGGTCACTGACCAGAGAACTAGGAGAAATCTCCATGCTACTGTAGTATTACTTAGCTATATGCATTTATGATTTGGTCATCCCTATATCTTTGGAAAATATGCTCTGGCACTTTATTTTGAACTGATATTCTGATTGGGGATACTGTCAATAAATATGTATTACCTTTTTGCCTTCATTTGGCTGATTTCACACTTGCGTCTTTTTGCGCTGCGCTTTTGCGCTTACATGCGCATGCATTTTTTCCCTACATTTAACATGGGTGCGCATTGTCATGCGTTTGTATGCATTTGTATGCACATGCGTTTTTTTGTAGTGTGCACCCAGGCGCATAAAATGCAACCTGTTGCATTTTTGGTGCGTCCGACCTGTCTCAAAAAAACGCATGTGCGCGCAATGCGCACAGAATTCACCCAAAAACACATTAAAGTCTATGGGAGCGCTGACGTGCGCATGGTCATGCATACGTCTGCGTTTAAAAACGCATGCGTTTTTTGTAAAAACCATGCGCAAAAAACAAGAAAACGCATTAAAAATGCATGATGTGCTTTTTATGCGCATTTGCACTGCGCATGCAGCGAAGCGCAAAAAACCGCAAGTGTGAAAGTTGCCTTTTGTCTTGTTTGTAGCATCATGTTTTACATTTTGGCATCTGTGGCCATATTCGGATAGCTCTGTTTATATACACTATTAATTCATTGATTGTCTTTTTTATTTATTATGCTATTAAAGAATATAACATTTTATTCTATTTAAAAAATTCCTTTGCCTTTTGGTGGTGTATTTGCACCATGTTTTGGTGTTTGAATGCTGTTTGAGAGCTCCACAGGGTTGATACCCATATTTATTCAGGTTGTTTAAATCCCGAATTCTGATTATGATATCTGTGTTTGAGATTGTGTTATTCTGTCTCTAGACAATGTGTAGTGCTGGGGCTGTGGAAACTGGAACCGGTGCTGTTCAGGGTTTGGAGGATGGAAGCTCCTCCACTATCTGCAGTGAGGCACCTTTTAGTTCTATGATCACCAGATTTCATTGTTATCCATTGACTGCTGTCAGTGTAAATGTGTCCAGTCAATTGTTTTTTTTACTTTCATTAACCATACATAACTGTTTATTTTGTCATATTTTCAGATATCCAACGCCATCAAAAGTCATAATCCAGACACGTCTTTATGGAGGTTCCACCGTTTACAGTACGCCCTCATGTTTTGTCTTGTTGTCGTGGCTGTAGGAAAAGGATTCTTCTTGGCATGTGCCCACTTTATTGAAAAAGATCGTAAGACGGCAGAGACAGAGTCTGAAGGTACGTGCAGAAATATGTTCATTATCCACTCATATCTCTTGCAGAATTCATTTGTATAAGCATTAGCTCCATAATCAGTAACTGTAATACCCAGCATCTGTATAATACCTCTATCTCCATAACAAAGCTCCATAACTAAATATGCATATATTTTAACCTGGTATAAATTCCGCTCTTTTTCTGGCGTTGTTTGTTCTCGCATCTCCCCATTCCTGATATATGTCTTCCTGTATATTTATCAAGCATTTCAGCCAACTAGGCATGATCATCAAGCTATTTCTCAAAAAGAGAAACATTTTAAAAGTCATGCCCACTTAAAAAAATAAAAACTAGATTTACATAAAGGGAGAATTGAGAACCCTAGGAATAAAGGACGAGCAATGATAGTTTCAGGAGAATGACGGCATTTAGAACAGGTGAAAAAAAATAGTTAAATGTCCGGTTATCTTGTTCAATTGTTTTTTTAACATTTTCAAATTTTACAATAATGTTAACAAGGACTATAAACTGGGGAGGGATAAAAGGGAAGAATGGGGTAACAACGTGAAGTTACGGGAAAGAAAGTAAAGTCAAGGCTGCTCATTATTACTAGGAATAAACCGACTATTATAATGTTGCATTTTGTACATAATATTTACAAACATTTAATTTAGTACATATCTGGTATATTTTGGTAATACACCTCCTTTAGTTTTTAAGTTGTGGATTTAGCATGTGTTAAAAAAAACACATTTACATCATGACATTCATCCAACTCAATATGGGTTTAAAAAAAAACTTTTTTACCTAAGCACAAAGTTGAACTTCTAATATTGTGCGTTGATGCCCCTTCCATTACGTCTGATGTTGAGGGAGGAATTATTTGCTTCAATTTTGTTGTAATTAAATGTTTAATCACCAAAAAGATGTAACAAGAGATATGTTGAAATTCGGGTGGAATTTCTTCTACAACTTGCTATAATACTACTAGCTATGGAGTAATATTGGATTTAGAAATTCATAGGAGTAAGTTCAAAGTTTCTTTCCACAATTCCTTTAAAAATGAACAACTCCAAAATATGGGTAAAATTTACCCCATTTTCCCAAAGTCTCTCGAGCAGAGAGGAGATTGGGAAGGAAATACTCTGTGGAGTTGCACTGGAGTAAAGTACCACCGTAACACAATGTCATACTGTGTCTCATGGAGAGAAGCGCATGTACTGGTAGAATACGTCAGGTTTAGTGCTCTACTGTATATATAGATAAGCCTTCTGTATTATATTTTATAAACTCATTTTTTAATCCTGTTTCTATTTTTCTTTATAGATTGTCTCCTGAAGGAGGTAACAGTTGCATCTCCATAAATTGGAATTTTTTATGGCTGGACCTGAGGAAAACTTAAAGGTACGATAAGATGGGAATGGTCAGATTGTGTCTTTTGACCAGTAGCCATTTTTTACATTTTTGATAAAGAGAATATATTTGTGAGAATCAAATTTTATTCTAGTAATGATTCGGAGTAGTGTGTGATCTGCCTTGAAGAGATGTTTAGACACCGACATACATCATGTAGTTCTTCTTTATTTAGCCATTAGTCTAATATTTGGGATAGTTATCTTGTCTGAGCAGTCGAGTCTAAGTAACCATTTGAATCAATGTTAAAATCACCAAAAAGTAATTAATCTCCCTTCTGAAGTTTGTTGACAGCCATCTCCATATGAATAGAGGGTATAGTCCTAACCCAAGAATGAGCAAATATCAATTATGTTAAATCTTTTCTTACAAGGCAATATTTCAGTAACCAGGAGTACATTGCATGCCACTTATATATGATATCCAGTTGATTCATCTTCAGTCATAATCAGTCATATTTATTATTTCTGCAGATCACTATTCCAGAGAGAGGCCTGAGTGTGATCCATCAATAAATAAAGAATCCAGCCAGATGTGATGACTCTTCTACAAGACGAAAACATGTCAGAAAAAAAAGAGACAGATTCCGGGCTCGGTTTCTGTACTCACTTATGGACATATCACTTATAGGACTTTCCGCAGTCAGACGTACTCACGGAATAATGTGAGTTTCCTGCTGCATAAAGAGGCAGATTCCGGGCTCGGTCTCTGTACTCACTTATGGACATATCACTTATAGGACTTTCTGCAGTCAGACGTACTCACGGAATAATGTGAGTTTCCTGCTGCATAAAGAGGCAGATTCCGGGCTCGGTCTCTGTACTCACTTATGGACATATCACTTATAGGACTTTCCGCAGTCAGACGTACTCACGGAATAATGTGAGATTCCTGCTGCATAAAGAGGCAGATTCCGGGCTCGGTCTCTGTACTCACTTATGGACATATCACTTATAGGACTTTTTGCAGTCACATGTACTCACGGAATAATGTGAGTTTCCTGCTGCATAAAGAGGCAGATTCCGGGCTCGGAATCTGTTCTCGACATTTACCAGACTTTTCATGCTGAGAAGTGTTCACAGATGAAGTGACATCTATATTAATTTATGTCTTCGTCATGAGGCCTATCATAATTAGAGCCACATTGAAGACTATTGGGCAACACGGTGGCTCAGTGGTTAGCACTGTTGCTTTGCAGCGCTAGGGTTCAAACCCAACCAAAGAAAACTGCAAGGAGTTTGTGTGTTCTCCCCGTGTTTGCGTGGGTTTCCTCCGGGTTCTCCGGTTTCCTCCCACACTCCAAATACATACTGATAGGAAATTGAAAAATAAATAATTGAATATTATTCCAACTATTATTGAGTATTCTTATCTTTGACACCTTGAATGAAGTTAATAGTCAGTATGATGACACAGCTGAACCCACAGGCTGGAAGCTTGTGTGATGGCCGAACTGCTACATTACGGAGTAGCTACTACTAGGACTTGTGAATCCACTGTTGGGAAGTGTATTAAATCTAGCTATAATGGAGCATTGCTGGGATTTGTGGTTCAATGCATGAGGAATTATAATAGGACAAGCCATGGAGAGACTTTTATTATATTCAGTGCACCAACTGTTTCTGCAAGCGTGCCAACATCTGTGGCAACTGGGCGCCAACATTAGAATGTGTTGTTTCCATTGCTGCAGTCATTTGTAGTTTAAGTGATGTTATTGTGCTGCTTGTGATTTAAAGGGGAAGCGCCATCCCTAACATTCAAGTTTACTGCCAACCCCATCTTGTGTCTGTATTTGTATATAGTGTAATACTATTTGTTTTGCTGTTACTTGCTGTTCCCCTTACAACATTAGCCATTTATCCCCCTCTATGAATAAATCTGTTAAGTGTTCCAACCTCATCTCCTATGAGTGTGTACAGAGCGTGGACAAGGGTTTCCCAAGTCAACCATTAACAGAAGACTCTCCTGCATCCCACTACAGCTCCCAGTCAGATTCAGTTGGAGGCTGTTTTCCTTATTGAGGTGAGAACTACGGGACACTCTTTCCATGGAGGCAGCTTAAAGGGGTGTTTCATAAACCATGATGCACCCACAATGGGGGACATTGCTACATAATGGGGGAGGGATTGTAATGCATCTATCCTTATAGGATTTAGTGACCACAATTAGTGTGAAGTTAAGAAAGTGTTGGAGAGTGATTCAGGAGAAAGCAGAATAGGCCAGAGGGCCACACAGTACAGAAAGGCACAGAACGCTTAGGAAAGAAGAATGCGGTCGGCCGCCACTTGGTACAATGGTGTCCCATAGAGAATACGGGCCTATGGCTCGAATCAGGAAAGAGGAACCTTTTTCATCTCCCATCTCCCAGTGAAGGGGGCCATAGTGGGAACCAGTACGGGAAAGTGGGTGCAGGAATATGGGGATTGCAGAGCCAGAAAGAGCATCTCACAGGCTAGAGGAGCCAGCATTGAGAGGGAAAGCTCAGGCTGAAAACATGAACTTGTGCTGTACTGAAATTGCCATGGATTGTTTGTTATCACGTAAAGTTACACTGTTAAAGCAGAATACGGTGCCTGTTCCTGAGTGTGTCTTTATTTTTTCTTTATTTTTTTTTATATAGCGCTAACATATTCCGCAGCGCTTTACAGTTTGCACACATTTTCATCACTGTCCCCGATGGGGGCTCACAATCTAAATTCCCTATCAGTATGTCTTTGAAGTGTGGGAGGAAACCGGAGTACCCGGAGGAAACCCACGCAAACACGGGGAGAACATACAAACTCCTTGCAGATGTTGTCCTTGGTGGGATTCGAACCCAGGACCCCAGCGCTGCAAGGCTGCAGCGCTAATCACTGAGCCAGTGTGTGATATATTAGATAGAATAAAAGCCGGCAATTCAGCAGCCATGAAATGTAAAATCACAGCAGGAGCCGACATCGTAGAATAGATGGATTACATACAGTAAATACACATAGGATAGATGCACAGATGTATTAAAGGAGTCGGTGTCTTTCTTTCAATTAAAGGACTTTATGCTGGGTGTGTGTGTTTTCATACAATGGGGTTAGTAATAGGGGAGTCTTATTAACGCCTCTCCATTACTAACCTCAGGGTTTGGTGTCACCTGACAATACAAAGGTGACGTCAACCCCCCCAACTACCACCCCACTTACCACCGCTGCAGGGCAATTGAGAAGAGCGAGGCTAAGTGCCAGAATTGGCGCATCTTATTTTTAATCGGATTTGCATTTGTCCGATTTCATCGCAAGTGGGAATGAGCCCTAATTCTGAGCTACTCCTACTCTTTCCACATGACACTGATTCACTTTCCTATTTGTGATGCTCTGTTCGTACATCTATCCAGTATTAGGCAGTTCGTTTTGTTCATTTTGCAATGCCACCAGTTTTCACCAGATAAATCAAAACTCTATTAAAAGAAAGTTTCTCTTGTTTTGTTTCAATTATTATCCAAGCACTTAATAAATAAATGAAGAGCTTATAGAGACGACTCATAGCCGACAATTGTCCCGGGGATGATCAATGCTTTCATTGGTTGCCAAAATGTGGTGGGAAGTGACGTGAATGGACAGGCCCATCTGTTATCTCAGCAATGAGCAAGAGCACAACCTGCGCCCAGTATTATTAACGATAGAAATAGTCATTGTCTGCATTCATAATAAAGTCTTGTAAAGTGGCTTTATCTGGTCAGACACTATATCACGGACCCATCATCACCGCCTTCTTCATCAACTTAAGCAGCACAAGGTTCTGTGAGTCCAAAAAAAGGGTGTTCTCTTTTCTAGTACATAAGCTACAGCTATAGCAGAGGTGAATTCATTCATTTAAAGGGGTTGTCTGGGACTTTAACATTGACTTATCCTTAGGATAGGTCATCAGTGTCTGATCGATGGGGGTGCGACACTCGGCACCCCTGTGGATCAGTTGTTCCCGGTGTCAGCCCAGTTGTGGAGCTGCACAGCACAGCGCAGTCGATTGCAGAGTGGCCAAGTCCGGGTACTGCACATCAGTGCCCTATTCAAATCAACAGAGGGTGGATGTGCAGTTTCCGTCCGCGGCCACTATTCTGTAGACGTTGCTGTGCTGCTCAGTATCTGAGCAGTTGCAGGCCAATACCTGGAAAAGCTGATCAACGGGGTGCCAGGTGTCGCACCCAAATGGGTCATACATTTATGTCCTATCCTAGAAATTGGCCAACAATGTTTAAATCCCAAACAACCACTTTAATAGGAAACGCTTTCTTTAGAGGAGTTTTTCTTTTCCTTAGGGTTCATTCATATGTCCATTTTATTTTCACGTACAAGAAAAATGGACTGAGTTTCATCAGTCTTTATAACAGCTTCTCAGATCAGTTCATGCAAATGGATGGCATCCGGATGCTAAAAAAAAAATCTCTAAAAAAAGATGCTTCAGGAAAAAAACAGCATTTTTGGAAGCGCCTTCCTCTTCAATGGGTTAGCCTCCTGGAAAAGATGTTGTATGCACAAAACCTAACTCAACACTGACCTTGAACTCCGTACAATTTATTAATGTCACTGCATTTATGGGTTCAATTAACTTAGTCTACAGTTGGTACGGAAAGTATTTAGACCCCTTTAAATTTTTCTCTCTTTGGTTCATTGCGGACATTTGGTAAATTAAAAAAAGGTCATTTTTTTCTCATTAATGTACAATCTGTACCCCATCTTCACTGAACAAAACATATGTAGGAATTTTTGCAAATTTATGAAGAAAGAAAAACTGAAATCACATGGTCATAAGTATTCAGACCCATTGCTCAGACACTCATATTTAAGTCACATGCTGTCCATTTCTTTGTGATCCTCCTTCAGATGGTTCTACTCCTTCATTGGAGTCCAGCTGTGCTTAATTAAACTGAGAGGACTTGATTTGTAAAGACGCACACCTGTCTATATAAGACCTCACAGTGCATGTCAGACCAAATGAAAATCATGAGGTCAAAGGAACAAGCCAAGGAGCTCAGAGACAGAATTGTGGCAAGGCACAGATCTGGCCAAGGTTACAAAAGAATTTTTGCAGTACTCAAGGCTCCTAAGAGCACAGTGGCCTCCATAATCCTTAAATGGAAGAAGGTTGTGACCACCAGAAGTCTTCCTAGACCTGGCCGTCCAGCCAAACTGAGCAATTGTGGGAGAAGAGCCTTGGTGAGAGGGGTAAAGAACCCCAAGATCACTATGGCTGAGCTCCACAGATGCAGTAGGGAGATGGGAGAAAGTTCCACAGTCAACTATCACTGCAGCCCTTCACCAGTCGGGCAGGGGCGGACACAGACTGTAGTGGGCCCCTGTGCAAGAAATTTTTCTGGCCCCCCCAGTGCCCTTCATAGGGAAACAAAGTTATGTAAACATATACATTGTAATATTTATTTAGAAGGCAACTATCAAATCTAAATAGTAAAGTTGTTTAATTTTTTATTAAATATGCAACATGTAAGTTAGGGTGCCTTCACATAGGCGAGTTTTTTGTATCCGATGAGATCAGGCGAAAACTGCATCCGACTTGATATGGTTTTTCTTTTTGCCCTTAAGGATGCTTTCACACTGGCATTTTTCGACACTAGCAGCAGATCCTGCAGACTTCTGCACCTCTGCCGCCTAACGGGCGACTTGTGGCACCGATCCGGCAAGCCACATTCATTCTCTATCGGGCTTGCGGCCGGCCGCGGCAAGTGCAGTTGTGCTAGATCCGTGTTACATGGTGCCACTAAAATAAACAGCGGATATGCTGCGTTTTTTAGAGCAGGAAAATCTACACCATGTCAATTTTTGTTGTGGATTTTCCCACCGTAAATGTACTATATATCTAATATTGAGGCTATGCAGGGCTGGATATAATATCTATAGGGTGCTGCTGGGCTGTATTTATTATTTGCCAGTTGCAACCTCCAAATTATATATACAGGCCAGCACAGCCTCCAAATAACATATATAGCCCACTAGCCCAGCATTGCCTCTAGTTGTTAATATATACAGCCCAGCACAGCCTTCAGGTAATATGTACAGCCCAGAACAGCCTTCAGGTAATATTTACAGCCCAGCACAGCCTCCAAGTGATATATACAGCCCAGCACAGCCTCCAGGTAATATATACAGCCCACCACAGCCTCCAGGTAATATATACAGCCCACCACAACCTCCAGGTAATATATACAGCCCAGCACAGCCTCCAGGTGATATATACAGCCCAGCACAGCCTCCAGTTAATATATACAGCCCACCACAGCCTCCAGGTAATATATACAGACCAGCACAGCCTTCATGTAATATATACAGCCCACCACAGCCTCCAGGTAATATATACAGCCCACCACAGCCTTCAGGTAACATATACAGCCCACCACAGCCTTCAGGTAATATATACAGCCCACCACAGCCTTCAGGTGATATATACAGCCCAGCACAGCCTTCAGGTAATATTTACAGCCCAGCACAGCCTCCAGGTGATATATACAGCCCAGCACAGCCTCCAGTTAATATATACAGCCCAGCACAGCCTCCAGGTGATATATAAAGCCCAGCACAGCCTCCAGTTAATATATACAGCCCAGCACAGCCTCCAGGTAATATATACAGCCCACCACAGCCTCCAGGTAATATATATAGAGCCCACCACAGCCTCCAGGTAATATATACAGCCCACCACAGCCTCCAGGTAATATATACAGCCCACCACAGCCTTCAGGTAATATATACAGCCCACCACAGCCTTCAGATAATATATACAGCCCAGCACAGCCTCCAGGCAATATATACAGCCCAGCTCAGCCTCCAGTTAATATATACAGCCCACCACAGCATTCAGGTAATATATACAGCCCACCACAGCCTCCAGGTAATACATACAGCCCACCACAGCCTCCAGGTAATATATACAGCCCAGCACAGCCTCCAGTTAATATATACAGCCCACCACAGCCTTCAGGTAATATATACAGCCCACCACAGCCTTCAGGTAATATATACAGCCCAGCACAGCCTTCAGGTAATATATACAGCCCACCACAGCCTTCAAGTAATATATACAGCCCACCACAGCCTCCAGGTAATATATACAGCCCAGCACAGCCTCCAGTTAATATATACAGCCCACCACAGCCTTCAGGTAATATATACAGCCCAGCACAGCCTTCAGGTAATATATACAGCCCAGCACAGCCTTCAGGTGATATATACAGCCCACCACAGCCATCAGGTAAAATATACAGCACACCGCAGCCTCCAGGTAATATATACAGCCCACCACAGCATCCAGGTAATAGATACAGCCGTCCAGAATCCAGTTAATATACACAGCACAGACTCCAGTTAATAATACAGTACAGCAACAGCCTTCAGGTAATATATACAGCGCCCAGCACAGACTCCAGGTAATATATAATACAGCCTAGCACAGCCTCCAGTTAATATATACAGTTCAGCATAGCTTTCAAGGGAACCAGTCACACCCCTCCCCGCAGGCGTTTTTAAGTAAAAGAGCCACCTTGTGCAGCACTAATACTAATGCTGCATTCTGTTAAGGTGTCTCTGTTACTTAGCTTCCGTTCCACCGCTGAAATAATCGTTTATATAATTGTTCAAAAATACCTGAATTTTGACAGGGGGGCAGGTCTTTCCCCCTCTGACAGACACCTCGCATTCATCATTGATTTCGTATTTGACGCCTCCTCCGATTTCATTTGAAATGTTAGCGCCTGCGCTGTACTGTAGTTTAGTGGGCATGCGCAGTCAGCACTGCCCGACGTGCCCGTGCTGTCAGATAACATCCCGGGCCATCATATCACGCGGGCCTGAGATCCAGCCCCGCAGTCGTTTATGATTTATTCACACTGCGGGGCTGGGATTCTCGGGCATGCGCAGTGGTTATCTGCGGCTCTCTGCCTCCCGGAAATCCCTCCGCCTCATTCCTACATTGCATCGTCAGCGTTGGAATCGTCAGCTCCTCCATTATTGACGTGGCATCACATCCTCCCCTCTGAAAGCTCCTAAAGCTGAACGCTGGTGTGTGGGTCTGCCTGTGTTGGTTCTTTGCAGCTTTGGCAATGCTGGGGGTGATGATTGCATGGCACTATAGTGCCAGGCAGCAATGCTTGGGGTGATGATAATACGGCACTATAGCGCCAGGCGGCAATGCTGGGGGTGATGATTGCACAGCACTATAGTGCCAGGCGGCAATGCTAGAGTTAATGACAATACGGCACTGTAGTGCCAGGCACCAATGCTTGCGGTGATGATAATACAACACTGTAGTGCCAGGCAGCAAAGATGGGGGTGATGATAATATGGCATTATAGTGCCAGGTGGCAATGCTGGGGGTGATGATAATACAACACTATAATGCCAGGCGGCAATGCTGGGCGTGATTATTAGACCGCACTATTGTGCAAAGCAGCAATGATGGGGTGATGACTGTACTGCATTATTGTGCAAAGCAGCAATGATAGGGGTGCTGATTATACCGCACTATAGTGCCAGGCGGCAATGCTTGGAGTGATGATAATACGGCACTATAGTGCCAGGCGTCAATGCTGGGGGTGATGATAATATGGCACTATAGTGCCAGGCGGCAATGCTGGGGGTGATGATAATACGGCATTATAGTGCAAGGCGGCAATGCTTGGGGTGATGATAATACGGCACTATAGTGCCATTCGGCAATGTTGGACGTGATAATACGGCACTATAGTGCCAGGCGGCAATACTGGGGGTGATGATAATACGGCACTATAGTGCCAGGAAACAATGCTGGGGGTGATGATAATACGGCACTATAGTGCCAGGTGGCAATGCTGGGGGTGATGATAATACGGCACTATAGTGCCAGGCGGCAATGCTGGGGGTGATGATAATAAGACACTATAGTGCCAGGTGGCAATGCTTGGGGTGATGATAACAAGGCACTGCAGTGCCAGGTGGCAATGCTAGGGGTGATGATAATACAGCACTATAGTGCCAGGCAGCAATGCTGGGGGTGATGAAAATACGAAACTATAGAGCAAGGCGGCAATGCTGGGGGTGATGAAAATACGACACTATAGTGCCAGTCGGCAATGCTGGGGGTAATAATAATACGGCAGAATAGTGCCAGGCGGCAATGCTGGTGGTGATGATCATACGGCACTATAGTGCGAGGATGCAATGCTTGGGGTGATGATAATACAGCACTGTAGTGCCAGGTGGCAATGCCGGGGGTGATGAAAATACGAAACTATAGAGCAAGGCGGCAATGCTGGGGGTGATGAAAATACGACACTATAGTGCCAGTCGGCAATGCTGGGGGTAACAATAATACGGCAGAATAGTGCCAGGCGGCAATGCTGGTGGTGATGATCATACGGCACTATAGTGCGAGGATGCAATGCTTGGGGTGATGATAATACGACACTATAGTGCCAGGTGGCAATGCCGGGGGTGATGATTATACAGCACTATAATGCCAGGCGGCAATGCTGGGTGTGATGATAATATGGCACTATCGTGCCAGGCGGCAATGCTTGGGGTGATGATAATACGGCACTGTAGTGCCAGGCGGCAATGCTGGGGGTGATGATAATACGGCACTATAGTGCCAGGCGGCAATGCTAGGGGTGATGATTATACGGCACTGTAGTGCCAGGCGGCAATGCTGGGGGTGATGATAATACGGCACTGTAGTACCAGGTGGCATTGCTAGGGGTGATGATAATACAGCACTATAGTGCCAGGCAGCAATACTGGGGGTGATGATAATACGGCAATATCGTGCCAGGCGGCAATGCTGGGGGCGATGATAATACGGCACAATAGTGCCAAGCGGCAATGCTTGGGGTGAGGATAATGCGGCACTGTAGTGCCAGGCGGCAATGCTGGGGTGATGATAATAAGGCACTATAGTGCCAGGCGGCAATGCTGGGGGTGATGATAATACGGCACTGTAGTGCCAGGCGGCAATGCTGGGGGTGATGATAATATGGCACTATAATGACAGGCGGCAATGCTGGGGGTGCTGATAATACAGCACTATAGTGCCTGGCGGCAATGCTTGGGGTGATGATAATACGGCACTATAGTGCCAGTCACCAATGCTGGGGATGATGATAATACGGCACTGTAGTGCCAGTTGCCAATGCTGGGGGTGATAATACGACACTATAGTTCCAGACGGCAATGCTGGGGGTGATGATAATATGGCACTATAGTGCCAGGCGGCAATGCTGGGGGTGATGATAATACGGCACTATAGTGCCAGGCGGCATTGCTGGGGGTGATGACAATACGGCACTATAGTGCCAGGTGGCAATGCTTGGGGTGATGATAATACAGTACTGAAGTGCCAGGCAGCAATGTTGGGGGTGATGATAATACGGCACTATAGTGCCAGGCGGCATTGCTGGGGGTGATGATAATACGCACTATAGTGCCAGGCGGCAATGCTTGGGGTGATGATAATATGGCACTATAGTGCCAGGCGGCAATGCTGGGGGTGATGATAATACGGCATTATAGTGCCATTCGGCAATGTTGGACGTGATGATAATACGGCACTATAGTGCCAGGCGGCAATGCTGGGGGTGATGATAATACGGCACTATAGTGCCAGGAAACAATGCTGGGGGTGATGATAATATGGCACTATAGTGCCAGGTGGCAATGCTGGGGGTGATGATAATACGGCACTATAGTGCCAGGAAACAATGCTGGGGGTGATGAAAATACGGCACTATAGTGCCAGGCGGCAATGCTGGGGGTGATGATAATAAGACACTATAGTGCCAGGCGGCAATGCTAGGGGTGATGATAATACAGCACTATAGTGCCAGGTAGCAATGCTGGGGGTGATGAAAATACGAAACTATAGTGCAAGGCGGCAATGCTGGGGGTGATGAAAATACGACACTATAGTGCCAGGCGGCAATGCTGGGGGTAATGATAATACGGCAGAATAGTGCCAGTCGGCAATGCTGGGGGTGATGATAATACTGCACTATAGTGCCAGGCGGCAATGCTGGTGGTGATGATCATACGGCACTATAGTGTGAGGAGGCAATCCTTGGGGTGATGATAATACAGCACTGTAGTGCCAGGTGGCATTGCCGTGGGTGATGATAATACGACACTATAGTGCCAGGCGGCAATGCTGGGGGTGATGATAATACGGCACAATAGTGCCTGGCGGCAATGCTGGGGGTGATGATAATACGGCACTATAGTGCCAGGCGGCAATGCTGGGGTTGAAGATAATACTGCACTTTAGTGCCAGGTGGCAATGCCGAGGGTGATGATTATACAGCACTATAATGCCAGGCGGCAATGCTGGGCGTGTTGATTAGACCGCACTATTGTGCAAAGCAGCAATGATGGGGTGATGATTGTACTGCATAATTGTGCAAAGCAGCAATTATAGGTGTGCTGATTATACCGCACTATAGTGCCTGGCGGCAATGCTTGGAGTGACGATAATACGGCACTATAGTGCCAGGCGGCAATGCTGGGGGTGATGATAATACGGCATTATAGTGCCAGGCACCAATGCTGGGGGTGATAATACGACACTCTACTGCCATGCGGCAATGCTGGGGGTGATGATAATACGGCACTATAGTGCCAGGCGGCAATGCTGGGGGTAATGATAATACGGTACTGTAGTGCCAGGTGCCAAAGCTGAGGGTGATAATACGACACTATAGTGCCAGGCAGCAATGCTGGGGGTGATGATAATGCGGCACTATAGTGCCAGGCGGCAATGCTTGGGGTGATGATAAAACAGCACTGTAGAGCAAGGCGGCAATGCTGGGGGTGATGATAATACGGCACTGTAGTGCCAGGTGGCAATGCTAGGGGTGAAGATAATACAGCACTATAGTGCCAGGCGGCAATGCTGGGGGTGATGATAATACGGCAATATAGTGCCAGGCACCAATGCTGGGGGTGATGATAATACGACACTATAGTGTCAGGCGGCAATGCTTGGGGTGATGATAATACGGCACTGAAGTGCCAGGCGGCAATGCTGGGGGTGATGATAATACGGCACTATAGTGCCAGGCGGCAATGCTGGGGGTGATGATAATACGGCACTATAGTGCCAGGCGGCAATGCTGGGGGTGATGATAATACGGCACTGTAGGGCAAGGTGGCAATGCTGGGGGTGATGATAATACGGCACTATAGTACCAGGCGGCAATGCTGGGGGTGATGATAATACGGCACTATAGTGCCAGGCGGCATTGCTGGGGGTGATGATAATACGGCACTATAGTGCCAGGCGGCAATGCTTGGAGTGATAATACGGCACTGTAGTGCCAGGCGGCAATGCTGGGGGTGATGATAATATGGCACTGTAGTGCCAGGCGGCAATGCTGGGGGTGATGATAATACGGCACTATAGTGCCAGGCGGCAATGCTGGGGGTGATGATAATACGACACTATAGTGCCAGGCGGCAATGCTTGGGATGATAATACGGCACTGTAGTGCAAGGCGGCAATGCTGGGGGTGTTGATAATACGGCACTATAGTGCCTGGCGGCAATGCTAGGGGTGATGATAATACAGCACTGTAGTGCCAGGCGGCAATGCTTGGAGTGATAATACGGCACTGTAGTGCCAGGCGGCAATGCTGGGGGTGATGATAATATGGCACTGTAGTGCCAGGCGGCAATGCTGGGGGTGATGATAATACGGCACTATAGTGCCAGGCGGCAATGCTGGGGGTGATGATAATACGACACTATAGTGCCAGGCGGCAATGCTTGGGGTGATAATACGGCACTGTAGTGCCAGGCGGCAATGCTGGGGGTGTTGATAATACGGCACTATAGTGCCAGGCGGCAATGCTAGGTGTGATGATAATACGGCACTATAGTGCCAGGCGGCAATGCTTGGGGTGATGATAATACGGCACAATAGTGCCAGGCGGCAATGCTGGGGGTGATGATAATATGGCAGTATAGTGCCAGGCGAAAATGCTGGGGGTGATGATAATACGGCAGTATAGTGCCAGGCGGCAATGCTGGGGTCGATGATAATACGGCACAATAGTGCCAGGAGGCAATGCTTGGGGTGATGATAATGCGGCACTGTAGTGCCAGGTGGGAATGCTAGGGGTGATGATAATACAGCACTATGGTGCCAGGCGGCAATACTGGGGGTGATGTTAATACGGCAATATCGTGCTAGGCGGCAATGCTGAGGGCGATGATAATTCGGCACAATAGTGCCAAGCGGCAATGCTTGGGGTGAGGATAATGCGGCACTATAGTGCCAGGCGGCAATGCTGGGGGTGATGATAATACGGCACTATAGTGCCAGGTGGCAATGCTGGGGGTGATGATAATACGGCACTATAGTGCCAGGCGGCAATGCTGGGGGTGATGATAATACGGCACTATAGTGCCAGGCAACAATGTTGGGGGTGATGATAATACAACACTGTAGTGCCAGGTGGCAATGCTGGGGGTGATAATACGACACTATAGTGGCAGTCGGCAATGCTGGGGGTGATTATAATACGGCACTATAGTGTCAGGCGGCAATGCTGGGGGTGATGATAATACGGCGCTATAGAGCCAGACACCATTGCTGGGGGTGATGATAATACGACTCTATAGTGCCAGGCACCATTGCTGGGGGTGATGATAATGCGTCACTATAGTACCAGGCGGCAATGCTGGTGTTGATGATAATACAGCAATGTAATGCCAGGTGGCAATGCTTGGGGTGATGATAATACGGCACTATGGTGCCAGGCGGCAATGCTGGGGGTGATGATAATACGGCACTATAGTGCCAGGCGGCAATGCTGGGGGTGATGATAATACGGCACTGTAGTGCCAGGTGGCAATGCTTGGGTTGATGATAATACGGCACTGTAGTGCCAGGCGGCAATGCTTGGGTTGATGATAATACGGCACTATAGTGCCAGGCGGCAATGTTTGGGGTGATGATAATACGGCACTGAAGTGCCAGGCGGCAATGCTGGGGGTGATGATAATACGGCACTATAGTGCCAGGCAACAATGCTGGGGGTGATGATAATACAACACTATAGTGCCAGGCGGCAATGCTGGGGTGATGATAATACGGCACTATATTGCCAGGAGGCAATGCTGGGGGTGATGATAATACGGCACTATAGTGCGAGGCGGCAATGCTTGAGGTGATGATAATACGGCACTATAGTGCCAGGCGGCAATGCTGGGGGTAATGATAATACAGCACTGTAGTTCCAGGTGGCAATGCTGGGGGTGATGATAATACGGCACTATAGTGCCAGGCGGCAATGCTTGGGGTGATGATAATACAGCACTGCAGTGCCAAGTGGCAATGCTGGGGGTGATGATAATACGGCACTATAGTGCCAGGCGGCAAAGCTGGGGGAGATGATAATACGGCACTATAGTGCGAGGCGGCAATGCTGGGGGTGATGATAATAGGGCATTATAGTGCTAGGCGGCAATGCTAGGGGTGATGATAATACGGCACTATAGTGCCAGGTGGCAATTCTTGGGGTGATGATAATACGGCACAGTAGTGCCAGATGGCAATGCTGGGGGTGATGATAATACGGCGCTATAGTGCCAGGTGGCAATGGTGGGGGTGAAGATAATACAGCACTTTAGTGCCAGGTGGCAATGCCGAGGGTGATGATTATACAGCACTATAATGCCAGGCGGCAATGCTGGGCGTGATGATTAGACCGCACTATTGTGCAAAGCAGCAATGATGGGGTGATGATTGTTCTGCATAATTGTGCAAAGCAGCAATTATAGGTGTGCTGATTATACCGCACTATAGTGCCAGGCGGCAATGCTTGGAGTGATGATAATACGGCACTATAGTGCCAGGCGGCAATGCTGGGGGTGATGATAATACGGCATTATAGTGCCAGGCACCAATGCTGGGGATGATAATACTACACTCTACTGCCATGCGGCAATGCTGGGGGTGATGATAATACGGCACTATAGTGCCAGGCGGCAATGCTGGGGGTAATGATAATATGGTACTGTAGTGCCAGGTGCCAAAGCTGAGGGTGATAATACGACACTATAGTGCCAGGCAGCAATGCTGGGGGTGATGATAATGCGGCACTATAGTGCCAGGCGGCAATGCTTGGGGTGATGATAAAACAGCACTGTAGAGCAAGGCGGCAATGCTGGGGGTGATGATAATACGGCACTGTAGTGCCAGGTGGCAATGCTAGGGGTGAAGATAATACAGCACTATAGTGCCAGGCGGCAATGCTGGGGGTGATGATAATACGGCAATATAGTGCCAGGCACCAATGCTGGGGGTGATGATAATACGACACTATAGTGTCAAGCGGCAATGCTGGGGGAGATGAAAATACGGCACTATAGTGCAGGCGGCATTGCTGGGGGTGATGATAATAAGCACTATAGTGCCAGGCGGCAATGCTTGGGGTGATGATAATACGGCACTGAAGTGCCAGGCGGCAATGCTGGGGGTGATGATAATACGGCACTATAGTGCCAGGTGGCAATGCTGAGGGCGATGATAATACGGCACAATAGTGCCAAGCGGCAATGCTTGGGGTGAGGATAATGCGGCACTATAGTGCCAGGCGGCAATGCTGGGGGTGATGATAATACGGCACTATAGTGCCAGGTGGCAATGCTGGGGGTGATGATAATACGGCACTATAGTGCCAGGCGGCAATGCTGGGGGTGATGATAATACGGCACTATAGTGCCAGGCAACAATGCTGGGGGTGATGATAATACAACACTGTAGTGCCAGGTGGCAATGCTGGGGGTGATGATAATACGGCACTATAGTGCCAGGCGGCAATGCTGGGGGTGATGATAATACGGCACTATAGTGCCAGGCAACAATGCTGGGGGTTATGATAATACAACACTGTAGTGCCAGGTGGCAATGCTGGGGGTGATGATAATACGGCACTATAGTGTCAGGCGGCAATGCTGGGGGTGATGATAATACGGCACTATAGTGTCAGGCGGCAATGCTGGGGGTGATGATAATACGGCACTATAGTGCCAGGCGGCAATGCTGGGGGTGATGATAATACGGAGCTATAGTGCCAGGTGGCAATGCTAGGGGTGATGATAATACAGCACTTAAGAGCCAGGCGGCAATGCTGGGGGTGATGATAATACGGAGCTATAGTGCCAGGCGGCAATGCTGGAGGTGATGATAATACGACACTATAGTGCCAGGCGGCAATGCTGGGGGTGATGAAAATACGGCACTATAGTGCCAGGCGGCTATGTTTGGGGTGATGATAATACGGCACTGAAGTGCCAGGCGGCAATGCTGGGGGTGATGATAATACGGCACTATAGTGCCAGGCAACAATGCTGGGGGTGATGATAATACAACACTATAGTGCCAGGTGGCAATGCTGGGGTGATGATAATACGGCACTATATTGCCAGGAGGCAATGCTGGGGGTGATGATAATACGGCACTATAGTGCGAGGCGGCAATGCTTGAGGTGATGATAATACGGCACTATAGTGCCAGGCGGCAATGCTGGGGGTCATGATAATACAGCACTGTAGTTCCAGGTGGCAATGCTGGGGGTGATGATAATACGGCACTATAGTGCCAGGCGGCAATGCTTGGGGTGATGATAATACAGCACTGCAGTGCCAGGTGGCAATGCTGTGGGTGATGATAATACGGCACTATAGTGCCAGGCGGCAAAGCTGGGGGAGATGATAATACGGCACTATAGTGCGAGGTGGCAATGCTGGGGGTGTTGATAATAGGGCATTATAGTGCTAGACGGCAATGCTAGGGGTGATGATAATACGGCACTATAGTGCCAGGTGGCAATTCTTGGGGTGATGATAATACGGCACAGTAGTGCCAGATGGCAATGCTGGGGGTGATGATAATACGGCGCTATAGTGCAAGGTGGCAATGGTGGGGGTAATGATAATACGGCACTGTAGTGCCAGGTGGCAATGCTGGGGGTGATAATACGACACTATATTGGCAGTCGGCAATGCTGGGGTTGATGATAATACGGCGCTATAGAGCCAGACACCATTGCTGGGGGTGATGATAATACGACTCTATAGTGCCAGGCACCATTGCTGGGGGTGATGATAATGCGGCACTATAGTACCAGGCGGCAATGCTGGTGTTGATGATAATATGGCACTATAGTGCCAGGCGGCAAAGCTTGGGTTGATGATAATACGGCACTGTAGTGCCTGGTGGCAATGCTTGAGGTGATGATAATACGGCACTATATTGCCAGGCGGCAATATTTGGGGTGATATTAATATGGCACTGTAGTGCCAGGTGGCAATGTTTGGGGTGATGATAATACGGCACTTAGTGCCAGGCGGCAATGCTGAGGGTGAAGATAATACGGCACTATAATGCCAGGCGGCAATGCTGGGAGTGATTATTAGACCGCAGTATTGTGCAAAGCAGCAATGATGGGGGTGATGATTGTACTGCATTATTGTGCAAAGCAGCAATGATGGGGGTGCTGATTATACCGCACTATAGTGCCAGGCGGCAAAGCTTGGGGTGATGATAATACAGCACTGTAGTGCCAGGCGTCAATGCTGGGGGTGATGATAATACGGCACTATAGTGCGAGGCGGCAATGCTTGAGGCGACGATAATACGGCACTGTAGTGCCAGGCGGCAATGCTGGGGGTAATGATAATACAGCACTGTAGTGCCAGGTGGCAATGCTGGGGGTGATGATAATACGGCACTATAGTGCCAGGCGGCAATGCTTGGGGTGATGACAATACAGCACTGTAGTGCCAGGTGGCAATGCTGGGTGTGATGATAATATGGCACTATAGTGCCAGGCACCAATGCTGGGGGTGATGATAATACGACACTATACTGCCAGGCGGCAATGCTAGGGGTGATGATAATACGGCACTATAGTGCCAGGCGGCAATGCTGGGGGTAATGACAATACGGCACTGTAGTGCCAGGAGCCAATGCTGGGCGTGATAATACGACACTATAGTGCAAGGCGGCAATGCTGGGGGTGATGATAATACGGCACTATAGTGCCAGGCGGCAATGCTTGGGGTGATGATAATACGGCACTGTAGTGCCAGGCGGCAATGCTTGGAGTGATAATACGGCACTGTAGTGCCAGGCGGCAATGCTGGGGGTGATGATAATATGGCACTGTAGTGCCAGGCGGCAATGCTGGGGGTGATGATAATACGGCACTATAGTGCCAGGCGGCAATGCTGGGGGTGATGATAATACGACACTATAGTGCCAGGCGGCAATGCTTGGGGTGATAATACGGCACTGTAGTGCCAGGCGGCAATGCTGGGGGTGTTGATAATACGGCACTATAGTGCATGGCGGCAATGCTAGGGGTGATGATAATAGAGCACTGTAGTGCCAGGCGGCAATGCTTGGAGTGATAATACGGCACTGTAGTGCCAGGCGGCAATGCTGGGGGTGATGATAATATGGCACTGTAGTGCCAGGCGGCAATGCTGGGGGTGATGATAATACGGCACTATAGTGCCAGGCGGCAATGCTGGGGGTGATGATAATACGACACTATAGTGCCAGGCGGCAATGCTTGGGGTGATAATACGGCACTGTAGTGCCAGGCGGCAATGCTGGGGGTGTTGATAATACGGCACTATAGTGCCAGGCGGCATTGCTAGGTGTGATGATAATACGGCACTATAGTGCCAGGCGGCAATGCTTGGGGTGATGATAATACGGCACAATAGTGCCAGGCGGCAATGCTGGGGGTGATGATAATATGGCAGTATAGTGCCAGGCGGAAATGCTGGGGGTGATGATAATACGGCAGTATAGTGCCAGGCGGCAATGCTGGGGTCGATGATAATACGGCACAATAGTGCCAGGAGGCAATGCTTGGGGTGATGATAATGCGGCACTGTAGTGCAAGGTGGGAATGCTAGGGGTGATGATAATACAGCACTATGGTGCCAGGCGGCAATACTGGGGGTGATGTTAATACGGCAATATCGTGCTAGGCGGCAATGCTGAGGGCGATGATAATACGGCACAATAGTGCCAAGCGGCAATGCTTGGGGTGAGGATAATGCGGCACTATAGTGCCAGGCGGCAATGCTGGGGGTGATGATAATACGGCACTATAGTGCCAGGTGGCAATGCTGGGGGTGATGATAATACGGCACTATAGTGCCAGGCGGCAATGCTGGGGGTGATGATAATACGGCACTATAGTGCCAGGCAACAATGTTGGGGGTGATGATAATACAACACTGTAGTGCCAGGTGGCAATGCTGGGGGTGATAATACGACACTATAGTGGCAGTCGGCAATGCTGGGGGTGATTATAATACGGCACTATAGTGGCAGGCGGCAATGCTGGGGGTGATGATAATACGGCGCTATAGAGCCAGACACCATTGCTGGGGGTGATGATAATACGACTCTATAGTGCCAGGCACCATTGCTGGGGGTGATGATAATGCGTCACTATAGTACCAGGCGGCAATGCTGGTGTTGATGATAATACAGCAATGTAATGCCAGGTGGCAATGCTTGGGGTGATGATAATACGGCACTATGGTGCCAGGCGGCAATGCTGGGGGTGATGATAATACGGCACTATAGTGCCAGGCGGCAATGCTGGGGGTGATGATAATACGGCACTGTAGTGCCAGGTGGCAATGCTTGGGTTGATGATAATACGGCACTGTAGTGCCAGGCGGCAATGCTTGGGTTGATGATAATACGGCACTATAGTGCCAGGCGGCAATGTTTGGGGTGATGATAATACGGCACTGAAGTGCCAGGCGGCAATGCTGGGGGTGATGATAATACGGCACTATAGTGCCAGGCAACAATGCTGGGGGTGATGATAATACAACACTATAGTGCCAGGCGGCAATGCTGGGGTGATGATAATACGGCACTATATTGCCAGGAGGCAATGCTGGGGGTGATGATAATACGGCACTATAGTGCGAGGCGGCAATGCTTGAGGTGATGATAATACGGCACTATAGTGCCAGGCGGCAATGCTGGGGGTAATGATAATACAGCACTGTAGTTCCAGGTGGCAATGCTGGGGGTGATGATAATACGGCACTATAGTGCCAGGCGGCAATGCTTGGGGTGATGATAATACAGCACTGCAGTGCCAGGTGGCAATGCTGGGGGTGATGATAATACGGCACTATAGTGCCAGGCGGCAAAGCTGGGGGAGATGATAATACGGCACTATAGTGCGAGGCGGCAATGCTGGGGGTGATGATAATAGGGCATTATAGTGCTAGGCGGCAATGCTAGGGGTGATGATAATACGGCACTATAGTGCCAGGTGGCAATTCTTGGGGTGATGATAATACGGCACAGTAGTGCCAGATGGCAATGCTGGGGGTGATGATAATACGGCGCTATAGTGCCAGGTGGCAATGGTGGGGGTGAAGATAATACAGCACTTTAGTGCCAGGTGGCAATGCCGAGGGTGATGATTATACAGCACTATAATGCCTTGCGGCAATGCTGGGCGTGATGATTAGACCGCACTATTGTGCAAAGCAGCAATGATGGGGTGATGATTGTACTGCATAATTGTGCAAAGCAGCAATTATAGGTGTGCTGATTATACCGCACTATAGTGCCAGGCGGCAATGCTTGGAGTGATGATAATACGGCACTATAGTGCCATGCGGCAATGCTGGGGGTGATGATAATACGGCACTATAGTGCCAGGTGGCAATGCTGGGGGTAATGATAATACGGTACTGTAGTGCCAGGTGCCAAAGCTGAGGGTGATAATACGACACTATAGTGCCAGGCAGCAATGCTGGGGGTGATGATAATGCGGCACTATAGTGCCAGGCGGCAATGCTTGGGTGATGATAAAACAGCACTGTAGAGCAAGGCGGCAATGCTGGGGGTGATGATAATACGGCACTGTAGTGCCAGGTGGCAATGCTAGGGGTGAAGATAATACAGCACTATAGTGCCAGGCGGCAATGCTGGGGGTGATGATAATACGGCAATATAGTGCCAGGCACCAATGCTGGGGGTGATGATAATACGACACTATAGTGCAGGCGGCATTGCTGGGGGTGATGAAAATACGGCACTATAGTGCAGGCGGCATTGCTGGGGGTGATGATAATACGCACTATAGTGCCAGGCGGCAATGCTTGGGGTGATGATAATACGGCACTGAAGTGCCAGGCGGCAATGCTGGGGGTGATGATAATACGGCACTATAGTGCCAGGTGGCAATGCTGAGGGCGATGATAATACGGCACAATAGTGCCAAGCGGCAATGCTTGGGGTGAGGATAATGCGGCACTATAGTGCCAGGCGGCAATGCTGGGGGTGATGATAATACGGCACTATAGTGCCAGGTGGCAATGCTGGGGGTGATGATAATACGGCACTATAGTGCCAGGCGGCAATGCTGGGGGTGATGATAATACGGCACTATCGTGCCAGGCAACAATGCTGGGGGTGATGATAATACAACACTGTAGTGCCAGGTGGCAATGCTGGGGGTGATGATAATACGGCACTATAGTGCCAGACGGCAATGCTGGGGGTGATGATAATACGGCACTATAGTGCCAGGCAACAATGCTGGGGGTTATGATAATACAACACTGTAGTGCCAGGTGGCAATGCTGGGGGTGATGATAATACGGCACTATAGTGTCAGGCGGCAATGCTGGAGGTGATGATAATACGGCACTATAGTGTCAGGCGGCAATGCTGGGGGTGATGATAATATGGCGCTATAGAGCCAGACACCATTGCTGGGGGTGATGATAATACGACTCTATAGTGCCAGGCACCATTGCTGGGGGTGATGATAATACGGCACTATAGTGCCAGGCGGCAATGCTGGGGGTGATAATAATACGGCACTATAGTGCCAGGCGGCAATGCTTGAGGTGATGATAATACGGCACTATAGTGCCAGGCGGCAATGCTGGGGGTGATGATAATACGGAGCTATAGTGCCAGGTGGCAATGCTAGGGGTGATGATAATACAGCACTTTAGTGCCAGGCGGCAATGCTGGAGGTGATGATAATACGACACTATAGTGCCAGGCGGCAATGCTGGGGGTGATGAAAATACGGCACTATAGTGCCAGGCGGCAATGCTGGGGGTGATGATAATACGGCACTATAGTGCCAGGCAACAATGCTGGGGGTGATGATAATACAACACTATAGTGCCAGGCGGCAATGCTGGGGTGATGATAATACGGCACTATATTGCCAGGAGGCAATGCTGGAGGTGATGATAATACGACACTATAGTGCCAGGCGGCTATGTTTGGGGTGATGATAAAAAGGCACTGAAGTGCCAGGCGGCAATGCTGGGGGTGATGATAATACGGCACTATAGTGCCAGGCAACAATGCTGGGGGTGATGATAATACAACACTATAGTGCCAGGCGGCAATGCTGGGGTGATGATAATACGGCACTATATTGCCAGGAGGCAATGCTGGGGGTGATGATAATACGGCACTATAGTGCGAGGCGGCAATGCTTGAGGTGATGATAATACGGCACTATAGTGCCAGGCGGCAATGCTGGGGGTCATGATAATACAGCACTGTAGTTCCAGGTGGCAATGCTGGGGGTGATGATAATACGGCACTATAGTGCCAGGCGGCAATGCTTGGGGTGATGATAATACAGCACTGCAGTGCCAGGTGGCAATGCTGTGGGTGATGATAATACGGCACTATAGTGCCAGGCGGCAAAGCTGGGGGAGATGATAATACGGCACTATAGTGCGAGGTGGCAATGCTGGGGGTGTTGATAATAGGGCATTATAGTGCTAGGCGGCAATGCTAGGGGTGATGATAATACGGCACTATAGTGCCAGGTGGCAATTCTTGGGGTGATGATAATACGGCACAGTAGTGCCAGATGGCAATGCTGGGGGTGATGATAATACGGCGCTATAGTGCAAGGTGGCAATGGTGGGGGTAATGATAATACTGCACTGTAGTGCCAGGTGGCAATGCTGGGGGTGATAATACGACACTATATTGGCAGTCGGCAATGCTGGGGTTGATGATAATACGGCGCTATAGAGCCAGACACCATTGCTGGGGGTGATGATAATACGACTCTATAGTGCCAGGCACCATTGCTGGGAGTGATGATAATGCGGCACTATAGTACCAGGCGGCAATGCTGGTGTTGATGATAATATGGCACTATAGTGCCAGGCGGCAAAGCTTGGGTTGATGATAATACGGCACTGTAGTGCCTGGTGGCAATGCTTGAGGTGATGATAATACGGCACTATATTGCCAGGCGGCAATATTTGGGGTGATATTAATATGGCACTGTAGTGCCAGGTGGCAATGTTTGGGGTGATGATAATACGGCACTTAGTGCCAGGCGGCAATGCTGAGGGTGAAGATAATACGGCACTATAATGCCAGGCGGCAATGCTGGGAGTGATTATTAGACCGCAGTATTGTGCAAAGCAGCAATGATGGGGGTGATGATTGTACTGCATTATTGTGCAAAGCAGCAATGATGGGGGTGCTGATTATACCGCACTATAGTGCCAGGCGGCAAAGCTTGGGGTGATGATAATACAGCACTGTAGTGCCAGGCGTCAATGCTGGGGGTGATGATAATACGGCACTATAGTGCGAGGCGGCAATGCTTGAGGCGACAATAATACGGCACTGTAGTGCCAGGCGGCAATGCTGGGGGTAATGATAATACAGCACTGTAGTGCCAGGTGGCAATGCTGGGGGTGATGATAATACGGCACTATAGTGCCAGGCGGCAATGCTGGGGGTGATGATAATACAGCACTGTAGTGCCAGGTGGCAATGCTGGGTGTGATGATAATATGGCACTATAGTGCCAGGCACCAATGCTGGGGGTGATGATAATACGACACTATACTGCCAGGCGGCAATGCTGGGGGTGATGATAATACGGCACTATAGTGCCAGGCGGCAATGCTTGGGGTAATGACAATACGGCACTGTAGTGCCAGGAGCCAATGCTGGGCGTGATAATACGACACTATAGTGCCAGGCGGCAATGCTGGGGGTGATGATAATACGGCACTATAGTGCCAGGCGGCAATGCTTGGGGTGATGATAATACGGCACTATAGTGCCAGGCGGCAATGCTGGGGGTGATGATAATACGGCACTATAGTGCGAGGCGGCAATGCTTGAGGCGACAATAATACGGCACTGTAGTGCCAGGCGGCAATGCTGGGGGTAATGATAATACAGCACTGTAGTGCCAGGTGGCAATGCTGGGGGTGATGATAATACGGCACTATAGTGCCAGGCGGCAATGCTGGGGGTGATGATAATACAGCACTGTAGTGCCAGGTGGCAATGCTGGGTGTGATGATAATATGGCACTATAGTGCCAGGCACCAATGCTGGGGGTGATGACAATACGACACTATACTGCCAGGCGGCAATGCTGGGGGTGATGATAATACGGCACTATAGTGCCAGGCGGCAATGCTTGGGGTAATGACAATACGGCACTGTAGTGCCAGGAGCCAATGCTGGGCGTGATAATACGACACTATAGTGCCAGGCGGCAATGCTGGGGGTGATGATAATACGGCACTATAGTGCCAGGCGGCAATGCTGGGGGTGATGATAATACGGCACTATAGTGCCAGGAGGCAATGCTTGGGGTGATGATAATACGGCACTATAGTGCCAGGCGGCAATGCTAGGGGTGATGATAATGCAGCACTATAGTGCCAGGCGGCAATGCTGGGGGTGATGATAATACGGCACTATAGTGCGAGGCGGTAATGCTGAGGGTGATGATAATAGGGCTGTGACGAACAGCCCACCGCCGTTCGTCCAAATACGGGGGACTGACGGGGGTCCCGCTGCCACCAAAA
This sequence comes from Dendrobates tinctorius, assembly GCF_039654945.1. Taxonomy (NCBI): domain Eukaryota; kingdom Metazoa; phylum Chordata; class Amphibia; order Anura; family Dendrobatidae; genus Dendrobates; species Dendrobates tinctorius. Next base: position 20,436,896 of record NW_027361878.1, read on the forward strand.
CGCGACGGACAGCGGACCCTGTGTCACCACTATGTCACAATCCCACCACTGACACGGGTGTATCAGCGGACGGAGGGACGTGACACAATGCCGGCACACGGCTATCACAAGCGCAGTGGGGGCTTATCTTAGTTATCCCACCACAGGCACCATGTGACAAAAATATCCAGCAAGCTAATCTCGCTCTACAATTTGCCGCAGGGGGAGTTTAATTTGGATGCCCCACCACTGCTATCAATCTTCCAAGTACTGCGGGGATTTATGTACATCCCACTTTCTCAGTTCCACTTTGGAACTCGCAGCTCTCCGGCGCCCCCCTTACCCTCAGGTCAGTCAGGGAACTGCACCTAGGATAATTAGTCGCCGGACGGACTGCCTGTTGTGAACCGGCAATTAGGCTTCTGCAGTAAGGGAATTATCAATGCTGTGGCTGCAGCCCCTCATTCAGCAATATAAGACCCTTCTGTACTGCCAGCAAGCCGCAATAGCCGTACACAACGCGCTGCCACCAGTCACGGTTACTTAATTCACAGTGTTAAATTAAGAGGGTCCGTGGCAAACCCCTTGAATTAGTAGCGATTATCTATCAAAGGCGTATAGTTCGATTCTTAGAGCATGGAGACAGGCTAAATATTAAATCATTTATTTTCCGAAAGAGGACAGTGATTACAGATGAAAGTTGCTATAAAATTGAGACATAAAATATGTTCAGTACAAATATAAAATAAAAGGATTAAAAACAGAGGTACACTCACGGTTGTTCATGACTCTTTAGGCAAACCCATGCGGCGGAGAAAGAAGGCGGAGCCACACATCTCCACTCATCTGGAGTTCTTGTCAGCACGAGGATTGGAGCTCTTCTGAGCTGGTTTTGCCCAGGGAATGCCTTATAGACTTTCCTAAGTGACATCACGGAGAGGTGCATTCTGGGTTAATCCCACCTCTTTCATCCAAGTTATGTTTTGGCTACAAAACTTAGATTAGCTATAACTTTATGGGAGAAGCTGGTATGGACTCATCAGTGGTATCATGTTTCCCAGCGTAATGAGCCCATCAAGAAAACATCAAACATCTATGCGATATGACCGTCCATTTGGGAGCAAATCATCTCTCAGGTTCTGGACAGGTTAGAACTTCGAAAGATACGCGGTATCGAAGCTGGGACCGCTCAGGTTACAAAAATATGATTTTCATATCTCTACTTGGTACGGTTTTCGCAGGGCAGGCTCTTAAAGGTTTACTTCTAACTCCTGATTTCAAACAAAGAGTTTTTTCCGCACTTTTTTTTCTCTTTCAGCTGAGGCTGAGAGAAGCCAAATGGTGTGACAGGAAGTGTCCTAGCTAATTAACATTCCTGCTCTGCCAGAGGAAGTGGCAGGGTTGATAACACTTGGGGGAAGGAATTCCTACTACTGACAGTTTAAAATGTCCTAGGATGGAGGATTTCTAGCACAGTCCAACAGAAAACATATTTTGCAGACATTGTATATCACACCTCCCCCCTTAAGAGGGCGCTAAGGAGGCATTACCTCTCGGTAATCGGCCATGTGCACCTCAGCGGGTTCGCCCAGGCGAGACAACCCATCGGCATTGCCGTTTTCACTGCCCTTCCTGTGTTTTACAGTAAAGTCGTACTGCTGAAGGGAAAGGCTCCAGCGGAGCAATCTACCATTGGTTCCCGACACTGTGTGCAACCAGCTCAGAGGGTTGTGGTCGGTTACCACCGTGAAGGCGCGTCCGTACAGGTAGGGCTGCAAACGTTGCAGTGCCCACACCATGGCCAGACACTCCTTCTCGATGGTCGAGTATGCCACTTTCCTCGGCAAAAGTTTCTGGCTCAGGTACAACACGGGGTGCTCTTGGTCCCCCGAGTCGACCTGGCTAAGCACAGCACCGAGGCCAAACTCGCTGGCGTCGGTCTGTACCAAAAACGGGCGACTGCTGTCGACTGCTCTCAACACTGGAGAGTTGCACAGGGCTGCTTTCAAAGCTTGGAAAGCCGCCTCACAGTCATCTGTCCAGTTGACTGTTTGGGGTAGCCTCTGCTTGGTGAGGTCAGTCAAGGGTTTGGCAAGGGCGCTATAGTCCTGTACGAACCGCCTGTAGTACCCTGCAGTGCCCAAGAAGGACTTCACCTGTTTCTTGGTCCTGGGGGTGGGCCAGGACACGATTGCTTCCACTTTTTCTGGCTCCGGACTCATGAAACCCCCGCCTACCCGGTGCCCCAGGTAGTGGACCACGCTCATGCCCATCTGGCACTTCCCCGGCTTGATGGTCAGGCCTGCCTGGTGAAGATGCTTGAGCACCTCCTGGAGGTGCTGAAGGTGTTCCTCCCAGGTGGAACTGAAGACAGCAATATCGTCTAAGTACGCTACCGCGTACTCCTCCAGTCCCCGAAGCAGGTGGTTGACCATCCGCTGGAAAGTGGCAGGGGCATTTTTCATGCCGAAGGGCATGACCGTGGACTCATACAGTCCAAAGGGGGTGATAAAGGCGGATTTCTCCTGCGCCTCAGGGCTCAGGGGAATCTGCCAGTATCCCCGACTCAAATCCATGATGGATTTGTAGTTGGCGTCTGCCAACCGCTCGAGCAGATCCTCGATGCGCGGCATCGGGTGAGCATCAGAGGTTGTGATGGCATTGAGCCCCCTGTAGTCCACGCAGAACCGGGTGGTTCGATCCTTTTTAGGCACGAGGACTACAGGTGAAGCCCACGCGCTTTTTGACCGTCGAATCACCCCCAGCCTTAACATCTCATCGATCTCTTGGCGCATGACTTGTTGCACTGTTTCAGAGATCTGATAAGGTGTTCGCCGTAATGGGGCGTGATTCCCGGTGTCCATCTCATGAACCGCTAACTCCGTCCTCCCCGGTTGGTTAACACGGCCCGGAAGGGTTCCAGGGTGGCCATCAACTGCAACCGCTGGGATACGGTTAGCGAACCACTTATCTCCATGTCCTCAATGGACCCATCAGCCTTGGCTTGGTCCAGCATGTCCAGGAGGGGATCTTCCTCCCCATCCTCTGGCAGATTGCAGACCGGTAGGACGCAAGCCTCACGTTCGTAGTGCGCCTTCAGCATGTTGACGTGAAAGGCCTTGCGCCTACCCCGAGCATGGTCAAGCGTGACCACGTAGGTGACCGGGTTGAGCTGTTGGTGGACGACGTACGGGCCTTCCCAGGCTGCCTGAAGCTTATCCGTTGGTACAGGGACCAGCACCCACACCTTTTGACCCACCTGGTAGGTCCGCTCCCGGGCGTTCTGGTCGTACCAGCGCTTCTGGTCAGCCTGAGCCTGCGTCATGTTGTCATGCACCAACTGCGTCAAGGTCTGCATCTTGTCACGGAAGCGCATGACATAATCCACGATGGACACTTCTGTGGGGTTTGGCTCATCTTCCCAGGATTCTCTTATCAACCCAAGGGGTCCCCGGACTCGCCTGCCATACAGGAGCTCGAAGGGGGAGAACCCGGTCGAGGCCTGCGGAACTTCTCTGTAAGCGAACAGCAGGTGTGGGAGGTACCGCTCCCAGTCGCGCCCTTGGGTCTCAACCAGTATGCGGAGCATCTGTTTGAGGGTACCGTTGAAGCGTTCACACAAACCATTAGTCTGTGGGTGATACGCACTCGATACCAGGTGCGTCACCTGCATTTTCTCACAGAGAGCCTCCATTAGGCGAGACATGAATTGGGGCCCTTGATCGGTAAGCATCTCCCTGGGAAATCCTACTTTTGAAAAGATGGTCACCAGTGCGTCAGCCACCTTATCTGCCCTGGTTGAAGACAGAGCTACTGCCTCTGGGTACCGTGTAGCGTAGTCTACCACCGTGAGAATGTATCGCTTTCCGGAGCTGCTGGGGACGGACAGCGGTCCTACAATGTCCACCGCGATTCTCTGGAAAGGCTCCTCTATCACCGGCAAAGGAATAAGGGGAGCCTTAAGAGCAGGCCCCGCCTTTCCCACTTTTTGACAGGTGGCACAGGAGCGGCAGTAGTGTGCTACATCTCTCCCCATCTTGGGCCAATAGAAGTGTTGAGACAGCCGTGCCTTTGTTTTGCTGATCCCCAAGTGTCCAGCGAGTGGAATCTCATGGGCAATCCACAACAACTCAGTTCTGAACTGATAGGGGATGACCAGCTGTCTTTCCCTCAACCACTCCTTTTTAGGATCTCCGGGTACTGTCTCCCAGTACAACCTTCCTCGTTCCCAGAACACCCTCTCCTTATCAGACTTGGAGGTGGGCGTCTTGGCGAGACCTCTTAATTTCCCCAGACTCGCATCTAAGTGCAGAGCAGCCTGGAACTCCTTGCTGGAGGCTGCCAGAAGTGACGTCAGGGTACCTTCTTTACTGGGACCCTCTTTAACCGGCTCTGGGTTCACCTCTGGTTCAGTCTCTCCTGTAGCAGCAGAGGGTCCAGAAGACAGTGCGTTACCTGCGATCTGGGCACTCTGACTGCGTGTGACAGCTGCTATGTATGCTGCCTCCCTGGGGATTTCTACAGACCCACCAGCCGGTGCTGCCCTGGGCTCTACCTCCCCATCCACCCCCAACACTTCAGGAGCAGTGCTACTTATGGGCCAGTTACCTTCCTCGGTGGCACTGGTCAGCTGCATGGCATAACCTTCCTCATGGTCCCCATTCAGCTCCCCATTTCCTTGAGCACCGTTGCTTGCGCCTGCCAGGGGTTCCTCAGCCGTCTCACTCCGCAGAGTGACGGGGCTGAGCACCTCGGTACCTGTGGACACATCTACCGTTTCAAAGAAAGGGTTAACGGGTTCAGTCGGCACAGATACATCAACATCATCATTCCTAGGAAAAGAATGGTTATCAGTTTGCTTTGGTACATTCACATCAGCATCAGCATCATACCTGGGGAAAGAATGGTTGTTAGTTGCATCATTACTCATCAAGGCATTAGCAGGTAACACATTCAGTTTCCCATCATCATCATCATCAGGGTTAACGTTACCCTTATTATCAGTTTGGGGAAGGGTGTCAGGGACGTAGTATGCAACCATCCGCCCCAAGTCAGTCCCCAATAAAACATCAGTGGGCAAATTTTCAGACACTCCCACCTCCCTCAACCCGCTCCCAGCACCCCAGTCAAGAAAAACCCGGGCCACTGGCAAGGGACAACGGGTGCCTCCAATCCCGGTGACAGTCAGGGTTTTCCCCTCAACAAACTCTTCAGGGGCCGCCAGTCCAGGACGGATGAGGGTTCGTTCAGCCCCGGTGTCCTTGAGGCCTGTAGCAAGACGGGCCCCCACCTGGACAGGTTGAACGTTGTCGTCAGCCCTCCCAACCACACCTCCCACCAAAAGAACAGAGGCGTTGGGCCCGAGGGCCTTGACTCGGGGGTTCTTCGGCCTATTCGGACAGGCGTAAAAGAAGTGACCAGGCCGCTCTCAGTGGTGACACAGGCGACTGTCAGTAGCCAGCCTGTTGTTGGCAACAGGGATAGGGCTTCCGGAGGGACGGCTAGCTGGGGCACTGGGGTTGGTCGCAGGCTTACCCCCTTTCCAGCTGGTGGCGACTAGCCTCCGCGTCTCGGGCTTCCGGTTGGTCTCGTAGTTGTCGGCGATCTGCGCCGCTTTGTCCGCGTTCGTTGGTTCGCGGTCCAGGATGAACTGTCGGACCTCAGCTGGGCAGAGATGCAGGAACTGGTCTTTGATCATCAGGTCCCATAGCTGCTCAAAGGATTCAACGGACAGTCCATGGATCCACTGGTCAAAGTGGGTCCTGAGTCCTTGCACCACATCACTGTAGCTATCGTGTGGGCCACGTTGGAGGTGTCGGAACTTCTTTCGGTATACCTCAGGTGTCAGCCGATATTTGGCGATCAGCGCCTCCTTTATGGCGCGATAGTCATCATCATGCGCTTGCGGAAGAGAAGCAAACGCCTCCAGAGCTTTGCCTTTTAGCCCTGGGGTCAAGTACCTGGCCCATTGGTCTTCGGGCAGAAGATACTGTCTGCAGGCTTTCTCAAAGGCTCGCAGAAACGTGTCCAAGTCCCCGTCCTTTTCCATCATGGGAAAATGCTCTAGCCGGGGTTTAGGAGTCTGGACGCTGCTGGGCTCACCGCTTCGGGCTGTGGGGGCATTCCACCCCCGCTGGAGCATCTCCAGCTCATGGGCCCTCTGAGCCTCTGCTCGGCGCTCAGCTCTCTCCGCCTCCCGCTCGGCTCGCTGCTCTGCTCTCTCTCGAGCTTGCTGGATCAGCTGCAGGCATCCATCACGGTCTTCGGCAGGGAGTGCGTCCAAGGCCGCTTGCAGATGGGGTCCACCCCGTTCTGGTTGAATGTGGGGCCAGCGCTCATGAGTGGAGCCTCTGCTGCAGCCCCATTGTTACTTGAGCCCGCTTCTGCGTTCGCTGGGCTCTGGTCGTTTTCCCGTTGCACCAGAGCCGCGATCAGTTGGGCTTTGTTTTTGTTCGTGGTGTCGATCCGCCACACCCCACAGAGGGCAATAAGAGATGCCTTGTTATGCTGCTTATACCACTCTGCTCCCATTGTAGCCATGGTTGCCATATAAAAGACAGAAAAGAAAAACGGAGAAAAAGGGAGGGAATACTTGCAAGTACACACTAATGTCTCAGGACTAATAACCACTGAGTCTGTTCTCCAAAACCTATGATGCAGGATTCCCGCAGGAACCGTGCAGGTTTTTAGTGAGAGGAATGATTGCTCAAACCAAATCACTAATGCTCTAGGATTATCCCACCGCTCTGCCACCAATAAGTGACGAACGGCCCACCGCCGTTCGTCCAAATACAAGGGACTGACGGGGGTCCCGCTGCCACCAAAACGCGACGGACAGCGGACCCTGTGTCACCACTATGTCACAATCCCACCACTGACATATTGATGATAATATGGCACTATAGTGCCAGGCGGCAAAGCTTGGGTTGATGATAATACGGCACTGTAGTGCCTGGTGGCAATGCTTGAGGTGATGATAATACGGCACTATATTGCCAGGCGGCAATATTTGGGGTGATGATAATACGGCACTGTAGTGCCAGGCGGCAATGTTTGGGGTGATGATAATACGGCACTTAGTGCCAGGCGGCAATGCTGAGGGTGAAGATAATACGGCACTATAATGCCAGGCGGCAATGCTGGGCGTGATTATTAGACCGCAGTATTGTGCAAAGCAGCAGTGATGGGGGTGATGATTATACCGCACTATAGTGCCAGGCGGCAAAGCTTGGGGTGATGATAATACAGCACTGTAGTGCCAGGCGTCAATGCTGGGGGTGATGATAATATGGCACTATAGTGTCAGGCACCAATGCTGGGGGTGATGATAATACGACACTATACTGCCAGGCGGCAATGCTGGGGGTGATGATAATACGGCACTATAGTGCCAGGCGGCAATGCTGGGGGTAATGACAATACGGCACTGTAGTGCCAGGAGCCAATGCTGGGCGTGATAATACGACACTATAGTGCCAGGCGGCAATGCTGGGGGTGATGATAATACGGAACTATAGTGCCAGGCTGCAATGCTAGGGGTGATGATAATACAGCACTATAGTGTCAGGCGGCAATGCTGGGGATGATAATACGGCACTATAGTGCCAGGCACCAATGATGGGGGTGATGATAATACGACACTATAGTGCCAGGCGGCAATGCTGGGGGTGATGATAATAGGGCACTATAGTGCTAGGCGGCAATGCTGGGGATGATAATACGGCACTATAGTGCCAGGCACCAATGATGGGGGTGATGATAATACGGCACTATAGTGCGAGGCGGTAATGCTGGGGGTGATGATAATAGGGCACTATAGTGCTAGGCGGCATTGCTAGGGGTGATGATAATACGGCACTATAGTGCCAGGTGGCAATTCTTGGGATGATGATAATACGGCACTATAGTGCGAGGCGGTAATGCTGGGGGTGATGATAATAGGGCACTATAGTGCTAGGCGGCAATGCTAGGGGTGATGATAATACAGCACTATAGTGCCAGATGGCAATGCTGGGGGTGATGATAATACAGCACTATAGTGCCAGATGGCAATGCTAGGGGTGATGATAATACAGCACTATAGTGCCAGGCGGCAATGCTGGGGGTGATGATAATACGGCACTATAGTGAGAGGCGGTAATGCTGGGGGTGATGATAATAGGGCACTATAGTGCTAGGCGGCAATGCTAGGGGTGATGATAATACAGCACTATAGTGCCAGATGGCAATGCTGGGGGTGATGATAATACGGCGCTATAGTGCCAGGTGGCAATGCTTGGGGTGATAATACGACACTATAGTGCCAGGCGTCAATGCTTGGGGTGATGATAATACGGCACTGTAGTGCCAGGCGTCAATCCTTGGGGTGATGATAATACGACAGTATAGTGCCAGGCGTCAATGCTTGGGGTGATGATAATACGGCACTGTAGTGCCAGGCGTCAATGCTTGGGGTGATGATAATACGGCACTGTAGTGCCAGGCGGCAATGCTAGGGGTGATGATAATACAGCACTATAGTGCCAGGCGGCAATGCTGGGGGTGATGATAATACGGCACTATAGTGCCAGGCACCAATGCTGGGGGTGATGAAAATACGACACTATAGTGCCAGGCGGCAATGCTGGGGGTGATGATAATACGGCACTATAATGCCAGGCACCAATGCTGGGGGTGATGATACTACGACACTATAGTGCCAGGCGGCATTGCTGGGGGTGATAATACGGCACTATAGTGCCAGGCGGCAATGCTTGGGATGATGATAATACGGCACTATAGTGCCAGGCGGCAATGCTGGGGGTGATGATAATACGGCACTATAGAGCCAGGCGGCATTGCTGGGGGTGATGATGATACGGCACGCTAGTGCCAATTGGCAATGCTTGGGGTGATGATAATACGGCACTGTAGTTACAGGCGGCAATGCTTGGGGTGATGATAATACGGCACTATAGTGCCAGGCGGCATTGCTGGGGGCGATGATAACACGGCACTGTAGTGCCAGGCGGCTATGCTTGGGGTGATGATAATACGGCACTATAGTGCCAGGCGGCATTGCTGGGGGTGATGATAATACGGCACTATAGTGCCAGGTGTCAATGCTGGGGGTGATGATAATATGGCACTATAGTTCCAGGCGGCAATGCTGGGGGTGATGATAATTCGGCACTATAGTGCTAGGCGGCAATGCATGGGGTGATAATAATACGGCACTGTAGTGCCAGGCGGCAATGCTGGAGGTGATGATAATACAACACTGTAGTGCCAGGCGGCAATGTTTGGGGTGATGATAATACGGCACTTAGTGCCAGGCGGCAATGCTGAGGGTGAAGATAATACGGCACTATAATGCCAGGCGGCAATGCTGGGCGTGATTATTAGACCGCAGTATTGTGCAAAGCAGCAGTGATGGGGGTGATGATTATACCGCACTATAGTGCCAGGCGGCAAAGCTTGGGGTGATGATAATACAGCACTGTAGTGCCAGGTGTCAATGCTGGGGGTGATGATAATATGGCACTATAGTGTCAGGCACCAATGCTGGGGGTGATGATAATACGACACTATACTGCCAGGCGGCAATGCTGGGGGTGATGATAATATGGCACTATAGTGCCAGGCGGCAATGCTGGGGGTAATGACAATACGGCACTGTAGTGCCAGGAGCCAATGCTGGGCATGATAATACGACATTATAGTGCCAGGCGGCAATGCTGGGGGTGATGATAATACGGAACTATAGTGCCAGGCGGCAATGCTTGGGGTGATGATAATACGGCATTGTAGTGCCAGGCTGCAATGCTAGGGGTGATGATAATACAGCACTATAGTGTCAGGCGGCAATGCTGGGGGTGATAATACGGCACTATAGTGCCAGGCACCAATGCTGGGGGTGATGATAATACGACACTATAGTGCCAGGCGGCAATGCTGGGGGTGATGATAATACGGCACTATAGTGCGAGGCGGTAATGCTGGGGGTGATGATAATACAGCACTATAGTGCTAGGCGGCAATGCTAGGGGTGATGATAATACGGCACTATAGTGCCAGGTGGCAATTCTTGGGGTGATGATAATACGGCACTATAGTGCGAGGCGGTAATGCTGGGGGTGATGATAATAGGGCACTATAGTGCTAGGCGGCAATGCTAGGGGTGATGATAATACAGCACTATAGTGCCAGATGGCAATGCTGGGGGTGATGATAATACAGCACTATAGTGCCAGGCGGCAATGCTGGGGGTGATGATAATACGGCACTATAGTGCGAGGCGGTAATGCTGGGGGTGATGATAATAGGGCACTATAGTGCTAGGCGGCAATGCTAGGGGTGATGATAATACAGCACTATAGTGCCAGATGGCAATGCTGGGGGTGATGATAATACGGCGCTATAGTGCCAGGTGGCAATGCTTGGGGTGATAATACGACACTATAGTGCCAGGCGTCAATGCTTGGGGTGATGATAATACGGCACTGTAGTGCCAGGCGTCAATGCTTGGGGTGATGATAATACGACACTATAGTGCCAGGCGTCAATGCTTGGGGTGATGATAATACGGCACTGTAGTGCCAGGCGTCAATGCTTGGGGTGATGATAACACGGCACTGTAGTGCCAGGCGGCAATGCTAGGGGTGATGATAATACAGCACTATAGTGCCAGGCGGCAATGCTGGGGGTGATGATAATACGGCACTATAGTGCCAGGCACCAATGCTGGGAGTGATGAAAATACGACACTATAGTGCCAGGCGGCAATGCTGGGGGTGATGATAATACGGCACTATAATGCCAGGCACCAATGCTGGGGGTGATGATACTACGACACTATAGTGCCAGGCGGCATTGCTGGGGGTGATAATACGGCACTATAGTGCCAGGCGGCAATGCTTGGGATGATGATAATACGGCACTATAGTGCCAGGCGGCAATGCTGGGGGTGATGATAATACGGCACTATAGAGCCAGGCGGCATTGCTGGGGGTGATGATGATACGGCACGCTAGTGCCAATTGGCAATGCTTGGGGTGATGATAATACGGCACTGTAGTTCCAGGCGGCAATGCTTGGGGTGATGATAATACGGCACTATAGTGCCAGGCGGCATTGCTGGGGGTGATGATAATACGGCACTGTAGTGCAAGGCGGCTATGCTTGGGGTGATGATAATACGGCACTATAGTGCCAGGCGGCATTGCTGGGGGTGATGATAATACGGCACTGTAGTGCCAGGCGGCAATGCTTGGGGTGATGATAATACGGCACTATAGTGCCAGGTGACAATGCTGGGGGCGATGATAATATGGCACTATAGTTCCAGGCGGCAATGCTGGGGGTGATGATAATTCGGCACTATAGTGCTAGGCGGCATTGCATGGGGTGATAATAATACGGCACTGTAGTGCCAGGCGGCAATGCTGGAGGTGATGATAATACAACACTATAGTGCCAGGCGGCAATGCTGGGGGTGATGAAAATACGGCACTACAGTGCCAGGCGGCAATCCTGGGGGTGATGATAATACGGCACTATAGTGCCAGGCGGCAATGCTGGGGGTGATGATAATACAGCACTATAGTGCCAGGCGGCAATGCTGGGGGTGATGATAATACGGCACTGTAGTGCCAGGCACCAATGCTGGAGGTGATGATAATACGGCACTATAGTGCCAGGCGGCATTGCTGGGGGTGATGATAATACGGCACTATAGTGCCAGGCGGCAATCCTGGGGGTGATGATAATACGGCACTATAGTGCCAGGCGGCAAAGCTGGGGGTGATGATAATACAGCACTATAGTGCCAGGCGGCAATGCTGGGGGTGATGATAATACGGCGCTATAGTGCCAGGCGGAAATGCTGGGGGTGATGATAATACGGCACTGTAGTGCCAGGCAGCAATGCTGGGGGTGATGATAATACGACACTGTAGTGCGAGGCGGCAATGCTGGGGGTGATGATAAAACGGCACTATAGTGCCAGGCGGCATTGCTGGGGGTGATGATAATACGGCACTATAGTGCCAGGCGGCATTGCTGGGGGTGATGATAATACGACACTGTAGTGCCAGGCGGCAATGCTGGGGGTGATGATAATACGGCACTGTAGTGCCAGGCGGCAATGCTGGGGGTGATGATAATACGGCACTATAGTGCCAGGCGGCAATGCTGGGGGTGATGATAATAATAATCTTTATTTTTATATAGCGCTAACATATTCCGCAGGCTTTACAGTTTGCACACATTTTCATCACTGTCCCCGATGGGGCTCACAATCTAAATTCCCTATTAGTATGTCTTTGGAGTGTGGGAGGAAACCCACGCAAACACGGGGAGAACATACAAACTCCTTGCACTATAGTATTATCATCACCCCCAGCATTGCCGCCTGGTAATATAGTGCCGTATTATCATCTCCCCAGCATTGCCGCCTGGCACTATAGTGCCGTATTATCATCTCCCCAGCATTGCCGCCTGGCACTAGAGTGCCGTATTATCATCACCCCCTGCATTGCCGCCTGGCACTGTAGTGACATATTATCATCACCCCCAGCATTGCCGCCTGGCACTATAGTGCCGTATTATCATCACCCCCAGCATTGTCGCCTGGCACTACAGTGCCGTATTATCATCACCCCCAGCATTGCCGCCTGGCACTATAGTGCCGTATTATCATCACTCCCAGCATTGCCGCCTGGCACTATAGTGCCATATTATCATCACCCCCAGCATTGACACCTGGCACTAGAGTGCCGTATTATCATCACCCCCAGCATTGCCGCCTGGCACTATAGTGCCGTATTATCATCACCCCAAGCATTGCCGCCTGGCACTACAGTGCCGTATTATCATCAACCCAAGCATTGCCGCCTGGCACTACAGTGCCGTATTATCATTAACCCAAGCATTGCCGCCTGGCACTACAGTGACGTATTATCATCACCCCAAGCATTGCCGCCTGGCACTATAGTGCCGTATTATCATCACCCCCAGCATTGCCGCCTGGCACTATAGTGCCGTATTATCATCACCCCCAGCATTGCCGCCTGGCACTATAGTGCCGTTTTATCATCACCCCAAGCATTGCCGCCTGGCACTATGGTGCCGTATTATCATCACCCCCAGCATTGCCGCCTGGCACTATAGTGCCGTATTATCATCTCCCCCAGCATTGCCGCCTGGCACTATTGTGCCGTATTATCATCACCCCCAGCATTGCCGCCTGGCACTATAGTGCGTTTTATCATCACCGCCAGCATTGCCGCCTGGCACTACAGTGCCGTATTATCATCACCCCCAGCATTGCCGCCTGGCACTACACTGCCGTATTATCATCACCCCCAGCATTGCCGCCTGGCACTATAGTGCTGTATTATCATCACCCCCAGCATTGCCGCCTGGCACTATAGTGCCGTATTATCATCACCGCCAGCATTGCCGCCTGGCACTACAGTGCCGTATTATCATCACCCGAAGCATTGCCGCCTGGCACTATAGTGCCGTATTATCATTACCCCCAGCATTGCCGCCTGGCACTACAGTGCCGTATTATCATCACCCCCCCAGCATTGCCGCCTGGCACTATAGTGCTGTATTATCATCACCCACAGCATTGACGCCTGGCACTATAGTGTCGTATTATCATCACCCCCAGCATTGACGCCTGGCACTACAGTGCCGTATTATAATCACATCCAGCATTGCCACCTGGCACTTCAGTGCCGTATTATCATCACCCCAAACATTGCCGCCTGGCACTATAGTGCCGTATTATCATCACCCCCTGCATTGCCGCCTGGCACTATAGTGACGTATTTTCATCACCCCCAGCATTGCCGCCTGGCATTATAGTGCCGTATTATCATCACCCCCAGCTTTGCCGCCTGGCATTATAGTGCCATATTATCATCACCCCCAGCATTGACGCCTGGCACTATAGTGCTGTATTATCATCACCCCCAGCATTGCCGCCTGGCATTATAGTGCCGTATTATCATCACCCCCAGCATTGCCGCCTGGCACTATAGTGCCGTATTATCATCACCCCCAGCATTGCCGCCTGGCACTACAGTGCCGTATTATCATCACCCAAAGCATTGCCGCCTGCCACTATAGTGCTGTATTATCATCACCCTCAGCATTGACGCCTGGCACTACAGTGCCGTATTATCATCACCCCCAGCATTGCCACCTGGCACTTCAGTGCCGTATTATCATCACCCCCAGCTTTGCCGCCTGGCATTATAGTGCCATATTATCATCACCCCCAGCATTGACACCTGGCACTAGAGTGCCGTATTATCATCACCCCCAGCATTGCCGCCTGGCACTATAGTGCCGTATTATCATCACCCCAAGCTTTGCCGCCTGGCACTACAGTGCCGTATTATCATCAACCCAAGCATTGCCGCCTGGCACTACAGTGCCGTATTATCATTAACCCAAGCATTGCCGCCTGGCACTACAGTGACGTATTATCATCACCCCAAGCATTGCCGCCTGGCACTATAGTGCCGTATTATCATTACCCCCAGCATTGCCGCCTGGCACTATAGTGCCGTATTATCATCACCCCCAGCATTGCCGCCTGGCACTATAGTGCCGTTTTATCATCACCCCAAGCATTGCCGCCTGGCACTATAGTGCCGTATTATCATCACCCCCAGCATTGCTGCCTGGCACTATAGTGCCGTATTATCATCACCCCCAGCATTGCCGCCTGGCACTATACTGACGTATTATCATCACCTCCAGCATTGGTGCCTGGCACTATAGGGCCGTATTATCATCACCCCCAGCATTGCCGCCTGGCACTATAGTGCCGTATTGTCATCAACCCCAGCATTGCCGCCTGGCACTATAGTGCCGTATTATCATCTCCCCCAGCATTGCCGCCTGGCACTATAGTGCCGTATTATCATCACCCCCAGCATTGCCGCCTGGCACTATAGTGCGTTTTATCATCACCGCCAGCATTGCCGCCTGGCACTACAGTGCCGTATTATCATCACCCCCAGCATTGCCGCCTGGCACTACACTGCCGTATTATCATCACCCCCAGCATTGCCGCCTGGCACTATAGTGCTGTATTATCATCACCCCCAGCATTGCCGCCTGGCACTATAGTGCCGTATTATCATCACCGCCAGCATTGCCACCTGGCACTACAGTGCCGTATTATCATCACCAGAAGCATTGCCGCCTGGCACTATAGTGCCGTATTATCATTACCCCCAGCATTGCCGCCTGGCACTATAGTGCCGTATTATCATCACCCCCAGCATTGACGCCTGGCACTACAGTGCCGTATTATCATCACCACCAGCATTGCCACCTGGCACTTCAGTGCCGTATTATCATCACCCCAAACATTGCCGCCTGGCACTATAGTGCCGTATTATCATCACCCCCTGCATTGCCGCCTGGCACTATAATGCCGTATTATCATCACCCCAAACATTGCCGCCTGGCATTATAGTGCCGTATTATCATCACCCCCAGCTTTGCCGCCTGGCACTAGAGTGCCGTATTATTATCACCCCCAGCATTGCCGCCTGGCACTATAGTGCCGTATTATCATCACCCACAGCATTGCCGCCTGGCACTATAGTGCTGTATTATCACCCCCAGCATTGCCGCATGGCACTATAGTGCCGTATTATCATCACCCCCAGCAATGCCGCTTGGCACTATAGTGCCGTATTATCATCACCCCCAGCAATGCCGCCTGGCACTATAGTGCCGTATTATCATCACCCCCAGCATTGCGGCCTGGCACTATAGTGCCGTATTATCATCACCCCCAGCATTGCCGCCTGGCACTTCAGTGCCGCAATTTCATCACCCCAAACATTGCCGCCTGGCACTATAGTGCCGTATTATCATCACCCCCAGCAATGCCGCCTGGCACTATAGTGCCGTATTTTCATCACCCCCAGCATTGCCGCCTGGCACTATAGTGCTGTATTATCATCACCCCCAGCATTGCCGCCTGGCACTATAGTGCCGTATTATCATCACCCCCAGCATTGCTGTCTGGCACTACAGTGCCGTATTATCATCACCCCCAGCATTGCCGCCTTGCACTTCAGTGCCGTATTATCATCACCCCAAACATTGCCGCCTGGCATTATAGTGCCATATTATCATCACCCCCAGCATTGACGCCTGGCACTAGAGTGCCGTATTATCATCACCCCCAGCATTGCCGCCTGGCACTTTAGTGCCGTATTATCATCACCCCCAGCATTGCCGCCTGGCACTATAGTGCTGTATTATCACCACCAGCATTGCCGCATGGCACTACATTGCCGTATTATCATCACCCCCAGCATTGGCGCCTGGCACTATAGTGCCGTATTATCATCACCCCCAGCATTGCCACCTGGCACTATAGTGCCGTGTTATCATCACTCCTAGCATTGCCGCCTGGCACTATAATGCCGTATTATCATCACCCCCAGCAATGCCGCCTGGCACTATAGTGCCGTCTTATCATCACCCCCAGCAATGCCGCCTGGCACTATAGTGCCGTATTATCATCACCCCCAGCAATGCCGCCTGGCACTATAGTGCCGTATTATCATCACCCCCAGCATTGCCGCCTGGCACTATAGTGCCGTACTATCATCACCCCCAGCATTGCCGCCTGGCACTTCAGTGCCGTATTATCATCACCCCCAGCATTGCCGCCTGGCACTACAGTGCCGTATTATCATTACCCCAAGCATTGCCGCCTGGCACTACAGTGCCGTATTATCATCACCCCCAGCACTGCCGCCTGGCACTTCAGTGACGTATTATCATCACCCCAAGTATTGCCGCCTGGCACTACAGTGCCGTATTATCATCACCCCCAGCATTGCTGCCTGGCACTATAGTGCCGTATTATCATCACCCCCAGCATTTCCGCCTGGCACTATAGTGCCGTTTTATCATCACCCCCAGCATTGCCGCCTGGCACTATAGTGCCGTATTATCATCACCCCCAGCATTGCCGCCTGGCACTATAGTGCTGTATTATCATCACCCCCAGCATTGCCGCCTGGCACTATAGTGTCGTATTATCATCACCTCCATCATTGGTGCTTGGCACTATAGGGCCGTATTATCATCACCCCCAGCATTGCCGCCTGGCACTATAGTGCCGTATTATCATCACCCCCAGCATTGCCGCCTGGCACTATAGTGCCGTATTATCATCTCCCCCAGCATTGCCGCCTGGCACTATAGTGCCATATTATCATCACCCCCAGCATTGCCGTCTGGCACTATAGTGCATTTTATCATCACCCCCAGCATTGCCGCCTGGCACTATAGCGCCGTATTATCATCACCCCCAGCATTGCCGCCTGGCACTATAGTGCCGTATTATCATCACCCCCAGCATTGCCGCCTGGCACTATAGTGCCGTATTATCATCACTTCCAGCATTGGTGCTTGGCACTACAGTGCCGTATTATCATCACCCCCAGCATTGCCACCTGGCACTATAGTGCCGTATTATCATCTCCCCCAGCATTGCCGCCTGGCACTATAGTGCTGTATTATCATCACCCCCAGCATTGCTGCCTGGCACTATAGTGCCGTATTATCATCACCCCCAGCATTTCCGCCTGGCACTATAGTGCCGTTTTATCATCACCCCCAGCATTGCCGCCTGGCACTATAGTGCTGTATTATCATCACCCCCAGCATTGCCGCCTGGCACTATAGTGTCGTATTATCATCACCTCCAGCATTGGTGCTTGGCACTATAGGGCCGTATTATCATCACCCCCAGCATTGCCGCCTGGCACTATAGTGCCGTATTATCATCACCCCCAGCATTGCCGCCTGGCACTATAGTGCCGTATTATCATCTCCCCCAGCATTGCCGCCTGGCACTATAGTGCCATATTATCATCTCCCCCAGCATTGCCGTCTGGCACTATAGTGCATTTTATCATCACCCCCAGCATTGCCGCCTGGCACTATAGCGCCGTATTATCATCACCCCCAGCATTGCCGCCTGGCACTATAGTGCCGTATTATCATCACCCCCAGCATTGCCGCCTGGCACTATAGTGCCGTATTATCATCACCCCCAGCATTGCCGCCTGGCACTATAGTGCCGTATTATCATCACCCCCAGCATTGCCACCTGGCACTATAGTGCCGTATTATCATCTCCCCCAGCATTGCCGCCTGGCACTATAGTGCTGTATTATCATCACCCCCAGCATTGCCGCCTGGCACTATAGTGCTGTATTATCATCACCCGAAACATTGCCACCTGGCACTATAGTGCTGTATTATCA
Source organism: Dendrobates tinctorius (assembly GCF_039654945.1). Classification (NCBI taxonomy): domain Eukaryota; kingdom Metazoa; phylum Chordata; class Amphibia; order Anura; family Dendrobatidae; genus Dendrobates; species Dendrobates tinctorius. The sequence continues at coordinate 20,455,177 of NW_027361878.1, forward strand.
TCACCCACAGCATTGACGCCTGGCACTACAGTGCCGTATTATCACCTCAAGCATTGCCGCCTGGCACTATAGTGCCGTATTATCACCTCAAGCATTGCCGCCTGGCACTACAGTGCCGTATTATCACCTCAAGCATTGCCGCCTGGCACTATAGTGCCGTATTATCATCGCCCCAGCATTGCCGCCTGGCAGTATAGTGTTGTATTATCATCACCCCCAGCATTGTTGCCTGGCACTATAGTGCCGTATTATCATCACCCCCGGGTGCCAGTAAGGTTGGGGGAATAGATTTGCACATGGGCCCACCGGGGGATTCCCCTGTTACCCTATGGGCCAGTCCGAGCCTGTATGGGAGCCATAAATGAGCATGACGTTCTCCGCACACTCTTATTCCAGATTTGCAGGGATTTCTTTCAAGTCAAAGCAGGCAAAAATGCTATACAACCGCTCTGCCCACCAAATCTGAGACAAAGATGGAGTGCAGGGCGGTGATCACCATTTTACATTAACCTTTTTGGTGCTGTTTGGCTGAATAACAGTTTCTGGAAAATCAATGCCAAAGGGGTTAATCAGGTGAGGTGACATCGCAATCAACCCACCCATTGTGACCGCTGTGATTTTTGTTGTGTCACACAGCACCGATCACAGCATGTCACTTTTTTTTTTTTTTACTAACTTTGTCACATTGCTGTGATTCTCTGGCAGAACTGACCAGCCAATCACAGCAGTCGCTAATATGGGGGGATGGTACAGACCCCCGGGGTGAGGTACAGGGATGTTTGCTGTCAGTGACAGCAGCCATCTTAACCCGGTCACCGCACGATGCAGCATGGTGACCGTAAATAGCAGCGCCGTACTAGTACTGCGGTTTGCAGTACTAGTATGGCAAATGTAGGGAAGGGGTTAAATATATCTCGCTAGGAATGCTTTACTCCACCATAGGTGGGTGCGTTTGTTGAGTAATTCCTTGTATTTATAGTTAGATCAGTAGTGTCCCTGGATTTCAAGTCTAAAAAACTACCCGATCCCTCAATAAAGACCTTGTCCAATCGTGTAAGCCGCCCTTTTTCATGTTTGCGGTAATCCATCTGTTCTGAGATGGTTACTGTGAAAACACAGAGCATAACGACATGATATCGTCAAAATAGAAAACCTATTAAAGATCAAGAATATACAGTATCATAAGGTCCTATGCCTTGTTTAACCCCTTCCCGCAAACAGCAGTACTAGTATGGCGCAGTGATCGCACGGCCTCACTCTGAGGACTCCGGTGATCGGGTGCAGGTGTCAGCTGTATGTGACAGCTGACACCCTGCAGCAACGCCCACGATTGGTGCTAGGACCGATCGTGGGCATGTAACCACTGATGCCGCTGTCAGTAGTGACAGCGACCTAGAGGGGCATCGCGCAGGGAGGGGTCTTTTATTACATGGATGATCTAGGCATTGCACTATTGTGCACAATAAAGATTTTAACGAATTAAAAATAAATCCAACTGATCATATCCCCAGGGATACCCCTAACAGAGTACAGAAATTACATAGGAAAGAAATATGCTGGATATACAGAGTTAATTCCATAAAACCGCATGGTCTAAATGAAATTACAGAGGAGTTTTTTATAATAATTCTCATCCCTTGTAGCGAATAATATTTATTATTTCTTTTAATCAGTGCTGTGTATGCATCTGTGACTTCTATAAGAGATTGTAAATGATTTTATATGGATTTGTCAATGATATTATATCATGTTCATATACTCATCTGATACAACGGATCTTCCATTGTTAGTACCACTTCAAACTACGACTTTCAATGTAAATGGTTGTTCTAAATGAATTGCTTATAAATAATGATATTGTAGACATTTGAACAAGGGGTTCCTGGTGTAATGTGTGGGCTGTTTTTTAGTTGTTGTTTTTGCCTGGTGCGCTGCTGGGGATTGATCTCCAGTCCTCTTTGCTCTTTCCTTTTGTGACCTTTTCCTCTGCTCCATTATTCCTGATGGTGGTAATCTCAACCTTTTAAATAAATTTTTTTTATTTCAAATCACTAATTTTTTATTCAAAATCATCAATTATTATTTTAACTAGTTTTCCGATCTCGAGTTGTGGCTCATTCATTAGATGGGTCTGTGAAACTCGGTCCATACGTAATTTTTTGGAGCAAGTTCTTGCCTGCAGTTGCTCCTTTTCGTTCTTCTTTCTTTTTATTTTCTTCTTTTAAATAAATTCTATAAATCTCTAGAATCTATTTTATTCCTTTTGACTGTGTTGAATGTTACAACCTGAACTGTCATGTGCTGTGCTAAGTGTCAGAGTCATGAGCTTTGACACTGCTGGACATGTGATTCCCTTTGGCACCAGATTTGAATGTGGAATCTATTTTAACAGTATGAGGTCATACTGCAGGATTATAGCAGCTCCTGATGAAGGAGTCCTGTAGACTTCGAAACGTGTTGAGAGAGTAAAACGCCATTCTTCACCTTCTACACGTCTGGACCGTTATTTGTACAGCAGCGCGGATGATAACCACAAATCCTCCTGGTTTAATGCTAAAATTCCAGTTGAGAGATGTAAGAAGCTTGTGGATGGTTATAGGAAGTGATTGATTGCAGTTATTTACTCCGAAAGGTGTGCAACCAAATATTAATTTGAGGGCGCCAACAATTTTGTCCAGCTCATTTTGGGGGTTTTGTATGAAATTATGTCCAATTTGTTTTTTTTCTCTGATTTTTTTATGTTGTTCCAATACACACAAAGGAAATAAACGTGTGTATAACGAAACATGTGTAATGGCGATAATATTCTGGGAGAAATACTTCATTTTCTGGAACAATTTCAAGGATGCTAAAACGTTTGGCCATGATTGTATGTACTGCAGATGCACTGCATGATGACATCACAATAGAACCCTCTGTGACTCGCTGATTCACAATGACTTAGAACACTTGGTGCCACGCTGATGACATCACACAATAGAACCCTCTGAGACACACTGATGATGTCACAATTGACCACAGCGTAAAACTATGTGCAACGGTCTGATCCCAGTCATTTTCTATTGTGCATTGCAGTCACGAGTTGTGTCTTGCAAAGTCTGATATAGAAAGCGATATTTATTTATTATTATCAAGCGATAAGAGAGAGAGAAGAGAGAGAGGAGAAGAGAGAGAGGAGAAGGAAGAGAGAGAAGAGAGAGACGAGAGAGAAGAGAGAGAAAGGTAAGTCTGAACTTAATCTAATGAGTTATGGGAGTCTTTCCCAGGGGGAGACACGACCAACAGATAATTATAGAGGGACAGATATAGATTTCCCTATAGAATCATCGCCAATAACAGGAGAGACACATTCTTGTAATCGGCATTAACTGTTTCAGGAAAAGGTCAATATTTCCTCTTCTTCATTTCTCTGATCTCACAGTCAGGTGAAAGCTTGTTTTTTGCGAGATGAGTTGTTGTTTTGAAGAACACCATTCATTTTACCTTTGAAAAAAAAGTTTGCTTTTGTGGACACATTCATGCAAAATATGTATGTTTTTATCTCTTTATGTTTTAATTAGGAACAGGAGATGATTGAAATTTTTATGTTTTATTATTTGTATTTTTTTCTTCACCTTTATGTTGATTTTTACCTTATGTTTTTAGTCCCACTAGGGGATGTAAACCTATAATTGTTTGATTGTTTATACTATATACTACAATAACACAGTATTGCAGTATATATAGAAATTAATGTTCTTCCTTATGGATTGATACATTAATGATAGATAGATAGATGGATAGATAGATAGGTAGATATGGGATTTGTAGTGCTTCACCACTGATAAAGCTATTATCTTATTTTAGTACCGTATATACTCGAGTATAAGACGAGGCCCCTAATTTTGTCACAAAAAACTTATTGACTCGAGTGTAAGCCTAGGGTGGGAAATGCAGAAGCTACTGGTAAATTTCATAAATAAAAATAGATACCAATAATAGTGAAATTAATTGAGACATCAGTAGGTTAAATGTTTTTAAATATCCATATTTAATCAGGAGTCCCATATAATGCTCCATACAGTTCATGATGGCCCCATAAGATGGTCCATACAAAATACGCCCCATATAATGCTCCATAAAGTTCACGATGGACCCCGTAAGATGCTCCATACAAAAATATGCCCCATATAATGCGACACAATTGTTAATGATGGCCCCATAAAATGCTCCATATTAAAATATTCCCCATATAATGCTGCACAAAGGTTAATGATGGCCCCATAAGATGCTCCATATTAAAATATTCCCTGACGGGGACAGGTGAATATTGCATGGCTCACGGTCCCCCCAGTCCTAATCACCATCCAGACACTGCTACATCTCAGTCCCTGCATCTCCGTCCAGGTGCCGGCATCTCTCTTCCTGTCTTCCGGTGCTGAGTGGTCATGTGGTACCGCTCATTAAAGTAATGAATATGCGCTTCACACCTATGTGAGTGGAGACACGTGCATATTCATTACTTTAATGAGTGGTACCAAGTGACCGCTCAGCACTGGAAGGAAGACAGGAAGAGAGATGCTGGAGCCCGGACTGAGATGCAGGGACTGATATGCAGCGATGAGGCCAGGAGGGTGAGTATGATGTCTTCTGCTCCCCCATCCCCCCTCCCCCACCGGCAATGACTCATGTATAAGCCGAGAGGGGTATGAAAACACGCTGAAAAGCACAAAAAAGTGCTGAAAATCTCAGCTTATACACGAGTATATACAGTATGTTTGTGCCGCTATAGTTGTGAAAGTACATGTTTGTATACATATAGGTCAGTATGAGAGTATATGTGTATATACATATATATACATGATTGTGCCCAGGGGTGAACACTGACAGCTTGGGACCCCTGTTCAAGAAATATGTCTGGGCCTCCCTCCTTTTTTTTACAACAAAGTACTTGTACTTTACATGTCAAATTCTCTTGTTATCTTTGTTATTTTCTGTTTTATTATATACCGTCCTCTCTTGTTAGATAATGTAATGCAATGACGGGTGATGGAGCATGGGAAAGCTTCTATTCTGATGGAGGAGCTGATGGACTGGTCTTCTAGTCAGATGGTGCCCCATCAGCAGTCATTTTATATCTAATAAGAGAGGACTATGTGCTAGGGAGAAGGCGCTGTGACTAACAAAAATAATGAGAATACGCTCTGTAAAGGACGGTGCTATTTATAATAAGTCATGACACTAAGTAATAATGTGATAGCACTGAACATTACAGAGAACACTATATAATAAGGGACAGTGTCATACATAGCTACAGAGGATGCTACATAATAGACGGCGCCATATATAACTAGAGGGTGCTATATAATAAGCGACGGCGCCATATATAACTAGAGGATGCTATATAATTAGGGACAGCGCCATATATAACTAGAGAGGATGCTATGTAATAAGAGATGGCGTTTAATTACATAGTTTACTCTTTTATTATATAAAAGGGGTATTCCCATCTCCACGATCCTATCTCAATATGCAGTAGGTGTAGAAATATTAGCAAATACCTCCAGTTAGGAATGTTGCATATGACATCACAATGGCTTAGAACCCCCGGTGACAGTCTTATGATGTCACAATTGGTGGTCCCTGTGTATACCTATGGGTGACGGCCTGACCCCAGTCACTTTCTATTGTGCATTGCAGTCACGATTTGTGTGTTGCAAAATTTGTTATAGAAAGCGTTAATTATTTATTATTATCAGCGCCCTCCATTAGAGAGAGAGAAACGTAAGTCTGAACTTAGCCTAAAGAGTTATAGGAGTCTTTCCCAGGGGGAGACACAACCTGCAGTTGATTATAGAGAGACAGATATAGATTTCCCTATAGAATTATTGATTCTTACCTTATTTTTTAGTTCCCCTAGGGGACTTTAACTTATTATTCTTTGCTTATTATGCCATACACTGCATTATCACTGAGCACCACAGACTGAGACTAATGTAATATTTGTACCATCTTCTGTGTTTTTCTCCAGTGTTTGCAGGGCTCTGTGAACATGACATCTCTCAGTGATTTCACCAAAGTGCCAATTTTAGCTGATGATGTGAAAATAGACATTGACTGTAAAGAGAAGGATGAAAACGGCGAAACACAGGACCTGCACGAGCGGACGGGAGTTTCCAGCAGACGTTCCATCAGCACTGTAGTCATTCTATCCTGCATTAATATAGTTAACACCATGGCTTTCTTCATTGTTGTAGGTAGGTAGGGGTACACCGGGTTATGTCGGTGGGGCAGGGTGTATAAAGCCCCTCACTGCAACATAAAAGGAAAGAAATCTTCATGGCCAACGAGAAGGCTCGTTAGTTGCTGTGACGTCTCTTCCTGCACTTCTCTGATTACAATAATCACTTGTGTTCCTCTTTTTGTTTTGGCAGGAGCGATGCCTTACCTGAAAGTCGCCTTTAAAATGGATGACAATGGATCCAGCTTTACAAAATCAGGTAACATTTCAATATAAAATCTTATTCTAAAGTGACGAGGATGGGAGAAGTGCTTAAGTGCAACAGTCTAAAAAATCCTCAAATTTAAAAAAATGCAATAATATAGAATTGTTTTTCTTGACCTCTTGTTTTTCCCTTCCCATTCTAGCATTCACAGTCAGCAATGTGGTGTTTGGTCTAGTCTTTGGATACCTGGGAGACCGCTGGAGCAGGAAACGCATTGCGTGTACAGGCATGGCCGTCCGGTCAGCCATAAGTATCGGCAGGATCTTCGTTCCCAATGAGGTAAACTGAACATGAATTGAACCTGTCAGGTCCTCCACGCCCTCCAACCAGCAGCACTCACTTATCTAGGAGTAAATTCCTGCCTCACCAGCCCTGTAGAATGTTTATCTGTAAAAATGAGGTTAATAAAGCCTTCATATTGTCCCCATTTCCTGTGCTAATGGGGGCGCTGACTAGTTGTTGGGTCGTTAGTTGCCCCAGACTAGTCAGCCCTCTTCATGTTATCATGCCCCTGTGGGAGTGATAACATAATTTGCAGGAGTTTTTGTCATCGCCAGCTCCTGCACATCCCGCACACGCGCGCTGCACATTTCGGCAGCGTCACTGCACCTCTGCAGCTGGGTGTACGCTACCTGGCTTCAGACGTGCACTGCCCATGACCGGGAGCCATAGTTTGAACTGACGGCCATGCGCACTGCACCTTTGAAGCTGGAGAACTGTACGCCCAGGTCATGGCCGGAAGCTCAGAAGATGGCTTCCGGTCATGCGCCTCTGATGCCAGGAAGCATCTGTGGATCTCGATGCCATCATGGAGCGCAATGCACGGAGAGGCCGCGGGTCTCCTGACCTGATCATCACCATCACGCTGTCTGTGCATTGTAGTCCATGATCGGACCATGATCTACAGACGTCTGCAGGAGCTGTAAAGCCTCTCACCTGTTTGTATCTAGATCAGTATTTGCAAACCACAAGCAGGAGCGGCTCAAAATTAGGGAAAGTTACAAATCTTTCTATTATGGTATTTCTTTAGATGTCTAAGAAAACGTTCTTGAATAGTCACTGAATATCTTTCTGTGTTTTCACAGTATTTTCCAGTTTTTCTGTTGATGAATGGACTGGTGGGAGCAGCACAGGCAAGCTTTAGAATTACTGCCCCCTCAATCATTGCCGACCTGTATGTGGGAGACCGGCGCAGCCGCGCACTTTACTGCTATTACGTGGCAGGATTTATTGGCAGGTGAGTGTGGACCTATTGATTAGAGGAATTCCGACAAGGCGGACTTGTGGACTTTCTCCGGCCGCCCAGATTGTGCTCTGCAGATGCATGCATGTACAAGACATATGGATGGTATCTTACAAAACCCCCCGCAAGTAATGAGGAATCATTAATCAGAAAAGAGGAGCCGGAGAAAGACACTCGCACATGTATATGTTTCTGTGTGTGCAGAAATGATGACAACTTTGTTTTTGTTTATTACAGTGGTCTTGGTTACATCATTGGCTCTGAAGTTACAAGGGCATTCTCTGGCGACTGGCGAATAGCCTTTCTGGTAAGTAATAGGTCTGAGGGATCTTGTGGACAAACTGTGAATCTTAATTATAACTCCTATATGGTTTTAAAGGGAATCTGCCAGTATATTTTTATCATTTATTCTGAGAGCAAGGCCTCTGTAGGGGCAGAGGACCTGATTCCTGCGATGTGTTACTTACTGCTCTTTACAGTTGTTTAGAAAAAAAATCACTGTTTTATCAGCAGGAAATTATGAGGAGGGGACTAGTTGTCTCATGCCACATAGTCCTCCTGCTCTGTGTAACCCCTTCCCCCACTGATTGGTAGCTTTCTGCCTATATACATTGTACACAGAAAAAGCTGGTGTAGGCGGGGTTATAAAGGGCTCAACATTCAGAGTTCTGCCAGATCTGCATCAGAAAAAAACAGAGATTTTATCAAAACTACACCAAGCAGAGCAACAAGTGACATATCGCTGGATTAGGGGTCTCTGTCCCTACATTATGTTGCTCACATATCTGCAGAAAACACCTGGTGATAGATTCCATTTAATTCCCTTTAGTCTTTTCTTCTGATGACACCTCTGTATTTGTAATATGTGATGTCTCCTTCTTCATCTACACAGATCTCCCCTGTTCTGGGTATGATAGGACTCATGTTCATGGGTGTGATTGTAAAAGAGCCGACCAGAGGAGCTGCAGAGGGAAATAACAGCAAACCGCTGAGCTCCAGAGCATGGATTTCAGATGTAAAAAATCTCATTAAAAAGTAGGTATTTTCTGTGCACTGATTGATGTCACTGATCTACCCCGTGACTTCTGTGTTATTTACATGTTTTTTTCCCCTTTTCACTTTCTGCAGCCCAAGCTTTATGTTTTGCACTCTTGGGATGCTGACTGTAAAGTTTGCTGCCGGTGCCATCAGCTCCTATGGTCTTATCTTCCTGCACCGTGCCCGGGGTATCATACAAGAGAGCGCACAAAATCAGACTGAAGTCGGCGGTTACTATGACAGGTACAAGTTTACCAAACTTTGATTTGACAATCACTGTTGGGAATTTAATGTTCCCTCTACCCCAGTTTTCCCCTTAAAAAAAAAATTATATTTCAAATGATTATTATATCAAATTATTTATATTTCATTAATTCGAGCTCCTTCACTAATCTCTTTACCACTTTTCTTTGCAGTCTCATCTTTGGGTTAAATTCATGCATCTCTGGCATCTTGGGAGTTGTAATAGGTGTGAAGATAGCAAAAATATATAGGAAGAACAACCCACGTGCTGACCCAATAGTTTGTGCATCCGGCCTGCTCGGCTGCATCGTTTTCTTGGCCTTCGCTCTATTTATGGGAAACATCAGTATCGTGGCCACATATGTAAGTACCTGATGTGTAGATTGCTTTATAACCTTACTGGGTCTCGGAAATAGGACAGATGTAATGAGCGGTAGAAATCATAGACTATGGCGGGGGCTGTCTAGGAATGTATGGAAACTGGGGGATGAATGGATTAAAGGGAACCTGTCACCTCGCTTTTCCGCTACAAGCTGCGGCCACTGCCTTTCGGGGCTTATCTACTACATTCTATAATGCGTATATGTATTGTTCCTTATCTCTGCAGGTGCTTATGTTCTTGGGAATCATGTGTCTGAATCTGAGCTGCTCCGTTTCGGCTGATATTCGCCTGGTGAGTGGAGAAAAGCGCTAAAGTTAGCAAAGCTAAAATTCTATTTATGTAGTCAGCCAGTATGTTCTGTTTCACCCATCAAGGCCCCTTAATCCTGGCTGTATCCAAGCATTTGTTGGATAATTCCCAACTAAACTCCAAAATAGACGGCCCAAGAAGATTAAAAACTTCTTTAATAAAATCTCAGCACATAACGGGCTTCTGGGCTTTTTTTTTCAATCCTGGCTGACTGTGCTCTTTACTTCTGTTTCACATATGTTCACTTTGCCAATGTTCTCTTAACTTGCTGCGTCCCATGACTTACTTCTGCTCACTCAGAATATTCTCTTGTTTCAGTATGTAGTATCTCCTGCAAGAAGATCAACAGCACAAGCCATATTTATGATAGTGTCCGAGCTGGGGACTGTCGGAAGCTCCTATGTCATCAGGCTGGTAAGTAACTTTTACATATTTTCACATCACTTTAAAGTTACATTCATACATCTTTTTCCATTTGAACATCCTAGAAACATAGAATGTTAAAGTTGGCAGGGACCTCCAGGGTCATCGTGTCCAACCTCCTGCTCAATGCTGGATTCACTAAACCATCTCAGATAGATGTCTGTCAAGCCTCTGTTTGAAGACTTCCATTGAAGGAGAACTCGCCACCTCTCGTGGTAGCCTGTTTCACTCATTGGTTACCCTCATTGTCAAAAACATTTTGCTATTATCTAATCTGTATCTTCTCCATTTCAGTTTCATTCCATTGTTTCTCATGTTTCCATGTGCAAATGAGAATAAGGTGATCCCTCTACACTGTGACAGCCCTTCAGATATTTGTAGACAGCTATTAAGTCTCCTCTTAGCTTTTTTTGCAAGCTAAACATTCCCATATCCTTTAACTGTTCCTCGTAGAACATACTTTGCAGTCCGCTTACCATCCTGGTACCTCTTCTCTGAACTTGCTCCAGTTTTTCGATGTCTTTTGCAAAATGTGGTGCCCAGAACTAGACACAGTATTCCATATGATGTATGACCAAAGAGGAGTAGAGGGAGATAATTACTTCATGTGATCTAGACTCTTTTCTTCTTTTCTTAATACATCCTAGAACTGCATTTGCCTTTTTTTGCTGCTGCATCACACTGTTATCTCATGTGCAGTCTGTGATCTACTAGTATACTGTCTTTTTCAAACAAACTGTTGCTTAGTTCTATTCCTCCCATTCCGTAATTGGAATTTTAGTTTTTCTTGCCCACGTAGAATCTTGCATTTCTCCATGTTAAATATAATTCTATTAGTCACTGCCCTTTATTCAAGTTTATCTAGATCCTTCTGAGTCCTTTCTCTATCTTCTCTATTGTTAGCTCTTCATTCCTAGCTTTTCATTGTCTGCAAATTTGATCAGTTTACCTTCAGTTCCCTTATCTAGATCATTTATAAAAATGTTGCATAACACTGTGGCCAGGAAAGAGCCTTGTAGTACCCCACTTGAAGCACTCTTCCAATTGGATGTGCAACTATTTATTACCACTCTTTGAGTACGATCACTGAGCCATTTATGAATCCACCTAACCGTACCCTTGTCAATCCCATACTTGGTCATTTATTCAATAAGGATTGTATGAGATACTTTATCAAATGCTTTGTTGAAGTCAAAATATACAATATCTACCGCATTTCCCTGATCCACCCAGTCAGAGATTCCATCATAGAAGGAAATTAGATTAGTCTGGCATGACTTGTTTGCTACAAATTCAGGCTGGCTCTTGTTAATTGCTTGTAATCTTATCCAAGTACTTACATACATGCTGTTTAATAATTTGTTCAAAGATCTTTCCTGGTATAGAAGTAAGGCTCACTGGCCTGTAATTTCCTGGTTCTAACGTCTTTCCTTTTTTGCACATAGGGACATTTGCCCTTCTCTAATCTTACGGGACTATTCCTGTTCTTCCAGGTTTTTTCCTAGTGGCTCTGCAATTTCTTTTGCTACATCTTTTAGTATCATAGGATGTAATTCATCTGGACCAGGAAATTAAAATTAATATAAATTGTCTAAGTGTTCTCTCACGATATTTCTGTTTACGGATAATGTGAATCAATTTATTCCTTTGATAGCACACCAATGATCATTTGATGTTACATTTGCTCTTTTAGAGAACACAGGGGCAAAATATGAATTTAAAAGTTTGGCCTTCTCAACATCAATTTTGAACGCTTGACTCTTTTCATTTTGTAAAAATCCTGTAGCATCTTTGACTTTTCTTTTGCTTTTCACATATCCCCAAAATCCTTTGTTACTGCTTTTGTCCTCACCTTGCAAGCTTAATTTCATTACTGGCTTTAGCTCTTCTAACGCTTGCCCTGCATTCCCTGCAAACAACAATATATTATTCTTAAGATATGCCCCATCTTTCCATTTGATATGTATTTATTTTTTTCCCTTTTAGCAAGTGTTTAAGTTCTGTGTTCATCCATCTTGGTCTCTTTAAATACTTCCAATTCTTCCTTCTTTTCGGAATTTTTACAGATTGTGCAGTGAGAATTTCATTTAGCAAAATCTCCCATCCTTCTTGGACATTTCTGTCCTCTAGAACATCCAGCCATTGGACCTCTCCTACCCTATTTCTGTGTCTATTAATATCCGCCTTTCTGAAGTCCAAGATAAGATCTGTCGCAAAGTTGCTTATTTTCATGTGTATTATTGATCTTTTCTTTACATAACCACTTTAAGTAATTAGATAATTTATTAGGTGGTCACATTTAGCAAAATGAACAATCACTTTTAGGAACGTTGTGTCCTGCAAATGAATGTTCATGGCCTAATGATTATTTATTCTGCGAATTCTACCTCTGCAGACAGCAGACATTCAGAACATACAAGTAGTATCCATACACATACATTAACCAGCAGAACTATATATGGAAGCTATGCACCAGCAAACCATTCTTACCTTGTGTGCACGGCAGGAGAACTCCAAAGACAAGATGTCCTGGAGTTGTCATAGATCATCTGCTGAAGGAGGATGTCACATCAGTCCTGTCTCTAGACAATACAATGTTATATTCTTTAATAGCATAATAAATAAGAAAGACAATCAATGAATTAATAGTGTATATAAACAGAGCTATCCGAATATGGCCACATGTAAAACATGATGCTACAAACGAGACAAAATCTTGGGAAAAGGTAATACATAATTATCAACAGTATCCCTAATCAGAATATCAGTTCAAAATAAAGTGCCAGCGCATATTCTCCAAAGATATAGGGATCCTCGGGGGGCCTTCCCAGCCCGCCAAGGAAGCCATTGCGAAATGCGCATCGGGGCACATGGCTACAGATGGACATCAATATGGGTAAGAACTATTTAGAGTATTTATGGCCCCTTAGCTTACTAGGTGGTGAGTTCTATGTGATAGGTCACTGACCAGAGAACTAGGAGAAATCTCCATGCTACTGTAGTATTACTTACCTATATGCATTTATGATTTGGTCATCCCTATATCTTTGGAAAATATGCTCTGGCACTTTATTTTGAACTGATATTCTGATTGGGGATACTGTCAATAAATATGTATTACCTTTTTGCCTTCATTTGGCTGATTTCACACTTGCGTCTTTTTGCGCTGCGCTTTTGCGCTTACATGCGCATGCATTTTTTCCCTACATTTAACATGGGTGCGCATTGTCATGCGTTTGTATGCATTTGTATGCACATGCGTTTTTTTGTAGTGTGCACCCAGGCGCACAAAATGCAACCTGTTGCATTTTTGGTGCGTCCGACCTGTCTCAAAAAAACGCATGCGCGCGCAATGCGCACAGAATTCACCCAAAAACACATTAAAGTCTATGGGAGCGCTGACGTGCGCATGGTCATGCATACGTCTGCGTTTAAAAACGCATGCGTTTTTTGTAAAAACCATGCGCAAAAAACAAGAAAACGCATTAAAAACGCATGATGTGTTTTTTATGCGCATTTGCACTGCGCATGCAGCGAAGCGCAAAAAACCGCAAGTGTGAAAGTTGCCTTTTGTCTTGTTTGTAGCATCATGTTTTACATTTTGGCATCTGTGGCCATATTCGGATAGCTCTGTTTATATACACTATTAATTCATTGATTGTCTTTTTTATTTATTATGCTATTAAAGAATATAACATTTTATTCTATTTAAAAAATTCCTTTGCCTTTTGGTGGTGTATTTGCACCATGTTTTGGTGTTTGAATGCTGTTTGAGAGCTCCACAGGGTTGATACCCATATTTATTCAGGTTGTTTAAATCCCGAATTCTGATTATGATATCTGTGTTTGAGATTGTGTTATTCTGTCTCTAGACAATGTGTAGTGCTGGGGCTGTGGAAACTGGAACCGGTGCTGTTCAGGGTTTGGAGGATGGAAGCTCTGCAGTGAGGCACCTTTTAGTTCTATGATCACCAGATTTCATTGTTATCCATTGACTGCTGTCAGTGTAAATGTGTCCAGTCAATTGTTTTTTTACTTTCATTAACCATACATAACTGTTTATTTTGTCATATTTTCAGATATCCAACGCCATCAAAAGTCATAATCCAGACACGTCTTTATGGAGGTTCCACCGTTTACAGTACGCCCTCATGTTTTGTCTTGTTGTCGTGGCTGTAGGAAAAGGATTCTTCTTGGCATGTGCCCACTTTATTGAAAAAGATCGTAAGATGGCAGAGACAGAGTCTGAAGGTACGTGCAGAAATATGTTCATTATCCACTCATATCTCTTGCAGAATTCATTTGTATAAGCATTAGCTCCATAATCAGTAACTGTAATACCCAGCATCTGTATAATACCTCTATCTCCATAACAAAGCTCCATAACTAAATATGCATATATTTTAACCTGGTATAAATTCCGCTCTTTTTCTGGCGTTGTTTGTTCTCACATCTCCCCATTCCTGATATATGTCTTCCTGTATATTTATCAAGCATTTCAGCCAACTAGGCATGATCATCAAGCTATTTCTCAAAAAGAGAAACATTTTAAAAGTCATGCCCACTTAAAAAAATAAAAACTAGATTTACATAAAGGGAGAATTGAGAACCCTAGGAATAAAGGACGAGCAATGATAGTTTCAGGAGAATGACGGCATTTAGAACAGGTGAAAAAAATAGTTAAATGTCCGGTTATCTTGTTCAATTGTTTTTTTAACATTTTCAAATTTTACAATAATGTTAACAAGGACTATAAACTGGGGAGGGATAAAAGGGAAGAATGGGGTAACAACGTGAAGTTACAGGAAAGAAAGTAAAGTCAAGGCTGCTCATTATTACTAGGAATAAACCGACTATTATAATGTTGCATTTTGTACATAATATTTACAAACATTTAATTTAGTACATATCTGGTATATTTTGGTAATACACCTCCTTTAGTTTTTAAGTTGTGGATTTAGCATGTGTTAAAAAAAACACATTTACATCATGACATTCATCCTACTCAATATGGGTTTAAAAAAAAACTTTTTTACCTAAGCACAAAGTTGAACTTCTAATATTGTGCGTTGATGCCCCTTCCATTACGTCTGATGTTGAGGGAGGAATTATTTGCTTCAATTTTGTTGTAATTAAATGTTTAATCACCAAAAAGATGTAACAAGAGATATGTTGAAATTCGGGTGGAATTTCTTCTACAACTTGCTATAATACTACTAGCTATGGAGTAATATTGGATTTAGAAATTCATAGGAGTAAGTTCAAAGTTTCTTTCCACAATTCCTTTAAAAATGAACAACTCCAAAATATGGGTAAAATTTACCCCATTTTCCCAAAGTCTCTCGAGCAGAGAGAAGATTGGGAAGGAAATACTCTGTGGAGTTGCACTGGAGTAAAGTACCACCGTAACACAATGTCATAGTGTGTCTCATGGAGAGAAGCGCATGTACTGGTAGAATACGTCAGGTTTAGTGCTCTACTGTATATATAGATAAGCCTTCTGTATTATATTTTATAAACTCATTTTTTAATCCTGTTTCTATTTTTCTTTATAGATTGTCTCCTGAAGGAGGTAACAGTTGCATCTCCATAAATTGGAATTTTTTATGGCTGGACCTGAGGAAAACTTAAAGGTACGATAAGATGGGAATGGTCAGATTGTGTCTTTTGACCAGTAGCCATTTTTTACATTTTTGATAAAGAGAATATATTTGTGAGAATCAAATTTTATTGTAGTAATGATTCGGAGTAGTGTGTGATCTGCCTTGAAGAGATGTTTAGACACCGACATACATCATGTAGTTCTTCTTTATTTAGCCATTAGTCTAATATTTGGGATAGTTATCTTGTCTGAGCAGTCGAGTCTAAGTAACCATTTGAATCAATGTTAAAATCACCAAAAAGTAATTAATCTCCCTTCTGAAGTTTGTTGACAGCCATCTCCATATGAATAGAGGGTATAGTCCTAAACCAAGAATGAGCAAATATCAATTATGTTAAATCTTTTCTTACAAGGCAATATTTCAGTAACCAGGAGTACATTGCATGCCACTTACATATGATATCCAGTTGATTCATCTTCAGTCATAATCAGTCATATTTATTATTTCTGCAGATCACTATTCCAGAGAGAGGCCTGAGTGTGATCCATCAATAAATAAAGAATCCAGCCAGATGTGATGACTCTTCTACAAGACAAAAACATGTCAGAAAAAAAAGAGACAGATTCCGGGCTCGGTTTTTGTACTCACTTATGGACATATAACTTATAGGACTTTCCGCAGTCAGACGTACTCACGGAATAATGTGAGTTTCCTGCTGCATAAAGAGGCAGATTCCGGGCTCGGTCTCTGTACTCACTTATGGACATATCACTTATAGGACTTTCCGCAGTCAGACGTACTCACGGAATAATGTGAGATTCCTGCTGCATAAAGAGGCAGATTCCGGGCTCGGAATCTGTTCTCGACATTTACCAGACTTTTCATGCTGAGAAGTGTTCACAGATGAAGTGACATCTATATTAATTTATGTCTTCGTCATGAGGCCTATCATAATTAGAGCCACATTGAAGACTATTGGGCAACACGGTGGCTCAGTGGTTAGCACTGTTGCTTTGCAGCGCTAGGGTTCAAACCCAACCAAAGAAAACTGCAAGGAGTTTGTGTGTTCTCCCCGTGTTTGCGTGGGTTTCCTCCGGGTTCTCCGGTTTCCTCCCACACTCCAAATACATACTGATAGGAAATTGAAAAATAAATAATTGAATATTATTCCAACTATTATTGAGTATTCTTATCTTTGACACCTTGAATGAAGTTAATAGTCAGTATGATGACACAGCTGAACCCACAGGCTGGAAGCTTGTGTGATGGCCGAACTGCTACATTACGGAGTAGCTACTACTAGGACTTGTGAATCCACTGTTGGGAAGTGTATTAAATCTAGCTAGAATGGAGCATTGCTGGGATTTGTGGTTCAATGCATGAGGAATTATAATAGGACAAGCCATGGAGGGACTTTTATTATATTCAGTGCACCAACTGTTTCTGCAAGCGTGCCAACATCTGTGGCAACTGGGCGCCAACATTAGAATGTGTTGTTTCCATTGCTGCAGTCATTTGTAGTTTAAGTGATGTTATTGTGCTGCTTGTGATTTAAAGGGGAAGCGCCATCCCTAACATTCAAGTTTACTGCCAACCCCATCTTGTGTCTGTATTTGTATATAGTGTAATACTATTTGTTTTGCTGTTACTTGCTGTTCCCCTTACAACATTAGCCATTTATCCCCCTCTATGAATAAATCTGTTAAGTGTTCCAACCTCATCTCCTATGAGTGTGTACGGAGTGTGGACAAGGGTTTCCCAAGTCAACCATTAACAGAAGACTCTCCTGCATCCCACTACAGCTCCCAGTCAGATTCAGTTGGAGGCTGTTTTCCTTATTGAGGTGAGAACTACGGGACACTCTTTCCATGGAGGCGGATTAAAGGGGTGTTTCATAAACCAGGATGCACCCACAATGGGGGACATTGCTACATAATGGGGGAGGGATTGTAATGCATCTATCCTTATAGGATTTAGTGACCACAATTAGTGTGAAGTTAAGAAAGTGTTGGAGAGTGATTCAGGAGAAAGCAGAATAGGCCAGAGGGCCACACAGTACAGAAAGGCACAGAACGCTTAGGAAAGAAGAATGCGGTCGGCCGCCACTTGGTACAATGGTGTCCCATAGAGAATACGGGCCTATGGCTCGAATCAGGAAAGAGGAACCTTTTTCATCTCCCATCTCCCAGTGAAGGGGGCCATAGTGGGAACCAGTACGGGAAAGTGGGTGCAGGAATATGGGGATTGCAGAGCCAGAAAGAGCATCTCACAGGCTAGAGGAGCCAGCATTGAGAGGGAAAGCTCAGGCTGAAAACATGAACTTGTGCTGTACTGAAATTGCCATGGATTGTTTGTTATCACGTAAAGTTACACTGTTAAAGCAGAATACGGTGCCTGTTCCTGAGTGTGTGATATATTAGATAGAATAAAAGCCGGCAATTCAGCAGCCATGAAATGTAAAATCACAGCAGGAGCCGACATCGTAGAATAGATGGATTACATACAGTAAATACACATAGGATAGATGCACAGATGTATTAAAGGAGTCGGTGTCTTTCTTTCAATTAAAGGACTTTATGCTGGGTGTGTGTTTTCATACAATGGGGTTAGTAATAGGGGAGTCTTATTAACGCCTCTCCATTACTAACCTCGGGGTTTGGTGTCACCTGACAATACAAAGGTGACATCAACCCCCCCAACTACCACCCCACTTACCACCGCTGCAGGGCAATTGAGAAGAGCGAGGCTAAGTGCCAGAATTGGCGCATCTTATTTTTAATCGGATTTGCATTTGTCCGATTTCATCGCAAGTGGGAATGAGCCCTAATTCTGAGCTACTCCTACCCTTTCCACATGACACTGACACACTTTCCTATTTGTGATGCTCTGTTTGTACATCTATCCAGTATTAGGCAGTTCGTTTTGTTCATTTTGCAATGCCACCAGTTTTCACCAGATAAATCAAAACTCTATTAAAAGAAAGTTTCTCTTGTTTTGTTTCAATTATTATCCAAGCACTTAATAAATAAATGTTGAGCTTATAGAGACGACTCATAGCCGACAATTGTCCCGGGGATGATCAATGCTTTCATTGGTTGCCAAAATGTGGTGGGAAGAGACGTGAATGGACGGGCCCATCTGTTATCTCAGCAATGAGCAAGAGCACAACCTGCACCCAGTATTATTAACGATAGAAATAGTCATTGTCTGCATTCATAATAAAGTCTTGTAAAGCGGCTTTATCTGGTCAGGCACTATATCACGGACCCATCATCACCGCCTTCTTCATCAACTTAAGCAGCACAAGGTTCTGTGAGTCCAAAAAAAGGGTGTTCTCTTTTCTAGTACATAAGCTACAGCTATAGCAGAGGTGAATTCATTCATTTAAAGGGGTTGTCTGGGACTTTAACATTGACTTATCCTTAGGATAGGTCATCAATGTCTGATCGATGGGGGTGCGACACTCGGCACCCCTGTGGATCAGTTGTTCCCGGTGTCAGCCCAGTTGTGGAGCTGCACAGCACAGCGCAGTCGATTGCAGAGTGGCCAAGTCCGGGTACTGCACATCAGTGCCCTATTCAAATCAACAGAGGGTGGATGTGCAGTTTCCGTCCGCGGCCACTATTCTGTAGACGTTGCTGTGCTGCTCAGTATCTGAGCAGTTGCAGACCAATACCTGGAAAAGCTGATCAACGGGGTGCCAGGTGTCGCACCCAAATGGGTCATACATTTATGTCCTATCCTAGAAATTGGCCAACAATGTTTAAATCCCAAACAACCACTTTAATAGGAAACGCTTTCTTTAGAGGAGTTTTTCTTTTCCTTAGGGTTCATTCATATGTCCATTTTATTTTCACGTACAAGAAAAATGGACTGAGTTTCATCAGTCTTTATAAAAGCTTCTCAGATCAGTTCATGCAAATGGATGGCATCCGGATGCTAACAAAAAAAATCTCTAAAAAAAGATGCTTCAGGAAAAAAACAGCATTTTTGGAAGCGCCTTCCTCTTCAATGGGTTAGCCTCCTGGAAAAGATGTTGTATGCACAAAACCTAACTCAACACTGACCTTGAACTCCGTACAATTTATTAATGTCACTGCATTTATGGGTTCAATTAACTTAGTCTACAGTTGGTACGGAAAGTATTTAGACCCCTTTAAATTTTTCTCTCTTTGGTTCATTGCGGACATTTGGTAAATTAAAAAAAGGTCATTTTTTTCTCATTAATGTACAATCTGTACCCCATCTTCACTGAACAAAACATATGTAGGAATTTTTGCAAATTTATGAAGAAAGAAAGACTGAAATCACATGGTCATAAGTATTCAGACCCATTGCTCAGACACTCATATTTAAGTCACATGCTGTCCATTTCTTTGTGATCCTCCTTCAGATGGTTCTACTCCTTCATTGGAGTCCAGCTGTGCTTAATTAAACTGAGAGGACTTGATTTGTAAAGACACACACCTGTCTATATAAGACCTCACAGTGCATGTCAGACCAAATGAAAATCATGAGGTCAAAGGAACAAGCCAAGGAGCTCAGAGACAGAATTGTGGCAAGGCACAGATCTGGCGAAGGTTACAAAAGAATTTTTGCAGTACTCAAGGCTCCTAAGAGCACAGTGGCCTCCATAATCCTTAAATGGAAGAAGTTTGTGACCACCAGAAGTCTTCCTAGACCTGGCCGTCCAGCCAAACTGAGCAATTGTGGGAGAAGAGCCTTGGTGAGAGGGGTAAAGAACCCCAAGATCACTATGGCTGAGCTCCACAGATGCAGTAGGGAGATGGGAGAAAGTTCCACAGTCAACTATCACTGCAGCCCTTCACCAGTCGGGCAGGGGCGGACACAGACTGTAGTGGGCCCCTGTGCAAGAAATTTTTCTGGCCCCCCCAGTGCCCTTCATAGGGAAACAAAGTTATGTAAACATATACATTGTAATATTTATTTAGAACGCAACTATCAAATCTAAATAGTAAAGTTGTTTAATTTTTTATTAAATATGCAACATGTAAGTTAGGGTGCCTTCACATAGGCGAGTTTTTTGTATCCGATGAGATCAGGCGAAAACTGCATCCGACTTGATATGGTTTTTCTTTTTGCCCTTAAGGATGCTTTCACACTGGCGTTTTTCGACACTAGCAGCAGATCCTGCAGACTTCTGCACCTCTGCCGCCTAACGGGCGACTTGTGGCACCGATCCGGCAAGCCACATTCATTCTCTATCGGGCTTGCGGCCGGCCGCGGCAAGTGCAGTTGTGCTAGATCCGTGTTACATGGTGCAACTAAAATAAACAGTGGATATGCTGCGTTTTTTAGAGCGGGAAAATCTACACCATGTCAATTTTTGTTGTGGATTTTCCCACCGTAAATGTACTATATATCTAATATTGAGGCTATGCAGGGCTGGATATAATATCTATAGGGTGCTGCTGGGCTGTATTTATTATTTGCCAGTTGCAACCTCCAAATTATATATACAGGCCAGCACAGCCTCCAAATAACATATATAGCCCACTAGCCCAGCATTGCCTCTAGTTGTTAATATATACAGTCCAGCACAGCCTTCAGGTAATATGTACAGCCCAGAACAGCCTTCAGGTAATATGTACAGCCCAGCACAGCCTTCAGGTAATATTTACAGCACAGCACAGCCTCCAAGTGATATATACAGCCCAGCAAAGCCTCCAGGTAATATATACAGCCCACCACAGCCTCCAGGTAATATATACAGCCCACCACAGCCTCCAGGTAATATATACAGCCCAGCACAGCCTCCAGGTGATATATACAGCCCAGCACAGCCTCCAGTTAATATATACAGCCCACCACAGCCTCCAGGTAATATATACAGACCAGCACAGCCTTCAGGTAATATATACAGCCCACCACAGCCTCCAGGTAATATATACAGCCCACCACAGCATTCAGGTAACATATACAGCCCACCACAGCCTTCAGGTAATATATACAGCCCACCACAGCCTTCAGGTGATATATACAGCCCAGCACAGCCTTCAGGTAATATTTACAGCCCAGCACAGCCTCCAGGTGATATATACAGCCCAGCACAGCCTCCAGTTAATATATACAGCCCAGCACAGCCTCCAGGTGATATATAAAGCCCAGCACAGCCTCCAGGTGATATATAAAGCCCAGCACAGCCTCCAGTTAATATATACAGCCCAGCACAGCCTCCAGGTAATATATACAGCCCACCACAGCCTCCAGGTAATATATACAGCCCACCACAGCCTCCAGGTAATATATACAGCCCACCACAGCCTCCAGGTAATATATACAGCCCACTACAGCCTCCAGTTAATATATACAGCCCACCACAGCCTTCAGGTAATATATACAGCCCACCACAGCCTTCAGATAATATATACAGCCCACCACAGCCTTCAGATAATATATACAGCCCAGCACAGCCTCCAGGCAATATATACAAACCAGCACAGCCTCCAGTTAATATATACAGCCCACCACAGCATTCAGGTAATATATACAGCCCACCACAGCCTCCAGGTAATACATACAGCCCACCACAGCCTCCAGGTAATATATACAGTCCAGCACAGCCTCCAGTTAATATATACAGCCCACCACAGCCTTCAGGTAATATATACAGCCCAGCACAGCCTTCAGGTAATATATACAGCCCACCACAGCCTTCAAGTAATATATACAGCCCACCACAGCCTCCAGGTAATATATACAGCCCAGGACAGCCTCCAGTTAATATATACAGCCCACCACAGCCTTCAGGTAATATATACAGCCCAGCACAGCCTTCACGTAATATATACAGCCCAGCACAGCCTTCAGGTGATATATACAGCCCACCACAGCCATCAGGTAAAATATACAGCACACCGCAGCCTCCAGGTAATATATACAGCCCACCACAGCATTCAGGTAATAGATACAGCCGTCCACAGACTCAAGTTAATATACACAGCACAGACTCCAGTTAATAATACAGTACAGCAACAGCCTTCAGGTAATATATACAGCGCCCAGCACAGACTCCAGGTAATATATAATACAGCCTAGCACAGCCTCCAGTTAATATATACAGTTCAGCATAGCTTTCAAGGGAACCAGTCACACCCCTCCCCGCAGGCGTTTTTAAGTAAAAGAGCCACCTTGTGCAGCACTAATACTAATGCTGCATTCTGTTAAGGTGTCTCTGTTACTTAGCTTCAGTTCCACCGCTGAAATAATCGTTTATATAATTGTTCAAAAATACCTGAATTTTGACAGGGGGGCAGGTCTTTCCCCCTCTGACAGACACCTCGCATTCATCATTGATTTCGTATTTGACGCCTCCTCCGATTTCATTTGAAATGCTAGCGCCTGCGCTGTACTGTAGTTTAGTGGGCATGCGCAGTCAGTGCTGCCCGACGTGCCCGTGCTGTCAGATAACATCCCGGCCATCATATCACGCGGGCCTGAGATCCAGCCCCGCAGTCGTTTATGATTTATTCACACTGCTGGGTTGGGATTCTCGGGCATGCGCAGTGGTTATCTGCGGCGCTCTGCCTCCCGGAAATCCCTCCGCCTCATTCCTACATTGCATCGTCAGCGTTGGAATCGTCAGCTCCTCCATTATTGACGTGGCATCACATCCTCCCCTCTGAAAGCTCCTAAAGCTGAACGCTGGTGTGTGGGTCTGCCTGTGTTGGTTCTTTGCGGCTTTGGCAATGCTGGGGGTGATGATTGCATGGCACTATAGTGCCAGGCAGCAATGCTTGGGGTGATGATAATACGGCACTATAGAGCCAGGCGGCAATGCTGGGGGTGAAGATAATACAGCACTTTACTGCCAGGTGGCAATGCCGGGGGTGATGATTATACAGCACTATAATGCCAGGCGGCAATGCTGGGCGTGATGATTAGACCGCACTATTGTGCAAAGCAGCAATGATGGGGTGATGATTGTACTGCATTATTGTGCAAAGCAGCAATTATAGGGGTGCTGATTATACCGCACTATAGTGCCAGGCGGCAATGCTTGGAGTGATGATAATACGGCACTATAGTGCCAGGCGGCAATGCTGGGTGTGATGATAATACGGCATTATAGTGCAAGGCGGCAATGCTTGGGGTGATGATAATATGGCACTATAGTGCCAGGCACCAATGCTGGGGGTGATAATACGATACTATACTGCCATGCGGCAATGCTGGGGGTGATGATAATACGGCACTATAGTGCCAGGCGACAATGCTGGGGGTAATGATAATACGGTACTATAGTGCCAGGTGCCAAAGCTGAGGGTGATAATACGACACTATAGTGCCAGGCAGCAATGCTGGGGGTGATGATAATACGGCACTGTAGAGCAAGGCGGCAATGCTGGGGGTGATGATAAAACAGCACTGTAGAGCAAGGCGGCAATGCTGGGGGTGATGATAATACGGCACTATAGTACCAGGCGGCAATGCTGGGGGTGATGATAATACGGCACTGTAGTGCCATGCGGCAATGCTGGGGGTGATGATAATACGGCACTGTAGTGGAAGGCGGCAATGCTTGGAGTGATAATACGGCACTGTAGTGCCAGGCGGCAATGCTGGGGGTGATGATAATATGGCACTGTCGTGCCAGGCGGCAATGCTGGGGGTGATGATAATACGGCACTATAGTGCCAGGCGGCAATGCTGGGGGTGATGATAATACGGCACTATAGTGCCAGGCGGCAATGCTAGGGGTGATGATTATACGGCACTGTAGTGCCAGGCGGCAATGCTGGGGGTGATGATAATACGGCACTGTAGTGCCAGGCGGCAATGCTGGGGGTGATGATAATGCGGCAGTATAGTGCCAGGTGGCATTGCTAGGGGTGATGATAATACAGCACTATAGTGCCAGGCAGCAATACTGGGGGTGATGATAATACGGCAATATCGTGCCAGGCGGCAATGCTGGGGGCGATGATAATACGGCACAATAGTGCCAAGCGGCAATGCTTGGGGTGAGGATAATGCGGCACTGTAGTGCCAGGCGGCAATGCTGGGTGATGATAATAAGGCACTATAGTGCCAGGCGGCAATGCTGGGGGTGATGATAATACGGCACTGTAGTGCCAGGCGGCAATGCTGGGGGTGATGATAATATGGCACTATAATGACAGGCGGCAATGCTGGGGGTGCTGATAATACAGCACTATAGTGCCTGGCGGCAATGCTTGGGGTGATGATAATACAGCACTATAGTGCCAGTCACCAATGCTGGGGGTGATGATAATACGGCACTGTAGTGCCAGTTGCCAATGCTGGGGGTGATAATACGACACTATAGTGCCAGACGGCAATGCTGGTGGTGATAATACGACACTATAGTGCCAGACGGCAATGCTGGGGGTGATGATAATATGGCACTATAGTGCCAGGCAGCAATGCTGGGGGTTATGACAATACGGCACTATAGTGCCAGGCGGCATTGCTGGGGTTGATGACAATACGGCACTATAGTGCCAGGCGGCAATGCTGGGGGTGATGATAATACAGCACTGAAGTGCCAGGCAGCAATGTTGGGGGTGATGATAATACGGCACTATAGTGCCAGGCGGCAATGCTTGGGGTGATGATAATATGGCACTATAGTGCCAGGCGGCAATGCTGGGGATGATGATAATACGGCATTATAGTGCCATTCGGCAATGTTGGACGTGATGATAATACGGCACTATAGTGCCAGGCGGCAATGCTGGGGGTGATGATAATACGGCACTATAGTGCCAGGTGGCAATGCTGGGGTGATGATAATACGGCACTATACTGCCAGGAAACAATGCTGGGGGTGATGATACTACGGCACTATAGTGCCAGGCGGCAATGCTGGGGGTGATGATAATAAAACACTATAGTGCCAGGTAGCAATGCTGGGGGTGATGAAAATACGAAACTATAGTGCAAGGCGGCAATGCTGGGGGTGATGAAAATATGGCACTATAGTGCCAGGCGGCAATGCTGGGGGTGATAATACGACACTCTACTGCCATGCGGCAATGCTGGGGGTGATGATAATACGGCACTATAGTGCCAGGCGGCAATGCTGGGGGTAATGATAATACGGTACTGTAGTGCCAGGTGCCAAAGCTGAGGGTGATAATACGACACTATAGTGCCAGGCAGCAATGCTGGGGGTGATGATAATGCGGCACTATAGTGCCAGGCGGCAATGCTTGGGGTGATGATAAAACAGCACTGTAGAGCAAGGCGGCAATGCTGGGGGTGATGATAATACGGCACTATAGTGCCAGGCGGCAATGCTGGGGGTGATGATAATACGGCGCTATAGTGCCAAGGCGGAAATCCTGGGGGTGATGATAATGCGGCACTGTATTGCCAGGCAGCAATGCTGGGGGTGATGATAATACGACACTGTAGTGCGAGGCGGCAATGCAGGGGGTAATGATAATACGGCACTATAGTGCCAGGCGGCATTGCTGGGGGTGATGATAATACGGCACTGTAGTGCCAGGTAGCAATGCTGGGGGTGATAATACGACACAATAGTGCCAGGCAGCAATACTCGGGTGATGATATTACGACACTGTAGTGCCAGGCGGCAATGCTGGGGGTGATGATAATACGGCACTGTAGTGCCAGGCGGCATTGCTGGGGGTGATGATAATAATAATCTTTATTTTTATATAGCGCTAACATATTCCGCAGCGCTTTACAGTTTGCACACATTTTCATCACTGTCCCCGATGGGGCTCACAATCTAAATTCCCTATTAGTATGTCTTTGGAGTGTGGGAGGAAACCCACGCAAACACGGGGAGAACATACAAACTCCTTGCACTATAGTATTATCATCACCCCCAGCATTGCCGCCTGGTAATATAGTGCCGTATTATCATCTCCCCAGCATTGCCGCCTGGCACTATAGTGCCATATTATCATCTCCCCAGCATTGCCGCCTGGCACTACAGTGCCGTATTATCATCACCCCCAGCATTGCCGCCTGGCATTGTAGTGACATATTATCATCACCCCCAGCATTGTCGCCTGGCACTAAAGTGCCTTATTATTATCATCCCCATTATTGCCGCCTGGCACTACAGTCCCGTATTATCATGAACCCAAGCATTGCCGCTTGGCACTACAGTGCCGTATTATCATCAACCCAAGCATTGCCGCCTGGCACTACAGTGCCGTATTATCATCAACCCAAACATTGCCGCCTGGCACTACAGTGACGTATTATCATCACCCCAAGCATTGCCGCCTGGCACTATAGTGCCGTATTATCATCACTCCCAGCATTGCCGCCTGGCACTATAGTGCCGTATTATCATCACCCCCAGCATTGCCGCCTGGCACTACAGTGCCGTATTATCATCACCCCCAGCATTGCCGCCTGGCACTATAGTGCCGTATTATCATCACCCCCAGCATTGCCGCCTGGCACTATAGTGCCGTATTATCATCACCCCCAGCATTGCCGCCTGGCACTATAGTGCCGTATTATCATCACCCCCAGCATTGCCGCCTGGCACTATAGTGCCGTATTATCATCACCCCCAGCATTGCCGCCTGGCACTATTGTGTGTATTATCATCACCCCCAGCATTGCCGCCTGGCACTATAGTGCCGTATTATCATCACCCCCAGCATTGCCGCCTGGCACTATAGTGTCGTATTATCATCACCCCCAGCATTGTCACCTGGCACTATAGTGTCGTATTATCATCACCCCCAGCAAGGCCGCCTGGCACTATAGTGTTGTATTATCATCCCCAGCATTGCCGACTGGCACTATAGTGCGGTATTATCATTACCCCAAGCATTGCCGCCTGGCACTATCATGCCGTATTATCATCACCCCCATCATTGCCACCTGGCAGTATAGCGCCATATAATCATCATCCCAAGCATTGCCGCCTGGCACTATAGTGCTGTATTATCATCACCCCCAGCATTGCCGCCTGGCACTATAGTGCCGTATTATCATCGCCCCAGCATTGCCGCCTGGCAGTATAGTGTTGTATTATCATCACCCCCAGCATTGTTGCCTGGCACTATAGTGCCGTATTATCATCACCCCCGGGTGCCAGTAAGGTTGGGGGAATAGATTTGCACATGGGCCCACCGGGGGATTCCCCTGTTACCCTATGGGCCAGTCCGAGCCTCTATGGGAGCCATAAATGAGCATGACGTTCTCCGCACACTCTTATTCCAGATTTGCAGGGATTTATTTCAAGTCAAAGCAGGCAAAAATGCTATACAACCGCTCTGCCCACCAAATCTGAGACAAAGATGGAGTGCAGGGCGGTGATCACCATTTTACATTAACCTTTTTGGTGCTGTTTGGCTGAATAACAGTTTCTGTCCAATCAATGCCAAAGGGGTTAATCAGGTGAGGTGACATCGCAATAAACCCACCCATTGTGACCGCTGTGATTTTTGTTGTGTCACACAGCACCGATCACAGCATGTCACTTTTTTTTTTTTTTTACTAACTTTGTCACATTGCTGTGATTCTCTGGCAGAACTGACCAGCCAATCACAGCAGTCGCTAATATGGGGGGATGGTACAGACCCCCGGGGTGAGGTGCAGGGATGTTTGCTGTCAGTGACAGCAGCCATCTTAACCCGGTCACCGCACGATGCAGCATGGTGACCGTAAATAGCAGCGCCTTACTAGTACTGCGGTTTGCAGTACTAGTATGGCAAATGTAGGGAAGGGGTTAAATATATCTCGCTAGGAATGCTTTACTCCACCATAGGTGGGTGCGTTTGTTGAGTAATTCCTTGTATTTATTAGTTAAATCAGTAGTGTCCCTGGATTTCAAGTCTAAAAAACTACCCGATCCCTCACTAAAGACCTTGTCCAATCGTGTAAGCCGCCCTTTTTCATGTTTGCGGTAATCCATCTGTTCTGAGATGGTTACTGTGAAAACACAGAGCATAACGACATGATATCGTCAAAATAGAAAACCTATTAAAGATCAAGAATATACAGTATCATAAGGTCCTATGCCTTGTTTAACCCCTTCCCGCAAACAGCAGTACTAGTATGGCGCAGTGATCGCACGGCCTCACGCTGAGGACTCTGGTGATCGGGTGCAGGTGTCAGCTGTATGTGACAGCTGACACCCTGCAGCAATGCCCACGATCGGTGCTAGGACCGATCGTGGGCATGTAACCACTGATGCCGCTGTCAGTAGTGACAGCGACCTAGAGGGGCATCGCGCAGGGAGGGGTCTTTTATTACATGGATGATCTAGGCATTGCACTATTGTGCACAATAAAGATTTTAACGAATTAAAAATAAATCCAACTGATCATATCCCCAGGGATACCCCTAACAGAGTACAGAAATTACATAGGAAAGAAATATGCTGGATATACAGAGTTAATACCATAAAACCGCATGGTCTAAATGAAATTACAGAGGAGTTTTTTATAATAATTCTCATCCCTTGTAGCGAATAATATTTATTATTTCTTTTAATCAGTGCTGTGTATGTGACTTCTATAAGAGATTGTAAATGATTTTATATGGATTTGTCAATGATATTATATCATGTTCATATACTCATCTGATACAACGGATCTTCCATTGTTAGTACCACTTCAAACTACGACTTTCAATGTAAATGGTTGTTCTAAATGAATTGCTTATAAATAATGATATTGTAGACATTTGAACAAGGGGTTCCTGGTGTAATGTGTGAGGTGCGGGCTGTTTTTTAGCTGTTGTTTTTGCCTGGTGCGCTGCTGGGGATTGATCTCCGGTCCTCTTTGCTCTTTCCTTTTGTGACCTTTTCCTCTGCTCCATTATTCCTGATGGTGGTAATCTCAACCTTTTAAATAAATTTTTTTTATTTCAAATCACTAATTTTTTATTCAAAATCATCAATTATTATTTTAACTAGTTTTCCGATCTCGAGTTGTGGCTCATTCATTAGATGGGTCTGTGAAACTCGGTCCATACGTAATTTTTTGGAGCAAGTTCTTGCCTGCAGTTGCTCCTTTTCGTTCTTCTTTCTTTTTATTTTCTTCTTTTAAATAAATTCTATAAATCTCTAGAATCTATTTTGTTCCTTTTGACTGTGTTGAATGTTACAACCTGAACTGTCATGTGCTGTGCTAAGTGTCAGAGTCATGAGCTTTGACACTGCTGGACATGTGATTCCCTTTGGCGCCAGATTTGAATGTGGAATCTATTTTAACAGTATGAGGTCATATTGTAGGATTATAGCAGCTCCTGATGAAGGAGTCCTGAAGACTTCGAAACGTGTTGAGAGAGTAAAACGCCATTCTTCACCTTCTACACGTCTGGACCGTTATTTGTACAGCAGCGCGGATGATAACCACAAATCCTCCTGGTTTAATGCTAAAATTCCAGTTGAGAGATGTAAGAAGCTTGTGGATGGTTATAGGAAGTGATTGATTGCAGTTATTTACTCCGAAAGGTGTGCAACCAAATATTAATTTGAGGGCGCCAACAATTTTGTCCAGCTCATTTTGGGGGTTTTGTATGAAATTATGTCCAATTTGTTTTTTTTCTCTGATTTTTTTTATGTTGTTCCAATACACACAAAGGAAATAAACGTGTGTATAACGAAACATGTGTAATGGCGATAATATTCTGGGAGAAATACTTCATTTTCTGGAACAATTTCAAGGATGCTAAAACGTTTGGCCATGATTGTATGTACTGCAGATGCAATGCATGATGACATCACAATAGAACCCTCTGTGACTCGCTGATTCACAATGACTTAGAACACTTGGTGCCACGCTGATGACATCACACAATAGAACCCTCTGAGACACACTGATGAAGTCACAATTGACCACAGCATAAAACTATGTGCAACGGTCTGATCCCAGTCATTTTCTATTGTGCATTGCAGTCACGAGTTGTGTCTTGCAAAGTCTGATATAGAAAGCGTTATTTATTTATTATTATCAAGTGATAAGAGAGAGAGAAGAGAGAGAGGAGAAGAGAGAGAGGAGAAGGAAGAGAGAGAAGAGAGAGAAGAGAGAGAAGAGAGAAAGGTAAGTCTGAACTTAATCTAATGAGTTATGTGAGTCTTTCCCAGGGGGAGACACGACCAACAGATAATTATAGAGGGACAGATATAGATTTCCCTATAGAATCATCGCCAATAACAGGAGAGACACATTCTTGTAATCGGCATTAACTGTTTCAGGAAAAGGTCAATATTTCTTCTTCTTCATTACTCTGATCTCACAGTCAGGTGAAAGCTTGTTTTTTGCGAGATGAGTTGTTGTTTTGAAGAACACCATTCATTTTACCTTTGAAAAAAAGTTTGCTTTTGTGGACACATTCATGCAAAATATGTATGTTTTTATCTCTTTATGTTTTAATTAGGAACAGGAGATGATTGAAATTTTTATATTTTATTATTTGTATTTTTTTCTTCACCTTTATGTTGATTTTTACCTTATGTTTTTAGTCCCACTAAAGGATGTAAACCTATAATTGTTTGATTGTTTATACTATATACTACAATAACACAGTATTGCAGTATATATAGAAATTAATGTTCCTCCTAATGGATTGACACATTAATGATAGATAGATAGATAGATGGATAGATAGATAGGTAGATATGGGATTTATAGTGCTTCACCACTGATAAAGCTATTATCTTATTTTAGTACCGTATATACTCGAGTATAAGACGAGGCCCCTAATTTTGTCACAAAAAACGTATTGACTCGAGTGTAAGCCTAGGGTGGGAAATGCAGAAGCTACTGGTAAATTTCATAAATAAAAATAGATACCAATAATAGTGAAATTAATTGAGACATCAGTAGGTTAAATGTTTTTAAATATCCATATTTAATCAGGAGTCCCATATAATGCTCCATACAGTTCATGATGGCCCCATAAGATGCTCCATACAAAATACGCCCTATATAATGCGCAATACAGTTCATGATGGCCCCATAAGATGGTCCATACAAAATACGCCCCATATAATGCTCCATAAAGTTCACGATGGACCCCGTAAGATGCTCCATACAAAAATATGCCCCATATAATGCGACACAATTGTTAATGATGGCCCCATAAAATGCTCCATATTAAAATATTCCCCATATAATGCTGCACAAAGGTTAATGATGGCCCCATAAGATGCTCCATATTAAAATATTCCCTGACGGGGACAGGTGAATATTGCATGGCTCACGGCCCCCCCAGTCCTAATCACCATCCAGACATTGCTACATCTCAGTCCCTGCATCTCCGTACAGGTGCCGGCATCTCTCTTCCTGTCTTCCGGTGCTGAGTGGTCACGTGGTACCGCTCATTAAAGTAATGAATATGCGCTTCACACCTATGTGAGTGGAGACACGTGCATATTCATTACTTTAATGAGTGGTACCAAGTGACCGCTCAGCACTGGAACGAAGACAGGAAGAGAGATGCTGGAGCCCGGACTGAGATGCAGGGACTGATATGCAGCGATGAGGCCTGGAGGGTGAGTATGATGTCTTCTGCTCCCCCATCCCCCCTCCCCCACCGGCAATGACTCATGTATAAGCCGAGAGGGGTATGAAAACACGCTGAAAAGCACAAAAAAGTGCTGAAAATCTCAGCTTATACACGAGTATATACAGTATGTTTGTGCCGCTATAGTTTGAAAGTACATGTTTGTATACATATAGGTCAGTATGAGAGTATATGTGTATATACATATATATACATGATTGTGCCCAGGGGTGAACACTGACAGCTTGGGACCCCTGTTCAAGAAATATGTCTGGGCCTCCCTCCTTTTTTTTACAACAAAGTACTTGTACTTTACATGTCAAATTCTCTTGTTATCTTTGTTATTTTCTGTTTTATTATATACCGTCCTCTCTTGTTAGATAATGTAATGCAATGACGGGTGATGGAGCATGGGAAAGCTTCTATTCTGATGGAGGAGCTGATGGACTGGTCTTCTAGTCAGATGGTGCCCCATCAGCAGTCATTTTATATCTAATAAGAGAGGACTATGTGCTAGGGAGAAGGCGCTGTGACTAACAAAAATAATGAGAATACGCTCTGTAAAGGACGGTGCTATTTATAATAAGTCATGACACTAAGTAATAATGTGATAGCACTGAACATTACAGAGAACACTATATAATAAGGGACAGTGTCATACATAGCTACAGAGGATGCTACATAATAGACGGCGCCATATATAACTAGAGGGTGCTATATAATAAGCGACGGCGCCATATATAACTAGAGGATGCTATATAATTAGGGACAGCGCCATATATAACTAGAGAGGATGCTATGTAATAAGAGATGGCGTTTAATTACATAGTTTACTCTTTTATTATATAAAAGGGGTATTCCCATCTCCACGATCCTATCTCAATATGCAGTAGGTGTAGAAATATTAGCAAATACCTCCAGTTAGGAATGTTGCATATGACATCACAATGGCTTAGAACCCCCGGTGACAGTCTTATGATGTCACAATTGGTGGTCCCTGCGTATACCTATGGACTGCATGATGACATCACAATGACTTAGAACCCTACGTGACAGGCTGATGATGTCACAATTGGCGGTCCCTGTGTATACCTATGGGTGACGGCCTGACCCCAGTCACTTTCTATTGTGCATTGCAGTCACGATTTGTGTGTTGCAAAATTTGTTATAGAAAGCGTTAATTATTTATTATTATCAGCGCCCTCCGTTAGAGAGAGAGAAACGTAAGTCTGAACTTAGCCTAAAGAGTTATAGGAGTTTTTCCCAGGGGGAGACACAACCTGCAGTTGATTATAGAGAGACAGATATAGATTTCCCTATAGAATTATTGATTCTTACCTTATTTTTTAGTTCCCCTAGGGGACTTTAACTTATTATTCTTTGCTTATTATGCCATACACTGCATTATCACTGAGCACCACAGACTGAGACTAATGTAATATTTGTACCATCTTCTGTGTTTTTCTCCAGTGTTTGCAGGGCTCTGTGAACATGACATCTCTCAGTGATTTCACCAAAGTGCCAATTTTAGCTGATGATGTGAAAATAGACATTGACTGTAAAGAGAAGGATGAAAACGGCGAAACACAGGACCTGCACGAGCGGACGGGAGTTTCCAGCAGACGTTCCATCAGCACTGTAGTCATTCTATCCTGCATTAATATAGTTAACACCATGGCTTTCTTCATTGTTGTAGGTAGGTAGGGGTACACCGGGTTATGTCGGTGGGGCAGGGTGTATAAAGCCCCTCACTGCAACATAAAAGGAAAGAAATCTTCATGGCCAACGAGAAGGCTCGTTAGTTGCTGTGACGTCTCTTCCTGCACTTCTCTGATTACAATAATCACTTGTGTTCCTCTTTTTGTTTTGGCAGGAGCGATGCCTTACCTGAAAGTCGCCTTTAAAATGGATGACAATGGATCCAGCTTTACAAAATCAGGTAACATTTCAATATAAAATCTTATTCTAAAGTGACGAGGACGGGAGAAGTGCTTAAGTGCAACAGTCTAAAAAATCCTCAAATTTAAAAAAATGCAATAATATAGAATTGTTTTTCTTGACCTCTTGTTTTTTCCCTTCCCATTCTAGCATTCACAGTCAGCAATGTCGTGTTTGGTCTAATCTTTGGATACCTGGGAGACCGCTGGAGCAGGAAACGCATTGCGTGTACAGGCATGGCCGTCCGGTCAGCCATAAGTATCGGCAGGATCTTCGTTCCCAATGAGGTAAACTGAACATGAATTGAACCTGTCAGGTCCTCCACGCCCTCCAACCAGCAGCACTCACTTATCTAGGAGTAAATTCCTGCCTCACCAGCCCTGTAGAATGTTTATCTGTAAAAATGAGGTTAATAAAGCCTTCATATTGTCCCCATTTCCTGTGATAATGGGGGCGCTGACTAGTTGTTGGGTCGTTAGTTGCCCCAGACTAGTCAGCCCTCTTCATGTTATCACGCCCCTGTGGGAGTGATAACATAATTTGCAGGAGTTTTTGTCATCGCCAGCTCCTGCACATCCCGCACACGCGCGCTGCACATTTCGGCAGCGTCACTGCACCTCTGCAGCTGGGTGTACGCTACCTGGCTTCAGACGTGCACTGCCCATGACCGGGAGCCATAGTTTGAACTGACGGCCATGCGCACTGCACCTTTGAAGCTGGAGAACTGTACACCCAGGTCATGGCCAGAAGCTCAGAAGATGGCTTCCGGTCATGCGCCTCTGATGCCAGGAAGCATCTGTGGATCTCGATGCCATCATGGAGCGCAATGCACGGACAGGCCGCGGGTCTCCTGACCCGATCATCACCATCACGCTGTCTGTGCATTGTAGTCCATGATCGGACCATGATCCACAGACGTCTGCAGGAGCTGTAAAGCCTCTCACCTGTTTGTATCTAGATCAGTATTTGCAAACCACAAGCAGGAGCGGCTCAAAATTAGGGAAAGTTACAAATCTTTCTATTATGGTATTTCTTTAGATGTCTAAGAAAACGTTCTTGAATAGTCACTGAATATCTTTCTGTGTTTTCACAGTATTTTCCAGTTTTTCTGTTGATGAATGGACTGCTGGGAGCAGCACAGGCAAGCTTTAGAATTACTGCCCCCTCAATCATTGCCGACCTGTATGTGGGAGACCGGCGCAGCCGCGCGCTTTACTGCTATTACGTGGCAGGATTTATTGGCAGGTGAGTGTGGACCTATTGATTAGAGGAATTCCGACAAGGCGGACTTGTGGACTTTCTCCGGCCGCCCAGATTGTGCTCTGCAGATGCATGCATGTACAAGACATATGGATGGCATCTTACAAAACCCCCCGCAAGTAATGAGGAATCATTAATCAGAAAAGAGGAGCCGGAGAAAGACACTCGCACATGTATATGTTTCTGTGTGTGCAGAAATGATGACAACTTTGTTTTTGTTTATTACAGTGGTCTTGGTTACATCATTGGCTCTGAAGTTACAAGGGCATTCTCTGGCGACTGGCGAATAGCCTTTCTGGTAAGTAATAGGTCTGAGGGATCTTGTGGACAAACTGTGAATCTTAATTATAACTCCTATATGGTTTTAAAGGGAATCTGCCAGTATATTTTTATCATTTAATCTGAGAGCAAGGCCTCTGTAGGGGCAGAGGACCTGATTCCTGCGATGTGTTACTTACTGCTCTTTACAGTTGTTTAGAAAAAAAATCACTGTTTTATCAGCAGGAAATTATGAGGAGGGGACTAGTTGTCTCATGCCACATAGTCCTCCTGCTCTGTGTAACCCCTTCCCCCACTGATTGGTAGCTTTCTGCCTATATACATTGTACACAGAAAAAGCTGGTGTAGGCGGGGTTATAAAGGGCTCAACATTCAGAGTTCTGCCAGATCTGCATCAGAAAAAAACAGAGATTTTATCAAAACTACACCAAGCAGAGCAACAAGTGACATATCGCT
Organism: Dendrobates tinctorius; assembly: GCF_039654945.1. Lineage (NCBI taxonomy): Eukaryota > Metazoa > Chordata > Amphibia > Anura > Dendrobatidae > Dendrobates > Dendrobates tinctorius. Next base: position 20,491,330 of record NW_027361878.1, read on the forward strand.
GGATTAGGGGTCTCTGTCCCTACATTATGTTGCTCACATATCTGCAGAAAACACCTGGTGATAGATTCCATTTAATTCCCTTTAGTCTTTTCTTCTGATGACACCTCTGTATTTGTAATATGTGATGTCTCCTTCTTCATCTACACAGATCTCCCCTGTTCTGGGTATGATAGGACTCCTGTTCATGGGTGTGATTGTAAAAGAGCCGACCAGAGGAGCTGCAGAGGGAAATAACAGCAAACCGCTGAGCTCCAGAGCATGGATTTCAGATGTAAAAAATCTCATTAAAAAGTAGGTATTTTCTGTGCACTGATTGATGTCACTGATCTACCCTGTAACTTCTGTGTTATTTACATGTTTTTTTCCCCTTTTCACTTTCTGCAGCCCAAGCTTTATGTTTTGCACTCTTGGGATGCTGACTGTAAAGTTTGCTGCCGGTGCCATCAGCTCCTATGGTCTTATCTTCCTGCACCGTGCCCGGGGTATCATACAAGAGAGCGCACAAAATCAGACTGAAGTCGGCGGTTACTATGACAGGTACAAGTTTACCAAACTTTGATTTGACAATCACTGTTGGGAATTTAATGTTCCCTCTACCCCAGTTTTCCCCTTAAAAAAAAAATTATATTTCAAATGATTATTATATAAAATTATTTATATTTCATTAATTCGAGCTCCTTCACTAATCTCTTTACCACTTTTCTTTGCAGTCTCATCTTTGGGTTAAATTCATGCATCTCTGGCATCTTGGGAGTTGTAATAGGTGTGAAGATAGCAAAAATATATAGGAAGAACAACCCACGTGCCGACCCAATAGTTTGTGCATCCGGCCTGCTCGGCTGCATCGTTTTCTTGGCCTTCGCTCTATTTATGGGAAACATCAGTATCGTGGCCACATATGTAAGTACCTGATGTGTAGATTGCTTTATAACCTTACTGGGTCTCGGAAATAGGACAGATGTAATGAGCGGTAGAAATCATAGACTATGGCGGGGGCTGTCTAGGAATGTATGGAAACTGGGGGATGAATGGATTAAAGGGAACCTGTCACCTCGCTTTTCCGCTACAAGCTGCGGCCACTGCCTTTCGGGGCTTATCTACTACATTCTATAATGCGTATATGTATTGTTCCTTATCTCTGCAGGTGCTTATGTTCTTGGGAATCATGTGTCTGAATCTGAGCTGCTCCGTTTCGGCTGATATTCGCCTGGTGAGTGGAGAAAAGCGCTAAAGTTAGCAAAGCTAAAATTCTATTTATGTAGTCAGCCAGTATGTTCTGTTTCACCCATCAAGGCCCCTTAATCCTGGCTGTATCCAAGCATTTGTTGGATAATTCCCAACTAAACTCCAAAATAGACGGCCCAAGAAGATTAAAAACTTCTTTAATAAAATCTCAGCACATAACGGGCTTCTGGGCTTTTTTTTTCAATCCTGGCTGACTGTGCTCTTTACTTCTGTTTCACATATGTTCACTTTGCCAATGTTCTCTTAACTTGCTGCGTCCCGTGACTTACTTCTGCTCACTCAGAATATTCTCTTGTTTCAGTATGTAGTATCTCCTGCAAGAAGATCAACAGCACAAGCCATATTTATGATAGTGTCCGAGCTGGGGACTGTCGGAAGCTCCTATGTCATCAGGCTGGTAAGTAACTTTTACATATTTTCACATCACTTTAAAGTTACATTCATACATCTTTTTCCATTTGAACATCCAAGAAACATAGAATGTTAAAGTTGGCAGGGACCTCCAGGGTCATCGTGTCCAACCTCCTGCTCAATGCTGGATTCACTAAACCATCTCAGATAGATGTCTGTCAAGCCTCTGTTTGAAGACTTCCATTGAAGGAGAACTCGCCACCTCTCGTGGTAGCCTGTTTCACTCATTGGTTACCCTCATTGTCAAAAACATTTTGCTATTATCTAATCTGTATCTTCTCCCTTTCAGTTTCATTCCATTGTTTCTCATGTTTCCTTGTGCAAATGAGAATAAGGTGATCCCTCTACACTGTGACAGCCCTTCAGATATTTGTAGACAGCTATTAAGTCTCCTCTTAGCTTTTTTTGCAAGCTAAACATTCCCATATCCTTTAACTGTTCCTCGTAGAACATACTTTGCAGTCCGCTTACCATCCTGGTACCTCTTCTCTGAACTTGCTCCAGTTTTTCGATGTCTTTTGCAAAATGTGGTGCCCAGAACTAGACACAGTATTCCATATGATGTATGACCAAAGAGGAGTAGAGGGAGATAATTACTTCATGTGATCTAGACTCTTTTCTTCTTTTCTTAATACATCCTAGAACTGCATTTGCCTTTTTTTGCTGCTGCATCACACTGTTATCTCATGTGCAGTCTGTGATCTACTAGTATACTGTCTTTTTCAAACAAACTGTTGCTTAGTTCTATTCCTCCCATTCCGTAATTGGAATTTTAGTTTTTCTTGCCCACGTGTAGAATCTTGCATTTCTCCATGTTAAATATAATTCTATTAGTCACTGCCCTTTATTCAAGTTTATCTAGATCCTTCTGAGTCCTTTCTCTATCTTCTCTATTGTTAGCTCTTCATTCCTAGCTTTTCATTGTCTGCAAATTTGATCAGTTTACCTTCAGTTCCCTTATCTAGATCATTTATAAAAATGTTGCATAACACTGTGGCCAGGAAAGAGCCTTGTAGTACCCCACTTGAAGCACTCTTCCAATTGGATGTGCAACTATTTATTACCACTCTTTGAGTACGATCACTGAGCCATTTATGAATCCACCTAACCGTACCCTTGTCAATCCCATACTTGGTCATTTATTCAATAAGGATTGTATGAGATACTTTATCAAACGCTTTGTTGAAGTCAAAATATACAATATCTACCGCATTTCCCTGATCCACCCAGTCAGAGATTCCATCATAGAAGGAAATTAGATTAGTCTGGCATGACTTGTTTGCTACAAATCCAGGCTGGCTCTTGTTAATTGCTTGTAATCTTATCCAAGTACTTACATACATGCTGTTTAATAATTTGTTCAAAGATCTTTTCTGGTATAGAAGTAAGGCTCACTGGCCTGTAATTTCCTGGTTCTAACGTCTTTCCTTTTTTGCACATAGGGACATTTGCCCTTCTCTAATCTTACGGGACTATTCCTGTTCTTCCAGGTTTTTTCCTAGTGGCTCTGTAATTTCTTTTGCTACATCTTTTAGTATCATAGGATGTAATTCATCTGGACCAGGAAATTAAAATTAATATAAATTGTCTAAGTGTTCTCTCACGATATTTCTGTTTACGGATAATGTGAATCAATTTATTCCTTTGATAGCACACCAATGATCATTTGATGTTACATTTGCTCTTTTAGAGAACACAGGGGCAAAATATGAATTTAAAAGTTTGGCCTTCTCAACATCAAGTTTGAACGCTGGACTCTTTTCATTTTGTAAAAATCCTGTAGCATCTTTGACTTTTCTTTTGCTTTTCACATATCCCCAAAATCCTTTGTTGCTGCTTTTGTCCTCACCTTGCAAGCTTAATTTCATTACTGGCTGTAGCTCTTCTAACGCTTGCCCTGCATTCCCTGCAAACAACAATACATTATTCTTAAGATATGCCCCATCTTTCCATTTGATATGTATTTATTTTTTTCCCTTTTAGCAAGTGTTGAAGTTCTGTGTTCATCCATCTTGGTCTCTTTAAATACTTCCAATTCTTCCTTCTTTTCGGAATTTTTACAGATTGTGCAGTGAGAATTTCATTTAGCAAAATCTCCCATCCTTCTTGGACATTTCTGTCCTCTAGAACATCCAGCCATTGGACCTCTCTTACCCTATTTCTGTGTCTATTAATATCCGCCTTTCTGAAGTCCAAGATAAGATCTGTCGCAAAGTTGCTTATTTTCATGTGTATTATTGATCTTTTCTTTACATAACCACTTTAAGTAATTAGATAATTTATTAGGTGGTCACATTTAGCAAAATGAACAATCACTTTTAGGAACGTTGTGTCCTGCAAATGAATGTTCATGGCCTAATGATTATTTATTCTGCGAATTCTACCTCTGCAGACAGCAGACATTCAGAACATACAAGTAGTATCCATACACATACATTAACCAGCAGAACTATATATGGAAGCTATGCACCAGCAAACCATTCTTACCTTGTGTGCACGGCAGGAGAACTCCAAAGACAAGATGTCCTGGAGTTGTCATAGATCATCTGCTGAAGGAGGATGTCACATCAGTCCTGTCTCTAGACAATACAATGTTATATTCTTTAATAGCATAATAAATAAAAAAGACAATCAATGAATTAATAGTGTATATAAACAGAGCTATCCGAATATGGCCACATGTAAAACATGATGCTACAAACGAGACAAAATCTTGGGAAAAGGTAATACATAATTATCAACAGTATCCCTAATCAGAATATCAGTTCAAAATAAAGTGCCAGCGCATATTCTCCAAAGATATAGGGATCCTCGGGGGGCCTTCCCAGCCCGCCAAGGAAGCCATTGCGAAATGCGCATCGGGGCACATGGCTACAGATGGACATCAATATGGGTAAGAACTATTTAGAGTATTTATGGCCCCTTAGCTTACTAGGTGGTGAGTTCTATGTGATAGGTCACTGACCAGAGAACTAGGAGAAATCTCCATGCTACTGTAGTATTACTTACCTATATGCATTTATGATTTGGTCATCCCTATATCTTTGGAAAATATGCTCTGGCACTTTATTTTGAACTGATATTCTGATTGGGGATACTGTCAATAAATATGTATTACCTTTTTGCCTTCATTTGGCTGATTTCACACTTGCGTCTTTTTGCGCTGCGCTTTTGCGCTTACATGCGCATGCATTTTTTCCCTACATTTAACATGGGTGCGCATTGTCATGCGTTTGTATGCATTTGTATGCACATGCGTTTTTTTGTAGTGTGCACCCAGGCGCACAAAATGCAACCTGTTGCATTTTTGGTGCGTCCGACCTGTCTCAAAAAAACGCATGCGCGCGCAATGCGCACAGAATTCACCCAAAAACACATTAAAGTCTATGGGAGCGCTGACGTGCGCATGGTCATGCATACGTCTGCGTTTAAAAACGCATGCGTTTTTTGTAAAAACCATGCGCAAAAAACAAGAAAACGCATTAAAAACGCATGATGTGCTTTTTATGCGCATTTGCACTGCGCATGCAGCGAAGCGCAAAAAACCGCAAGTGTGAAAGTTGCCTTTTGTCTTGTTTGTAGCATCATGTTTTACATTTTGGCATCTGTGGCCATATTCGGATAGCTCTGTTTATATACACTATTAATTCATTGATTGTCTTTTTTATTTATTATGCTATTAAAGAATATAACATTTTATTCTATTTAAAAAATTCCTTTGCCTTTTGGTGGTGTATTTGCACCATGTTTTGGTGTTTGAATGCTGTTTGAGAGCTCCACAGGGTTGATACCCATATTTATTCAGGTTGTTTAAATCCCGAATTCTGATTATGATATCTGTGTTTGAGATTGTGTTATTCTGTCTCTAGACAATGTGTAGTGCTGGGGCTGTGGAAACTGGAACCGGTGCTGTTCAGGGTTTGGAGGATGGAAGCTCCTCCACTATCTGCAGTGAGGCACCTTTTAGTTCTATGATCACCAGATTTCATTGTTATCCATTGACTGCTGTCAGTGTAAATGTGTCCAGTCAATTGTTTTTTTTACTTTCATTAACCATACATAACTGTTTATTTTGTCATATTTTCAGATATCCAACGCCATCAAAAGTCATAATCCAGACACGTCTTTATGGAGGTTCCACCGTTTACAGTACGCCCTCATGTTTTGTCTTGTTGTCGTGGCTGTAGGAAAAGGATTCTTCTTGGCATGTGCCCACTTTATTGAAAAAGATCGTAAGACGGCAGAGACAGAGTCTGAAGGTACGTGCAGAAATATGTTCATTATCCACTCATATCTCTTGCAGAATTCATTTGTATAAGCATTAGCTCCATAATCAGTAACTGTAATACCCAGCATCTGTATAATACCTCTATCTCCATAACAAAGCTCCATAACTAAATATGCATATATTTTAACCTGGTATAAATTCCGCTCTTTTTCTGGCGTTGTTTGTTCTCGCATCTCCCCATTCCTGATATATGTCTTCCTGTATATTTATCAAGCATTTCAGCCAACTAGGCATGATCATCAAGCTATTTCTCAAAAAGAGAAACATTTTAAAAGTCATGCCCACTTAAAAAAATAAAAACTAGATTAACATAAAGGGAGAATTGAGAACCCTAGGAATAAAGGACGAGCAATGATAGTTTCAGGAGAATGACGGCATTTAGAACAGGTGAAAAAAAATAGTTAAATGTCCAGTTATCTTGTTCAATTGTTTTTTTAACATTTTCAAATTTTACAATAATGTTAACAAGGACTATAAACTGGGGAGGGATAAAAGGGAAGAATGGGGTAACAACGTGAAGTTACAGGAAAGAAAGTAAAGTCAAGGCTGCTCATTATTACTAGGAATAAACCGACTATTATAATGTTGCATTTTGTACATAATATTTACAAACATTTAATTTAGTACATATCTGGTATATTTTGGTAATACACCTCCTTTAGTTTTTAAGTTGTGGATTTAGCATGTGTTAAAAAAAACACATTTACATCATGACATTCATCCAACTCAATATGGGTTTAAAAAAAAACTTTTTTACCTAAGCACAAAGTTGAACTTCTAATATTGTGCGTTGATGCCCCTTCCATTACGTCTGATGTTGAGGGAGGAATTATTTGCTTCAATTTTGTTGTAATTAAATGTTTAATCACCAAAAAGATGTAACAAGAGATATGTTGAAATTCGGGTGGAATTTCTTCTACAACTTGCTATAATACTACTAGCTATGGAGTAATATTGGATTTAGAAATTCATAGGAGTAAGTTCAAAGTTTCTTTCCACAATTCCTTTAAAAATGAACAACTCCAAAATATGGGTAAAATTTACCCCATTTTCCCAAAGTCTCTCGAGCAGAGAGGAGATTGGGAAGGAAATACTCTGTGGAGTTGCACTGGAGTAAAGTACCACCGTAACACAATGTCATAGTGTGTCTCATGGAGAGAAGCGCATGTACTGGTAGAATACGTCAGGTTTAGTGCTCTACTGTATATATAGATAAGCCTTCTGTATTATATTTTATAAACTCATTTTTTAATCCTGTTTCTATTTTTCTTTATAGATTGTCTCCTGAAGGAGGTAACAGTTGCATCTCCATAAATTGGAATTTTTTATGGCTGGACCTGAGGAAAACTTAAAGGTACGATAAGATGGGAATGGTCAGATTGTGTCTTTTGACCAGTAGCCATTTTTTACATTTTTGATAAAGAGAATATATTTGTGAGAATCAAATTTTATTCTAGTAATGATTCGGAGTAGTGTGTGATCTGCCTTGAAGAGATGTTTAGACACCGACATACATCATGTAGTTCTTCTTTATTTAGCCATTAGTCTAATATTTGGGATAGTTATCTTGTCTGAGCAGTCGAGTCTAAGTAACCATTTGAATCAATGTTAAAATCACCAAAAAGTAATTAATCTCCCTTCTGAAGTTTGTTGACAGCCATCTCCATATGAATAGAGGGTATAGTCCTAACCCAAGAATGAGCAAATATCAATTATGTTAAATCTTTTCTTACAAGGCAATATTTCAGTAACCAGGAGTACATTGCATGCCACTTATATATGATATCCAGTTGATTCATCTTCAGTCATAATCAGTCATATTTATTATTTCTGCAGATCACTATTCCAGAGAGAGGCCTGAGTGTGATCCATCAATAAATAAAGAATCCAGCCAGATGTGATGACTCTTCTACAAGACAAAAACATGTCAGAAAAAAAAGAGACAGATTCCGGGCTCGGTTTCTGTACTCACTTATGGACATATAGCTTATAGGACTTTCCGCAGTCAGACGTACTCACGGAATAATGTGAGTTTCCTGCTGCATAAAGAGGCAGATTCCAGGCTTGGTCTCTGTACTCACTTATGGACATATCACTTATAGGACTTTCCGCAGTCAGACGTACTCACGGAATAATGTGAGTTTCCTGCTGCATAAAGAGGCAGATTCTGGGCTCGGTCTCTGTACTCACTTATGGACATATCACTTATAGGACTTTCTGCAGTCAGACGTACTCACGGAATAATGTGAGATTCCTGCTGCATAAAGAGGCAGATTCCGGGCTCAGTCTCTGTACTCACTTATGGACATATCACTTATAGGACTTTTTGCAGTCACATGTACTCACGGAATAATGTGAGTTTCCTGCTGCATAAAGAGGCAGATTCCGGGCTCGGAATCTGTTCTCGACATTTACCAGACTTTTCATGCTGAGAAGTGTTCACAGATGAAGTGACATCTATATTAATTTATGTCTTCGTCATGAGGCCTATCATAATTAGAGCCACATTGAAGACTATTGGGCAACACGGTGGCTCAGTGGTTAGCACTGTTGCTTTGCAGCGCTAGGGTTCAAACCCAACCAAAGAAAACTGCAAGGAGTTTGTGTGTTCTCCCCGTGTTTGCGTGGGTTTCCTCCGGGTTCTCCGGTTTCCTCCCACACTCCAAATACATACTGATAGGAAATTGAAAAATAAATAATTGAATATTATTCCAACTATTATTGAGTATTCTTATCTTTGACACCTTGAATGAAGTTAATAGTCAGTATGATGACACAGCTGAACCCACAGGCTGGAAGCTTGTGTGATGGCCGAACTGCTACATTACGGAGTAGCTACTACTAGGACTTGTGAATCCACTGTTGGGAAGTGTATTAAATCTAGCTATAATGGAGCATTGCTGGGATTTGTGGTTCAATGTATGAGGAATTATAATAGGACAAGCCATGGAGAGACTTTTATTATATTCAGTGCACCAACTGTTTCTGCAAGCGGGCCAACATCTGTGGCAACTGGGCGCCAACATTAGAATGTGTTGTTTCCATTGCTGCAGTCATTTGTAGTTTAAGTGATGTTATTGTGCTGCTTGTGATTTAAAGGGGAAGCGCCATCCCTAACATTCAAGTTTACTGCCAACCCCATCTTGTGTCTGTATTTGTATATAGTGTAATACTATTTGTTTTGCTGTTACTTGCTGTTCCCCTTACAACATTAGCCATTTATCCCCCTCTATGAATAAATCTGTTAAGTGTTCCAACCTCATCTCCTATGAGTGTGTACGGAGCGTGGACAAGGGTTTCCCAAGTCAACCATTAACAGAAGACTCTCCTGCATCCCACTACAGCTCCCAGTCAGATTCAGTTGGAGGCTGTTTTCCTTATTGAGGTGAGAACTACGGGACACTCTTTCCATGGAGGCGGATTAAAGGGGTGTTTCATAAACCAGGATGCACCCACAATGGGGGACATTGCTACATAATGGGGGAGGGATTGTAATGCATCTATCCTTATAGGATTTAGTGACCACAATTAGTGTGAAGTTAAGAAAGTGTTGGAGAGTGATTCAGGAGAAAGCAGAATAGGCCAGAGGGCCACACAGTACAGAAAGGCACAGAACGCTTAGGAAAGAAGAATGCGGTCGGCCGCCACTTGGTACAATGGTGTCCCATAGAGAATACGGGCCTATGGCTCGAATCAGGAAAGAGGAACCTTTTTCATCTCCCATCTCCCAGTGAAGGGGGCCATAGTGGGAACCAGTACGGGAAAGTGGGTGCAGGAATATGGGGATTGCAGAGCCAGAAAGAGCATCTCACAGGCTAGAGGAGCCAGCATTGAGAGGGAAAGCTCAGGCTGAAAACATGAACTTGTGCTGTACTGAAATTGCCATGGATTGTTTGTTATCACGTAAAGTTACACTGTTAAAGCAGAATACGGTGCCTGTTCCTGAGTGTGTGATATATTAGATAGAATAAAAGCCGGCAATTCAGCAGCCATGAAATGTAAAATCACAGCAGGAGCCGACATCGTAGAATAGATGGATTACATACAGTAAATACACATAGGATAGATGCACAGATGTATTAAAGGAGTCGGTGTCTTTCTTTCAATTAAAGGACTTTATGCTGGGTGTGTGTGTTTTCATACAATGGGGTTAGTAATAGGGGAGTCTTATTAACGCCTCTCCATTACTAACCTCGGGGTTTGGTGTCACCTGACAATACAAAGGTGACGTCAACCCCCCCAACTACCACCCCACTTACCACCGCTGCAGGGCAATTGAGAAGAGCGAGGCTAAGTGCCAGAATTGGCGCATCTTATTTTTAATCGGATTTGCATTTGTCCGATTTCATCGCAAGTGGGAATGAGCCCTAATTCTGAGCTACTCCTACCCTTTCCACATGACACTGATTCACTTTCCTATTTGTGATGCTCTGTTCGTACATCTATCCAGTATTAGGCAGTTCGTTTTGTTCATTTTGCAATGCCACCAGTTTTCACCAGATAAATCAAAACTCTATTAAAAGAAAGTTTCTCTTGTTTTGTTTCAATTATTATCCAAGCACTTAATAAATAAATGAAGAGCTTATAGAGACGACTCATAGCCGACAATTGTCCCGGGGATGATCAATGCTTTCATTGGTTGCCAAAATGTGGTGGGAAGTGACGTGAATGGACAGGCCCATCTGTTATCTCAGCAATGAGCAAGAGCACAACCTGCGCCCAGTATTATTAACGATAGAAATAGTCATTGTCTGCATTCATAATAAAGTCTTGTAAAGTGGCTTTATCTGGTCAGGCACTATATCACGGACCCATCATCACCGCCTTCTTCATCAACTTAAGCAGCACAAGGTTCTGTGAGTCCAAAAAAAGGGTGTTCTCTTTTCTAGTACATAAGCTACAGTTATAGCAGAGGTGAATTCATTCATTTAAAGGGGTTGTCTGAGACTTTAACATTGACTTATCCTTAGGATAGGTCATCAATGTCTGATCGATGGGGGTGCGACACTCGGCACCCCTGTGGATCAGTTGTTCCCGGTGTCAGCCCAGTTGTGGAGCTGCACAGCACAGCGCAGTCGATTGCAGAGTGGCCAAGTCCGGGTACTGCACATCAGTGCCCTATTCAAATCAACAGAGGGTGGATGTGCAGTTTCCGTCCGCGGCCACTATTCTGTAGACGTTGCTGTGCTGCTCAGTATCTGAGCAGTTGCAGGCCAATACCTGGAAAAGCTGATCAACGGGGTGCCAGGTGTCGCACCCAAATGGGTCATACATTTATGTCCTATCCTAGAAATTGGCCAACAATGTTTAAATCCCAAACAACCACTTTAATAGGAAACGCTTTCTTTAGAGGAGTTTTTCTTTTCCTTAGGGTTCATTCATATGTCCATTTTATTTTCACGTACAAGAAAAATGGACTGAGTTTCATCAGTCTTTATAACAGCTTCTCAGATCAGTTCATGCAAATGGATGGCATAAGGATGCTAAAAAAAAAATCTCTAAAAAAAGATGCTTCAGGAAAAAAACAGCATTTTTGGAAGCGCCTTCCTCTTCAATGGGTTAGCCTCCTGGAAAAGATGTTGTATGCACAAAACCTAACTCAACACTGACCTTGAACTCCGTACAATTTATTAATGTCACTGCATTTATGGGTTCAATTAACTTAGTCTACAGTTGGTACGGAAAGTATTTAGACCCCTTTAAATTTTTCTCTCTTTGGTTCATTGCAGACATTTGGTAAATTAAAAAAAGGTCATTTTTTTCTCATTAATGTACAATCTGTACCCCATCTTCACTGAACAAAACATATGTAGGAATTTTTGCAAATTTATGAAGAAAGAAAAACTGAAATCACATGGTCATAAGTATTCAGACCCATTGCTCAGACACTCATATTTAAGTCACATGCTGTCCATTTCTTTGTGATCCGCCTTCAGATGGTTCTACTCCTTCATTGGAGTCCAGCTGTGCTTAATTAAACTGAGAGGACTTGATTTGTAAAGACGCACACCTGTCTATATAAGACCTCACAGTGCATGTCAGACCAAATGAAAATCATGAGGTCAAAGGAACAAGCCAAGGAGCTCAGAGACAGAATTGTGGCAAGGCACAGATCTGGCCAAGGTTACAAAAGAATTTTTGCAGTACTCAAGGCTCCTAAGAGCACAGTGGCCTCCATAATCCTTAAATGGAAGAAGTTTGTGACCACCAGAAGTCTTCCTAGACCTGGCCGTCCAGCCAAACTGAGCAATTGCGGGAGAAGAGCCTTGGTGAGAGGGGTAAAGAACCCCAAGATCACTATGGCTGAGCTCCACAGATGCAGTAGGGAGATGGGAGAAAGTTCCACAGTCAACTATCACTGCAGCCCTTCACCAGTCGGGCAGGGGCGGACACAGACTGTAGTGGGCCCCTGTGCAAGAAATTTTTCTGGCCCCCCCAGTGCCCTTCATAGGGAAACAAAGTTATGTAAACATATACATTGTAATATTTATTTAGAACGCAACTATCAAATCTAAATAGTAAAGTTGTTTAATTTTTTATTAAATATGCAACATGTAAGTTAGGGTGCCTTCACATAGGCGAGTTTTTTGTATCCGATGAGATCAGGCGAAAACTGCATCCGACTTGATATGGCTTTTCTTTTTGCCCTTAAGGATGCTTTCACACTGGCATTTTTCGACACTAGCAGCAGATCCTGCAGACTTCTGCACCTCTGCCGCCTAAAGGGCGACTTGTGGCACCGATCCGGCAAGCCACATTCATTCTCTATCGGGCTTGCGGCCGGCCGCGGCAAGTGCAGTTGTGCTAGATCCGTGTTACATGGTGCCACTAAAATAAACAGCGGATATGCTGCGTTTTTTAGAGCAGGAAAATCTACACCATGTCAATTTTTGTTGTGGATTTTCCCACCGTAAATGTACTATATATCTAATATTGAGGCTATGCAGGGCTGGATATAATATCTATAGGGTGCTGCTGGGCTGTATTTATTATTTGCCAGTTGCAACCTCCAAATTATATATACAGGCCAGCACAGCCTCCAAATAACATATATAGCCCACTAGCCCAGCATTGCCTCTAGTTGTTAATATATACAGCCCAGCACAGCCTTCAGGTAATATGTACAGCCCAGAACAGCCTTCAGGTAATATGTACAGCCCAGCACAGCCTTCAGGTAATATTTACAGCCCAGCACAGCCTCCAAGTGATATATACAGCCCAGCACAGCCTCCAGGTAATATATACAGCCCACCACAGCCTCCAGGTAATATATACAGCCCACCACAGACTCCAGGTAATATATACAGCCCAGCACAGCCTCCAGGTGATATATACAGCCCAGCACAGCCTCCAGTTAATATATACAGCCCACCACAGCCTCCAGGTAATATATACAGACCAGCACAGCCTTCAGGTAATATATACAGCCCACCACAGCCTCCAGGTAATATATACAGCCCACCACAGCCTTCAGGTAACATATACAGCCCACCACAGCCTTCAGGTAATATATACAGCCCACCACAGCCTCCAGGTAATATATACAGCCCACCACAGCCTCCAGGTAATATATACAGCCCACCACAGCCTCCAGGTAATATATACAGCCCACCACAACCTCCAGGCAATATATACAGCCCAGCACAGCCTCCAGTTAATATATACAGCCCACCACAGCATTCAGGTAATATATACAGCCCACCACAGCCTCCAGGTAATACATACAGCCCACCACAGCCTCCAGGTAATATATACAGCCCAGCACAGCCTCCAGTTAATATATACAGCCCACCACAGCCTTCAGGTAATATATACAGCCCACCACAGCCTTCAGGTAATATATACAGCCCAGCACAGCCTTCAGGTAATATATACAGCCCACCACAGCCTTCAAGTAATATATACAGCCCACCACAGCCTCCAGGTAATATATACAGCCCAGCACAGCCTCCAGTTAATATATACAGCCCACCACAGCCTTCAGGTAATATATACAGCCCAGCACAGCCTTCAGGTAATATATACAGCCCAGCACAGCCTTCAGGTGATATATACAGCCCACCACAGCCATCAGGTAAAATATACAGCACACCGCAGCCTCCAGGTAATATATACAGCCCACCACAGCATCCAGGTAATAGATACAGCCGTCCAGACTCCAGTTAATATACACAGCACAGACTCCAGTTAATAATACAGTACAGCAACAGCCTTCAGGTAATATATACAGCGCCCAGCACAGACTCCAGGTAATATATAATACAGCCTAGCACAGCCTCCAGTTAATATATACAGTTCAGCATAGCTTTCAAGGGAACCAGTCACACCCCTCCCCGCAGGCGTTTTTAAGTAAAAGAGCCACCTTGTGCAGCACTAATACTAATGCTGCATTCTGTTAAGGTGTCTCTGTTACTTAGCTTCCGTTCCACCGCTGAAATAATCGTTTATATAATTGTTCAAAAATACCTGAATTTTGACAGGGGGGCAGGTCTTTCCCCCTCTGACAGACACCTCGCATTCATCATTGATTTCGTATTTGACGCCTCCTCCGATTTCATTTGAAATGCTAGCGCCTGCGCTGTACTGTAGTTTAGTGGGCATGCGCAGTCAGCACTGCCCGACGTGCCCGTGCTGTCAGATAACATCCCGGGCCATCATATCACGCGGGCCTGAGATCCAGCCCCGCAGTCGTTTATGATTTATTCACACTGCGGGGCTGGGATTCTCGGGCATGCGCAGTGGTTATCTGCGGCTCTCTGCCTCCCGGAAATCCCTCCGCCTCATTCCTACATTGCATCGTCAGCGTTGGAATCGTCAGCTCCTCCATTATTGACGTGGCATCACATCCTCCTCTCTGAAAGCTCCTAAAGCTGAACGCTGGTGTGTGGGTCTGCCTGTGTTGGTTCTTTGCAGCTTTGGCAATGCTGGGGGTGATGATTGCATGGCACTATAGTGCCAGGCAGCAATGCTTGGGGTGATGATAATACGGCACTATAGCGCCAGGCGGCAATGCTGGGGGTGATGATTGTACAGCACTATAGTGCCAGGCGGCAATGCTAGAGTTAATGACAATACGGCACTGTAGTGCCAGGCACCAATGCTTGCGGTGATGATAATACAACACTGTAGTGCCAGGCAGCAAAGATGGGGGTGATGATAATACGGCATTATAGTGCCAGGTGGCAATGCTGGGGGTGATGATAATACAACACTATAATGCCAGGCGGCAATGCTGGGCGTGATGATTAGACCGCACTATTGTGCAAAGCAGCAATGATGGGTTGATGACTGTACTGCATTATTGTGCAAAGCAGCAATGATAGGGGTGCTGATTATACCGCACTATAGTGCCAGGCGGCAATGCTTGGAGTGATGATAATACGGCACTATAGTGCCAGGCGTCAATGCTGGGGGTGATGATAATATGGCACTATAGTGCGAGGCGGCAATGCTGGGGGTGATGATAATACGGCATTATAGTGCAAGGCGGCAATGCTTGGGGTGATGATAATACGGCACTATAGTGCCATTCGGCAATGTTGGACGTGATAATACGGCACTATAGTGCCAGGCGGCAATGCTGGGGGTGATGATAATATGGCACTATAGTGCCAGGAAACAATGCTGGGGGTGATGATAATACGGCACTATAGTGCCAGGTGGCAATGCTGGGGGTGATGATAATACGGCACTATAGTGCCAGGCGGCAATGCTGGGGGTGATGATAATAAGACACTATAGTGCCAGGTGGCAATGCTTGGGGTGATGATAATACGGCACTGCAGTGCCAGGTGGCAATGCTAGGGGTGATGATAATACAGCACTATAGTGCCAGGCAGCAATGCTGGGGGTGATGAAAATACGAAACTATAGAGCAAGGCGGCAATGCTGGGGGTGATGAAAATACGACACTATAGTGCCAGTCGGCAATGCTGGGGGTAATAATAATACGGCAGAATAGTGCCAGTCGGCAATGCTGGGGGTGATGATAATACTGCACTATAGTGCCAGGCGGCAATGCTTGGGGTGATGATAATACAGCACTGTAGTGCCAGGTGGCATTGCCGTGGGTGATGATAATACGACACTATAGTGCCAGGCGGCAATGCTGGGGGTGATGATAATACGGCACAATAGTGCCTGGCGGCAATGCTGGGGGTGATGATAATACGGCACTATAGAGCCAGGCGGCAATGCTGGTGGTGAAGATAATACAGCACTTTAGTGCCAGGTGGCAATGCCGGGGGTGATGATTATACAGCACTATAATGCCAGGCGGCAATGCTGGGTGTGATGATAATATGGCACTATCGTGCCAGGCGGCAATGCTTGGGGTGATGATAATACGGCACTGTAGTGCCAGGCGGCAATGCTGGGGGTGATGATAATACGGCACTATAGTGCCAGGCGGCAATGCTAGGGGTGATGATTATACGGCACTGTAGTGCCAGGCGGCAATGCTGGGGGTGATGATAATACGGCACTGTAGTGCCAGGTGGCATTGCTAGGGGTGATGATAATACAGCACTATAGTGCCAGGCAGCAATACTGGGGGTGATGATAATACGGCAATATCGTGCCAGGCGGCAATGCTGGGGGCGATGATAATACGGCACAATAGTGCCAAGCGGCAATGCTTGGGGTGAGGATAATGCGGCACTGTAGTGCCAGGCGGCAATGCTGGGGTGATGATAATAAGGCACTATAGTGCCAGGCGGCAATGCTGGGGGTGATGATAATACGGCACTGTAGTGCCAGGCGGCAATGCTGGGGGTGATGATAATATGGCACAATAATGACAGGCGGCAATGCTGGGGGTGCTGATAATACAGCACTATAGTGCCTGGCGGCAATGCTTGGGGTGATGATAATACGGCACTATAGTGCCAGTCACCAATGCTGGGGATGATGATAATACGGCACTGTAGTGCCAGTTGCCAATGCTGGGGGTGATAATACGACACTATAGTTCCAGACGGCAATGCTGGGGGTGATGATAATATGGCACTATAGTGCCAGGCGGCAATGCTGGGGGTGATGATAATACGGCACTATAGTGCCAGGCGGCATTGCTGGGGGTGATGACAATACGGCACTATAGTGCCAGGTGGCAATGCTTGGGGTGATGATAATACAGCACTGAAGTGCCAGGCAGCAATGTTGGGGGTGATGATAATACGGCACTATAGTGCCAGGCGGCAATGCTGGGGGTGATGATAATACGCACTATAGTGCCAGGCGGCAATGCTTGGGGTGATGATAATATGGCACTATAGTGCCAGGCGGCAATGCTGGGGGTGATGATAATACGGCACTATAGTGCCAGGAAACAATGCTGGGGGTGATGATAATACGGCACTATAGTGCCAGGCAGCAATGCTGGGGGTGATGATAATAAGACACTATAGTGCCAGGCGGCAATGCTAGGGGTGATGATAATACAGCACTATAGTGCCAGGTAGCAATGCTGGGGGTGATGAAAATACGAAACTATAGTGCAAGGCGGCAATGCTGGGGGTGATGAAAATACGACACTATAGTGCCAGGCGGCAATGCTGGGGGTAATGATAATACGGCAGAATAGTGCCAGTCGGCAATGCTGGGGGTGATGATAATAATGCACTATAGTGCCAGGCGGCAATGCTGGTGGTGATGATCATACGGCACTATAGTGCGAGGAGGCAATCCTTGGGGTGATGATAATACAGCACTGTAGTGCCAGGTGGCATTGCCGTGGGTGATGATAATACGGCACAATAGTGCCTGGCGGCAATGCTGGGGGTGATGATAATACGGCACAATAGTGCCTGGCGGCAATGCTGGGGGTGATGATAATACGGCACTATAGTGCCAGGCGGCAATGCTGGGGGTGAAGATAATACAGCACTTTAGTGCCAGGTGGCAATGCCGAGGGTGATGATTATACAGCACTATAATGCCAGGCGGCAATGCTGGGCGTGTTGATTAGACCGCACTATTGTGCAAAGCAGCAATGATGGGGTGATGATTGTACTGCATAATTGTGCAAAGCAGCAATTATAGGTGTGCTGATTATACCGCACTATAGTGCCAGGCGGCAATGCTTGGAGTGATGATAATACGGCACTATAGTGCCAGGCGGCAATGCTGGGGGTGATGATAATACGGCATTATAGTGCCAGGCACCAATGCTGGGGGTGATAATACGACACTCTACTGCCATGCGGCAATGCTGGGGGTGATGATAATACGGCACTATAGTGCCAGGCGGCAATGCTGGGGGTAATGATAATACGGTACTGTAGTGCCAGGTGCCAAAGCTGAGGGTGATAATACGACACTATAGTGCCAGGCAGCAATGCTGGGGGTGATGATAATGCGGCACTATAGTGCCAGGCGGCAATGCTTGGGGTGATGATAAAACAGCACTGTAGAGCAAGGCTGCAATGCTGGGGGTGATGATAATACGGCACTGTAGTGCCTGGTGGCAATGCTAGGGGTGAAGATAATACAGCACTATAGTGCCAGGCGGCAATGCTGGGGGTGATGATAATACGGCAATATAGTGCCAGGCACCAATGCTGGGGGTGATGATAATACGACACTATAGTGTCAAGTAGCAATGCTTGGGGTGATGATAATACGGCACTGAAGTGCCAGGCGGCAATGCTGGGGGTGATGACAATACGGCACTATAGTGCCAGGCGGCAATGCTGGTGGTGATGATAATACGGCACTATAGTGCCAGGCGGCAATGCTGGGGGTGATGATAATACGGCACTGTAGGGCAAGGTGGCAATGCTGGGGGTGATGATAATACGGCACTATAGTACCAGGCGGCAATGCTGGGGGTGATGATAATACGGCACTATAGTGCCAGGCGGCATTGCTGGAGGTGATGATAATACGGCACTGTAGTGCCAGGCGGCAATGCTTGGAGTGATAATACGGCACTGTAGTGCCAGGCGGCAATGCTGGGGGTGATGATAATATGGCACTGTAGTGCCAGGCGGCAATGCTGGGGGTGATGATAATACGGCACTATAGTGCCAGGCGGCAATGCTGGGGGTGATGATAATACGACACTATAGTGCCAGGCGGCAATGCTTGGGGTGATAATACGGCACTGTAGTGCCAGGCGGCAATGCTGGGGGTGTTGATAATACGGCACTATAGTGCCTGGCGGCAATGCTAGGGGTGATGATAATACAGCAATGTAGTGCCAGGCGGCAATGCTTGGAGTGATAATACGGCACTGTAGTGCCAGGCGGCAATGCTGGGGGTGATGATAATATGGCACTGTAGTGCCAGGCGGCAATGCTGGGGGTGATGATAATACGGCACTATAGTGCCAGGCGGCAATGCTGGGGGTGATGATAATACGACACTATAGTGCCAGGCGGCAATGCTTGGGGTGATAATACGGCACTGTAGTGCCAGGCGGCAATGCTGGGGGTGTTGATAATACGGCACTATAGTGCCAGGCGGCAATGCTAGGTGTGATGATAATACGGCACTATAGTGCCAGGCGGCAATGCTTGGGGTGATGATAATACGGCACAATAGTGCCAGGCGGCAATGCTGGGGGTGATGATAATATGGCAGTATAGTGCCAGGCGGAAATGCTGGGGGTGATGATAATACGGCAGTATAGTGCCAGGCGGCAATGCTGGGGTCGATGATAATACGGCACAATAGTGCCAGGAGGCAATGCTTGGGGTGATGATAATGCGGCACTGTAGTGCCAGGTGGGAATGCTAGGGGTGATGATAATACAGCACTATGGTGCCAGGCGGCAATACTGGGGGTGATGTTAATACGGCAATATCGTGCTAGGCGGCAATGCTGAGGGCGATGATAATACGGCACAATACTGCCAAGCGGCAATGCTTGGGGTGAGGATAATGCGGCACTATAGTGCCAGGCGGCAATGCTGGGGGTGATGATAATACGGCACTA
This sequence comes from Dendrobates tinctorius, assembly GCF_039654945.1. NCBI lineage: Eukaryota > Metazoa > Chordata > Amphibia > Anura > Dendrobatidae > Dendrobates > Dendrobates tinctorius. Next base: position 20,511,212 of record NW_027361878.1, read on the forward strand.
TAGTGCCAGGTGGCAATGCTGGGGGTGATGATAATACGGCACTATAGTGCCAGGCGGCAATGCTGGGGGTGATGATAATACGGCACTATAGTGCCAGGCAACAATGTTGGGGGTGATGATAATACAACACTGTAGTGCCAGGTGGCAATGCTGGGGGTGATAATACGACACTATAGTGGCAGTCGGCAATGCTGGGGGTGATGATAATACGGCACTATAGTGTCAGGCGGCAATGCTGGGGGTGATGATAATACGGCGCTATAGAGCCAGACACCATTGCTGGGGGTGATGATAATACGACTCTATAGTGTCAGGCACCATTGCTGGGGGTGATGATAATGCGGCACTATAGTACCAGGCGGCAATGCTGGTGTTGATGATAATACAGCAATGTAATGCCAGGTGGCAATGCTTGGGGTGATGATAATACGGCACTATGGTGCCAGGCGGTAATGCTGGGGGTGATGATAATACGGCACTATAGTGCCAGGCGGCAATGCTGGGGGTGATGATAATACGGCACTGTAGTGCCAGGTGGCAATGCTTGGGTTGATGATAATACGGCACTGTAGTGCTAGGCGGCAATGCTTGGGTTGATGATAATACGGCACTATAGTGCCAGGCGGCAATGTTTGGGGTGATGATAATACGGCACTGAAGTGCCAGGCGGCAATGCTGGGGGTGATGATAATACGGCACTATAGTGCCAGGCAACAATGCTGGGGGTGATGATAATACAACACTAAAGTGCCAGGCGGCAATGCTGGGGTGATGATAATACGGCACTATATTGCCAGGAGGCAATGCTGGGGGTGATGATAATACGGCACTATAGTGCGAGGCGGAAATGCTTGAGGTGATGATAATACGGCACTATAGTGCCAGGCGGCAATGCTGGGGGTAATGATAATACAGCACTGTAGTTCCAGGTGGCAATTCTGGGGGTGATGATAATACGGCACTATAGTGCCAGGCGGCAATGCTTGGGGTGATGATAATACAGCACTGCAGTGCCAGGTGGCAATGCTGGGGGTGATGATAATACGGCACTATAGTGCGAGGCGGCAATGCTGGGGGTGATGATAATAGGGCATTATAGTGCTAGGCGGCAATGCTAGGGGTGATGATAATACGGCACTATAGTGCCAGGTGGCAATTCTTGGGGTGATGATAATACGGCACAGTAGTGCCAGATGGCAATGCTGGGGGTGATGATAATACGGCGCTATAGTGCCAGGTGGCAATGGTGGGGGTGAAGATAATACAGCACTTTAGTGCCAGGTGGCAATTCCGAGGGTGATGATTATACAGCACTATAATGCCAGGCGGCAATGCTGGGCGTGATGATTAGACCACACTATTGTGCAAAGCAGCAATGATGGGGTGATGATTGTACTGCATAATTGTGCAAAGCAGCAATTATAGGTGTGCTGATTATACCGCACTATAGTGCCAGGCGGCAATGCTTGGAGTGATGATAATACGGCACTATAGTGCCAGGCGGCAATGCTGGTGGTGATGATAATATGGCACTATAGTGCCAGGCGGCAATGCTGGGGGTGATGATAATACGGCACTATAGTGCCAGGCGGCATTGCTGGAGGTGATGATAATACGGCACTGTAGTGCCAGGCGGCAATGCTTGGAGTGATAATACGGCACTGTAGTGCCAGGCGGCAATGCTGGGGGTGATGATAATATGGCACTGTAGTGCCAGGCGGCAATGCTGGGGGTGATGATAATAAGGCACTATAGTGCCAGGCGGCAATGCTGGGGGTGATGATAATACGACACTATAGTGCCAGGCGGCAATGCTTGGGGTGATAATACGGCACTGTAGTGCCAGGCGGCAATGCTGGGGGTGTTGATAATACGGCACTATAGTGCCTGGCGGCAATGCTAGGGGTGATGATAATACAGCAATGTAGTGCCAGGCGGCAATGCTTGGAGTGATAATACGGCACTGTAGTGCCAGGCGGCAATGCTGGGGGTGATGATAATATGGCACTGTAGTGCCAGGCGGCAATGCTGGGGGTGATGATAATACGGCACTATAGTGCCAGGCGGCAATGCTGGGGGTGATGATAATACGACACTATAGTGCCAGGCGGCAATGCTTGGGGTGATAATACGGCACTGTAGTGCCAGGCAGCAATGCTGGGAGTGTTGATAATACGGCACTATAGTGCCAGGCGGCAATGCTAGGTGTGATGATAATACGGCACTATAGTGCCAGGCGGCAATGCTTGGGGTGATGATAATACGGCACAATAGTGCCAGGCGGCAATGCTGGGGGTGATGATAATATGGCAGTATAGTGCCAGGCGGAAATGCTGGGGGTGATGATAATACGGCAGTATAGTGCCAGGCGGCAATGCTGGGGTCGATGATAATACGGCACAATAGTGCCAGGAGGCAATGCTTGGGGTGATGATAATGCGGCACTGTAGTGCCAGGTGGGAATGCTAGGGGTGATGATAATACAGCACTATGGTGCCAGGCGGCAATACTGGGGGTGATGTTAATACGGCAATATCGTGCTAGGCGGCAATGCTGAGGGCGATGATAATACGGCACAATACTGCCAAGCGGCAATGCTTGGGGTGAGGATAATGCGGCACTATAGTGCCAGGCGGCAATGCTGGGGGTGATGATAATACGGCACTATAGTGCCAGGTGGCAATGCTGGGGGTGATGATAATACGGCACTATAGTGCCAGGCGGCAATGCTGGCGGTGATGATAATACGGCACTATAGTGCCAGGCAACAATGTTGGGGGTGATGATAATACAACACTGTAGTGCCAGGTGGCAATGCTGGGGGTGATAATACGACACTATAGTGGCAGTCGGCAATGCTGGGGGTGATGATAATACGGCACTATAGTGTCAGGCGGCAATGCTGGGGGTGATGATAATATGGCGCTATAGAGCCAGACACCATTGCTGGGGGTGATGATAATACGACTCTATAGTGTCAGGCACCATTGCTGGGGGTGATGATAATGCGGCACTATAGTACCAGGCGGCAATGCTGGTGTTGATGATAATACAGCAATGTAATGCCAGGTGGCAATGCTTGGGGTGATGATAATACGGCACTATGGTGCCAGGCGGTAATGCTGGGGGTGATGATAATACGGCACTATAGTGCCAGGCGGCAATGCTGGGGGTGATGATAATACGGCACTGTAGTGCCAGGTGGCAATGCTTGGGTTGATGATAATACGGCACTGTAGTGCCAGGCGGCAATGCTTGGGTTGATGATAATACGGCACTATAGTGCCAGGCGGCAATGTTTGGGGTGATGATAATACGGCACTGAAGTGCCAGGCGGCAATGCTGGGGGTGATGATAATACGGCACTATAGTGCCAGGCAACAATGCTGGGGGTGATGATAATACAACACTAAAGTGCCAGGCGGCAATGCTGGGGTGATGATAATACGGCACTATATTGCCAGGAGGCAATGCTGGGGGTGATGATAATACGGCACTATAGTGCGAGGCGGAAATGCTTGAGGTGATGATAATACAGCACTGTAGTTCCAGGTGGCAATGCTGGGGGTGATGATAATACGGCACTATAGTGCCAGGCGGCAATGCTTGGGGTGATGATAATACAGCACTGCAGTGCCAGGTGGCAATGCTGGGGGTGATGATAATACGGCACTATAGTGCCAGGCGGCAAAGCTGGGGGAGATGATAATACGGCACTATAGTGCGAGGCGGCAATGCTGGGGGTGATGATAATAGGGCATTATAGTGCTAGGCGGCAATGCTAGGGGTGATGATAATACGGCACTATAGTGCCAGGTGGCAATTCTTGGGGTGATGATAATACGGCACAGTAGTGCCAGATGGCAATGCTGGGGGTGATGATAATACGGCGCTATAGTGCCAGGTGGCAATGGTGGGGGTGAAGATAATACAGCACTTTAGTGCCAGGTGGCAATTCCGAGGGTGATGATTATACAGCACTATAATGCCAGGCGGCAATGCTGGGCGTGATGATTAGACCACACTATTGTGCAAAGCAGCAATGATGGGGTGATGATTGTACTGCATAATTGTGCAAAGCAGCAATTATAGGTGTGCTGATTATACCGCACTATAGTGCCAGGCGGCAATGCTTGGAGTGATGATAATACGGCACTATAGTGCCAGGCGGCAATGCTGGGGGTGATGATAATACGGCATTATAGTGCTAGGCACCAATGCTGGGGGTGATAATACTACACTCTACTGCCATGCGGCAATGCTGGGGGTGATGATAATACGGCACTATAGTGCCAGGCGGCAATGCTGGGGGTAATGATAATACGGTACTGTAGTGCCAGGTGCCAAAGCTGAGGGTGATAATACGACACTATAGTGCCAGGCAGCAATGCTGGGGGTGATGATAATGCGGCACTATAGTGCCAGGCGGCAATGATTGGGGTGATGATAAAACAGCACTGTAGAGCAAGGCGGCAATGCTTGGGGTGATGATAATACGGCACTGTAGTGCCAAGTGGCAATGCTAGGGGTGAAGATAATACAGCACTATAGTGCCAGGCGGCAATGCTGGGGGTGATGATAATACGGCAATATAGTGCCAGGCACCAATGCTGGGTGTGATGATAATACGACACTATAGTGTCAAGCGGCAATGCTGGGGGAGATGAAAATACGGCACTATAGTGCAGGCGGCATTGCTGGGGGTGATGATAATACGCACTATAGTGCCAGGCGGCAATGCTTGGGGTGATGATAATACGGCACTGAAGTGCCAGGCGGCAATGCTGGGGGTGATGATAATACGGCACTATAGTGCCAGTTGGCAATGCTGGGGGTGATGATAATATGGCACTATAGTACCAGGCGGCAATGCTGGGGGTGATGATAATACGGCACTATAGTGCCAGGCGGCATTGCTGGGGGTGATGATAATACGGCACTGTAGTGCCAGGCGGCAATGCTTGGAGTGATAATACGGCACTGTAGTGCCAGGCGGTAATGCTGGGGGTGATGATAATATGGCACTGTAGTGCCAGGCGGCAATGCTGGGGGTGATGATAATACGGCACTATAGTGCCAGGCGGCAATGCTGGGGGTGATGATAATACGACACTATAGTGCCAGGCGGCAATGCTTGGGGTGATAATACGGCACTGTAGTGCCAGGCGGTAATGCTGGGGGTGATGATAATATGGCACTGTAGTGCCAGGCGGCAATGCTGGGGGTGATGATAATACGGCACTATAGTGCCAGGCGGCAATGCTGGGGGTGATGATAATACGACACTATAGTGCCAGGCGGCAATGCTTGGGGTGATAATACGGCACTGTAGTGCCAGGCGGCAATGCTGGGGGTGATGATAATACGGCACTATAGAGCCTGGCGGCAATGCTAGGAGTGATGATAATACAGCACTATAGTGCCAGGCGGCAATGCTTGGGGTGATGATAATACGGCACAATAGTGCCAGGCGGCAATGCTGGGGGTGATGATAATACGGCAGTATAGTGCCAGGCGGCAATGCTGGGGGTGATGATAATACGGCAGTATAGTGCCAGGCGGCAATGCTGGGGTCGATGATAATACGGCACAAGAGTGCCAGGAGGCAATGCTTGGGGTGATGATAATGCAGCACTGTAGTGCCAGGTGGGAATGCTAGGGGTGATGATAATACAGCACTATAGTGCCAGGCGGCAATACTGGGGGTGATGTTAATACGGCAATATCGTGCCAGGCGGCAATGCTGAGGGCGATGATAATACGGCACAATAGTGCCAAGCGGCAATGCTTGGGGTGAGGATAATGCGGCACTATAGTGCCAGGCGGCAATGCTGGGGGTGATGATAATACGGCACTATAGTGCCAGGTGGCAATGCTGGGGGTGATGATAATACGGCACTATAGTGCCAGGCGGCAATGCTGGGGGTGATGATAATACGGCACTATAGTGCCAGGCAACAATGCTGGGGGTGATGATAATACAACACTGTAGTGCCAGGTGGCAATGCTGGGGGTGATGATAATACGGCACTATAGTGTCAGGCGGCAATGCTGGGGGTGATGATAATACGGCACTATAGTGTCAGGCGGCAATGCTGGGGGTGATGATAATACGGCGCTATAGAGCCTGACACCATTGCTGGGGGTGATGATAATACGACTCTATAGTGCCAGGCACCATTGCTGGGGGTGATGATAATACGGCACTATAGTGCCAGGCGGCAATGCTGGGGGTGATGATAATACGGCACTATAGTGCCAGGCGGCAATGCTTGAGGTGATGATAATACGGCACTATAGTGCCAGGCGGCAATGCTGGGGGTGATGATAATACGGAACTATAGTGCCAGGTGGCAATGCTAGGGGTGATGATAATACAGCACTTTAGTGCCAGGCGGCAATGCTGGAGGTGATGATAATACGACACTATAGTGCCAGGCGGCAATGCTGGGGGTGATGAAAATACGGCACTATAGTGCCAGGCGGCTATGTTTGGGGTGATGATAATACGGCACTGAAGTGCCAGGCGGCAATGCTGGGGGTGATGATAATACGGCACTATAGTGCCAGGCAACAATGCTGGGGGTGATGATAATACAACACTATAGTGCCAGGCGGCAATGCTGGGGTGATGATAATACGGCACTATATTGCCAGGAGGCAATGCTGGGGGTGATGATAATACGGCACTATAGTGCGAGGCGGCAATGCTTGAGGTGATGATAATACGGCACTATAGTGCCAGGTGGCAATGCTGGGGGTAATGATAATACAGCACTGTAGTTCCAGGTGGCAATGCTGGGGGTGATGATAATATGGCACTATAGTGCCAGGCGGCAATGCTTGGGGTGATGATAATACGGCACTATAGTGCGAGGCGGCAATGCTGGGGGTGATGATAATAGGGCATTATAGTGCTAGGCGGCAATGCTAGGGGTGATGATAATACGGCACTATAGTGCCAGGTGGCAATGGTGGGGGTGAAGATAATACAGCACTTTAGTGCCAGGTGGCAATTCCGAGGGTGATGATTATACAGCACTATAATGCCAGGCGGCAATGCTGGGCGTGATGATTAGACCACACTATTGTGCAAAGCAGCAATGATGGGGTGATGATTGTACTGCATAATTGTGCAAAGCAGCAATTATAGGTGTGCTGATTATACCGCACTATAGTGCCAGGCGGCAATGCTTGGAGTGATGATAATACGGCACTATAGTGCCAGGCGGCAATGCTGGGGGTGATGATAATACGGCATTATAGTGCTAGGCACCAATGCTGGGGGTGATAATACTACACTCTACTGCCATGCGGCAATGCTGGGGGTGATGATAATACGGCACTATAGTGCCAGGCGGCAATGCTGGGGGTAATGATAATACGGTACAGTAGTGCCAGGTGCCAAAGCTGAGGGTGATAATACGACACTATAGTGCCAGGCAGCAATGCTGGGGGTGATGATAATGCGGCACTATAGTGCCAGGCGGCAATGATTGGGGTGATGATAAAACAGCACTGTAGAGCAAGGCGGCAATGCTGGGGGGTGATGATAATACGGCACTGTAGTGCCAGGTGGCAATGCTAGGGGTGAAGATAATACAGCACTATAGTGCCAGGCGGCAATGCTGGGGGTGATGATAATACGGCAATATAGTGCCAGGCACCAATGCAGGGTGTGATGATAATACGACACTATAGTGTCAAGCGGCAATGCTGGGGGAGATGAAAATACGGCACTATAGTGCAGGCGGCATTGCTGGGGGTGATGATAATACGCACTATAGTGCCAGGCGGCAATGCTTGGGGTGATGATAATACGGCACTGAAGTGCCAGGCGGCAATGCTGGGGGTGATGATAATACGGAACTATAGTGCCAGTTGGCAATGCTGGGGGTGATGATAATACGGCACTATAGTGCCAGGCGGCAATGCTGGGGGTGATGATAATACGGCACTGTAGGGCAAGGCGGCAATGCTGGGGGTGATGATAATATGGCACTATAGTACCAGGCGGCAATGCTGGGGGTGATGATAATACGGCACTATAGTGCCAGGCGGCATTGCTGGGGGTGATGATAATACGGCACTGTAGTGCCAGGCGGCAATGCTTGGAGTGATAATACGGCACTGTAGTGCCAGGCGGCAATGCTGGGGGTGATGATAATATGGCACTGTAGTGCCAGGCGGCAATGCTGGGGGTGATGATAATACGGCACTATAGTGCCAGGCGGCAATGCTGGGGGTGATGATAATACAACACTATAGTGCCAGGCGGCAATGCTTGGGGTGATAATACGGCACTGTAGTGCCAGGCGGCAATGCTGGGGGTGATGATAATACGGCACTATAGTGCCTGGCGGCAATGCTAGGAGTGATGATAATACAGCACTATAGTGCCAGGCGGCAATGCTTGGGGTGATGATAATACGGCACTATAGTGCCAGGCGGCAATGCTGGGGGTGATGATAATACGGCACTATAGTGCCTGGCGGCAATGCTAGGAGTGATGATAATACAGCACTATAGTGCCAGGCGGCAATGCTAGGAGTGATGATAATACGGCACTATAGTGCCAGGCGGCAATGCTGGGGGTGATGATAATACGGCAGTATAGTGCCAGGCGGCAATGCTGGGGGTGATGATAATACGGCAGTATAGTGCCAGGCGGCAATGCTGGGGTCGATGATAATACGGCACAAGAGTGCCAGGAGGCAATGCTTGGGGTGATGATAATGCAGCACTGTAGTGCCAGGTGGGAATGCTAGGGGTGATGATAATACAGCACTATAGTGCCAGGCGGCAATACTGGGGGTGATGTTAATACGGCAATATCGTGCCAGGCGGCAATGCTGAGGGCGATGATAATACGGCACAATAGTGCCAAGCGGCAATGCTTGGGGTGAGGATAATGCGGCACTATAGTGCCAGGCGGCAATGCTGGGGGTGATGATAATACGGCACTATAGTGCCAGGTGGCAATGCTGGGGGTGATGATAATACGGCACTATAGTGCCAGGCGGCAATGCTGGGGGTGATGATAATACGGCACTATAGTGCCAGGCAACAATGCTGGGGGTGATGATAATACAACACTGTAGTGCCAGGTGGCAATGCTGGGGGTGATGATAATACGGCACTATAGTGTCAGGCGGCAATGCTGGGGGTGATGATAATACGGCACTATAGTGTCAGGCGGCAATGCTGGGGGTGATGATAATACGGCGCTATAGAGCCAGACACCATTGCTGGGGGTGATGATAATACGACTCTATAGTGCCAGGCACCATTGCTGGGGGTGATGATAATACGGCACTATAGTGCCAGGCGGCAATGCTGGGGGTGATGATAATACGGCACTATAGTGCCAGGCGGCAATGCTTGAGGTGATGATAATACGGCACTATAGTGCCAGGCGGCAATGCTGGGGGTGATGATAATACGGAACTATAGTGCCAGGTGGCAATGCTAGGGGTGATGATAATACAGCACTTTAGTGCCAGGCGGCAATGCTGGAGGTGATGATAATACGACACTATAGTGCCAGGCGGCAATGCTGGGGGTGATGAAAATACGGCACTATAGTGCCAGGCGGCTATGTTTGGGGTGATGATAATACGGCACTGAAGTGCCAGGCGGCAATGCTGGGGGTGATGATAATACGGCACTATAGTGCCAGGCAACAATGCTGGGGGTGATGATAATACAACACTATAGTGCCAGGCGGCAATGCTGGGGTGATGATAATACGGCACTATATTGCCAGGAGGCAATGCTGGGGGTGATGATAATGCGGCACTATAGTGCGAGGCGGCAATGCTTGAGGTGATGATAATACGGCACTATAGTGCCAGGCGGCAATGCTGGGGGTAATGATAATACAGCACTGTAGTTCCAGGTGGCAATGCTGGGGGTGATGATAATACGGCACTATAGTGCCAGGCGGCAATGCTTGGGGTGATGATAATACAGCACTGCAGTGCCAGGTGGCAATGCTGTGGGTGATGATAATACGGCACTATAGTGCCAGGCGGCAAAGCTGGGGGAGATGGTAATACGGCACAATAGTGCGAGGCGGCAATGCTGGGGGTGATGATAATAGGGCATTATAGTGCTAGGCGGCAATGCTAGGGGTGATGATAATACGGTACTATAGTGCCAGGTGGCAATTCTTGGGGTGATGATAATACGGCACAGTAGTGCCAGATGGCAATGCTGGGGGTGATGATAATACGGCGCTATAGTGCAAGGTGGCAATGGTGGGGGTAATGATAATACGGCACTGTAGTGCCAGGTGGCAATGCTGGGGGTGATAATACGACACTATAGTGGCAGTCGGCAATGCTGGGGTTGATGATAATACGGCGCTATAGAGCCAGACACCATTGCTGGGGGTGATGATAATACGACTCTATAGTGCCAGGCACCATTGCTGGGGGTGATGATAATGCGGCACTATAGTACCAGGCGGCAATGCTGGTGTTGATGATAATATGGCACTATAGTGCCAGGCGGCAAAGCTTGGGTTGATGATAATACGGCACTGTAGTGCCTGTTGGCAATGCTTGAGGTGATGATAATACGGCACTATATTGCCAGGCGGCAATATTTGGGGTGATATTAATATGGCACTGTAGTGCCAGGTGGCAATGTTTGGGGTGATGATAATACGGCACTTAGTGCCAGGCGGCAATGCTGAGGGTGAAGATAATACGGCACTATAATGCCAGGCGGCAATGCTGGGCGTGATTATTAGACCGCAGTATTGTGCAAAGCAGCAATGATGGGGGTGATGATTGTACTGCATTATTGTGCAAAGCAGCAATGATGGGGGTGCTGATTATACCGCACTATAGTGCCGGGCGGCAAAGCTTGGGGTGATGATAATACAGCACTGTAGTGCCAGGCGTCAATGCTGGGGGTGATGATAATACGGCACTATAGTGCGAGGCGGCAATGCTTGAGGCGACGATAATACGGCACTGTAGTGCCAGGCGGCAATGCTGGGGGTAATGATAATACAGCACTGTAGTGCCAGGTGGCAATGCTGGGGGTGATGATAATACGGCACTATAGTGCCAGGCGGCAATGCTTGGGGTGATGATAATACAGCACTGTAGTGCCAGGTGGCAATGCTGGGTGTGATGATAATATGGCACTATAGTGCCAGGCACCAATGCTGGGGGTGATGATAATACGACACTATACTGCCAGGCGGCAATGCTGGGGGTGATGATAATACGGCACTATAGTGCCAGGCGGCAATGCTGGGGGTAATGACAATACGGCACTGTAGTGCCAGGAGCCAATGCTGGGCGTGATAATACGACACTATAGTGCCAGGCGGCAATGCTGGGGGTGATGATAATACGGCACTATAGTGCCAGGCGGCAATGCTTGGGGTGATGATAATACGGCACTGTAGTGCCAGGCGGCAATGCTAGGGGTGATGATAATGCAGCACTATAGTGCCAGGCGGCAATGCTGGGGGTGATGATAATACGGCACTATAGTGCGATGCGGTAATGCTGAGGGTGATGATAATAGGGCTGTGACGAACAGCCCACCGCCGTTCGCCCAAATACGGGGGACTGACGGGGGTCCCGCTGCCACCAAAACGCGACGGACAGCGGACCCTGTGTCACCACTATGTCACAATCCCACCACTGACACGGGTGTTTCAGCGGATGGAGGGACGTGACACAATGCCGGCACACGGCTATCACAAGCGCAGTGGGGGCTTATCTTAGTTATCCCACCACAGGCACCATGTGACAAAAATATCCAGCAAGCTAATCTCGCTCTACAATTTGCCGCAGGGGGAGTTTAATTTGGATGCCCCACCACTGCTATCAATCTTCCAAGTACTGCGGGGATTTATGTACATCCCACTTTCTCAGTTCCATTTTGGAACTCGCAGCTCTCCGGCGCCCCCCTTACCCTCAGGTCAGTCAGGGAACTGCACCTAGCATAATTAGTCGCCGGATGGACTGCCTGTTGTGAACCGGCAATTAGGCTTCTGCAGTAAGGGAATTATCAATGCTGTGGCCGCAGCCCCTCATTCAGCAATATAAGACCCTTCTGTACTGCCAGCAAGCCGCAATAGCCGTACACAACGCGCTGCCACCAGTCACGGTTACTTAATTCACAGTGTTAAATTAAGAGGGTCCGTGGCAAACCCCTTGAATTAGTAGCGATTATCTATCAAAGGCGTATAGTTCGATTCTTAGAGCATGGAGACAGGCTAAATATTAAATCATTTATTTTCCGAAAGAGGACAGTGATTACAGATGAAAGTTGCTATAAAATTGAGACATAAAATATGTTCAGTACAAATATAAAATAAAAGGATTAAAAACAGAGGTACACTCACGGTTGTTCATGACTCTTTAGGCAAACCCATGCGGCGGAGAAAGAAGGCGGAGCCACACATCTCCACTCATCTGGAGTTCTTGTCAGCACGAGGATTGGAGCTCTTCTGAGCTGGTTTTGCCCAGGGAATGCCTTATAGACTTTCCTAAGTGACATCACGGAGAGGTGCATTCTGGGTTAATCCCACCTCTTTCATCCAAGTTATGTTTTGGCTACAAAACTTAGATTAGCTATAACTTTATGGGAGAAGCTGGTATGGACTCATCAGTGGTATCATGTTTCCCAGCGTAATGAGCCCATCAAGAAAACATCAAACATCTATGCGATATGACCGTCCATTTGGGAGCAAATCGTCTCTCAGGTTCTGGACAGGTTAGAACTTCGAAAGATACGCGGTATCGAAGCTGGGACCGCTCAGGTTACAAAAATATGATTTTCATATCTCTACTTGGTACGGTTTTCGCAGGGCAGGCTCTTAAAGGTTTACTTCTAACTCCTGATTTCAAACAAAGAGTTTTTTCCGCACTTTTTTTTCTCTTTCAGCTGAGGCTGAGAGAAGCCAAATGGTGTGACAGGAAGTGTCCTAGCTAATTAACATTCCTGCTCTGCCAGAGGAAGTGGCAGGGTTGATAACACTTGGGGGGAAGGAATTCCTACTACTGACAGTTTAAAATGTCCTAGGATGGAGGATTTCTAGCACAGTCCAACAGAAAACATATTTTGCAGACATTGTATATCACACCTCCCCCCTTAAGAGGGCGCTAAGGAGGCATTACCTCTCGGTAATCGGCCATGCGCACCTCAGCGGGTTCGCCCCGGCGAGACAACCCATCGGCATTGCCGTTTTCACTGCCCTTCCTGTGTTTTACAGTAAAGTCGTACTGCTGAAGGGAAAGGCTCCAGCGGAGCAATCTACCATTGGTTCCCGACACTGTGTGCAACCAGCTCAGAGGGTTGTGGTCGGTTACCACCGTGAAGGCGCGTCCGTACAGGTAGGGCTGCAAACGTTGCAGTGCCCACACCATGGCCAGACACTCCTTCTCGATGGTCGAGTATGCCACTTTCCTCGGCAAAAGTTTCTGGCTCAGGTACAACACGGGGTGCTCTTGGTCCCCCGAGTCGACCTGGCTAAGCACAGCACCGAGGCCAAACTCGCTGGCGTCGGTCTGTACCAAAAACGGGCGACTGCTGTCGACTGCTCTCAACACTGGAGAGTTGCACAGGGCTGCTTTCAAAGCTTGGAAAGCCGCCTCACAGTCATCTGTCCAGTTGACTGTTTGGGGTAGCCTCTGCTTGGTGAGGTCAGTCAAGGGTTTGGCAAGGGCGCTATAGTCCTGTACGAACCGCCTGTAGTACCCTGCAGTGCCCAAGAAGGACTTCACCTGTTTCTTGGTCCTGGGGGTGGGCCAGGACACGATTGCTTCCACTTTTTCTGGCTCCGGACTCATGAAACCCCCGCCTACCCGGTGCCCCAGGTAGTGGACCACGCTCATGCCCATCTGGCACTTCCCCGGCTTGATGGTCAGGCCTGCCTGGTGAAGATGCTTGAGCACCACCTGGAGGTGCTGAAGGTGTTCCTCCCAGGTGGAACTGAAGACAGCAATATCGTCTAAGTACGCTACCGCGTACTCCTCCAGTCCCCGAAGCAGGTGGTTGACCATCCGCTGGAAAGTGGCAGGGGCATTTTTCATGCTGAAGGGCATGACCGTGGACTCATACAGTCCAAAGGGGGTGATAAAGGCGGATTTCTCCTGCGCCTCAGGGCTCAGGGGAATCTGCCAGTATCCCCGACTCAAATCCATGATGGATTTGTAGTTGGCGTCTGCCAACCGCTCGAGCAGATCCTCGATGCGCGGCATCGGGTGAGCATCAGAGGTTGTGATGGCATTGAGCCCCCTGTAGTCCACGCAGAACCGGGTGGTTCGATCCTTTTTAGGCACGAGGACTACAGGTGAAGCCCACGCGCTTTTTGACCGTCGAATCACCCCCAGCCTTAACATCTCATCGATCTCTTGGCGCATGACTTGTTGCACTGTTTCAGAGATCCGATAAGGTGTTCGCCGTAATGGGGCGTGATTCCCGGTGTCCACCTCATGAACCGCTAACTCCGTCCTCCCCGGTTGGTTAACACGGCCCGGAAGGGTTCCAGGGTGGCCATCAACTGCAACCGCTGGGATACGGTTAGCGAACCACTTATCTCCATGTCCTCAATGGACCCATCAGCCTTGGCTTGGTCCAGCATGTCCAGGAGGGGATCTTCCTCCCCATCCTCTGGCAGATTGCAGACCGGTAGGACGCAAGCCTCACGTTCGTAGTGCGCCTTCAGCATGTTGACGTGAAAGGCCTTGCGCCTACCCCAAGCATGGTCAAGCGTGACCACGTAGGTGACCGGGTTGAGCTGTTGGTGGACGACGTACGGGCCTTCCCAGGCTGCCTGAAGCTTATCCGTTGGTACAGGGACCAGCACCCACACCTTTTGACCCACCTGGTAGGTCCGCTCCCGGGCGTTCTGGTCGTACCAGCGCTTCTGGTCAGCCTGAGCCTGCGTCATGTTGTCATGCACCAACTGCGTCAAGGTCTGCATCTTGTCACGGAAGCGCATGACATAATCCACGATGGACACTTCTGTGGGGTTTGGCTCATCTTCCCAGGATTCTCTTATCAACCCAAGGGGTCCCCGGACTCGCCTGCCATACAGGAGCTTGAAGGGGGAGAACCCGGTCGAGGCCTGCGGAACTTCTCTGTAAGCGAACAGCAGGTGTGGGAGGTACCGCTCCCAGTCGCGCCCTTGGTTCTCAACCAGTATGCGGAGCATCTGTTTGAGGGTACCGTTGAAGCGTTCACACAAACCATTAGTCTGTGGGTGATACGCACTCGATACCAGGTGCGTCACCTGCATTTTCTCACAGAGAGCCTCCATTAGGCGAGACATGAATTGGGGCCCTTGATCGGTAAGCATCTCCCTGGGAAATCCTACTTTTGAAAAGATGGTCACCAGTGCGTCAGCCACCTTATCTGCCCTGGTTGAAGACAGAGCTACTGCCTCTGGGTACCGGGTAGCGTAGTCTACCACCGTGAGAATGTATCGCTTTCCGGAGCTGCTGGGGACGGACAGCGGTCCTACAATGTCCACCGCGATTCTCTGGAAAGGCTCCTCTATCACCGGCAAAGGAATAAGGGGAGCCTTAAGAGCAGGCCCCGCCTTACCCACTTTTTGACAGGTGGCACAGGAGCGGCAGTAGTGTGCTACATCTCTCCCCATCTTGGGCCAATAGAAGTGTTGAGACAGCCGTGCCTTTGTTTTGCTGATCCCCAAGTGTCCAGCGAGTGGAATCTCATGGGCAATCCGCAACAACTCAGTTCTGAACTGACAGGGGACGACCAGCTGTCTTTCCCTCAACCACTCCTTTTTAGGATCTCCGGGTACTGTCTCCCGGTACAACCTTCCTCGTTCCCAGAACACCCTCTCCTTATCAGACTTGGAGGTGGGCGTCTTGGCGAGACCTCTCAATTTCCCCAGACTCGCATCTAAGTGCAGAGCAGCCTGGAACTCCTTGCTGGAGGCTGCCAGAAGTGACGTCAGGGTACCTTCTTTACTGGGACCCTCTGGAACCGGCTCTGGGTTCACCTCTGGTTCAGTCTCTCCTGTAGCAGCAGAGGGTCCAGAAGACAGTGCGTTACCTGCGATCTGGGCACTCTGACTGCGTGTGACAGCTGCTATGTATGCTGCCTCCCTGGGGATTTCTACAGACCCACCAGCCGGTGCTGCCCTGGGCTCTACCTCCCCATCCACCCCCAACACTTCAGGAGCAGTGCTACTTATGGGCCAGTTACCTTCCTCGGTGGCACTGGTCAGCTGCATGGCATAACCTTCCTCATGGTCCCCATTCAGCTCCCCATTTCCTTGAGCACCGTTGCTTGCGCCTGCCAGGGGTTCCTCAGCCGTCTCACTCCGCAGAGTGACGGGGCTGAGCACCTCGGTACCTGTGGACACATCTACCGTTTCAAAGAAAGGGTTAACGGGTTCAGTCGGCACAGATACATCAACATCATCATTCCTAGGAAAAGAATGGTTATCAGTTTGCTTTGGTACATTCACATCAGCATCAGCATCATACCTGGGGAAAGAATGGTTGTTAGTTGCATCATTACTCATCAAGGCATTAGCAGGTAACACATTCAGTTTCCCATCATCATCATCATCAGGGTTAACGTTACCCTTATTATCAGTTTGGGGAAGGGTGTCAGGGACGTAGTATGCAACCATCCGCCCCAAGTCAGTCCCCAATAAAACATCAGTGGGCAAATTTTCAGACACTCCCACCTCCCTCAACCCGCTCCCAGCACCCCAGTCAAGAAAAACCCGGGCCACTGGCAAGGGACAACGGGTGCCTCCAATCCCGGTGACAGTCAGGGTTTTCCCCTCAACAAACTCTTCAGGGGCCGCCAGTCCAGGACGGATGAGGGTTCGTTCAGCCCCGGTGTCCTTGAGGCCTGTAGCAAGACGGGCCCCCACCTGGACAGGTTGAACGTTGTCGTCAGCCCTCCCAACCACACCTCCCACCAAAAGAACAGAGGCGTTGGGCCCGGGGGCCTTGACTGGGGGGTTCTTCGGCCTATTCGGACAGGCGTAAAAGAAGTGACCAGGCCGCTGGCAGTGGTGACACAGGCGACTGTCAGTAGCCAGCCTGTTGTTGGCAACAGGGATAGGGCTTCCGGAGGGATGGCTAGCTGGGGCACTGGGGTTGGTCGCAGGCTTACCCCCTTTCCAGCTGGTGGCGACTAGCCTCCGCGTCTCGGGCTTCCGGTTGGTCTCGTAGTTGTCGGCGATCTGCGCCGCTTTGTCCGCGTTCGTTGGTTCGCGGTCCAGGATGAACTGTCGGACCTCAGCTGGGCAGAGATGCAGGAACTGGTCTTTGATCATCAGGTCCCGTAGCTGCTCAAAGGATTCAACGGACAGTCCATGGATCCACTGGTCAAAGTGGGTCCTGAGTCCTTGCACCACATCACTGTAGCTATCGTGTGGGCCACGTTGGAGGTGTCAGAACTTCTTTCGGTATACCTCAGGTGTCAGCCGATATTTGGCGATCAGCGCCTCCTTTATGGCGCAATAGTCATCATCATGCGCTTGCGGAAGAGAAGCAAACGCCTCCAGAGCTTTGCCTTTTAGCCCTGGGGTCAAGTACCTGGCCCATTGGTCTTCGGGCAGACGGTACTGTCTGCAGGCTTTCTCAAAGGCTCGCAGAAACGTGTCCAAGTCCCGTCCTTTTCCATCATGGGAAAATGCTCTAGCCGGGGTTTAGGAGTCTGGACGCTGCTGGGCTCACCGCTTCGGGCTGTGGGGGCATTCCACCCCCGCTGGAGCATCTCCAGCTCATGGGCCCTCTGAGCCTCTGCTCGGCGCTCAGCTCTCTCCGCCTCCCGCTCGGCTCGCTGCTCTGCTCTCTCTCGAGCTTGCTGGATCAGCTGCAGGCATCCATCACGGTCTTCGGCAGGGAGTGCGTCCAAGGCCGCTTGCAGATGGGGTCCACCCCGTTCTGGTTGAATGTGGGGCCAGCGCTCATGAGTGGAGCCTCTGCTGCAGCCCCATTGTTACTTGAGCCCGCTTCTGCGTTCGCTGGGCTCTGGTCGTTTTCCCGTTGCACCAGAGCTGCGATCAGTTGGGCTTTGTTTTTGTTCGTGGTGTCGATCCGCCACACCCCACAGAGGGCAATAAGAGATGCCTTGTTATGCTGCTTATACCACTCTGCTCCCATTGTAGCCATGGTTGCCATATAAAAGACAGAAAAGAAAAACGGAGAAAAAGGGAGGGAATACTTGCAAGTACACACTAATGTCTCAGGACTAATAACCACTGAGTCTGTTCTCCAAAACCTATGATGCAGGATTCCCGCAGGAACCGTGCAGGTTTTTAGTGAGAGGAATGATTGCTCAAACCAAATCACTAAGGCTCTAGGATTATCCCACCGCTCTGCCACCAATAAGTGACGAACGGCCCACCGCCGTTCGTCCAAATACAAGGGACTGACGGGGGTCCCGCTGCCACCAAAACGCGACGGACAGCGGACCCTGTGTCACCACTATGTCACAATCCCACCACTGACATATTGATGATAATATGGCACTATAGTGCCAGGCGGCAAAGCTTGGGTTGATGATAATACGGCACTATATTGCCAGGCGGAAATATTTGGGGTGATGATAATACGGCACTGTAGTGCCAGGCGGCAATGTTTGGGGTGATGATAATACGGCACTATATTGCCAGGCGGAAATATTTGGGGTGATGATAATACGGCACTGTAGTGCCAGGCGGCAATGTTTGGGGTGATGATAATACGGCACTTAGTGCCAGGCGGCAATGCTGAGGGTGAAGATAATACGGCACTATAATGCCAGGCGGCAATGCTGGGCGTGATTATTAGACCGCAGTATTGTGCAAAGCAGCAGTGATGGGGGTGATGATTATACCGCACTATAGTGCCAGGCGGCAAAGCTTGGGGTGATGATAATACAGCACTGTAGTGCCAGGCGTCAATGCTGGGGGTGATGATAATATGGCACTATAGTGTCAGGCACCAATGCTGGGGGTGATGATAATACGACACTATACTGCCAGGCGGCAATGCTGGGGGTGATGATAATACGGCACTATAGTGCCAGGCGGCAATGCTGGGGGTAATGACAATACGGCACTGTAGTGCCAGGAGCCAATGCTGGGCGTGATAATACGACACTATAGTGCCAGGCGGCAATGCTGGGGGTGATGATAATACGGAACTATAGTGCCAGGCGGCAATGCTTGGGGTGATGATAATACGGCATTGTAGTGCCAGGCTGCAATGCTAGGGGTGATGATAATACAGCACTATAGTGTCAGGCGGCAATGATGGGGGTGATAATACGGCACTATAGTGCCAGGCACCAATGCTGGGGGTGATGATAATACGACACTATAGTGCCAGGCGGCAATGCTGGGGGTGATGATAATACGGCACTATAGTGCGAGGCGGTAATGCTGGGGGTGATGATAATAGGGCACTATAGTGCTAGGCGGCAATGCTAGGGGTGATGATAATACGGCACTATAGTGCCAGGTGGCAATTCTTGGGGTGATGATAATACGGCACTATAGTGCGATGCGGTAATGCTGGGGGTGATGATAATAGAGCACTATAGTGCTAGACGGCAATGCTAGGGGTGATGATAATACAGCACTATAGTGCCAAATGGCAATGCTGGGGGTGATGATAATACAGCACTATAGTGCCAGATGGCAATGCTAGGGGTGATGATAATACAGCACTATAGTGCCAGGCGGCAATGCTGGGGGTAATGATAATACGGCACTATAGTGCGAGGCGGTAATGCTGGGGGTGATGATAATAGGGCACTATAGTGCTAGGCGGCAATGCTAGGGGTGATGATAATACAGCACTATAGTGCAAGATGGCAATGCTGGGGGTGATGATAATACGGCGCTATAGTGCCAGGCGTCAATGCTTGGGGTGATGATAATACGGCACTGTAGTGCCAGGCGTCAATGCTTGGGGTGATGATAATACGACTCTATAGTGCCAGGCGTCAATGCTTGGGGTGATGATAATACGGCACTGTAGTGCCAGGCGTCAATGCTTGGGGTGATGATAATACGGCACTGTAGTGCCAGGCGGCAATGCTAGGGGTGATGATAATACAGCACTATAGTGCCAGGCGGCAATGCTGGGGGTGATGATAATACGGCACTATAGTGCCAGGCACCAATGCTGGGGGTGATGATAATACGGCACTATAATGCCAGGCACCAATGCTGGGGGTGATGATACTACGACACTATAGTGCCAGGCAGCATTGCTGGGGGTGATAATACGGCACTATAGTGCCAGGCGGCAATGCTTGGGATGATGATAATACGGCACTATAGTGCCAGGCGGCAATGCTGGGGGTGATGATAATACGGCACTATAGAGCCAGGCGGCATTGCTGGGGGTGATGATGATACGGCACGCTAGTGCCAATTGGCAATGCTTGGGGTGATGATAATACGGCACTGTAGTTCCAGGCTGCAATGCTTGGGGTGATGATAATACGGCACTATAGTGCCAGGTGGCATTGCCGGGGGTGATGATAATACGGCACTGTAGTGCCAGGCGGCTATGCTTGGGGTGATGATAATACGGCACTATAGTGCCAGGCGGCATTGCTGGGGGTGATGATAATACGGCACTGTAGTGCCAGGCGGCAATGCTTGGGGTGATGATAATACGGCACTATAGTGCCAGGCGGCATTGCCGGGGGTGATGATAATACGGCACTGTAGTGCCAGGCGGCTATGCTTGGGGTGATGATAATACGGCACTATAGTGCCAGGCGGCATTGCTGGGGGTGATGATAATACGGCACTGTAGTGCCAGGCGGCAATGCTGGGGGTGATGATAATATGGCACTATAGTTCCAGGCGGCAATGCTTGGGGTGATGATAATACGGCACTGTAGTGCCAGGCGGCAATGCATGGGGTGATGATAATACGGCACTATAGTGCCAGGTGGCAATGCTGGGGGTGATGATAATATGGCACTATAGTTCCAGGCGGCAATGCTTGGGGTGATGATAATACGGCACTATAGTGCCAGGCGGCATTGCTGGGGGTGATGATAATACGGCACTGTAGTGCCAGGCGGCAATGCTTGGGGTGATGATAATACGGCACTATAGTGCCAGGTGACAATGCTGGGGGTGATGATAATATGGCACTATAGTTCCAGGCGGCAATGCTTGGGGTGATGATAATACGGCACTGTAGTGCCAGGCGGCAATGCATGGGGTGATGATAATACTGCACTATAGTGCCAGGCGGCAATGCTGGGGGTGATGATAATTCGGCACTATAGTGCCAGGCGGCAATCCTGGGGGTGATGATAATACGGCACTATAGTGCCAGGTGGCAATGCTGAGGGTGATAATAATATGGCACTATAGTGCCAGGCGGCAATGCTGGGGGTGATGATAATTCGGCACTATAGTGCTAAGCGGCAATGCTTGGGTTGATAATAATACGGCTCTGTAGTGCCAGGCACCAATGCTGGAGGTGATGATAATACGGCACTATAGTGCCAGGCGGCATTGCTGGGGGTGATGATAATACGGCACTATAGTGCCAGGCGGCAATCCTGGGGGTGATGAAATACGGCACTATAGTGCCAGGCGGCAATGCTGGGGGTGATGATAATACGGCACTATAGTGCCAGGCGGCAATGCTGGGGGTGATGATAATACGGCGCTATAGTGCCAGGCGGAAATGCTGGGGGTGATGATAATACGGCACTGTAGTGCCAGGCAGCACTAACATATTCCGCAGCGCTTTACAGTTTGCACACATTTTCATCACTGTCCCCGATGGGGCTCACAATCTAAATTCCCTATTAGTATGTCTTTGGAGTGTGGGAGGAAACCCACGCAAACACGGGGAGAACATACAAACTCCTTGCACTATAGTATTATCATCACCCCCAGCATTGCCGCCTGGTAATATAGTGCCGTATTATCATCTCCCCAGCATTGCCGCCTGGCACTATAGTGCCGTATTATCATCTCCCCAGCATTGCCGCCTGGCACTACAGTGCCGTATTATCATCATCCCCAGCATTGCCGCCTGGCACTGTAGTGACATATTATCATCACCCCCAGCATTGCCGCCTGGCACTAAAGTGCCGTATTATTATCATCCCCATTATTGCCGCCTGGCACTACAGTGCCGTATTATCATCAACCCAAGCATTGCCGCCTGGCACTACAGTGCCGTATTATCATCAACCCAAGCATTGCCGCCTGGCACTACAGTGCCGTATTATCATCAACCCAAGCATTGCCGCCTGGCACTACAGTGACGTATTATCATCACCCCAAGCATTGCCGCCTGGCACTATAGTGCCGTATTATCATCACCCCCAGCATTGCCACCTGGCACTATAGTGCCGTGTTATCATCACTCCTAGCATTGCCGCCTGGCACTATAGTGCCGTATTATCATCACCCCCAGCAATGCCGCCTGGCACTAAAGTGCCGTATTATCATCACCCCCAGCAATGCCGCCTGGCACTATAGTGCCGTATTATCATCACCCCCAGCAATGCCGCCTGGCACTATAGTGCCGTATTATCATCACCCCAAGCATTGCCGCCTGGCACTATAGTGCCGTATTATCATCACCCCCAGCATTGCCGCCTGGCACTTCAGTGCCGTATTATCATCACCCCCAGCATTGCCGCCTGGCACTACAGTGCCGTATTATCATTACCCCAAGCATTGCCGCCTGGCACTACAGTGCCGTATTATCATCACCCCCAGCATTGCCGCCTGGCACTTCAGTGACGTATTATCATCACCCCAAGCATTGCCGCCTGGCACTACAGTGCCGTATTATCATCACCCCAAGCATTGCCACCTTGCACTACAGTGCCGTATTATCATCACCCCCAGCATTGCTGCCTGGCACTATAGTGCCGTATTATCATCACCCCCAGCATTTCCGCCTGGCACTATAGTGCCGTATCATCATCGCCCCCAGCATTGCCGCCGGGCACTATAGTGCTGTATTATCATCACCCCCAGCATTGCCGCCTGGCACTACAGTGCAGTATTATCATCACCCCCAGCATTGCCGCCTGGCACTATAGTGCCGTTTTATCATCACCCCCAGCATTGCCGCCTGGCACTATAGTGCCGTATTATCATCACCCCCAGCATTGCCGCCTGGCACTATAGTGCCGTATTATCATCACCCCCAGCATTGCCGCCTGGCACTTTAGTGCCGTATTATCATCACCTCCAGCATTGGTGCCTGGCACTATAGGGCCGTATTATCATCACCCCCAGCATTGCCGCCTGGCACTATAGTGCCGTATTATCATCACCCCCAGCATTGCCGCCTGGCACTATAGTGCCGTATTATCATCTCCCCCAGCATTGCCGCCTGGCACTATAGTGCCATATTATCATCACCGCCAGCATTGCCGCCTGGCACTATAGTGCGTTTTATCATCACCGCCAGCATTGCCGCCTGGCACTACAGTGCCGTATTATCATCACCCCCAGCATTGCCTCCTGGCACTATAGTGCTGTATTATCATCACCCCCAGCATTGCCGCCTGGCATTATAGTGCCGTATTATCATCACCGCCAGCATTGCCGCCTGGCACTATAGTGCCGTATTATCATCACCCGAAGCATTGCCGCCTGGCACTATAGTGCTGTATTATCATCACCCACAGCATTGACGCCTGGCACTATAGTGCCGTATTATCATCACCCCCAGCATTGACGCCTGGCACTACAGTGCCGTATTATCATCTCCCACAGCATTGCCACCTGGCACTTCAGTGCCGTATTATCATCACCCCCAGCTTTGCCGCCTGGCATTATAGTGCCATATTATCATCACCCCCAGCATTGACGCCTGGCACTAGAGTGCCGTATTATCATCACCCCCAGCATTGCCGCCTGGCACTATAGTGCCGTATTATCATCACCCCAAACATTGCCGCCTGGCACTATAGTGCCGTATTATCATCACCCCCAGCAATGCCGCCAGGCACTATAGTGACGTATTTTCATCACCCCCAGCTTTGCCGCCTGGCATTATAGTGCCGTATTATCATCACCCCCAGCTTTGCCGCCTGGCACTATAGTGCCATATTATCATCACCTCCAGCATTGACGCCTGGCACTAGAGTGCCATATTATCATCACCCCCAGCATAGCCGCCTGGCACTATAGTGCCGTATTATCATCACCCCCAGCATTGCCGCCTGGCACTATAGTGCTGTATTATCACCCCCAGCATTGCCGCATGGCACTATAGTGCCGTATTATCATCACCCCCAGCATTGCCGCCTGGCACTATAGTGCCGTATTATCATCACCCCCAGCATTGCCACCTGGCACTCTAGTGCCGTGTTATCATCACCCCCAGCATTGCCACCTGGCACTATAGTGCCGTATTATCATCACCCCCAGCATTGCCGCCTGGCACTATAGTGCCGTATTATCATCACCCCCAGTAATGCCGCCTGGCACTATAGTGCCGTATTATCATCACCCCCAGCATTGCCGCCTGGCATTATAGTGCCGTATTATCATCACCCCCAGCATTGCCGCCTGGCACTTCAGTGCCGTAATTTCATCACCCCAAACATTGCCGCCTGGCACTATAGTGCCGTATTATCATCACCCCCAGCAATGCCGCCTGGCACTATAGTGCCGTATTTTCATCACCCCCAGCATTGCCGCCTGGCACTATAGTGCTGTATTATCATCACCCCCAGCATTGCCGCCTGGCACTATAGTGCCGTATTATCATCACCCCCAGCATTGCCGTCTGGCACTAAAGTGCCGTATTATCATCACCCCCAGCATTGCCGCCTGGCACTACAGTGCCGTATTATCATCACCCCAAACATTGCCGCCTGGCATTATAGTGCCATATTATCATCACCCCCAGCATTGACGCCTGGCACTTTAGTGCTGTATTATCATCCCCAGCATTGCCGCATGGCACTACATTGCCGTATTATCATCACCCCCCGCATTGCCGCCTGGCACTATAGTGCCTTATCATCACCCCCAGCATTGCCGCCTGGAACAATAGTGCCGCATTATCCTCACCCCAAGCATTGCCGCCTGGCACTATTGTGCGTATTATCATCGCCCCCAGCATTGCCGCCTGGCACGATACTGCTGTATTATCATCACCCCCAGCATTGCCGCCTGGCACTATAGTGCCGTATTGTCATCACCCCCAGCATTGCCGCCTGACACTATAGTGCCGTATTATCATCACCCCCAGCATTGCCGCCTGGCACTATAGTGCTGTATTATCATCTCCCCCAGCATTGCCGCCTGGCACTATAGTGCCGTATTATCATCACCCCCAGCATTGCCGCCTGGCACTATAGTGCCGTATTATCATCACCCCCAGCATTGCCGCCTGGCACTATAGTGTTGTATTTTAACCCCCAGCATTGCCGCCTGGCACTTCAGTGCCGTGTTATCATCACCCCAAACACTGCCGCCTGGCACTATTGTGCCGTATTATCATCACCCCCAGCAATTCCGCCTGGCACTATAGTGCCGTATTTTCATCACCCCCAGCATTGCCGCCTGGCACTAAAGTGCCGCATTATCATCACCCCCAAGCATTGCCGCCAGGCCCAACAGTGTCGTATTTTCATCACCCCCAGCATTGGTTCCTGGAACTAAAGTGCCGTATTATCATCACCCCAAGCATTGCCGCCAGGCACTATAGCGCCGTATTATCATCACCCCCAGCATTGCCGCCTGGCATTATAGTGCCATATTATCATCACCCCCAGCATTGACGCCTGGCACTACAGTGCCGTATTATCAACACGCCCAACATTGCCGAATTGCACTATAGTGTTGTATTTTAACCCCCAGCATTGTCACCTGGCACTATCATGCCGTATTATCATCACCCCCAGCATTGCCGCCTGGCACTATCATGCCGTATTATCATCATCCCCATTATTGCCACCTGGCAGTATAGCGCCATATAATCATCACCCCAAGCATTGCCACCTGGCGCTATAGTGCCGTATTAACATCACCTTCAGCATTGCCGCCTGGCACTATAGTGCCGTATTATCATCACCCCCAGCATTGCCGCCTGGCACTATAGTGCCGTATTATCATCACCCCCAGCATTGCCGCCTGGCACTATAGTGCTGTATTATCATCACCCCTAGCATTGCCACCTGGCACTACAGTGCCATATTATCACCTCAAGCATTGCCGCCTGGCACTATAGTGCCGTATTATCATCGCCCCAGCATTGCCGCCTGGCAGTGTAGTGTTGTATTATCATCACCCCCAGCATTGTTGCATGGCACTATAGTGCCGTATTATCATCACCCCCAGCATTGCCGCCTGGCACTACAGTGCCGTATTATCATCACCCCCAGCATTGCCGCATGGCACTACAGTGCCGTATTATCATCACCCCCAGCATTGCCACCTGGCACTATAGTGCTGTATTATCATCACCCCTAGCATTGCCGCATGGCACTACAGTGCCGTATTATCATCACCCCCAGCATTGCCGCCTGGCACTATAGTGCCGTATTATCATTGCCCCAGCATTGCCGCCTGGCAGTATAGTGTTGTATTATCATCACCCCCAGCATTGTTGCCTGGCACTATAGTGCCGTATTATCATCACCCCCAGCATTGCCTCCTGGCACTACAGTGCCGTATTATCATCACCCCCAGCATTGCCGCCTGGCACTTCAGTGACGTATTATCATCACCCCAACCATTGCCGCCTGGCACTATAGTGCCGTATTATCATCACCCCAATTATTGCCGCCTGGCACTATAGTGCCGTATTATCATCACCCCCAGCATTGCCGCCTGGCACTACAGTGCCGTATTATCATCACCCCCAGCATTGCCGCCTGGCACTACAGTGCCGTATTATCATCACCCCCAGCATTGCCGCCTGGCACTATAGTGCCGTTTTATCATCACCCCAAGCATTGCCGCCTGGCAGTATAGTGTTGTATTATCATCACCCCCAGCATTGGTGCCTGGCACTATAGTGCCGTATTATCATCACCCCCAGCATTGCCGCCTGGCACTATAGTGCCGTATTATCATCACCCCCAGCATTGCCGCCTGGCACTATAGTGCCGTATTATCATCACCCCCAGCATTGCCGCCTGGCACTATAGTGCCGTATTATCATCACCCCCAGCATTGCCGCCTGGCACTATAGTGCCGTATTATCATCACCCCCAGCATTGCCGCCTGGCACTATAGTGCCGTATTATCATCACCCCCAGCATTGCCGCCTGGCACTATAGTGCCGTTTTATCATCACCGCCAGCATTGCCGCCTGGCACTACAGTGCCGTATTATCATCACCCCCAGCATTGCCGCCTGGCACTACAGTGCCGTATTATCATCACCCCCAGCATTGCCGCCTGGCACTATAGTGCCGTTTTATCATCACCCCAAGCATTGCCGCCTGGCAGTATAGTGTTGTATTATCATCACCCCCAGCATTGGTGACTGGCACTATAGTGCCGTATTATCATCACCCCCAGCATTGCCGCCTGGCACTATAGTGCCGTATTATCATCACCCCCAGCATTGCCGCCTGGCACTATAGTGCCGTATTATCATCACCCCCAGCATTGCCGCCTGGCACTATAGTGCCGTATTATCATCACCCCCAGCATTGCCGCCTGGCACTATAGTGCCGTATTATCATCACCCCCAGCATTGCCGCCTGGCACTATAGTGCCGTATTATCATCACCCCCAGCATTGCCGCCTGGCACTATAGTGCCGTTTTATCATCACCGCCAGCATTGCCGCCTGGCACTACAGTGCCGTATTATCATCACCCCAAGCATTGCCGCCTGGCACTATAGTGCTGTTTTATCATCACCCCCAGCATTGCCGCCTGGCACTTTAGTGCCGTATTATCATCACCCCAAGCATTGCCACCTGGCACTACAGTGCCATATTGTCATCACCCCAACCATTGCCGCCTGGCACTACAGTGCCGTATTATCATCACCCCCAGCATTGCCGCCTGGCACTTCAGTGACGTATTATCATCACCCCAAGCATTTCCGCCTGGCACTATAGTGCCGTATCATCATCACCCCCAGCAATGCCGCCTGGCACTATAATGCCGTATTATCATCACCCCCAGCATTGCCGCCTGGCACTACAGTGCCGTATTATCATCACCCCAAGCATTGCCGCCTGGCACTACAGTGCCGTATTATCATTACCCCAAGCATTGCCGCCTGGCACTACAGTGCCGTATTATCATCACCCCCAGCATTGCCACCTGGCACTTCAGTGACGTATTATCATCACCCCAAGCATTGCCGCCTGGCACTATAGTGCTGTATTATCATCACCCCCAGCATTGCCGCCTGGCACTACAGTGCCGTATTATCATCACCCCAAGCATTGCCGCCTGGCACTACAGTTCCGTATTATCATCACCCCAAGCATTTCCGCCTGGCACTATAGTGCCGTATCATCATCGCCCCCAGCATTGCCGCCTGGCACTATAGTGCCGTATTATCATCACCAGCAGCATTGCCGCCTGGCACTATAGTGGCTTATTATCATCACCCCCAGCATTACCGGCTGGCACTATAGTGCCGTATTTTCATCACCCCCAGCATTGCCGCCTGGCACTATAGTGCGGTATTATCATCACCCCCAGCATTGCCGCCTGGCACTGTAGTGCCATATTATCATCACCCCCAGCATTGCCGCCTGGCACTATAGTGCCGTATTATCATCACCCCCAGCATTGCCACCTGGCACTATAGTGTCGTATTATCATCACCCCTAGCTTTGCCACCTGGCACTATAGTGCCTTATTATTATCACCCCCAGCATTGCAGCCTGGCACTATAGTGCCGTATTATCATCACCCCCAGTATTGCTGCCTGGCACTACAGTGCCGTATTATCATCACCCTAAGCATTGCCGCCTGGCACTACAGTGCCGTATTATCATCACCCCAAGCATTGCCGCCTGGCACTATAGTGCCGTATTTTCTTCACCCCCAGCATTACCGCCTGGCACTATAGTGCCATATTATCATCACCCTCAGCATTACCGCCTGGCACTATAGTGCCGTATTATCATCACCCCCAGCATTGCCACCTGGCAGTATAGTGCCGTATTATCATCACCTCCAGCATTGCCGCCTGGCACTATAGTGTCGTATTATCAACACCCCTAGCATTGCCCCCTGGCACTTCAGTGCCGTATTATCATCACCCCCAGCATTGCCACCTGGCACTATAGTGTCGTATTATCAACACCCCTAGCATTGCCCCCTGGCACTTCAGTGCCGTATTATCATCACCCCCAGCAATGCCGCCTGGCACTATAGTGCCGTATTATCATCACCACTAGCATTGCCGCCTGGCACTATAGTGCCGTATTATCATCACCCCAAGCTTTGCCGCCTGGCACTACAGTGCCGTATTATCATCACCCCAAGCATTGCCGCCTGGCACTATAGTGCCGTATTATCATCACCTCGAGCATTGCCGCCTGGCACTATAGTGCTGTATTATCACCCCCAGCATCGCCGCCTGGCACTATAGTGTTGTATTATCACCACCAGCAATGCCGCCTGGCACTATAGTGCCGTATTATCATCACCACTAGCATTGCCGCCTGGCACTACAGTGCCGTATTATCATCACCCCAAGCTTTGCCGCCTGGCACTACAGTGCCGTATTATCATCACCCCAAGCATTGCCGCCTGGCACTATAGTGTTGTATTATCACCCCCAGCATTGGCTCCTGGCACTACAGTGCCGTGTTATCATTACCCCCAGCATTGGTGCCTGGCACTAAAGTGCCATATTATCATCACCCCTAGCATTGACGCCTGCTACTATAGTGCCGTATTGTCATCACCCCCAGCATTGCCGCCTGGCACTACAGTGCTGTATTATCATCACCCCAAGCATTGCCGCCTGGCACTATAGTGCGGTATAATCAGCACCCCCATCATTGCTGCTTTGCACAATAATGCAGAATAGTCATCAACCCATCATTACTGCTTTGCCCAATAGTGCGGACTAATCACGACCAGCATTGCCGCCTGGCATTATAGTGCCGTATAATCATGACCCCCGGCATTGCCACCTGGCACTATAGTGCCGCATTATCTTCACCCTCAGCATTGCCGCCTGGCACTAAGTGCCGTATTATCATCACCCCAAACATTGCCGTCTGGCACTACAGTGCCGTATTATCTTCACCCCCAGCATTGCCACCTGGCACTACAGTGTCGTATTATCATTACCCCAAGCATTGCCACCTGGCACTAGAGTGCCGTATTATCATCACCCCCAGCATTGCCGACTGGCTTTATAGTGCCGTATTATCATTACCCCCAGCATTGGTGCCTGGCACTACAGTGCCATATTATCATCACCCCTAGAATTGCCGGCTGGCATACAGTGACGTATTATCATCACCCTAAGCATTACCGCCTGGCACTACAGTGCTGTATTATCATCACCCCAATCATTGCCGCCTGGCACTATAGTGCGGTATAATCAGCAGCCACATCATTGCTGCTTTGCACATTAATGCAGTACAATCATCACCCCCATCATAGCTGCTTTGCACAATAGTGCGGTCTAATCATGCCCATCATTGCCGCCTGGCATTATAGTGCCGTATAATTATGACCCCCGGCATTGCCACCTGGCACTAAAGTGCCGTATTATCTTCACCCTCAGCATTGCCG
This sequence comes from Dendrobates tinctorius, assembly GCF_039654945.1. Classification (NCBI taxonomy): domain Eukaryota; kingdom Metazoa; phylum Chordata; class Amphibia; order Anura; family Dendrobatidae; genus Dendrobates; species Dendrobates tinctorius. Next base: position 20,541,909 of record NW_027361878.1, read on the forward strand.
CCTGGCACTAAGTGCCGTATTATCATCACCCCAAACATTGCCGTCTGGCACTACAGTGCGTTATTATCATCACCCCAAGCATTGCCACCTGGCACTACAGTGCCGTATTATCATCACTCCAAGCTTTGCTGCCTGGCACTATAGTGTCGTATTATCATCACCCCCAGCATTGCCGCCTGGCACTACAAAGCTGTATTATCATCACCCCAAGCATTGCCGCCTGGCACTATAGTGCCGTATTATCATCACCCCCAGCATCGCCACCTGGCACTACAAAGCTGTATTATCATCACCCCAAGCATTGCCGCCTGGCACTATAGTGCCGTATTATCATCACCCCCAGCATTGCCGCCTGGCACTATAGTGCCGTATTATCATCACCCCCAGCATTGCCGCCTGGCACTATAGTGCCGTATTATCATCACCCCCAGCATTGACGCCTGGCACTATAGAGTCGTATTATCATCACCCGCAGCATTGTTGCCTGGCACGATAGTGCCGTAATATCATAACCCCCAGCATTGCCGCCTGGCACTATAGTCCTGTATTATCATCACCCCCAGCATTGACGCCTGGCACTACAGTGCCGTATTATCATCACCCCCAGCATTGTCGCCTGGCACTATAGTGTCGTATTATCATCACCCCCAGCATTGCCGCCTGGCACTATTGTGCCGTATTATCATCACCCCCAGCAAGGCCGCCTGGCACTATAGTGTTGTATTATCATCCCCAGCATTGCCGACTGGCACTATAGTGCGGTATTATCATTACCCCAAGCACTGCCGCCTAGCGCTATAGTGCCGTATTATCACCCCCAGCATTGCCGCCTGGCACTATCATGCCGTATTATCATCACCCCCATCATTGCCACCTGGCAGTTTAGCGCCATATAATCATCACCCCAAGCATTGCCGCCTGGCACTAGAGTGCTGTATTATCATCACCCCCAGCATTGCCGCCTGCCACTATAGTGCTGTATTATCATCACCCCCAGCATTGCCGCCTGGCACTACAGTGCCGTATTATCATCACTCCTAGCATTGCCGCCTGGCACTTCAGTGCCGTATTATCATCACCCCTAGCAATGCTGCCTGGCACTATAGTGCCGTATTATCATCACCCCCAGCATTGCAGCCTGGCACTATCGTGCCGTGTTATCACTCCTAGCATTGCCGCCTGGCACTGTTGTGCCGTATTATCACCCCCAGCATTGCCACCTGGCACTATAGTGCTGTATTATCACCCCCACCATTGCCGCCTGGCACTATAGTGTCGTATTATCATCACCCCTAGAATTGCCGCCTGGCACTATAGTGCCGTATTATCATCACCCCCAGCATTGCCGCCTAGCAGTATAGTGTCGTATTATCATCACAACCAGCATTGGTGTCTGGCACTAAAGTGCCATATTATCATCACCCCCAGCATTGCCGCCTGGCGCTATAGTGCCGTATTATCATCACCCCCAGCATTGCCGCCTGGCACTATAGTGTCGTATTATCATCACCCCCCAGCATTGGTGCCTGGCACTATAGTGTGGTATTATCACCCCCAGCATTGGTGCCTGGCACTATAGTGCCGTATTATCATCACCCCCAGCATTGCCAACTGGCAGTTCAGTGCCGTATTATCATCACCCCCAGCATTGCCGCCTAGCAGTATAGTGTCGTATTATCATCACAACCAGCATTGGTGTCTGGCACTAAAGTGCCATATTATCATCACCCCCAGCATTGCCGCCTGGCGCTATAGTGCCGTATTATCATCACCCCCAGCATTGCCGCCTGGCACTATAGTGTCGTATTATCATCACCCCCCAGCATTGGTGCCTGGCACTATAGTGTGGTATTATCACCCCCAGCATTGCCGCCTGGCACTATAGTGCCGTATTATCATCACCCCCAGCATTGCCGCCTGGCACTATAGTGCCGTATTATCATCACCCCTAGCATTGCCACCTGGCACTACAGTGCCGTATTATCATCACCCCTAGCATTGTCGCCTGGCACTATAGTGCCGTATTATCATCACCCCCAGCATTGCCAACTGGCACTACAGTGCCGTATTATCATCACCCCCAGCATTGCCGCCTGGCACTATAGTGCCGTATTATCATCACCCCCAGCAATGCCGCCTGGCACTATAGTGCCGTATTATCATCACTCCAAGCATTGCCGCCAGGCACTATAGTGTGGTATTATCACCCCCAGCATTGGTGCCTGGCACTATAGTGCCGTATTATCATCACCCCCAGCATTGCCAACTGGCAGTTCAGTGCCGTGTTATCATCACCTCCAGCATTGCCGCCTGGCACTATAGTGCCGTATTATCATCACCCCCAGCATTGCCGCCTGGCTCTATAGTGCCGTATTATCATCACCCCTAGAATTGCCGCCTGGCACTATAGTGCCGCATTATCATCACCCCCAGCATTGGTGCCTGGCACTATAGTGCCGTATTATCATCAACCCTAGCACTGCCACCTGGAACTATAGTGCCCTATTATCATCACCCCCAGCATTGCCGCCTCGCACTATAGTGCCGCATTATCATCACCCCCAGCATTGATGCCTGGCACTATAGTGCCGTATTATCATCACCCCTAGCACTGCCACCTGGAACTATAGTGCCCTATTATCATCACCCCCAGCATTGCCGCCTCGCACTATAGTGCCGTATTATCATCACCCACAGCACTGACGCCTGGCACTATATTGCCTTATCATCACCCTCAGCATTGCCACCTGGCACTATAGTGCCGCATTATCCTCGCCCCAGCATTGCCGCCTGGAACGATACTGCCGTATTATTATCACCCCCAGCATTGACGCCTGGCACTATAGTGCCGTATTATCATCACCCCCAGCATTGCCGCCTGGCACTATAGTGCTGTATTATTATTTCCCCAGCATTGCCGCCTGGCTCTATAGTGTCGTATTATCATCACGCCCAACATTGCCGAATGGCACTATAGTGTTGTATTTTAACCCCCAGCATTGTCACCTGGCACTATAGTGCCGTATTATCATCACCCCAAGCATTGCCGCCTGCCACTATAGTGCCGTATTATCATCACCTCCAGCATTGCCGCCTGGCACTATAGTGCCGTATTATCATCACCCCCAGCATTGCCGCCTGGCTCTATAGTGCCGTATTATCATCACCCCTAGAATTGCCGCCTGGCACTATAGTGCCGCATTATCTTCACCCCCAGCATTGGTGCCTGGCACTATAGTGCCGTATTATCATCACCCCTAGCACTGCCACCTGGAACTATAGTGCCCTATTATCATCACCCCCAGCATTGCCGCCTCGCGCTATAGTGCCGCATTATCATCACCCCCAGCATTGGTGCCTGGCACTATAGTGCCGTATTATCATCACCCCTAGCACTGCCACCTGGAACTATAGTGCCCTATTATCATCACCCCCAGCATTGCCGCCTCGCACTATAGTGCCGTATTATCATCACCCCCAGCATTGCCGCCTGGCACTATAGTGCCGTATTATCATCACTCCAAGCATTGCCGCCTGGCACTACAAAGCTGTATTATCATCTCCCCAAGCATTGCCGCCTAGCACTATAGTGCCGTATTATCATCACCCCCAGCATTGCCGCCTGGCACTATAGTGCCGTATTATCATCACCCCCAGCATTGCCACCTGGCACTCTAGTGCCGTGTTATCATCACCCCCAGCATTGCCACCTGGCACTATAGTGCCGTATTATCATCACCCCCAGCATTGCCGCCTGGCACTATAGTGCCGTATTATCATCACCCCCAGTAATGCCGCCTGGCACTATAGTGCCGTATTATCATCACCCCCAGCATTGCCGCCTGGCATTATAGTGCCGTATTATCATCACCCCCAGCATTGCCGCCTGGCACTTCAGTGCCGTAATTTCATCACCCCAAACATTGCCGCCTGGCACTATAGTGCCGTATTATCATCACCCCCAGCAATGCCGCCTGGCACTATAGTGCCGTATTTTCATCACCCCCAGCATTGCCGCCTGGCACTATAGTGCTGTATTATCATCACCCCCAGCATTGCCGCCTGGCACTATAGTGCCGTATTATCATCACCCCCAGCATTGCCGTCTGGCACTAAAGTGCCGTATTATCATCACCCCCAGCATTGCCGCCTGGCACTACAGTGCCGTATTATCATCACCCCAAACATTGCCGCCTGGCATTATAGTGCCATATTATCATCACCCCCAGCATTGACGCCTGGCACTTTAGTGCTGTATTATCATCCCCAGCATTGCCGCATGGCACTACATTGCCGTATTATCATCACCCCCCGCATTGCCGCCTGGCACTATAGTGCCTTATCATCACCCCCAGCATTGCCGCCTGGAACAATAGTGCCGCATTATCCTCACCCCAAGCATTGCCGCCTGGCACTATTGTGCGTATTATCATCGCCCCCAGCATTGCCGCCTGGCACGATACTGCTGTATTATCATCACCCCCAGCATTGCCGCCTGGCACTATAGTGCCGTATTGTCATCACCCCCAGCATTGCCGCCTGACACTATAGTGCCGTATTATCATCACCCCCAGCATTGCCGCCTGGCACTATAGTGCTGTATTATCATCTCCCCCAGCATTGCCGCCTGGCACTATAGTGCCGTATTATCATCACCCCCAGCATTGCCGCCTGGCACTATAGTGCCGTATTATCATCACCCCCAGCATTGCCGCCTGGCACTATAGTGTTGTATTTTAACCCCCAGCATTGCCGCCTGGCACTTCAGTGCCGTGTTATCATCACCCCAAACACTGCCGCCTGGCACTATTGTGCCGTATTATCATCACCCCCAGCAATTCCGCCTGGCACTATAGTGCCGTATTTTCATCACCCCCAGCATTGCCGCCTGGCACTAAAGTGCCGCATTATCATCACCCCCAAGCATTGCCGCCAGGCCCTACAGTGTCGTATTTTCATCACCCCCAGCATTGGTTCCTGGAACTAAAGTGCCGTATTATCATCACCCCAAGCATTGCCGCCAGGCACTATAGCGCCGTATTATCATCACCCCCAGCATTGCCGCCTGGCATTATAGTGCCATATTATCATCACCCCCAGCATTGACGCCTGGCACTACAGTGCCGTATTATCAACACGCCCAACATTGCCGAATTGCACTATAGTGTTGTATTTTAACCCCCAGCATTGTCACCTGGCACTATCATGCCGTATTATCATCACCCCCAGCATTGCCGCCTGGCACTATCATGCCGTATTATCATCATCCCCATTATTGCCACCTGGCAGTATAGCGCCATATAATCATCACCCCAAGCATTGCCACCTGGCGCTATAGTGCCGTATTAACATCACCTTCAGCATTGCCGCCTGGCACTATAGTGCCGTATTATCATCACCCCCAGCATTGCCGCCTGGCACTATAGTGCCGTATTATCATCACCCCCAGCATTGCCGCCTGGCACTATAGTGCTGTATTATCATCACCCCTAGCATTGCCACCTGGCACTACAGTGCCATATTATCACCTCAAGCATTGCCGCCTGGCACTATAGTGCCGTATTATCATCGCCCCAGCATTGCCGCCTGGCAGTGTAGTGTTGTATTATCATCACCCCCAGCATTGTTGCATGGCACTATAGTGCCGTATTATCATCACCCCCAGCATTGCCGCCTGGCACTACAGTGCCGTATTATCATCACCCCCAGCATTGCCGCATGGCACTACAGTGCCGTATTATCATCACCCCCAGCATTGCCACCTGGCACTATAGTGCTGTATTATCATCACCCCTAGCATTGCCGCATGGCACTACAGTGCCGTATTATCATCACCCCCAGCATTGCCGCCTGGCACTATAGTGCCGTATTATCATTGCCCCAGCATTGCCGCCTGGCAGTATAGTGTTGTATTATCATCACCCCCAGCATTGTTGCCTGGCACTATAGTGCCGTATTATCATCACCCCCAGCATTGCCTCCTGGCACTACAGTGCCGTATTATCATCACCCCCAGCATTGCCGCCTGGCACTTCAGTGACGTATTATCATCACCCCAACCATTGCCGCCTGGCACTATAGTGCCGTATTATCATCACCCCAATTATTGCCGCCTGGCACTATAGTGCCGTATTATCATCACCCCCAGCATTGCCGCCTGGCACTACAGTGCCGTATTATCATCACCCCCAGCATTGCCGCCTGGCACTACAGTGCCGTATTATCATCACCCCCAGCATTGCCGCCTGGCACTATAGTGCCGTTTTATCATCACCCCAAGCATTGCCGCCTGGCAGTATAGTGTTGTATTATCATCACCCCCAGCATTGGTGCCTGGCACTATAGTGCCGTATTATCATCACCCCCAGCATTGCCGCCTGGCACTATAGTGCCGTATTATCATCACCCCCAGCATTGCCGCCTGGCACTATAGTGCCGTATTATCATCACCCCCAGCATTGCCGCCTGGCACTATAGTGCCGTATTATCATCACCCCCAGCATTGCCGCCTGGCACTATAGTGCCGTATTATCATCACCCCCAGCATTGCCGCCTGGCACTATAGTGCCGTATTATCATCACCCCCAGCATTGCCGCCTGGCACTATAGTGCCGTTTTATCATCACCGCCAGCATTGCCGCCTGGCACTACAGTGCCGTATTATCATCACCCCCAGCATTGCCGCCTGGCACTACAGTGCCGTATTATCATCACCCCCAGCATTGCCGCCTGGCACTATAGTGCCGTTTTATCATCACCCCAAGCATTGCCGCCTGGCAGTATAGTGTTGTATTATCATCACCCCCAGCATTGGTGACTGGCACTATAGTGCCGTATTATCATCACCCCCAGCATTGCCGCCTGGCACTATAGTGCCGTATTATCATCACCCCCAGCATTGCCGCCTGGCACTATAGTGCCGTATTATCATCACCCCCAGCATTGCCGCCTGGCACTATAGTGCCGTATTATCATCACCCCCAGCATTGCCGCCTGGCACTATAGTGCCGTATTATCATCACCCCCAGCATTGCCGCCTGGCACTATAGTGCCGTATTATCATCACCCCCAGCATTGCCGCCTGGCACTATAGTGCCGTTTTATCATCACCGCCAGCATTGCCGCCTGGCACTACAGTGCCGTATTATCATCACCCCAAGCATTGCCGCCTGGCACTATAGTGCTGTTTTATCATCACCCCCAGCATTGCCGCCTGGCACTTTAGTGCCGTATTATCATCACCCCAAGCATTGCCACCTGGCACTACAGTGCCATATTGTCATCACCCCAACCATTGCCGCCTGGCACTACAGTGCCGTATTATCATCACCCCCAGCATTGCCGCCTGGCACTTCAGTGACGTATTATCATCACCCCAAGCATTTCCGCCTGGCACTATAGTGCCGTATCATCATCACCCCCAGCAATGCCGCCTGGCACTATAATGCCGTATTATCATCACCCCCAGCATTGCCGCCTGGCACTACAGTGCCGTATTATCATCACCCCAAGCATTGCCGCCTGGCACTACAGTGCCGTATTATCATTACCCCAAGCATTGCCGCCTGGCACTACAGTGCCGTATTATCATCACCCCCAGCATTGCCACCTGGCACTTCAGTGACGTATTATCATCACCCCAAGCATTGCCGCCTGGCACTATAGTGCTGTATTATCATCACCCCCAGCATTGCCGCCTGGCACTACAGTGCCGTATTATCATCACCCCAAGCATTGCCGCCTGGCACTACAGTTCCGTATTATCATCACCCCAAGCATTTCCGCCTGGCACTATAGTGCCGTATCATCATCGCCCCCAGCATTGCCGCCTGGCACTATAGTGCCGTATTATCATCACCAGCAGCATTGCCGCCTGGCACTATAGTGGCTTATTATCATCACCCCCAGCATTACCGGCTGGCACTATAGTGCCGTATTTTCATCACCCCCAGCATTGCCGCCTGGCACTATAGTGCGGTATTATCATCACCCCCAGCATTGCCGCCTGGCACTGTAGTGCCATATTATCATCACCCCCAGCATTGCCGCCTGGCACTATAGTGCCGTATTATCATCACCCCCAGCATTGCCACCTGGCACTATAGTGTCGTATTATCATCACCCCTAGCTTTGCCACCTGGCACTATAGTGCCTTATTATTATCACCCCCAGCATTGCAGCCTGGCACTATAGTGCCGTATTATCATCACCCCCAGTATTGCTGCCTGGCACTACAGTGCCGTATTATCATCACCCTAAGCATTGCCGCCTGGCACTACAGTGCCGTATTATCATCACCCCAAGCATTGCCGCCTGGCACTATAGTGCCGTATTTTCTTCACCCCCAGCATTACCGCCTGGCACTATAGTGCCATATTATCATCACCCTCAGCATTACCGCCTGGCACTATAGTGCCGTATTATCATCACCCCCAGCATTGCCACCTGGCAGTATAGTGCCGTATTATCATCACCTCCAGCATTGCCGCCTGGCACTATAGTGTCGTATTATCAACACCCCTAGCATTGCCCCCTGGCACTTCAGTGCCGTATTATCATCACCCCCAGCATTGCCACCTGGCACTATAGTGTCGTATTATCAACACCCCTAGCATTGCCCCCTGGCACTTCAGTGCCGTATTATCATCACCCCCAGCAATGCCGCCTGGCACTATAGTGCCGTATTATCATCACCACTAGCATTGCCGCCTGGCACTATAGTGCCGTATTATCATCACCCCAAGCTTTGCCGCCTGGCACTACAGTGCCGTATTATCATCACCCCAAGCATTGCCGCCTGGCACTATAGTGCCGTATTATCATCACCTCGAGCATTGCCGCCTGGCACTATAGTGCTGTATTATCACCCCCAGCATCGCCGCCTGGCACTATAGTGTTGTATTATCACCACCAGCAATGCCGCCTGGCACTATAGTGCCGTATTATCATCACCACTAGCATTGCCGCCTGGCACTACAGTGCCGTATTATCATCACCCCAAGCTTTGCCGCCTGGCACTACAGTGCCGTATTATCATCACCCCAAGCATTGCCGCCTGGCACTATAGTGTTGTATTATCACCCCCAGCATTGGCTCCTGGCACTACAGTGCCGTGTTATCATTACCCCCAGCATTGGTGCCTGGCACTAAAGTGCCATATTATCATCACCCCTAGCATTGACGCCTGCTACTATAGTGCCGTATTGTCATCACCCCCAGCATTGCCGCCTGGCACTACAGTGCTGTATTATCATCACCCCAAGCATTGCCGCCTGGCACTATAGTGCGGTATAATCAGCACCCCCATCATTGCTGCTTTGCACAATAATGCAGAATAGTCATCAACCCATCATTACTGCTTTGCCCAATAGTGCGGACTAATCACGACCAGCATTGCCGCCTGGCATTATAGTGCCGTATAATCATGACCCCCGGCATTGCCACCTGGCACTATAGTGCCGCATTATCTTCACCCTCAGCATTGCCGCCTGGCACTAAGTGCCGTATTATCATCACCCCAAACATTGCCGTCTGGCACTACAGTGCCGTATTATCTTCACCCCCAGCATTGCCACCTGGCACTACAGTGTCGTATTATCATTACCCCAAGCATTGCCACCTGGCACTAGAGTGCCGTATTATCATCACCCCCAGCATTGCCGACTGGCTTTATAGTGCCGTATTATCATTACCCCCAGCATTGGTGCCTGGCACTACAGTGCCATATTATCATCACCCCTAGAATTGCCGGCTGGCATACAGTGACGTATTATCATCACCCTAAGCATTACCGCCTGGCACTACAGTGCTGTATTATCATCACCCCAATCATTGCCGCCTGGCACTATAGTGCGGTATAATCAGCAGCCACATCATTGCTGCTTTGCACATTAATGCAGTACAATCATCACCCCCATCATAGCTGCTTTGCACAATAGTGCGGTCTAATCATGCCCATCATTGCCGCCTGGCATTATAGTGCCGTATAATTATGACCCCCGGCATTGCCACCTGGCACTAAAGTGCCGTATTATCTTCACCCTCAGCATTGCCGCCTGGCACTAAGTGCCGTATTATCATCACCCCAAACATTGCCGTCTGGCACTACAGTGCGTTATTATCATCACCCCAAGCATTGCCACCTGGCACTACAGTGCCGTATTATCATCACTCCAAGCTTTGCTGCCTGGCACTATAGTGTCGTATTATCATCACCCCCAGCATTGCCGCCTGGCACTACAAAGCTGTATTATCATCACCCCAAGCATTGCCGCCTGGCACTATAGTGCCGTATTATCATCACCCCCAGCATCGCCACCTGGCACTACAAAGCTGTATTATCATCACCCCAAGCATTGCCGCCTGGCACTATAGTGCCGTATTATCATCACCCCCAGCATTGCCGCCTGGCACTATAGTGCCGTATTATCATCACCCCCAGCATTGCCGCCTGGCACTATAGTGCCGTATTATCATCACCCCCAGCATTGACGCCTGGCACTATAGAGTCGTATTATCATCACCCGCAGCATTGTTGCCTGGCACGATAGTGCCGTAATATCATAACCCCCAGCATTGCCGCCTGGCACTATAGTCCTGTATTATCATCACCCCCAGCATTGACGCCTGGCACTACAGTGCCGTATTATCATCACCCCCAGCATTGTCGCCTGGCACTATAGTGTCGTATTATCATCACCCCCAGCATTGCCGCCTGGCACTATTGTGCCGTATTATCATCACCCCCAGCAAGGCCGCCTGGCACTATAGTGTTGTATTATCATCCCCAGCATTGCCGACTGGCACTATAGTGCGGTATTATCATTACCCCAAGCACTGCCGCCTAGCGCTATAGTGCCGTATTATCACCCCCAGCATTGCCGCCTGGCACTATCATGCCGTATTATCATCACCCCCATCATTGCCACCTGGCAGTTTAGCGCCATATAATCATCACCCCAAGCATTGCCGCCTGGCACTAGAGTGCTGTATTATCATCACCCCCAGCATTGCCGCCTGCCACTATAGTGCTGTATTATCATCACCCCCAGCATTGCCGCCTGGCACTACAGTGCCGTATTATCATCACTCCTAGCATTGCCGCCTGGCACTTCAGTGCCGTATTATCATCACCCCTAGCAATGCTGCCTGGCACTATAGTGCCGTATTATCATCACCCCCAGCATTGCAGCCTGGCACTATCGTGCCGTGTTATCACTCCTAGCATTGCCGCCTGGCACTGTTGTGCCGTATTATCACCCCCAGCATTGCCACCTGGCACTATAGTGCTGTATTATCACCCCCACCATTGCCGCCTGGCACTATAGTGTCGTATTATCATCACCCCTAGAATTGCCGCCTGGCACTATAGTGCCGTATTATCATCACCCCCAGCATTGCCGCCTAGCAGTATAGTGTCGTATTATCATCACAACCAGCATTGGTGTCTGGCACTAAAGTGCCATATTATCATCACCCCCAGCATTGCCGCCTGGCGCTATAGTGCCGTATTATCATCACCCCCAGCATTGCCGCCTGGCACTATAGTGTCGTATTATCATCACCCCCCAGCATTGGTGCCTGGCACTATAGTGTGGTATTATCACCCCCAGCATTGGTGCCTGGCACTATAGTGCCGTATTATCATCACCCCCAGCATTGCCAACTGGCAGTTCAGTGCCGTATTATCATCACCCCCAGCATTGCCGCCTAGCAGTATAGTGTCGTATTATCATCACAACCAGCATTGGTGTCTGGCACTAAAGTGCCATATTATCATCACCCCCAGCATTGCCGCCTGGCGCTATAGTGCCGTATTATCATCACCCCCAGCATTGCCGCCTGGCACTATAGTGTCGTATTATCATCACCCCCCAGCATTGGTGCCTGGCACTATAGTGTGGTATTATCACCCCCAGCATTGCCGCCTGGCACTATAGTGCCGTATTATCATCACCCCCAGCATTGCCGCCTGGCACTATAGTGCCGTATTATCATCACCCCTAGCATTGCCACCTGGCACTACAGTGCCGTATTATCATCACCCCTAGCATTGTCGCCTGGCACTATAGTGCCGTATTATCATCACCCCCAGCATTGCCAACTGGCACTACAGTGCCGTATTATCATCACCCCCAGCATTGCCGCCTGGCACTATAGTGCCGTATTATCATCACCCCCAGCAATGCCGCCTGGCACTATAGTGCCGTATTATCATCACTCCAAGCATTGCCGCCAGGCACTATAGTGTGGTATTATCACCCCCAGCATTGGTGCCTGGCACTATAGTGCCGTATTATCATCACCCCCAGCATTGCCAACTGGCAGTTCAGTGCCGTGTTATCATCACCTCCAGCATTGCCGCCTGGCACTATAGTGCCGTATTATCATCACCCCCAGCATTGCCGCCTGGCTCTATAGTGCCGTATTATCATCACCCCTAGAATTGCCGCCTGGCACTATAGTGCCGTATTATCATCAACCCTAGCACTGCCACCTGGAACTATAGTGCCCTATTATCATCACCCCCAGCATTGCCGCCTCGCACTATAGTGCCGCATTATCATCACCCCCAGCATTGATGCCTGGCACTATAGTGCCGTATTATCATCACCCCTAGCACTGCCACCTGGAACTATAGTGCCCTATTATCATCACCCCCAGCATTGCCGCCTCGCACTATAGTGCCGTATTATCATCACCCACAGCACTGACGCCTGGCACTATATTGCCTTATCATCACCCTCAGCATTGCCACCTGGCACTATAGTGCCGCATTATCCTCGCCCCAGCATTGCCGCCTGGAACGATACTGCCGTATTATTATCACCCCCAGCATTGACGCCTGGCACTATAGTGCCGTATTATCATCACCCCCAGCATTGCCGCCTGGCACTATAGTGCTGTATTATTATTTCCCCAGCATTGCCGCCTGGCTCTATAGTGTCGTATTATCATCACGCCCAACATTGCCGAATGGCACTATAGTGTTGTATTTTAACCCCCAGCATTGTCACCTGGCACTATAGTGCCGTATTATCATCACCCCAAGCATTGCCGCCTGCCACTATAGTGCCGTATTATCATCACCTCCAGCATTGCCGCCTGGCACTATAGTGCCGTATTATCATCACCCCCAGCATTGCCGCCTGGCACTATAGTGCCGTATTATCATCACTCCAAGCATTGCCGCCTGGCACTACAAAGCTGTATTATCATCTCCCCAAGCATTGCCGCCTAGCACTATAGTGCCGTATTATCATCACCCCCAGCATTGCCACCTGGCACTACAAAGCTGTATTATCATCACCCCAAGCATTGCTGCCTGGCACTATAGTGCCGTATTATCATGACCCCCAAGCATTGCCGCCTGGCACTATAGTGCCGTATTATCATCACCCCCAGCATTGCCAACTGGCAGTTCAGTGCCGTATTATCATCACCCCCAGCATTGCCGCCTCGCACTATAGTGCCGTATTATCATCACCCCCAGCATTGCCGCCTGGCACTATAGTGCCGTATTATCATCACTCCAAGCATTGCCGCCTGGCACTACAAAGCTGTATTATCATCTCCCCAAGCATTGCCGCCTAGCACTATAGTGCCGTATTATCATCACCCCCAGCATTGCCACCTGGCACTACAAAGCTGTATTATCATCACCCCAAGCATTGCTGCCTGGCACTATAGTGCCGTATTATCATGACCCCCAAGCATTGCCGCCTGGCACTATAGTGCCGTATTATCATCACCCCCAGCATTGCCAACTGGCAGTTCAGTGCCGTATTATCATCACCCCCAGCATTGCCGCCTGGCACTATAGTGCCGTATTATCATCACCCCCAGCATTGCCGCCTGGCACTATAGTGCCGTATTATCATCACCCCTAGCATTGCCACCTGGCACTACAGTGCCGTATTATCATCACCCCTAGCATTGCCGCCTGGCACTATAGTGCCGTATTATCATCACCCCCAGCATTGCCAACTGGCACTACAGTGCCGTATTATCATCACCCCCAGCATTGCCGCCTGGCACTATAGTGCCGTATTATCATCACCCCTAGCATTGCCACCTGGCACTACAGTGCCGTATTATCATCACCCCTAGCATTGTCGCCTGGCACTATAGTGCCGTATTATCATCACCCCCAGCATTGCCAACTGGCACTACAGTGCCGTATTATCATCACCCCCAGCATTGCCGCCTGGCACTATAGTGCCGTATTATCATCACCCCCAGCAATGCCGCCTGGCACTATAGTGCCGTATTATCATCACTCCAAGCATTGCCGCCAGGCACTATAGTGTGGTATTATCACCCCCAGCATTGGTGCCTGGCACTATAGTGCCGTATTATCATCACCCCCAGCATTGCCAACTGGCAGTTCAGTGCCGTGTTATCATCACCTCCAGCATTGCCGCCTGGCACTATAGTGCCGTATTATCATCACCCCCAGCATTGCCGCCTGGCTCTATAGTGCCGTATTATCATCACCCCTAGAATTGCCGCCTGGCACTATAGTGCCGCATTATCATCACCCCCAGCATTGGTGCCTGGCACTATAGTGCCGTATTATCATCAACCCTAGCACTGCCACCTGGAACTATAGTGCCCTATTATCATCACCCCCAGCATTGCCGCCTCGCACTATAGTGCCGCATTATCATCACCCCCAGCATTGATGCCTGGCACTATAGTGCCGTATTATCATCACCCCTAGCACTGCCACCTGGAACTATAGTGCCCTATTATCATCACCCCCAGCATTGCCGCCTCGCACTATAGTGCCGTATTATCATCACCCACAGCACTGACGCCTGGCACTATATTGCCTTATCATCACCCTCAGCATTGCCACCTGGCACTATAGTGCCGCATTATCCTCGCCCCAGCATTGCCGCCTGGAACGATACTGCCGTATTATTATCACCCCCAGCATTGACGCCTGGCACTATAGTGCCGTATTATCATCACCCCCAGCATTGCCGCCTGGCACTATAGTGCTGTATTATTATTTCCCCAGCATTGCCGCCTGGCTCTATAGTGTCGTATTATCATCACGCCCAACATTGCCGAATGGCACTATAGTGTTGTATTTTAACCCCCAGCATTGTCACCTGGCACTATAGTGCCGTATTATCATCACCCCAAGCATTGCCGCCTGCCACTATAGTGCCGTATTATCATCACCTCCAGCATTGCCGCCTGGCACTATAGTGCCGTATTATCATCACCCCCAGCATTGCCGCCTGGCTCTATAGTGCCGTATTATCATCACCCCTAGAATTGCCGCCTGGCACTATAGTGCCGCATTATCTTCACCCCCAGCATTGGTGCCTGGCACTATAGTGCCGTATTATCATCACCCCTAGCACTGCCACCTGGAACTATAGTGCCCTATTATCATCACCCCCAGCATTGCCGCCTCGCACTATAGTGCCGTATTATCATCACCCCCAGCATTGCCGCCTGGCACTATAGTGCCGTATTATCATCACTCCAAGCATTGCCGCCTGGCACTACAAAGCTGTATTATCATCTCCCCAAGCATTGCCGCCTAGCACTATAGTGCCGTATTATCATCACCCCCAGCATTGCCACCTGGCACTACAAAGCTGTATTATCATCACCCCAAGCATTGCTGCCTGGCACTATAGTGCCGTATTATCATGACCCCCAAGCATTGCCGCCTGGCACTATAGTGCCGTATTATCATCACCCCCAGCATTGCCAACTGGCAGTTCAGTGCCGTATTATCATCACCCCCAGCATTGCCGCCTGGCACTATAGTGCCGTATTATCATCACCCCCAGCATTGCCGCCTGGCACTATAGTGCCGTATTATCATCACCCCTAGCATTGCCACCTGGCACTACAGTGCCGTATTATCATCACCCCTAGCATTGCCGCCTGGCACTATAGTGCCGTATTATCATCACCCCCAGCATTGCCAACTGGCACTACAGTGCCGTATTATCATCACCCCCAGCATTGCCGCCTGGCACTATAGTGCCGTATTATCATCACCCCCAGCAATGCCGCCTGGCACTATAGTGCCGTATTATCATCACTCCAAGCATTGCCGCCAGGCACTATAGTGTGGTATTATCACCCCCAGCATTGGTGCCTGGCACTATAGTGCCGTATTATCATCACCCCCAGCATTGCCAACTGGCAGTTCAGTGCCGTGTTATCATCACCTCCAGCATTGCCGCCTGGCACTATAGTGCCGTATTATCATCACCCCCAGCATTGCCGCCTGGCTCTATAGTGCCGTATTATCATCACCCCTAGAATTGCCGCCTGGCACTATAGTGCCGCATTATCATCACCCCCAGCATTGCCGCCTCGCACTATAGTGCCGCATTATCATCACCCCCAGCATTGGTGCCTGGCACTATAGTGCCGTATTATCATCACCCCTAGCACTGCCACCTGGAACTATAGTGCTCTATTATCATCACCCCCAGCATTGCCGCCTCGCACTATAGTGCCGTATTATCATCACCCCCAGCACTGACGCCTGGCACTATATTGCCTTATCATCACCCTCAGCATTGCCACCTGGCACTATAGTGCCGCATTATCCTCGCCCCAGCATTGCCGCCTGGAACGATACTGCCGTATTATTATCACCCCCAGCATTGACGCCTGGCACTATAGTGCCGTATTATCATCACCCCCAGCATTGCCGCCTGGCACTATAGTGCTGTATTATTATTTCCCCAGCATTGCCGCCTGGCTCTATAGTGTCGTATTATCATCACGCCCAACATTGCCGAATGGCACTATAGTGTTGTATTTTAACCCCCAGCATTGTCACCTGGCACTATAGTGCCGTATTATCATCACCCCAAGCATTGCCGCCTGCCACTATAGTGCCGTATTATCATCACCTCCAGCATTGCCGCCTGGCACTATAGTGCCGTATTATCATCACCCCCAGCATTGCCGAATGGCACTATAGTGTTGTATTTTAACCCCCAGCATTGTCACCTGGCACTATAGTGCCGTATTATCATCACCCCAAGCATTGCCGAATGGCACTATAGTGTTGTATTTTAACCCCCAGCATTGTCACCTGGCACTATAGTGCCGTATTATCATCACCCCAAGCATTGCCGCCTGCCACTATAGTGCCGTATTATCATCACCTCCAGCATTGCCGCCTGGCACTATAGTGCCGTATTATCATCACCCCAAGCATTGCCGAATGGCACTATAGTGTTGTATTTTAACCCCCAGCATTGTCACCTGGCACTATAGTGCCGTATTATCATCACCCCAAGCATTGCCGCCTGGCACTATAGTGCCGTATTATCATCACCCCCAGCATTGCCGAATGGCACTATAGTGTTGTATTTTAACCCCCAGCATTGTCACCTGGCACTATAGTGCCGTATTATCATCACCCCAAGCATTGCCGCCTGCCACTATAGTGCCGTATTATCATCACCCCCAACATTGCCGAATGGCACTATAGTGTTGTATTTTAACCCCCAGCATTGTCACCTGGCACTATAGTGCCGTATTATCATCACCCCAAGCATTGCCGCCTGCCACTATAGTGCCGTATTATCATCACCTCCAGCATTGCCGCATGGCACTATAGTGCCGTATTATCATCACCCCCAGCATTGCCGCCTGGCTCTATAGTGCCATATTATCATCACCCCTAGAATTGCCGCCTGGCACTATAGTGCCGCATTATCATCACCCCCAGCATTGGTGCCTGGCACTATAGTGCCGTATTATCATCACCCCTAGCACTGCCACCTGGAACTGTAGTGCCCTATTATCATCACCCCCAGCATTGCCGCCTCGCACTATAGTGCCGCATTATCATCACCCCCAGCATTGGTGCCTGGCACTATAGTGCCGTATTATCATCACCCCTAGCACTGCCACCTGGAACTATAGTGCCCTATTATCATCACCCCCAGCATTGCCGCCTTGCACTATAGTGCCGTATTATCATCACCCCCAGCATTGCCGCCTGGCACTATAGTGCCGTATTATCATCACCCCCAGCATTGGCACCTGGCACTATAGTGCCGTATTATCATCACCCTCAGCATTGCCGCCTGGCACTACAGTGCCGTATTATCATCACCCCCAGCATTGCCACCTGGCACTATAGTGCCGTATTATCATCACCTCCAGCATTGCCGCCTGGCACTATAGTGTCGTATTATCAACACCCCTAGCATTGCCCCCTGGCACTTCAGTGCCGTATTATCATCACCCCCAGCATTGCCACCTGGCACTATAGTGTCGTATTATCAACACCCCTAGCATTGCCCCCTGGCACTTCAGTGCCGTATTATCATCACCCCCAGCAATGCCGCCTGGCACTATAGTGCCGTATTATCATCACCACTAGCATTGCCGCCTGGCACTATAGTGCCGTATTATCATCACCCCAAGCTTTGCCGCCTGGCACTACAGTGCCGTATTATCATCACCCCAAGCATTGCCGCCTGGCACTATAGTGCCGTATTATCATCACCTCGAGCATTGCCGCCTGGCACTATAGTGCTGTATTATCACCCCCAGCATCGCCGCCTGGCACTATAGTGTTGTATTATCACCACCAGCAATGCCGCCTGGCACTATAGTGCCGTATTATCATCACCACTAGCATTGCCGCCTGGCACTACAGTGCCGTATTATCATCACCCCAAGCTTTGCCGCCTGGCACTACAGTGCCGTATTATCATCACCCCAAGCATTGCCGCCTGGCACTATAGTGCTGTATTATCACCCCCAGCATCGCCGCCTGGCACTATAGTGTTGTATTATCACCCCCAGCATTGGCTCCTGGCACTACAGTGCCGTGTTATCATTACCCCCAGCATTGGTGCCTGGCACTAAAGTGCCATATTATCATCACCCCTAGCATTGACGCCTGCTACTATAGTGCCGTATTGTCATCACCCCCAGCATTGCCGCCTGGCACTACAGTGCTGTATTATCATCACCCCAAGCATTGCCGCCTGGCACTATAGTGCGGTATAATCAGCACCCCCATCATTGCTGCTTTGCACAATAATGCAGTATAGTCATCAACCCATCATTACTGCTTTGCCCAATAGTGCGGACTAATCACGCCCAGCATTGCCGCCTGGCATTATAGTGCCGTATAATCATGACCCCCGGCATTGCCACCTGGCACTATAGTGCCGCATTATCTTCACCCTCAGCATTGCCGCCTGGCACTAAGTGCCGTATTATCATCACCCCAAACATTGCCGTCTGGCACTACAGTGCCGTATTATCTTCACCCTCAGCATTGCCGCCTGGCACTAAGTGCCGTATTATCATCACCCCAAACATTGCCACCTGGCACTACAGTGTCGTATTATCATTACCCCAAGCATTGCCACCTGGCACTAGAGTGCCGTATTATCATCACCCCCAGCATTGCCGACTGGCTTTATAGTGCCGTATTATCATTACCCCCAGCATTGGTGCCTGGCACTACAGTGCCATATTATCATCACCCCTAGAATTGCCGGCTGGCATACAGTGACGTATTATCATCACCCTAAGCATTACCGCCTGGCACTACAGTGCTGTATTATCATCACCCCAATCATTGCCGCCTGGCACTATAGTGCGGTATAATCAGCAGCCACATCATTGCTGCTTTGCACATTAATGCAGTACAATCATCACCCCCATCATAGCTGCTTTGCACAATAGTGCGGTCTAATCATCACGCCCAGCATTGCCGCCTGGCATTATAGTGCCGTATAATTATGACCCCCGGCATTGCCACCTGGCACTAAAGTGCCGTATTATCTTCACCCTCAGCATTGCCGCCTGGCACTAAGTGCCGTATTATCATCACCCCAAACATTGCCGTCTGGCACTACAGTGCCGTATTATCATCACCCCAAGCATTGCCACCTGGCACTACAGTGCCGTATTATCATCACTCCAAGCTTTGCTGCCTGGCACTATAGTGTCGTATTATCATCACCCCCAGCATTGCCGCCTGGCACTACAAAGCTGTATTATCATCACCCCAAGCATTGCCGCCTGGCACTATAGTGCCGTATTATCATCACCCCCAGCATCGCCACCTGGCACTACAAAGCTGTATTATCATCACCCCAAGCATTGCCGCCTGGCACTATAGTGCCGTATTATCATCACCCCCAGCATTGCCGCCTGGCACTATAGTGCCGTATTATCATCACCCCCAGCATTGCCGCCTGGCACTATAGTGCCGTATTATCATCACCCCCAGCATTGACGCCTGGCACTATAGAGTCGTATTATCATCACCCGCAGCATTGTTGCCTGGCACGATAGTGCCGTAATATCATAACCCCCAGCATTGCCGCCTGGCACTATAGTCCTGTATTATCATCACCCCCAGCATTGACGCCTGGCACTACAGTGCCGTATTATCATCACCCCCAGCATTGTCGCCTGGCACTATAGTGTCGTATTATCATCACCCCCAGCATTGCCGCCTGGCACTATAGTGTCGTATTATCATCACGCCCAACATTGCCGAATGGCACTATAGTGTTGTTTTTTAACCCCCAGCATTGTCACCTGGCACTATAGTGCCGTATTATCATCACCCCCAGCAAGGCCGCCTGGCACTATAGTGTTGTATTATCATCCCCAGCATTGCCGACTGGCACTATAGTGCGGTATTATCATTACCCCAAGCACTGCCGCCTAGCGCTATAGTGCCGTATTATCACCCCCAGCATTGCCGCCTGGCACTATCATGCCGTATTATCATCACCCCCATCATTGCCACCTGGCAGTTTAGCGCCATATAATCATCACCCCAAGCATTGCCGCCTGGCACTAGAGTGCTGTATTATCATCACCCCCAGCATTGCCGCCTGCCACTATAGTGCTGTATTATCATCACCCCCAGCATTGCCGCCTGGCACTACAGTGCCGTATTATCATCACTCCTAGCATTGCCGCCTGGCACTTCAGTGCCGTATTATCATCACCCCTAGCAATGCTGCCTGGCACTATAGTGCCGTATTATCATCACCCCCAGCATTGCAGCCTGGCACTATCGTGCCGTGTTATCACTCCTAGCATTGCCGCCTGGCACTGTTGTGCCGTATTATCACCCCCAGCATTGCCACCTGGCACTATAGTGCTGTATTATCACCCCCACCATTGCCGCCTGGCACTATAGTGTCGTATTATCATCACCCCTAGAATTGCCGCCTGGCACTATAGTGCCGTATTATCATCACCCCCAGCATTGCCGCCTAGCAGTATAGTGTCGTATTATCATCACAACCAGCATTGGTGTCTGGCACTAAAGTGCCATATTATCATCACCCCCAGCATTGCCGCCTGGCGCTATAGTGCCGTATTATCATCACCCCCAGCATTGCCGCCTGGCACTATAGTGTCGTATTATCATCACCCCCCAGCATTGGTGCCTGGCACTATAGTGTGGTATTATCACCCCCAGCATTGGTGCCTGGCACTATAGTGCCGTATTATCATCACCCCCAGCATTGCCAACTGGCAGTTCAGTGCCGTGTTATCATCACCCCAAACATTGCCGCCTGGCACTATAGTGCCGTATTATCATCACCCCCAGCATTGCCGCCTGTCACTATAGTGCCGTATTATCATCACCCCTAGCATTGCCACCTGGCACTACAGTGCCGTATTATCATCACCCCTAGCATTGCCGCCTGGCACTATAGTGCCGTATTATCATCACCCCCAGCATTGCCAACTGGCACTACAGTGCCGTATTATCATCACCCCCAGCATTGCCGCCTGGCACTATAGTGCCGTATTATCATCACCCCCAGCAATGCCGCCTGGCACTATAGTGCCGTATTATCATCACTCCAAGCATTGCCGCCAGGCACTATAGTGTGGTATTATCACCCCCAGCATTGGTGCCTGGCACTATAGTGCCGTATTATCATCACCCCCAGCATTGCCAACTGGCAGTTCAGTGCCGTGTTATCATCACCTCCAGCATTGCCGCCTGGCACTATAGTGCCGTATTATCATCACCCCCAGCATTGCCGCCTGGCTCTATAGTGCCGTATTATCATCACCCCTAGAATTGCCGCCTGGCACTATAGTGCCGCATTATCATCACCCCCAGCATTGGTGCCTGGCACTATAGTGCCGTATTATCATCACCCCTAGCACTGCCACCTGGAACTATAGTGCCCTATTATCATCACCCCCAGCATTGCCGCCTCGCACTATAGTGCCGCATTATCATCACCCCCAGCATTGGTGCCTGGCACTATAGTGCCGTATTATCATCACCCCTAGCACTGCCACCTGGAACTATAGTGCCCTATTATCATCACCCCCAGCATTGCCGCCTCGCACTATAGTGCCGTATTATCATCACCCCCAGCACTGACGCCTGGCACTAGAGTTGAGCGATACCGTCCGATACTTCAAAGTATCGTATCAGATGGTATCGGCCGATCTTTAAAAAAAGTATCGGTATCGCCGATTCCGATACCGGAAGTCCCATTCAAGTCTATGGGACTTCCGGTATCGGAATAAGAAAAACCCTTTCCTGCCCTTG
The DNA here is from genome assembly GCF_039654945.1 of Dendrobates tinctorius. Classification (NCBI taxonomy): domain Eukaryota; kingdom Metazoa; phylum Chordata; class Amphibia; order Anura; family Dendrobatidae; genus Dendrobates; species Dendrobates tinctorius. Next base: position 20,564,476 of record NW_027361878.1, read on the forward strand.
TACAGCCTCTCTGGGGTCTGTACGGGCCTTTCGGGGGGCTGTGCCGGCCTGCCAGGGGGTCTGTGCAGGCTCCGGTGGTCTGTGCCGGCCTGCCGGGGGGCTGTGCAGGCTCCGGTGGGCTGTGCCGGCCTGCCGGGGGGCTGTGCCGGCCTGCCGGGGGGCTGTGCAGGCTCCGGGGGGCTGTACCGGCCTGCTGGGGGGCTGTGCCGGCCTGCCGGGGGGCTGTGCAGGCTCCGGGGGGCTGTGCCGGCCTGCCGGGGGGCTGTGCCGGCCTGCCGGTGGTCTGTGCAGGCTTCGGGGGTCTGTGCATGCATCGTCCGATGGGACTACAAGTTCCATCGGGCGATGCCTGCTACCATGACAGTGATTGACACATTAGCCAATGATGGGACAGTAGTAGTCCCATCATCCGGCTAATGTGTTAAATGTAAAAAAAAAAAAAAAAATTACATGCTACATACATACAACATGCATACTACATACATGCTACATTCATACTACATACTACATACATGCTACATTCATACTACATAAATACTACTTGCAACATACATACTACATATATACTACATGCAACATACATACTACATATATACTACATGCATGCTACATACATACTACATGCTACATACATACCACATACATACTACATGCTACATACATACCACATACATACATGCTACATACATACTACATATATACTACATGCATGCTACATACATACTACATATATACTACATGCATGCTACATACATACTGCATGCTACATACATACTACATACATACTACATACATACCACATATATACTACATACATACAATACATTCATACAATACATACATAGACATACAGTACATATAACATAGAGTAACATACTTACCAATACTTGTCACATTGTTCCCCGAAGCCATTGTCGTCTACGGAATAAATATTAACATAACAAACCACAAAAATACTCACCCACGATCCGAAGCAGTCCACGAGTGTGTCCCACGACGATCTTGGGTAGAGAACTGCAGCATCAGATGATGCTGCCGTTCTCTACGGGCTGCAGGAATCCAATGACGGAAGGTAGGTATCCTTCCGCACTGTATTCCTCCGCCACTTAAAAAAAAAAAAGTCCCTAGTCTCACTTTATGCCATTACTGCGTGGGAAATTCCCACACAGCAATGGCATAAAGTGAGACTAGGGACTTTTTTTTTTTTAAGTGGCGGAGGAATACAGTGCGGAAGGATACCTACCTTCCGTCATTGGATTCCTGCAGCCCGTAGAGAACGGCAGCATCATCTGATGCTGCAGTTCTCTACCCAAGATCGTCGTGGGACACACTCGTGGACTGCTTCGGATCGTGGGTGAGTATTTTTGTGGTTTGTTATGTTAATATTTATTCCGTAGACGACAATGGCTTCGGGGAACAATGTGACAAGTATTGGTAAGTATGTTACTCTATGTTATATGTACTGTATGTCTATGTATGTATTGTATGAATGTATTGTATGTATGTAGTATATATGTGGTATGTATGTAGTATGTATGTAGTATGTATGTAGCATGCAGTATGTATGTAGCATGCATGTAGTATATATGTAGTATGTATGTAGCATGCATGTAGTATATATGTAGTATGTATGTAGCATGTATGTATGTGGTATGTATGTAGCATGTAGTATGTATGTGGTATGTATGTAGCATGTAGTATGTATGTAGCATGCATGTAGTATATATGTAGTATGTATGTATGTATGTAGCATGTAGTATGTATGTAGCATGCATGTAGTATGTAGCATGCATGTAGTATATATGTAGTATGTATGTAGCATGTATGTATGTGGTATGTATGTAGCATGTAGTATGTATGTAGCATGCATGTAGTATATATGTAGTATGTATGTATGTATGTAGCATGTAGTATGTATGTAGCATGCATGTAGTATGTATGTAGCATGCATGTAGTATGTATGTAGCATGCATGTAGTATATATGTAGTATGTATGTAGTATGTATGTGGTATGTATGTAGCATGTAGTATGTATGTAGCATGCATGTAGTATGTATGTAGCATGCATGTAGTATGTATGTAGTATGTATGTAGCATGCATGTAGCATGCATGTAGCATGTATGTAGTATGTATGTAGTATGTATGTAGTATGTAGCATGTATGTAGTATGTATGTGGTATGTATGTAGCATGTAGTATGTATGTAGCATGCATGTAGTATATATGTAGTATGTAGTATGTATGTGGTATGTATGTAGCATGCAGTATGTATGTAGCATGTATGTAGTATGTATGTAGTATATATGTAGTATGTATGTAGCATGTAGTATGTATGTAGCATGCATGTAGTATGTATGTAGTATGTATGTAGCATGCAGTATGTATGTAGCATGTAGTATGTATGTAGCATGCATGTAGTATGTATGTAGTATTTTTTTTTTTTTTTAACATTTAACACATTAGCCGGATGATGGGACTACTACTGTCCCATCATTGGCTAATGTGTCAATCACTGTCATGGTAGCAGGCATCGCCCGATGGGACTTGTAGTCCCATCGGACGATGCCTGCACAGACCCCCGAAGCCTGCACAGACCACCGGCAGGCCGGCACAGCCCCCCGGCAGGCCGGCACAGCCCCCCGGAGCCTGCACAGACCACCGGCAGGCCGGCACAGCCCCCCGGCAGGCCGGCACAGCCCCCCGGAGCCTGCACAGCCCCCCGGCAGGCCGGCACAGCCCCCCGGCAGGCCGGCACAGACCCCCACAGGGTGCACAGACCACCGGCAGGCCGGCACAGCCCCCTGGCAGGCCGGTACAGACCCCGGGCAGTCCACACAGCCCCCCCGGCAGGCCGGCACAGCCCCCCGGCAGGCCGGCAGAGACCCCCGGAAGGCCCGAAATGACGGCGCATCATGATGCGCACACACCGCGCATCATGATGACGTCAGGCCGTCAATCAACTTTGAACTTCCGATTCCGATGCCGAATTCCGATATTGAAAAAATATCGGAAGTCGGTATCGGAATTCCGATACAGCAAGTATCGGCCGATACCCGATACTTGCGGCATCGGAATGCTCAACACTACCTGGCACTATATTGCCTTATCATCACCCTCAGCATTGCCACCTGGCACTATAGTGCCGCATTATCCTCGCCCCAGCATTGCCGCCTGGAACGATACTGCCGTATTATTATCACCCCCAGCATTGACGCCTGGCACTATAGTGCCGTATTATCATCACCCCCAGCATTGCCGCCTGGCACTATAGTGCTGTATTATTATTTCCCCAGCATTGCCGCCTGGCTCTATAGTGTCGTATTATCATCACGCCCAACATTGCCGAATGGCACTATAGTGTTGTATTTTAACCCCCAGCATTGTCACCTGGCACTATAGTGCCGTATTATCATCACCCCAAGCATTGCCGCCTGCCACTATAGTGCCGTATTATCATCACCTCCAGCATTGCCGCCTGGCACTATAGTGCCGTATTATCATCACCCCCAGCATTGCCGAATGGCACTATAGTGTTGTATTTTAACCCCCAGCATTGTCACCTGGCACTATAGTGCCGTATTATCATCACCCCAAGCATTGCCGCCTGCCACTATAGTGCCGTATTATCATCACCTCCAGCATTGCCGCCTGGCACTATAGTGCCGTATTATCATCACCCCCAGCATTGCCGCCTGGCTCTATAGTGCCGTATTATCATCACCCCTAGAATTGCCGCCTGGCACTATAGTGCCGCATTATCTTCACCCCCAGCATTGGTGCCTGGCACTATAGTGCCGTATTATCATCACCCCTAGCACTGCCACCTGGAACTATAGTGCCCTATTATCATCACCCCCAGCATTGCCGCCTCGCGCTATAGTGCCGCATTATCATCACCCCCAGCATTGGTGCCTGGCACTATAGTGCCGTATTATCATCACCCCTAGCATTGCCGCCTCGCACTATAGTGCCGTATTATCATCACCCCCAGCATTGCCGCCTGGCACTATAGTGCCGTATTATCATCACTCCAAGCATTGCCGCCTGGCACTACAAAGCTGTATTATCATCACCCCTAGCATTGCCGCCTAGCACTATAGTGCCGTATTATCATCACCCCCAGCATTGCCACCTGGCACTACAAAGCTGTATTATCATCACCCCAAGCATTGCTGCCTGGCACTATAGTGCCGTATTATCATGACCCCCAAGCATTGCCGCCTGGCACTATAGTGCCGTATTATCATCACCCCCAGCATTGCCAACTGGCAGTTCAGTGCCGTGTTATCATCACCCCAAACATTGCCGCCTGGCACTATAGTGCCGTATTATCATCACCCCCAGCATTGCCGCCTGGCACTATAGTCCCGTATTATCATCACCCCTAGCATTGCCACCTGGCACTACAGTGCCGTATTATGATTACCCCAAGCATTGCCGCCTGGCACTATAGTGCGGTATTATCATCACCCCCAGCATTGCCACCTGGCACTACAGTGCCGTATTACCATCACCCCAAGCATTGCCGCCTGGCACTATAGTGCCGTATTATCATCACGCCCAGCATTGCCGCCTGGCACTACAGTTCCGTATTATCATCACCCCAAGCATTGCCGCCTGGCACTTCAGTGCCGTGTTATCATCACCCCAAACATTGCCGCCTGGCACTATAGTGCCGTATTATCATCACCCGCAGCAATTCCGCCTGGCACTATAGTGCCGTATTATCATCACCCCAAGCATTGCCGCCAGGCCCTACAGTGTCGTATTATCATCACCCCCAGCATTGGTTCCTGGCACTATAGTGCCGTATTATCATCACCCCAAGCATTGCCGCCAGGCACTATAGTGCCGTATTATCATCACCCCAAGCATTGCCGCCAGGCCCTACAGTGTCGTATTATCATCACCCCCAGCATTGGTTCCTGGCACTATAGTGCCGTATTATCATCACACCCAGCATTGCTGCCTGGCACTATAGTGCCGTATTATCATCACCCCAAGCATTGCCGCCAGGCCCTACAGTGTCGTATTATCATCACCCCCAGCATTGGTTCCTGGCACTATAGTGCCGTATTATCATCACCCCCAGCATTGCCGCCTGGCACTACAGTGCCGTATTATCATCACCCCCAGCATTGACGCCTGGCACTATAGTGCCTTATCATCACCCCCAGCATTGCCGCCTGGCACTGTAGTGCCGTATTATCATCACCTCCAGCATTGCCGCCTGGCACTATAGTGCCGTATTATCATCACCCCCAGCATTGCCGCCTGGCACTATAGTGCCTTATCATCACCCCCAGCATTGCCGCCTGGCACTGTAGTGCCGTATTATCATCACCTCCAGCATTGCCGCCTGGCATTATAGTGCCGCATTATCCTCACCCCAAGCATTGCCGCCTGACACTATTGTGCGTATTATCATCACTCCCAGCATTGCCGCCTGGCACGATACTGCCTTATTATCATCACCCCCAGCATTGCCACCTGGCACTATAGTGCCGTATTATCATCACCCCCAGCATTGCCGCCTGGCACTATAGTGCCGTATTATCATCACCCCCAGCATTTCCGCCTGGCACTATAGTGCCGTATTATCATCACCCCCAGCATTGCCGCCTGGCACTATTTTGCGTATTGTCATCACCCCCAGCATTGCCGCCTGGCACTATAGTGCTGTATTATCATCACCCCCAGCATTGCCACCTGGCACTACAGTGGTGTGTTATCACCTCAAGCATTGTCGCCTGGCACTATAGTGCCGTATTATCGTCTCCCCAGCATTGCCGCCTGGCACTATAGTGCCGTATTATCATCACCCCCAGCATTGCCGCCTCGCACTATAGTGCCGTATTATCATCACCCCCAGCATTGCCGCCTGGCACTATAGTGCTGTATTATCATCACCCCCAGCATTGCCGCCTGTCACTATAGTGCCGTATTATCATCACCCCCAGCATTGGTGCCTGGCACTATAGTGCCGTATTATCACCTCAAGCATTGCCGCCTGGCACTATAATGCCGTATTATCATCGCCCCAGCATCTCCGCCTGGCACTATAGTGTTGTATTATCATCACCCTCAGCATTGTTGCCTGGCACTATAGTGCCGTATTATCATCACCCCCAGCATTGCCGCCTGGCACTACAGTGCCGAATTATCATCACCCCCAGCATTGCCGCCTGGCACTATAGTGCTGTATTATCATAACCCCCAGCATTGCCGCCTGGCACTTCAGTGCCGTATTATCACCACCCCAAACAATGCCGCCTGGCACTATAGTGCCGTATTATCATCACCCCCAGCATTGCCACCTGGCACTACAGTGCCGTATTATCATCACCCCAAACATTGTTGCATGGCACTATAGTGCTGTATTATCATCACCTCCAGCATTGCCGCCTGGCGCTATAGTGCCGTATTATCATCACCCCCAGCATTGCCGCCTGGCTCTATAGTGCCGTATTATCATCACCCCTAGAATTGTCGGCTGGCACTACAGTGCCGCATTATCATCACCCCCAGCATTGGTGCGTGGCACTATAGTGCCGTGTTAGCATTACCCCAAGCATTGCCGCCTGGCACTATAGTGCCGTATTATCATCACCCCCAGCATTGCCGCCTGGCACTATAGTGCCGTATTATCATCACCCCTAGCATTGACTCCTGGCACTACAGTGCCGTATTATCATCACCCCCAGCATTTCCGCCTGGCACTATAGTGCCGTATTATCATCACCCCCAGCATTGCCGCCTGGCACTATAGTGCCGTATTATCATCACCCCCAGCATTGACGCCTGGCACTATAGTGCCTTATCATCACCCCCAGCATTGCCGCCTGGCTCTGTAGTGCCGTATTATCATCACCTCCAGCATTGCCGCCTGGCATTATAGTGCCGCATTATCCTCACCCCAAGCATAGCCGCCTGACACTATTGTGCGTATTATCATCGCCCCCAGCATTGCCGCCTGGCACGATACTGCCTTATTATCATCACCCCCAGCACTGACGCCTGGCACTATAGTGCCGTATTATCATCACCCCCAGCATTGCCGCTTGGCACTATAGTGCCGTATTATCATCACCCCCAGCATTGCCGCCTGGCACTATAGTGCTGTATTATCATCTCCTCCAGCATTGCCGCCTGGCACTATAGTGTCGTATTATCATCACGCCCAACATTGCCGAATGGCACTATAGTGTTGTATTTTAACCCCCAGCATTGTCACCTGGCACTATAGTGCCGTATTATCATCACCCCAAGCATTGTCACCTGGCACTATAGTGCCGTATTATCATCACCCCCAGCATTGCCGCCTGCCACTATAGTGCAGTATTATCATCACCTCCAGCATTGCCGCCTGGTGCTATAGTGCCGTATTATCATCACCCCAAGCATTGTCACCTGGCACTATAGTGCCGTATTATCATCACCCCCAGCATTGCCGCCTGCCACTATAGTGCAGTATTATCATCACCTCCAGCATTGCCGCCTGGTGCTATAGTGCCGTATTATCATCACCCCCAGCATTGCCGCCTGGCTCTATAGTGCCGTATTATCATCACCCCTAGAATTGCCGCGTGGCACTATAGTGCTGTATTATCATCACCCCCAGCATTGCCGCCTGTCAGTATAGTGCCGTATTATCATCACCCCTAGCATTGACGCCTGCTACTATAGTGCCGTATTATCATCACCCCCAGCATTGCCGCCTGGCACTGTAGTGCCGTATTATCATCACCCCCAGCATTGACGCCTGGCACTATAGTGCCGTATTATCATCACCCTCTAAATTGAAGCCTCGCACTATAGTGCCGTATTATCATCACCTCCAGCATTGCCGCCTGGCACTATAGTGCCGTATTTTCATCATCCCCAGCATTGCCGCCTGGGACTATAGTGTCGTATTATCATCACTCCCAGCATTGGTGCCTGGCACTATAGTGCCGTATTATCATCACCCCCAGCATTGACGCCTGGCACTATAGTGCCTTATCATCACCCCCAGCATTGCCGCCTGGCTCTGTAGTGCCGTATTATCATCACCTCCAGCATTGCCGCCTGGCATTATAGTGCCGCATTATCCTCACCCCAAGCATAGCCGCCTGACACTATTGTGCGTATTATCATCGCCCCCAGCATTGCCGCCTGGCACGATACTGCCTTATTATCATCACCCCCAGCATTGACGCCTGGCACTATAGTGCCGTATTATCATTACCCCCAGCATTGCCGCCTGGCACTATAGTGCCGTATTATCATCACCCCCAGCATTGCCGCCTGGCACTATAGTGCTGTATTATCATCTCCTCCAGCATTGCCGCCTGGCGCTATAGTGCCGTATTATCATCACGCCCAACATTGCCGAATGGCACTATAGTGTTGTATTTTAACCCCCAGCATTGTCACCTGGCACTATAGTGCCGTATTATCATCACCCCCAGCATTGCCGCCTGCCACTATAGTGCAGTATTATCATCACCTCCAGCATTGCCGCCTGGCGCTATAGTGCCGTATTATCATCACCCCCAGCATTGCCGCCTGGCTCTATAGTGCCGTATTATCATCACCCCTAGAATTGCCGCCTGGCACTATAGTGCTGTATTATCATCATCCCCAGCATTGCCGCCTGTCAGTATAGTGCCGTATTATCATCACCCCTAGCATTGACGCCTGCTACTATAGTGCCGTATTATCATCACCCCCAGCATTGCCGCCTGGCACTGTAGTGCCGTATTATCATCACCCCCAGCATTGACGCCTGGCACTATAGTGCCGTATTATCATCACCCCCTAAATTGAAGCCTCGCACTATATTGCCGTATTATCATCACTTCCAGCATTGCCGCCTGGCACTATAGTGCCGTATTTTCATCATCCCCAGCATTGCCGCCTGGGACTATAGTGTCGTATTATCATCACTCCCAGCATTGGTGCCTGGCACTATAGTGCCGTATTATCATCACCCCCAGCATTGCCGCCTGGCACTACAGTGCAGTATTATCATCACCCCAAGCATTACCGCCTGGCACTATTGTGCCGTATTATCATTACCCCCAGCATTGCCGCCTGGCACTATAGTGCCGTATTATCATCACCCCCAGCATTGCCGCCTGGCACTATAGTGCCGTATTATCATCACCCCCAGCATTGCCGCCTTGCACTATAGTGTCGTATTATCATCACCCCCAGCATTGGTGCCTGGCACTATAGTGCCGTATTATCATTACCCCCAGCATTGCCGCCTGGCACTATAGCGCCGTATTATCATCACCCCCAGCTTTGCCGCCTGGCACTATAGTGCCGTATTATCATCACCCCCAGCATTGCCGCCTGGCACTATAGTGCTGTATTATCACCCCCAGCATTGCCGCAGGGCACGATAGTGCCGTTTTATCATCACCCCCCAGCATTGCCACCTGGCACTATAGTGCTGTATTATCACCCCCAGCATTGTCGCCTGGCACTATAGTGCCGTATTATCATCACCCCCAGCATTGCCGCCTGGCACTACAGTGCCTTTTTATCATCACTCCTAGCATTGCCGCCTGGCACTTCAGTGCCGTATTATCATCACCCCCAGCAATGCCGCCTGGCACTATAGTGCCGTATTATCATCACCCCCAGCATTGCAGCCTGGCACTATAGTGCCGTGTTATCATCACTCCTAGCATTGCCGCCTGGAACTGTTGTGCCGTATTATCACCCCCAGAATTGCCGCCTGGCACTATAGTGCTGTATTATCACCCCCAGCATTGCCGCCTTGCACTATAGTGCCGTATTATCATCACCCCCAGCATTGCCGCCTTGCACTATAGTGCCGTATTATCATCACCCCCAGCATTGCCGCCTTGCACTATAGTGCCGTATTATCATCACCCCCAGAATTGCCGCCTGGCACTATAGTGCTGTATTATCACCCCCAGCATTGTCGCCTGGCACTATAGTGCCGTATTATCATCACCCCCAGCATTGCCGCCTGGCACTACAGTGCCTTTTTATCATCACTCCTAGCATTGCCGCCTGGCACTTCAGTGCCGTATTATCATCACCCCCAGCAATGCCGCCTGGCACTATAGTGCCGTATTATCATCACCCCCAGCATTGCAGCCTGGCACTATAGTGCCGTGTTATCATCACTCCTAGCATTGCCGCCTGGAACTGTTGTGCCGTATTATCACCCCCAGAATTGCCGCCTGGCACTATAGTGTCGAATTATCACCCCCCCAGCATTGCCGCCTTGCACTATAGTGCCGTATTATCATCACCCCCAGCATTGCCGCCTGGCACTATAGTGCTGTATTATCACCCCCAGCATTGCCGCAGGGCACTATAGTGCCGTTTTATCATCACCCCCAGCATTGCCACCTGGCACTATAGTGCTGTATTATCACCCCCAGCATTGCCGCCTGGCACTATAGTGCCGTATTATCATCACCCCCAGCATTGCCGCCTGGCACTACAGTGCCGTATTATCATCACTCCTAGCATTGCCGCCTGGCACTTCAGTGCCGTATTATCATCACCCCCAGCAATGCTGCCTGGCACTATAGTGCCGTATTATCATCACCCCCAGCATTGCAGCCTGGCACTATCGTGCCGTGTTATCACTCCTAGCATTGCCGCCTGGCACTGTTGTGCCGTATTATCACCCCCAGCATTGCCGCCTGGCACTATAGTGCTGTATTATCACCCCCACCATTGCCGCCTGGCACTATAGTGTCGTATTATCACCCCCCAGCATTGCCGCCTTGCACTATAGTGCTGTATTATCATCAGCCCCAGCATTGCCGCCTAGCAGTATAGTGTCGTATTATCATCACAACCAGCATTGGTGTCTGGCACTAAAGTGCCATATTATCATCACCCCCAGCATTGCCGCCTGGCACTACAGTGCTGTATTATCATCACCCCAAGCATTGTGCCTGGCACTATAGTGCGGTATAATCAGCACCCCCATCACTGCTGCTTTGCACAATAGTGCGGTCTAATCACGCCCAGCATTGCCACCTGGCACTATAGTGCCGTATTATCTTCACCCTCAGCATTGCCGCCTGGCACTAAGTGCCGTATTATCATCACCCCAAACATTGCCGTCTGGCACTACAGTGCCGTATTATCATCACCCCAAGCATTGTCGCCTGTCAATATAGTGCCATATTATCACCCCCAGCATTGCCACCTGGCACTACAGTGCCGTTTTATCATCACTCCAAGCTTTGCCGCCTGGCACTATAGTGCCATATTATCATCATCACCAGCATTGCCGCCTGGCACTATAGTGCCGTATTATCATCACCCCCAGCATTGGTGCCTGGCACTATATTGTCGTATTATCATCACCCCCAGCATTGGTGCCTGGCACTATAGTGCCGTATTATCATCACGCCCAGCATTGCCGCCTGACACTATAGTGCCGTATTATCATCACCCCCCAGCATTGGTGCCTGGCACTATAGTGTCGTATTATCATCACCCCCAGCATTGCCGCCTGGCACTATAGTGCCGTATTATCAAAACCCCCAGCATTGCCAACTGGCAGTTCAGTGCCGTGTTATCATCACCCCAAACATTGCCGCCTGGCACTATAGTGCCGTATTATCATCACCCCCAGAATTGCCGCCTGGCACTATAGTGCCGTATTATCATCACCCCTAGCATTGCCACCTGGCACTACAATGCCATATTATCATCACCCCTAGCATTGCCGCCTGGCACTATAGTGCCGTATTATCATCACCCCCAGCATTGCCAACTGGCACTTCAGTGCCGTATTAACATCACTCCAAGCATTGCCGCCAGGCACTATAGTGCCGTATTATCATCACCCCCAGCATTGCCGCCTGGCATTATAGTGCCGTATTATCACCACCCCCAGCACTGACGCCTGGCACTATAGTGCCTTATCATCACCCCCAACATTGCCACCTGGCACTATAGTGCCGCATTATCCTCACCCCAAGCATTGCCGCCTGGCACTATTGTGCGTATTATCATCGCCCCAGCATTGCCGCCTGGCACGATACTGCCGTATTATTATCACCCCCAGCATTGACGCCTGGCACTATAGTGCCGTATTATCATCACCCCCAGCATTGCCGCCTGGCACTATAGTGTCGTATTATCATCACGCCCAACATTGCCGAATGGCACTATAGTGTTGTATTTTAACCCCCAGCATTGTCACCTGGCACTATAGTGCCGTATTATCATCATCCCCAGCATTGCCGCCTGGCACTATAGTGTTGTATTATCATCCCCAGCGTTGCCGACTGGCACTATAGTACCGTATTATCATCACCCCAAGCATTGCCGCCTGGCACTATAGTGCCGTATTATCATCACCTCCAGCATTGCCGCCTGGCGCTATAGTGCCGTATTATCATCACCCCCAGCATTGCCGCCTGGCACTACAGTGCCGTATTATCATCACCCCCAGCATTGCAGCCTGGCACTTCAGTGCCGTATTATCATCACTCCTAGCATTGCCGCCTGGCGCTATAGTGCCGTATTATCATCACCCCCAGCATTGCCGCCTGGCACTACAGTGCCGTATTATCATCACTCCTAGCATTGCCGCCTGGCACTTCAGTGCCGTATTATCATCACCCCCAGCATTGCAGCCTGGCACTTCAGTGCCGTATTATCATCACTCCTAGCATTGCCGCCTGGCACTATAGTGCCGTATTATCATCACCCCCAGCATTGCAGCCTGGCACTATCGTGCCGTGTTATCACTCCTAGCATTGCCGCCTGGCACTGTTGTGCCGTATTATCACTCCCAGCATTGACGCCTGGCACTATAGTGCTGTATTATCACCCCCACCATTGCCGCCTGGCACTATAGTGTCGTATTATCATCACCCCTAGAATTGCCGCCTGGCACTATAGTGCCGTATTATCATCACCCCCAGCATTGCCGCCTAGCAGTATAGTGTCGTATTATCATCACAACCAGCATTGGTGTCTGGCACTAAAGTGCCATATTATCATCACCCCCAGCATTGCCGCCTGGCGCTATAGTGCCGTATTATCATCACCCCCAGCATTGCCGCCTGGCACTATAGTGTCGTATTATCATCACCCCCCAGCATTGGTGCCTGGCACTATAGTGTGGTATTATCACCCCCAGCATTGGTGCCTGGCACTATAGTGCCGTATTATCATCACCCCCAGCATTGCCACCTGGCACTACAGTGCCGTATTATCATCACCCCAAACATTGTCGCATGGCACTATAGTGCCGTATTATCATCACCTCCAGCATTGCCGCCTGGCGCTATAGTGCCGTATTATCATCACCCCAAACATTGTCGCATGGCACTATAGTGCCGTATTATCATCACCCCTAGAATTGTCGGCTGGCACTACAGTGCCGTATTATCATCACCCCCAGCATTGGTGCGTGGCACTACAGTGCCGTGTTAGCATTACCCCAAGCATTGCCGCCTGGCACTATAGTGCCGTATTATCATCACCCCCAGCATTGCCGCCTGGCACTATAGTGCCGTATTATCATCACCCCTAGCATTGCCACCTGGCACTACAGTGCCGTATTATCATCACCCCCAGCATTGCCGCCTGGCACGACAGTTCCGTGTTATCATTACCCCAAACATTGCCGCCTGGCACTATAGTGCCGTATTATCATCACCCCCAGCATTGCCGCCTGGCACTATAGTGCCGTATTATCATCACCCCAAACATTGCCGCCTGGCACTATAGTGCCGTATTATCATCACTCCAAGCATTGCCGCTAGGCACTATAGTGCCGTATTATCATCACCCCTAGCATTGCCACCTGGCACTATAGTGCCGTATTATCATCACCCCCAGCATTGCCGCCTGGCACGACAGTTCCGTGTTATCATCACCCCAAACATTGCCGCCTGGCACTATAGTGCCGTATTATCATCACCCCCAGCATTGCCGCCTGGCACTATAGTGCCGTAATATCATCACCCCAAACATTGCCGCCTGGCACTATAGTGCCGTATTATCATCACTCCAAGCATTGCCGCTAGGCACTATAGTGCCGTATTATCATCACCCCCAGCATTGCCGCCTGGCATTATAGTGCCGTATTATCATCACCCCCAGCATTGCCGCCTGGCACTATAGTGCCTTATCATCACCCCCAGCATTGCCGCCTGGCACTACAGTGCCGCATTATCCTCACCCCAAGCATTGCCTCCTGGCACTATTGTGCGTATTATCATCGCCCCAGCATTGCCGCCTGGCACGATACTGCCGTATTATCATCACCCCCAGCATTGACGCCTGGCACTATAGTGCCGTATTATCATCACCCCCAGCATTGCCGCCTGGCACTATAGTGCTGTATTATCATCACCCCCAGCATTGTCACCTGGCACTATAGTGCCGTATTATCATCACCCCAAACATTGCCGCCTGGCACTATAGTGCTGTATTATCATCACCCCCAGCATTGTCACCTGGCACTATAGTGCCGTATTATCATCACCCCCAGCATTGCCGCCTGGCAATATAGTGTTGTATTATCATCCCCAGCGTTGCCGCCTGGCACTATAGTGCCGTATTATCATCACCCCCAGCATTGCCGCCTGGCACTATAGTGCTGTATTATCATCACCCCCAGCATTGCCACTTAGCACTACAGTGCCTTATTATCAATACCCCAAGCATTGCCGCCTGGCGCTATAGTGCCGTATTATCACCCCCAGCATTGCCGCCTGGCACTATCATGCCGTATTATCATCACCCCCAGCATTGCCACCTGGCACTATAGTGCCGTATTATCATCCCAAGCATTGCCGCCGGGCACTATAGTGCCGTATTATCATCACCCCCAGCATTAGGGCCTTGCACTATAGTGCCGTATTATCATCACCCCCAGCATTGCCGCCTGGCACTATAGTGCCGTATTATCGTCACCCCCAGCATTGCCTCCTGGCACTATAGTGCCGTATTATCATCACCCCCAGCATTGCTGCCTGGCACTATAGTGCCGTATTATCATCACCCCCAGAATTGCCTCCTGGCACTATAGTGCCGTATTATAATAATAATAAATTTTATTTTTATAGCGCCGGCATATTCCGCAGCACTTTACATTTCAGAAGGGATCTGTACAGACAATAGACATTACAGCATAACAATAATCACATAGATTATAACAAATACCAAGAGGAATGAGGGCCCTGCTCGCAAGCTTACAGTCTATGAGGAAAGAGGTAGACACGAAAGGTGGGTGGTGACAGTTGCCCTGATTGTATGGACCAGCCATAATGTTAAGTGTGTGACAGTACAGACACAGAGGGCTAATGGATGCATAAAGCATGTGGGAACATGATGCTGGGAAACTGGTTATAGTAAAACTTTTGGCTGTGCCACACAGGGATAGATTAGGTTAATGTGTTGAGGCGATAGGCCAGTCTGAATAAGTGTGTTTTCAGGGCACGCTTAAAATTGTGGGGATTGGGGACTAATCTTATTGACCTGGGAAGTGCATTCCAAAGAATTGGTGCGGCACGTGTAAAGTCTTGGAGACGGGAGTGGGAGGTTCTGACTATTGAGGATACTAACCTCAGGTCATCAGCAGAACGGAGGGCGCGGGTAGGGTGGTATACTGAAACAAGGGAGGAGATGTAGGGTGGTGCTGAGCTATGGAGGGCTTTGTGGGTGAGGGTAATAAGTTTATACTGAGTTCTGGAGTGGATGGGTAGCCAGTGTAATGACTGGCACAAGGTAGAGGCATCGGTGTAACGATTGGCGAGGAATATGATCCTGGCAGCAGCATTCAAGACAGATTGGAGAGGGGAGAGTTTGGTAAGAGGGAGACCGATTAGAAGAGAGTTACAATAGTCGAGACGAGAATGAATAAGAGAAACTGTAAGAGATTTTGCAGAGTCAAAAGTAAGAAAAGGTCGAATTCTAGAAATGTTTTTGAGGTGCAGATGACAAGAGCGAGCCAGTGATCGAATGTGGGGGGCAAAGGAAAGCTCGGAATCAAGTATGACCCCAAGACAGCGGGCATGTTGCTGGGGAGTAATAGTGGAGCCACCCACAGAAATAGCAATGTCGGGTATAGGTACGTTAGTAGAGGGAGGAAACACCAGGAGTTCAGTTTTTGACAGGTTCAGTTTCAGATATAGTGAGGACATGATATTAGACACAGCGTTTAGACAATCGCCAGTGTTTTCTAGAAAGGCTGGCGTGATGTCAGGAGAAGAAGCGTATAATTGGGTGTCATCAGCATAGAGATGGTACTGGAACCCAAATCTACTGATTGTTTGACCAATAGGGGCAGTGTACAAGGAGAAGAGGAGGGGGCCTAAGACCGATCCTTGGGGGACCCCAACAGTAAGGGGAAGGTGAGAGGAGGAGGAACCGGCAAAGATACAGTAAAGGAGCGGTCAGAGAGATAGGAGGAGAACCAGGAGAGAACGGTGTCCTTGAGGCCAATGGAACGGAGCATAGTGAGGAGGAGCTGATGATCCACAGTGTCGAATGCTGCAGAGAGATCCAAAAGAATTAGCATGGAGTAATGACCATTTGATTTAGCTGTTAGCAGATCATTAGAGACTTTAGTGAGGGCAGTTTCAGTGGAGTGTAAAGAGCGGAAACCGGATTGGAGAGGGTCGAGAACAGAGTTTTCTGAGAGATAGCGGATAAGACGGGAGTGGACCAGGCGTTCCAGGAGTTTAGAGATGAAGGGAAGATTAGAGTCAGGTCTATAGTTAGCGGCACAGTTTTGGTCGAGGGATGGTTTTTTAAGTAGTGGATGTATGATGGCATGCTTAAATGAAGAGGGAAAAATACCAGAAGAGAGAGAGAGGTTAAATATTTTAGTTAGGTGAGGGGTGACAGCAGGGGAAAGGGACTGGAGGAGATGTGACGGAAATGGGTCACTGGTGCAAGTAGTTGGGCGAGAAGATGCAAGGAGCCTGCTTACTTCTTCTGTGACTGGTTCAAAATCAGAGAGTGAGCTAGATGCAGTGGGGGAGGGAGGACAGTGCATGGTATGAGGTGATTGGGAGATAATTTCCTGTCGAATCTGGTCAATTTTTTCTTTGAAGTAATTGGCCAGATCGTCAGCTCTGAGCTCTGTGGTTGGGGCCTGTACTCTTGGATTGAGTAGAGAATGAAAAGTGTCAAAGAGACGTTTTGGGTTATTTGACAGTGAGGTGATGAGGGTGTTGAAATAGGTTTGTTTGGAGAGGTGAAGGGCAGTGTTGTATGTTCTAAGCATAAACTTATAATGGATGAAATCTTCGTGTAGATTGGATTTTCTCCACAGATGTTCGGCGCACCTGGAGCACCGCTGCAGGAAACGTGTTTGCAGGGTGTGCCAGGGTTGTCGCCGTCTGTGTTGTGTTCTATTTATAGGGGGTGCAAATTCATCCAGGGCACTTTGAAGTGTTTCATTGTAATGCTTCAATGCAGAATCAGGACATGAGAGGGAGGAGATAGGGGCCAATGAAGACTGCAAGTTCTTCATAAGTTTCTGGGTGTTAATGGCCTGTATGTTTCTATAAGTCTGGACAGTGGGGGTGACCTGAGCAGCCTGGCAGTTCTTGATAGAGAATGAAAGAAGATTGTGGTCAGAGAGCGGGAGAGGGGAGTTTGCAAAATCATCCACTGCACAAAGCCGAGAGAAGACCAAGTCGAGGGAGTTTCCGTCTTCATGCGTTGGAGAATTAGTAAGCTGCGAAAGGCCAAATGAGGAGGTTAGAGATAAAAGGTGAGTAGCAGATGGGGAGAGGGGAAGAGCAATGGGGATGTTGAAATCTCCCATGATGAGGGTAGGGATGTCACAGGAGAGAAAATGTGGAAGCCAAGTGGCAAAATGATCCAGGAACTGATGGGAGGGGGTATTATCGTCACCCCCAACGTTGCCGCCTGGCACTACAGTGCCGTATTATCATTACCCCCAGCATTGGTGCCTGGCACTATAGTTTTGTATTATCATCACCCCCAGCATTGCCTCCTGGCATTATAGTGCCGTATTATCATCACCCCCTGCATTGCCGCCTGGCACTATAGTGTCGTATTATCATCACCCCCAGCATTTCCACCTGACACTATAGTGCCGTATTATCATCACCCCCAGCATTGGTGCCTGGCACTACAGTGCTGTAATATCATCACCCCCAGCATTGCCTCATGGCACTACAGTGCCGTATTATCATCACCCCCAGCATTGCCGCCTGGCACTATAGTGCTGTATTATCATCACCCCCAGCATTGTCGCCTGGCACTATAGTGCCGTATTATCATCACCCCCAGCATTGCCGCCTGGCACTATAGTGCGGTATTATCACCCCCAGCATTGCTGCCTGGCACTATAGTGCCGTATTATCATCACCCCCAGCATTGGTGCCTGGCACTATAGTGCTGTATTATCATCATCCCCAGCATTGCCTCATGGCACTACAGTGCCGTATTATCATCATCCCCAGCATTGCCGCCTGGCACTATAGTGCCGTATTATCATCACCCCCAGCATTGGTGCCTGGCACTATAGTGCCGTATTATCATCGCCCCGGCATTGCCGCCTGGCACTATAGTGCCGTATTATCATCACCCCCAGCATTGCCGCCTGGCACTACAGTGCCGTATTATCATCACCCCCAGCATTGCCGCCTGGCACTATAGTGCTGTATTATCACCCCCAGCATTGCCACCTGGCACTACAGTGCCGTATTATCACCTCAAGCATTGCCGCCTGGCACTATAGTGCCGTATTATCATCGCCCCGGCATTGCCGCCTGGCACTATAGTGCCGTATTATCATCACCCCCAGCATTGCCGCCTGGCACTACAGTGCCGTATTATCATCACCCCCAGCATTGCCGCCTGGCACTATAGTGCTGTATTATCATCACCCCCAGCACTGCCGCCTGGCACTACAGTGCCGCATTATCCTCACCCCAAGCATTGCCGCCTGGCACTATTGTGCGTATTATCATCGCCCCAGCATTGCCACCTGGCACGATACTGCCGTATTATCATCACCCCCAGCATTGACGCCTGGCACTATAGTGCCGTATTATCATCACCCCCAGCATTGCCACCTGGCACTATAGTGCTGTATTATCATCACCCCCAGCATTGTCACCTGTCACTAAAGTGCCGTATTATCATCACCCCCAGCATTGCCGCCTGGCACTATAGTGCTGTATTATCATCACCCCCAGCATTGTCACCTGGCACTATAGTGCCGTATTATCATCACCCCCAGCATTGCCGCCTGGCACTATAGTGTTGTATTATCATCCCCAGCATTGCCGCCTGCCACTATAGTGTCGTATTATCATCACCCCCAGTATTGCCGCCTGGCACTATAGTGCTATATGATAATCACCCCTAACATTGCCACTTAGCACTACAGTGCCTTATTATCATTACCCCAAGCATTGCCGCCTGGCGCTATAGTGCCGTATTATCACCCCCAGCATTGCCGCCTGGCACTATCATGCCGTATTATCATCACCCCCAGCATTGCCACCTGGCACTATAGTGCCGTATTATCATCCCAAGCATTGCCGCCGGGCACTATAGTGCCGTATTATCATCACCCCCCGCATTAGTGCCTGGCAATATAGTGCCGTATTATCATCACCCCCAGCATTGCCGCCTGGCACTATAGTGCCGTATTATCGTCACCCCCAGCTTTGCAGCCTGGCACTATAGTGCCGTATTATCATCACCCCCAGAATTGCCTCCTGGCACTATAGTGCTGTATTATCATCACCCCCAACGTTGTCGCCTGGCACTACAGTGCCGTATTTTCATTACCCCCAGCATTGGTGCCTGGCACTATAGTGTTGTATAATCATCACCCCCAGCATTGCATCCTGGCACTACAGTGCCGTATTATCATTAACCCCAGCATTGGTGCCTGGCACTATAGTTTTGTATAATCATCTTCCCCATCATTGCCTCCTGGCATTATAGTGCCGTATTATCATCACCCCCTGCATTGCCGCCTGGCACTATAGTGCCGTATTATCATCACCCCCAGCATTTCCACCTGACACTATAGTGCCGTATTATCATCACCCCCAGCATTGGTGTCTGGCTCTATAGTGCTGTAATATCATCACCCCCAGCATTGCCGCCTGGCACTATAGTGCTGTATTATCATCACCCCCAGCATTGCCGCCTGGCACTATAGTGCCGTATTATCATCACCCCCAGCATTGCCGCCTGGCACTATAGTGCGGTATTATCACCCCCAGCATTGCCGCCTGGCACTATAGTGCCGTATTATCATCACCCCCAGCATTGGTGCCTGGCACTATAGTGCGGTATTATCACCCCCAGCATTGCCGCCTGGCACTATAGTACTGTATTATCATCACCCCCAGCATTGCCTCATGGCACTACAGTGCCGTATTATCATCACCCCCAGCATTGCCGCCTGGCACTATAGTGCTGTATTATCATCACTCCCAGCATTGCCGCCTGGCACTATATTGCTGTATTATCATCACCCCCAGCATTGCCGCCTGGCACTATATTGCCGTATTATGACCCCCAGCATTGCCGCCTGGCACTATAGTGCCATATTATCATCACCCCCAGCATTGCCGCCAGTCACTATTGGGCCGTATTATCATCACCCCCAGCATTGCCGCCTGGCACTATAGTGCTATATTATCATCACCCCTAGTATTGCCACCTGGCACTACATTGCCATATTACCATCACCCCCAGGATTGCCGCCTGGCACTATAGTGCCGTATTATCATCACCCCCAGCATTGCCGCCTGGCACTACAGTGCCGTATTATCATCACCCCCAGCATTGCCGCCTGGCACTTCGGTGCCGTTTTATCATCACCCGAAACATTGCCGCCTGACACTATAGTGCCGTATTATCATCACCCCCAGCATTGCCACCTGGCACTACAGTGCCGTATTATCATCACCCCCAGCGATGCCGCCTGGCATAAAAGTGCCATATTTTCATCACCCCCAGTATTGCCGCCTGGCACTATATTGTCGTATTATCATCACCTCCAGCATTGACGCTTGCTACTATAGTGCCGTATTATCATCACTCCCAGCATTGCCGCCAGGCACTACAGTGCTGTATTATCATCACCCCAAGCATTGCCGCCTGGCCCTATAGTGCGGTATAATCAGCAGCCCCATCATTGCTGCTTTGCACAATATTGCAGTACAATCATCACCCCCATCATTGCTGCTTTGCACAGTAGTGCGGTCTAATCACGCCCAGCATTGTCGCCTGGCATTATAATGCCGTATAATCATGACCCCCGGCATTGCCACCTGGCACTAAAGTGCCGTATTATCTTCACCCTCAGCATTGCTGCCTGGCACTAAGTGCCGTATTATCATCACCCCCAGCATTGCCGTCTGGCACTACAGTGCCGTATTATCACCCCCAGCATTGCCACCTGGCACTACAGTGCCGTATTATCATCACCCCTAGCATTGCCACCTGGCACTACAGTGCCGTATTATCTTCACCCCAAGCATTGCCGCCTGGCACTATAGTGCTGTATTATAATCACCCCTAACATTGCCACTTGGCACTACAGTGCCTTATTATCATTACCCCAAGCATTGCCGCCTGGCGCTACAGTTCCGTATTATCACCCCCAGCATTGCCGCCTGGCACTATCATGCCGTATTATCATCACCCCCAGCATTGCCACCTGGCACTTCAGTGCCGTATTATCATCCCAAGCATTGCCGCCGGGCACTATAGTGCCGTATTATCATCACCCCCAGCATTAGTGCCTGGCACTATAGTGCCGTATTATCATCACCCCCAGCATTGCCGCCTGGCACTATAGTTCCGTATTATCGTCACCCCCAGCTTTGCAGCCTGGCACTATAGTGCCGTATTATCATCACCCCCAGAATTGCCGCCTGGCACTATAGTGCCGTATTATCATCACCCCCAGAATTGCCGCCTGGCACTACAGTGCCGTATTATCATTACCCCCAGCATTGGTGCCTGGCACTATAGTGTTGTATAATCATCACCCCCAGCATTGCCTCCTGGCACTATAGTGCCGTATTATCATCACCCCCAGCATTGCCGCCTGGCACTATAGTGCCGTATTATCATCACCCCCAGAATTGCCGCCTAGCACTATAGTGCCGTATTATCATCACCCCCAGCCTTGCCGCCTGGCACTACAGTGCCGTATTATCATTACCCCCAGCATTGGTGCCTGGCACTGTAGTGTTGTATAATCATCACCCCCAGCATTGGATCCTGGCACTATGGTGCCGTATTATCATCACCCCCAGCATTGCCGCCTGGCACTACAGTGCCGTATTATCATTACCCCCAGCATTGGTGCCTGGCACTATAGTGTTGTATAATCATCACCCCCAGCATTTCCACCTGGCACTATAGTTCCGTATTATCATCACCCCCTGCATTGCCGCCTGGCGCTATAGTGCCATATTATCATCACCCCCAGCATTTCCACCTGGCACTATAGTGCCGTATTATCATCACCCCCAGCATTGGTGCCTGGCACTATAGTGCCGTATTATCATCACCCCCAGCATTGGTGCCTGGCACTATAGTGCCGTATTATCATCACCCCCAGCATTGCCGCCTGGCACTATAGTGCTATATTATCATCACCCCCAGCATTGCCGCCTGGCACTATAGTGCCGTATTATCATCACCCCCAGCATTGGTGCCTGGCACTATAGTGCCGTATTATCATCACCCCCAGCATTGCCGCCTGGCACTATAGTGCTATATTATCATCACCCCCAGCATTGCCGCCTGGCACTATAGTGATGTATTATCATCACCCCCAGCATTGCCTCATGGCACTACAGTGCCGTATTATCATCACCCCCAGCATTGCCGCCTGGCACTATAGTGCTGTATTATCATCACTCCCAGCATTGCCGCCTGGCACTATAGTGCCGTATTATCATCACCCCCAGCATTGTCGCCTGGCACTATAGTGCCGTTATATCACCCCCAGCATTGCCGCCTGGCACTATAGTGTTGTATTATCATCACCCCCAGCATTGCCGCCTGGCACTACAGTGCCGTATCATCATCACCCCCAGCATTGCCGCCTGGCACTATAGTGCTGTATTATCATCACCCCCAGCATTGCCGCCTGGCACTATAGTGCTGTATTATCATCATCCCCAGTATTGCCGCCTGGCACTATAGTGCTGTATTATAATCACCCCTAACATTGCCACTTGGCACTATAGTGCTGTTTTATCACCCCCAGCATTGCCGCCTGGCACTATAGTGCCGTTATATCACCCCCAGCATTGCCGCCTGGCACTATAGTGTTGTATTATCATCACCCCCAGCATTGCAATATTATCATCACCCCCAGGATTGCCGCCTGGCACTATAGTGCTATATTATCATCACCCCTAGTATTGCCGCCTGACACTTCAGTGCCGTTTTATCATCACCCCAAACATTGCCGCCTGGCACTATAGTGCCGTATTATCATCACCCCTAGCATTGCCACCTGGCATAAAAGTGCCATATTTTCATCACCCCCAGCATTGCCGCCTGGCACTATATTGTCGTATTATCATCACCTCCAGCATTGGTGCATGGCACTATAGTGCCGTATTATCATCACCCCCAGCATTGCCGCCTGGCACTATAGTGCCATATTATCATCACCCCCAGCAATGCCGCCTGGAACTATAGTGCCGTGTTATCATCACCCCCAGCATTGCCACCTGGCACTATAGTGCCGAATTATCATCACCCCCAGCATTGCCGCCTGACACTATAGTGCCGTATTATCATCACCCCCAGCATTGCCGCCTGGCACTATAGTGCTGTATTATCATCACCCCCAGCATTGCCGCCTGGCACTATAGTGCTGCATTATCATCATCCCCAGTATTGCCGCCTGGCACTATAGTGCTGTATTATAATCACCCCTAACATTGCCACTTGGCACTATAGTGCCGTTTTATCACCCCCAGCATTGCCGCCTGGCACTATAGTGTTGTATTATCATCACCCCCAGCATTGCCGCCTGGCACTATAGTGCCGTTATATCACCCCCAGCATTGCCGCCTGGCACTATAGTGTTGTATAATCATCACCCCCAGCATTGCAATATTATCATCACCCCCAGGATTGCCGCCTGGCACTATAGTGCTATATTATCATCACCCCTAGTATTGCCGCCTGACACTTCAGTGCCGTTTTATCATCACCCCAAACATTGCCGCCTGGCACTATAGTGCCGTATTATCATCACCCCTAGCATTGCCACCTGGCATAAAAGTGCCATATTTTCATGACCCCCAGCATTGCCGCCTGGCACTATATTGTCGTATTATCATCACCTCCAGCATTGGTGCATGGCACTATAGTGCCGTATTATCATCACCCCCAGCATTGCCGCCTGGCACTATAGTGCCATATTATCATCACCCCCAGCAATGCCGCCTGGAACTATAGTGCCGTGTTATCATCACCCCCAGCATTGCCACCTGGCACTATAGTGCCGAATTATCATCACCCCCAGCATTGCCGCCTGACACTATAGTGCCGTATTATCATCACCCCCAGCATTGCCACCTGGCACTACAGTGCCGTATTATTATCACCCCAAGCATTGCCGCCTGGCACTATAGTGCGGTATAATCAGCAGCCCCATCATTGCTGCTTTGCACAGTAGTGCGGTCTAATCACGCCCAGCATTGCCGCCTGGCATTATAGTGCCCTATAATCATGACCCCCGGCATTGCCACCTGGCACTAAAGTGCCGTATTATCATCACCCTCAGCATTGCTGCCTGGCACTAAGTGCCGTATTATCATCACCCCAAGCATTGCCGCCTGGCATTATAGTGCCGTATAATCATGACCCTCAGCATTGCCACCTGGCACTAAAGTGCCGTATTATCATCACCCTCAGCATTGCCGCCTGGCACTAAGTGCCGTATTATCATCACCCCAAACATTGCCGTCTGGCACTATAGTGCTGTATTATCATCACCCCCAGCATTGCCGCCTGGCACTATAGTGCTGTATTATCATCACCCCCAGCATTGCCGCCTGGCACTATAGTGCCGTATTATCATCACCCCCAGCATTGCCGCCTGGCACTATAGTGCCGTATTATCATCACCCCCAGCATTGCCGCTTGGCACTATAGTGCCGTATTATCATCACCCCCAGCATTGCCACCTGGCACTATAGTGCCGTATTATCATCACCCCCAGCATTTCCGCCTGGCACTATAGTGTTATATAATCACCCCAGCATTGCCGCCTGGCACTATAGTGCCGTATTATCATCACCCCAAGCATTGCCGACTGGCACTATAGTGCCGTATTATCATCATCACCCCAAGCATTGCCACCTGGAACTACAGTGCCGTATTATCATCACCCCAAGTATTGCCGCCTGGCACTATAGTGTCGTATTATCATCACCCCAAGAATTACCGCCTGGCACTACAGTGCCGTATTATCATCACCCTCAGCATTGACGCCTGGCACTATAGTGCCATATTATCATTACTCCCAGCATTGGTGCCTGGCACTACAGTGCCATATTATCGTCACACCAAGAATTGCCGCCTGGCACTAGAGTGCCGTATTATCATCACCCCCAGCATTGCCGCCTGGCACTACAGTGCTGTATTATCATCACCCCAAGCATTGCCGCCTGGCACTATAGTGCCGTATTATCACCCCCAGCATTGCTGCCTGGCACTACAGTGCCGTATTATCATTACCCCCAGCATTGCTGCCTGGCACTATAGTGCCGTATTATCGTCACCCCCAGCATTGCCGCCTGGCACTACAGTGCTGTATTATCATCACCCCCAGCATTGCCACCTGTCACTACAGTGCTGTATTATCATCACCCCAAGCATTGCCGCCTGGCACTATAGTGCCGTATTATCACCCCCAGCATTGCTGCCTGGCACTACAGTGCCGTATTATCATTACCCCCAGCATTGCTGCCTGGCACTATAGTGCCGTATTATCGTCACCCCCAGCATTGCCGCCTGGCACTATAGTGCCGTATTAGCATCACCCCCAGCATTGCCGCCTGGCACTATAGTGCCGTATTTTCATGACCCCAAGCATTGCCGTCTGGCATTATATTGCCGTATTATCACCCCCAGCATTGCCGCCTGGCACTATAGTGCCGTATTATCATCACCCCCATCTTTACTGCCTGGCACTACAGTGTTGTATTATCATCACCCCCAGCATTGCCGCCTGGCACTATAGTGCCGTATTTTCATCACCCCAAGCATTGCCGCCTAGCACTATATTGCCGTATAATCATCACCCCCAGCATTGCCGCCTGGCGCTATAGTGTTGTATTATCATCACCCCCAGCATTGCCGCCTGGCGCTATAGTGTTGTATTATCATCACCCCAAGCATTGCCGCCTGGCGCTATAGTGCCGTATTATCATCACCCCAAGCATTGCTGCCTGGCACTATAGTGCCATGCAATCATCACCCCCAGCATTGCCATAGCCGCAAAGAACCAACACATGCAGACCCACACACCAGCGTTCAGCTTTAGGAGCTTTCAGAGGGGAGGATGTGATGCCATGTCAATAATGGAGGAGCTGACGATTCCAACGCTGATGATACAATGTAGGAATGAGGCGGAGGGATTTCCGGGAGGCGGAGAGCCGCAGATAACCACTGCGCATGCCCGAGAATCCCAGCCCCGCAGTGTGAATAAATCATAAACGACTGCGGGGCTGGATCTCAGGTCCGCGTGATATGATGGTCGGGATGTGATCTGACAGCACAGGCACGTCGGGCAGCGCTGACTGCGCATGCCCACTAAACTACAGTACAGCGCAGGCACTAGCATTTCAAATGAAATTGAGGAGGCGTCAAATACGAAATCAATGATGAAAGCGAGGTGTCTGTCAGAGGGGGAAAGACCTGCCCCCCTGTCAAAATTCAGGTATTTTTGAACAATTATATAAACGATTTTTTCAGCGGTGGAACGGAAGCTAAGTAACAGAGACACCTTAACAGAATGCAGCATTAGTGCTGCACAAGGTGGCTCTTTTACTTAAAAACGCCTGCGGGGGGGGTGACAGGTATCCTTGAAAGCTATGCTGAACTGTATATATTACCTGGAGGCTGTGCTAGGCTGTATTATATATTACCTGGAGTCTGTGCTGGGTGCTGTATATTTTACCTGAAGGCTGTTGCTGTACTGTATTATTAACTGGAGTCTGTGCTGTATATATTAACTGGAGTCTGTGGAGGGCTATATCTATTACCTGGATGCTGTGGTGGGCTGTATATATTACCTGGAGACTGTGGTGTGCTGTATATTTTACCTGATGGCTGTGGTGGGCTGTATTTATTACCTGAAGGCTGTGCTGGGCTGTATATATTACCTGAAGGCTGTGCTGGGCTGTATATATTACCTGGAGGCTGTGGTGTGCTGTATATATTACCTGAAGGCTGTGCTGGGCTGTATATATTAACTAGAGTCTGTGGAGGGCTGTATATATTAGCTGGAGGCTGTGCTGGGCTGTATCTATTACCTGGATGCTGTGGTGGGCTGTATATATTACCTGGAGGCTGTGGTGTGCTGTATATTTTACCTGATGGCTGTGGTGGGCTGTATATATTACCTGAAGGCTGTGCTGGGCTGTATATATCACCTGAAGGCTGTGCTGGGCTGTATATATTACCTGAAGGCTGTGGTGGGCTATATATATTAACTGGAGGCTGTGCTGGGCTGTATATATTACCTGAAGGCTGTGGTGGGCTGTATATTTTAACTGGAGGCTGTGCTGGGCTGTATATATTACCTGAAGGCTGTGGTGGGTTGTATATATTAACTGGAGGCTGTGGTGGGCTGTATATATTATCTGAAGGCTGTGGTGGGCTGTATATATTACCTGGAGGCTGTGGTGGGCTGTATATATTACTTGAAGGCTGTGGTGGGCTGTATATATTACCTGAAGGCTGTGGTGGGCTGTATATATTACCTGGAGGCTGTGGTGGGCTGTATATATTACTTGAAGGCTGTGGTGGGCTGTATATATTACCTGAAGGCTGTGCTGGGCTGTATATATTACCTGAAGGCTGTGGTGGGCTGTATATATTAACTGGAGGCTGTGGTGGGCTGTATATATCACCTGGAGGCTGTGGTGGACTGTATGTATTACCTGGAGGCTGTGCTGGGCTGTATATATTACCTGGAGGCTGTGGTGGGCAGTATATATTACCTGGAGGCTGTGGTGGGCTGTATATATTACCTGGAGGCTGTGGTGGGCTGTATATATTGCCTGGAGGCTGTGGTGGGCTATATATGTTATTTGGAGGCTGTGCTGGCCTGTATATATAATTTGGAGGTTGCAACTGGCAAATAATAAATACAGCCCAGCAGCACCCTATAGATATTATATCCAGCCCTGCATAGCCTCAATATTAGATATACAGTACATTTACGGTGGGAAAATCCACAACAAAAATTGACATGGTGCAGATTTTCCCGCTCTAAAAAACGCAGCATATCCGTTGTTTATTATAGTGGCACCATGTAACGCGGATCTAGCACAACTGCACTTGCTGCGGCCCGCCGCAAGCCCCATAGAGAATGAATGTAGCTTGCCGGATCGGTGCCACAAGTCGCCCGTTAGGCGGCAGAGGTGCAGAAGTCTGACGGATCTGCTGCTAGTGTCGAAAAACGCCAGTGTGAAAGCATCCTTAAGGGCAAAAAGAAAAACCATATCAAGTCGGATGCAGTTTTCGCCTGATCTCATCGGATACAAAAAACTCGCCTATGTGAAGGCACCCTAACATGTTACATGTTGCATATTTAATAAAAAATTAAACAACTTTACTATTTAGATTTGATCATTGCGTTCTAAATAGATATTACAATGTATATGTTTACATAACTTTGTTTCCCTATGAAGGGCACTGGGGGGCCAGAAAAATTTCTTGCACAGGGGCCCACTACAGTCTGTGTCCGCCCCTGCCCGACTGGTGAAGGGCTGCAGTGATAGTTGACTGTGGAACTTTCTTCCATCTCCCTACTGCATCTGTGGAGCTCAGCCATAGTGATCTTGGGGTTCTTTACCCCTCTCACCAAGGCTCTTCTCCCACAATTGCTCAGTTTGGCTGGACGGCCAGGTCTAGGAAGACTTCTGGTGGTCACAAACTTCTTCCATTTAAGGATTATGGAGGCCACTGTGCTCTTAGGAGCCTTGAGTACTGCAGAAATTCTTTTGTAACCTTGGCCAGATCTGTGCCT
This sequence comes from Dendrobates tinctorius, assembly GCF_039654945.1. Taxonomy (NCBI): domain Eukaryota; kingdom Metazoa; phylum Chordata; class Amphibia; order Anura; family Dendrobatidae; genus Dendrobates; species Dendrobates tinctorius. Next base: position 20,593,730 of record NW_027361878.1, read on the forward strand.
TGCCACAATTCTGTCTCTGAGCTCCTTGGCTTGTTCCTTTGACCTCATGATTTTCATTTGGTCTGACATGCACTGTGAGGTCTTATATAGACAGGTGTGCGTCTTTACAAATCAAGTCCTCTCAGTTTAATTAAGCACAGCTGGACTCCAATGAAGGAGTAGAACCATCTGAAGGCGGATCACAAAGAAATGGACAGCATGTGACTTAAATATGAGTGTCTGAGCAATGGGTCTGAATACTTATGACCATGTGATTTCAGTTTTTCTTTCTTCATAAATTTGCAAAAATTCCTACATTTGTTTTGTTCAGTGAAGATGGGAGTTCAAGGTCAGTGTTGAGTTAGGTTATGTGCATACAACATCTTTTCCAGGAGGCTAACCCATTGAATTTTTTGAAGAGGAAGGCGCTTCCAAAAATGCTGTTTTTTTCCTAAAGCATCTTTTTTTAGAGATTTTTTTTTTAGCATCTGGATGCCATCCATTTGCATGAACTGATCTGAGAAGCTGTTATAAAGACTGATGAAACTCAGTCCATTTTTCCTGTACGTGAAAATAAAATGGACATATGAATGAACCCTAAGGAAAAGAAAAACTCCTCTAAAGAAAGCGTTTCCTATTAAAGTGGTTGTTTGGGATTTAAACATTGTTGGCCAATTTCTAGGATAGGACATAAATGTATGACCCATTTGGGTGCGACACCTGGCACCCCGTTGATCAGCTTTTCCAGGTATTGGCCTGCAACTGCTCAGATACTGAGCAGCACAGCAACGTCTACAGAATAGTGGCCGCGGACGGATACTGCACATCCACCCTCTTGATTTGAATAGGGAACTGATGTGCAGTACCCGGACTTGGCCACTCTGCAATCAACTGCGCTGTGCTGTGCAGCTCCGCAACTGGGCTGACACCGGGAGCAACTGATCCACAGGGGTGCCGAGTGTCGCACCCCCATCGATCAGACATTGATGACCTATCCTAAGCAGGGCTGTGGAGTCGGAGTCGTGGAGTCGGAGTCGGTGCTCATTTTGGTGGAGTCGGAGTCGGAGTTGGAGTCGGTATAAAATGGACCGACTCCGACTCCTAAAATATATAATAAATTGGGTACAGTAATTCAATGCAGGATGTGCTGAATATTTTTTCATAGGAGTTTGGGAAAGTTATGAAATGTCCTATAAATGGCTGTTCTATTCCTGATCTAAGGCTACATTCACACGCAGCGTTTTTCCTGTGTTTTTTGAGGATACGTTTTTCAGCTGCAAAAGCTGATCATCTTTTTAAAAAACTGCATCACCTGAAAGGTTTTTGAGCTCATAGATAATGTTTTCAATAGCAAAAGCAGATTAGAAATCTGCTCTATCTATCCATTTATCCATATCTGTCTATCCATATCGTATCTGTACCAAAAAGAATGAAAACCGGGTAGTACACCAATATATATTCTGTTCTATCTAAATATCTTGATTATTGGATCATAAAAATGATTAAATGTCTGAGGTTCACATTGTACTACAATACATTTTTCACTTAAATATAAGCAATATGTGTGGGAGTCGGAGTCGTGGAGTCGGAGTCGGAGTTGGAGTCGGAGTCGGTGTAAGGGAAATTGAGGAGTCGGAGTCGGAGTCACAGGTTTGGCTTACCGACTCCACAGCCCTGATCCTAAGGATAAGTCAATGTTAAAGTCCCAGACAACCCCTTTAAATGAATGAATTCACCTCTGCTATAACTGTAGCTTATGTACTAGAAAAGAGAACACCCTTTTATTTGGACACACAGAACCTTGTGCTGCTTAAGTTGATGAAGAAGGCGGTGATGATGGGTCTGTGATATAGTGTCTGACCAGATAAAGCCACTTTACAAGACTTTATTATGAATGCAGACTGTCATGATCCAGTGTTGGATCTGGCGGTATTAAAATCACTGGGTGAACTTTTTTTACTTTGGAAAGTTCCAAGGTGTCTTGACTGTCCCCGGTGGTGGTTTTGATATTGCACTTTAGGTTTTTGTGCACTTAATCATGTATCTGGTGTGACACCCTATAAAGGTGTGCTAGGGGGGTGCAATCACTGTTGGTGATAGTTGTTAATTTGCAACCAACCTTGGTGGTGGAAGGAGCTGGAGAGATTGCTCAGCTCAGTCTGAGTCCTGGTGTGGAAGGAGTCACAGAAGGGAGTTCTTTGCAGCGCTGACTGAACTTGGTGGCAGCTATTCAGGAGGAAGGCTGCAGTCGGTTGCTGGACTCTGTGCTGGAGCATTTGCACAGAGAGAGCTAAGTTTTCTATTTCCCCTGTTTGTGACTTTCCTTATGTGTGATCTAGTGTAGTGGTGGGATTAGTTTCCGCACCGGCCAATGCCCTAGCGAGGGACTAGGTTCAGGGCGAGTCAGGGCATAAGGTTCGCGTGCGGCGACAGGTGAGGAGCCTGTATAGGGAACGTAAGGAGTGCAGGGACGCTGCCTCAGGGGAGCTCAGGAGGTCTCCACATCCCTATTTCCTATTACAGGGCCCACCACTGTAATTGTTCCTGTGTTTCCCCTTATTATTTAAATTCGCCAGCTGGAGGCGGTGTGTCCGGCTGCACGTCCAGGTATTATTTAAATTCGCCCCGCTGGAGGCGCTGTATCCAGGGTCACGTGTGTCATAAATTCGCCCTGCTGGAGGCGCTGTGTCCAGTCACACGTTGACCATTACACAGACAATGACTATTTCTATCGTTAATAATACTGGGCGCAGGTTGTGCTCTTGCTCATTGCTGAGATAACAGATGGGCCTGTTCATTCACGTCTCTTCCCACCACATTTTGGCAACCAATGAAAGCATTGATCATCCCCGGGACAATTGTCGGCAATGAGTCGTCTCTATAAGCTCAGCATTTATTTATTAAGTGCTTGGATAATAATTGAAACAAAACAAGAGAAACTTTCTTTTAATAGAGTTTTGATTTATCTGGTGAAAACTGGTGGCATTGCAAAATGAACAAAACGAACTGCCTAATACTGGATAGATGTACAAACAGAGCATCACAAATAGGAAAGTGAATCAGTGTCATGTGGAAAGGGTAGGAGTAGCTCAGAATTAGGGCTCATTCCCACTTGCGATGAAATCGAACAAATGCAAATCCGATTAAAAATAAGATGCGCCAATTCTGGCACTTAGCCTCGCTCTTCTCAATTGCCCTGCAGCGGTGGCAAGTGGGGTGGTAGTTGGGGGGTTGATGTCACCTTTGTATTGTCAGGTGACACCAAACCCCGAGGTTAGTAATGGAGAGGCGTTAATAAGACTCCCCTATTACTAACCCCATTGTGTGAAAACACACACCCAGCATAAAGTCCTTTAATTGAAAGAAAGACACCGACTCCTTTAATACATCTGTGCATCTATCCTATGTGTATTTACTGTATGTAATCCATCTATTCTACGATGTCGGCTCCTGCTGTGATTTTACATTTCATGGCTGCTGAATTGCCGGCTTTTATTCTATCTAATATGTCACACACTCAGGAACAGGCACCGTATTCTGCTTTAACAGTGTAACTTTACGTGATAACAAACAATCCATGGCAATTTCAGTACAGCACAAGTTCATGTTTTCAGCCTGAGCTTTCCCTCTCAATGCTGGCTCCTCTAGCCTGTGAGATGCTCTTTCTGGCTCTGCAACCCCCATATTCCTGCACCCACTTTCCCGTACTGGTTCCCACTATGGCTCCCCTTCACTGGGAGATGGGAGATGAAAAAGGTTCCTCTTTCCTGATTCGAGCCATAGGCCCGTATTCTCTATGGGACACCATTGTACCAAGTGGCAGCCGACAGCATTCTTCTTTCCTAAGCGTTCTGTGCCTTTCTGTACTGTGTGGCCCTCTGGCCTATTCTGCTTTCTCCTGAATCACTCTCCAACACTTTCTTAACTTCACACTAATTGTGGTCACTAAGTCCTATAAGGATAGATGCATTACAATCCCTCCCCCATTATGTAGCAATGTCCCCCATTGTGGGTGCATCCTGGTTTATGAAACACCCCTTTAAGCCGCCTCCATGGAAAGAGTGTCCCGTAGTTCTCACCTCAATAAGGAAAACAGCCTCCAACCGAATCTGACTGGGAGCTGTAGTGGGATGCAGGAGAGTCTTCTGTTAATGGTTGACTTGGGAAACCCTTGTCCACGCTCCGTACACACTCATAGGAGATGAGGTTGGAACACTTAACAGATTTATTCATAGAGGGGGATAAATGGCTAATGTTGTAAGGGGAACAGCAAGTAACAGCAAAACAAATAGTATTACACTATATACAAATACAGACGCAAGATGGGGTTGGCAGTAAACTTGAATGTTAGGGATGGCGCTTCCCCTTTAAATCACAAGCAGCACAATAACATCACTTAAACTACAAATGACTGCAGCAATGGAAACAACACATTCTAATGTTGGCGCCCAGTTGCCACAGATGTTGGCACACTTGCAGAAACAGTTGGTGCACTGAATATAATAAAAGTCCCTCCATGGCTTGTCCTATTATAATTCCTCATGCATTGAACCACAAATCCCAGCAATGCTCCATTATAGCTAGATTTAATACACTTCCCAACAGTGGATTCACAAGTCCTAGTAGTAGCTACTCCGTAATGTAGCAGCTCGGCCATCACACAAGCTTCCAGCCTGTGGGTTCAGCTGTGTCATCATACTGACTATTAACTTCATTCAAGGTGTCAAAGATAAGAATACTCAATAATAGTTGGAATAATATTCAATTATTTATTTTTCAATTTCCTATCAGTATGTATTTGGAGTGTGGGAGGAAACCGGAGAACCCGGAGGAAACCCACGCAAACACGGGGAGAACACACAAACTCCTTGCAGTTTTCTTTGGTTGGGTTTGAACCCTAGCGCTGCAAAGCAACAGTGCTAACCACTGAGCCACCGTGTTGCCCAATTGTCTTCAATGTGGCTCTAATTATGATAGGCCTCATGACGAAGACATAAATTAATATAGATGTCACTTCATCTGTGAACACTTCTCAGCATGAAAAGTCTGGTAAATGTCGAGAATAGATTCCGAGCCCGGAATCTGCCTCTTTATGCAGCAGGAAACTCACATTATTCCGTGAGTACATGTGACTGCAAAAAGTCCTATAAGTGATATGTCCATAAGTGAGTACAGAGACCGAGCCCGGAATCTGCCTCTTTATGCAGCAGGAATCTCACATTATTCCGTGAGTACATCTGACTGCGGAAAGTCCTATAAGTGATATGTCCATAAGTGAGTACAGAGACCGAGCCCGGAATCTGCCTCTTTATGCAGCAGGAAACTCACATTATTCCGTGAGTACGTCTGACTGCGGAAAGTCCTATAAGTGATATGTCCATAAGTGAGTACAGAGACCGAGCCCGGAATCTGCCTCTTTATGCAGCAGGAAACTCACATTATTCCGTGAGTACGTCTGACTGCGGAAAGTCCTATAAGTTATATGTCCATAAGTGAGTACAGAAACCGAGCCCGGAATCTGTCTCTTTTTTTTCTGACATGTTTTCGTCTTGTAGAAGAGTCATCACATCTGGCTGGATTCTTTATTTATTGATGGATCACACTCAGGCCTCTCTCTGGAATAGTGATCTGCAGAAATAATAAATATGACTGATTATGACTGAAGATGAATCAACTGGATATCATATATAAGTGGCATGCAATGTACTCCTGGTTACTGAAATATTGCCTTGTAAGAAAAGATTTAACATAATTGATATTTGCTCATTCTTGGGTTAGGACTATACCCTCTATTCATATGGAGATGGCTGTCAACAAACTTCAGAAGGGAGAGTAATTACTTTTTGGTGATTTTAACATTGATTCAAATGGTTACTTAGACTCGACTGCTCAGACAAGATAACTATCCCAAATATTAGACTAATGGCTAAATAAAGAACTACATGATGTATGTCGGTGTCTAAACATCTCTTCAAGGCAGATCACACACTACTCCGAATCATTACTAGAATAAAATTTGATTCTCACAAATATATTCTCTTTATCAAAAATGTAAAAAATGGCTACTGGTCAAAAGACACAATCTGACCATTCCCATCTTATCGTACCTTTAAGTTTTCCTCAGGTCCAGCCATAAAAAATTCCAATTTATGGAGATGCAACTGTTACCTCCTTCAGGAGACAATCTATAAAGAAAAATAGAAACAGGATTAAAAAATGAGTTTATAAAATATAATACAGAAGGCTTATCTATATATACAGTAGAGCACTAAACCTGACGTATTCTACCAGTACATGCGCTTCTCTCCATGAGACACACTATGACATTGTGTTACGGTGGTACTTTACTCCAGTGCAACTCCACAGAGTATTTCCTTCCCAATCTCCTCTCTGCTCGAGAGACTTTGGGAAAATGGGGTAAATTTTACCCATATTTTGGAGTTGTTCATTTTTAAAGGAATTGTGGAAAGAAACTTTGAACTTACTCCTATGAATTTCTAAATCCAATATTACTCCATAGCTAGTAGTATTATAGCAAGTTGTAGAAGAAATTCCACCCGAATTTCAACATATCTCTTGTTACATCTTTTTGGTGATTAAACATTTAATTACAACAAAATTGAAGCAAATAATTCCTCCCTCAACATCAGACGTAATGGAAGGGGCATCAACGCACAATATTAGAAGTTCAACTTTGTGCTTAGGTAAAAAAAAAAATTTTTAAACCCATATTGAGTTGGATGAATGTCATGATGTAAATGTGTTTTTTTAACACATGCTAAATCCACAACTTAAAAACTAAAGGAGGTGTATTACCAAAATATACCAGATATGTACTAAATTAAATGTTTGTAAATATTATGTACAAAATGCAACATTATAATAGTCGGTTTATTCCTAGTAATAATGAGCAGCCTTGACTTTACTTTCTTTCCTGTAACTTCGCGTTGTTACCCCATTCTTCCCTTTTTATCCCTCCCCAGTTTATAGTCCTTGTTAACATTATTGTAAAATTTGAAAATGTTAAAAAAAACAATTGAACAAGATAACCGGACATTTAACTATTTTTTTTCACCTGTTCTAAATGCCGTCATTCTCCTGAAACTATCATTGCTCGTCCTTTATTCCTGGGGTTCTCAATTCTCCCTTTATGTAAATCTAGTTTTTATTTTTTTAAGTGGGCATGACTTTTAAAATGTTTCTCTTTTTGAGAAATAGCTTGATGATCATGCCTAGTTGGCTGAAATGCTTGATAAATATACAGGAAGACATATATCAGGAATGGGGAGATGCGAGAACAAACAACGCCAGAAAAAGAGCGGAATTTATACCAGGTTAAAATATATGCATATTTAGTTATGGAGCTTTGTTATGGAGATAGAGGTATTATACAGATGCTGGGTATTACAGTTACTGATTATGGAGCTAATGCTTATACAAATGAATTCTGCAAGAGATATGAGTGGATAATGAACATATTTCTGCACGTACCTTCAGACTCTGTCTCTGCCGTCTTACGATCTTTTTCAATAAAGTGGGCACATGCCAAGAAGAATCCTTTTCCTACAGCCACGACAACAAGACAAAACATGAGGGCGTACTGTAAACGGTGGAACCTCCATAAAGACGTGTCTGGATTATGACTTTTGATGGCGTTGGATATCTGAAAATATGACAAAATAAACAGTTATGTATGGTTAATGAAAGTAAAAAAAACAATTGACTGGACACATTTACACTGACAGCAGTCAATGGATAACAATGAAATCTGGTGATCATAGAACTAAAAGGTGCCTCACTGCAGATAGTGGAGGAGCTTCCATCCTCCAAACCCTGAACAGCACCGGTTCCAGTTTCCACAGCCCCAGCACTACACATTGTCTAGAGACAGAATAACACAATCTCAAACACAGATATCATAATCAGAATTCGGGATTTAAACAACCTGAATAAATATGGGTATCAGCCCTGTGGAGCTCTCAAACAGCATTCAAACACCAAAACATGGTGCAAATACACCACCAAAAGGCAAAGGAATTTTTTAAATAGAATAAAATGTTATATTCTTTAATAGCATAATAAATAAAAAAGACAATCAATGAATTAATAGTGTATATAAACAGAGCTATCCGAATATGGCCACAGATGCCAAAATGTAAAACATGATGCTACAAACAAGACAAAAGGCAACTTTCACACTTGCGGTTTTTTGCGCTTCGCTGCATGCGCAGTGCAAATGCGCATAAAAAACACATCATGCGTTTTTAATGCGTTTTTTTGTTTTTTGCGCATGGTTCTTACAAAAAACGCATGCGTTTTTAAAAGCAGACGTGTGCATGACCATGCGCATGTCAGCGCTCCCATAGACTTTAATGTGTTTTTGGGTGAATTCTGTGCGCATTGCGCGCGCATGCGTTTTTTTGAGACAGGTCGGACGCACCAAAAATGCAACAGGTTGCATTTTGTGTGCCTGGGTGCACACTACAAAAAAACGCATGTGCATACAAATGCATACAAACGCATGACAATGCGCACCCATGTTAAATGTAGGGAAAAAATGCATGCGCATGTAAGCGCAAAAGCACAGCGCAAAAAACCGCAAGTGTGAAATCAGCCAAATGAAGGGAAAAGGTAATACATATTTATTGACAGTATCCCCAATCAGAATATCAGTTCAAAATAAAGTGCCAGAGCATATTTTCCAAAGATATAGGGATGACCAAATCATAAATGCATATAGGTAAGTAATACTACAGTAGCATGGAGATTTCTCCTAGTTCTCTGGTCAGTGACCTATCACATAGAACTCACCACCTAGTAAGCTAAGGGGCCATAAATACTATAAATAGTTCTTACCCATATTGATGTCCATCTGTAGCCATGTGCCCCGATGCGCATTTCGCAATGGCTTCCTCGGCAGGCTGGGAAGGCCCCCCGAGGATCCCTATATCTTTGGAGAATATGCACTGGCACTTTATTTTGAACTGATATTCTGATTAGGGATACTGTTGATAATTACGTATTACCTTTTCCCAAGATTTTGTCTCGTTTGTAGCATCATGTTTTACATGTGGCCATATTCGGATAGCTCTGTTTATATACACTATTAATTCATTGATTGTCTTTTTTATTTATTATGCTATTAAAGAATATAACATTGTATTGTCTAGAGACAGGACTGATGTGACATCCTCCTTCAGCAGATGATCTATGACAACTCCAGGACATCTTGTCTTTGGAGTTCTCCTGCCGTGCACACAAGGTAAGAATGGTTTGCTGGTGCATAGCTTCCATATATAGTCCTGCTGGTTAATGTATGTGTATGGATACTACTTGTATGTTCTGAATGTCTGCTGTCTGCAGAGGTAGAATTCGCAGAATAAATAATCATTAGGCCATGAACATTCATTTGCAGGACACAACGTTCCTAAAAGTGATTGTTCATTTTGCTAAATGTGACCACCTAATAAATTATCTAATTACTTAAAGTGGTTATGTAAAGAAAAGATCAATAATACACATGAAAATAAGCAACTTTGCGACAGATCTTATCTTGGACTTCAGAAAGGCGGATATTAATAGACACAGAAATAGGGTAGGAGAGGTCCAATGGCTGGATGTTCTAGAGGACAGAAATGTCCAAGAAGGATGGGAGATTTTGCTAAATGAAATTCTCACTGCACAATCTGTAAAAATTCCGAAAAGAAGGAAGAATTGGAAGTATTTAAAGAGACCAAGATGGATGAACACAGAACTTAAACACTTGCTAAAAGGGAAAAAAATAAATACATATCAAATGGAAAGATGGGGCATATCTTAAGAATAATGTATTGTTGTTTGCAGGGAATGCAGGGCAAGCGTTAGAAGAGCTCAAGCCAGTAATGAAATTAAGCTTGCAAGGTGAGGACAAAAGCAGTAACAAAGGATTTTGGGGATATGTGAAAAGCAAAAGAAAAGTCAAAGATGCTACAGGATTTTTACAAAATGAAAACAGTCAAGCGTTCAAAATTGATGTTGAGAAGGCCAAACTTTTAAATTCATATTTTGCCCCTGTGTTCTCTAAAAGAGCAAATGTAACATCAAATGATCATTGGTGTGCTATCAAAGGAATAAATTGATTCACATTATCCGTAAACAGAAATATCGTGAGAGAACACTTAGACAATTTATATTAATTTTAATTTCCTGGTCCAGATGAATTACATCCTATGATACTAAAAGATGTAGCAAAAGAAATTGCAGAGCCACTAGGAAAAAACCTGGAAGAACAGGAATAGTCCCGTAAGATTAGAGAAGGGCAAATGTCCCTATGTGCAAAAAAGGAAAGACGTTAGAACCAGGAAATTACAGGCCAGTGAGCCTTACTTCTATACCAGGAAAGATCTTTGAACAAATTATTAAACAGCATGTATGTAAGTACTTGGATAAGATTACAAGCAATTAACAAGAGCCAGCCTGGATTTGTAGCAAACAAGTCATGCCAGACTAATCTAATTTCCTTCTATGATGGAATCTCTGACTGGTTGGATCAGGGAAATGCGGTAGATATTGTATATTTTGACTTCAACAAAGCGTTTGATAAAGTATCTCATACAATCCTTATTGAATAAATGACCAAGTATGGGATTGACAAGGGTACGGTTAGGTGGATTCATAAATGGCTCAGTGATCGTACTCAAAGAGTGGTAATAAATAGTTGCACATCCAATTGGAAGAGTGCTTCAAGTGGGGTACTACAAGGCTCTTTCCTGGCCACAGTGTTATGCAACATTTTTATAAATGATCTAGATAAGGGAACTGAAGGTAAACTGATCAAATTTGCAGACAATGAAAAGCTAGGAATGAAGAGCTAACAATAGAGAAGATAGAGAAAGGACTCAGAAGGATCTAGATAAACTTGAATAAAGGGCAGTGACTAATAGAATTATATTTAACATGGAGAAATGCAAGATTCTACACGTGGGCAAGAAAAACTAAAATTCCAATTACGGAATGGGAGGAATAGAACTAAGCAACAGTTTGTTTGAAAAAGACAGTATACTAGTAGATCACAGACTGCACATGAGATAACAGTGTGATGCAGCAGCAAAAAAAGGCAAATGCAGTTCTAGGATGTATTAAGAAAAGAAGAAAAGAGTCTAGATCACATGAAGTAATTATCTCCCTCTACTCCTCTTTGGTCATACATCATATGGAATACTGTGTCTAGTTCTGGGCACCACATTTTGCAAAAGACATCGAAAAACTGGAGCAAGTTCAGAGAAGAGGTACCAGGATGGTAAGCGGACTGCAAAGTATGTTCTACGAGGAACAGTTAAAGGATATGGGAATGTTTAGCTTGCAAAAAAAGCTAAGAGGAGACTTAATAGCTGTCTACAAATATCTGAAGGGCTGTCACAGTGTAGAGGGATCACCTTATTCTCATTTGCACATGGAAACATGAGAAACAATGGAATGAAACTGAAAGGGAGAAGATACAGATTAGATAATAGCAAAATGTTTTTGACAATGAGGGAAACCAATGAGTGAAAAAGGCTACCACGAGAGGTGGCGAGTTCTCCTTCAATGGAAGTCTTCAAACAGAGGCTTGACAGACATCTATCTGAGATGGTTTAGTGAATCCAGCATTGAGCAGGAGGTTGGACACGATGACCCTGGAGGTCCCTGCCAACTTTAACATTCTATGTTTCTAGGATGTTCAAATGGAAAAAGATGTATGAATGTAACTTTAAAGTGATGTGAAAATATGTAAAAGTTACTTACCAGCCTGATGACATAGGAGCTTCCGACAGTCCCCAGCTCAGACACTATCATAAATATGGCTTGTGCTGTTGATCTTCTTGCAGGAGATACTACATACTGAAACAAGAGAATATTCTGAGTGAGCAGAAGTAAGTCACGGGACGCAGCAAGTTAAGAGAACATTGGCAAAGTGAACATATGTGAAACAGAAGTAAAGAGCACAGTCAGCCAGGATTGAAAAAAAAAGCCCAGAAGCCCGTTATGTGCTGAGATTTTATTAAAGAAGTTTTTAATCTTCTTGGGCCGTCTATTTTGGAGTTTAGTTGGGAATTATCCAACAAATGCTTGGATACAGCCAGGATTAAGGGGCCTTGATGGGTGAAACAGAACATACTGGCTGACTACATAAATAGAATTTTAGCTTTGCTAACTTTAGCGCTTTTCTCCACTCACCAGGCGAATATCAGCCGAAACGGAGCAGCTCAGATTCAGACACATGATTCCCAAGAACATAAGCACCTGCAGAGATAAGGAACAATACATATACGCATTATAGAATGTAGTAGATAAGCCCCGAAAGGCAGTGGCCGCAGCTTGTAGCGGAAAAGCGAGGTGACAGGTTCCCTTTAATCCATTCATCCCCCAGTTTCCATACATTCCTAGACAGCCCCCGCCATAGTCTATGATTTCTACCGCTCATTACATCTGTCCTATTTCCGAGACCCAGTAAGGTTATAAAGCAATCTACACATCAGGTACTTACATATGTGGCCACGATACTGATGTTTCCCATAAATAGAGCGAAGGCCAAGAAAACGATGCAGCCGAGCAGGCCGGATGCACAAACTATTGGGTCGGCACGTGGGTTGTTCTTCCTATATATTTTTGCTATCTTCACACCTATTACAACTCCCAAGATGCCAGAGATGCATGAATTTAACCCGAAGATCAGACTGCAAAGAAAAGTGGTAAAGAGATTAGTGAAGGAGCTCGAATTAATGAAATATAAATAATTTGATATAATAATCATTTGAAATATAATTTTTTTTTTAAGGGGAAAACTGGGGTAGAGGGAACATTAAATTCCCAACAGTGATTGTCAAATCAAAGTTTGGTAAACTTGTACCTGTCATAGTAACCGCCGACTTCAGTCTGATTTTGTGCGCTCTCTTGTATGATACCCCGGGCACGGTGCAGGAAGATAAGACCATAGGAGCTGATGGCACCGGCAGCAAACTTTACAGTCAGCATCCCAAGAGTGCAAAACATAAAGCTTGGGCTGCAGAAAGTGAAAAGGGGAAAAAAACATGTAAATAACACAGAAGTCACGGGGTAGATCAGTGACAACAATCAGTGCACAGAAAATACCTACTTTTTAATGAGATTTTTTACATCTGAAATCCATGCTCTGGAGCTCAGCGGTTTGCTGTTATTTCCCTCTGCAGCTCCTCTGGTCGGCTCTTTTACAATCACACCCATGAACAGGAGTCCTATCATACCCAGAACAGGGGAGATCTGTGCAGACGAAGAAGGAGACATCACATATTACAAATACAGAGGTGTCATCAGAAGAAAAGACTAAAGGGAATTCAATGGAATCTATCACCAGGTGTTTTCTGCAGATATGTGAGCAACATAATGTCGGGACAGAGACCCCTAATCCAGCGATATGTCACTTGTTGCTCTGCTTGGTGTAGTTTTGATAAAATCTCTGTTTTTTTCTGATGCAGATCTGGCAGAACTCTGAATGTTGAGCCCTTTATAACCCCGCCTACACCAGCTTTTTCTGTGTACAATGTATATAGGCAGAAAGCTACCAATCAGTGGGGGAAGGGGTTACACAGAGCAGGAGGACTATGTGGCATGAGACAACTAGTCCCCTTCTCATAATTTCCTGCTGATAAAACAGTGATTTTTTTTCTAAACAACTGTAAAGAGCAGTAAGTAACACATCGCAGGAATCAGGTCCTCTGCCCCTACAGAGGCCTTGCTCTCAGATTAAATGATAAAAATATACTGGCAGATTCCCTTTAAAACCATATAGGAGTTATAATTAAGATTCACAGTTTGTCCACAAGATCCCTCAGACCTATTACTTACCAGAAAGGCTATTCGCCAGTCGCCAGAGAATGCCCTTGTAACTTCAGAGCCAATGATGTAACCAAGACCACTGTAATAAACAAAAACAAAGTTGTCATCATTTCTGCACACACAGAAACATATACATGTGCGAGTGTCTTTCTCCGGCTCCTCTTTTCTGATTAATGATTCCTCATTACTTGCGGGGGGTTTTGTAAGATGCCATCCATATGTCTTGTACATGCATGCATCTGCAGAGCACAATCTGGGCGGCCGGAGAAAGTCCACAACAAGTCCGCCTTGTCGGAATTCCTCTAATCAATAAATAGGTCCACACTCACCTGCCAATAAATCCTGCCACGTAATAGCAGTAAAGCGCGCGGCTGCGCCGGTCTCCCACATACAGGTCGGCAATGATTGAGGGGGCAGTAATTCTAAAGCTTGCCTGTGCTGCTCCCAGCAGTCCATTCATCAACAGAAAAACTGGAAAATACTGTGAAAACACAGAAAGATATTCAGTGACTATTCAAGAACGTTTTCTTAGACATCTAAAGAAATACCATAATAGAAAGATTTGTAACTTTCCCTAATTTTGAGCCGCTCCTGCTTGTGGTTTGCAAATACTGATCTAGATACAAACAGGTGAGAGGCTTTACAGCTCCTGCAGACGTCTGTGGATCATGGTCCGATCATGGACTACAATGCACAGACAGCGTGATGGTGATGATCGGGTCAGGAGACCCGCGGCCTCTCCGTGCATTGCGCTCCATGATGGCATCGAGATCCACAGATGCTTCCTGGCATCAGAGGTGCATGACCGGAAGCCATCTTCTGAGCTTCTGGCCATGACCTGGGTGTACAGTTCTCCAGCTTCAAAGGTGCAGTGCGCATGGCCGTCAGTTCAAACTGTGGCTCCCGGTCATGGGCAGTGCACGTCTGAAGCCAGGTAGCGTACACCCAGCTGCAGAGGTGCAGTGACGCTGCCGAAATGTGCAGCGCGCGTGTGCGGGATGTGCAGGAGCTGGCGATGACAAAAACTCCTGCAAATTATGTTATCACTCCCACAGGGGCATGATAACATGAAGAGGGCTGACTAGTCTGGGGCAACTAACGACCCAACAACTAGTCAGCGCCCCCATTAGCACAGGAAATGGGGACAATATGAAGGCTTTATTAACCTCATTTTTACAGATAAACATTCTACAGGGCTGGTGAGGCAGGAATTTACTCCTAGATAAGTGAGTGCTGCTGGTTGGAGGGCGTGGAGGACCTGACAGGTTCAATTCATGTTCAGTTTACCTCATTGGGAACGAAGATCCTGCCGATACTTATGGCTGACCGGACGGCCATGCCTGTACACGCAATGCGTTTCCTGCTCCAGCGGTCTCCCAGGTATCCAAAGACTAGACCAAACACCACATTGCTGACTGTGAATGCTAGAATGGGAAGGGAAAAACAAGAGGTCAAGAAAAACAATTCTATATTATTGCATTTTTTTAAATTTGAGGATTTTTTAGACTGTTGCACTTAAGCACTTCTCCCGTCCTCGTCACTTTAGAATAAGATTTTATATTGAAATGTTACCTGATTTTGTAAAGCTGGATCCATTGTCATCCATTTTAAAGGCGACTTTCAGGTAAGGCATCGCTCCTGCCAAAACAAAAAGAGGAACACAAGTGATTATTGTAATCAGAGAAGTGCAGGAAGAGACGTCACAGCAACTAACGAGCCTTCTCGTTGGCCATGAAGATTTCTTTCCTTTTATGTTGCAGTGAGGGGCTTTATACACCCTGCCCCACCGACATAACCCGGTGTACCCCTACCTACCTACAACAATGAAGAAAGCCATGGTGTTAACTATATTAATGCAGGATAGAATGACTACAGTGCTGATGGAACGTCTGCTGGAAACTCCCGTCCGCTCGTGCAGGTCCTGTGTTTCGCCGTTTTCATCCTTCTCTTTACAGTCAATGTCTATTTTCACATCATCAGCTAAAATTGGCACTTTGGTGAAATCACTGAGAGATGTCATGTTCACAGAGCCCTGCAAACACTGGAGAAAAACACAGAAGATGGTACAAATATTACATTAGTCTCAGTCTGTGGTGCTCAGTGATAATGCAGTGTATGGCATAATAAGCAAAGAATAATAAGTTAAAGTCCCCTAGGGGAACTAAAAAATAAGGTAAGAATCAATAATTCTATAGGGAAATCTATATCTGTCTCTCTATAATCAACTGCAGGTTGTGTCTCCCCCTGGGAAAGACTCCTATAACTCTTTAGGCTAAGTTCAGACTTACGTTTCTCTCTCTCTAACGGAGGGCGCTGATAATAATAAATAATTAACTCTTTCTATAACAAATTTTGCAACACACAAATCGTGACTGCAATGCACAATAGAAAGTGACTGGGGTCAGGCCGTCACCCATAGGTATACACAGGGACCGCCAATTGTGACATCATCAGCCTGTCACATAGGGTTCTAAGTCATTGTGATGTCATCATGCAGTCCATAGGTATACGCAGGGACCACCAATTGTGACATCATAAGACTGTCACCGGGGGTTCTAAGCCATTGTGATGTCATATGCAACATTCCTAACTGGAGGTATTTGCTAATATTTCTACACCTACTGCATATTGAGATAGGATCGTGGAGATGGGAATACCCCTTTTATATAATAAAAGAGTAAACTATGTAATTAAACGCCATCTCTTATTACATAGCATCCTCTCTAGTTATATATGGCGCTGTCCCTAATTATATAGCATCCTCTAGTTATATATGGCGCCGTCGCTTATTATATAGCACCCTCTAGTTATATATGGCGCCGTCTATTATGTAGCATCCTCTGTAGCTATGTATGACACTGTCCCTTATTATATAGTGTTCTCTGTAATGTTCAGTGCTATCACATTATTACTTAGTGTCATGACTTATTATAAATAGCACCGTCCTTTACAGAGCGTATTCTCATTATTTTTGTTAGTCACAGCGCCTTCTCCCTAGCACATAGTCCTCTCTTATTAGATATAAAATGACTGCTGATGGGGCAGCATCTGACTAGAAGACCAGTCCATCAGCTCCTCCATCAGAATAGAAGCTTTCCCATGCTCCATCACCCGTCATTGCATTACATTATCTAACAAGAGAGGACGGTATATAATAAAACAGAAAATAACAAAGATAACAAGAGAATTTGACATGTAAAGTACAAGTACTTTGTTGTAAAAAAAAGGAGGGAGGCCCAGACATATTTCTTGAACAGGGGTCCCAAGCTGTCAGTGTTCACCCCTGGGCACAATCATGTATATATATATGTATATACACATATACTCTCATACTGACCTATATGTATACAAACATGTACTTTCACAACTATAGCGGCACAAACATACTGTATATACTCGTGTATAAGCTGAGATTTTCAGCACTTTTTTGTGCTTTTCAGCATGTTTTCATACCCCTCTCGGCTTATACATGAGTCATTGCTGGTGGGGGAGGGGGGATGGGGGAGCAGAAGACATCATACTCACCCTCCTGGCCTCATCGCTGCATATCAGTCCCTGCATCTCAGTCCGGGCTCCAGCATCTCTCTTCCTGTCTTCCTTCCAGTGCTGAGCGGTCACTTGGTACCACTCATTAAAGTAATGAATATGCATGTGTCTCCACTCACATAGGTGTGAAGCGCATATTCATTACTTTAATGAGCGGTACCACGTGACCACTCAGCACCGGAAGACAGGAAGAGAGATGCCGGCACCTGGACGGAGATGCAGGGACTGAGATGTAGCAGTGTCTGGATGGTGATTAGGACTGGGGGGACCGTGAGCCATGCAATATTCACCTGTCCCCGTCAGGGAATATTTTAATATGGAGCATCTTATGGGGCCATCATTAACCTTTGTGCAGCATTATATGGGGAATATTTTAATATGGAGCATTTTATGGGGCCATCATTAACAATTGTGTCGCATTATATGGGGCATATTTTTGTATGGAGCATCTTACGGGGTCCATCGTGAACTTTATGGAGCACTAAATGGGGCGTATTTTGTATGGACCATCTTATGGGGCCATCATGAACTGTATTGCGCATTATATAGGGCGTATTTTGTATGGACCATCTTATGGGGCCATCATGAACTGTATGGAGCATTATATGGGACTCCTGATTAAATATGGATATTTAAAAACATTTAACCTACTGATGTCTCAATTAATTTCACTATTATTGGTATCTATTTTTATTTATGAAATTTACCAGTAGCTTCTGCATTTCCCCCCCTAGGCTTACACTCGAGTCAATAAGTTTTTTGTGACAAAATTAGGGGCCTCTTCTTATACTCGAGTATATACGGTACTAAAATAAGATAATAGCTTTATCAGTGGTGAAGCACTACAAATCCCATATCTACCTATCTATCTATCCATCTATCTATCTATCATTAATGTATCAATCCATAAGGAGGAACATTAATTTCTATATATACTGCAATACTGTGTTATTGTAGTATATAGTATAAACAATCAAACAATTATAGGTTTACATCCCCTAGTGGGACTAAAAACATAAGGTAAAAATCAACATAAAGGTGAAGAAAAAAATACAAATAATAAAACATAAAAATTTCAATCATCTCCTGTTCCTAATTAAAACATAAAGAGATAAAAACATACATATTTTTCATGAATGTGTCCACAAAAGCAAACATTTTTTTTCAAAGGTAAAATGAATGGTGCTCTTCAAAACAACAACTCATCTCGCAAAAAACAAGCTTTCACCTGACTGTGAGATCAGAGAAATGAAGAAGAGGAAATATTGACCTTTTCCTGAAACAGTTAATGCCAATTACAAGAATGTGTCTCTCCTGTTATTGGCGATGATTCTATAGGGAAATCTATATCTGTCCCTCTATAATTATCTGTTGGTCGTGTCTCCCCCTGAGAAAGACTCCCATAACTCATTAGATTAAGTTCAGACTTACCTTTCTCTCTCTTCTCTCTCGTCTCTCTCTTCTCTCTCTTCCTTCTCCTCTCTCTCTTCTCCTCTCTCTCTTCTCTCTCTCTTATCGCTTGATAATAATAAATAAATATCGCTTTCTATATCAGACTTTGCAAGACACAACTCGTGACTGCAACGCACAATAGAAAATGACTGGGATCAGACTGTTGCACATAGTTTTACGCTGTGGTCAATTGTGACATCATCAGTGTGTCTCAGAGGGTTCTATTGTGTGATGTCATCAGCGTGGCACCAAGTGTTCTAAGTCATTGTGAATCAGCGAGTCACAGAGGGTTCTATTGTGATGTCATCATGCAGTGCATCTGCAGTACATACAATCATGGCCAAACGTTTTAGCATCCTTGAAATTGTTCCAGAAAATGAAGTATTTCTCCCAGAATATTATCGCCATTACACGTTTCATTATACACACGTTTATTTCCTTTGTGTGTATTGGAACAACATAAAAAAAATCAGAGAAAAAAAACAAATTGGACATAATTTCATACAAAACCCCCAAAATGAGCTGGACAAAATTGTTGGCGCCCTCAAATTAATATTTGGTTGCACACCTTTCGGAGTAAATAACTGCAATCAATCACTTCCTATAACCATCCACAAGCTTCTTACATCTCTCAACTGGAATTTTAGCATTAAACCAGGAGGATTTGTGGTTATCATCCGCGCTGCTGTACAAATAACAGTCCAGACGTGTAGAAGGTGAAGAATGGCGTTTTACTCTCTCAACACGTTTCGAAGTCTACAGGACTCCTTCATCTGGAGCTGCTATAATCCTACAATATGACCTCATACTGTTAAAATAGATTCCACATTCAAATCTGGTGCCAAAGGGAATCACATGTCCAGCAGTGTCAAAGCTCATGACTCTGACACTTAGCACAGCACATGACAGTTCAGGTTGTAACATTCAACACAGTCAAAAGGAATAAAATAGATTCTAGAGATTTATAGAATTTATTTAAAAGAAGAAAATAAAAAGAAAGAAGAACGAAAAGGAGCAACTGCAGGCAAGAACTTGCTCCAAAAAATTACGTATGGACCGAGTTTCACAGACCCATCTAATGAATGAGCCACAACTCGAGATCGGAAAACTAGTTAAAATAATAATTGATGATTTTGAATAAAAAATTAGTGATTTGAAATAAAAAAAAATTATTTAAAAGGTTGAGATTACCACCATCAGGAATAATGGAGCAGAGGAAAAGGTCACAAAAGGAAAGAGCAAAGAGGACCGGAGATCAATCCCCAGCAGCGCACCAGGCAAAAACAACAGCTAAAAAACAGCCCGCACCTCACACATTACACCAGGAACCCCTTGTTCAAATGTCTACAATATCATTATTTATAAGCAATTCATTTAGAACAACCATTTACATTGAAAGTCGTAGTTTGAAGTGGTACTAACAATGGAAGATCCGTTGTATCAGATGAGTATATGAACATGATATAATATCATTGACAAATCCATATAAAATCATTTACAATCTCTTATAGAAGTCACAGATGCATACACAGCACTGATTAAAAGAAATAATAAATATTATTTGCTACAAGGGATGAGAATTCTTATAAAAAACCCCTCTGTAATTTCATTTAGACCATGCGGTTTTATGGTATTAACTCTGTATATCCAGCATATTTCTTTCCTATGTAATTTCTGTACTCTGTTAGGGGTATCCCTGGGGATATGATCAGTTGGATTTATTTTTAATTCGTTAAAATCTTTATTGTGCACAATAGTGCAATGCCTAGATCATCCATGTAATAAAAGACCCCTCCCTGCGCGATGCCCCTCTAGGTCGCTGTCACTACTGACAGCGGCATCAGTGGTTACATGCCCACGATCGGTCCTAGCACCGATCGTGGGCGTTGCTGCAGGGTGTCAGCTGTCACATACAGCTGACACCTGCACCCGATCACCGGAGTCCTCAGCGTGAGGCCGTGCGATCAGTGCGCCATACTAGTACTGCTGTTTGCGGGAAGGGGTTAAACAAGGCATAGGACCTTATGATACTGTATATTCTTGATCTTTAATAGGTTTTCTATTTTGACGATATCATGTCGTTATGCTCTGTGTTTTCACAGTAACCATCTCAGAACAGATGGATTACCGCAAACATGAAAAAGGGCGGCTTACACGATTGGACAAGGTCTTTATTGAGGGATCGGGTAGTTTTTTAGACTTGAAATCCAGGGACACTACTGATTTAACTAATAAATACAAGGAATTACTCAACAAACGCACCCACCTATGGTGGAGTAAAGCATTCCTAGCGAGATATATTTAACCCCTTCTCTCCATTTGCCTACTAGTACTGCAAACCGCAGTACTAGTACGGCGCTGCTATTTACGGTCACCATGCTGCATTGTGCGGTGACCGGGTTAAGATGGCTGCTGTCACTGACAGCAAACATCCCTGTACCTCACCCCGGGGGTCTGTACCATCCCCCCATATTAGCGACTGCTGTGATTGGCTGGTCAGTTCTGCCAGAGAATCACAGCAATGTGACAAAGTTAGTAAAAAAAAAAAAAAGTGACATGCTGTGATCGGTGCTGTGTGACACAACAAAAATCACAGCGGTCACAATGGGTGGGTTGATTGCGATGTCACCTCACCTGATTAACCCCTTTGGCATTGATTGGCCAGAAACTGTTATTCAGCCAAACAGCACCAAAAAGGTTAATGTAAAATGGTGATCACCGCCCTGCACTCCATCTTTGTCTCAGATTTGGTGGGCAGAGCGGTTGTATAGCATTTTTGCCTGCTTTGACTTGAAATAAATCCCTGCAAATCTGGAATAAGAGTGTGCGGAGAACGTCATGCTCCTTTATGGCTCCCATACAGGCTCGGACTGGCCCATAGGGTAACAGGGGAATCCCCCGGTGGGCCCATGTGCAAATCTATTCCCCCAACCTTACTGGATGGGCAGTATTGGTGGTCATAATTCACTTTATTCTCTCTGTACAGAAAAAAGCAGCATCTCATTTATTAACCAAACTACCCAGTTTATTATATAGAGATATGGGTAAGTATGTCAACCAAGGTCATGTAATATTATATACAGGTGAAAAGTGGGCCCCCATAGTCAATGTTACTGGTGGGCCCTTGGCACCCCAGTCCAACACTGCTCCCATACACATTAGATAGCTGTCGGCTGACAGATCTTTGGGCAGGAGCGTTCTCAACTGTCGATGTGAAAGCCGCTGTCACACTCCTCCTCTGGCAAAGGCTTATCCCAAGGAAAATAAATGATTTGGCAATGAAATCCAAGGATAATTGTAGGATAATTACGTAGGACACATATACATTTATTCTATTATATCAGTTCCACCTTCTGCAGACTGCACAGAAGAGTATCATTGGATGACTGATTGGTAATTGCCCATAGATGTGGCAGACTAACCTATGGTGTGACCAGAATCCGACGAGTCTTGGTGAAAAATTTGTACCTGGGGTCCCCTCCATGTTGGTCAGATGTATTAGCCCTTGTAGCTTACTAAATCCTATAAGAGCATACGTGTTACCACCCCTCTCTCATTATGTAGTAATGTCCCCCATTTTGGGTCCATCCTGATATATATGTCCCCCATCCTGGGATATATGTCCATTTTTTTGCATATGTCCCACATCCTGGCATATATTTATACTGTATGTCTCCCATCCTGGGCCCCATCCTGGTATATATGTCTCCCATCCTGGGCCCCATCATGTTATATATGCCCCCCATCCTGGTATATATGTCTTCCATACTGGGTCCCATCCTGGTATATATGTCTCCCATCCTAATATATATGTTCCCCATTCTGGTATATATGTCCCCTATTGTGTTATATATGTCCCCCATCCTGTTCTATATGTCCCCCATCCTGGGCCCCATCATATTATCTATGTCCCCCATCAAGGCTCATATGTCCCCATCCTGGTATATATGTCCCCTATCCTGAGACCCATCGTGTTATATAAGTCCCACATCCTGGTATATATGTCCCCCATCCTGTTATGCACACATGGTCAAAATTTTTGGTACCCCTCATTTAATGACAGAAAAACCAACAATGGTGACAGAAATAACTTGAATCTGACAAAAGTAATAATAAATAAAAAATCTATGAAAATGAACAAATGAAAGTCAGACATAGTTTTTCAGCCATGCTTCAACAGAATTTTTTTTAAAAATTAAACTCATGGAATAGGCCTGGACAGAAATGATGGTACCCCTGAAAATAATGTGACAAAAGGGACATGTTAAATTACAGTGTGTCCACTAATTAGCATCACAGGTGTCTACAATCTTGGAATCAGTGAGCGGCCTGAATAGAGGCTACAGATACTCACTGTGCTGTTTGGTGACCTGGTGTGTATCACACTCAACATGGACCAGAGGAAGCGAAGGAAAGAGTTGTCTCAGGAGATCAGAATTTAAATTATAGACAAACATGTTAAAGGTAAAAGTTATAAGACCATCTCCGAGCAGCTTTATGTTCCTGTGACTACAGTTGCACATATTATTCAGAAATTTAAGCTCCATGGGACTGTAGCCAACCTCCCTGGATGTGGTCGCAGGAGGAAAATTGATGGGAAATCAAAGAGACGGATAATACGAATGGTAACAAAAGAGCCCAGAAAAACTTCTAAACAGATTATGGTGAACTTCAAGCTCAAGGAACATAAGTGCCAGATTGCACCATCTATCGTTGTATAAGCCAAAGTGGACTTCATGGAACAAAAATCATATAAAAGCCAGACTGGAATTTGCCAAACTACATGCTGACAAGCCACAAAGCTTCTGGGAGAATGTCCTATGGACAGATGAGACAAAATGGAACTTTTGGCAAGGCACATCAACTCTATGTTCACAGACTGAAAAATGAAGCATATCAAGAAAAGAACACTGTCCCTACTGTAAAACATGGAGGAAGCTCTGTTATATTCTGGGGCTGCTTTGCTGCATCTGGCACAGGGTGCCTAGAATCTGTGCAGGGTACAATGAAATCTCAAGACTATCAAGGGATTCTAGAGAGAAATGTGCTGCCCAGTGTCAGAAAGCTTGATCTCAGTCGAGAGGTCATGGGTCTTGCAATAGGATAAAGATCCAAAGCGCACAGCTAAAAACACCAAAGAATGGCTAAGAGGAAAACATTGGACTATTCTGAAGTGGCCTTCTATGAGCCCTGACCTAAATCATATTGAGCATCTTTGGAAAGAGCTGAAATATGCCATCTGGAAAAGGCAGCCTTCACACACGAGATAACTGGAGCAGTTTGCTCTTGAGGAGTGGGGCAAAATACCTTTCGAGAGGTGCACAAATCTCATCGACAGTTACAGGCACCTTTTGATTGCAGTGATTCCTCAAAAGGTTGTGCAACAAAATATTAAGCTATGGACACCATCAATTCTGTCCAGGCCTATTTCGTAAGGTGTTTTTTTTAATTCTGTGGAAGCATGGTTGAAAAGCAATGTCTGACTTTCATTTGTTCATTTTCATAGATTTGTTATTTATTATTACTTTCGTCAGAGTCAAGTTATTTCTGTGGGAGACTAATTGGATATGGACTCTTAATACTGTCCAGCCGCATGGCCTCAATGATTAAAATACTTTTGCACCCTTTTCTCTGACCACCTTATCTACTATTTTTTATCCTTTATGTCTAACATGTATTTTACTATTTTATTTTGTGGTTTTAGTGTCCTTTTTATGTTATTTATTTATTTATCTCTTACAGGTTTTCTACATGTATATGTATATACAGTGCCTTGCGAAAGTATTCGCCCCCCTGGAACTTTTCAACCTTTTCCCACATATCATGCTTCAAACATAAAGATACCAAATGTAAATTTTTGGTGAAGAATCAACAACAAGTGGGACACAATTGTGAAGCTGAACAAAATTAAATGGTTATTTAAAATTTTTGTGGAAATTCAAAAACTGAAAAGTGGGGCGTGCAATTAACTTAATACTTTGTTGCGCCACCTTTTGCTGCGATTACAGCTGCAAGTCACTTGGGGTATGTCTCTATCAGTTTTGTACATCGAGAGACTGAAATTCTTGCCCATTCTTCCTTGGCAAACAGCTCGAGCTCAGTGAAGTTGGATGGAGATCGTTTGTGAACAGCAGTTTTCAGCTCTTTCCACAGATTCTCGATTGGATTCAGATCTGGACTTTGACTTGGCCATTCTAACACCTAGATACGTTTATTTGTGAACCATTCCATTGTAGATTTTGCTTTATGTTTGGGATCATTGTCTAGTTGGAAGACAGATCTCCATCCCAGTCTCAGGTCTTTTGCAGACTCCAACAGGTTTTCTTCAAGAATGGTCCTGTATTTGGCTCCATCCATCTTCCCATCAATTTTAACCATCTTCTCTGTCCCTGCTGAAGTAAAGTAAGCCCAAACCATGATGATGTTACCACCATGTTTGACAGTGGGGATGGTGTTTTCAGGGTGATGAGCTGTGTTGCCTTTACGCCAAACATATCGTTTGGCATTGTTGCCAAAAAGTTCGATTTTGGTTTCATCTGACCAGAGGACCTAATTCCACATGTTTGGTGTGTCTCCCAGGTGGCTTTTTGCAAATTTTAAACAACACTTTTTATGGATATCTTTGAGAAATGGCTTTCTTCTTGCCACTCTTCCATAAAGGCCAGATTTGTGCAGAGTTGTCCTATGGACAGACTGTCCCACCTCAGCTGTAGATCTCTGCAGTTCATCCAGAGTGAATGATCATGGGCCTCTTGGCTGCATCTCTGATCAGTCTTCTCCTTGTTTGAGATGAAAGTTTAGAAGGACGGCCGGGTCTTGGTAGATTTGCAGTGGTATGATACGCCTTCCATTTCAATATGATCGCTTGCACAGTGCTCCTTGGGATGTTCAAAGTTTTGGAAATAATTTTGTACCCAAATCTGGCTTTAAACTTCTCCACAACAGTATCACGGACCTGCCTGTTGAGTTCCTTGGTCTTCATGATGCTCTCTGTGCTTCAAATAGAACACTGAAACTATCACAGAGCAGGTGCATTTATACGGAGACTTGATTACACACAGGTAGATTAAATTTGTCATTATTAGTCATTTAGGACAACATTGGATCATTCAGAGATCCACAATGAACTTCTGGAGTGAGTTTGCTGCACTGAAAGTAAAGGGGCCGAATAATACTGCACGTCCCACTTTTCAGTTTTTGCATTACCACAAAAATTTAAAATAACCAATAAATTTCGTTCAACTTCACAATTGTATCCCACTTGTTGTTGATTCTACACCAAAAATTTACATTTGGTATCTTTATGTTTGAAGCATGGTATGTGAGAAAAGGTTGAAAAGTTCCAGGGGGCTGAAAACTTTCGCAAGGCACTGATGTATGTATGTATATACATATATATATATATTTAATGCTTTGTACCTACTGTGCACTGGATTTCGGCCTTAAAGACATTGAAACCTTGGCTTGTACTGTTGCTGCATTTATTGATTTTTCCTAGGACTATATCTTACTTGAATTAAGAAATCTGCCTATGCACTTCACCCATTTTATTTTGCACATGTTATTATTATATTGGCATTATTATTCATTATTTCATTATTATTGGAGAGATATTATTTAATAACATTTTTTGCTCTTTAATTTCTTATTTTTTTACCGTCATAAATTTGTCCAGCTAACACTTTTATATTGTTTATATTTTTATTATGCACTGTCACTCTTAGTCTATGCTTTCTGAGATATATTTTGTCTGTAATGGTTAGATTATATATATAACTAGCTGAAGAGCCCGGCGCTGCCCGGGCATAGTAACTACATGTGGTTAGTAATAGCAAATTATAATTATCCTCTATCCCATAGTCCCGTGCCCATATACCCATGATACATATCCACGATCCCATAGGCCCGTGCCCATATACCCATCATACATATCCTCCATCCCATAGTCGAATGCCCATATACCCATCACACATCCTTCATCTCATAGTCCCATGCCCATATTCCCATCATACATATCCTCCATCCCATAGTCCCGTGCCTATATACCCATCATACATATCCTCCATCCCATAGTCCCGTGCCCATATACCCGTCATGCATATCCTCCATCCCATAGTCGAGTGCCCATATACCCATCAGACATCCTCCATCCCATAGTCCCATGCCCATATACCCATCATACATATCGTCCATCCCATAGTCCCGTGCCCATATACCCGTCATACATATCCTCCATCCCATAGTCCAGTGCCCATATACCCATCACACATCCTCCATCCCATAGTCCCATGCCCATATACCCATCATACATATCCTCCATCCCATAGTCCAGTGCCCATATACCCATCACACATCCTCCATCCCATAGTGCCATGCCCATATACCCATCATACATATCCTCCATCCCATAGTCCAGTGCCCATATACCCATCACACATCCTCCATCCCATAGTCAACCATTATGACATCATAATGAGCGGCAGGGCTTGCAACCTATGATGACATCAGAGTCGCCATGGCAACCATTGTGACATCATAATGAGGGGCGGGGCTTGATACGCACACACTTTTTCCCCATTATGTAGATAGGGGCAAAATTGTTTGGTGAATTGGAACACGCCGGGTTAAAATTTCGCCTCACAACATAGCTTAGGACACTCTCGGGGTCCAGACGTGTGACTGTGCCAAATTTTTTGGCTGTAGCTGCGACGGTGCGGATGCCAATCACAGACATACACACATACACACATACATACATACACACATTGAGCTTTATATATTAGATGTGTTGTCCAGGTATATTTTAACATTGCAGCCTCACTCTGTTTTTTCACATAGCTTATTTGCATTTACTCCAGGGAGAACGCTGTACGCGCGCTCACACTGGCACGTCCGTGTTTCCTCGCCGACCGTGTCTCTATATCTCTGCTGTCTCCCGATCATGTGATCCCCACATAGCTGTGGCATCATCGGTCACATGACGCGGCTGCTGGGGTTGCACGTTCTCGTCTACGTGAGCTGCACGTCATTACCATGCCTCCTCTCTGTGATTGGCTCATCTTTTACACACCTCCCATCGTTGATTGGTTCTGGGCACTATAGAGCCATACCTTGGTCCCTGTTGACTCTACCCTCTGACAAAGGTGCAAGCCGAAACGCACGTCGGGGTGGACGCCACTTGGAATCAGGAGCCCGTTTTTGTTATGTAGGTTTACTACCCCTAATGTAATTTACATTTGTATTACCGTCACCACTTTTTTCCCTTTGCATGAGCACTACCAGTGTCATTATATGAATATTGCCTTCCATGGTTTGCTTGTGATACCTGTTGGTATACACGTAATGTGGATCCTCTTCTTTTTTAGTCATTGCACTGCACTTTATTTATAAATCACATTATTATGATAGTATGGCAGCACCATAATAATGTACAATTGATATTTTTAATTTGTGCACTGCACTTTATATTACTGCTTACATTATTAGGCTAGCATGGCAGTATTATATCTTTGCAATGTTTTATTTTAATTTCTATACGGCTTCCTCTTTATTATTATCCCATATCCTAGTGTGCGTCCTTGTCTGAGTTTTTATTATTATATATTATTCTTTTACCCAGCTGTTACCATTCACTATTACTTGTGTACAAAAAAGATTACTTTTATATCATTACATTGGGATGTTTATTGGTCGGTTTTCCTTTCTTCCCCCTTTTTTATCATATTTTAGTACCAACTGTCCCTTGCTCCTAATTTAGTCTGGTCTGCTTGGTCATATAATTTATATTACTGATTCATTATGATTTATTATAATTAATTGATTTATGACTTAGTTACACTACCGTTCAAAAGTTTGGGGGTCACCCAGACAATTTTGTGTTTTCCATGAAAACTCATACTTTTATTAATAAAATGAGTTGCCAAATGAATTTAAAATCTAGTCCAGACATTGACAAGTTTCGAAAAAGAGATTTTTATTTGAAATAATTTTCTCCTTCAAACTTTGCTTTCGTCAAAGAATGCTCCCTTTGCAGCAATTCCAGCATTGAGGACCTTTGGCATTCTAGCTGTCAATTTGCTGAGGTAATCTGGAGAAATTTCACCCCATGCTTCCAGAAGCCCCTCCCACAAGTTGGTTTGGCTTGATGGGCACTTTTTGCGTACCATACGGTCAAGCTGCTCCCACAACAGGCTCAATGGGGTTGAGATCTGGTGACTGCGCTGGTCACTCCATTACAGATAGAATAACAGCTGCCTGCTTCTTCCCTAAATAGTTCTTGCATAATTTGGAGGTGTGCTTTGGGTCATTGTCCTGTTGTAGGATGAAATTGGCTCCAATCAAGCACTGTCCACAGGGTATGGCATGGAGTTGCAAAATGGAGTGATAGCCTTCCTTATTCAAAATCCCTTTTACCTTGTGCAAATCTCCCACTTTACCAGCACCAAAGCAACCCCAGACCATCACATTACCTCCACCATGCTTGACAGATGGCGTCAGGCACTCTTCCAGCATCTTTTCAGTTGTTCAGTGTCTCACAAATGTTCTTCTGTGTGATCCAAACACCGCAAACTTGGATTCGTCAGTCCATAACACTTTTTTCCAATCATCCTCTGTCCAATGTCGGTGTTCCTTTGCCCATATTAATCTTTTCCTTTTATTAGCCAGTCTCAGATATGGCTTTTTCTTTGCCACTCTGCCCTGAAGGCCAGCAGCCCGGAGTCGTCTCTTCACTGTAGACTAGAGTTGAGCGACTTTTGGTTTTTTAGGGTCGAGTTTCATTTCATGAAACCCGATTTTTCCAAAAGTCGGGTCGAGCAAAATCAGCCGACTATAGGGAAAAGTCGGGGGTCCGACCGAAACACGAAACCCAATGTAAGTCAATGGGGAATTAAAGTCGGCAGTGAGAGGAGGACAGGAAACACACCTACAATGCCCATTTGAATGCCAAAAGCATCAATTCTTATTACTTAAGCTTGTCAACCTTAATTTACTTCACAATACTAGTTACGCACTGAAAAATGGGGGTTATTTGGCTACAGTTGTGGGGGGGTAGGGCTGGCTCCAGGTTTTCGTGGGCCCAGGGCCAAAGAGCGCCCCTTTAACACATACCACAACTCATGATGCTCCGATACGGCAGAGAAATAGCAGTATAGTACAATGAAAAATACTTCACTTCTTACATCTCATGACTGATATCCATTTTAAATTCTCCAATACCTCCAAAAACGGAGAGTATATAACTCCATACAGTATTATGGCCAGCGCTTAGTGCGCTATACAGAGTAATGAGGCCCATATATTTCACCATATGGAATCATTGATCCCATATAATGTTTCAAACCGTATATGATGAGCTCCACATAATGCTATAGTATATGTTGGTCCCAATGGATGAAGCTCCACTGTCTTATGGGCCCAAATAATGCTCCATATATAATGGGCCCCATTTCTACTGCTCTAGTGTATAATAGGCCCTGTAAATGCTGCTCCAGTGTCTGATGTCCACCTTTGGAATGCTCCAGTGTATGGTGGGCCCCATATATCATTCACCAGAGTATAGTGCTCCCCAAAAATTGCTTTCCCAACATTGAAAACAATTACATAAGTCTCCTTGCTAGGGAATCCCAGCACTACTCTGAACTCCTTGTCGTCCCCATCTTCCATCTCACTGCACTTGGCTGTTTAGGCCCTCCCACCGGCAGACACTTGCGTACTATGTGGTGCCCTGTGCCAGTGCCATCGCCCATGAGTATGCCACCCCCACCTGCTCAAGGAACCTGCACTTTCATCTGCACCTTCCTCTTTGTCACCGTGTAAGGTGGTATAGTATGTGGGAAGGGGAACCTGAGTTTCCTCTGGGTCAGATTCTGGCACTGTAGAGTGCGAGGGGAATGTAGTGGTCTGGGTCAATGTACCAGCAGCATCATCCAGCAGTGGCTGGGCCTCAGTGCACTTGTGGCATCCCCAAGAGTATGGTCGCCACTGTGGCATTACGTTCCTCCTAGGGAGTGTGTTGTCAAGCTTGGGAGCAACAAAGGATCTCTCTAGCATTGAAACCAACACACAACACATTTCCCACTCCAGGCTAGCAGGGAGACCTCTGAACCTGACTGCTGAGGAGCTGCTCTCTGTGGTCGGGAGGAGGTAAGTTAGGGCACTCTGTGCAGGGAAGGGGAAGTGTGTGGATGTGAGAAGGGGAGCTGGAGGATGAGCAGAGTTAAGGCTCACTCCTAGCTGGAGCGCATGGTCCCGATTCCGGTCTCCAAGTTTGTAGGGACACTGACGTTCCTGCAGCAGAAACCGGGGGAAGTAGCAGCTATAAATGCTCTGTACCCAACTAAGGCTCGGAGGCCCCAGCATCGACGTGTGGGAGCCAGAAGGAAAAGGCTACAGCTGTCTGCCATACAAGTAAAGTCTGAGGAACATCTGTTAGACAGGAGGCGCTTCAGTGAACCACGGTCCTGTGAGTGCTTCCCCCACAAGTGCTAGAAAGGAGACGTTCAGGAAGGTACATGTTGGCGGAGTGTTGGAAGGGAGCTTTCCATTTTGGTCCCGGAGGTTGGCTGAGGTCCTGACCCGGAGGACACAGCACGGAGGCAGGCATCTGTGTAACCTGCAGACTGTGAGTAAAGCTTTGGAACTGCACGCTCTGGTGTCCTACAGTTATTCCAGCACCGCTACATCTGGGTACCAGCACCTACACCGCCTGTGCCTTTCCCCCATCACTACATCTACACTTCCCTGGGACTCCAGCTCCATCTGTGGGGAGCTTTACCATCTTTGCTGCACAACACCATCAGTCCCAGAGGATCTGCATGCAGCGTCGGCCTAACATCTATGTTGCCGAACACCACAGGTGGCGTCAAACTATCTATATAAACTCTTTACCATTATACCACGCCATTTACATGGGCGCCCAGGGCCACCGTCCGGGTCACCGCTGCTGTGACACATCCCACTGACACCGGCCCGGTACCGAGTACCCAACAGCCCTGGGAGGGCGACCCATATGCCGACTGCTGATTGGGCGGCGTTATTCCCACGAACCTCCAAACAGCGTCCATGAAGGCAAAGTTTTTGGTTTCCGGGGGCAGTATGATTGCAAAGCTGAACCTTAAAGAAATGTCCAAAAGGGCACCACCAGGAGTGGAGCCTGTGGCTTAATTGGACTCCACCCGGGAAACCACAACCATGCCACCTAAAGAAAAGGTGCACACTTTGAAAGCTTTGTCAATTCTGTGTGTGGTGTGGTATGTGTGTTTGTAGTTGTGCTAGCGATTTCTCAGCATTATTCCGTTAACAACCGAGACTCCGGCATGCCCCCGCAGTACGCGTCAAGCTTACTAGAGGGATAAGCGAGGCTCTGGCACGTGAGATCGAGCAATAACAGGTCTAGCATTCCCGTACATGTCCAGGGCTGCATGCACGCTACACTGAGAGGACCAGCTTTTGTCACTTACAGGTGCAGATAACCTGCTGAACTCCGTTAGTGATGGGGATCTGGGATTCAGATTATTCCCCGCGAACGAACAATGATTTCCCAGTAAGTTCAGGTCAACCGCAATTCCGGAGTTAGGCCTAACCGTCATTCCTGAAAAAATTACTTGTCCAAACCACAAGTGCTGTAGCTTGCTTAACAGCTCGGCAGCCGTTCTCAGGCCCAGTATGGATTCAACAACATTTTAGAAAGTTGATAAAGGGTACAGTTTCACAGGATAACACGTATATATGTAGCCTAGTTTACACATTAAAAATATATGTCTATAGATCAGGAGGCAGACTCAGATGTTCTAAGGCCCAGTATGGATTTGACCAGATTGTACAAAGTTGAGAAAGGGTACTTTATCACTGGATAGCAGGTATATATAGCATATTTTAAACATGTAAAATCTCCGTGTTCTCAGTATGGATTACACAGCAATCTAAAAAGTGGAAAAAAGGAAATGCATTTGAGGCGTACACAACTATATACTTTTGGTGTTATTTTTAAATCTTCAGATATATTTCTGTCTCAGTAATACAGTCCAGCCTCTCCGCAATAGGAAATGAGATGCATACAATTACTGACATAAAGGCTGGTGATTGCAGAAATCTAGGAATTACTATTCACGGGAAAAACTTCCGTCACAATTCTCATAGGCGATGCTGACCCTCAATTAATTTGTGTGTTGAGACAGTGAAAACATTTTTTTGTGAATAAAGTCTTGCTGTATCGCACTTCCGTTGATTCCATCACTGTTACTCATCTCAATCAAATTTTTATCACAGGTAGCGATGTAAACATGGTGCTCACTGGATATCATGATCTGTCACGTAACTTTGGAGTGCAAAAGACAGAAGCCACAGGCCGTAGGCGATTCTATTTGATTGGTATGAGAGGGCACATTTTAAAATGTGCGCCGGAATGTCACACGTTTGTGAGTAGGAAAACTGTGAAAGCTGATGATAAACCACCACTGCATGTCATTGTGAGTCGACGTCCATAAGAAATGGAAGCCATTGATCATCTGGAGCTAGAGCCCGGCCAGCAGGACAGGGCATAGCTACATCTTAACCATCATCTTTCAGTTCAATCAATTTGTAGTGGCACTCCCAGTGAAGGATTTGACAGCCCAGACTACACAGCGGAGGAGCAGGGAGAGGTAAACATTGCAAATGCTGGGGCCCTGCCCAAGCAAGGGGGGCACACTCTTGGGCGTCGGTACTGGCACTGGGCCCCTCACAGTACGGCTGTGTGTCTGACGGCGGGTGTGCACCACCACCGTCAGAGACACTTGATTGCACTATGAGGGACCCTGTGCCAGTGCCCGCGCCCAAGAGTCGGCCTACCCACCTGTCCAGGGCAACGGCACTCGTATGGTTTCGTGCGCTAGGTGGTGACCCCGGCCATGGGGGGGGGGCAGCCCAGTTAGGGCGGCTTACAAAGTGGCATATGTTGATGTGGGACATTCAGCTGCTGCAAAAGGCGAAATAGGTCAAGTTCGCGGAATAGGAGGAGGACCTAAGCAAGCCATTTTTCTGGCAACCTATGTGTCATCAAGGGAAGGTGGGACAAAATCCTTGGAAACCCATGCATGGTTCATTTTAATGAAGGTTAGATCATCCACATTTTGGGTTGACAGACGGGTCCTTTTTTCTGTCAGGATTGAACCAGCTGCACTGAAGACTCTTTCCGATAGCACACTTGCAGCTGGGCAAGCGAGCTCCTGTAAGGCATATTGTGCCAATTCAGGCCAGGTGTCCAGTTAAGGCTACTTTCACACATCCGGTGTGTGGGGTCCGGCAGCGTGCGGCAAAAAGCCGGGCCGCCGGATCCGGCCTGCAGCCGTGACACCGGATGTGTGTGCGGCGAGAGATACGGCTCGGACATTATTTAAAGGAGCCGCAGGATGAGGGGGACAGAGGCAGCTGATGAGAGACAGCTGCTGAAAGGGAGGTGAGGGGAGGGGAGGAGAGGAGAGGATAGGAGAGGGGAGGGGAGGGGAGAGGGGGGTGGAGAGAGAGAGAGACATGGGGGGACAACACTTAGTGTCCAGGCGAGAGAATCTCTCTCTCTTGCCGGGCACTTGTGGGGTTAACCCCACAGAGAGATCTCTCTCTCTCACACAGACACTGTGAGTGTTAACCCCACAAGTGCCCGGCGAGAGAGATCTCCCACAAGTGTCCGGATGACAGAGAGAGATCTCTCTCTCTCTCGCCGGGCACTTGTGGGGTTAACATTCACAGAGTCCGGGCATGCGCTGTGGAAAAAGCCAGTCCGGCGCTGACAAAAAACGTTGCAGGGAATGTTTTTTGCAGATGCCGGAAGGCTAATTTATGCCGTGTCTGGCAACAACCGGACACGACGCATAACCATCCGGCACGATGCGGCGACCATGAAAGCTTATGGGACAAAACCGGATCCGGTGCTGGATCCGGTTATAAAAACCGGATGTGTGAAAGAGGCCTTAGCGGCCCAATAGTCAAAGGGGAATGACCTGTGTGGGAGAACATCGATATGGGAGGAAAAGTAGTTTGTAACTATAGTTGACAACTGCTGTCTCCTGTCACTTTCCATCGATGCAGTATTACCAGTTGTGTGAGCGGTACTTGAAAAATCAGTCCACAACATTGTCATGAAACCCCTGTCTCCAATGCCACTTCTGCTGTGTGCACCACGAACACCTCTGCCAAGCTGCCCCTGGCCCGTACGGCTCGTGTGAGAACCATCACCGCTGCTGTGTGCTGGGAATGCCTCAACCAACCGGTTTACCAGAGTTGCTTGTTTATTAGCCAATATTAGGTCAAGGTTCTCGTGTGGCATGATGTTTTGTAATTTGCCTTTATAGCGTGGATCCAGGATGCTGGCCAACCAGTAGTCGTCATCGTTCATCATTTTGGCAATGCGGGGGTCCCTTTTTAGGGTCTGCAAGGCATAATCTGACATGTGGGCCAATGTTCCCGGTGTCAATGATGCACTGCGAGTGCTGGTTGGAGGAGCACTTTCTGGCAAATCCACATCCCTCCAGTCAGGCACAAACCCTGTACCAGACCTTGCCACGCCAACATTTTCACTTGCCCCACGAGATGCATCCTCCTCCCCTAAGTAATCATCCCCATCATCATCCTCCTCCTCCTCCTCTTCTTCCTCCACCTCGTCCAGGAGAGGTCCCTGAGCAGACAATGGCTGAATATCATCAAGGATTCCCTCCTCCTCTTCCTCCTCGTCAACATTGGCTGCAGACGCCTGCTCCTTAAGGTGCGTCAAAGTTTGCATGAGCAGACGCATAAGTGGGATGCTCATGCTTAGGGTGGCGTCGTCTGCGCTTACCAGCCGTGTGCATTCCTCAAAACACTGAAGGACTTTACAGAGGTCTTTCAGCTTCGACCACTGCACACCTGTCAACTCCATGTCTGCTCTCAAAGTGCCTGGCCGTGTATCCTCCCACAAATGCATTATGGCCTGCCTCTGTTCGCACAGCCGCTCAACCATGTGCAGGGTGGAGTTCCACCTTGTTGCAATGTCGATAATGAGGCGGTGGTGGGGAAGGTGGAGTGTTGTGAGTTAATTTTCCCCTTCACTACTGAGGCCCGAGGAACTCCCTCTTCTGGTGAAGAAAGGTAGTGAGCCTGATTGTCAAACACCTGGGGCTGATGATGATGACTGGCTGAGTGGAGTTAATGACTGGATATAAGGCTGCCGACGCCCTTCTGGCCTGCGGGTGATTTCTCTGTGGACTTCTAGGAAACCAGTCTAATTCCTGCTCATCTAAAGCTAAGATTTCTGCTTTGCCTTTTTGCATTAGTGTTTTGTTTTCCTTGCTTTTCTGGATTCTGCCATTCCCTGCTGGGGTGAGCTGTATCTCCTTTTGCCTGTTGCTCTGTCTTCAGAATATTCCTGAGTACTGACATAGCTTTTTTGAAGCCTAGCGTCTTCAGGGCCTTTTTTACTGTCAGTTTGTTGGCTCTTATTTTCATAGGGTTTTTCACGGATTGCAGACAGCAGCCTTCCTGTCCTTTCCTATCTAAGCTAGCGTGGGCCCCATCTTTGCTCAGTCTATCTTTCTGTCTGTGTTTTGTTCTTTCTTCTTGCTTCACCGTCATTATATGTGAGGGGCTGCCTTTTGCTTTGGGGTCTGCTCTGGGGCAGTTTAGATTTCCCTTTCTGCCTTTAGGCTATGTAGTCCTCCGGCTGTGATCGAGGGGCCTAGGGCATCGTAGGAGCCCCCCACGGCTACTGCTAGTTGTGTTGATAGGTTCAGGGGTCTGCAATCCGATAGCTGCCAACTTCTCTGGTTTTCTGGACTTAGCTAGCATTTCTATTTTTGCCTCCTACGGTGACTCAATCATAACAGAATCACCCGCCATACCGCAGATTCTAGGGTACTCAATAGCAGGAAAGAATTGTATTAAAAAAAAAAAAAAAAGTGCATATTTTTTCCTCTATATCTCTGAGGCCGTAGGGAGAATTTTTTTTTTCTCTCAATGGAGATAAAGCAATTGTCTGATCGTGTGGAGCAGCTCGCTGCGGAAGTGCGGGGAATTTCCGCCTACCTTGCTCAGTCACATGCTGCTGAACCAAAGATTCCTACACCTGATGTATTTTTTGGGGATCGGTCTAAATTTTTGAATTTCAAAAATAATTGTAAATTATTTTTTGCCTTGAAGCCTAACTCGTCAGGGAGCTCCGCGCAGCAGGTTAAAATTGTCATCTCTTTGCTGCGTGGCGATCCCCAGGACTGGGCGTTTTCTTTGAAACCAGATGATCCTATTCTGACTAATGTGAACACATTTTTTCAGGCCTTGGGGTTGTTATATGACGAACCTAATGCCATTGATCAGGCTGAAAAGACCCTGCTGGCATTGAACCAGGGTCGTGATTCTGCAGAATTGTACTGTCAAAAATTCCGAAAGTGGGCAGTACTTACTACCTGGAATGATAATGCCTTGGCTGCTCTCTTTCGGAAGGGGTTGTCAGAAGCCATAAAAGATACTATGGTGGGATTTCCTGTTCCCTCTGGTCTTGACGATTCTATGTCTTTAGCCATTCAGGTTGATCGGCGTTTACGTGAACGCAGAGCTGCACGAGAGGTGTTGCCACCTGTTGAACAGATGTCTGAACCTTTGCAAGTTTTTTCCAGAGAGCAGCGTCAGGAGTTCAGAAGGCGTAATAAGTTGTGTTTTTTCTGTGGAGATGCCTCGCATATTATTTCTGTCTGTCCTAAACGCGAGAAACGCTTTGCACACACGTTTTCTGTTGGTGGTGTTCAACCTAAGTTTCTTCTGGCTATTACTCTGATCTGCTCCCTGTCCACATTTTCCGCCAAGGCTTTTGTGGATTCGGGAGCAGCTCTAAACCTAATGGACTTGGATTTTGCTAAACGTTGTGGATTTCCGATGACACCTCTGCAGACGCCTATCCCTTTGAGGGGGATTGATGCTACTCCTTTGGCTAAAAATAAACCTCAGTTTTGGACCCAGGTGGTAATGCGGGTCCCCCAGACCATCAAGAAAATTGCAGGTTTTTGGTGTTACATAATCTGCATGATACTATTGTTCTGGGGTTTCCCTGGTTACAAATTCATAATCCAGTTTTGGATTGGAAATCTGTGTCTGTGGTGAGATGGGGTTGTCGGTGTGCCTTTAGTGAGGCTCCGGTGTTTTCCACCTCTCCTCAGTCGCATGATGTTCCTGATTATTTGGCGGACTTTTATGATGTATTTAGCGAGAATGAGTCTGCGTCTCTGCCTCCTCATAGGAGTTATGACTGTGCTATTGAACTGAGCCCGGGGGGGAAATTTCCCAAGGGTCGGCTCTTCAATTTATCTGTACCCGAGCACGAGGCTATGCGGTCCTATATTAAGGAGGCGTTGGAGAAGGGTTATATTAGACCATCCTCGTCACCCTTAGGTGCCAGTTTTTTTTTGTAGCCAAAAAGGATGGATCATTAAGACCTTGTATTGATTATCGTGCCCTCAACAAAATTACTGTTAAATATCAGTATCCGTTACCCCTGATTTCTGATCTATTCTCCAGAGTTAAAGGTGCTTGCTGGTTTACCAAGCTTGACCTCAGGGGGGCGTATAATCTTATTCGCATTAAGCATGGGGATGAATGGAAGACGGCGTTTAATACTCCTGAGGGACATTTTGAGTACCTGGTGATGCCTTTTGGGCTCACTAATGCCCTTTCTGTCTTCCATTGCTTCATGAACGATATTTTCCGAGATTTTGTCGATAAATTTTTGATTATCTATCTGGATGATATTTTGATCTTGTCCAAGGATTGGGATTCTCATGTGGAACATATTCGGACTGTGTTCCGGATCTTGAGGGAGAATTCCCTGTATGTCAAAGGATCTAAATGCCTTTTTGGAGTACAGAGGATTTCTTTTTTGGGATTTATTTTGTCCCCGTCAACTATTGAAATGGACCCGGCCAAGGTACAGGCCATTTACGATTGGGTTCAGCCCACTTCTTTGAAGGCCCTCCAGAAGTTTTTGGGTTTTGCTAATTTTTATCGGAAATTTATAGCAAAATTTTCTAGTATTGCCAAGCCATTGACTGATTTGACTAAGAAGGGTGCTGATGTGTTAAATTGGTCTCCGGAGGCTGTTTCTTCCTTTCAGGAGCTGAAGCGAAGATTCACCTCCGCCCCGGTTTTGCGGCAACCTGATGTCTCACTTCTGTTCCAGGTAGAGGTGGATGCTTCTGAGATTGGTGCAGGAGCTGTTTTGTCCCAAAAGGATCCTGTAACATCTAAAATGAATCCCTGTGCTTTCTTTTCCCGAAAGTTCTCTCCATCTGAACGTAACTATGATGTGGGGAATCGGGAACTGTTAGCCAAGAAATGGGCATTTGAGGAGTGGAGACATTGGTTGGAGGGAGCTAAGCATCAAGTCGTGGTCCTCACTGACCACAAGAATTTGATTTACCTAGAGTCGGCTAAGCGCTTGAACCCTAGACAGGCTAGGTGGGCCTTGTTTTTTACACGTTTTGATTTTGTGGTTTCTTTTCTTCCTGGAACTAAGAATGTCAAGGCTGATGCCCTCTCTAGGAGCTTCTTTGCTGATTCTCCTGTGGTGACCAAGCCTGCTACCATTTTAGGCGAAGGGGTAGTTCTTTCTGCCATCTCGCCCGATTTGAGACGTGCTCTGGAAGAGTTCCAGGAGGACAAACCTGAGCGTTGTCCCAGTGGAAAGTTGTATGTTCCTGACCAGTGGAAGAAGAGAGTGATGTCTGAAGTTCATTGCTCTGCTTTGGCTGGTCATCCAGGTATTTTTGGTACTAGAGATCTGGTGATTCGGTCTTTTTGGTGGCCCTCCTTGTCTCGTGATGTTAGGAATTTTGTGCAGTCCTGTGGGACGTGCTCCCGGTCTAAATCGTGTTCTCGCTCTAGTGGGTTGTTGATGCCTTTGCCTGTCCCCAAGAGGCCATGGACCCATATTTCAAGGATTTCATCTCTGATATGCCTGTCTCTCAAAGGATGACTGTTATTTGGGTGATTTGTGATAGGTTCTCTAAGATGGTTCTTCTTGTACCACTCCCTAAGTTGCCGTCTTCCTCTGAATTGGTGCCCCTGTTTTTACAACAGGTGGTTCGCTTACACGGGATTCCTGAGAACATTGTATCTGACAGAGGAGTCCAGTTTGTGTCTAGATTTTGGAGAACTTTCTGTTCCAAGCTGGGAATTCAGTTGTCCTTCTCCTCTGCTTTTCACCCTCAGACCAATGGGCAGACAGAGAGAACAAACCTTACCTTGGAGTCATATTTGAGATGTTTTATTTCTGCTGATCAGGATGATTGGGTTTCATTTTTGCCCTTGGCCGAATTTGCTTTAAATAATAGAGCTAGTTCTGCCACTTTGATGTCTCCTTTTTTTTGTAACTTTGGATTTCATCCTCGATTTTCTTCAGGGCAGGTGGAGCCCTCTGTGGTGGAGAGAATGCACCAGATCTGGGACCAAGTGGTGGATAAGTTATCTCTCGCCCAGGAAAAGGCCCAGCGGTTTTCCAACCGACATAGGACCATTGGTCCCCAATTTAAGGTTGGTGATATGGTGTGGTTATCATCAAAAAATATTGCTATGAAGGTGGCTTCTCCTAAGTTTAAGCCTAGATTTATTGGACCTTACAAGATTTTGGAGATTATTAATCCGGTCTCTTTTCGTTTGGCTCTTCCTGTCACATTTAAAATCCATAATGTGTTCCATAAATCTTTGTTGAAGAGGTTTGTTGAACCTGTTGTTCCGGGGGTTGCACCTCCAGACCCTGTATTGGTTGAAGGTAACATGGAATATGAGGTAGAAAAAGTACTGGATTCCCTTCTGGCTAGACGGAGACTCCAGTATTTGGTTAAGTGGAAGGGTTATGGTCAGGAGGATAATTCCTGGGTCTCTGCCTCTGATATTCATGCCAAAAGATTGGTGCGTGCCTTTCATCGGACTCACCCTGATCGCCCTGGTGGCGTGGTTGAGGGTTCGGTGACCCCTCCTCAAGGGGGAGGTACTGTTGTGAGTTCATTTTCCCCTTCACTACTGAGGCCCGAGGAACTCCCTCTTCTGGTGAAGAAAGGTAGTGAGCCTGATTGTCAAACACCTGGGGCTGATGATGATGACTGGCTGAGTGGAATTAATGACTGGATATAAGGCTGCCGACGCCCTTCTGGCCTGCGGGTGATTTCTCTGTGGACTTCTAGGAAGCCAGTCTGATTCCTGCTCATCTAAAGCTAAGATTTCTGCTTTGCCTTTTTGCATTAGTGTTTTGTTTTCCTTGCTTTTCTGGATTCTGCCAATCCCTGCTGGGGTGAGCTGTATCTCCTTTTGCCTGTTGCTCTGTCTTCAGAATATTCCTGAGTACTGACATAGCTTTTTTGAAGCCTAGCGTCTTCAGGGCCTTTTTTACTGTCAGTTTGTTGGCTCTTATTTTCATAGGGTTTTTCACGGATTGCAGACAGCAGCCTTCCTGTCCTTTCCTATCTAAGCTAGCGTGGGCCCCATCTTTGCTCAGTCTATCTTTCTGTCTGTGTTTTGTTCTTTCTTCTTGCTTCACCGTCATTATATGTGGGGGGCTGCCTTTTGCTTTGGGGTCTGCTCTGGGGCAGTTTAGATTTCCCTTTCTGTCTTTAGGCTATGTAGTCCTCCGGCTGTGATCGAGGGGCCTAGGGCATCGTAGGAGCCCCCCACGGCTACTGCTAGTTATGTTGATAGGTTCAGGGGTCTGCAATCCGATAGCTGCCAACTTCTCTGGTTTTCTGGACTTAGCTAGCATTTCTATTTTTGCCTCCTACGGTGACTCAATCATAACAGTGGAGCAATCGCTGCAGCTTCTGCATACGAATGGAGTGTACAGGCGACCGGCGGATGTGCACGCAGTCTTTGCACCTTCTGGAGCAGGGCAGTTAACTCCGGATAATTGTTGAGGAATCACTACACCACCAGGTTCAAGGTGTGAGCCAAGTAAGGTATGTGGCTGAGTTTTGAAAGGGCTATGGCTGCCACAAAATTACGGCCGTTATCACTAACTACCTTGCCTGCCTCAAGAT
Organism: Dendrobates tinctorius; assembly: GCF_039654945.1. Classification (NCBI taxonomy): domain Eukaryota; kingdom Metazoa; phylum Chordata; class Amphibia; order Anura; family Dendrobatidae; genus Dendrobates; species Dendrobates tinctorius. The sequence goes on from NW_027361878.1 coordinate 20,635,561, forward strand.
GTATACTGCCCAGCCATGACTCAGTTTGTCGCTGAAAGTACTCGGCCAGCACCTCCGCGATGTGTCTGTCGCCCAAACGATAGGGGGACACCTCGTGTGCAACAGTGGCAGCTGCAGATGGAGTGCTCGTACGACTGCGCTCTGTGGACGAGCTTTCGCTTCTGGAGGAGGAGGGTCGAACGCCTACAGTCAACTGTTTCCTATACCGTGGGCTAGGCAGCACTGTCCCACCACCGCTGTCCCCTGTGGACCCTGCATCCACCACATTAACCCAGTGCGCTGTGATGGACACGTAACGGCCCTGGCCATGCCGACTGGACCATGCATCTGTTGTGAGGTGCACCTTTCCACTCACTGACTGCTTGAGTGCATGGACAATGCGATCTTTCACATGATGGTGGAGGGCTGGGATGGCTTTGCGAGAGAAGAAGTGGCGACTGGGTAGGTCATAGCATGGTACTGCATAGGCCATGAGTTTGCGGAAAGCTGCGCTTTCCACCAACCGATAGGGCATCATCTCTAACGAGATTAGTTTGGTAATGTGGGCGTTCAAACCCAGTGTACGTGGATGAGAGACTGAGTACTTTCTTGACCTACTCATAGTCTCTGGGAGGGTGAGCTGGACTTGAGAGCTGCATATGGTGGAACTAGCGGTGGATAGGGCGGACTGAGAGAGGGTTGATGATGGTGATGGAGTTGGTGTTGTTTCTGATGGCCTAGATTCAGTCTTTCATTGATATAACAGTGGGATTCCCTGACTGCTTTGGCCTTGCAACGACACCTCAACATTTGCTGCTGTGCTATCCGGTGGGCTTACAGTGGGGGAAACAATGTAGCGTTGCTGACTACCTTCTTTGTGATCAGTTGCACATGTGGTACTTGAGGTTTGGTGTTGTGTCCACGCTTGCAAGTGCATGCTGGTTAAATGTCTAAGCATGCAACTGGTATTCAAATTTTTCAGATTTTTCCCTCGGCTAAAGGTCTTTGCGCACTTCTTACAGATAACCTTGGCCTGATCATGAGGATTTTGTTCAAAAAAGTGCCACACTGCACTCTTCCTACTTTGGAAGACATTTTGCGGCCTAGCACGCTGTGCTATTTTGACCGTCTGGACAAGCTGTCCAGCAACTCTTTTGATTTTTGGAACCTGTCTTTGGAATGCTCCGGGCCTGCCAGATAACAGCTGTTGCGATGTCGATGTCTGCTGTGGATGCTCCTCCTCCTCATCTGAGCTATTGGAAGCAGCACCCTCTTCCCCCAATGGATGCCAATCTGGGTCAACAACTGGGTCATCCATCACCTCCTCTTCAATGTCATGTGCACCTTCCTCTGTGTCACCGTGTATGGTGGTATAGTATGCGGGAAGGGGCACCTGAGTCTCATCAGGGTCAGAATCTGGCTCATTACACTGCGAGGACAATGTAGTGCTCTGAGTGAATGTACCAGCAGAATCATCTATCAGTGGCTGTGCATCAGTGCACTCCATGTCAGATTCATCTTGGTCTGGGTAATTCACCATTTCACTTGATAACCCAGGCATGGTATGTGAAAACAGCTCCATGGAGTAATCAGTTGTATGGCCTGCGTCATCCTTCAATCTTGGTTGGGCTGAAGGACACAAGGAGAGGTGTGGTTCATGAACATGAGCCTCCAATGATGACTCAGTGCTTTTATTTTTTACAACTTCAGAAGAGGAGGCGATAGAGCTGGAGGATGAGTCAGCAATGTAAGCCAAAACTTTTTCCTGAAACTCCGGCTTTAAAAGCGGTTTGCCATCTCCTAGAAAACTAAGCCTTCGAGGCCTTGTGGAGCCAGACAATGATGCAGGCTCAACACCTCCTGCATTCGGTCCTATTTTGCTTTTGCCACTACCATCAGATCCACCACCAACACCATCATTACCAGCTGGCTACCCCTGTCCAATTCCACGGCCTCTTCCACCAGCCTTCCTCATTTTTGGTAAAAATGTATACAAAATCCCACAAACTATATAGTAATGTAAAACAAGGTACAAGGTGTATATAGGACAGGGGAGATGTAGACTTGTGGACACTGTTGGATTGTGTGAGGCCCAGTGAATATCACACCGCTATGTCACAGGCTCAATGTCGTAGGTGTGAAAAATGTCTCTATAGGACAGGGGAGATGTAGAATTTCTGAACACACTTGTGGACACTGTTGGATTGTGTGAGGCCCAGTGAATATCACACTGCTATGACACAGGCTCAATGTCACAGGTGTGAAAAATGTCACTATAGGACAGGGGAGATGTAGAATTTCTGAACACACTTGTGGACACTGTTGGATTGTCTGAGGCCCAGTGAATATCACACCGCTATGTCACAGGCTCAATGTCGCAGGTGTGGAAAATGTCACTATAGGACAAGGGAGATGTAGAATTTCTGAACACACTTGTGGACACTGTTGGATTGTGTGAGGCCCAGTGAATATCACACCGCTATGTCACAGGCTCAATGTCGCAGGTGTGAAAAATGTTACTATATGACAGGGGAGATGTAGAATTTCTGAACACACTTGTGGACACTGTTGGATTGTGTGAGGCCCAGTGAATATCACACCGCTATGTCACAGGCAGAAATTGGCTAGTGTATGACAAACTACAAGGTGTATATAGAATTGGGCAGAATAGGAATCTCCCTACAGTGTAGGTCTGTAAGAACGGAACATGTCCTCGACTTATTCTTACAGAGTCACACACAGATAGCTTCACTGTGGCCGTGATAACAGCCGTTACACGGTACTGAGAGAGGAGCGTGCACGTACACCGCTGTCCGATGTCCGTAAAATTGTCAAGCTCCGTGTTTTTTAAGTATACGGACTGACACACGCTGTCTCTCTATAGTTTTGAATGTGATCAAACAGCAAATATACTTAACTGTTTGAAAACCAGACAAAAGTAGAAGGTGGAGGTCTGTAAGAATGGAACACATCCTCGACTTATTCTTACAGAGTCACACACAGATAGCTTCACTGTGGCCGTGATAACAGCCGTTACACGGTACTGTGTGAGGAGCGTACACCGCTGTATGATGTGAAAAAATGCACGCTCAGTACCTCACCAGGACAAAAAAAAAAATTTGGATTGCTTTTAAAAAAGCAGTTTGCAGAGCATTGGGAAAACAGCAATGCAGCTATCAGGAAGCCTTATAAGGCAGCCTAACAACCAACACAGCTGATCCAGCAAAATATAGCCTCCACTTGCACTGCACACACAGTGACTGGTGTGTTGTACAGGCAAAATCGCTAGCAGCAGAAGCAGTTTTTGGTGTCTTCTTCCCTGCCTAATGCTCTCCCTACAGAATCAGCAGCAGCAGCAGCAGCTCTCCCTATTCTGAGATCAGCATGAGTAACATGGCGGTTGGCGTGCACGCCCTTTTATACCCCCTGTGACGCCCCCCAAAGCAAGCCCATCACTTGCATGCCCTTCTCAAAGATGGTGGTGACCCCTGCATATGTCATCACGTTGCCCACAGTGTCCGTGGATCCTGAATGGCTGAAAAAGGGCGGAAAACAAACTTTTGAAACGCGACTTTGGCGCTAAAGTCGCCGAGCTCGTGGCCGACCTCACCCTAGGGTCGGGTTTCGTTTCATGAAACCCGACTTTACCAAAAGTCGGCGACTTTTGAAATTTTTTGACCCGTTTCGCTCAACTCTACTATAGATGTTGACACTGGCGTTTTGCATGTACTATTTAATGAAGCTGCCAGTTGAGGACCTGTGAGGCGTCGATTTCTCCAACTATAAACTATAATGCACTTGTCTTGTTGTTCAGTTGTGTCCCACTTCTCTTTCTACTCTGGTTAGAGCCTATTTGTGCTCTCCTCTGAAGGGAGTAGTACATACCATTGTAGGAAATTTTCAATTTCTTGGCAATTTCTCGCATGGAATAGCCTTCATTTCTAAGAACAAGAATAGACTGTCAAGTTTCACATGAAAGTTCTTTTTTTCTGGCCATTTTGAGAGTATAATGGAACTAACAAATGTAATGCTCCAAATTCTCAACTAGCTCAAAGGAAGGTTAAGTTTATAGCTTCTCTAATCAGCCAAACTGTTTTCAGCTGTGCTAACATTCTTGCACAAGGATTTTCAAGGGTTTTCTAACCATCCATTAGCCTTCTTACACAGTTAGCAAACAAAAAGTACCATAAGAACACTGGAGTGATGGTTGTTGGAAATTGGCCTCTATACACCTATGAAGATATTGCATTACAAACCAGACGTTTGCAGCTAGTATAGACATTTACCACATTAACAATGTACAGAGTGTATTTTTAATCATTTAATGTTAACTTCATTGGAAAAACCTGTACTTTTCTTTCAAAAATAAGGAAATTTATACGTGACCCTAAACTTTTGAACGGTAGTGTATAAACTCTCTGTTTCCCTTGCTAGTCACCCATATACCCATCATATATAGCCTCCATCCCTTAGTCCCGTGCCCATATACCCATCATACAAATCCTCCATCCCATAGTCCCGTGCCTACATACCTATCATACATATCATCCATCCCACAGTCCAGTGCCCTTATACAACAAAATCTGCATGTAACAAGTTGGGATTTTGATGAAGAACATTGGAAATGCTGCAGGTAGCTGGGGAAAATCAGCAGAAAATCCACATCATATCCACTATTTATACTAGATATATACAAGGTTCTTGAACTTATTCAAGCATATTTCCCTTGTAATGTTACAATTAGGGTTGAGCGATATAATCCGATATTCAAAAGTATCGGATCGGAATGGATCGGCCCGATACACAAAAAAGTATCGGGTATCGCCGATTCCGATTACGAAACCGGAAGTCCCATTAAAGTCAATGGGACAGAAATATCGGATTTAAAAAAACCCTTTCGGGAGGGGGGAAGAGTGTGGGCGGTGCGTGGGTGGACACTGTGCGTGTCTGTGTGTGCGGGCAGGGTCTGTGCGGGCTGTCGGTGGTCTGTACGGGCCTCTCGGGGGCCTGTGCCGGCTGTCAGTGGCCTGTGCCGGCTGCCTGTGGTCTGTACGGGCCTCTCAGGGGCCTGTGACGGCTGTCAGTGGTCTGAGCTGGCTGCCGAGGGCCTATGTCGGCTGCCGGTGGTGTGTACGGGCCTCTCGGGGGCTTGTGTCGGCTGTCAGGGGCCTGTGCCGGCTGCCGGTGGTCTGTACGGGCCTTTCGGGGGCCTGTGACGGCTGTCGGTGGTCTGTGCCGGCTGCCGAGGGCCTGTGCCGGCTGCCGGTGGTCTGTACAGGCCTCTCGGGGGCCTGTGCCGGCAGTCGGTGGTCTGTGCCGGCTGCCGGGGGTCTGTGCCGGCTGCCGGAGGTCTGTACGGGCCTCTGGGGGCCTGTGCCTGCTGTCGGAGGTCTGTGCCAGCTGCCGGGGGCCTGTGCCAGCTGCCGGTGGTCTGTACGGGCCTCTCGGGGGCCTGTGACGGCTGTCGGTGGTCTGTGTCGGATGCCGGGGGCCTGTGCCAGCTGCCGGGGGCCTGTGTGGGCTTGCCGAGGGTCTTGTGTGTGTGCAGGCATCGTCCGATGGGACTACAAGTCCCATCCGGCGATGACTGCTACACTGACAGTGATTGATACATTAGCCAATGATGGGACAGTAGTAGTCCCATCATCCGGCTAATGTGTTGAATGCAAAAAAAAAAAAAAATACATACTACATACATACTACATATATACTACATTTATACAACATACTACATACATGCTACATATATTCTACATTCATACAACATACATATATACTACATACTACATATATACTACATTCATACAACATACATACATGCTACATATATACTACATTCATACAATATATATATATACTACATACATGCTACATATATACTACATTCATACAACATACATATATACTACATACATGCTACATATATACTACATTGATACAACATACATATATACTACATACATGCTACATATATACTACATTCATACAACATACATATATACTACATACATGCTACATATATTCTACATTCATACAACATACATATATACTACATACTACATATATACTACATTCATACAACATACATATATACTACATACATGCTACATATATACTACATTCATACAACATACATATATACTACATACATGCTACATATATACTACATTCATACAACATATATATACTACATACATGCTACTAGGGTTGAGCGATACCATCCGATATTCAAAAGTATTGGATCGGAATGGATCGGCCCGATACACAAAAATGTATTGGGTATCACCGATTCCGATACCGGAAGTCCCATTAAAGTCAATGGGACAGAAATATCGGAATTAAAAAAAACCCTTTCGGGAGGGGGAAGAGTGTGGGTGGTGCGTGGGCGGACAATGTGCGTGTCTGTATGTGCGGGCGGGGTCTTTGCGGGCTGTTGGGGGCCTGTGCCGGCTGGCGGTCATCTGTACGGGCCTCTCGGGGGCCTGTGCCAGCTGCCGGTGGTCTGTACGGGCCTCTCGGGGGCCTGTGCCGGCTGTCGGAGGTCTGTGCCGGTTGCTGGGGTCCTGTACCGGCTGTCGGAGGTCTGTGTCGGCTGTCGGTGGTCTATGCGGGCCTGCCGGGGGTCTTGTGTGTGTGCAGGCATCGTCCGATGGGACTACAATTCCCATCGGGCGATGCCTGCTACACTGACAGTGATTGACACATTAGCCAATGATGGGACAGTAGTAGTCCCATCATCCGGCTAATGTGTTGAATGTAAAAAAAAAATATATATATATACTGTATATATATATATACATACTACATATATACAACATTCATACAACATTCATATATACATACATACTACACACATACTACATATATACTATATTCATACAACATACATATATACTACATACTACATACATGCTACATATATACTACATTCATACAACATACATATACTGTATACTACATACATGCTACATATATACTACATTCATACAACATACATATATACTACATACATGCTACATATATACTACATTCATTCAACATGCATATATACTACATGCATGCTACATATATACTACATTCATACAACATACATATATACTACATACCACATACATACAACATGCATATATACTACATACATGCTACATATATACTACATGCATGCTACATATATACTACATTCATACAACATACATATATACTACATACCACATACATACAACATGCATATATACTACATACATGCTACATATATACTACATTCATACAACATACATATATACTACATACATGCTACATATATACTACATTCATACAACATACATATACACTACATACTACATACATGCTACATATATACTACATTCATACAATATACATATATACTACATACATGCTACATGTATACTACATTCATACAACATACATATATACTACATACTACATACATGCTACATATATACTACATTCATACAATATGCATATATACTACATACATGCTACATATATACTACATTCATACAACATACATATATACTACATACATGCTACATATATATTACATTCATAGAACATACATATATACTACATACATGCTACATATATACTACATTCATAAAATATGCATATATACTACATACATGCTACATATATACTACATTCATACAACATACATATATACTACATACATGCTACATATATATTACATTCATACAACATACATATATACTACATACATGCTACATATATACTACATTCATACAACATACATATATACTACATACATGCTACATATATACTACATTCATTCAACATGCATATATACTACATGCATGCTACATATATACTACATTCATACAACATACATATATACTACATACATGCTACATATATACTACATTCATACAACATACATATATACTACATACATGCTACATATATACTACATTCATACAACATACATATATACTACATACATGCTACATATATACTACATTCATACAACATACATATATACTACATACATGCTACATATATACTACATTCATTCAACATGCATATATACTACATACCACATACATACAACATGCATATATACTACATACATGCTACATATATACTACATTCATACAACATACATATATACTACATACCACATACATACAACATGCATATATACTACATACATGCTACATATATACTACATTCATACAACATACATATATACTACATACATGCTACATATATACTACATTCATACAACATACATATATACTACATACATGCTACATGTATACTACATTCATACAACATACATATATACTACATACTACATACATGCTACATATATACTACATTCATACAATATGCATATATACTACATACATGCTACATATATACTACATTCATACAACATACATATATACTACATACATGCTACATATATATTACATTCATAGAACATACATATATACTACATACTACATACATACTACATATATACTACATTCATAAAATATGCATATATACTACATACATGCTACATATATACTACATTCATACAACATACATATATACTACATACATGCTACATATATATTACATTCATACAACATACATGCTACATACTACATACATGCTACGCATATACTACATTCATACAATATGCATATATACTACATACATGCTACATATATACTACATTCATACAACATACATATATACTACATACATGCTACATATATATTACATTCATAGAACATACATATATACTACATACTACATACATGCTACATATATACTACATTCATACAATATACATATATACTACATACATGCTACATGTATACTACATTCATACAACATACATATATACTACATACTACATACATGCTACATATATACTACATTCATACAATATGCATATATACTACATACATGCTACATATATACTACATTCATACAACATACATATATACTACATACATGCTACATATATATTACATTCATAGAACATACATATATACTACATACTACATACATACTACATATATACTACATTCATAAAATATGCATATATACTACATACATGCTACATATATACTACATACATGCTACATATACAGTGGGGAAAAAAAGTATTTAGTCAGTCAGCAATAGTGCAAGTTCCACCACTTAAAAAGATGAGAGGCATCTGTAATTTACATCATAGGTAGACCTCAACTATGGTAGACAAACTGAGAAAAAAAATCCAGAAAATCACATTGTCTGTTTTTTTTTCATTTTATTTGCATATTATGGTGGAAAATAAGTATTTGGTCAGAAACAAGCAATCAAGATTTCTGGCTCTCACAGACCTGTAACTTCTTCTTTAAGAGTCTCCTCTTTCCTCCACTCATTACCTGTAGTAATGGCACCTGTTTAAACTTGTTATCAGTATAAAAAGACACCTGTGCACACCCTCAAACAGTCTGACTCCAAACTCCACTATGGTGAAGACCAAAGAGCTGTCAAAGGACACCAGAAACAAAATTGTAGCCCTGCACCAGGCTGGGAAGACTGAATCTGCAATAGCCAACCAGCTTGGAGTGAAGAAATCAACTGTGGGAGCAATAATTAGAAAATGGAAGACATACAAGACCACTGATAATCTCCCTCGATCTGGTGCTCCACGCAAAATCCCACCCCGTGGGGTCAGAATGATCACAAGAACAGTGAGCAAAAATCCCAGAACCACGCGGGGGGACCTAGTGAATGAACTGCAGAGAGCTGGGACCAATGTAACAAGGCCTACCATAAGTAACACACTACGCCACCATGGACTCAGATCCTGCAGTGCCAGACGTGTCCCACTGCTTAAGCCTGTACATGTCCGGGCCCGTCTGAAGTTTGCTAGAGAGCATTTGGATGATCCAGAGGAGTTTTGGGAGAATGTCCTATGGTCTGATGAAACCAAACTGGAACTGTTTGGTAGAAACACAACTTGTCGTGTTTGGAGGAAAAAGAATACTGAGTTGCATCCATCAAACACCATACCTACTGTAAAGCATGGTGGTGGAAACATCATGCTTTGGGGCTGTTTCTCTGCAAAGGGGCCAGGACGACTGATCCGGGTACATGAAAGAATGAATGGGGCCATGTATCGTGAGATTTTGAGTGCAAACCTCCTTCCATCAGCAAGGGCATTGAAGATGAAACGTGGCTGGGTCTTTCAACATGACAATGATCCAAAGCACACCACCAGGGCAACGAAGGAGTGGCTTCGTAAGAAGCATTTCAAGGTCCTGGAGTGGCCTAGCCAGTCTCCAGATCTCAACCCTATAGAAAACCTTTGGAGGGAGTTGAAAGTCCGTGTTGCCAAGCGAAAAGCCAAAAACATCACTGCTCTAGAGGAGATCTGCATGGAGGAATGGGCCAACATACCAACAACAGTGTGTGGCAACCTTGTGAAGACTTACAGAAAACGTTTGACCTCTGTCATTGCCAACAAAGGATATATCACAAAGTATTGAGATGAAATTTTGTTTCTGACCAAATACTTATTTTCCACCATAATATGCAAATAAAATGAAAAAAAAAACAGACAATGTGATTTTCTGGATTTTTTTTCTCAGTTTGTCTCCCATAGTTGAGGTCTACCTATGATGTAAATTACAGACGCCTCTCATCTTTTTAAGTGGTGGAACTTGCACTATTGCTGACTGACTAAATACTTTTTTGCCCCACTGTATATTACATTCATACAACATACATGCTACATACTACATACATGCTACGCATATACTACATTCATACAACATACATATATACTACATACTACATACATGCTACATATATACTACATTCATACAACATACATATATACTACATGCTACATACATACTACATACATACTGCATACAATACATTCATACAATACATACATACAGTTGTGGCCAAAAGTATTGACACCCCTGCAATTCTGTCAGATAATACTCAGTTACTTCCTGAAAATGATTGCAAACAAAAATTCTTTGGTATTATTATCTTCATTTAATTTGTCTTAAATGAAATAACACAAAAGAGAATGAAGTAAAAAGCAAAACATTGATCATTTCACACAAAACTCCAAAAATGGGCCAGACAAAAGTATTGGCACCCTCAGCCTAATACTTGGTTGCACAACCTTTAGCCAAAATAATTGCGACCAACCGCTTCCGGTAACCATCAATGAGTTTCTTACAATGCTCTGCTGGAATTTTAGACCATTCATCTTTGGCAAACTCCTCCAGGTCCCTGATATTTGAAGGGTGCCTTCTCCAAACTGCCATTTTTAGATCTCTCCACAGGTGTTCTATGGGATTCAGGTCTGGACTCATTGCTGGCCACCTTAGAAGTCTCCAGTGCTTTCTCTCAAACCATTTTCTAGTGCTTTTTGAAGTGTGTTTTGTGTCATTGTCCTGCTGGAAGACCCATGACCTCTGAGGGAGACCCAGCTTTCTCACACTGGGCCCTACATTATGCTGCAAAATTTGTTGGTAGTCTTCAGACTTCATAATGCCATGCACACGGTCAAGCAGTCCAGTGCCAGAGGCAGCAAAGCAACCCCAAAACATCAGGGAACCTCCGCCATGTTTGACTGTAGGGACCGTGTTCTTTTCTTTGAATGCCTTTTTTTCTCCTGTAAACTCTATGTTGATGCCTTTGCCTAAAAAGCTCTTCTTTTGTCTCATCTGACCAGAGAACATTCTTCCAAAATGTTTTAGGCTTTTTCAGGTAAGTTTTGGCAAACTCCAGCCTGTCTTTTTTATGTCTCGGGGTAAGAAGTGGGGTCTTCCTGGGTCTCCTACCATACAGTCCCTTTTCATTCAGACGCCGACGGATAGTACGGGTTGACACTGTTGTACCCTCGGACTGCAGGGCAGCTTGAACTTGTTTGGATGTTAGTCGAGGTTCTTTATCCAACATCGGCACAATCTTGCGTTGAAATCTCTTGTCAATTTTTCTTTTCCGTCCACATCTAGGGAGGTTAGCCACAGTGCCATGGGCTTTAAACTTCTTGATGACACTGCGCACGGTAGACACAGGAACATTCAGGTCTTTGTAGATGGACTTGTAGCCTTGAGATTGCTCATGCTTCCTCACAATTTGGTTTCTCAAGTCCTCAGACGGTTCTTTGGTCTTCTTTCTTTTCTCCATGCTCAATGTGGTACCCACAAGGACACAGGACAGAGGTTGAGTCAACTTTAATCCATGTCAACTGGCTGCAAGTGTGATTTAGTTATTGCCAACACCTGTTAGATGCCACAGGTAAGTTACAGGTGCTGTTAGTTACACAAATTAGAGAAGCATCACATGATTTTTCGAACAGTGCCAATACTTTTGTCCACCCTCTTTTTTATGTTTGGTGTGGAATTATATCCAATTTGGCTTTAGGACAATTCTTTTTGTGTTTTTTCATTTACGACAAATTAAATGAAGATAATAGTACCAAAGAATTTGTGTTTGCAATCATTTTAAGGAAGAAATTGAGTATTATCTGACAGAATTGCAGGGGTGTCAATACTTTTGGCCACAACTGTATAGACATACAGTTCATATAACAGAGTACATACTCACCTTTACTTGTCACTTTGTTCCCCGAAGCCAGTGTCATCTATGAAAGAAATTAGAAAATAACAAACAAGCGATATACTCCCTGATCCGCAGAATGCCATGAGGGTCCCACACCGATTTCCCGTGGAGAACCGCAGCATCAGCTGATGCATCCGCTCTTTAGGGGCTTCAATAATCCAATGACGGAAGGTAGGTATCCATCCGCACTGTATTCCTCCGCCACTGTAAAAAAATAGTCCCTAGTCTCACTTTATGGCAAAAGGTGTGTGAGAAAGTTCCCGGGAAATCGGTGTGGGACCCTCGTGGATTTCTGTGGATCAGGGAGTATATCGCTTGTTTGTTATTTTCTAATTTCTTTCATAGATGACACTGGCTTCTGGGATCAAAGTGACAAGTGATGGTGAGTATGTACTCTATGTTATATGTACTGTATGTCTATATGTATGTATTGTATGAATGTATTGTATGCAGTATGCATGTAGCATGTATGTAGTACGTAGTATATATGTATGTTGTATGAATGTAGCATATATGTAGCATGTATGTAGTACGTAGTATATATGTATGTTGTATGAATGTAGTATATATGTAGCATGTATGTTGTATGAATGTAGTATATATGTAACATGTATGTAGTATGTATGTATGTTGTATGAATGTAGCATATATGTAGTATGTATGTATTCTGTGGGAGGTGTTTGGTCTGTGTCCTATATCCTCCATGCCATGCTCCAGTGATGCTCGTGAGCGACTTTCAGGGCCACCCTGTTGTGTTCACTACATGATGGTGAAGTGGTGTTGTTCCGCAGAGCGCCCCACCCGTGCGTGCTGCAGTTAAAACTCCATTATTGCTTGCTTCTGCTCGCAGTGTCTACAGCGTATTTAACTCATGAGTTCCACCTTGTTGATACGTCGCATATGAGGCGCTGAGCAAGGAGGCAGAAGTGACGCTGCAGTGCAGACAGGCGAGCAGCTGCAGGGTGTGAACGCCATAAGTTTTCACAGACCTACAATTTCTGCAGCAGCTCTAACATATGGGTAATTTTTAATAAAGATTTGCACCACTAAATTTAACACATGTGGCAGGCAAGGGATGTACATCAAACAAGCTAGGCCTAGAGCTGCTATCAGATTTCACACATTATCACACACCACCAGGCCAAGACTTATGTTCAGCGGCCCCAAGCATTCATCGGTCTCTTGTTTAATCATTATCCAGTTCCTGCACAGTAACGCCCTGCCCGTGCTTACTGTTCCACGTATCGGTAGTTATCTGTACCTTGCCACTGATGGCGTTGCGCAATGCACACCTGATTTTGGCTGCAAAATGTGAGTGCTGGACAGGGATGGCCCCACATGAAAAATTAGTGGTGGATGGGAACCATGTACTGCACAACAGCCATTAGCATCACGTTTTTAACACTGTTTTTCTCCAATAGATGCAGCGTTTCAAAAGCCATGAATTTGTAAATGCTGTTATTCAGGACCAGGGCCAGTGGGCGGCTAGTGTATTTACTGTTTCTCTATAGGGTTTGGGTGATGGAGAGCTGAACACTTCCATGGGACCGGGTAGAGATGCTCGCTGACACTGCCGGTGGTGGTGGTGCTGTTGTAAGGGCGAAGACCGTGCTGTGGGTACCTGTACCGAGCCTGGTCCGGAACTGTTGAGGCTACCTCCCATGTTGCATGGGGCAGTAATGAGGAGCCGGACCAACCTCATGATCCGGGGTGGCGGGGTAAGATTAAAAGAAAAGCGTGGGCTGTAGCAGTCAGTTTGGCGATAACCAGCAGCAGCGCACAGCTGAGAGAGCAACGAGCTCCATCCACCGAGCATCGGCGCTGCAGCAGGCTGCGTTCGCTGTCTACATCGGGACCGCGGGAGATAAAGGTGCCTTGCGCCCCATGACAGAAACCGAGAAAGGTGCTGTGAAGAAACCAGAGTATATCTTAATTGCCCAGATGGCTATGTTTTTGCAGGCCTGGAGGAATTGACTTTGTCTGTATATTTAGCTTGTGGATTTAAGTGTGGATTCTGGTGGGTCAAGAAGACCGACTTGCACAATGATATATCATGTAGCATAGTGATCATGTAACATCTGATGTTTGTTTATATTCTGGAATCAGTTTATTAACTTTGAATGTAGATAGGGAAAGGATGTGAGGGTGTATTGAAGGAAACTGGGTAATTTTAATAATAGCTTACCTGCCTGAGGTATAAAAAGACCCTGAGACAGAGAGACGGGGTCTCATCTCATCACAAACAGCCACCAGCCGGACATTCTGCTAAACACTCAACAGACAAGAAACTCTTCAGGATCCCAGCTGAGGGTATGTCAGACCCGGCTGAAAGAACACAGGACTGCTTTCGGTTATCTCCCTATGCCTGTCGTGACCTCTTTTCTGTGTTATCACTGGTGGAATAGCAGCCCTGAGAGCACTGACATAACATCCACTAGCATCCCTATGAGCCAGCGGAGGGGAGAGACCTTGTAATGTGCACCATCTTGGGGAAAGTGCTGGAATTGTTCTGTTTACTAGTGGGTGTTGTGGTTCAATAAAGCTTGGCCACACTATTTTACCCTAACCCTGCGTTGTCTGTGTAGTGTTCTTCCCACAAACAGATAGAGCGGGCGTTCAGTGTTATGAGCCCTGGTCCATGCAGTCTTGCTAATGACAGCCGGGCCAGTGGACAAGAGCACCCACTAACCCCGTTTCTCCACAGGTGCTGTGCACTCCGTGACTGTGAATACTGCACACGTGCAGAGCAGAGAAAGCCGAGCACCGGACCTACGCTTGCGGCCTTCCCTGCCAATCGCTGCACTGCTATTTATGCGTCACTCTGGGAGTGCTGCATGTGTTTATGGACTAGAGCAGTGTTTCTCAACTCCAGTCCTCAAGACCCACCAACAGGTCATGTTTTCAGGATATCCTTAGTATTGCTCAGGGTATAATTTCAACACCTGCTCAAGAATTAATGCCATCACCTGTGCAATACTAAGGAAATCCTGAAAACATGACCTGTTGGTTTGTCCTGAGGACTCGAGTTGAGAAACACTGGACTAGAGGCTCAGCGGAAGGTACCGGAGACCGACCGCTGCCGCCAGAAGATGGACCATCGTTTAAAGGACCCCATGGACTATGGAGTTTTGGAGATGTAAGATGGGGAAATTGTGGACTGAGGACATTACATGTTGGCCATCTACATGGATTTGTTGTACAACCCTGGATTTATGGAATAAAAATAGTTGCATCGGTAACCTGCCTAGGTGATTATTACACCCCACAACCTCAGATCTTCACAGGGATGATTTGTTCTCACTTCTCATTATTGTGCTAACCCAGTTTTTGTTAATCATGTGCTATTAATCTTTTACAGAACCATTTTCGTTTTCCATATTACAGAATTGTATCTTTATAAATGTTACACTGATGGGCCAGATGGTATCCAATGTTTTCTGCTCAGACCCATCTGAGTTCAGTCACATTGCAAGCGAGTCCAGATGAGAAAACCCCACAGATCTGCCCGGCCTGATAGAAGAACATTGCTCCGAGTGCAGGCCAATTTGCAGAGGATTGCACTCATCTGATTATTATGCCAGCATGAGTGAGACACAAAATGTGAAGAGTCACATATTATACAGAACAGTACTGGCAGTAAAATAAGACAAGGGAAGCAGAACTATCAATATGGGAGAGTGATAAGCAGTGGTGGCCATAAATATTGGGAAAGTTCATAGATAAGGAGTGTGAGGTTTTAGGGTCTGTGCACCCGCTGCAGATATCCTGCGGATCCACAAGAGATTTACAGTACAATGTTATTCTATGGAGAAAAAAAATGCTGTGCACATGCTGCGGAAAAATCTGCGCGGAAACGCAGCGGGTTTTTTTCCACAGCATGTCAATTCTTTGTGTGGATTCTGCAGAGTTTTTACACCCATTCCATTATAGGAATCCGCAAGTGAAAAAACGCAGGCCAAATCCACACTAAATCAGCATAAAAAACGTGAGGATTTTGACCTGCGTATTCTGCCAAAAGATGCAAATTCCGCGCACTGAAAATTCCACCCAGCAATCCGCAACGTGTGCACATACCCTTATTGTCTTGTGATTTTAGGTCTGATCCAGGGCTGTGAAGTCTCCAGGAGGACTGAGGAACACATTCCTTCATTGATGTAGCAAGACATAAATCCATGCGACACATTCATTCCAGCTCTGTCACAGGTCGTCAGAATTTTGTAAACCATTAGTATCCAAAAAATAAAATGTGAATATTGCCTAACATGACAAAGATATTTTTTCCTCTGGAAAATCTGCCATAGCCTGTCCCATCAGTGGTGACAGCAGCAGTCAAACCCTCAGAGAAACGCAGCTTATGTATTTTTAAGAAAAAACAATTATGGACTAAAAACAAAAAACATATACAGCTGGTCCAGCTGTATGGGCTCCATGGAAGTGCGGGTCTGGTCTACTGGTGAGGACTTCCATGTAGATAGTTCCCCCAATAATCCGCAATGTGTGGACACAGCCCGATACAGATCCAAAAGCAGATACCGTATTTTTCGGAGAAAAATAAGAAAAACATTTTTTAATAAAATGGTGGTGCTTCTTATAATCCATGTATCTTATTGCTTACCCGGGAGTCGTTGCTGCGGTGAAGCGGTGTCCCAGGGTCGCTGCAGGGGGAGGCAAGAGTGGGGTGATTCTGCAGGTCGCAGGCAGGGATGAGGGGGTGCTCTGATGTGCAGCGCGCTGGTGTGGGGGTCTCTGGCCGCTGCTGCTAGTCTCTCCGGTGCCCAGCAGTGCTGCGTGGGTGTCCGGCGCTGCCCGGGGCTCTGCCGACATTTTGTGACATGTCAGAGCCCCGATACTTCCACGGTTCCCTGTGCATGTGCAGTGGACTCTGCTAATTTGTCCACCCATGCAGCACCGCTAGGCACTGGAGACACCCGCAGCAGTGGTCAGCAACCGCCGGGCACCCGGACACCCCCCCTCATCCCAGCCTTCAGCCTACACCCACAGTATCAGCAAGGCATGTACGCTTTATAAGACGCAGCCGAATTTTCCCAACTTTGGAGGAAAAAAGTGCGTCTTACAAAGCGAAAAATACGGAAATCCACTAATGTCACACCGAGCTTTATCATTCTAGAAATGAAAATTCAACTCATACCTGTCAAACTGTTTTATTACAAGTCAAATAGAACTAAAATATATAAATATATGTATACATACAAATGAATGATAATGAGTTTTAGAAATCAAAACAATGAATTAAGGCACATTAAAGATTAATGACAAAAAAAATAAAACATTTTGTACCAAAGTCCCTGGCACTTCAGCTACAAAAATAGGGATTTTTGTGTACTCACTGAAAAATCCTTTTCTCCGAGCCAATCATTTGGGGACACAGACAGTGGGTGGTATGCTGCTTGCCACTAGGAGGACACTAAGTAAACCAGAAAAAAAGTTAGCTCCTCCCCTGCAGTATACACCCTCTCGCTGGATGAGATTTCTCCAGTTCAGTGAAAAAAGCAGTAGGAGCATAAACAGTGAACAATAACCATAACTATGTCAAAACCTAAGAATGCTACAGTGAGCCAATAGGCTAAATAGGGTGGGTGCTGTGTCCCAAATGACTGGCTCAGAGAATTGGATTTTACAGTGAGTACACAAAAATCCCTATTTCTCCTACGCCTCATTGGGGGACACAGACAGTGGGACGTCCTAAAGCAGTCCCTGGGTGGGGAGCATACATCTGCTAATACCCCATGTACCACTGAGTCAATACTGTGGTACTGCCGATTGCAGGATGCGTCTGCAGAGGCCTGAGAATGAATTTGGTAATGTTTTGTAAACGTATGCAGACTGGACCAAGTCGCAGCCTTGCAGACCTGTTCTGCCGAGGCCTGGTGCCGAATGGCCCAAGAGGCGCCCACTGAGCGGGTAGAGTGTACCTTAATCCCTGCTGGGACAGGCGCGTTCCTGACACTGTAGGATTCCTGAATCGCCAAGCGAATCCACCTGGCTAGCATTGCTTTTGAAGCAGCTAGACCCTTCCTATGCACCCTCTGGAAGTATGAACAGGGCATCTGACTTGCGGAATGGAGCTGTCCACGAGATGTACCGTCTCAGAGCCATCACCACATCCAGGGTGTGGAGGGCCTTCTCAATGCGATGGACTGCTGCCGGACAAAGGAAGGCAAAACAATTTCCTCATTGAGATGGAAAGAGGGGATGACTTTGGGCAGGAAGAATGGGGACATCATAAGAACTGCCTTGTACTGATGAAAATTCAGGAACAGAGGACGGCAGGACAGGGCCGCCAATTCTGAAACTTGTCTAATTGACGTAATTGCCACTAGAAAGACCACCTTCCAAGAGAGAACGGTCAGTGGCACGTCCTGCAGTAGTTCTAAAGGAGCCTCCTGTAAGAACCAGGTTAAGGTCCCATGATTCTAATGGCCTTCTATAAGGAGGCCCCACATGGGAAACTCCCTGAATGAACATCTTGACCTGAAGTTTGGTGGCAATTTTGCGTTGGAATAGCACTGACAAGGTCGAAATTTGGCCCTTGAGCGAGCTAAGCGCGAGGCCTGACTTTAATACGGATTGAAGGAATTCCAATATGGCCGGAATGGAAAACACCAGAGGGGATCGACCATGATCCTTGCACCACGGTTTTCCAGGTGAGGTGATAGATGCACATGGACACAGGCTTCCTAGCATTAATCATGGTGGAAATCACGTCGTGAGAGAACCCAGCCTGGGCTAAAATCCAGGATTCAATGGCCACGCAATCAAAGACAGGGCCCCGTAGTCCTGGTGGTAAATCAAGCCCTGTGAGAGTAGATTCATGCGATCTGGAAGTCTCCAGGGGACGTCGGTGACTAGTTGTATTAGTTCTGTGTACAATGCTCGGCGCGGCCAATCTGGCGCCACTAGGATCACTGGTACTCCCTCCATTCTGATCTTGTTGATGACCCACGGAAGCAAGGGAAGAGGGGGAAAGATGTACGGGAGCCGGAACCGGTGCCACGGCAGAACTAGGGCATCCGCTCCTATGGTGCATGGATCACACGATCGGGCAATGAATCGAAGAACCTGTTTAGTCTTGAGGCCATGAGATCCACATCTGGAGTCCCCCAACGATGACAAATCTGCTGAAAGACTTCCGGATGAAGAGACCACTCTCCCGAGGCAAGGCCTTGGTGTCTGAGAAAATCTGCCGCCCAGTTCTTTACGCCCGGGATGTGGATTGCTGAGATGGGCGAATGGTTGATCTCGGCCCAATGGAGGATGTGACTCACTTCGTGCATGGCCATCCTGCTCAGAGTACCTCCCTGGCGGTTGATATACGCTACAGTCGTGGCGTTGTCGGATTGGATCCTGATGGGGTGACCTGCGAGGAGATGGTGGAAACTCTGTAGAGCTAATCTGATCGCTTGTATCTCCAAAATGTTGATGGGGAGACGTGACTCTTGAGTTGACCAACAACCCTGTGCTCTGTGGTGACGAAAGACCGCACTCCATTCCTAGAAGACTTACGTCGGTACTTACTACCAACCATCTTACTGGGAGAAAAGACCTCCCTTGATTCAGGGAGGACTTCAGTGTCCACCACTTGAGGGCTTATGTGACCCGCAGGGACAGAAAGAAGGAACCGACGGTCCAGGGAGAACGGGTTCTTGTCCCAAGCTAACAGCAACGCATGTTGTAAGGGATGGAGATGGAACTGTGCGAATGGAACTGCTTCAATCGCTGTCACCATCTTTCATGGTGAAACGAATGGTGTGAGAAGTCGGTCAGGAAAGAGTCCGCACTGCCTGTTGTAAGGCTTGGGTCTTTTCTGGAGGGAGAATGACCAACCTGCGGGAAGTGTTCAAGATCATTCCTAAAAAGGAAATCTGTTGAGCCGGTTTTGGGAAAGACTTTTCGAAGTTTATCTGCCATCCCAGGCGAGAAAGTGTATTTACTGTTATATCCATGGATTCCTTGCAGGCTGGAAGGGACGGACCCTTGATGAGCAGGTCGTCCAGGTATGGTAACACCACCACTCCCCGAGAGTGGAGAATGGCCATGACAGCCGCCATGACCTTGGTAAAGACCCTGGAGGCGGTGGCGAGTCCGAAGGGCAAGGCAACGAACTGGAAGTGTTCCTCATGAATTGCAAAATGCAGGAAATGCTGGTGGGACGGGCAGATCGGAATGTGAAGGTAAGCGTCCTTGATGTCGATGGATGCTGGGAACTCTCCTTTTTCCATGGAAGCGACAACTGATCAGAGAGATTCCATTCGGAATCTCCGTACCTTGACAAACTGATTTAACAGTTTGAGATCCAGAATGGGCCACATCGTCCCGTCCTTCTTTGGAACCACAAAAATGTTTGAATAAAAACCCTTGAACCTTTCGTGCTGAGGGATCGGAGTGATGATTCCGTTCCTTTGCAGAGCCTGAACAGCCCAAAGGAAGGCTCTTGTCTTTTTCTTTGGGGGGGAGAAACCATGTTGGAGGGGGAGAAGAAAATTCTATCTTGTATCCGGAGGCCACCAGCTCCCTAACCCGCTTGTTGTTGACGACTGCAAGACAGGTGTGACTGAAGGAAAGTAGACGACCGCCTACTTTGTCAGTGTCCGCCGGATACCGCAACAAGTCATTGCGTAGAAGATCTATGAGATCTGGCTCGCCTAGATCCAGATGCCCTAGGCCTGGGCTTCCAAGAGCGGTTAGATCTGGGATCCTCTGTCTCCGCGTGGGGACCGACCTGAACCGGAAGAGAAGGTAGAAGAGGACCAACTGGAGTTGTTGTGAAGAGATCGAAAACGCGTCGGCTGTTGGTTCCGAAACGGCCGAACAGCCTTTTGTTGAGGAAGGAATTTACTTTTTCCCCCCGTAGTATCAGAAATGAGCTGGTCCAGTTTCTCTCCAAAAAGACGACCGATTTGATAGGGCAGAGAAGTCAACAATCTTTTAGATGTGGCATCTGCCCGGCAGTTTGAGCAGCGCAATTGGCGGCATCTAAAGAAGCATCCACTACAAAGTCTGCTGCGTGAATTATCTGCCTGGTGACACTGGTTGCCTCCGGGTGGAAGATTGGTGCCCTGGAAGGTTGTAATTAAGACTTATGCCCAAGCGGCCATTGCCTTAGTGACCCAAGTCACCGCAAAAGATGGAAAAAGCGCCACTCCTGAAGGTTCAAAAACTGAGCGGGCAAGGTAGTCAATTTGACGATCGGAGGGGTTTCTGACTGAGGAGCCCTCAGAAATGGATAGGAGCGTCCACCGAAGGGGACTGTAACCAATCCTTCATTAGGTCTGGAACAAAAGGGTATTTAGCCTCAGTAGACTTTTGCCCTGTGAACCGCTTATGTGGCCGATCCCTATGTTTCTGGACAATGTCCTTAAACTCCGGATGGCTGGTAAATAACCTGCATACACGTTTGGTTCTCTTAAATGAGATAGCGTGTGCTGGAGCGGGAATATTTTCCTCATCCAACTCCAGAATTCTGTTGACTGATTCTATAAGAGAATCAAGCGACTCTTGGTCATTTGGGGGATTCTGAGGGGCTGACGTGTCAGATTCGAATTCAGAGTCGTGCTCACTGCGAACATTAGGAGAGGGAGAGCGAGAGACAGAATTCGCCGATGCTGAAGCGGGAGCGTGACTAGGGGACGTGTCATGGGTCCGCTTTCTAGAGACCTGACCATCCCTTGAACGAGTACGGCCCCTGCTGGTGGACAGTTCCCGGCCGTCGCCAGAGCCCTCCTCAGGAGGTAAAGATGCTTTCTGACTTAAAGAGGTCTCCCAGAGTGAGTCTATAGCCTGGGTCAGTGACTCCACCGACCGTGACAGGGACGCAGCCCACTCAGGGGGATTAAACGCAGGAAGTCCGTCAGCAGCGGCGAGGGATGTTTGAGCGCAGGCCGGGTCACAGCCCATGCATAACGGATTAGTCTGGGCACAGGCAAGGCATTCTTGCAAGTGGTACACAAGGCAAAAAACGCGGTGTGCTTCTTAGCAGCCCGTTTAGCCTCCTTAGATTGAGACATAGCGCTCCTGAAAGGGTTAAAAGCAGAGTCTAGTCTGCAGCTGCAGGGAATGTGCCAGGAAGGGGTTAAGCTTTGCTCTGAGGGCAGATGCAGCTTACCCCGGTCCTATGCTGTGTCCCCGGGAGGAATAGCGGTGGCCCTGTGGTGTCACCCAATATCCGGCAGAGTGCGCGCCTCACAGTCCGAGTCCAGAGAAGGCTGAAGTAAATGACATGGCCCCCGAGACTAGGATAGCGCGTCTCGTAAGGGACGAGAGGTGCCAAGGAGGGGGGACGGCGGCGCTAGCATGGGTGGCGCTATTCAAATTGTGGCCTAGAAGGCCGGAAAAGCCAGGGACTAAATTTTTGGCCTACCCGCGGTAAGCGCCGAGAGCGGGGGGGGTCTTCGCCTGTGCACCTCCGCTGAGACAAAGTCAGCACCTCTCCCGGGAAACAAGACCCGACCCCATACCTCTAACTCCAGTGCTCAGGCAGGCCACACTGTGCGGGGCCGTTCATGCAGGTCTTCTCATCCTCCTGGGCTGATGTAGCAGAGCTGGAGGAGTTCTTAAAGGGGTATGCTCAATCGACCCTCCCTATGGGCAGGAGGATGGAGAGCTATGGGGTTGATTCAGGGAATTCGGAAGCGCTGTTCCAGTCTTTTCCATTGCACTCCATGCTTCGTCTGTTGCGCTCCAGAGCCCTCCTTGTGCCCTCGTATCTGTGGATTACCGGGACAGTAAAGGAACCATCGCCAGAGGAATCAACCCTGTTCATCGCAGGAAAGTATACTGGGAGGTATACTCCGCGTGCTTGCCTGTTGTTGGTTCGGGGAGAGCGGGGAGTAGAAAGGAACAGTCGCCCCCTTCAATCCGTTAATTAAAAAATAAAAGTTTACAGAAAAATCAAAAAGGAAAATAAAAATGGTGGGGTCTGAAGTCAGATCCAAGTGCCTCCTACAAACACTAAGCAAGAACTGGAGAGATCTCATCCAGCGAGAGGGTGTATACTGCAGGGGAGGAGTTAACTTTTTTCTGGTTTACTTAGTGCCCTCCTAGTGGCAAGCAGCATTATACCCACTGTCTGTGTCCCCCAATGAGACGTAGGAGAAATTGTATTGCGTTACTTAACACAAAATTCATTTCTCATTGAATACACTATAGGACACGAGCGTGGGTAAAGGGAAGGGTATCTAGGTGGGCCCTGTGCCATAGATAATTCGTCCTAGGATGACCCAAAAAAACAAAAAATAACATAAAACAAAGCCCCGAAAAAAAGACATAGAGAAGCATCAAAGTATAGACAGTATGTAAGGCAAATATGGTAAAGGTGAGAACTAAATATTGGATAAAGGAAATCAAAAGGTGGTAGACCCCCACAGGACCAACCCTAGCAAGCCGTCAGAAGAGGGGAGGGTAATTTCAGAGATCTTAGACTCATCTATTGGACATCGGAGGGGCGCTGGGTCACACCTATTTTGGCAGAACATGGATGGTGGAGGCACCAGCACTCCACTTGGTGGAGAGATGACAAATTGGCATCCAAAGAGGTCACTACTGTGGAGGGCACGGTGAAAGAAGATGGAGGAAACCCACAAAACCTAGAAGAAAACAAAGACATTTATGTAAAAAAAATCCTGCCTAAGTTGTACAAAAAGACATGGCCACCCCTCCCAATATTCACACCGTGATCTAATGCCCATCAGCTAAAATGTACAGCCTGAACATGAGGTTATTACTTTACATTCTGATCAGACTGTATGAAGCCCACTACCACGTCACAGCCACCAAAACAGGGGGGCCCTAGCCTTAAAGGTGCAGCGCCGGGGAAAACCTTGGTTACAGCGGCAGCGCACCCGGCAGGGCGAGCGGCCGTGCACTTCCCTAGGCAGACCCCGAGTACGCAGTCCCATGCAACCTACACCCACTTCCCCAGGCAGACTCCCACCATGCAATCCCATGCAAGCAACATCACCCCCTTCTCCCCAGGTAGACCCCCCCTTCAGCATGCACACGCAGCCCCATGCAAGCATCACCCCCTTCTCCACAGGCAGTCCCCCCTCCAGCATGCACATGCAGCCCCATGTATGAAACATGATAAGAACTGAATGAGTTAAATGAATTCATGCTGAACTTTATCTTTTCTTTGAGGAGATGTCTCAGACATCTCCCTTGTGAACCAAGGTCAAATATTTCCTGCTTACGTGACAAAGTTGGTGTAGGAGAGCAAGTTGTGTAACTATTTTTCTTTATTGCGCATGTCTGTAAATATCTAAATTCTTTACGATAAAAAGGGGAAAGCTTGACTGAGGGGCCAGAGGCGCTCAGCAGGCATCCCGAGTTGTATCATACAGCTTGTGTCTGTGTTATTCTTCTCGACGGAGCAATCAATTAGAGACATATGGTGCCTTACACCCAAGAACATCGGTCCTTCAGATGAAAGAGGTATCTGAGGGATCCCGACAGTTTCCTGGCGCCCGAACAGGGACCTGATATAGGCACCTCTCCAAGACTACCCGACTTACGGACCACTCCGGTTACTGTTGAAATTGTGAACAGCAGACCTAAACACCTGGCCAGGTAAGAGATCAATTCTTCTCTTCTCTGCTCTTCATAATATATCATTATAACTAAGGTCCGTATCAAGGGGAATCTAGTAGAGGAGGGGGCCGTAAGATCAGGTCCATATAAGAACTCTGAGGAAATCGGGTGTGACACGCATATGTAATTTCTGCTCGAATGAGAGGTTACTGTAGGTTCTGTCTGTGCACAGCTATTTTTAGAAAAAGAGCTGATGCAAATCGGAATGGGCATGGTGAATGGACGTTTGCGGGAACAGTTCCAGGCGTGAATATACAAAAATTTCACCAAATACGTAAAGGAGATGACTGGTGGATGTTGTTAGCATTAAATACACATATCCCATTGAGTAACACATTGAGAGGTCTGACATTACGGAATATAAGGCTGGGTGAACAGTTCATACTGCGAAGTCCGGACGGACAAGTTTTTCACAATAGACGATTCTGTGTTAGGAATCAAGGAGGTTGTTGAATGGCCACTTTGATTTGAAAGGTTGTGGAAAGTAGAGAAATAAGCTGCACAGTAGGTATTCGTTCAAAGAGTGGTGATATTGCCTAACTGGGTTATGTGACAGCGTCCTTTCGGGGAGGTCACTGCCTAAGCTTAAATCAACACCCTTTATGAATAAACCTTGTAACAGATAAGAGTGTGATCGAATGAGCACAGGACCGCGAAATGAGCCTGTGACAAGATATGACTGAAGAACCCCGATAGATGGATACTTTGTTTACAATCCTGTGTGTTGTGGGAGTGCTTCTGTTCGGATGTTACATAGCATATAAGTACACGAAACACGTAGTACAACGAGGAACAGACACCCCATTTAGCCTGTTAGCACCTTAGGAAGAAGGTAACGAGGTATAGTAGAGCCTAGTCTTGAGCTTACCCAATACACCACCTAAGGAAGGGAGGATTAACAGGAAGGAACAAGAGAAACAGGATAAAGAAATGGGGAACAGTCAGGGAAAGACACCTGAGGAGGGAAATTGGTTATGTGATATAATTGAGGATAGATATGGAAGAAGTGCAGCAAGGGACCTAGAAAAGGTATTAAAAAAATTCAAGGTAGAAGGGAAAGAGGCTTTGAATGAGGACAAATGGAAGGAGATAAAAGACACGAAATCAGGAAAAATTGCAGATGCGGGATGGGGAGAACAGGTTGAAGCATGTTTAAAGTGTTCACAAGTTGCTCAGAGGGAAAAGTGGGCATATAACGAGAAGACAGGGAAATGGATACGTCCAAAGAAGGTCAGAATGACAGATGACCCAGTGGAGAAAATGCATGAGCCTCCACCCTATCCAGCCCCTTTGTCAGTGCCACCACCAGTACCTATGGCTCCTCCACCACCGGCTAAACTGTACCCAGAGACACCAATAGCTGTTAAGCCATCTAGTGGCAGCAATGAACCTGGATGGGTCTGCAGTAATTGTGGTCAACAAAACCCCAATTGGAGGGAGGATTGCTTTTCCTGTGGTGCACCTCGACACCATGTACCCAATTTATTAGCCCCGGTTAGAACCTCCACCAGACCTTTTAGAGAGATTGGACCAAATGGGGACCATGTAACAAGGCATATAATCACTAACTATTATCAGCCTTGGACTGCAACTGAATGTATGGCTTTGTTGTCCAACGCTCCCGACCCGATTATTAATCCAGCCCGATTTGCTGCTTATTTGAGACAAGTATTGGTGGTACACAGGGGTACTTGGAATGATGGAGAAGACATGCTTAGATTGAAGTTATCTTTGCCACTTCAACACGAGCTCTGGCAAGTTTTGACACCTAGAAAGCCAGCAGAAAATGCAGAGAACAACCCCCGTACACAAGCATCAGTAGAGATATTTCTAGAGGTTCTCGACGCTTTTATGGGAGTTAAACAGAGACAGCGAGGTTCGCAGACGGCAGTTTCACAACAACCAGGACAAACAGTAGCTGACTTTTATCAGACACTGGAAATGGGATTTAGCGATGAAGGACTAGATCTAACCAGCCCGGGGGTACAGAGATTGCTTGCTAAGTCCTTTGTAGATGGATTAACATCAGAGGTAAAATTAAAGTTGAAAAATTGTACTCCTGATTGGAGATCAGCAGATGACGCCCATGGTCTGAGGCAGAGAGCCATGGGAATTGAGATGGACTTACGGGAAAACAAAAAAGAAAAAGGGAAAGTGTTTCTCACACTAGATTTAGAAGACCCGGTAGGGAGAACAAGGAGAAGGACCTTTACTTGCCATTACTGTAAGAAACCCGGTCATTTCCAGAGAGATTGCCGCAAAAGAAAAGCGGATAGGGAATCTCAGCCTAGAAGGGAGGAATCTACTGACTGACTAGATGCAATTAGAATGAAACTCGACTCTAGGGAACCAGTAGTTAAAATTCAAGTAAATGGGAAAAAGGTACCCTTTCTAGTAGACACCGGAGCAACCTCTTCGGTGGTCAATGACAAGGTAATAACTCCAGATCTCCTTTCAGAATACTCAACCTTTGTTTCAGGATTCAGTGGACAATCTAGCCTAATTCCTTTTAGCAAACCTTTACCAGTTAAGATAGGACCTAAGATGTTCCTAAATAAATTTTTGTTTGTCAAAAGAGCACCAATTTGCCTATTGGGAGTAGATGTACTAAAGAAACTGCAGGCAGATATTAAATTTGCAGAAGATGGTACGGTACATCTTACTATCCCAGATAAGGATGAGGATGCTCTTGAGGCTTGCATGATAATTCAAGCTCTCGAGTCACAAAGTTCTGATGACACCACATCACAACCATGGGATCCAACCCTAGATAAATTGCCTGACACCTTGTGGGCAAAAGGGAATGCGGATATTGGCTTACTTCCCGTATCCCCAGTTGTGGTGGAGGTACCAGCAGACACAAGGTTGCCTCAGTTGCGGCAGTATCCTATTAGTGCCCAACAAGAGGCTGCTATTGAAGCATAAGTCACTGATCTTGTAAGCAAAGAAGCGTTGGTACCAATTAAATCACAAGCTAATACACCATTTTCCTGTCAAAAAGAAAGGAGGACCAGGTGATGCCCCGAAATATCGCATGGTACATGATCTGAGAGAAATAAATAAGGTCCTTGTTCCTTTGACACCAGTAGTACCTAACCCACACACGCTATTGGCAAAAATCCCTAGTCAATCGAAATGTTTTTCAGTGATTGATTTGTCGAACGCATTTTTCTCAGTGCCCCTCCACAAAAGCTGTTGGCATCTGTTCGCTTTTACATTTAAGGGCAAACAATATGCCTGGACCAGACTGCCACAGGGCATGCAGCATTCACCCACACTGTACATGCAGGCATTGCAGTCTGTGTTGGCCGGCTGGCCACATCCACCTGATATTGTGCTCTTACAATATGTGGATGACCTGTTGCTTTGTGCACCTGATGAGACTAACTGTAAAATCCATACATTGTCACTATTGATGTTCTTATCAGATAACGGATGTAAGGTCAACAGAGAGAAATTACAGTTTTGTCAACCGAAAGTCATATTTTTGGGACATTGCCTATCTCATGGTACCCGACACCTAACTAGTGACAGAATCACAATTGTTCAACAAATGAAGGAACCGACAACCCATAAGCAGTTGAGAGCATTTTTGGGTTTAGTTTCGTCTTGCCGCCAATGGGTCATATATGCTAGTGAACACATGCAGCCACTGTATGATTGCATCAACACAACACCTTTTCAACTGACTGATATCGCACGCACCTCATTTCAGTACCTGAAGAAGGCCATAGTGTCAGCTCCAGCATTAGGTATACCTAATTATGATGTACCTTTTCAACTTACGGCCGCTGAAATTAGAGGGCATGCTACTGGCATTCTGACACAGAAACATGACAAGAAGAATAGACCCCTTGCATACTATTCTGCCAAATTAGACTCTGTAGCACAGGGAACACCATCCTGTGTTAGAGCAGTTTCTGCAATCGCATTGCTACTTGACAAAGTTTCTGACATTGTATTGGACAACCCACTAACTGTCTGTACCACACATGACATATACGGTATCCTGAATCAGGTTTCTGCTAAACATATTTCTATGGCCAGACAACTCAGATTGCAATGTGCGTTGCTTATGCCTCCTAATGTTACGTTTACCAAAACTCAGAATCTGAATCTGGCTACATTGTTGCCAATTGCAGATTCTGAAGGGGGGGATATAGATGAGAACACATTATCGCTTTCTTTTGAGCCCCCACACGAGGTTGAACATGATTGCATAGAACTGATGCAGCAAGAAGTTGTTGGCTTGCCCAATGTCACAGACACACCATTGTCAAATCCAGACTTTGTACTTTTTGTGGATGGCAGCAGATATGCCGATGAAAGTGGAAAATTCCACACAGGATATGCGGTAGTTTCACCACATGAGACTATTGTAGCAAAGGCACTTCCAGCCCACATGTCCGCACAAGAGGCTGAGCTGACAGCTCTGAATGAGGCATTAAAACTTTCCAAAGGAAAAACAGCAAATATCTACACTGACTCAAGATATGCCTTTGGGATAGTACATGATTTTGGGGTCTTGTGGCGCACAAGGGGTTTCATGACAGCAGCAGGAACACCCATAAAACATGCCACACTGATCAGAGACATCCTCGAGAATGTGGCCCAGACACAGGGGGTGGCCGTTATGAGGGTGCCAGCACACACCAGAAAAGACAACATGGAAGCAAAAGGCAACGAAAAAGCAGACCAGGCGGCGAAGCAAGCTGCCTTGGGGACTCCAGAAAAAGTAAACATAGTGCACAAGGATGCATCAGAATTGTTTACAGACTTACAAAAGTTCCAAGAAGACTCCGCTCAGACGGACAAAGAGACTTGGGAAAAGATGGGAGCTGAGAAGACGAACGGAATGTGGAAGAAAGATCAGAAGTACTGCTTGCCTAGGGTTTTGTACCCAAGGATGGCAGAAGTAGTTCACCTTCCAACTCACATGTCCACCAATAGAATGACACGCCTAGTCACGAAGGTTTGGATTGCTCCTGGGTTTGGGAAGGTGGTGCAGCTACACTGTACCACCTGTCCCATATGCCTAGCACACAATCCCGGACAGGTAGTGAAAACTCCACGGAAACACAGTCCTAGGCCGTTATATCCCTTCCAGAGACTACAGATCGACTACATTCAACTCCCCAGAAGCGGACCATATGAATATGTTCTGGTGTGTGTTGACATGTTCTCTGGATGGCCAGAGGCCTACCCGGTGAAAACGGCTACAGCTCGAGCCACTGCAAAGAAACTAGTGATGGAACTAGTACCACGATTCGGTGTCCCTGAAACAATTGAATCAGACAGAGGTACACACTTTACTGCTGAGGTAATGCAAAATGTAATGCAAATGATAGGTGTAGAACAAACATTTCATACACCCTACCACCCACAGAGTTCAGGGAAGGTAGAAAGAATGACCGGGACACTAAAATTAAAAATACAGAAAACCATGGAGCAGACCCATAGACCATGGCCAGAGTGTCTTCCATTAGCATTATTCTCAGTAAGATATACACCTACGGGGAAAACTAAACTGTCACCCTTCGAGATATTGTTTGGAAGACCACCAAACACAGGGTTGTACTACCCACAGGTCTTAACACTTAATGTGGATAATTTGACGAATTATGTAATCCAGTTGCAAAAGCATTTAACTCAAATGCATTCTCTAGTTTTCTCTTCCATTCCAGATCCAGACAGTGTAGAAGGAACTCACTGCCTACAACCTGGTGATTACGTATATGTCAAGAAACACTCCAGAAAGACTCTTGAACCCCGATATCAAGGACCTTATCAAGTACTCCTAATAACGCCTACTTCTGTTAAGTTGGAAGGACGGCCAACCTGGATCCACGCATCACATTGTAAAATAGCCACAGGAGTAAATAGTACATAAAAGAGCATAATGCTTTGGTTTGGTTTTACATCTTCTATATTAATGATAGTAGCTGCGTGGGACAGCCTAAATTCTCCAATGTCCTTGAATAATAAGTTTATACAACATCATGAAAAATTACTGAATGATTGGTCAAATGACACTCAGTCTCCAGCAGATTGCTGGATCTGCACATATTCACCAGTATCAGCCACTAGTATTCCGTTCCTTGTTATTCCTGTGCCACCCGAGGAATTATTTGCCTGGACCAATTGTTCTGATACACTTGCTAATAATGCCACAAATAATGTGAAGTTATGGAACACAACTGTCGGTATACCTATTGTGGGATGGGTAGGATACCCTTGGTGGCAGGGTAACCTTTCAGGAAGTAGTACACACCTTCAATATTTGGCATATAAAGGAGGAGTTTGGGTACCCAGGAATAGAACTCGATTAACCTACCTGGGGCAAATTCCAATGTATGGCCTACAAATTAGTTTCGATGTAACTTCATATTCTACTGACGCTTTCAAACCAATGTTGCTAGAAAGAAGGTTACATAATATGTCATGGGAGTACTCCAATATATTTCCCCAGGGCACTAACGAAACTTGTATTAATGTTCCCGGTAATATGCCCTGTAACGAGTCCTCGGAATATAAGAAAGGAACCTCCCCTTGTGGAAATCCCGATGCAGGCTATTGTAGTCCCCTAGGACAAGCTCCACCTTGGTGCATGCTCCAGAATGCATCTGCATTCATCGATTTAGTGCATAGATTGGTATTACAACATTCAGCCATATGGGACCTACGTAGTGATATGTTCTGGGTATGTGGAGACAATGCATATAAGTGGTTGCCAGTAGGGGTAAAAGGTGCTTGTACTCTGGGTCGTTTGACTCCAGCTACCTTTGTTATTCCGAATGACCAGTTGAATACTCAGAGCATACCTAAACACACGTTGTACAAAAGAGCTGCTGACAATACACCTCGCCTCTCTGGGAGACCACATATAGTGCAGATGAATGTGGCTAATAAAATTGTCAGCTCTATTTTTATTTATCCTATGATTACTCAAATGTGGGATAAATTGGTCAGGGCTACAGATTACTTAGATGACCAAATATGGGATATATTGGATATACTGAACACCACTGTTGCTGTCCAAAATCAGCTCATCATAGTCACTAATCAGCATACCATAGTACTAGATTATTTAACTGCAGCGCAAGGAGGTATGTGTCAAGTCATCGGACCCGCTTGCTGTCATTATATAGATCCCAACAGTACTTTAAAGTTAAGATTAAAAATAGAGGATGTTCAAAGACTTAGAGATCAGTACGATAAAGACAATGATCGCACTAAAGACAGTTGGTGGTCAGACACTTT
The DNA here is from genome assembly GCF_039654945.1 of Dendrobates tinctorius. NCBI lineage: Eukaryota > Metazoa > Chordata > Amphibia > Anura > Dendrobatidae > Dendrobates > Dendrobates tinctorius. Next base: position 20,668,015 of record NW_027361878.1, read on the forward strand.
CTCCTTTCTTAATCCAGCTAATTGGTTTAAGGGTATTGGAGGCTGGATAGCTGGGATTATACTAAGTTTATTACGTATTGCTGTTTGTCTCCTTGTAATATATGTGCTATTGAAACTTGTTTTTTGGTGTATCTCTGTATGCAAGAAAAGATGCAGAAATAGATAAGGAAGTTTGACTGTAAACAACAAGAATTTAACTATTATTTCCTTGCGTCCTAGGTTGACATCTCATTTCTGGCATGAAGGAGCGTACTCTTGCAATAATGGACGTGGCTTCAGTATCTGGGGGATGGAGAAGGTAGAAGACCTGTCTCCCTCAGGCAACCCATCGGCCTGGGATAGTACCTGGTGAACGAGCCACTATCCGCTGTTGTTGCCGGATCCAGTGTTCCAGATTGTGGAAAATGAAGATGTCAAAGGGGGGAATGATAAGAACTGAATGAGTTAAATGAATTCATGCTGAACTTTATCTTTTCTTTGAGGAGATGTCTCAGACATCTCCCTTGTGAACCAAGGTCAAATATTTCCTGCTTACGTGACAAAGTTGGTGTAGGAGAGCAAGTTGTGTAACTATTTTTCTTTATTGCGCATGTCTGTAAATATCTAAATTCTTTACGATAAAAAGGGGAAAGCTTGACTGAGGGGCCAGAGGTGCTCAGCAGGCATCCCGAGTTGTATCATACAGCTTGTGTCTGTGTTATGCTTCTCGACGGAGCAATCAATTAGAGACATATGGTGCCTTACACCCAAGAACATCGGTCCTTCAGATGAAAGAGGTATCTGAGGGATCCCGACAAACATGACCCCCTTCTCCCCAGGCAGACCCCCCTCCAGCATGCACATGCAGCCCCATGCAAGCATCATCCCCTTCTGCCCAGGCAGACTCCCCTCCAGCATGCACATGCAGCCCCATGCAAGCAACATCACCCCCTTCTCCCAGGCAGACCCCCTCCAGAATGCAGCCCCATGCAAGCATCATCACTCCCTTCTCCCCAGGCAGACCCCCCCAGCATTCACATGCAGCCCCATGCAAGCAACATCACCCCCTTCTGCCAAGGCAGACTCCCCTCCAGCATGCACATGCAGCTCCATGCAAGCAACATCACCCCCTTCTCTCAGGCAGACCCCCTCCAGCATGTTGCCCCATGCAAGCATCATCACCCTGTTCTCCCCAGGTTGAGCCTAGACTGTTTGGGCTCCTTCCAGGTCCTAACTGCAGCCCATACAGTCTAGCCAGCTCACTGGTGAAGATGCTAGACTGTATGGGCTCCTTCCAGGTCCTGACTGCAGCCCATACAGTCTAGCCGGCTCACTGGTGAAGATGCCAGACTGTATGGGCTCCTTCCAGGTATATTTTCTTGAAGATAGCAGACATTATGGGCTGCTGCCTGGCCCTGACTGCAGCCCATACATGACACTAGAATGTATGTGTTCCTTCAAGGTATAAATTATTAAAGCCAGCCGAATATATAGGCTCCTTCCAGGTCCTAACTGCAGCCCATACAGTCTAGCTGGCTCACTACTGAAGATGCTAGACTGTATGGGCTCCTTCCAGGTGCCTTACTGCAGCCCATACAGTCTAGCCGGCTCACTGGTGAAGTTGCTAGACTGTATGGGCTCCTTCCAGGTATATTTAAAGTCTATATGTGTATATGTATACTGTATATGTATATATGTATATGTATATATGTCTGTATATGTAAAGACTGTATGGGCTCCTTCCAGGTATATATAAAGTATCTCACACCATCCTTATTGAAAAAATGACTAAGTATGGAATGGACAAGGCAACTGTTAGGTGGATTCATAACTGGCTTAGTGATCGGACCCAGAAAGTGGTCGTAAATGGCTGCACATCCAGTTGGAAGAATGTCTCAAGTGGGGTACTACAGGGCTCTGTCTTGGGCCCTGTATTGTTCAACATCTTTATCAACGATTTAGATGAAGGAATTGAGGGTAAAGTGATTAAATTTGCTGATGACACAAAGCTAGGAGGGATAGCTAATACTAGAGAAGAGAGAGAGAGGATTCAAAAAGATAAATAAACTGGAGAAGTGGGCAGCAACTAACAGAATGGTTTTTAACAGGGAAAATGCAAAGTACTACATCTGGGCAATAAAAATGAAAAAAGCATATACAGAATGGGAGGAATAGGCCTAAGCAACAGCACATGTGAAAAAAGACTTTGGTATACTAATACATCACAGACTGAATATGAGTCAACAGTGTGATGCAGCAGCAAAAAAGGCAAATGCAATTCTATTATGTATTAACAGAAGCATACAGTCTACATCACGTGAAGTCATTATTTCCCTCTACTCCTCTTTGGTCAGACCTCATCTGGAATATTGTGTCCAGTCTTGGGCACCACATTTTAAAAAAGACATCAACAATCTGGAGCAAGTTCAGAAAAGAGCGACCAGAATGGTGACCGGTCTGCAAACCCTGTCTTTTGAGGAAAGGTTGCAGGATTTGGGATTGTTTAGTTTGCAAAAGAGAAGACTGAGAGGAGACATAATAGCTGTCTACAAATATCTAAAGGGCTGTCACATTGTAGAAGGATCAACTTTATTCTCATTTGCACAAGGAAAGACTAGAAGCAATGGGATGAAACTGAATGGGAGGAGACACAGATTAGATATTAGAAAAAACTTTTTGACAGTTAGAGTGATCAATGAGTGGAACAGGCTGCCACGAGAAGTGGTGAGTTCTCCTTCAATGGAAGTCTTCAAACAGAGGCTGGACAGACATCTGCCTGGGATGATTTAGCGAATCCTGCTTTGAGCAGGGGGTTGGACCAGATGGCCCAGGAGGTCCCTTCCAACTCTACGATTCTATGATTCTATTTTCTTGAAGATAGCAGACATTATGGGCTGCTGCCTGGCCCTGACTGCATTCCATACATGACACTAGAATGTATGTGCTACTTCAAGGTATAAATTATTAAATCCAGCCGAATATATAGGCTCCTTCCAGGTCCTAACTGCAGCCCATACAGTCTAGCCGGTTCACTAATGAAGATGCTAGACTGTATGGGCTCCTTCCAGGTATATTTTCTTGAAGATAGCAGACATTATGGGCTGCTGCCTGGCCCTGACTGCAGCCCATACATGACACTAGAATGTATGTGCTCCTTCCAGGTCCTAACTGCAGCCCATACAGTCTAACCGGCTCACTACTGAAGATGCTAAACAGTATGGGCTCTATCCAGGTATATATTACTGTAGATATAGACTGTACGGGCTCCTGTCAGGTATATATTATTGTAGATAGAGACTGTATGGGTTCCTGTCAGGTATATATTATTGTAGATACAGACTGTATGGGCTCCTGTCAGGTATATATTACTGTAGATATAGACTGTATGGGCTCCTGTCAGGTATATATTATTGTAGATATAGACTGTACGGACTCCTGTCAGGTCTATATTATTGTAGATATAGACTGTACGGGCTCCTGTCAGGTATATAGTATTGTAGATATAGACTGTACGGGCTCCTGTCAGGTATATATTATTGTAGATATAGACTGTACGGGCTCCTGTCAGGTATATATTATTGTAGATATAGACTGTACGGGCTCCTGTCAGGTATATATTATTGTAGATACAGACTGTACGGACTCCTGTCAGGTATATATTATTGTAGATATAGACTGTACGGGCTCCTGTCAGGTATATATTATTGTAGATATAGACTGTACGGGCTCCTGTCAGGTATATATTATTGTAGATATAGACTGTACGGGCTCCTGTCAGGTATATATTATTGTAGATATAGACTGTACGGGCTCCTGTCAGGTATATATTATTGTAGATATAGACTGTACGGGCTCCTGTCAGGTATATATTACTGTAGATATAGACTGTATGGCTCCTGTCAGGTATATATTATTGTAGATACAGACTGTACGGGCTCCTGTCAGGTATATATTATTGTAGATATAGACTGTATGGGCTCCTGTCAGGTATATATTATTGTAGATACAGAATGTATGAGCCCCTGGCAGGTATATATTAGTGATGATATCAGAATGTATGGGCCTGTCAGGTGTATAGTTGTGCTCAAAAGTTTACATAGCCTGGCAGAATTATTGCTTTCTTGGCCTTTTTTCAGAGAATATGAATGATAAAGTCTTGATGTTTTCTCCACTCATGGTTAGTGTTTGGGTGAAGCCATTTATTGTCATACTACTGTGTTTTCTCTTTTTTTAATTATGACAACCCAAAACATCCAAATCACCCTGATCATAGTTTACATACCACATTTTTTGTAATACCATGTATTGCCCCCTCTAATATCAATTGACTACGTGAAGTTGTTTGTGGTAGTTATGGATAAGGTTCTTTATTTTCTCAGATGGTAAAGCTGACCACTCTGACCAACAAAAAGTTTTGATGTTATCATTCATATTCTCTGAAAAAAGGCCAAGAAAGCAAAAGTTCTACGGCGGTATGTAAACTTTTGAGCACAATTGTATCAGTGATGACATCGGAATGGAGTAAATAAAGAGAGAAAAAAAACTCTGCATCACCATTAAAAAATAGAAATAAACTAAAAACTTTATTCAAAACATTAAAATCATGAAAAATAATGCCCACAGGTAACAGCTCTGTCAGTGATCTCCAGCCCACACTGAAAAAATATTGCAACATTTGTTAATAGTGAGCTGTACTGCAGGTTGTGAGTTCAGAAGCAGAGGATATAAGTACAGAGATGCATTGCTATGTACTATGTATCTCTATGTTCCTATATTGTACAGTTGAAGAAAATATTTTTTTCATATAAAATAAACTTTAAAAAATGCCAATTTCAATAACCTTTTCATCCCCCCAGTATTTTTTAACTTTAATGACCAGACCACTCCGGGGAAGTCTCACCACTGTACCATGTTTTCTCCATCTATAACCTTCTCCAGACTGATAGATCTGAATTACTTTCCATCTCATTTGTTCATGCATTTCTTCGGATCGCAGCATGATGTCTACTTTTTGAGGATCTTTTTGTCTACTTCACTTTGTCAGGCAGGTCCTATTTAAGTGATTTTTTGATTGAGGATAGGTGTGGCCGTAATCAGGCCTGGGTAGGGCTACGGAAACTGAACTTTGCTTTTCGAAGATGTGACAAACCACAGTTAAAAAAAAAAGTAGGGGGCAATAACTTTCACACAGGGCCCTGTATTTTCTTCCCAATAAATAATAAAGACCTTCATTTACAAATTGAATTTTGTGTTTACTTGTGCTTACTGTCAAATATTTTAATTTGTTTGTTACTCTGAAACATTTAAGTATGACAAACATGCAAGAGTAAAAAACCAGGAGGGGTGGGCAAAAAGTATTTCACATCACTGTACACTACCGGGCCACACAGATCTTTATATGAAGATCTCCTGTATATACAGTAATGACCACCTACAAGTAATGACTTAACCCCTTCCCGACCAGTGGCAGCGTATGCGTCATGAAAGTCGGTGCTAATCCGACCAATGACGCATATGCTGTGTCATGGATTTAAAGCCCCCCTGCGGGTCGGGTGCCTGGGGTCAATGAAAGTTCACCCGACCCGCAGATACAGGGGGCTTTGTACTTCACCGGGGGGGTGGCTTCGCCACCACGTGGCTACGATTGCTCTGATTCACTTTTAATAGCCAAACAGCCAATCAGAGCGAAAGTAATATTTCATCAATGAAATTTGATGAAATATTACAAACCAGCCATGGCCGATGCTGCAGTAGCATCGAACATGGCTGAAGACACCAATCAGACCCCCGCACACGGTTAACGGGGTTGATCTGCCCCCCGCCGCTGAATGACAGCGGCGATCGGCTGCCGCTGTCATCTGCTCCCCCCGCCTTCCGATCACCTCCCCTCCCACCCCCTGGTACCTTTCCGAGTGCTGCTCCCGGTGTCCCGCGGTCCCGGATCATGGGCACCGCCATCTTAGAAAACGGCGGGCGCATGCGCAGTGCGCCCACAGAAGAGTCTGTGGCTGCAGATTTCATTCATTCATTTTGATCACTGTGATAAACTTTAACAGCGATCAAAGTAAAATAAAAAGTAAATAAACCCCCCCCTTTATCACCCTCATAGGTAGCCACATATAATGAAATAAAGAACATATTTTTATTTTTCCATTAGGGTTAGGGTTGGAAATAGGGTTGAAATTAGGGTTAGGCTTGGAATTAGGGTTAGGGTGCAACTAGAGTTTCGGATGGAATTAGTGTTAGAATTAGGGTTGGAATTAGGGTTAGGGGTGTGATGGGGTTAGGCTTGTGGTTAGGGTTGGGATTAGGGGTGTGTTGGGGTTAGGGGTGTATTGGGATTAGGGTTGGAGTTAGAATTGAGGGGTTTCCACTGTTTAGGCACATCACAGGGGGTCTCCAAACACGTCATGGTGCCACCATTGATTCCAGCCAATTTTGCGTTCCAAAAGTCAAACGGTGCTCACCCCCTTCCAGGCCCCGACGTGTGCCCAAACAGTGGTTTACCCAAACATATGGGGTATCAGCGTACTCAGGACAAATTGCACAACAACTTTGGGGGGCTAATTTCTCCTATTACCCTTAGGAAAATAAAAATTAGTGTGCTAAAAAATCATTTTTGAGGAAAAAAAGATTTTTTATTTTCACTGCTGTTATAAACCTTTGTAAAGCACTTGGGGTTTCAAAGTGCTCACTAGACATCTAGATACGTTCTTTAAGGGGTCTAGTTTCCAAAATGGTGTTACTTGTAGGGGGTTTTCACTGTTTAGGCACACAAGGGCTCTCCAAACGTGACATGGCGTCCAATAACGATTGGAGCTAATTTTTCATTCAAAAAGTCAATGGCGCTCCTTCCCTTCTATGCACCGAAACGGTGGTTTATGACCACATATGAGGTATCCATGCACTCAGGAGAAATTGCCCAACAAATTTTAGGATCCATTTTATCCTGTTGCCCATGTGAAAATGAAAAAACTGAGGCTAAAGGAAAATTTTTGTGAAAAAAAAAGTATTTTTTTGAAGGATCAATTTGAGAAGCACCTGGGTGTTCAAAGTGGTCACTATGCATCTAGATAAGTTCCTTGGGGGGTCTAGTTTCCAAAATGGGGTCAGTTGTGGGGGAGCTCCAATGTTTAGGCACACAGGGGCTCTCCAAACACGACATGGCAACCGCTAAATATTCCAGCATATTTTCCATTCAAAAAGTCAAATGGCGCTCCTTCCCTTCTGAGCCCTGCTATGCACCCAAAAAGGTATCCATGTACTCAGGAGATATTGCCCAACAAATTTTAGGATCCATTTTATCCTGTTGCCAATGTGAAAATAAAAAAAAAAAAAAAAAAATTGATGCTAAAAGAAAATTTTTGTTGGAAAAATTAAAATGTCCATTTTTTCCTTCCACGTTGGTTAAGTTCCTGTGAAGCACCTGAAGGGTTACTAATCTTCCCGAATGTAGTTTTGAGTAGCTTGAGGGGTGCAGTTTTTAGAATGGTGTCACTTTTGGGTGTTTTCTGCCATATAGACCCCTCAAAGTATCTTCAAATGTGAGGTGGTCCCTAAAAAATTTTTTTTTTTGTTAATTTTGTTGTAAAAATGAGAACTCACTGGTCAACTTTTAACCCTTTTAACTTCCTAACAAAAAAAAAATTTGTTTCCAAAATTGTGCTGATGTAAAGTAGACATGTGGGAAATGTTATTTTGTAACTATTTTGTGTCACATAAGTCTCTGGTTTAACAGAATAAAAATTCAAAATTTGAAAATTGCAAAATTTTCGCCAAATTTCTGATTTTATCACAAATAAACGCAAAAATTATCAACCTAAATTTACCACTAATATGAAGCCCAATATGTCACGAAAAAATAATCTCAGAATCGCTAGGATCTGTTGGAAGTGTTCCAGAGTTATTACCTCATAAAGGGACACTGATCATAATTGCAAAAAATGGCCTGGTCATTAAGGTCAAAATAGGCTTGGTCATGAAGGGGTTAAAATACAATGACCAACTTTCTACTCTGCTTTCTGTGCCACTTTGAGGCATGGCAGGCACAACGTAGGAATGTTCTCCCATGTGGTCTGATGTCTGGCGGGTACGGTCTCGAAACGTCCTCACGTGTGGTCTGAGGCACGGTCTCGAAACGTCCTCACGTGTGGTCTGAGGCACGGTCTCGAAACGTCCTCACGTGTGGTCTGAGGCACGGTCTCAAAACGTCCTCACGTGTGGTCTGAGGCACGGTCTTGAAACGTCCTCACGTGTGGTCTGAGTCAAATGTGAACAACATCTTAGGCTAGTTTCACACTAGCGTTTTTGAGCGCAGCGACGGCCTGCGCACGGCCGCCGCTAAGCCCAGCCCCCTGCCGTGCCTCCGCCGGTAGCTCCGCCTACCGGCGCATGACGCTGCATGCGTCCCCTATCTTTATCACTGGGGGCGCAGGCCGTGCGCAGTATGCGTATGGCGGCGCATGCGTCTTTTTGACGGTGCGCCGACCTGCGCCAAACTCAACCTGCTGCAGTTTGGTTGCGCCGGCGCACCGTCAAAAAGGCGCATGCGCCGCCAAACGCATACTGTGCACGGCCTGCGCCCCCCCCGTGATAAAGATAGGGGACGCACGACGCATGCAGCGTCATGCACCGGTTGGCGGAGCTACCGGCGGAGGCGCGGCAGGGGGCGGGGCTTAGCGGCAGCCGTGCGCAGGCTGTCGCTGCGCTCAAAAACGCTAGTGTGAAACTAGCCTTATACTCACCTACAGGGCGGTCTGGTATTATGTTTGTCACTGTTCTTCTTCCAGTACAGTCCTCCTTCCCGTGGATAATGCATCCTACATCATCCACACAACCTCCCCCATGACGCTTCTGGGCAGGAACACGTCTCTGCCCTGCCAATCACAAAGCAAAGTACTGCAAAGCACAAAGAGAAGTCTGCACCCAAGCGCAATGGAAGACACTGTGTGGATGGACTTAGGACGCGTCGTCGACTCAAAGAAGGATAGGAGGAGGCACCGGATTAAGACTAGCGAAGCCCATTGGATGGGGCTGCCCCAAGGGCAAAATAAAAAAAAAAAAAAAACAAAGTTATGCAGATTGGCATTCTAGAATGTTGTGTATATATAAGGGCATTCAGATAGTGGACGTGCTTTATAAAATGCTGCATATAGAGGGTATACAGGTAGTGGTCGTACTATATACACAGCATTCTAGAATGCTGTATATGGTGACATACAGGTTGTGGTAGTACTTTATACGGGGGGGGGGCATAAACAATGATTGAATCCCCTGTAGTAAACAGCAATAATGCATGAAAATATAAGGTACTTGGTTAACACGCTCGATTTAAAAAAAATGCAGAAGCCATAAGCCATCCTACCACTTCACAGTGACCCTAATTGGGACAGTGATACTGTAACTAATATTAAAACCCTTTATATATTGATGTGGTTTCCCATTCCCGTGTGTCCACTATTTGGCCCTAATCCTTCTCAGTCCTTATCCACAAGCAAGTCACAGGACAAAGCGGTAAGGTTTTTAACCCCTTCCTGACATCCGACGTACTATCCCGTCCATGGGACCCGGACCCCCTATGTCCATGGACGGGATAGTACGTCTACCGCGATCAGCGGCGCCCACGTGGTGAGCGCCGCTGATCGCGGCCGGGTGTCAGCTGATTATCACAGCTGACACCCGGCACAATGTGTCAGGGGCGGTCACGGACCGCCCCCGACACGTTAACCCCTTGCACACCGCGATCAAACATGATCGCGGTGTACCGGGGTTTAAAGGGAAGCATCGGCAGAGAGGGGGCTCCCTCTGTGCTTCCCTGAGCCCCCCACGGCAGCGCAATGTGCAGCGCTGCTGCCGGGGGCTCCTTTCCTACAGGCCCCCGAATCCAAGATGGCGACGGGGGCCTTCAGGGGCCTGCAGGAAGCTGGCTTCCTCAGTGCCTGCAAAGCGCAGGCATGAGGAAGCCTTGTGCACTGCCTGTGACAGATTGCTGATCTGTCACAGTGATCTGTGATGTGACATATCAGCGATCTGTCACAGAACAGTGATGTCCCCCCTGGGACTATTTAATAAAGTAAAAAAAAAATAAAAATAAAGTGTTAAAATAATTTTAAAAAAATCGCCAAATAAATTACAAAAAAAAAATATTCCCCCAAATCCATTTTTTGAAAAAAAAAAAAAAACACAATAAAAGTACACATATTAGGTATCGCCGTGTCCGTAACGACCCGCCCTATAAAACTGTCCCATTAGTTAACCCCTTTAGCGAACCCCTTAAAAAATAAAAATAAAAAACGAAGCAAAAAAGTCTTAGTTACTCACCGGTTAACGGTATTTTTCGGAGTCCATGACAGCACCACCTGAGAGAGGGAATCCGCCCTTTAGGAACAGGAAACCTACAGATACAAAAAGGGTGGCACCTCTCCCACGCATCAGTTGGATTACAGAGCACAAGAGGACTTCCAAGGTTAATGCATGATTTATGTACAGTATTCTTTACAATTATAGCTTTTATCACCAGTGAGCATATACAAGAAAAAAGACGTGCACACCCCAATTAAACTAAAGGGAGGGAATATACGGGTGCTGTCATGGACTCCGAAAAATACCGTTAACCGGTGAGTAACTAAGACTTTATTCGGTCGTCCATGACAGCACCACCTGAGAGATTTACAGAGAGTAATATCAGCTTTAGGGAGGGACTACAGCCTGCAGCACCCTTATACCAAAAGAGAGGTCTGTGGAAGCACCCAGGTCTAGCCTATAATGACTAAAAAAGGTGCTCGGAGAGGACCAAGTAGCCGCCTTACATATCTGGTCGATGGAGACTTCTGATCTTTCGGCCCATGAGGTTGCCACTGCCCTGGTGGAATGCGCCCTCAGCTTTCCGGGTGGCGACCTGCCCTTTGATGTGTATGCTATTGCAATCGCCTCTCTAATCCATCTGGCTAGTGTATTTTTTGATGCTCTACAACCTTTTCTGGGGCCTTGATGAGAGATAAATAGGGCATTATCTTTCTTCCAGGGATCGGTGACTGACAGATATTCTATGAGGCCTCTCCTGAGATCCAGGGTGTGTAGTTTCCTTTCTTTTTCGTTAGTTGGATTAGGGAGGAAGGATGGAAGAACTATTTCCTGTGTCCTATGGAAACTAGACACTACCTTTGGCAAGTACACTGGATCAGGTCTAAGTATTACCCTATCCTCTTTAAACTGTAAATAAGGAGGACACCTAGATAAGGCCTGAATATCGCTTATTCTGCGAGCTGATGTTAGAGCTACCAGGAAGGCTACCTTGAGGGACAGGTTTTTTAGGGAAGCCGACGAGATAGGTTCGAATGGAGTCTCTGTCATAGCAGTGAGGACTAGGTTCAAGTCCCACGGCATAAACCTATCCTTCATTATTGGCCTGGATCTACCTGCTGCCTTAATGAATCTGCTTATCCAATAAATACCAGCAATGTTACAGCTAAACAGAGCCCCCAAGGCTGACACTTGTACTTTAAGGGTACTGGTAGAGAGTCCCATGTCTAGACCTTTTTGTAGGAACTCTAATATCTGCATTATAGGTGCTGAATCCCCAGCGATTACTTCTGAGTTTTGAAGGAATTTTTTCCAAATTCTAACGTAAATTTTTGTGGTAATGATTTTCCTACTCTTGAGTAGGGTGTTAATTAGGTCTGCAGAGAAACCCTTCTCTTCTAATAATGACCGTTCAAACTCCACGCCGTCAGATGAAGGCCAGCCACCTGAGGATGGAAGACTGGGCCCTGGGACAGGAGATCCGGGATGTCCGGCAGAACCCAAGGATCGGACACCGACATGGTCCTGAGGCATGAGAACCATGCTCTCCTGGGCCAAAATGGAGCGATGACTATAACCCTTGCTCTGTCTTTCCTGATTTTCCTCATCACCAGGGGTAGAAGAGATAGGGGAGGGAAGGCGTAGGCTAGTTTGAAGTCCCAGTTTATCAGGAAGGCATCTACCGCCAGAGGATTTTCTCTGGGATTCAGGGAGCAGAATTGTTTCAATTGCGTGTTGTCTCTGGTGGCGAATAGGCCTACCTCAGGATATCCCCACTTTTGAACAATCAGATTGAATATGGAGGTGTTTAACTAATTCACCCCCAAGGGTGGTTTGCATGTTCATGACCGGGCCAATTTTTACAATTCTGACCACTGTACCTTTATGAGGTCATAACTCTCGAACGCTTCCATGGATACCGGTGATTCTGACATTGTTTTCTCGTGACATATTGTACTTCATGTTTGTGGTAACATTTCGTTCAAATAACTTGCGTTTGTGAGAAAAACGGAAATTTGGCGAAAATTTTGAAAATTTCGCAATTTTCCAACTTTGAATTTTTATGCCCTTAAATCACAGAGATACGGCACACAAAAAACTTGATAACTAACATTTCCCACATGTTTACTTTACATCAGCACAATTTTGGAACCAAAATTTTTTTTTGTTAGGAAGTTATAAGGGTTAAAAGTTGACCAGCGATTTCTCATTTTTACAACACCATTTTATTTTTAGGACCACATCACATTTGAAGCCACTTTGAGGGGTCTATATGATAGAAAATACCCAAAAGTGACACCATTCTAAAAACTGCACCCCTTAAGGTGCTCAAAACCACATTCAAGAAGTTTATTAACCCTTTAGGTGCGTCACAGGAATTTTTTTGAATATTTAAAAAAAAATGAACATCTAACTTTTTTTCATAAAAAAAATACTTCAGGTTCAATTTTTTTTATTTTACCAAGGGTAACAGGAGAAATTGAACTGCAAAAGTTATTGTGCAATTTGTCCTGAGTACGCAGATACCTGATATGTGGGGGGGAACGACTGTTTCGGCGCATGGCAGAGCTCAGAATGGAAGGAGCGCCGTTTGACTTTTTCAATGCAAAATTGGCTGGAATTCAGATTGGACGCCATGTCACGTTTGGAGAGTCCCTGATGTACCTAAACAGTGGAAACCCCCTACAAGTGACCCCATTTTGGAAACTAGACCCCCCAAGGAACTTATCTAGATATGTGGTGAGAACTTTGAACCCACAAGGGCTTTACAGAAGTTTATAACGTACAGCGGTACAATTAAAAAATCATATTTTTTCCACAAAAATGATCTTTTCACCCCAATTTTTATTTTCCCAAGGGTAGCAGGACCCTAAAAGTTATTGTGCAATTTGTCCTGAGTACGCTGATACCCCACATGTGGGGGTAAACCACTATTTGGGCGCATGGCAGAGCTCGGAAGGGAAGCAGCGCCATTTGACGTTTTTGGCTGGAATTGAGATCGGACACCATGTCGCGTTTGGAAAACCCCTGATGTACCAAAACAGTGGAAACCCCCCACAAATGACACCATTTTGGAAAATAGACCCCCTAAGGAACTTATCTAGATGTGTGGTGAGAACTTTGAACCCCCATGGGCTTCACAGAAGTTTATAACATAAAGCCATACAATTAAAAAATCATATTTTTTCCACAAAAATGATCTTTTCACCCTCAATTCTTATTTTTCCAAGGGTAACAGGACCCTAAAAGTTATTGTGCAATTTGTCCTGAGTACGCTGATACCCCACATGTGGGGGTAAACCACTATTTGGGCGCATGGCAGAGCTCGGAAGGGAAGCAGCGCCATTTGACGTTTTTGGCTGGAATTGAGATCGGACACCATGTCGCGTTTGGAAAACTCCTGATGTACCAAAACAGTGGAACCCCCCCACAAATGACACCATTTTGGAAACTAGACCCCCTAAGGAACTTATCTAGATGTGTGGTGAGCACTTTGACCCCCCCAGTGCTTCACAGAAGTTTACAACGCCCGGGCGTGAAAATAAAAAATTCGTATTTTTTCCACAAACATGATCTTTTAGTCACCATTTTTTTATTTTCCCAAGGGTACCAGGAGAAATTGGACCCCAAAAGTTGTTGTCCAATTTGTCCTGAGTATGCTGATACCCCATATGTGGGAGAAAACTACTGTATGGGCACACGTCAGGGCTCGGAAGGGAAGTAGTGACGTTTTGGAATGCAGACTTTGATGGAATGGTCTGCGGGTGTCATGTTGCCTTTGGAGAGCCCCTAATGTACCTAAACAGTGGAAACCCCCCACAAATGACACCATTTTGTAAACTAGACCCCCCCAAGGAACTTATCTAGATGTGTGGTGAGCACTTTGACCCCCCCAGTGCTTCACAGAAGTTTACAACGCCCGGGCGTGAAAATAAAAAATTCGTATTTTTTCCACAAACATGATCTTTTAGTCACCATTTTTTTATTTTCCCAAGGGTACCAGGAGAAATTGGACCCCAAAAGTTGTTGTCCAATTTGTCCTGAGTACGCTGACACCCCATATGTGGGAGAAAACTACTGTATGGACACACGTCGGGGCTCGGAAGGGAAGCAGTGACGTTTTGGAATGCAGACTTTGATGGAATGGTCTGCGGGTGTCATGTGCGTTTGGAGAGCCCCTGATGTACCTAAACTATTGAAACTCCCCACAAGTGACCCCATTTTGGACACTAGACCCCCCACGGAACTTATCTAGATGTGTGGTGAGCACTTTGAACCCCCAAGTGCTTCACAGAAGTTTATAACACTCGGATGTGAAAATAAATAAAACATTTTTTTCCACAAAAATGATATTTTTGCCCCCAATTTTTTATTTTCCTAAGGGTAACAGGAGAAATTGGACCCCAAAAATTGTTTTGCAATTTGTCCTGAGTAGGCTGCTACCCTACATGTGGGGGTAAAACACTGTTTGGGCGCATAGCAGAGCTTGGAAGGGAAGGAGCACCATTTGACTTTTTCAACTCAGAATTGGCTGGAATTGAGATCAGACGCCATGTTGCATTTGGAGAGCCCCTGATGTGCCCAAACAGTGGAAACCCCCAATTCTAACTCCAACCCGAACCCCAACACGCCCCTAACCCTAGCCCTAACCCTAGCCCTAACCCTAACCCTACCCCAACACACCCCTAGCCCTAACCCTAATGGAAAAATGGAAATAAATACATTTTTTTTATTTTATTATTTTTCCCTAACTAAGGGGGTGATAACGGGGGGTTTGATTTACTATTTATGGCGGTTTTTATGTTTGGCGGCTGTCGCACGCTAAAAGACGCTTTTTATTGTAAAAATAGTTTTTGCATCACCACATATTGAGAGCTATAATTTTTCCTTATTTTGACCCACTGAGTCATGTGAGGTCTTATTTTTTGCGGGACGAGTTGACGTTTTTATTGGTACCATTTTCGGGCACGTGAAATTTTTTGATCGCTTTTTATTCCGATTTTTGGGACGCAGAATGAACAAAAACCAGCGTTTCATGAATTTCTTTTGGGGGGGTGCGTTTACACTGTTCCGCGTGCGGTAAAATTGATAAAGCGGTTTTATTCTTCGGGTCAGTACGGTTACAGCGATACCTCATTTAGGTCGTTTTTTTATGTTTTTGTCGGTTTTATGCAATGAAAACTATTTTATATAAAAAATAATTATTTTTGCATCGCTTTATTCTGCGAGTTATAACTTTTTTATTTTTTCGCTGATGATGCTGTGTGGCAGCTTGTTTTTTGCGGGACAAGATGACGTTTTCAGCGGTACCATGGATATTTATATGCGTCTTTTTGATTGCGCGTTATTGCACTTTTTGTTTGGCGGTATGATAATAAATCATTATTTTTTGCTTCGTTTTTTATTTTTATTTTTTAAGGGGTTCGCTAAAGGGGTTAACTAATGGGACAGTTTTATAGGGCAGGTTGTTACGGACGCGGCGATACCTAATATGTGTACTTTTATTGTTTTTTTTTTTATTATTTTCAAAAAATGAATTTATTGGGGAATATTTTTTTTTTTTTTTTTACTAATTTATTTTGCGATTTTTTTAAATTTATTTTTACACTTTTTTTTAATTTTTTTTTTACTTTATTACATAGTCCCAGGTGGGACATCACAGATCACTGTGACAGATCAGCAATCTGTCACAGGCAGTGCACAAGGCTTCCTCATGCCTGCGCTTTGCAGGCACTGAGGAAGCCAGCTTCCCCAGGCCCCCGAAGGCCCCCGTCGCCATCTTGGATTCGGGGGCCTGGAGGAAAGGAGCCCCCCGCAGCAGCGCTGCACATTGCGCTGCCATGGGGGGCTCAGGGAAGCACGGAGGGAGCCCCCTCCCTGCCGATGCTTCCCTTTAACTCCCGGTACACCGCGATCATGTTTGATCGCGGTGTGCAAGGGGTTAACGTGTCGGGGGCGGTCCGTGACCGCCCCTGACACGTAGTGCCGGGTGTCAGCTGTGATAATCAGCTGACACCCGGCCGCGATCAGCGGCGCTCACCACGTGGGCGCCGCTGATCGCGGTAGACGTACTATCCCGTCCCCGGTCATACGGGCCCGGGTACCGTGGACGGGATAGTACGTCTCATGTCAGGAAGGGGTTAAAGACCATTCCCCTTGCTTTAGCCGATTGCGGCTTAAAAAGTCTGCCGTGATGTTGTCTTTTCCTTTTATATGCAATGCTGTTAAAGATAGGAAGTATTGTTCTGCTAGATGGAACAACCGTTCTGCTACAAACATCAGGGGTCTGGAACGGGTCCCGCCTTGGTGATTGATGTATGCCACGGTGACCTGATTGTCGGAGAACACTCGCACGTGATGGCCCTGTAGGTACACAAGGAGCTTTTTAGCCGCCTGTTCTACTGCTGTCAATTCTTTTAAGTTAGATGACATTCCTAACTGATGATGTTGCCATTGGTCCTGGACTAAAATTTCATCCATATGAGCTCCCCAACCGTAAGGACTAGCATCCGTGGTGACTATGCGGGTTACGTTATACTCCCAGGGCACCCCTTTTGATAAGTTATCCTTGTCTAACCACCACTCTAGGGACTCCCTTGTGTTACGGGATAAGGTTAGCTGACCCTCCAAGTAACCTCCAAGGACTTTTTGATGTAATAAAACCTCGCTCTGTAGTTTCCTTGCATGAAACTGGGCCCACTGGACTGCCGGGATACAGGCCGAAAGAGAGCCTAGAAGGGACATGGCTTTCCTGAGGGACATGGTGGGGTTATTGGAGGCGTTCAGGATCTGATAATGGAGGCGAACAAGCTTGTCCGGAGGCAGACGGCATTCCTGTTTTTCAGAATCCAGGGTTAGGCCCAAAAATTGTTGGACTTTCATTGGCTGCAACCGGGACTTTTTGACGTTCAGCAACCATCCTAACCGTTCTAGGGCAGACATTGCCTTTTGTAGCTGTTGTAAACAATGGTTCACCGTTTTACCTACAATAAGAAAATCGTCCAGGTAGGGGATCACCAGAATGTTCGATTCACGTAGATGGGCCATGACCTCCGCTATCACCTTAGTAAACACTCGGGGAGCGACTGCCACTCCAAAAGGGAGGGCCGCATATTGGAAATGTCGAATTGACCCATCCAACTGAACCGCCACTCTGAGGAACCGCTGATGGCCTGCATGGATGGGTATATGGTAGTATGCGTCTTTTAGATCTAACACCACCATGAAGCAGTTTTGGAACAGCAATTTTATTGCAGACTTAATCGTTTCCATTTTAAAGGGACGTATGACCAAAAACTTGTTGAGGGCCTTAAGGTTAATTATTGTCCTAAAGGAGCTGTCCGGTTTGCGGACCAGGAACAGAGGGGAGTAGAATCCCTTCCCCCATTCTTCCTCTGGAACCTCTATCAGGACTTTCTTAGCGCACAGGTTATGAACCTCGGCTTCCAGGGCAGCTTGTTCTGCAGCAGACGACCTGAGTGGGGTGATTTTAAATTGATCAAGGGGAACCCTAGAAAACTCTAGTCGTAGTCCCACGGCTATTATCCCCAATATCCAGCTGCTATTGGAGATCAGAGACCAGGATGGGTAGAAGGCAGCTAGTCTCCCTCCTACTGGGGCAACTAGTCATTGGGGTGGCTTTTTCGTATCCCGAGCTGGACCTTCCTGGCGCCCTCCCCCAAACATGAATCCTGTACCTTTCCTTTTTTTGTCATCCCATCTGCCCTGATCTCTGGACGGCCTTCTCCGGAAAAACCCTTTCCTGGCAAAGGGACGTCTGTAAGAGGGGTTCGGGAAACTGGGAAATTTCTTTTTGTCATCTCCAGCTTTCTCCAACAATTCGTCCAAGACGGGGCCGAATAGGTACTCCCCCTCGCAGGGAATGGAACAGAGACGGGACCGGGCTTGAATATCTCCTGGCCAGCATTTTAACCAGAGCGCTCTTCGCGCTGCATTAGACAGACCTGCGGCTTTAGCCGCCATTCTTGCAGAGTCTGCAGAAGCATCGGCTAAAAACGCCGCGGCATTCTGAATGATGGGCAAATTTTTCCGAATAGATGATCTTGAAGCTCCATCTCTTAGTTCGGAATCTAGCTGATCTAGCCAGACCATCATAGATCTGGCTGTACAGGTGGCAGCTACCGCTGGTCTTAACGCGCCTGCTGACATCTCCCATGTCCCTTTAAGGAAAGAATCCGCTTTTTTATCTAACGGATCTTTCAGGGAGGCCATATCGTCAAACGGTATGGCGGATTTTTTAGATGCTTTGGCTACTGCTGCATCTAGTTTCGGGGCTTTATCCCATCTGTTTACTACCGGGTTATCAAAGGGGTATCTCCGCTTAAAGGCTGGTGGCATGGAGCCCCTTTTCTCCGGTCTCTTCCATTCTCTATCAATTAGGCTCTGAACCTTTTCGTTCAATGGAAAAGCTTTACGTTTTTTGGGGTCCAACCCCCCGAACGTTATGTCCTGTGCTGAGAGTTCCCGTTTTTTCCGCTACCCCCATGGTGGACCGTATAGCTTTCACTAATCTGTCCATCTGGTCTAAGGGGAAGCAGAACCAGCTAGAGTCTTCATCCGAGGAAGATGACGAGGAGGCCGAGGAGTCCGAGGAATTGTCCCCCTTCCCAGGGGCGACTGAGGCCTCCGAGCCTGAACCACTAGCCTCTCTTCTCCTAGAAGGTTCAATTTGAGGTAAAGCTTTCATTTCTGCCCTGATCATGTCTCTCAGGTTTGAAGTGAAGTCAGGTGTCTCTTCCGCTACCTGCATAAACGGGGGAGAGTATAAGGGCCTGACAATCTACCCCTGGACTCCCTGTCCTTAATAACTCCTACCGTCTGCCGTATGCATGGCTGGCATAACTTTTTAGGGTGGCCATCTGGTAGGGGGAACTACAGAGGGCACATTCCCTGTGTTTGTTTTCCCGTAACCTTCTTCCCCTGAAAAAGAACATAAGGGAACACTGCATCAGGGTACATTCACGGAGATCTCTTACCCATGCAGATGAGGCAGGTACCGGATCACGGAGGGAGGCAGGGGGGTCCTTTCTGGAGGAACTTTCGCGGCTCTGGTCGCTAGTTCGTCTGTTTCTTCTGCTGGCTACTCGTATTGGCCTGTTTCTGCGGACGCTCCTGCGCCTCGTCCTGCTGGACTAAGGGGGCTTCCGACGTATCCATTGCTGGGACCTTCAGAAGCACCCCAGTGGCGTCCCCATCTGCCTTATATGGCCTCCTGTCCGGGTCAGCAGGCAACCTGCCATAGCACCACCCACCCAGCTTTGCGTTCCCTCCCCCATGCTCCGGCCCCCCTTGCCTTCGCCGGGTCGCCGCGCGACCCCCGGACCGGCATGCACCCGCGGCGCGCGCCGGAGGTCGGCCGGCACCCGACTTCCGGTATCAGCGCTATCGCTCCGCCCCTTCCGCCGCGTCACTTCCGCCGCTCTCAGAGCCATGCGGGAGCGCGCGCGAAGGAGCCGCGCAGCCCTGCCCGGAGTGCCAGCCCCCCCGCGCCCGTCGCCATGAGCCCGGCCAGGGGACAGCACCGACCGGAAGGACCGGGCCTGGGGAAGCGCACCGGGGCATACATACCAGGTGCTGGCTTTGGAGACGGCATCCACCGGACCCCTGCTCCACCTGCTTCGTCCACTGCCGTGGTGACCTACCCGGCCCCACCGTGGCGCTTCCAGGGACCCCGCACTGACCGAGGTAGGAGACCCCCTCGCTACCTGGGTCGGTCAGCCGGCCTGGGTATTCAATGAAGATTCCATGACGGACGATCTGTAGAGAGTCCTGTCCTCTAGGAACAGGAAACCAACTGATGTGTGGGAGAGGTGCCACCCTTTTAGTATCTGTAGGTTTCCTGTTCCTAAAGGGCGGATCCCCTCTCTCAGGTGGTGCTGTCATGGACGACCAAATAAATAATGATTTATTATCATACCGCCAAACAAAAAGTGCAATAACGCGCGATCAAAAAGACGCATATAAATATCTATGGTACCGCTGAAAATGTCATCTTGTCCCGCAAAAAACGAGCCGCCACACAGCATCATCAGCGAAAAAATAAAAAAGTTATAGCTCGCAGAATAAAGCGATGCAAAAATAATTATTTTTTATAATAGTTTTCATTGCATAAAACCGACAAAACATAAAAAAACGACCTAAATGAGGTATCGCTGTAACCGTACTGACCCGAAGAATAAAACTGCTTTATCAATTTTACCGCACGCGGAACGGTGTTAACGCACCCCCCCAAAAGAAATTCATGAAACGCTGGTTTTTGTTCATTCTGTGTCCCAAAAATCAGAATAAAAAGCGATCAAAAAAGTCACGTGCCCGAAAATGGTACCAATAAAAACGTCAACTCGTCCCGCAAAAAATAAGACCTCACATGACTCGGTGGATCAAAATACGGAAAAATTATAGCTCTCAATATGTGGTGATGCAAAAACTATTTTTACAATAAAAAGCGTCTTTTAGCGTGCGACAGCCGCCAAACATAAAAACCGCCATAAATAGTAAATCAAACCCCCCGTTATCACCCCCTTAGTTAGGGAAAAATAATAAAATAAAAAAATGTATTTATTTCCATTTTTCCATTAGGGTTAGGGTAGGGTTAGGGTTAGGGCTAGGGTTAGGGCTGAGGTTAGGGGTGTGTTGGGGTTCGGGTTGGAGTTAGAATTGGGGGTTTCCACTGTTTGGGCACATCAGGGGCTCTCCAAATGCAACATGGCGTCTGATTTCAATTCCAGCCAATTCTGAGTTGAAAAAGTCAAATGGTGCTCCTTCCCTTCCATGCTCTGACATGCGCCCAAACAGTGTTTTACCCCCACATGTAGGGTATCAGCCTACTCAGGACAAATTGCAAAACAATTTTTGGGGTCCAATTTCTCCTGTTACCCTTAGGAAAATAAAAAATTGGGGGCAAAAATATCATTTTTGTGGAAAAAAATGATTTTTTTATTTTCACGTCCGAGCGTTATAAAATTCTGTGAAGCACTTGGGGGTTCAAAGTGCTCACCACACATCTAGATAAGTTCCGTGGGGGGTCTAGTGTCCAAAATGGGGTCACTTGTGGGGAGTTTCAATAGTTTAGGTATATCAGGGGCTCTCCAAATGCACGACACCCGCAGACCATTCCATCAAAGTCTGCATTCCAAAACGTCACTACTTCCCTTCCGAGCCCCGACATGTGTCCATACAGTAGTTTTCTCCCACATATGGGGCGTCAGCGTACTCAGGACAAATTGGACAACAACTTTTGGGGTTCAATTTCTCCTGTTACCCTTGGGAAAATAAAAAATTGGGGACTAATTGATGTTTGTGGAAAAAATACCATTTTTTTATTTTCATGCCCGGGCATTATAAACTTCTGTGAAGCCCTTGGGGGTTCAAAGTGCTCACCTCCCATCTAGAAAAGTTCCTTAGGGGGTCTAGTTTTCAAAATGGAGTCATTTGTGGGGGGTTTCCACTGTTTAGGTACATTATGGGCTCTCCAAAGGCAACATGACACCCGCAGACCATTCCATCAAAGTCTGCATTCCAAAACGTCACTACTTCCCTTCCGATCCCCGACGTGTGCCCATACAGTAGTTTTCTCCCACATATGGGGTATCAGCATACTCAGGACAAATTGGACAACAACTTTTGGGGTCCAATTTCTCCTGGTACCCTTGGGAAAATAAAAAAATGGTGACTAAAAGATCATGTTTGTGGAAAAAATACGAATTTTTTATTTTCACGCCCGGGCGTTGTAAACTTCTGTGAAGCACTGGGGGGTTCAAAGTTCTCACCACACATCTAGATAAGTTCCTTAGGGGGTCTAGTTTCCAAAATGGTGTCATTTGTGGGGGGTTTCCACTGTTTCGGTACATCAGGGGTTTTCCAATCGCGACATGGTGTCCGATCTCAATTCCAGCCAAAAACGTCAAATGGCGCTGCTTCCCTTCCGAGCTCTGCCATGCGCCCAAATAGTGGTTTACCCCCACATGTGGGGTATCAGCGTACTCAGGACAAATTGCACAATAACTTTTAGGGTCCTGTTACCCTTGGAAAAATAAGAATTGAGGGTGAAACGATCATTTTTGTGGAAAAAATATGATTTTTTTAATTGTACGGCTTTATGTTATAAACTTCTGTGAAGCCCTTGGGGGTTCAAAGTTCTCACCACACATCTAGATAAGTTCCTTAGGGGGTCTAGTTTCCAAAATGGTGTCATTTGTGGGGGGTTTCCACTGTTTAGGTACATCAGGGACTCTCCAAACGTGACATGGCGTCCGATCTGAATTCCAGACAATTTTGCATTGAAAAAGTTAAACGGCGCTCCTTCCATTCTGAGCTCTGCCATGCGCCGAAACAGTCATTCCCCCCCCCACATATCAGGTATCAGCGTACTCAGGACAAATTGCACAATAACTTTTGCTGTCCAATTTCTCCTGTTACCCTTGGTAAAATAAAAAAAATTGAACCTGAAGTACTTTTTTTGTGAAAAAAAGTTAGATGTTCATTTTTTTTTTTAAATATTCAAAAAAATTCCTGTGACGCACCTAAAGGGTTAATAAACTTCTTGAATGTGGTTTTGAGCACCTTAAGGGGCGCAGTTTTTAGAATGGTGTCACTTTTGGGTATTTTCTATCATATAGACCCCTCAAAGTGGCTTCAAATATGTGATGTGGTCCGTAAAAATAAAATGGTGCTGTAAAAATGAGAAATCGCTGGTCAACTTTTAACCCTTATAACTTCCTAACAAAAAAAAATTTTGGTTCCAAAATTGTGCTGATGTAAAGTAAACATGTGGGAAATGTTAGTTATCAAGTTTTTTGGGTGCCATATCTCTGTGATTTAAGGGCATAAAAATTCAAAGTTGGAAAATCGCGAAATTTTCAAAATTTTCGCCAAATTTCCATTTTTCTCACAAATAAACGCAAGTTATTTGAATGAAATTTTACCACTAACATGAAGTACAATATGTCACGAGAAAACAATGTCAGAATCACCGGGATCCATGGAAGCGTTCCAGAGTTATGACCTCATAAAGGTACAGTGGTCAGAATTGTAAAAATTGGCCCAGTCATGAACGTGCAAACCACCCTTGGGGGTGAAGGGGTTAATAGACAGGACTGTCCCAATTACGTCACCGTGAAGTGGTGGGATGGCTTTGGCTTTTTTTTTTTTTTTAATAAAGAACATGTTAACTAAATCCCGTATATTATTTCATGCACTATGCCATTTACTGCAGGGTATTCAGTCATGTTTGTGTTTTGTTCTGCTCAGGGGCCAGTGTGAACGTGCGCTTACACGCTCCATGCACACCAGTTTGTATCGTTTTTTATGGGGAATCCTGGTGACATGTTCCCTTTAGGAAGGCTTACATCTATGCAGCTTGTACAAGTGAACTTCACTGTCTCAAAAGTGGTTTACCTGTCTAAGGCTAGTTTCACACTAGCGTATCTACATGCAGCGCACGGCGCCACTAAGCCCCGCCCCCTCCGGTCATCTCCTACTATCGCACATCGCTGCATGCGATCTGCGCACCCTATCTTTAGCATAGGGTGCGCAGACTGTGTGCTAGTAGGATTTTGCGTGCGCTGCGCCCTTTTGACGGTGCGCCGAGCGCACCATGTTGCATTTTAGGGCGCTCGGCACACCGTCAAAAGAGCGCAGCGCACGCAAAATCCTACTAGCGCAGTCTGCGCACCCTATGCTCAAGATAGGGTGGGCAGATCGCATGCAGCGATAGATGACCGGAGGGGTCGCCGTGCGCTGCGTGTAGATATGTTGGTGTGAGACTAGCCTAACCCAGTTATTACAGTACCTTCCATGTGTTACACAGATGCATCATGGGCTTGTCCATGCATGAAATAAAAGGCTAAATTACAACATGGAGACTTAAATCAGAGCAATGTTTTATTTACATTCAGAACCAGTTTAAGAGGAACAAATTAAGATTTCCCACAGAAATCTCAGACTTTTACTTACAGAAATATTGGCTAAATAACATTCTTACATATATAGAAACCATTAATTTTATAAAAGTGCATTTTTTTGCATTGAAAACTTTTGCTTGTTTCATGCAATGCATTTATGTATTGTACAACTGTAATATGCTGTTGGTGCGTGCGGGCAGGATTGATGGGTCTGTGGCTCGCCCCCCCCCCATGGCCTGCTTCCGGTGTCTAGGACCAGATATCATAATACCAGCCTTGAATAGTGAAGGAGACGGCAGCCAACCCTAAGAGACATCCAAGGTGGGAACGCCCCGTCATGCCAAAGGGAGTCTGCTAGATCCAGGCATAGTAGACCAGCCCTGATGGGTTTGTGGATGCCAGGAGGGGGTTGGGCCTGAAGGAAGGCTTCTTTTCCTAGCGGGTAGGAGAGTTGTCCTGTTGGTTGCTTTTTGGACTGAACATTTCTGAAACAACCACAATTGGACTGTGCACCTCTTGGGAAGCTGGAGTTTAGTCTTCTGTTGCAGAAGAAAAGTACTCTTACCCTGATAGGTAGAGGGCAGGAAGCACTAGAAGGTTGGCGTGCATGATTGTTCAGGGCGCAGGAGGTGTGGCCCAGCCACCAGAGGCTAGACGAGAGCCTGGATTTTTAAGAGTAGGGTCGCAGGAGCCTCTGTCAAACGTGGAGGCCGCATGAATAGGAAGGTTTCCCCAGGAGATGTCCATATTGCTCAGGGGAAAACTAGGACATATTTGTCTTGTCCCTTCATTTTTTTAATGGAGCCCCCTCACTGCCTGGTAGGATATACCTGTCCTGAAGATTTCAAATCCTAACCTTTACACAGACTTTCAGGCGACTGCCAGGTAACGGATTTGTCTTCCCTCCCTACTCTATCTGGCTCTGAGGGGGTGAGAGGGTAGGGGATTAGTGGCAAGGACTGTCCGCCGGAAAACCGCAAACACTCTTGATGTGTTAGGGCCCTGCCTCGTAGACCACAGATGATATGGTAGTGACAATTCTAGGTGGGAGATCAGAGTGATAACTCTACTCTGTTGCCCTTAAACGCCATATCTGAAAGAAAAAGGGAAATCATTAATAAAAAAAAATCAAGACCTAAGGCAGAAACCAGCCTGGGTGGTCCGGACCCATGTCTGCCTCCTACTGACACTAAGCTAAAACGGATTAGCTTTATGCCAGTTAGTAGTGTTCCCTCCTAGCATAAGCAGCATACAACCATAGTTTTGTGTGTGCCCCAATGAAGAATTAACCACCCCGCACACCAACCAGAGGGCCACACAGGGTAACCCCCCCCTGTCCAATCATAAACCTCCACCTCACACTAATCAGTGGACCCCACAGGATAAACCCATCAAAGCCCAAATGCCCCCTTCCCCCAAGCGTAAATCCCCATCAGATGCCCGTTCAAGCATAAATCCCCATCATGCACCCTCCACTCCCAAGCAAAACCCCCCCATCGGATGTCCACACGCCCCCTTAAGCACAGGCCCCCATCGGACGTCCACACGCCCCCTTAAGCAGAGGCCCCCATCGGACGTCCACACGCCCCCTTAAGCAGAGGCCCCCATCGGACGTCCACACGCCCCCAAGCGCACAGGCCCCCATCGGACGTCCACACGCCCCCAAGCCCCCATCGGACGCCCCCAAGCCCCCATCGGACGCCCCCAAGCCCCCATCGGACGTCCACACGCCCCCATCGGACGTCCACACGCCCCCATCGGACGTCCACACGCCCCCATCGGACGTCCACACGCCCCCATCGGACGTCCACACGCCCCCATCGGACGTCCACACGCCCCCATCGGACGTCCACACGCCCCCATCGGACGTCCACACGCCCCCATCGGACGTCCACACGCCCCCATCGGACGTCCACACGCCCCCATCGGACATCCACACGCCCCCAAGCGCACAAGCCCCCATCGGACGTCCACACGCCCCCATCGGACGTCTACACACCCCAAAGCATAAGCCCCCATCCGACGTCCACACGCCCCCAAGCATAAAACCCTATCAGACGTCCACCCCCCAGAATGAACCCCCATCGGACGTCCACCCCCCCAGCATAAACCCTCATCGGACGTCCACCCCCCTTAAGCCTAAGCCCCTATTGGATGCAATTCCCAGCATAAAATCATCATTGGACATTCACCCCCCGCATAAAACCTCATCTGACGTCCACCCCTGACCCCTCCCCAGCATAAACCTCATCGGATGTCCACCCCCTCCCAGCATAAGTCCCATCGGATGTCCAGCTTCCCCATCATAAACCCCCGTCGGATGTCCATCCCCCGTCGGATGTCCATCCCCCCCCCCCGAAAGTATAAACCCCCACCAGATGGCACCTCTTCCAAACAAAAAGCCCTACCAGTCGAGCGCCTACCCCAAAATCAATCCACCCCTTTCAAGTCACAACAGATGCAGACAGGCCCCGTTGCCCTAGCATCAAGTCCCCAAGACACCACAATTGTGCATTAAATCCCCCCCCGTCCCAAGATCCCAACCAGACCAGGAGGCGTTAATGCACGCTTGTGGGGTCTGTTTGTCCCCGGGGGGCCCTACTGGGGATAATGCACGCTCGTGGGGTCTGGTTGGGCTTCTGGGGGTCGATTAACGCATGCTTGTGGGGTCTGGTAGGGCCCCGGGGAAGGGTTAATGCACGCTTGAGAGGTCTGATTGGGCCCTGCATTAGACCCCCAAGGAGCCCACCAGACCACAAACGCATGCATTAACCCCCTCCCCGTGAGCCCAACCAGACACACAAGTGTGAATTAAACCCTCCGCGCTTGTGGGATCTGGTGGGCTTCTGGGGTGGGTTAATGCAGGGTCCACTCAGACCCCGCAAACGTGCATTAACCCCCCCAGGGCCCAACTAGACCCCAAAAGCATGCATTAACCACCCCTGGAGCCCAACCAAACCACAAAAACGTGCACTAATCCCCCCCCACAGTGAGGACCCCACAAGCATGCATTAATCCCGCCGGAAACCCAAACAGAACCACAAGCGTACATTAACCACCCCTGAGATCCAACCAGAACCCATAAGCGTGTATTAACCCCCCCCGGGACCCAAACAGAACACACAATCGTGCATTAACCCCCCCCGGGACTACCCAACCCTGCGTGTGAATTAACCTCCCCCCCGGGACCCAACCAAACACGGCAAGCGTGCATTAACCCCCCCGGGACCCAACCAAACACGGCAAGCGTGCATTAACCCCCCCCCCCCCCCCGAGACCCAACCAGACACGGCAAGCGTGCATTAACCCCCCCCCCCCCCCGGGATCCAACCAGACACGGCAAGCGTGCATTAACCCTCCTGGGAGCCCAAGCAGACCCCGCAAGCATGCATTAGTACCCCCCCCAAAGTACAACCAGAGCCCACAAGCGTGCATTAACCCCCAACCAGACTCCACAAGCATGCATCATTAACCCCCCTCTCCTGGGACTGCCAGACACCCCAAGCGTGCATCATTAACCCTCTCTCCCGGGATTGCCAGACACCCCCAAGCATGCATCATTAACCCCCTTCTCCCGGGACTGCCAGACACCCCAAACATGCATCATTAACCCCTCTCTCCCGGGACTACCAGACACCACAAACGTGCACTAACACCCCCTGTACCCAGCCAGACCCCGGGAGCGTGCATTAACACCCCCCCGGAGACCCAACCAGACCCCTCAGACGTGCATTAACCCCCCCAGGACCCAACCAGACCCCACAAGCGTGCATTAACCCCCCCGACCCAAACAGACCCCACAAGCCAGCCTTAACCCCCCTGGGAGCCCAAGCAGACCCCACAAGTGTGCATTAACCCCCACCCCCCTGACAAAACAGACCCTACAAGCATGCATTAACCCCCCTGGGAGCCCAAAGCAGACCTCACATGCATGCATTAGTACCCCCTGAAGTACAACCAGACCCCACAAGCGTGCATTAACCCCCACCCCAACCAGACCCCACAAACATGCATAAGTAACCCCCCCCCCCCCCAAGTACAACCAGACCCACACAAGCGTGCATTAACCCCCACCCCCCTGGCCCAAACAGACCCCACAAGCGTGCATTAACCCCCACCCCCTGCCCCAAACAGACCCCAGAAGCATGCATTAGTACCCCCCGAAGTACAACCAGACCCCACAAGCGTGCATTAACCCCACCACCCCCAACCAGACCCCAGAGGCATGCATTAACCCTCCCACCGGACCCCACCAGACCCGTAAGCGTGGATTAACCCCCCTGCCCCAAACATACTCCACAAGCATGCATTAGAACCCCCCCAAAGTACAGCCAGACCCCACAAGCATGCATTAACCCTCCCCGGACCCCACCAGACCCGTAAGCGTGCATTAACCCCCACCCCCTGCCCCAAACAGACCCCAGAAGCATGCATTAGTACCCCCCGAAGTACAACCAGACCCCACAAGTATGCATTAACCCCCCCGGACCCACCAGACCCGTAAGCGTGCATTAACCCCCACCCCAAACAGACCCCACAAGCATATATTAAAACCCCCCCAAAGTACAACCAGACCCCACAAGCATGCATTAGAACCCCCCCAAAGTACAACCAGACCCCACAAGCGTGCATTAACCCCCCACCCCCCTTCCCCAACCAGACCCCACAAGCATGCATTAGTACCCCCCGAAGTACAACCAGACCCCACAAGTGTGCATTATATATCCCAAGCCCCAGGCCCGGATTGGCAATATAACTAACCGGGCATTTTCCCGGTGGGCCGCTGTCACGTGGGCCGCGGGTGGCAGCGCCGATAATCTGGCCGCTTGCCAGCTGCTGCGGCCACTGTTGCTCCTGCCGCCGGCCCTCTGCGGGCGGTGATAGTTTCAAGTTCCTCCCGCACTGCAGGGAGATAAGCCGCCACGCACAGCGTCGCACTCGCTTGCCTGCTCGCTCTGTTCGCAGGACCTGGGATGAGGTCACAGGAGGGGAGGAGTCAGGGGGTCACATGATCAGGAGCCTTTGTCCAGACCCCTGATCATGTCACCCCTGACTCCGCCCCTCCTGTGACCTCATCACAGGTCCTGTGCGCTCAGCCTTGCCTCTACCGTCTGCAAGACTCTGCTTTGCTGTTGTCATGGTGCTGGTTGAGGTAAGTATGTGTGGGGTCAGGATTTAGGCTGTGTGCACGCTGCGGATTTTGCTGCGGTTCCGCAGCGGTTTTGGCCGCTGCGGACCCGCAGCAGTTTTTGCTGCGGTGTACAGTACCATGATTCCCTATGGGAATCAAAAACCGCAGTGCAGACGGTGCGGAATTTTCCGCGCGGATTATCTGCGGTTTTCAATCCGCAGAAAGAATTGACATGTCAATTCTTTCTGCGGATTCTCCTGCGGTTTGCCATCTCCTCCATTGAGATGAAAAACCGCAGGGCAAAACCGCAGAGCAATCCGCAGGTAAAACCGCAGGTCTTTTGACCTGCGGTTTCACCTGCGGATTTTACAAAATCCGCGCGGATGAATCCACACATAATCCGCAGCGTGTACACAGCCTTACAGTGTGGATGTAGCAGAGCTGTGTGTGTACGAGGTGTACGGAGCAGAGCCCTGTGTGTACGAGGTGTACGGAGCGGAGCCCTGTGTGTACGAGGTGTACGGAGCGGAGCCGTGTGTGTACGAGGTGTACGGAGCGGAGCCCTGTGTGTACGAGGTGTACGGAGCGGAGCCGTGTGTGTACGAGGTGTACGGAGCGGAGCCGTGTGTGTACGAGGTGTACGGAGCGGAGCCGTGTGTGTACGAGGTGTACGGAGCGGAGCCGTGTGTACGAGGTGTACGGAACGGAGCCGTGTGTGTACGAGGTGTACGGAGCGGAGCCGCGTGTGGACGAGGTGTACGGAGCGGAGCCGCGTGTACACGAGGTGTACGGAGCGGAGCCGTGTGTGTACGAGGTGTACGGAGCGGAGCCGTGTGTGTACGAGGTGTACGGAGCGGAGCCGTGTGTACGAGGTGTACGGAGCGGAGCCGCGTGTGTACGAGGTGTACGGAGCGGAGCCGTGTGTGTACGAGGTGTACGGAGCGGAGCCGCGTGTGTACGAGGTGTACGGAGCGGAGCCGCGTGTACACGAGGTGTACGGAGCGGAGCCGTGTGTACACGAGGTGTACGGAGCGGAGCCGTGTGTACGAGGTGTACGGAGCGGAGCCGTGTGTACGAGATGTACGGAGCGGAGCCGCGCGTGTACGAGGGGTACGGAGCGGAGCCGCGCGTGTACGAGGTGTACGGAGAGGAGCCACGCGTGTACGAGGTGGACGGAGAGGAGCCGTGTGTATGGAGTGGAGCCATATGTGTAGGGGATGTACGGAGCGGAGCCAAGTGTGTACGAAGCATACAAAGCGGGCTTTTCCCACGGACACAGGAGTACATGGCGGAGCCCCGAGGAGCATTTTAAAACACACACATGACGTTCCACCTGAAGTGATGTGCTGGAAGCTGACCGGAAATGAGAATTTCTTGAGGAGATTGTGACGGAACCAGGAATGCTTCAGATCCATCACCGTGTCCTCCTCCGACAGCGCAGACAGCATGATCGCCTTGGAATCGGGGATGCCGGCCATGTGAGCGGATCATGATAGGTCCTGCAGGTCCGGGAGGCTCAGGTGGGCACTACAATGGGAGCCGGGCTGCTATAGTATCTTTGTAGAATCTTTCTTTCTCTCTTTTTCTTTCTTTCTCTGTTCTTTCATTCTCTGTTCTGTCTTTCCCTCATTTTCTTTCTCTCTGTTCTTTCTTTCTCTCTCTAATCTTTCTTTTTTCTCTCTCTGTTCTTTCTTCCCCTCTTTCTTTCTTTTTCTTTCCTCTCTTTCTCTCTGTTCTTTCTTTCTTTTCTTTACTTCTTTCTTTCTTTCTCGCTCTGTTCTTTCTTTCTTTCCCCTCTTTCTTTCTCTCTCTGTTCTTTCTCTGTCTCTCACTGTTCTTTCTTTCCACTTTCTTTCTCGCTCTCTCTGTTTTCTTTTTTCTCTCTCTCTCTGTTTTCTCTCTTCCTTAGTGCCAGTCAGTGTGCCCATAATGCCAGCCACTGTGCCCTCAGTACCAGTCAGTGTGATCAGCAGTGCTAAATGGGTGCGATTAGGTGTGGACATGGGTGTGACTAGTTGTGAAATGGGTGTGGCTGGGCGTGGCCAAAATTTGCGCCGCAGTCTTTGTCCATCTTTCCCTTCTTCAAAAGTTGGGAGGTATGATTGGGGCGGCTATGACCAGGGGGTCTGGTTGCCCAATAGAGAGCAGTTCTGCCAGGAATTCTGTCACCGTGCGTACAAAAGGGGACAGAGATTTGGGAGGAGTACTGTACCTAAAAGCAATAAATAGGACTGAGCTGAAATACTGGGCACAGCTGTGACTACATGTTATATAGTCGTGTTACTCTTCTCTCACTTCTTGTAACCTACAAGTGTACAAAGATATTATATAGTCACCATGTGACTAGTGGGCCTGTGTAACTTCAAATGCCAGGGCAGAATTTTAGTACCCGGCCCGGCCCTGCCAAGCCCCCTGCCCCAAACAGACCCCACAAGCATGCATTAACCCCCCAGACCCCAAATAGACCTTGCAAGCATGCATTAACCCCTCTGGGAGCCCAAGCAGACCCCACAAGCATTAACCCCTCCAGACCCTAAACAGACCCCGTAAGCGTGCATTAACCCCTACCCAAAAGCGTGCATTAACACCCCCCCCGAACCCAAATAGAGCCTGTAAGCATGCATTAACCCCCCCGACCCAACCAGACCCCACCAGCGTGCATTAATTCCCCCTCCCCTCCGGGAGCCCAACAGCTCCCAGATAAGCCCCCAAATCCCACTAGTTAGCCCCAAGTATCAGCCCCATCAACCAAACATCTAAGAAGACGCCAACCTGTTACTCACTAAACCCTCCTGCCTGTCACTGACGCCACTGACCTCACTCCACACTGCTCACAGACGCCGGCACCAGAGAGACAGCTGAGACAGTGTGTAACGGAGGCTTCTCTCCCTGCACCAGACGGCAGAGACACGTGTAATGTCAGAACACGCCCCCCCTGTATGACACTCCCCCAGAGCTGACATCACACCTGGAAAGAGCCCATACAGCCTAGCATTTACCCCAGCATGCACATGCAGCCCCATGCAAGCAATTTCACCCCCTTCTCCCCAGGCAGACTCCCAGCTCGTGCATGAACATCCACTTACCTGATTTGTGACCATAAAACACTCCAAATCCCGCTATGACATGTGCTCTATGGCAGAGGCGTATCTAGGCTTCCTGGCACCCGGGGCAAGAATTCGGTTCGGCGCACCCCCCAAGTACATATGCGACTTGCACACTTAGCCATGTACCTGCGAGCTGCTCTTCCTAATGCTCTCAATGTTCAGTAAAAAACTGAGAAAAGCAGGAGGAGAGGCTCGCTGTCACAGGACCATACCTATGAAAATCGCATATGAGTGAAGTGTCCATGTGATGACTACTGCAACCTGCAGAGCTGAATCCTGACATTGCAGCTTCTGAATTCTCACAACGCATGCACTGCACACATTTAGGATTCTCCCTTGCCGATGTACAGTCATGTCAGCACAAGTATGTGATTTATATACTTCTGGCCACATTCCGACTAGACGTGCCCGGCCTCGCTCTGTTCATTTTCATGGAGTGAGGCCACACACGTCTAGTCAGCATGTGACCGCATGTATGTAAAACACTGGCATGAGATAATTCTAACAGCATTCAGTGAGCACTGTGAGAATTCAGAAGTCTGCAGTCACATAGAATGACTGCAGACTCAGCACTAACCAGGACAACCCCTTTAATACTCCTAACAAATAAAAACATGAGAATTAGTCAGTATCACACATAACATTTACATCCAAGTACCTTATAGATGATGTCTCTGGAGTCGTTCTCCTTTTCTTCTTCTTGTCCAGACCCCATGATGAGTTTTCTCATCCACAGCCGTCTCTGTAGACTTCCATCTTCTCCGGTCTTCTGCAGCAAATCTCCACACGACGCCCTTAAAGATAGAAGTGTCATTAAAATGCTCCTAAATAAAAATATCTGCAATATACTGTCGCCTCACACTATTCCCCTCTAACATCCCACCTGTTCACCATACTGTCTCCTCATATATTTACCCCCTCACTCTCTATACTGCCTGCTCACACATATCCCCGACTCCCCATACTGTGTCCACTTACATTAACCCATTCGCTCCCCATACTGTCTGCACCAATCCCCCATACTGTTTCCTCATACATACTCTTTATTTTGTGTCCTCAAATCTCCCCAC
This sequence comes from Dendrobates tinctorius, assembly GCF_039654945.1. NCBI lineage: Eukaryota > Metazoa > Chordata > Amphibia > Anura > Dendrobatidae > Dendrobates > Dendrobates tinctorius. Next base: position 20,701,526 of record NW_027361878.1, read on the forward strand.
ACATTAAGTACCCCCCATCCCCACTCCAAATACCCCCACACATTAACCCCAACCCCATTCATTAACCCCCGCACACATTAACCCAATCCCCACTCATTAACCCCCATCACATTAAATAACCCCCATCTCCACTCCAAATCCCCCCACACATTAACCCCATGGCATCCCCACTCATTAACCCCCACACACATTAACCCCCATCCCCACTCTAAATACCCCCACACATTAACCACCATCCCCTCTACAAATCCCCTCCATCTCCACTCATTAACTCCCCCTCATCTCCCATCTTTGGTGGTTCTTCAGCTCCACAAAGGAGCACACTTACCACCAGCGTTTGCTTTGGGCACCGGGGAGTGACGTCAGCAGCGTGATCACATGACCTGATCACGCTGCTGACGTCGCTCTGGCCCGGCGGTCAGAGCTTCATTTGTACTGGCGTCTGTATAGACGCCAGTACAATTGTTCCCTGGGAGCCGGCACGCGCTCCTTCTCTGCGCCGGCTGTCAGCTTGACAGCTGACACAGAGAACCGCCGACTCTCAGGCCGGGGGGGCGGCAGAACGCAGCTGCCAAGGAGGACACTGCGGACCGCTGCATTAGCCGGCCCGACTGCGCCCCCCCCGGAGCCCATACAGTCTAGGCTCAACCGCATGCTGGAGGGGGGGGACTGCCTGGGCAGAAGGGGGTGATGTTGCTTGCATGGGGCTGCATGTGCATTCTGGAGGGGGGTCTGCCTGGGGAGAAGGGGGTGATGTTGCTTGCATGGGGCTGCATGTGCATTCTGGAGGGGGGGTCTGTCTGGTGAGAAGGGGGTGAAATTGCTTGCATGGGGCTGCATGTGCATGCTGGAGGGAGGGGTCTGTGGTGAGAAGGGGGTGAAATTGCTTGCATGGGGCTGCATGTGCATGCTGGAGGGGGGGTTTGCCTGGGGAGAAGGGGGTGAAATTGCTTGCATGGGGCTGCACGTGCATGCTGGAGGGGGGGGTCTGCCTGGGGAGAAGGGGGTGATGTTGCTTGCATGGGGCTGCATGTGCATGCTGGAGGGGGGTCTGCCTGGGGAGAAGGGGGTGATGTTGCTTGCATGGGGCTGCATGTGCATGCTGGAGGAGGGGTTTGCCTGGGGAGAAGGGGGTGAAATTGCTTGCATGGGGCTGCATGCGCATGCTGGAGGGGGGTCTGCCTGGGGAGAAGGGGGCGATGTTGCTTGCATGGGGCTGCATGTGCATGCTGGAGGGGGGTCTGCCTGGGGAGAAGGGGGTGAAATTGCTTGCATGGGGCTGCATGTGCATGCTGGAGGGGGGGCTGTCTGGTGAGAAGGGGGTGAAATTGCTTGCATGGGGCTGCATTTGCATGCTGGAGGGGGGGTCTGTCTGGTGAGAAGGGGGTGAAGTTGCTTGCATGGGGCTGCATGTCCATTCTGGAGGGGGGGTCTGTCTGGTGAGAAGGGGGTGAAATTGCTTGCATGGGGATGCATGTGCATCCTGGAGGGGGGGTCTGTCTGGTGAGAAGGGGGTGAAATTGCTTGCATGGGGCTGCATGTGCATGCTGGAGGGGGGGTCTGTCTGGTGAGAAGGGGGTGAAGTTGCTTGCATGGGGCTGCATGTCCATGCTGGAGGGGGGTCTGTCTGGTGAGAAAGGGGTGAAATTGCTTGCATGGGGCTGCATGTGCATGCTGGAGGGGGCTGTCTGGTGAGAAGGGGGTGAAATTGCTTGCATGGGGCTGCATGTGCATGCTGGAGGGGGCTGTCTGGTGGGAAGGGGGTGACATTGCTTGCATGGGGCTGCATGTGCATTCTGGAGGGGGCTGTCTGGTGAGAAGGGGGTGAAATTGCTTGCATGGGGCTGCATGTGCATGCTGGAGGGGGGTCTGCCTGGGGAGAAGGGGGTGATGTTGCTTGCATGGGGCTGCATGTGCATGCTGGAGGGGGGTCTGCCTGGGGAGAAGGGGGTGAAATTGCTTGCATGGGGCTGCATGTGCATGCTGGAAGGGGGGGTATGTCTGGGGAGAAGGGGGGGTGATGTTGTTTGCATGGGACTGCATGTACATGCTAGAAGGGGGGTCTCCCTGTGGAGAAGGGGGGTGACATTTCTTGCATGGGGCTGCATGTGCATGCTGGAGGGGGGTTGCCAGGGGAGAAGGGGGTGAAATTGCTTGCATGGGGCTGCATGTGCATGCTGGAGGGGGGGTCTGGTTAGAAAGGGGTGAAATTGCTTGCATGGGGCTGCATGTGCATGCTGGAGGGGGTCTGCCTGGGGAGAATGGGGTGAAATTGCTTGCATGGGGCTGCATGTGCATTCTGGAGGGGGGTCTGGTGAGAAGGGGGTGAAATTGTTTGCATGGGGCTGCATGCTGCAGGGGGGGTCTGTCTGGTGAGGAGGGGGTGAAATTGCTTGCATGGGGCTGAATGTGCATGCTGGAGGGGGGTCTGCCTGGGAAGAAGGGGGTGAAATTGCTTGCATGGGGCTGCATGTGCATTCTGGAGGGGGGTCTGTCTGGTGAGAAGGGGGTGATATTGCTTGCGTGGGGCTGCATGTGCATCCTGGAGGGGGGTTTGTCTGGTGAAAAGGGGGTGCAATTGCTTGCATGGGGCTGCATGTACATGCTGGAGGGGAGTATGTCTGGTGAGAAGGGGGTGAAATTGCTTGCATGGGGCTGCATGTGCATGCTGGAGCGGGGGTCTGCCTGGGGAGAAGGGGGTGATGTTGCTTGCATGGGGCTTCATGTGCATGCTGGAGGGGGGTCTGCCTGGGGAGAAGGGGATGAAATTGCTTGCATGAGGCTGCATGTGCATGCTGGAAGGGGTTTGCCAGGGGAGAAGTGGGTCATGTTGCTTGCATGGGGCTGCATGTGCATTTTGGAGGGGGGGTCTGTCTGGTGAGAAGGGGGTGAAATTGCTTGCATGGGGCTGCATGTGCATGCTGGAGGGGGGTCTGTCTGGTGAGAAGGGGTGAAATTGCTTGCATGGGGCTGCATGTGCATGCTGGAGGGGGGTCTATCTGGTGAGAAGGGGTGAAATTGCTTGCATGGGGCTGCATGTGCATGCTGGAGGGGGGTCTGTCTGGTGAGAAGGGGGTGAAATTGCTTGCATGGGGCTGCATGTGCATGCTGGAGGGGGGCCTGCCTGGGGAGAAGGGGATGAAATTGCTGGCATGGGGCTGCATGTGCATGCTGGAAGGGGGGGGTCTGTCTGGGGAGAAGGGGTGGTGATGTTGTTTGCATGGGACTGCATGTGCATGCTAGAAGGGGGGTCTCCCTGTGGAGAAGGGGGTGACATTGCTTGCATGGGGCTGCATGTGCATGCTGGAGGGGGGTTGCCAGGGGAGAAGAGGGTCATGTTGCTTGCATGGGGCTGCATGAGCATTCTGGAGGGGGGGGTCTGTCTGGTGAGAAGGAGATGAAATTGCTTGCATGGGGCTGCATGTGCATGCTGGAGGGGGGGTCTGTCTGGTGAGAAGGGGGTGAAATTGCTTGCATGGGGCTGCATGTGCATGCTGGAGGGGGGTCTGCCTGGGGAGAAGGGGGTGAAATTGCTTGCATGGGGCTGCATGTGCATTCTGGAGGGGGGTCTGTTGAGAAGGGGGTGAAATTGCTTGCATGGGGCTGCATGCTGCAGGGGGGTCTGTCTGGTGAGGAGGGGGTGAAATTGCTTGCATGGGGCTGAATGTGCATGCTGGAGGGGGGTCTGCCTTGGGAGAAGGGGGTCATGTTGCTTGCATGGGGCTGCATGTGAATTCTGGAGGGGGGGTCTGTCTGGTGAGAAGGGGGTGAAATTGCTTGCATGGGGCTGCATGTGCATGCTGGAGGGGGGTCTGTCTGGTGAGAAGGGGGTGAAATTGCTTGCATGGTCTGCATGTGCATGCTGGAGGGGGGTCTGCCTGGGGAGAAGGGGGTGATGTTGCTTGCTTGGGGCTGCATGTGCATGCTGGAGGGGGGGTCTGTCTGGGGAGAAGGGGGTGATGTTGCTTGCATGGGGCTGCATGTGAATGCTGGAGGGGGGTCTGCCTGGGGAGAAGGGGGTGATGTTGCTTGCATGGGGCTGCATGTGCATGCTGGAGGGGGGGTTTGCCTGGGGAGAAGGGGGTGAAATTGCTTGCATGGGGCTGCATGTGCATGCTGGAGGGCGGTCTGCCTGGGGAGAAGGGGGTGATGTTGCTTGCATGGGGCTGCATGTGCATGCTGGAGGGGGGTCAGCCTAGGGAGAAGGGGTTGACATTGCTTCCATGGGGCTCCGTGTGCATTCTGGAGGGGGGGCTGTCTGGTGAGAAGGGGGTGAAATTTCTTGCATGGGGCTGCATGTGCATGCTGGAGGGGGGTCTGCCTGGGGAGAAGGGGGTGATGTTGCTTGCATGGGGCTGCATGTGCATGCTGGAGGGGGGTCTGCCTGGGGAGAAGGGGGTGAAATTGCTTGCATGGGGCTACATGTGCATGCTGGAGGGGGGTTTGCCAGGGGAGAAGGGGGTCATGTTGCTTGCATGGGGCTGCATGTGCATTCTGGAGGAGGGTCTGTCTGGTGAGAAGGGGGTGAAATTGCTTGCATGGGTCTGCATGTGCATTCTGGAGGGGGGTCTGCCTGGGGAGAAGGGGGTGATGTTGCTTGCATGGGGCTGCATGTGCATTCTGGAGGGGGGGGTCTGTCTGGTGAGAAGGGGGTGAAATTGCTTGCATGGGGCTGCATGTGCATGCTGGAGGGAGGGGTCTGTGGTGAGAAGGGGGTGAAATTGCTTGCATGGGGCTGCATGTGCATGCTGGAGGGGGGGTTTGCCTGGGGAGAAGGGGGTGAAATTGCTTGCATGGGGCTGCACGTGCATGCTGGAGGGGGGGGGTCTGCCTGGGGAGAAGGGGGTGATGTTGCTTGCATGGGGCTGCATGTGCATGCTGGAGGGGGGTCTGCCTGGGGAGAAGGGGGTGATGTTGCTTGCATGGGGCTGCATGTGCATGCTGGAGGAGGGGTTTGCCTGGGGAGAAGCGGGTGAAATTGCTTGCATGGGGCTGCATGCGCATGCTGGAGGGGGGTCTGCCTGGGGAGAAGGGGGCGATGTTGCTTGCATGGGGCTGCATGTGCATGCTGGAGGGGGGTCTGCCTGGGGAGAAGGGGGTGAAATTGCTTGCATGGGGCTGCATGTGCATGCTGGAGGGGGGGCTGTCTGGTGAGAAGGGGGTGAAATTGCTTGCATGGGGCTGCATTTGCATGCTGGAGGGGGGGTCTGTCTGGTGAGAAGGGGGTGAAGTTGCTTGCATGGGGATGCATGTGCATCCTGGAGGGGGGGTCTGTCTGGTGAGAAGGGGGTGAAATTGCTTGCATGGGGCTGCATGTGCATGCTGGAGGGGGGGTCTGTCTGGTGAGAAGGGGGTGAAGTTGCTTGCATGGGGCTGCATGTCCATGCTGGAGGGGGGTCTGTCTGGTGAGAAAGGGGTAAAATTGCTTGCATGGGGCTGCATGTGCATGCTGGAGGGGGGGTCTGTCTGGTGGGAAGGGGGTGACATTGCTTGCATGGGGCTGCATGTGCATTCTGGAGGGGGCTGTCTGGTGAGAAGGGGGTGAAATTGCTTGCATGGGGCTGCATGTGCATGCTGGAGGGGGGTCTGCCTGGGGAGAAGGGGGTGATGTTGCTTGCATGGGGCTGCATGTGCATGCTGGAGGGGGGTCTGCCTGGGGAGAAGGGGGTGAAATTGCTTGCATGGGGCTGCATGTGCATGCTGGAGGGGGGGTTGCCAGGGGAGAAGGGGGTCATATTGCTTGCATGGGGCTGCATGTGCATTCTGGGGGGGGTCTGTCTGGTGAGAAGGGGGTGAAATTGCTTGCATGGGGCTGAATGTGCATGCTGGAGGGGGGTCTGTCTGGTGAGAAGGGGGTGAAATTGCTTGCATGGGGCTGCATGTGCATGCTGGAGGGGGGTCTGTCTGGTGAGAAGGGGGTGAAATTGCTTGCATGGGGATGCATGTGCATGCTGGAGGGGGGGGTCTGCCTGGGGAGAAGGGGGTGATGTTGCTTGCATGGGGCTGCATGTGCATGCTGGAGGGGGGCCTGCCTGGGGAGAAGGGGATGAAATTGCTTGCATGGGGCTGCATGTGCATGCTGGAAGGGGGGGTATGTCTGGGGAGAAGGGGGTGATGTTGTTTGCATGGGACTGCATGTACATGCTAGAAGGGGGGTCTCCCTGTGGAGAAGGGGGGTGACATTTCTTGCATGGGGCTGCATGTGCATGCTGGAGGGGGGTTGCCAGGGGAGAAGGGGGTGAAATTGCTTGCATGGGGCTGCATGTGCATGCTGGAGGGGGGTCTGGTGAGAAAGGGGTGAAATTGCTTGCATGGGGCTGCATGTGCATGCTGGAGGGGGTCTGCCTGGGGAGAATGGGGTGAAATTGCTTGCATGGGGCTGCATGTGCATTCTGGAGGGGGGTCTGGTGAGAAGGGGGTGAAATTGTTTGCATGGGGCTGCATGCTGCAGGGGGGGTCTGTCTGGTGAGGAGGGGGTGAAATTGCTTGCATGGGGCTGAATGTGCATGCTGGAGGGGGGTCTGCCTGGGAAGAAGGGGGTGAAATTGCTTGCATGGGGCTGCATGTGCATTCTGGAGGGGGGTCTGTCTGGTGAGAAGGGGGTGATATTGCTTGCGTGGGCCTGCATGTGCATCCTGGAGGGGGGTTTGTCTGGTGAAAAGGGGGTGCAATTGCTTGCATGGGGCTGCATGTACATGCTGGAGGGGAGTATGTCTGGTGAGAAGGGGGTTAAATTGCTTGCATGGGGCTGCATGTGCATGCTGGAGGGGGGTCTGTCTGGTGAGAAGGGGGTGAAATTGCTTGCATGGGGCTGCATGTGCATGCTGGAGCGGGGGTCTGCCTGGGGAGAAGGGGGTGATGTTGCTTGCATGGGGCTTCATGTGCATGCTGGAGGGGGGTCTGCCTGGGGAGAAGGGGATGAAATTGCTTGCATGAGGCTGCATGTGCATGCTGGAAGGGGTTTGCCAGGGGAGAAGTGGGTCATGTTGCTTGCATGGGGCTGCATGTGCATTTTGGAGGGGGGGTCTGTCTGGTGAGAAGGGGGTGAAATTGCTTGCATGGGGCTGCATGTGCATGCTGGAGGGGGGTCTGTCTGGTGAGAAGGGGTGAAATTGCTTGCATGGGGCTGCATGTGCATGCTGGAGGGGGGTCTATCTGGTGAGAAGGGGTGAAATTGCTTGCATGGGGCTGCATGTGCATGCTGGAGGGGGGTCTGTCTGGTGAGAAGGGGGTGAAATTGCTTGCATGGGGCTGCATGTGCATGCTGGAGGGGGGCCTGCCTGGGGAGAAGGGGATGAAATTGCTGGCATGGGGCTGCATGTGCATGCTGGAAGGGGGGGTCTGTCTGGGGAGAAGGGGTGGTGATGTTGTTTGCATGGGACTGCATGTGCATGCTAGAAGGGGGGTCTCCCTGTGGAGAAGGGGGGTGACATTGCTTGCATGGGGCTGCATGTGCATGCTGGAGGGGGGTTGCCAGGGGAGAAGAGGGTCATGTTGCTTGCATGGGGCTGCATGAGCATTCTGGAGGGGGGGGTCTGTCTGGTGAGAAGGAGATGAAATTGCTTGCATGGGGCTGCATGTGCATGCTGGAGGGGGGGTCTGTCTGGTGAGAAGGGGGTGAAATTGCTTGCATGGGGCTGCATGTGCATGCTGGAGGGGGGTCTGCCTGGGGAGAAGGGGGTGAAATTGCTTGCATGGGGCTGCATGTGCATTCTGGAGGGGGGTCTGTTGAGAAGGGGGTGAAATTGCTTGCATGGGGCTGCATGCTGCAGGGGGGTCTGTCTGGTGAGGAGGGGGTGAAATTGCTTGCATGGGGCTGAATGTGCATGCTGGAGGGGGGTCTGCCTTGGGAGAAGGGGGTCATGTTGCTTGCATGGGGCTGCATGTGAATTCTGGAGGGGGGGTCTGTCTGGTGAGAAGGGGGTGAAATTGCTTGCATGGGGCTGCATGTGCATGCTGGAGGGGGGTCTGTCTGGTGAGAAGGGGGTGAAATTGCTTGCATGGTCTGCATGTGCATGCTGGAGGGGGGTCTGCCTGGGGAGAAGGGGGTGATGTTGCTTGCTTGGGGCTGCATGTGCATGCTGGAGGGGGGGTCTGTCTGGGGAGAAGGGGGTGATGTTGCTTGCATGGGGCTGCATGTGAATGCTGGAGGGGGGTCTGCCTGGGGAGAAGGGGGTGATGTTGCTTGCATGGGGCTGCATGTGCATGCTGGAGGGGGGGTTTGCCTGGGGAGAAGGGGGTGAAATTGCTTGCATGGGGCTGCATGTGCATGCTGGAGGGCGGTCTGCCTGGGGAGAAGGGGGTGATGTTGCTTGCATGGGGCTGCATGTGCATGCTGGAGGGGGGTCAGCCTAGGGAGAAGGGGTTGACATTGCTTCCATGGGGCTCCGTGTGCATTCTGGAGGGGGGGCTGTCTGGTGAGAAGGGGGTGAAATTTCTTGCATGGGGCTGCATGTGCATGCTGGAGGGGGGTCTGCCTGGGGAGAAGGGGGTGATGTTGCTTGCATGGGGCTGCATGTGCATGCTGGAGGGGGGTCTGCCTGGGGAGAAGGGGGTGAAATTGCTTGCATGGGGCTACATGTGCATGCTGGAGGGGGGTTTGCCAGGGGAGAAGGGGGTCATGTTGCTTGCATGGGGCTGCATGTGCATTCTGGAGGGGGGTCTGTCTGGTGAGAAGGGGGTGAAATTGCTTGCATGGGGCTGCATGTGCATGCTGGAGGGGGGTCTGTCTGGTGAGAAGGGGGTGAAATTGCTTGCATGGGGCTGCATGTGCATGCTGGAGGGGGGTCTGTCTGGTGAGAAGGGGGTGAAATTGCTTGCATGGGGCTGCATGTGCATGCTGGAGGGGGGTCTGCCTGGGGAGAAGGGGGTGATGTTGCTTGCATGGGGCTGCATGTGCATGCTGGAGGGGGGCCTGCCTGGGGAGAAGGGGATGAAATTGCTGGCATGGGGCTGCATGTGCATGCTGGAAGGGGGGGGTCTGTCTGGGGAGAAGGGGGGGGGTGATGTTGTTTGCATGGAACTGCATGTGCATGCTAGAAGGGGGGTCTCCCTGTGGAGAAGGGGGGTGACATTGCTTGCATGGGGCTGCATGTGCATGCTGGAGAGGGGTTGCCATGGGAGAAGGGGGTGAAATTGCTTGCATGGGGCTGCATATGCATGCTGGAGGGGGGTCTGTCTGGTGAGAAGGGGGTGAAATTGCTTGCATGTTGCTGCATGTGCATGCTGGAGGGGGGTCTGCCTGGGGAGAAGGGGTGAAATTGCTTGCATGGGGCTGCATGTGCATTCTGGAGGGGGGTCTGGTGAGAAGGGGGTGAAATTGCTTGCATGGGGCTGCATGCTGCAGGGGGGTCTGTCTGGTGAGGAGGGGGTGAAATTGCTTGCATGGGGCTGAATGTGCATGCTGGAGGGGGTCTGCCTAGGGAGAAGGGGGTGAAATTGCTTGCATGGGGCTGCATGTGCATTCTGGAGGGGGGTCTGTCTGGTGAGAAGGGGGTGAAATTGCTTGCGTGGAGCTGCATGTGCATGCTGGAGGGGGGGTCTGTCTGGTGAGAAGGGGGTGAAATTGCTTGCATGGGGCTGCATGTGCATGCTGGAGCGGGGGTCTGCCTGGGGAGAAGGGGGTGATGTTGCTTGCATGGGGCTGCATGTGCATGCTGGAGGGGGGTCTGCCTGGGGAGAAGAGGATGAAATTGATTGCATGAGGCTGCATGTGCATGCTGGAAGGGGTTTGCCAGGGGAGAAGGGGGTCATGTTGCTTGCATGGGGCTGCATGTGCATTCTGGAGGGGGGTCTGTCTGGTGAGAAGGGGGTGAAATTGCTTGCATGGGGCTGCATGTGCATGCTGGAGGGGGGTCTGTCTGGTGAGAAGGGGTGAAATTGCTTGCATGGGGCTGCATGTGCATGCTGGAGGGGGGTCTGCCTGGGGAGAAGGGGGTGATGCTGCTTGCATGGGGCTGCATGTGCATGCCGGAGGGGGGTCTTCCTGGGGAGAAGGGGATGAAATTGCTTGCATGGGGCTGCATGTGCATGCTGGAGGGGGGTTGCCAGGGGAGAAGGGGGTCATGTTGCTTGCATGGGGCTGCATGTGCATGCTGGAGGGGGGTCTGTTTGGTGAGAAGGGGGTGAAATTGCTTGCATGGGGCTGCAGGTGCATGCTGGAGGGGGGTCTGCCTGGGGAGAAGGGGGTGAAATTACTTGCATGGGGCTGCATGTGCATTCTGGAGGGGGGTCTGTCTGGTGAGAAGGGGGTGAAATTGCTTGCATGGGGCTGCATGTGCATGCTCGAGGGGGGCCTGCCTGGAGAGAAGGGGATTAAATTGCTTGCATGGGGCTGCATGTGCATGCTGGAAGGGGGGGGTCTGTCTGGGGAGAAGGGGGTGATGTTGCTTGCATGGGACTGCATGTGCATGCTAGAAGGGGGGTCTCCCTGTGGAGAAGGGGGGTGAAATTGCTTGCATGGGGCTGCATGTGCATGCTGGAGGGGGGTTTGCCAGGGGAGAAGGGGGGTCATGTTGCTTGCATGGGGCTGCATGTGCATTCTGGAGGGGGGGTCTGTCTGGTGAGAAGGGGTTGAAATTGCTTGCATGGGGCTGCATGTGCATGCTGGAGGGGGGGGTCTGCCTGGGGAGAAGGGGGGTGATGTTGCTTGCATGGGGCTGCATGTGCATGCTGGAGGGGGGTCTGCCTGGGGAGAAGGGGGTGAAATTGCTTGCATTGGGGCTGCATGTGCATTCTGGAGGGGGGTCTGTCTGGTGAGAAGGGGGTGAAATTGCTTGCATGGGGCTGCATGCTGCAGGGGGGTCTGTCTGGTGAGAAGGGGGTAAATTGCTTGCATGGGGCTGCATGTGCATGCTAGAGGGGGGTCTGCCTGGGGAGAAGGGGGTGAAATTGATTGCATTGGGCTGCATGTGCATCCTGGAGGGTGGGTCTGTCTGGTGAAAAGGGGGTGAAACTGCTTGCATGGGGATGCATGTGCATGCTGGAGTGGGGTCTGTCTGGTGAGAAGGGGGTGAAATTGCTTGCATGGGGCTGCATGTGCATGCTGGAGGGGGGTCTGTCTGGGGAGAAGGGGGTGAAATTGCTTGCATGGGGCTGCATGTGCATTTTGGAGTGGAAGTCTGTCTGGTGAGAAGGGGGTGAAATTGCTTGCATGGGGCTGCATGTGCATGCTGGAGGGGGGTCTGTCTGGTGAGAAGGGGGTGAAATTGCTTGCATGGGGCTGCATGTGCATGCTGGAGGGGGGTCTGCCTGGGGAGAAGGGGGTGATGTTGCTTGCATGGGGCTGTATGTGCATGCTGGAGGGGGGTCTGCCTGGGGAGAAGGGGGTGAAATTGCTTGCATGGGGCTGCATTTGCATGCTGGAGGGAGGTCTGCCTGGGGAGAAGGGGGTGAAATTGCTTGCATGGGGCTGCATGTGCATTCTGGAGGGGGGTCTGTCTGGTGAGAAGGGGTGAAATTGCTTGCATGGGGCTGCATGTGCATGCTGAGGGGGGTCTGTCTGGTGAGAAGGGGGTGAAATTGCTTGCATGGGGCTGCATGTGCATGCTGGAGGGGGGTCTGCCTGGGGAGAAGCGGGTGATGTTGCTTGCATGGGGCTGCATGTGCATTCTGGACGGGTGTCTGGCTGGGGAGAAGGGGGTGATGCTTGCATGGGGCTGCATGTGCATTCTGGAGGGGGGGTCTGTCTGGTGAGAAGGGGGTGAAATTGTTTGCATGGGGCTTTATGTGTATGCTGGAGGGGGAGTCTGCCTGGGGAGAAAGGGGTGAAATTGCTTGCATGGGGCTGCATGTGCATGCTGGAGGGGGTTCTGTCTGGTGAAAAGGGGGTGGAATTGCATGGGGCTGCATGTGCATGCTGGAGGGGGGTGAATTGCTTGCATGTGGCTGCATGTGCATGCTGGAGAGTGTCTGTCTGGTGAGAAGGGGGGGAAATTGCTTGCATGGGGCTTCATGTGCATGCTGGAGGGGGGTTTGCCAGGGGAGAAGGGGGTCCTGTTACTTGCATGGGGCTGCATGTGCATGCTGGAGGGGGTCTGTCTGGTGAGAAGGGGGAGAAATTGCTTGCATGGGGCTTCATGTGCATGCTGGAGGGGGGTTTGCCAGGGGAGAAGGGGGTACTGTTACTTGCATGGGGCTGCATGTGCATGCTGGAAGGGGATCTGTCTGGTGAGAAGGGGGTGAAATTGCTTGCATGGGGCTGCATGTGCATGCTGGAGGGGGTGAAATTGCTTGCATGGGGCTGCATGTGCATGCTGGAGAGGGTCTGTCTGGTGAGAAGGGGGTGAAATTGCTTGCATGGGGCTTCATGTGTATGCTGGAGGAGGGTCTGTCTGGTGAGAAGGGGGTGAAATTGCTTGCATTGCTCTGCATGTGCATGCTGGAAGGGGGGTTCGCCAGGGGAGAAGGGGGTGATGTTGCTTGCATGGGGCTGCATGTGCATGCTGGAAGGGGGGGTCTGTCTGGTGAGAAGGGGGTGATGTTGCTTGCGTGGGGCTGCATGTGCATGCTGGAATGGGGGTCTGTTTGGTGAGAAGGGGGTGATGTTGCTTGCATGGAGCTGCATTTGCATGCTGGGGGGGCTGCCTTGGGACAAGGTGGTGATGTTCCTTGCATGGGGCTGCGTGCTGGGGGTTTCCGTGGGCAAGGAGAGGATCCTTTTACTTGCATGAGGCTGGGGGTCTGTGTGGGAAGGAAGGGGCCCTGTTACTTGCTTGGGGCTGCATGCTGGGGGGGGTCTGCGTGAGGCTGCATGCTGGGTGGTCTGCATGGGGAAGGAGGAGGTGCTGTTACTTGCGTTGGTCTGTAGGCTGGAGGTCCCGTGCCTCCTGACCCTTTTTCTTTTCCCGTGCCTCCTGGCCCTTTGTCTTTTCCCGCGCCTCCCCGTCCTTTTTCTTTTGCCGCCCTTTTTTTTTTTTTTTTTTTTCCCGTGCCTCCGGCCCTTTTATTTTTTTACGCGCTTTTCGACCCTTTTTTGTGTTTTGGGGCCCACCCAGATTCCCTTCCTTCTGACCGATTCTTTTTTTTTTTTTCTTTTTTCCTAGGCTCTGCTCAACCTCCACTGGCTTCTGCTCCAATGTTGCTGGGTAGTCTTGCAAAATAATGGTTTTATCGCAAATAGATTACAAATTTTGTTCTGCCTCCAGGGTGCCATGATACTCCAGCCTGGGGTCAGTGGATGACGGAGATTGGATTTCTGTCCCCTCAAGCAGTTTTCACGTGTTTGTTTTCCTGGACTCTTGCCGGTGTTGCCGTTGCTGTGGGCTCTCTTGCTGCAGCGTTTTTCCTATCCTTGCACTATTCCTTTCCTCATCAGGCCATGTGCACACATTGTGGATTTGGCTGCGGAACCGCAGCAGATTTAGCTGCGTTGTACAGTACCATTGTTTTCAATGGTAAAATGAAAAACGCTGTGCACATGCTGCGGATTTTTCCGCGGGTTCAAATCCGCAGCATGTCAATTCTTTGTGCGGAATCTGCAGCGGTTTCACACCTCCATTGCAGAGGTGTGAAATCGCAGGGCTAATCTGCAGGTTTACCTGCGGATTTTTCCAAATCTGCGCGGAAAAATCCGCAGCACCTTTCACTACGTGTGCACATAGCCTTAGACATCCAGATAGAAGATCTTGGTGCCTTCTGTCACCATTGCCATTTGTGAAACTGTGTGGTTTCCCATCTTTTGCACCTTTTGCTCCTCCTTGGCTTATTTTCATTTTTTCCAGGCACCCCATCATCTTGCTGGGAGCCCCGCAGCAGCCTCTGTGGTCACTTCAGCTTGGGGGAAATTTCTCCTTCATGGAGATCTGGATGGCTCCTATGTGTTGGGGTCTTGGGTACAAGAGGTTTTTGTTTGCATTGGTCCTAATGTCCAAATTGGCTTTATTCTATGTTTTTTGTAAAGTTTATTCTACATTTGTGTGTATAAATATATTTACACCGGTCTCCTTCTTGTTATAATTATTTGTGTTTTAATAAAACTGTGTGAGAACTCTGGGCTGAATTTTCATTTCTATAATTATAAATCTTGGTGTTATATTAGTGAACAGTGACTGCCAGTGGATCTGTATCAGTGCGTGTTTCCACATTGCGATTAGTTGAGGAAATGATCTGTAGTAAAGTCCTCACATGTAGACCCACGCTCAATCCTTCATATCTCACCCACAATTTCTTTTGTCTTCAGCAGCCTCATTTAAGAAATGAAATACCGTATTTTTCGTTCCATAATACATTTTTTGGGAAAGTGGTGGGTGCGTCTTATGGTTGCAATATACAGTACTCACTCCTGTGGCTGGTGCGGCGGGGTTCTGTGGCGTGGTGATGGCAGCGGCGGTCTGTGCTCCGGTGCAAGGGCAGTGGCTCTCTGCTACGTGGGGGGCTCCGCCGGCATTTCCTCAAAGCCCGGAGGCCCCCGCGTGTGGGGAGGACTCCTATAGAGTGACTGAGCCGGAACCAAGGGGACTTCCGTCAGGGTTCCTGAAGGAACCACACCGGGGGGACAACGAAGGGAAGGAGACAACTGAAGGTGTCGGGGCAACTGGGGACGGGGCAAGGATAAAAGGAGCAGGGGGCAGTTGGCAGAGAGGCTGGCAGACACTGTACTGAATAAGGGTCGTGCCTCTGACTGTAGAGCCCTCATGGATTTGATGAGAAGCGGACTCCGTGCAGTGACTCCCCACTCCCACTACTCCCCCCCCCCCGCAGGTGATGCCTTAATTAGGACGCCCCATTGACCAATGGGAAGTGAGAGGAAGGGGCGTCCGGCCACACCCTCAGGGGTTAAATTCAGGTGCTGGGGTGGGGGTCTTTCTCTTTCCTCCCTGGCTGATACCTAGAAGCTTTTGTCACACCCTCCCTCCCTTATAGATTAGCAGATGTGCAGTGCGGTTTTTGTATTAAAATCTATAACTTTTAAAAAAAAAAATATATATACATATATATATATACATACTTGGGTTTATGCACATTTATTATTCATGTTATCTGGTTATGTCACAGCGGTAGTGTAGAGGGGGGCAAGGATCGTAACCTCTCATCAGCTGACGTGCCCAGGGGTCGCGGGCCTATAGCTGTGAGTCCGTTGCGAATTGTACTTGCCTCTCTCTGCTTATTAATAAACTGTGACCGACCTGTTCAACCCATCCATGCTTGTCGGTGTTTTGTTATTACGGGATTGGTGGGAGGCGGGAAGGCACTGCTTACGACACCCAGGTCTCTGCAGTCTGATAGGAGAGGAGAGTCCGTGTGACAGAGAGGTAGACTGTGTAATGGACGTTGAGGAGTTGAGAGACTTTCAGGGGTCTATGAAGGGTAAGCGACTTACCGCCAATTTACGTGTGCTCGACCCTCACCGGGAGCCGCCCGCCGTTCATGTGCAGACACAGCCGTGCCCGCTGTTCCGCGCGGCTGGTCCGCGACCCCCAGTGATTGCTGTCGCTGTGTATCGACACGCTGCAGCGACCTGGACACTGCCTCCCTGTCTCCGCTCACGGCTGCGGCCTTCCAGCACCGACTTCAGTGGATGCCATCTCGCCATAGGCGGCAGCAGAGGCCTACGTCCCGAGTATAAAGGGACCCTGAGCAGAGGCCGGCCAACCGTCAACTTAGGAACTGCATCATGTCTGCGTTCCAGGGGTGAGAGCGGACAGATCCTTCAGGGCCTGTTGAGCCCCAACGGCACAGATCCTTCAGGGCCGGTTGAGCCCCAACGGCACAGATCCTTCAGGGCCTGTTGAGCCCCAACGGCAGAGGCCTACGTCCCGAGTATAAAGGGACCCTGAGCAGAGGCCGGCCAACCGTCAACTTAGGAACTGCATCATATCTGCGTTCCAGGGGTGAGAGCGGACAGATCCTTCAGGGCCTGTTGAGCCCCAACGGCACAGATCCTTCAGGGCCGGTTGAGCCCCAACGGCACAGATCCTTCAGGGCCTGTTGAGCCCCAACGGCACAGTCCTTCAGGGCCTGTTGAGCCCCAACGGCAAAGATCTCTTCCACCAATAATAAAATAATATAATAACTTCTCTTATAGACTTCGGTCTCGTCACTGCATCCTAAGAACCTGCTGTACTCTACACGCACATCCGTTGCTGCCATTTTGCGGTGGCCTCCGTGAACATGGCCACCAGTCCGCTTAATGGCGTATGCTCGGGTTCAGATCTCGTCCTGAGATCTTGGGAGACGAGATTCAAATCTCTGCAACGAGATCTCGGGACGAGATCTGAACCTGAGCATGCACCGTCAGCAGACTGGCGGCCATTTTCCCGGCATCCATGTTCCCGGAGGCCACCGTAACATGTCCTCAACGGATGTGCGTGGGCCTCCGGGCTTTCAGGAAATGCCGGCGGAGCTGCTTCACCTGCCCCAGCACAGCCCACCTGGAACACCAAATGACCCCTGTGACCACTCCTCCACCTGTGCCGGATCTCTTCCCTGGTAAGCTGAATTCGTACTGTAAGGGACCTCCATTTGACACATAATTTTTTTCTCTGTTTTCCTTCTGCAAATTTGGGGTGCGTCTTATAGTCCAAAAAATATGGTACTCTTTTATGTGACTTGGCTTTCCACGTGACCCCTACAGCCTGATTAGCTGTCTAGGCCAAATTATGGGGCAATATGTAAAGGGAAGTCCAGCACTCTGAGTGTGTATTAGGTGCACGGATATGGTCCTAATCCTTAAAATGCAAAAAATGTGGAATCCGGGACTCTTGAAGTTTTATTTCGAAATACAGTGTATGAGAAACCATGACGTTTCGGTCTGTGACGTTCGTCACAACACACTAGTGATAGATATATTCACATCTATTTTCACCTATATAAAGTCCTCAAAGGATAATCACAGAGTAGTGAAGGGGTTTATGCTTAGCCATATGTGGCTAAATTCAGGATTGTGGTTCAGGTAGCGTAGTGCTGCTGTGGCAAGAAATGCAGCCAACTAAGATCCACCTACTTGACCCGTCTCCAGATATGGGTCAGTGATGGCAGCATTGAGCGATGACCTCAGTCGCAATGTCTGCCTGCTTTAACTTTTTGTCATATATGGTGCAAAAAAATTTTTGACAGATCTTTTTTTTCTGTAAAGAGGCATACAGGAGTGAGTGTGCCCTCCATTACAGATCAGGTGTCGAGCTCCACTGGTGGCAGCTTATCTTCAGAGCGAACAAGAGGATCAACTACTGGAATTCCAACAAGCCGGAACCTTCTCTCCCCTGACATCAATTATCAAGGGAGAGGCGGGAAGTCCCAATACACATCAGATTGTTGGCTGGTCCTGCTGACTTTAGCTTTATGTGTATGGAAGCCTTAGTGTCATCTGTAGAAAGACTCATGCAGTGCATGGACTTACCAACCAGAGAGTGATGGCCTCATAGAAATATATGAAGCCTCATCCTTGGTTCAGGAGACCCGCGGGCAGTACGTGCATTGCATTCTGAGATGTGTATGGATGTCTGAATGAGCCATGACAGACAGTACTGTGTATGCAGAAATCATGGACCTCCGTACAGCAACTCTGATCTAGTCATCTCTGTGGTGAGACAGCTAGAATGGAGTTGCTGTACAGAGGACGTCCTTATAGACAGTACTGTGTGCACAGAAATCATGGACCTCAGTGCAGTAACTCCGATCTACTCATCTTTGTTTTGAGACAAAATACAAGAACAAAAAAGTAGCCTACAGTAAGTTAATATTAATATCACATTATTTACTTACATAGGATGAAGAAAGACCTAGGTCCATGAAGTACAAACTTTCCCCACCAATTGTACAATTTTGTCACTAAAGAGGGTATATGCTACATTTTTTATCTTGTGTTTGCTCTCCGGAATAGCCATGGTGTGAACTTGTTCTTACAGTTTACACATATATCAGTTAATGACTGATTTTCTGTAGTGAGGCGGCTATAATAGAGTTGTTACACGGAAGACGTCCTTGTACTCCAGGAACCCTGTACATTTCTGTAGTAATTTACATTGTTTTCTGTTGCAAATTCTAATGATGGTCGGCTGTGCTCCATTACGCTTCTCGCTGTGAAGTTCCGACCACTGTTCAAAACGATGTTGATGCTGCCAGCACTGCTCTAAATTTGTTAAAAGTTCAATTTGGGACTAACTGAACAATCAGCATTGAGTGTATTTATTCATGGAATCAAATTGCTAGTTTTATGCATCAGAAGAAAAAATTGTCTAATTTTTCTTGCCATATTGAAATATATAAAAATAAATATAAAAGTGTATTAAAAATTAATGTACAACTGTAGATATTAACTCCTTAAAAAAAAAAAAAAATTCATTAAAAATACCATGAAATCATTACATTTGTAAAGCTGGTATATAGAGGTCCGGTAAAAATGAAGAGACCACTGCAAAATTTTCAGTTTCTCTCATTTTGCTCTTTATAGGTATATTTTTAGATTAAATAAATTTTTATTTAGAATCTTATTAAAGCAAGTCCAAGTTATGAACTCCCATGCAAGGGAACATAAACTATGAATTTAACATACATTCAATAAACTTCAAATAATATAAGGGAAGACTGGACATAGACAGGGTAGGGAAAGGAACAAAGAATTTAATTATACGATATTCAATAATCTATAATGGTATCATCAATAACCAATCCAGGGTGTTTAAAGCGGTTATGCAACCCACTATTGTAGGATCATATATGAATCCTGTCCCAGGCAGTGATCAGTTCTCAATTGGCAACAGAGAGAGCCTCAGTGCCTGATATGAGTGAAGCAGCTCCATCCAGGGATGCCAAACCCTGAAGAAAGAATCCCACGTGTCGGTTCTAGTTGCTTCTATTCTTTCATGTAACATAATGTCGTTCATCTTCTCTTTCACCATAGATATTGACAGTGAGGGCGACTTCCACTTTGCCACAATGTGGATTTTAGTGGCCATACATAAGTAGTTTACTAGCTTCTGAAAGCTTATTGGAAGCCGGGAAGGTCTGGTTCCCAGTAAAAGGGTAGAAGGTTCCAGATCAACCGGTCCACCATTCATCTGTGCTATCAGACGCGTCACCTTTTCCTAAAGCCCAGAAACCATTGTACAAGACCACCAAATATGTTTCATGTCACCAGATATTCCACAGCCCCTAAAGCAGTCTCCTGAGACATTAGGAAAAATGCTATGAATTTTTTACGGTATATAAACGACTCTGTGCAATAGTTTTAAAGAGGTCTCCACAAGGGAAGTCTGGTGACTACCTTTCGATAGGGTGTCACAGCTATGATGCCATTCATCAACTGACTGTTCAAACCCCAGATCCTCCTCCCATTGTAACATATACTTCAATTTTTTATCATCTTGTGGAGAATTTATAGCATAGTAGATTAATGAGATCATTCCCCTGCCCAAAGGGTCATTTAGACATTTATTTTCAAAACTTGTTGCCCTGAGAGTAGTACAGCTCAGGAGGATCTGCTTTGCAAAGTGGAAGATCTGGTATAATCATGTTACCTCCCTAACTGGAGGTTCAAGTTTTTGAACAAATTCCTGTCTGTCAAGTAAGATATTAAATGGGGAACACAAATGTTTAAGTATATGAATACCATTCAGCTTCCACCAAGAAAAAATTTGTGACTCAAGGCCTGGCGGGAACATGGGGTTTTGTAAAATAGCTGTCATGGGCGAAGGGCTTGATTGTAAGTTATATTTAAACCGGACTTTCCTTCAAAGAAGCAACAAGTGGACTGTAAAAGGAGCCACATTCATTAACCCCTGTGGAAGTCGGTCTGTGGTCCACATTAGGCCTGATAAAGAGAATGGTTTGGAGAGAAATGATTCCAGAATAACCCATCTCTGACTATTGGGATATGAACACGCACTTATTAATGGAGCAATCTGTGCCGACTTGTAATAAAGTGTAAAATTAGGGAGGGATAAACCCCCTTCTTTTCTGTGACGAAACATAATTTTTTGTGCAATTCTGGGTTGTTTTCCGAGCCAAAGAAACTTAGACATGGTAGAGTGTAAAGCCCCCGTTACACACTGCGGTATCGCTAGCAATATCGCTGTAAAGTCTCCGATTTTGTGACGTTGCAGCGATATTGCTAGCGATATCGCTGCATGTGATACTTACCTCCGACCGACTCCCCCGCTGGTTATCGCTGATCGCGCAAGAAGCTGCTGGATCATTCCTCGTCGGTCACTTCCTGCGGCGCTTCCTGTGGCCCCGACGAGCGACGCGTGGAGCCGGGCGGGAGGACGCAGGATCGCCGCGTCTGACCGGTAAGTAGCGATCCCCGACCCCTGCGATGTCGCTGGTGAGATCTGCCTGTGTGGCAGCTCACTAGCGACCACCTAGCGATGCACCAGCGATCCTGACCGCGTCATATCGCTAGTCGGGATCGCTGGTGCATCACTAGGTGTACCGGTACCCTTAGTGAGTGAACGTTCTGGTAGGTACCATAATTGGGAGGGACCTAAATAGATATAAGAAGCGAGGCAGTGACACCATTTTTAATGCATGTATTCTGCTGAGCCAGGATAACTTTGAGGAAGCCCATCTATCCAAGTCCCTCTGGAAGTTTTGGATCAGTGGAGTGTAATTCCACCTAAACAGAGTTGACCTGTTGGCTGTTAAGTTGATACCCAGATATGTTAGATAATGTTATTTGTGTCTAAACCCAAAATGGGAGGCTATATTAGTTTGCTCTGTCTTAGTAAAATTTACAAATAATGGTTCGGGTTTATCAATGTTAATCTTTAACCCTCAGATCTTCTCAAATTCGTGAAGGAGGGAAAACAAGTGAGGGAGTGTAGTGTGGGGACTTATTAATGTTAGCAGGAGATCATCCGCAAAGAGGCTGACTTTATATTGGTCTCCCATATTCTCAGGGCCCAGGATATTCTGATCTCTCCTTATTGCTTCCGCAATGGGTTCCATTGCAAGTGCAAAAAGAGCCGGAGATAGAGGACAGCCCTGCCTGGTACCCTCTGAATATTAATTGGAGTGGGATGTGTTGACGGGAGTTTTAAATAAGCAATAGGGCTATCATATAACAATTGGAGGCACTTTGTAGGTTAGTTGTATGAATAATATTTAACACTCTCCTAATATTATCTGGGGCCTGTCGCGCTGGTAAAAAACAAACTTGATAACGATGGATGAGGTGAGGGAGGATTTTATTGAACCTGTTAGTCACAATGGATGTAAATATTTTTAAAGGGAACCTGTCACCCCCTCCAGGCATTTTTAAGTAAAAGAGCCACCTTGTGCAGCACTAATGCTGCATTCTGTCAAGGTGACTGTTACTTAGCTTCCCTTCCACCGCAGAAATAAGCATTTTTAACATTGTTGGAAAATACCTGATTTTTGTCAGGGGGGCAGGTCTTTCCCTCTCTGACAGACGCCTCGAATCCGTCACTCATTTTGTATTTGGCGCCACCTCAGTTTTCTTTTGAAATGCGGCGCCTGCGCTGTACTATATCTTCTTGGGCATGCGCAGTCAGCGCTGCCCTACGTGCCCGTGCTCTCAGATCACATCCTGTGCTTCATATCGCGTGGCCACAGATCCCACCCTGCAGTCGCTTATGATTTATTCATACTGCGGTGCTGGGAATCTTGGGCATGAGAGCCGCAGATAACTACTGCGCATGCCCGAGATTCCCAGCCCCACAGTGTGAATAAATCATAAGCGACTGCGGGGCGGGATCTGTGGCCACGCGATATGAAGGCAGGCCATGTGTGATCTCAGCACGGGCACGTCGGGCAGTGCTAAGGCGGCGTTCACATGTCGCGTTTTTGTCACGTTTTCGCGGCGGTTTTTACCGTGAAAAAACAGCATCCCATGAAATTCTATGGGATTCCGCAATGCTGTGCTAATGCTGCGGACTTTACCGTGGCGGAATCGCATCGTTGAAAAATACGCAGCATGCGCATTAATTTGCGGAATCGCGGTGATTCTAGACATATAGGATTGCATTGTTCCGCTTACTTCCCGCATGTCGCTGTGCCCACCATGCGCAAAGTAAGCAGAACATTTGCGGATGGTACCCACGGTCCGGAGGAGAGGAGACTGTCCTCTGGGCTCTGGGTACCATATCCCTGTCAAAAATAGAATTAAAGTAAAAAATATTGTTATTCTCACCTTCCGACAGCCCCCGATCTTCTTCCCGCCTCTCTTCACGCTCCCATTATCTTCCGGTCCCAGTAAACCTTTGCGCGAATGACCGCGGCGTGACGTCTCGCGGTCATTCGCGATGACGCCGCGGGAGCGCAACGTCTTATGGGCATTCGCGCAAAGGATTACTGTGACCGGAAGATGCCGGGAGCGTGAAGAGAGGCGGGAAGAAGATCGAGGTGAGAATAACAATATTTTTTCTTATTGTTATTATTTTTTACATCCTATCCTGCATAGGCCGCCTCAATAGTAAAAATTTGGTCACACTCATCAAACACTATGTTTGACGAGTGTGACCAACCTGTCAATCAGTTCTCCAAGCGATACTCCAGATCGCTTGGAAAACGCTAGCAATTCTGCAAGCTAATTACGCTTGCAAAACGCTAGTTTTTCCGTGGTAAAATCGCGGGAATTTAAATGCGATTTTCACGCGGAATGGAATCCGGAATTCGTGCGTTAATTTCCGCGAGAGTTCCGCTACGTGTGCACATAGCCTAACTGCGCATGCCCAAGAAGATATGGTACAGCGAAGGTGCCACATTTCAAAAGAAAACTGAGGAGGCGGCGCCAAATACGAAATGAGTGATGGATGCGAGGCCTCTGTCAGAGGGGGAAAGACCTGCCCCCTGACCAAAATCATGTATTTTTCAACAATTTTAAAAACGATTATTTCTGCGTTGGAAGGGACACTAAGTAACAGAGCCACCTTGACAGAATGCAGCATTAGTGCTGCACAAGGTGGCTCTTTTACTTTAAAACGCCTGGAGGGGTTGACAGGTTCCCTTTAAGGCCTGTTTCACACTTCCATTTGTGACCATCAGTCAAGATCCGCCAATTTGAAAAAAAAAAACAGATCCGCCATTTTTCTTGGTGGATCCATTTTTTTCCTCATAGACTTGCATTATCAGCGGATCTTGACGGATGGTCGTCCGTTCGATCCGCTTTTGTACGGATCCGCCAAGAGTTTGGCTTCCGCTCAGTGGCCCGGACGGAGCATGTAACGTTTTTTTGCTGTCCGGATCCGCTATTTCCTGATTTAACCTGCATTTATGTCTGGCTGCTGGATAAAAAAAAATTCTCTCTCTCTCTCCTCACCCCAGGCACGGTTCCTTTAAATTTTTACCTTCGGTGGATCCGTACATCCGCCGATCCGCTAACCCCCGTTTCTGTCAGTCCGCCTGCGGATCCGTTTTCCGCTATTTTGACGGATTTTAACTGACAGAAAAAACTGAAGTGTGAAACAGGCCTAAATCTTTATAGGCATATTTTTCATTAAAATGTACATTGTTGTTTTAGACTATAAACTACTGACAACATGTCTCCGAAATTCAAATCTAAAAATGTATGTATTTGCATCAAATGATAAAGCGTCAGAATACTAAAAAAGAAACAGTGCTTTCAGACCTCAAATTACTCATGTTTTAACTCAGGAAGAGTTCAGAAATCAATATTTGGTGGACTAACCATGATTTTTAATCGCAGCTTTCATGCGTCTTGGCATGAAAACTGTTCAGTGGTCTCTTAATTTTTGCCAGAGTTGAATGTCATAATTCATGGTCGAGGAACAAAATTTATTCAGGGTATTCGATATACCCCCTCATTGCAGTAACTCCATTCTAGCCCATCCTGTAATGAGGTGATTAAATGATTTCCACTCTCCTTAGGGAACCTCACAATTCTTCTATCTGGGGTACTAAAAACCTATATAAAAATGTCAAAAAATACATTGATTTAATTAAAACAACCAATATCAATAACTGGTAGAAAGAGTTCAATATATTTTTTTTAAGCAGAAGATTGGGAACGTTTTGAGAATTACATATAAATCATACACCTCTGTTACCATACACAAAACTTAGATCTTAAATTTTTTTTGCAAAACCAACTTTTTTGTGAACATAAAGTAAAATGTGCATCTTTTTCCTTCAACATTTATTTAAAGGGAATATGTCACCACATTTTACCTATCTAAACTGTTAATATCGGTATACAGTTTATAGACTGCTGAGGAGGGTGATACCTGTCTGCCTCGTATCAGATGCCTTGTTGTTGAGAAATCATCTTTAATCACTTTATATAAATGAACTCTTCCAGGGTCAGAGGAGGATACTGCCTGGAAGATAAGGGTATGTGCACACGCTGCAGATTCTGCTGCGTTGTACAGTACCTTTATTTCCTATGTAAAAAAAAAAAAGCTGTGCACATGCTGCGGATTTTTCCATGCGGTTTTGCTGCGGGTTACAATCCGCAGCATGTCAATTCTTCTGTGCAGAACCTCAGCGGTTTCACACCTCATCCATTATGAGGTGTAAAACCGCAGGGAAAAACCGCAGGCAAAACTGTAGATAAACCGCGGATTTATCTGCGGCTTTCACTACAAAATCCGCAGAGGCAAAAAACTCTGTGTGCACATTACCTGAAGGTATATGCACATGGTCGGTATTGGTAGCGCTTTGAAATCAGTATACTTTATGCGGAGTCCAAAGTGCGGCACGCAGGTGAATCCTATGTGTTCATTGAACTATGTGGATTCACCGGATCCTATACATTGCATTGATAGAATTTCTCTTGCGGAGACTTGCGTCTCTGCAAGAGAAATAGACATGCTGTGGTCTGTAAAGATGCGCCGCATGTCCGTCTCCGCGGGAGATCTGCAATCACAGATGCATAGTAGGCATGGGATTTCTAAAAATACCATCCACTATGCTGTAACATCTGTTCACTGCGTATTGCACTCAGACCAGGAGACCAGGAGTCTCCTCAGCCGAGTTGGCGTTTGTGCTGTCATTGCCCAAAAAAAAGGAAAATAAACACCTATCCTCACCTGTCCAACATCCCCTACCATACTCCCGATGTCCACCGGCGTCCTGGTCACCCGGTGGCTGGCACTACAATGAAGCAAGTGCGCCCGCTACCATCAGTGTGCATCGCTGCTAACGGTTGAGGTCACGCGAGTTCACAGCTGGAGATGAGCTGAAGAGCTCCAGGACCTCATTTTACGGCAACGGTGCTGCGTGGCAACATTCATGAGAATGTTTACACGTACCACTGATGCTGAGGTCACCGGGGCTGATCAGCTGATCAACCCTATTTACCTTCACTCCTACATCAGAGCAATGTACACTCCTGTCAGTGTACAGTGCTGTCTTCTACAGCATAAGTGATTGATGTGGCTGGTGTAGAAGTGACATGGATCGCAGAGGATATGGATTACGTCGTGACGGTGGACAGATGAGGGATATGGTTGTTTTTGATTGTTTTACAGAAGATCGAAGGATTCGGGGATTGGCAGTATACTAAACAAATTATTAAAAATGTGTAATTTTATTTCAATAAAATACTGTATTCTGGGCATGTCTTTTAGTGAAAAAGCGTCGTAAACCTTTTCTACGGGGTTGGTAATGGGGGGCCACTTACAGACACCTCTCCATTACTAACCTGGTCTTCACGTCAGCCACCAATACAAGGCTGACATGAATCACAACGCTACATGGCAGTGGGAAGAGCAGAGGCTAAGCGCCAGATTTGGTGCATCTTATCAGCTGCGGAGGGGGCTAGGATCCATGGCAGATTCCTTAGCTATTAATATCAGCCCACATGTGTGTTTAGCCTTTTCTGGTTAGAAATTTTTAGGGAGATCCTACATTAAATTTTGTCTGTTGTCCCCCTGTAATCTAGCCAGTAAAAGCTAAGCAAACAGCTGTGGGCTGTTATTAAAGCCAGGTACCATGTTTGCCTAATGGCACCTTCCTATGCTAAAAATAGCAAATCACAGCTGCCCTAGAAATTACATGAATGGGAATGCTAATGAGATTGGGTGAATGAGATTAGCTGACGCCTAGCCCTTTTGTTTGGTGATGACAAGGTGTCAATGAGACCTGTTCATTACCTAATTAAACAAAAGTAGAGTAAAGGTACTGTCACACTTAGCGATGTACCAGTGATCCCGACCAGCGATATGACGCGGTCAGGATCGCTGGTACATCGCTAAGTGGTCGCTATTGAGCTGCCACACAGGCAGATCTCACCAGCGACAACGCAGGGGTCGGGGGTCGCTACTTACCTGTCACACCAGGCAATCCTGCGTCCTCCCGCCCGGCTCCACGCTCGTCGCTCGTCTCTCCACAGGAAGCGCCGCAGGAAGCTGACGACGAGAAACAGTCCAGGACGTTCTCGCGCGATCAGCGATAACTAGCGGGGGAGCGGGTCGTAGGTAAGTATCACACACAGCGATATCGCTAGCAATCTCGCTTAGTGTGACAGGCCCTTTAGGGTACCATTACACATAACGATGTCCCAGCGATCCCACCAACGATCTGACATGATGGGATCGCTGGGACATCGCTAAGCTGATCGCTGGTGAGCTGTCACATAGACAACCGCAGCGATCAGCACCAGCGACGCTGGACGCTGATTTCTAATGTAAACGTCGGGTAACTAGGAGCCGCGCGACTCCTGGATACCCAATGTTTACCTTGGAAACCAGCGTGTACGCCGGTTTACAAGGTAAACAGCGGGTATCCATGAGCTGCGGGGCTCCTAGTTACCTGACGTTTACATTAGAAATCAGCGTCGCTGATCTCTCGCTGCCACACGCAGCGATGCGCACTGGGCAGCGGGAGACCAGTGATCGAAAAATGGCCCAGGACGTTCATGGACGATCAGAGATAACCGGTAGGGGGGCCGGTTGCTGATCACCATCACACACAGCGATCTCGCTAGCGACATCGCTGTGTGTGACGTGGCCCTTAAATAACCACACATACACAGAGCAAACACTTTATTTGAAATCCAACAGACATATTCTTTAATCATTTAAATTAACCAATATACTTTCCCCAGTTCTGAGTGTAATCCAATGGTTAAAGCCATGTCCCGCGTTTATTTCTTCAAATAACTTTAGCACCAAGAAGCATTCATTAATGTCCTAGAACTTAAAAAAAAGGGTCCAAATTGAGGCAAAACTAGCGTTTTTTTTCCTGACAAGAGATGCTTAAACGCTGAAGAAATTTATACAATCAAATCCTGAATGTGAGTACATAGCCTATAACAGCTTTTCTGTAACTGTATCAGTTTTAACAAATTGTGGTGAAAGGTCAAATCTCTTATACATAATGTTATAGTCACAATGTAGTCTCTCCACGATTAGCAATACTTACTTTGTGGATGAACAAGTTAATAAAAGAACAACAATTTGATTTTCTCCCACATTTTAATGACTAGCATTCAACAGACACTCGAAGCACAAAGGTCTAAGGGGTAAGATTTCTCCTTGTGGAGAGTGACATGCCAGCTCTGGCTCATCAAGGTAAGTACATAACATTTAGTATCAGAATCACGTGTTTTAAAAAAAGCAAGATTTTTTAAAAATTATAGAGATTGGTCCCTGTGGAGTAAAAAAATTTTAGCCTCTTTTTTTGGGTGTAGTTTTCAAAAGTATAAAACATAGCGTCTTTGTATTGTCTATTGAATGTTGATGTAAATACTTAGGTCCCCCAAAAAATGAGAAAGGTATTCTAGGAGTGATACCTTTATTGGCTAACTTGTAATAAAGGGTCATTCTGAGCCTTTAAAGCTTGCAAATATATTTTCTCTGGTTAGCCAATAAAGAGATCGCTCCTTGAATACTTTTCTCATTTTTTGGGGACTTAAGTACAGTGTTTACATAGATTATTCGGGCTAACACGGTACCACAGTATTATTTTGTATTATACATCTGTTGAACATTTAATGATATAATATGCAAGGTATCTCAGCAATCTCAGGTCGGGTACTGTTCCGCCATGTAGCCCTAGCCTAACAGTTTAAAAAAAAGATAATAGAGGTACAACAAAAATGTACATGTGAATAGGGCTTAATTGAAAGAGTGTATCAACAATATCTGTGTTCACTTTAATTATTTTAGTGATAAACACGAAGTTGAATATAATGGAAAGTGAAGCTGCATCTGTAATAGTTTCTAGAAGTGAAGGCAATGGAAAACAAGAGGAGGTAAAAAAAAAACAAGAAATAAGAAACAACATATTTCGGTTAAAGGGGTTGTCTTGTCTCCAAATAATAGTTTGTACTGGCTGTATGTGTGGAAGACCACTTGTATTTTAGAACAGTCATGTTGATAGATCAAATAAAAGTGATAAAAACGCTGGGCCTCACAAAGTCACCATGGGGTAAACTATGTAATCTTTTGAAAGAAATTTTGTTGAGTCCCAAAAATAGATAAAATCCTCAAATTTAGTTCAAATATTTTAAAAGATCATACAGGTTGGTGATACTTCTCATGTATCTCCCCAACATGTATGATATTTTAAAATATTTTAAATTAATTTGAGGATTTTATCTATTTTTGGTACTCGCCAAAATTTCTTTCCTATGATAATCCGAAAGTCATGACTATTGGCTGAAGACCCACAACATTGCAAGACGGACTGAATCATAATATAGGTCACGGTGAGGCTATCCTTTTGTTTGTTTTACCTTATAGAATCTTTGGCCAATCATTCTCTGTGTATTTATACTCTTGGTTGTT
The DNA here is from genome assembly GCF_039654945.1 of Dendrobates tinctorius. Taxonomy (NCBI): domain Eukaryota; kingdom Metazoa; phylum Chordata; class Amphibia; order Anura; family Dendrobatidae; genus Dendrobates; species Dendrobates tinctorius. The sequence goes on from NW_027361878.1 coordinate 20,730,175, forward strand.
GTGTATGTTGATGCAGCTATCAGTGAATTAATAGCAAAAAAATGGCATCTGTATTCCCTAAAGGCTGTGACTTATTCACAAGCCTCATTTATGTTTAAGTAGTGCAAGTCTCCACTGTTATACTCACAAGAGTAGATCCTACAGTTGTTGATAGATTCTTTTATATATTGTAATTATAATCCCTGCTTGGTCTTGCAGGCGAATAATACTTTATGTAATAATAAAAGTGTTGTCAAAAAATATGACACATATGAAGAAATGATGGCTTCTATAAGTGAATATGAAGAAAATACAAAGTCAAACTTTGTTACATTTCAACACACAAAGAACTTTGGAAAACCAGGTATGATCATTTTCTACTATTCCCCCAATTTATTCGTTACAGAGTTTTGTAGTGTTGGTATGTGCCACCATATGTATTTGAAATATAAACTACACATACAGATTATGACCAAAGAAATTACTGCTTTGTTTAACAGTGTGAGATTTTTGGAAGAGGTTGGTAGCTGGCTTCACTAAAAACTGTACATGAGGTATAGGTGGTAGAATGATTGCAAAATGAGGGGACATGCTTGCTGTCTCCCTTGAACAGAGGTGTATGTAGGTCTTCTAGCACCCAAGGCAAGAATTCAGTTTGGTGGCTCCCCCCCATCCACCACTCCTTTCCCAGCACATATGTGATGTGAACACTATGGCCACGGCCCCATTATCAGTATTGTTTAAGTAAAACGATACAGTATTATTACATGTAATTTTGGATATAGCTATATAAAATTTTTATTAGTGCTCTTGGAGGACTTTATTATTCCATCCTGTGATTGCATTAGTAATACACAACACTGTTTTAGCAGTGTTGTGTATTATATTCTCCTATCAGGCCGCAACACACAACTGGTTATGATTGATTATTGGCCATGACAGTCTCAGAGGGCTTTGTCGGAACTCCATTTGCTCTATAAACCCACTGACACCCAACAACCATACTGCCCTGAAGCTGATGAGTTGACAAAGAGGGAGTCCTGGCATGCTTCCAAATTACTAATGTGCGCTGTTTACATTCACACTGGCATATCATGTGATAAACTGCTAGGAGTGGAGAAATTAAGTAATGGCAGGAATATAACTGTGTAGATCAGCGAGTTATTACAGTTGATCACATTGATAAAGTAATTGTACCATGCCATCATTATTACGCAAATATCTATCATAGAACAGGAATTACCATGTGTATATGACACATAATAATTAGTAAGGGGTTAATATACCAAGCTACTGTTAAGATTTTCATTTTTCACGAACAACTTGATTTGGTTAAGCAACTATTGACATGGTTGGTATGCCGAAATAAGTTTTAATCATTGTAAATTGTCTTTTACAAATTGGCAATTATATAAGTTTTCTAAAAAATTTATAAAAAATATTCAGGATTGAGAGTCCTCAGTGGTTGATACCTTTTAATGGCTAACTGAAAAGATGGTGACACATTGCAAGCTTTCGAGACTATTCAGGTCTCTTCATCAGGCTAGACTAATACAAAATCTGAAGAGTCACATATTTATGCACAATACAACACAGAAAAAATGCAATAGATGAGACAAGTGACGTGAAGCAGAACTATCAATATGGGAGAGGGAGAAACAAATATTGGACCAGTTCATAGATAAGGAGTCCGGATGTTTTATGGTCCTCTGATTGGGGTCTAGTTCTGTGTTGTGATGCCCCCACACGATTTTAAAAGGAAATTCCTTAATTGATGTAAAAAGACATAAATCCATGCGACACATTCATTCCAGCACTGAGAGTGTCAAAGTTCGTCATAAATTTGTACTCCCAAACTCGTCTCTCTCTCTGAGAATTGAAGTTACCTTTCAATACCAGTAATTTCATATCCACGCTGCTGTGATCAGGGATACAGAAATGTTTTGCCACAGGTAGATCCATTCTTTTTTCTCTTATTGTGTGACGATGAGCATTCATCCTTGTTCTAAGCTTTTGCCCTGTCTCCCCCACATACAGACCCCCAGTTGGACATTTAGTACAAATAATTAAGTACACCACATTAGATGTGATGCAGGTGAAAGTACCTGGGATCTTGTAGTCCTGATGTGAATTGGGGATCTTTATCTTGTCCGTGGTCATTATAGATGGACAGGTTTTACATTTTTTCTGGTTGCAAGGAAAGGTTCCTGCAGCTGTTGGAGAGGACAGGGAGCGTCTGACAATGATGCTTCTTAAATTTGGGGGCTGCCTAAAACACAGCAGTGGGGGGGTCTGGAAAAATGGATTTTAATCGGGCATCTTTTTGTAGTAAAGGTTGTAATTTCCGTGCAGCTCCCCTTAGCACCTCCAGATTTGAATTGTAGGTGACTACTAGAGGCACTCGGTTATTTTCTTCTTTAGCTTTGTAATTTAGCAGGTGATTTGTTGTGAGTTCATTTTCCCCTTCGTCACTGAGGTCTGGTGAACTCCCTATTCTGGTAAAGGAAGGTAATGAGCCTGATTATCAGGCACCTGAGCCTAATGAGGATGACTGGCTGAGTGGAGTCACGGACTGGATATAAGGCTGCCGACGCCCTCCTGCCCTGCGGGTGATTTCTCTGTGGACCTCTAGGACACCAGTCTGATTCCTGCTCCTCTAAAGCTAAGTTTTCTGCTTTGCCTGTTAGCATTTGTGTTTGGTTGTTGTTTTCCTTGCTTTTCTGTATTCTGCCATTCCCTGCTGGGGTGAGCTGAATCTCCTCTTGCCTGTAGCTCTGTCTTCAGAATATTCCTGAGTACTGACATAGCTTTTTTGAAGCCTAGCGTCTTCAGGGCCTTTTTCACTGTCAGTTTGTTGGCTCTTATTTTCATAGGGTTTTTCACGGATTGCAGACAGCAGCCTTCCTGTCCTTTTCTATCTAGTTAGCTTGGGCCCCGTCTTTGCTCAGTCTATCTTTCTGTCTGTGTTAGTGTTTTCATCTTGCTTCACCGTCATTATATGTTGGGGGCTGCCTATTGCTTTGGGGTCTGCTCTGGGGCAGTTTAGATTTCCCCTTTCTTTCTTTAGGCCTATTTAATTCTCCGGCTGTGATCGAGGGGTCTAGGGCATTGTAGGAACCCCCCACGGCTACTGCTAGTTGTGTTGATAGGTTCAGGGGTCTGCAATCCGATAGCTGCCAACTTCTCTGGTTTTCTGGACTTAGCTAGCATTTCTGTTTTTGCCTCCTACGGTGACTCAATCATAACAGAATCACCCGCCAGACCGCAGATCCTAGGGTACTCAATAGCAGGAAAGAATTGTGTTTAAAAAAAAAAAAAAAGGTGTGTGTATATTCTTTCCTCTATATCTCTGAGGCCGTAGGGGGAATTTTTTTTTCTCTCAATGGAGATAAAGCAATTCTCTGAACGTGTGGAGCAGCTCGCTGCGAAAGTGCGGGGAATTTCCGCCTACCTTGCTCGTTCGCATGCTGTTGAACCAAGGATCCCTACACCTGATGTATTTTTTGGGGATCGATCTAAATTTTTGAGTTTCAAAAATAATTGTAAATTATTTTTTGCCTTGAAGCCTAACTCGTCAGGGAGCTCCGCGCAGCAGGTTAAAATTGTCATCTCTTTGCTGCGTGGCGATCCCCAGGATGGGGCGTTTTCTTTGAAACCAGATGATCCTATTCTGACTAATGTGAACGCATTTTTTCAAGCTTTGGGGTTGTTGTATGACGAACCTAATGCTATTGATCAGGCTGAAAAGACCCTGTTGGCATTGAACCAGGGTCGAGATTCTGCAGAGTTGTACTGTCAAAAGTTCCGAAAGTGGGCGGTCCTTACTACCTGGAATGATAATGCCTTGGCTGCTCTCTTTCGGAAGGGTTTGTCAGAAGCCGTAAAAAATACTATGGTGGGATTTCCTGTTCCCTCTGGTCTGGACGATTCTATGTCATTAGCCATTCAGGTTGATCGGCGTTTACGTGAACGCAGGATTGCACGAGAGGTGTTGCCACCGGTTGAACAGACGTCTGAACCTATGCAATGTGATAGAGTTTTGTCTAAGGCGCAACGTCAGAAGTTCAGAAGGCGTAATAAGCTGTGTTTTTTCTGTGGAGATGCCTCGCATATTATTTCTGTTTGTCCTAAACGAGAGAAACGCTTTGCACACACGTTTTCTGTTGGTGGTGTTCAACCTAAGTTTCTTCTGGCAATTACTCTGATCTGCTCCCTGTCCACATTTTCCGCCAAGGCTTTTGTGGATTCGGGAGCAGCGCTAAACCTAATGGACTTGGATTTTGCTAAACGTTGTGGATTTCCAATGACACCTCTGCAGACGCCTATCCCTTTGAGGGGGATTGATGCTACTCCTTTGGCTAAAAATAAACCTCAGTTTTGGACCCAGATGGTCATGCCGGTCGCCCCAGACCATCAAGAAAATTGCAGATTTTTGGTGTTGCATGGTCTGCATGATGCCGTTGTTCTGGGGTTTCCCTGGTTGCAAATTCATAATCCAGTTTTGGATTGGAAATCTGTGTCTGTGGTGAGTTGGGGTTGTCGGTGTGCCTTTAGTGAGGCTCCGGTTTTTTCCACCTCTCCTCAGTCGCATGATGTTCCTGACTATTTGGCGGACTTTTATGATGTATTTAGTGAGAATGAGTCTGCGTCCTTGCCTCCTCATAGGAGTTATGACTGTGCAATTGAACTAAGCCCGGGGTGTAAATTTCCCAAGGGTCGGCTCTTCAATTTATCTGTACCGGAGCACGAGGCTATGCGGTCCTATATTAAGGAGGCGTTGGAGAAGGGTCATATTAGACCATCCTCTTCACCCTTAGGTGCCGGGTTTTTTTTGTGGCCAAAAAGGATGGTTCTTTGAGGCCTTGTATTGATTATCGTGCCCTCAATAAAATTACTATTAAATATCAGTATCCGTTACCCCTGATTTCGGATCTATTCTCTAGAGTTAGAGGTGCTTGCTGGTTTACCAAGATTGACCTCAGGGGGGCGTGTAATTTTATCCACATTAAGCAGGGGGATGAATGGAAGATGGCGTTTAATACTCCGGAGGGACATTTTGAGTACCTGGTGATGCCTTTTGGGCTCACTAATGCCCCTTCTGTCTTCCAGTGCTTCATGAACGATATTTTCCGAGACTTTGTCGATAAATTTTTGATTATCTATCTGGATGATATTTTGATCTTCTCCAAGGATTGGGATTCTCATGTGGAACATATTCGGACTGTGTTCCGGATCTTGAGGGAGAATTCCCTGTATGTCAAAGGATCAAAATGCCTTTTTGGAGTACAGAGGATTTCATTTTTGGGATTTATTTTGTCTCTGTCAACTATTGAAATGGACCCGGCCAAGGTACAGGCCATTTATGATTGGGTTCAGCCCACTTCTTTGAAGGCCCTCCAGAAGTTTTTGGGTTTTGCTAATGTTTATCGGAAATTTATAGCAAAATTTTCTAGTATTGCCAAGCCATTGACTGATCTGACTAAGAAGGGTGCTGATGTGTTGAATTAGTCTCCGGAGGCTGTTGCTTCCTTTCAGGAGCTGAAGCGAAGATTTACCTCCGCCCCGGTTTTGCGGCAACCTGATGTCTCACTCCCGTTCCAGGTAGAGGTGGATGCTTCTTAGATTGGTGCAGGAGCTGTTTTGTCCCAAAAGGATCCTGTAACATCTAAAATGAATCCCTGTGCTTTCTTTTCCCGAATGTTCTCTCCATCTGAACGTAACTATGATGTGGGGAATCGGGAACTGTTGGCCATGAAATGGGCATTTGAGGAGTGGAGACATTGGTTGGAGGGAGCTAAACATCAAGTTGTGGTCCTCACTGACCACAAGAATTTGATTTACCTAGAGTCGGCTAAACGCTTGAACCCTAGACAGGCTAGGTGGGCCTTGTTTTTTACACGTTTTGATTTTGTGGTCTCTTTTCTTCCTGGAACTAAGAATGTCAAGGCAGACGCCCTCTCTAGGAGTTTCTTTGCTGATTCTCCTGTGGTGACCAAGCCTGCTACCATCTTAGGCGAAGGGGTAGTTCTTTCTGCCATTTTGCCCGATTTGAGACTTGCTCTGCAAGAGTTCCAGGAGGACAAACCTGAGCGTTGTCCCAGTGGAAAGTTTTATGTTCCTGACCAGTGGAAGAAGAGAGTGATGTCTGAAGTTCATTGCTCTGCTTTGGCTGGTCATCCAGGTATTTTTGGTACTAGAGATCTGGTGAGTCGCTCTTTTTGGTGGCCCACCTTGTCTCATGATGTCAGGAATTTTGTGCAGTCCTGTGGGACTTGCTCCCCGTCTAAATCTTGTTCTCGCTCTAGTGGGTTGTTGATGCCTTTGCCGGTCCCCAGGAGGCCATGGACCCATATTTCAATGGATTTCATCTCTGATATGCCGGTCTCTCAAAGAATGACTGTTATTTGGGTGATTTGTGATAGGTTCTCTAAGATGGTTCATCTTGTACCACTCCCTAAGTTGCCATCTTCCTCTGAGTTAGTGCCCCTGTTTTTGCAACAGGTGGTTCGCTTACACGGGATTCCTGAGAACATTGTATCTGACAGAGGAGTTCAGTTTGTGTCTAGATTTTTGGAGGACTTTCTGTTCCAAGCTGGGAATTCAGTTGTCCTTCTCCTCTGCTTTTCACCCTCAGACCAATGGGCAGACAGAGAGAACAAACCAGACCTTGGAGTCGTATTTGAGATGTTTTATTTCCGCTGATCAGGATGATTGGGTTTCATTTTTGCCCTTGGCCGAATTTGCTTTAAATAATAGAGCTAGTTCTGCCACTTTGATGTCACCTTTTTTTTGTAACTTTGGGTTTCATCCTCAATTTTCTTCAGGGCAGGTGGAGCCTTCTGCCTGCCCAGGTGTTGACACTGTGGTGGAGACAATGCACCAGATCTGGGACCAAGTGGTGGATAAGTTATCTCTCTCCCAGGAAAAGGCCCAGCGGTTTTCCAATCGACATAGGACCATTGGTCCCCAGTTTAAGATTGGTGATATGGTGTGGTTATCATCAAAAAATATTGCTATGAAGGTGGCTTCTCCTAAGTTTAAGCCTAGATTTATTGGACCTTACAAGATTTTGGAGATTATTAATCCGGTCTCTTTTCGTTTGGCTCTTCCTGTCACATTTAAAATCCATAATGTGTTCCATAAGTCCTTGTTGAAGAGGTTTATTGAACCAGTTGTTCCTGGGGTGGCACCTCCAGACCCTGTATTGGTTGAAGGTAACATGGAATATGAGGTAGAGAAAATACTGGATTCCCGTCTGGCTAGACGGAGACTCCAGTATTTGGTTAAGTGGAAGGCTTATGGTCAGGAGGATAATTCCTGGGTCTCTGCCTCTGATATTCATGCCAAAAGATTGGTGCATGCCTTTCATCGGGCTCACCCTGATCGCCCTGGTGGTGTGGTTGAGGGTTCGGTGACCCCTCCTCAAGGGGGAGGTACTGTTGTGAGTTCATTTTCCCCTTCGTCACTGAGGTCTGGTGAACTCCCTATTCTGGTAAAGGAAGGTAATGAGCCTGATTATCAGGCACCTGAGCCTAATGAGGATGACTGGCTGAGTGGAGTCACGGACAGGATATAAGGCTGCCGACGCCCTCCTGCCCTGCGGGTGATTTCTCTGTGGACCTCTAGGACACCAGTCTGATTCCTGCTCCTCTAAAGCTAAGTTTACTGCTTTGCCTGTTATCATTTGTGTTTGGTTGTTGTTTTCCTTGCTTTTCTGTATTCTGCCATTCCCTGCTGGGGTGAGCTGAATCTCCTCTTGCCTGTAGCTCTGTCTTCAGAATATTCCTGAGTACTGACATAGCTTTTTTGAAGCCTAGCGTCTTCCGGGCCTTTTTCACTGTCAGTTTGTTGGCTCTTATTTTCATAGGGTTTTTCACGGATTGCAGACAGCATCCTTCCTGTCCTTTTCTATCTAGGTAGCTTGGGCACTGTCTTTGCTCAGTCTATCTTTCTGTCTGTGTTAGTGTTTTCATCTTGCTTCACCGTCATTATATGTTGGGGGCTGCCTATTGCTTTGGGGTCTGCTCTGGGGCAGTTTAGATTTCCCCTTTCTTTCTTTAGGCCTATTTAATTCTCCGGCTGTGATCGAGGGGTCTAGGGCATTGTAGGAACCCCCCACGGCTACTGCTAGTTGTGTTGATAGGTTCAGGGGTCTGCAATCCGATAGCTGCCAACTTCTCTGGTTTTCTGGACTTAGCTAGCATTTCTGTTTTTGCCTCCTACGGTGACTCAATCTTAACAGTGATTCCTTGACAATCTGGTGGCTCTTGTAATTTGGTTTTCAATTGTTCTTGGATGGTAACCCTGATTCAAAAAGGTCTTTTTGAGGCGACCAAGGTGTTTGTCTCTATCCATGGGGTTGGAACATATACGATTGTATCTGATGGCTTGGCTATAGATAATAGAGTTCTTTATGTGTTTTGGATGAAAACTGTCCCATTTAAGGTATGTTGGACGGTCGATTGGCTTCTGATACAGGGATGTCTCTATTTCATTGTTTTTTAGCTTAATGATGGTGTCCAAAAAATTAATCTCAGTACTGGAGTAGTTGAGTGTTAAATTGATGGTGGGATGAAATTGATTAAACTGTTCGTGGAACGTCTTTAGCTGTTGCTCAGACTCTGTCCAGATGATTAGAATATCATCAATGAAGCGGTAGTAGGCCAGGGGCCTGATGGGGCATGAGGACAAAAAGTCGCTTTCAAGCTTTGCCATGAAAAGATTTGCATACTGTGGAGCCATTTTACTTCCCATAGCTGTGCCAGTCTCCTGTAGATAGATCCTGTTGTCAAATTCAAAGTAATTGTGGGTGAGGATGAATTTTATAAGTTTCACCACAGCATCAGTCCCTGTGTTTTCCATGAAGAATTTGCAGGCATTTAAACCATCTTGGTGTGGGATATTAGAGTACAAAGATTCCACATCCATGGTGGCCAGGATGGTTCCTTCTGGTAGAGGACCTATTGCTACTAGTTTATGCAATAGGTCAGTTGTGTCCTGAATGTAGCTGGATGTATCCTTCACCAGTGGTTTAAGAATACCCTCTACCCATCCAGATACCTGCTCAGTGAGGGTGCCCACACATGAAATAATTGGTTTTCCTGGATTTCCAGATTTGTGGATTTGGATAAATATATAGACTCCTTCAGACATTTGATAAAATCCACAATCATAGACACTAACAGGAGACAAGCATCCAACATCAGTGCCCAGGAGAGAAAGGCCATATAGTCTTTAAAAACCAACAAAGAAATCATCATTAAACCTGCTGACAAGGGAGGTGCAATAGTCATGATGAATATGTCAGACTACATGAAGGAAGCAAACAGGCAACTTATGGACACACGCTACTATAGAAAATTGGAGTCGGATCCTACACAGGACTATTACAAGGAACTAAACAAGTTGGTTTCTTGTCTGCCTGACCAGTCCATAAGAGCTGGCGATGACCTGATACCAGAGACTCCAAGAATAGGGACATTCTACATGCTTCCCATAATCCACAAATCTGGAAATCCAGGAAGACCAATTATTTGAATTTGACAACAGGATCTATCTACAGGACACTGGCACAGCTATGGGAAGTAAAATGGCTCCACAGTATGCAAATCTTTTCATGGCAAAGCTTGAAAGCGACTTTTTGTCCTCATGCCCCATCAGGCCCCTGGCCTACTACCGCTTCATTGATGATATTCTAATCATCTGGACAGAGTCTGAGCAACAGCTAAAGACGTTCCACGAACAGTTTAATCAATTTCATCCCACCATCAATTTAACACTCAACTACTCCAGTACTGAGATTAATTTTTTGGACACCATCATTAAGCTAAAAAACAATGAAATAGAGACATCCCTGTATCAGAAGCCAATCGACCGTCCAACATACCTTAAATGGGACAGTTTTCAACCAAAACACATAAAGAACTCTATTGTCTATAGCCAAGCCATCAGATACAATCGTATATGTTCCAACCCCATGGATAGAGACAAACACCTTGGTCGCCTCAAAAAGACCTTTTTGAATCAGGGTTACCTTCCAAGAACAATTGAAAACCAAATTACAAGAGCCACCAGATTGTCAAGGAATCACCTGCTACATTACAAAGCTAAAGAAGAAAATAACCGAGTGCCTCTAGTAGTCACCTACAATCCAAATCTGGAGGTGCTAAGGGGAGCTGCGCGGAAATTACAACCTTTACTACAAAAAGATGCCCGATTAAAATCCATTTTTCCAGACCCCCCACTGCTGTGTTTTAGGCAGCCCCCAAATTTAAGAAGCATCATTGTCAGAAGCTCCCTGTCCTCTCCAACAGCTGCAGGAACCTTTCCTTGCAACCAGAAAAAATGTAAAACCTGTCCATTTATAATGACCACGGACAAGATAAAGATCGCCAACTCACATTAGGACTACAATATCCCAGGTACTTTCACCTGCATTACATCTAATGAGGTGTACTTAATTATTTGTACTAAATGTCCAACTGGGGGTCTGTATGTGGGGGAGACAGGGCAAAAGCTTAGAACAAGGATGAATGCTCATCGTCACACAATAAGAGAAAAAAGAATGGATCTACCTGTGGCAAAACATTTCTGTATCCCTGATCACAGCAGCGTGGATATGAAATTACTGGTATTGAAAGGTAACTTCAATTCTCAGAGAGAGAGATGAGTTTGGGAGTACAAATTTATGACGAACTTTGACACTCTCAGTGCTGGAATGAATGTGTCGCATGGATTTATGTCTTTTTACATCAATTAAGGAATTTCATTTTAAAACCGTGTGGGGGCATCACAACACAGAACTAGACCCCAATCAGAGGACCATAAAACATCCGGACTCCTTATCTATGAACTGGTCCAATGTTTATATTTATGTTTCTCCCTCTCCCATATTGATAGTTCTGCTTCACGTCACTTGTCTTATCTATTGCATTTTTTCTAGGCCGTGTTGTGCATAAATATGTGACTTCAGATTTTGTATTAGTCTAGCCTGATGAAGAGACCTGAGTAGTCTCGAAAGCTGCAATGTGTTACCATCTTTTCAGTTAGCCATTAAAAGGTATCATCTACTGAGGACTCTCAATCCTGAATATTTTTCTATCTACTGGCTAACACGGTACAAAGATATACATCTTTCCTGTATCTAAAAAATTTATATATCTTTTTGGTTCTTGAAATTAGGATTCTTGCCAAATTATAAATCTCGAATACATTGGCAAAGACTTTTTGGCAAAGATGAGCCCGAGTGAGACTTTTCAGGCATTCTTTTGATAGTTGGTCGAAGAGTTCTCAACTGCCATCTTGGAGAAGATTTGTCTACTTCAAAAAATTGTAAACGTCAAAAAGAAAATGCGAGAAGACAGGTAAAGGACTGGAAATTTTGGCTGGCCTCTCCACTGCTCTTGCACTCCTGTTGTTCTTTACCTTCTGGTGTTTCTTTATATGTGGTAAATGCTAGCTTATCCAGTCACTCCCATTGATTAGCTGAGGCTACATTTCACACATATCAAGGGACAGTTTTAAAAATCAACTGTATACAAATCCATGACTACAGTACCAAACTGTTTCTTAAATATATTTAATATGAAAACGTAAAAGAAAATAACTTTAATTTAGCAATTTTGCCCCTTTAATAAGGGACTTCTTGCTTCTGTGTTTTTAGACTCCATTGGTAAAGCTGTGTTCAACTGTTAGCTAGGTTGCATATATATAAATATAATTTAAGTTAACTTTCCTTAAAGAGAGCTTGTCATGAGCATAAGTGTTTTTTTTTCTGCAGATATATGGCTAATCTGCAGGTAAATTGTGTCTAATAAGCTGTGTAGGATATGCTGAAGCTTGGAAGTTATTTACCCATGGGATTGATTACTGTCAAAACACAGGGGACCTCACCTCTAGAGCCCTGTGTGAATGGAGGTGCTGGTCCATTCATGTAGCTCTTTAATTATTATTATTATTATGCATTTATATAGCGCCATTTATTCCATGGCGCTTTACATGTGAAAAGGGGAAATATAGACAAGTATAATAAACATGTGTCAGACAAGGGACCCACAAGTACAGAAGGAGAGGGGACCCTACCCGCGAGGGCTCACAGTCTACAGACAAGTTCAGCAACACCTTAACATGTCTAAATCAGCAATTGCATTGATATGTAAATGAGATTCAATACCTATTTGTAGATCTGAAGTCTCTGTCACTCTGGCTCTGTTCCCCGCCAAGCACTACCTCCTTCTGCTTGACTGACTGGTAATTTACCTGAAATCGCACAGATACAGGCTGTCAGTGAAGCAGAAGGAGGCAGTGCTCATCGGGGAATAGAGCTGGAGTGACAGAGTTTTTAGATCTACCATAGGTCTTTAATCTTATTCACATATCAATTAAAATGTTGATTTCTCATTAATGAAGGAACTGCATACCCATGTAAAGGTATTGCCAGACTTCTCTTTGAAAGAGGTACATTTGCATATAAATAGTTTTGGAGTGAAATACTGCTGACAGATTGCCTTTAATATTTTTTTTTTTTTAATCAGTATATTGTTCGTTTGTTGCCCTTTAATAGTAGATTAGTTCATAATTACTGCTGCTACTTTCTGTTTATGGATGGCCTTAAAATATATTATGTGTCTACTGTTTTGTTTTTTTTTTCCGGTGACAACATTCAGAAGTATTTTCATGAAATGGACGAAGTTTTAGAATAAAAGAAAATTTATTGCATCACCTACAATTTTCAAAGAGGGGTGCTATGGACCACACTGTGTGTTTGAAGAAATTTACCAATATGTACTTGACCCGAATCTAAAGCAAATTTTATCTATATATAATACATGAATATATTAATACATAATGACTTATTAATTTGCAAACACTTGACTTTATATAAAGACAATAAAAATATATAATATATATTACCACAAAATTCAACAACATGGTGCATGGCAAGGTTATGTAATAATGTTGAAATAAGTTAAGGGTCACAGACAGCTCATTTTGGGATGCAAAAACATGAAACTGGATGTGCAGTAATTTTAAAACAAACTGAGTGTGTATCTGCAAGTCCAGGGAGTGCTGCCCATCTTCAGATGAATTCAATCCTGCTGATTCAACAAAATGTTTCATTGCATCCACTGGAGAAGTTTTCATTGTAAAAAACACAGAATTTTCAAAATCACTGTATGGAAGTTCTGGTTATTCCCTGTCAACAGGTAACTTTATATACTACCATCTTTGTTATCTCACATTAACAATAATTCGATTACAAATGTCGTGCTTACAATACAATAATCCTTTATGTTTATTACAATCAAGTACAGGCAGTCCTTGATTTATGAACTACGGTAAATTAATTTTGTAGGTTTGTTCTTATTCTGAATTAGTATTCTATTTTTAACAGGGCTTCCAAAAAACACATTAAAGAAATTATACTCTCCTCATCACTGACCTCTCCTGCTGTTCACTTCCTGCCGTTGGTCTCCTTCTTCACTATAGACTCGGACTTGTGGCCGTGTTCAGGCCTGAAAGGGCACTGTGTGTTATTATGTTAAAAAGTACATTGATTGCTTTACCTGACTTTACTCTGAAGGTACTGTCACACTTAGCGATGTACCAGCGATCCCGACCAGCGATATGACGCGGTCAGGATCGCTGGTACATCGCTAAGTGGTCGCTAGTGAGCTGCCACACAGGCAGATCTCACCAGCGACATAGCAGGGGTCAGGAGTCGCTACTTACCTGTCAGACGAGGCGATGAAGACGTCCTCCCGCCCGCGTCCACGCGTCGCTCGTCGGCGCCGCAGGAAGCTGACGACGAGAAACGGTCCAGGACGTTCTCGCGCGATCAGCGATAACCAGCGGGGGAGCCGGTCGGTGGTAAGTATCAGACATAGCGATATCGCTAGCAATATCGCTATAACGTCACAAAAACCCGTGACGTTATAGCGATATTGGTAGCGATATTGCTTAGTGTGACAGGCCCTTGAGACCTAGACGTGGTGGTAATCCTGGCCTATACTGAATAGGCCAGATATGCAGCGTGCAATAGCAGAAGGAATGAAGAGGACTGGAGAGGTGAGCAGTGTGTGGTGAGTTTTTATTGTTTTGATCAAATCTTGTTTGTAAGTCAAGGAATGCTTGTACACTTGCAAATTTCTTTAGACATATTGTGGATATTACATAATAATAATTCATTATTTTTGCTGCATTTGAACGCATTAAATAATTGGTTTCCAAATTATACATATTTAGGAAAATATATACTTTTTATTTCTTTACTAGGGAGAGGATCATTGTTTCCTTAAACAAAGGACAATAATACAAACAATCAAAAAAAAGGACTGCCCAGCCAAATTATACATGTATCATATAGCAAGTTTTCCTGAATTTAAGGTAAATAAAATTTAGAATTTTATATGTAATAAATACATATTCTAATTTAAAAAAAAAAAAGGAATTTTATATTATAATTTTGTACAAAAGGCCACCTTCAGATTATTTCACAGCTTTATTTGCATGGCAAGAAGTAGAATCTACACAAAGAAACCTATAATTTGAAAAATAAATTTGTTTTTTACTTACCACCTTTAGATATGCAAGACTTCACACTGTGTGTGGGATCCATTTCAACTGCTGAGTTGCAGTATAATATATGTTCATTTAGAGATAAATGGTACATAGGCAAGTTATAAAAACAAATGATAAATTTATTATCCATTAAAACATGTTCTGGTAGTCCATTACACCTTCTCTGATGCATATCCATTGCTGACTGCACCCTTAGTCATAGAGATCTAAATTTCCTTCTTATAAGTGGACGGACCATTTATTTCTTAAGGAACAGTAAGACCTATAATGGACCCGTCTCTGTTTGATCCATTAATGCTCATAAACTTGTCACTTTAAAATGTGTTTGAAAGGTGGTCAAATCTTCCTTTAAAAGGGGTTGTCCGGTGTAAACCAATAACTCTGTGTGCCTGCAGACTTATGAATCCCCCCAGCGTAGGCACTGTGCTCTGCAGGGATTCTTCAGTTCCTGTGCTGGGATTTGCGTGTACATATGTGTTATGTATACTCACAGTGAGAGGCCAACTAGTGGGCACGGCCTCGCTCCATACACTTGCGATGTATTCATAAGTCTGCAGTTACAGAGTGACTGCAGACTTATCAATTTAGAGAGGACAACCCCTGTAAAGGCCCCGTCTCACTAAGCGATCTCGGTAGCGATGTCACTGCTGAGTCACAACTTTTGTGACGTAACAGCGATCTCACCAGCGAGATCGCTGTGTGTGACAGCGATCAGCGAGCGGCCCCCCTGCCGGTATCGCTGATCGCTGGAAGAAACCTCTGGACATTTCTTTGGTCGCTGGTCTCCCGCTGGCCAGCACGCATCGCTGTGTGTGACAGGCGGGAGACCAGCGATCAGGTGTAAAAAATAATAAAAAAAATAAAAAATATAGTTATTCTCACCTTCCGACGTCCCGTTCAGCCATCCTGCCTCTCTCCACGCTCCGGCCCCAGTGATCTTTTGCACGAATGACCGCGAGACCTTGTTATCCCTTGAGACCGTGACATCTCGCGGTCATTCATGCAAAGGATCACTGGGACCGGAGCGTGGAGAGAGGCAGGATGGCTGCGCGGGACGTCGGATGGTGAGAATAACAATATTTTTTATTTTGATTCTATTTTTTACAGCGATGGCCAGCGATGCCGGGCGCTCGGCATCGCTGTGCTGATCGCTGGTGAAGCTGTCTGTGTGACAGCTCACCAGTGATCACATAGCGACTTACTAGCGATCCTGACACCTTGATATCGGTGTCGGGATCACTGGTAAGTCGCTTAGTGAGACGGGGCCTTAAGTCATAATTTATAAAAGTAAATATTTAAGCAGCATTAACAAATAAATATTTCACTTCACGTGAACAAATTACCACAGCACATTTTGGACTTTTCCAATTAGTAAAAATGTTTTTGGTTTTCTTGGGATTAATAATTTATTAAAAAATTGAACATGTGATAGTTTCCGGTGACAGCTGACCTTGCTAATCTCATGTCAGCCTTCCAGTTACAGACCTTGTCTTTAGAACACATTGTGAAGGTTGTCATTGTTACTGTACGTTTTTAAAAGATGTGCTTGTATAAAAAAAAAAGCTCTGATTTAAAAAAAAAAAAAAAATTAAAATTATTTGTTTTGGTTTTAACCCCTTACCTACAATTGACGTAATATTCCGTCCATGTGACCATGGACCTAATTACCATGGACGGAATATTACGTCATCGCGATCAGCGGTGCCCACGTGGTGAGCGCCGCTGATCGCGGCCGAGTGTCAGCTAATTATCATAGCTGACACCCGGCACAATGTGTCAGGGGCGGTCACGGACCGCCCCCGACACGTTAACCCCTTGCACACCACGATCAAACGCGATCGCGGTGTACCGGGGGTTAAAGGGGAGCATCGGCAGGGAGGGGGCTCCCTCCGTGCTTCCCTGAGCCCCCCACGGCATCGCAATGTGCAGCGCTGCTGCGGGGGGCTCTTTCCCTACAGGCCCCCGGATCCAAGATGGCGACGGGGGCCTGCAGGGAGCTGACTTCCTCACTGCCTGCAAAGCGCAGGCATGAGGAAGTCTGCAGCGATCTGTCACAGTGGTCTGTGATGTGACAGATCAGCGATCTGTCACAGGACAGTGATGTCCCACCTGGGACAAAGTAATAAAGTAAAAAAAAAAAAAGTGTTAAAAATAATTTTAAAAAAATGGCTAAATAAATTAGTAAAAAAAAAAAAAATATTCCCCAATAAATCCATTTTTTCAAAATAAAAAAAAACAAAAACAATAAAAGTACACATATTTGGTATCACCGCGTCCGTAATGACCTGCCCTATAAAACTGTCCCATTAGTTAACCCCTTTAGCGAACCCCTTAAAAAATAAAAATAAAAAACGAAGCAAAAAATAATGATTTATTATCATACCACCGAACAAAAAGTGCAATAACGCGCGATCAAAAAGACGCATATAAATATCCATGGTACCGCTGAAAACGTCATCTTGTCCCGCAAAAAACGAGCTGCCACACAGCATCATCCGCAAAAAAATAAAAAAATTATAGCTCGCAGAATAAAGCGATACAAAAATAATTATTTTTTATATAAAATTGTTTTCATTGCAAAAAACCAACAAAACATAAAAAAACGACCTAAATGAGGTATCGCTGTAACCGTACTGACCCGAAGAATAAAAACGCGTTATCAATTTTACCGCATGCAGAACGGTGTAAACGCACCCCCCAAAAGAAATTCATGAAACGCTGGTTTTTGTTCATTCTGCGTCCCAAAAATCGGAATAAAAAGCGATCAAAAAATGTCACGTGCCCGAAAATGGTACCAATAAAAACGTCAACTCGTCCCGCAAAAAATAAGACCTCACATGACTCAGTGGGTCAAAATACGGAAAAATTATAGCTCACAATATGTGGTGATGCAAAAACTATTTTTACAATAAAAAGCGTCTTTTAGCGTGCGACAGCCGCCAAACATAAAAACCGCCATAAATCGTAAATCAAACCCCCCGTTATAACCCCCTTAGTTAGGGAAAAATAATAAAACTAAAAGAAAATGTATTTATTTCCATTTTCCCGCTAGGGTTAGGGTTAGGGTTAGGGCTAGGGTTAGGGCTAGGGTTAGGGCTAGGGCTAGGGTTAGGGTTAGGGCTAGGGTTAGGGCTAGGGCTCAGATTAGGGTTAGGGGTGTGTTGAGGTTAGGGTTGGAGTTATAATTGGGGGTTTCCACTGTTTGGGCACATCAGGTGCTCTCCAAAGGCAACATGGCGTCTGATCTCAATTCCAGCCAATTCTGCGTTGAAAAAGTCAAATGGTGCTCCTTCCCTTCCAAGCTCTGCCATGTGCCCAAACAGTGTTTTACCCCCACATGTAGGGTATCAGCCTACTCAGGACAAATTACAAAACAACTTTTGGGGTCCAATTTCTCCTGTTACCCTTAGGAAAATAAAAAATTGGGGGCAAAAATATAATTTTGTGGAAAAAAATGTTTTTTTTATTTTCACGCCCAGGCGTTATAAACTTCTGTGAAGCACTTGGGGGTTCAAAGTGCTCTCCACACATCTAGATAAGCTCCGTGGGGGGTCTAGTTTCCAAAATGGGGTCACTTGTGGGGAGTTTCAATAGTTTAGGTACATCAGGGGCTCTCCAAACGCACATGACACCCGCATACCAATCCATCAAAGTCTGCATTCCAAAACGTCACTACTTCCCTTCCGAGCCCCGACGTGTGCCCATACAGTAGTTTTCTCCCACATATGAGGTATCAGCGTACTCAGGACAAATTGGACAACAACTTTTGGGGTCCAATTTCTCCTGTTACCCTTGGGAAAATAAAAAAATGGGGACTAAAAGATCATGTTTGTGGAAAAAATACGATTTTTTTATTTTCACGCCCGGACGTTATAAACTTCAGTGAAGCACTGGGGGGTTCAAAGTGCTCACCACACATCTAGATAAGTTCATTGGGGGGTATAGTTTCCAAAATGGTGTCATTTGTGGGGGGTTTCTACTGTTTTGGTACTTCAGGGGCTTTCCTAACGCGATATGGTGTCCGATCTCAATTCCAGCCAAAAACGTCAAATGGCGCTGCTTCCCTTCCGAGCTCTGCCATGCGCCCAAATAGTGGTTTACACCCACATGTGGGGTATCAGCGTACTCAGGATAAATTGCACAATATCTTTTAGGGTCCTGTTACTTTTGGAAAAATAAGAATTGAGGGTGAAAAGATCATTTTTGTGGAAAAAATATGATTTTTTAATTGTACTGCTGTACGTTATAAACTTCTGTGAAGCCCTTGGGGGTTCAAAGTTCTCACCACACATCTAGATAAGTTCCTTGGGGGGTCTAGATTCCAAAATGGTGTCATTTGTGGGGGGTTTCCACTGTTTTGGTACATCAGGGGTTTTCCAATCGCGACATGGTGTCCGATCTCAATTCTAGCCAAAAACGTCAAATGGCGCTGCTTCCCTTCCGAGCTCTGCTATGCGCCCAAATAGTCATTTACACCCACATATGGGGTATCAGCGTACTCAGGACAAATTGCACAATAACTTTTAGGGTCCTGTTACCCTTGGAAAAATAAAAATTGGGGGTGAAAAGATCATTTTTGTGGAAAAAATATGATTTTTTAATTGTACCGCTGTACGTTATAAACTTCTGTGAAGCCCTTGTGGGTTCAAAGTTCTCACCACATATCTAGATAAGTTCCTTGGGGGGTCTAGTTTCCAAAATGGGGTCACTTGGGGGGTTTCCACTGTTTAGGTACATCAGGAGCTCTCCAAACGCGACATGGCGTCCGATCTGAATTCCAGCCAATTTTGCATTGAAAAAGTCAAACGGCGCTCCTTCCCTACTGAGGTCTGCCATGCGCCGAAACAGTGGTTCCCCCCCACATATCAGGTATCAGCGTACTCAGGACAAATTGCACAATAACTTTTGCAGTCCAATTTCTCCTGTTACCCTTGGTAAAATAAAGAAAATTGAACCTGAAGTATTTTTTTTGTGAAAAAAAGTTAAATGTTCATTTTTTTTTAATATTCAAAAAATTCCTGTGACGCACCTAAAGGGTTAATAAACTTCTTGAATGTGGTTTTAAGCACCTTAAGGGGTGCAGTTTTTAGAATGGTGTCACTTTTGGGTATTTTCTATCATATAGACCCCTCAAAGTGGCTTCAAATGTGAAGTGGTCCCTAAAAATAAAATGGTGTTGCAAAAATGAGAAATCGCTGGTCAATTTTTAACCCTTATAACTTCCTAACAAAAAAAAATTTTGGTTCCAAAAATGTGCTGATGTAAAGTAAACATGTGGGAAATGTTATGTATTAAGTTTTTTGTGTGCCGTATCGCTGTGATTTAAGGGCATAAAAATTCAAAGTTGGAAAATTGCGAAATTTTCAAAATTTTCACCAAATTTCCGTTTTTTTCACAAATAAACGCAAGTTATTTGAATGCAATTTTACCACTAACATGAAGTACAATATGTCACGAGAAAACAATGTCAGAATCACTGGGATCCATGATAGCGTTCCAGAGTTATGACCTCATAAAGGTACAGTGGTCAGAATTGTAAAAATTGGCCCGGGAGTTAACGTGCAAACCACCCTTGGTAGTGAAGGGGTTAAGATTGGTCAGAACCCGAAAAAAGACGAAAAATGGCATCTAAAAAAATAAAGCGTTCACTTGAAAAGCATTGTGATAAACTTGCACTTATACACACTTATACAGTCAAGTTGCCAAATATAACGGATCATCAAAATCATGCTACAAGTGGAGAGGTAAACAATTCAAAGTCTATGTTTTACCATAAAATATACATGTGATATTATATATGATGCAATATTTTTCTTTTAATTATGTGCAAATTTCCTTGATTTAAGATTGCAAACATCAGAGAAAAGGTGGATCAAAGAGTTCGCAAGAAAGTAATAGAGCTATACAGAGGGGGATTAAGAACAGTCAGCGATATAATGATACAACTAAATTCCTTTGTATCAAAAGATTTGTTTTGTGATGGTGAAGTCCCTGAAATCTCTAGAAGAAGGTTCTATCCAACAAGGAAAGACATTGGAAATATTATCGTAAATTTGAAGCAAGATAATCGAAATTCTTTATTAGATCAAGAAAACATTAGAAAATTGGTAAATCAGTGGGAAAAGCAGATGCCAGAAGACAATTTTTTTTAAGAGAAAATACCACCACCGATGAGAAATGTGATCAGCAAACGTTTTTATTTTGCTACCAAGCACATTGGCAGAGAAAAATCTTGAGGATGTATGGAAACATAGTCCTTTTGGATGCCACCTACAGGACTACTCGATATGCATTGCCATTATACTTCCTCTGTGTAAGATCCAATGTGTGTTACTTGATAGTTGGAGCTTTTGTTACACAAGAAGGAGACATCAGAATGCATCCAAGAGGCACTGCATATTTTTCATTCATGGAACCCTGATTGGAAGCCAGATAGCTTCATGGTGGATTTTTGCTATGAAGAAATCAATGCACTTGCTAAAATATTTCCAGGTAAGAAATGCATATAACTTTACAGTTTAAAGTTTGTAGAATTTATGTGTTTAATTACTGTATCTTATATAGGTAATGTTTTTTTTTCTTCACAGAAATTGTATATTGAGAAAGTTTCCTTACAGTAGGTCATGAATATTTGATTAGCTGGGTTCACATCACACTATTTAAGCAACAGATTCCACAGCACAAACACAGGCTGATAGGTAATACAGATTGTGAGCCCCCATGGGGACAGCGATGATGATGTCTGTAAAGCGCTGAGGAATATTTAAATTAAATAATTATTAAATAAATAAATAATACATATATCCATAGATATATACATGTTTATTAATGAACAATATGTTTCATTAAAAAAAAAATAGAAAAAAAAAATGGCATGGGCTCCCGTGACATTTTACAGTCATATGTAAAAGTTTGGGCACCCCTATTAATATTAACCTTTTTTCTTTATAACAATTTTGTTTTTTGCAACAGCTATTTCAGTTTCATATATCTAATAACTGATGGACTCAGTTATATTTCTTGATTCAAATGAGGTTTATTGTACTAACAGAAAATGTGCAATCTGCATTTAAACAAAATTTGACCGATGCAAAAGTATGGGTACCCTTATCATTTTCTTGATTTGAACACTCCTAACTACTTTTTACTGACTTCCTGAAGCACTAAATTGATTTTGTAACCGCATTGAGCTTTGAACTTCATAGCCAGGTGTATCCAATCATGAGAAAAAGGTATTTAAGGTGGCCACTTGCAAGTAGTTCTCCTATTTGATTCTCCTATGAAGAGTGGCATCATGGGCTCCTCAAAACAACTCTCAAATGATCTGAAAACAAAGATTATTCAACATAGCTTTTCAGGGGAAGGACACAAAAAGTTGTCTCAGAGATTTAACCTGTCCGTTTCCACTGTGAGGAACAGAGTAAGGAAATGGAAGAACACAGGTACAGTTCTTGTTAAGCCCAGAAGTGGCTGGCCAAGAAAAATATCAGAAAGGCAGAGAAGAAGAATGGTGAGAACAGTCAAGGACAATCCACAGACCGCCTCCAAAGACCTGCAGCATCATCTTGCTGCAGATGGTGTCACTGTGCATCGGTCAACAATACAGCGCACTTTGCACAAGGAGAAGCTGTATGGGAGAGTGATGCGAAAGAAGCCGTTTCTGCAAGCATGCCACAAACAGAGAAACCTGAGGTATGCAAAAGCACATTTGGACAAGCCAGTTACATTTTGGAAGAAGGTCCTGTGGTCTGATGAAACAAAGATTGAGTTGTTTGGTCATACAAAAAGGCGTTATGCATGGAGGCTAAAAAACACAGCATTCCAAGAAAAAAACTTGCTACCAACAGTAAAATTTGGTGGAGGTTCCATCATGCTTTGGGGCTGTGTGGCCAATGCCGGCACCGGGAATCTTGTTAAAGTTGAGGGTCGCATGGATTCAACTCAGTATCAGCAGATTCTTGACAATAATGTGCAAGAATCAGTGACGAAGTTGAAGTTACGCAGGGAATGGATATTTCAGCAAGACAATGATCCAAAACACCGCTCCAAATCTACTCAGGCATTCATGCAGAGGAACAATTACAATGTTCTGGAATGGCCATCCCAGTCCCCAGACCTGAATATCATTGAACATCTGTGGGATGATTTGAAGCGGGCTGTCCATGCTCGGCGTTCATCAAACTTAACTGGAATTGTTTTGTAAACAGGAATGGTCACAAATACCTTCATCCAGGATCCAGGAACTGATTAATAGCTACAGGAAGCGACTATAGGCTGTTATTTTTGCAAAAGGAGGGTCTACGAAATATTAATGTCACTTTTATATTGAGGTGCCCATACTTTTGCACCGGTCAAATTTTGTTAAAATGCAGATTGCACATTTTCTGTGAGTACAATAAACCTCATTTGAATCCAGATATATAACTGAGTCCATCAGTTATTAGATATATGGAACTGAAATAGCTGTTGCAAAAACCAAAATTGTTATAAAGAAAAAAGGTTAACATTAATAGGGGTGCCCAAACTTTAACATATGACTGTATGCACCAGAGGGGGAAAGCCGACGGCCGTGGGCCAATATTTGTAGCCTGGGAAGGGGGTAATACCCATGGCCCCTTCCCAGGCTATGAATATCAGCCCGCAGCTGTCTGCATAGCCTTTACTGGCTATTAAAATATGGTGACACCCAAAAAAAGATGACATGGAGTACCCCTATATTTTATAGCCAGAAAGGCTTCGCAGACAGCTGCGGGCTGATATTCATAGCCTAGGAAGGGGCCATAGATATTAGCCCCCCTGGCTACAAATACCATCCCGAAGCCGCCCCAGAAATGGCGCATCTCTAAAATGCGCCAATTCTGGCACTTAGCCCCTCTCTTCCTACTCCCGTGTAGCTGTTGGATATGGGGTAATAAAGGGATAATGTCACCTTGCTATTGTAAGGTGACATTAAGCCTGGTTAATAATGGAGAGACGTCAATAAGACATCTATCCATTATTAATATTTTGAAAGGGTTAAGAAAAACACATAAGAATAAAGCCTTTTAATGAAATAAAGCACAACATGGTTTTGCTACTTTTAATGCACTCCCAGATCCAGGCGACGCTCTTGGTCTCCTAGAATAAAACGTAAAAAAATTAACTAACCGTATACTCCCTGTCCAACGCAGTCCACTTAATAACGAGTGTCCGACGACGATCTCCCCTATAGAACAGACACTTTATTGTCAAACTACTGTTTTCTCTTTTTAAATCATAATGACAACCAAAAACATCCAAGTGACCCTGATCAAAAGTTCCCATACCCCATTTCTTAATACCGTGTAATGTCCCCTCTAACATCAATGACAGCTTGAAGTCTTCTGTGGTAGTTGTGGATGAGGTTTTTTTTATATTCTCGGGTGGTAAAGCTGCCCACTCTTCTTGGCAAAAAGCCTCCAGTTCATGTACCTTCCTTTGCTGTCTAGCATGAACAGCGCGCTTGAGATCTCCCCAGAGTGGCTCGATGATATTGATGTCGGGACACTGAGATGGACACTCCAGAACCTTCACTTTGTTCTGCTCTAGCCAATGACAGGTCGACTTGGCCTTGTGTTTTAGGTTGTTGTCATGTTGGAACGTCCAAGTACGTCCCATGAGCAGCTTCCGGGCTGATGAGTGCAAATTTTCCTCCAGTATTTGCTGATAATGTGCTGCATTCATCTTTCCTTCAACTTTTAACAGGTTTCCTGTGCCTTTGTAGCTCACACATCCACAAAACATCAGCGATCCACCTCTGTGCTTTAGGAATGGTGTTCCTTTCATCCAAGGCCTTGTTGAGTTCAAGTTAAATTTTGGTCTCATCACTCTATCACAGTAGTTTGACAATAAATGGCTTCACCCAACCAATAACCATGAGTGGAGAAAAAATTTTGTTTTGTGATCATTCATATTCTCTGAAGCAAGGTCAAGAATGGAAAATTTATGCTGGGGTATGCAAACATTTTAGCACAACTGTATCATATCTAAATATAAATATATATATATATTAGTATATACATACATACATACTATACATAAAATAACTTGTGCATCACAGAGGAAGAGATTGTGTTTGTTTGTTTTTTGAGTTTTTATTAATATTTTTATTTTTCCTTTACACTTTAGATGCAAGCATTATGTTATGCGATTTTCACAGAGAAAAGGCATGGACAGAGTGGGTGAAAAAAAACGATCATGATGTGTCAAAGCATCAGAAGGAAATTTTGAGGATGCTTCGCAATATTGCTTATGCAGACACAATAGAATGTTTCAAGAAGGCATTGAAAAATGTTCAGACGAGTGACATTTGGAAGAAAAAAACCCAGTTTCAGCAGTGGTTTTCAACAAAATGGCTGTCAGCTCAAAAGGTTATACTTTGTCAAAAATCTTTACTTATTGGTGACATGAGGACGTGTTTACTTGACTTACGCTGCACCCAATGTCTCACAAAAGGCAAACTCATAGAGTTATACACATTATGCTCAATTTCCTACACTGAGTAAAATAAAAAATTTTGTTATCTATAGGAATTGGTCATAGTGCAACTTTAATTTTACATGGCCTTTTGGAAAAGGAAAGCAGTACTGTTATAACTTATAACAAAAACCCATTTTTGCAGGTTTGGACAGTTTAAATGGAACATGTCAGGTCCCCCATGCCCTCCAAACCAGCAGCATTACCATATGTATGAGTAAATTCCCGGCCTAACCAGCCCTGTATAACTTAATTCTGTTGAATCAATATCTAATAAAAGCATTTATAATGCAAATATTTCTTATGATTAATAGGGCTTTGACTAGTCAACGAGGCATTAGTTGCCACAGACTAGTCAGCCCTGTTTTCACTTTATCACGCACCTGTGGGCGTGATAACATAATTTTCACTATTCAATGTCATAGCCAGCTGATGCAAATCTCTCGCAGGCGCGCCTCTTATTTTGGCAGAGTCACTGTGTCTCTGAAGCCAGGGGTACGCTTCACAGCTTCAAAGGCGCTACACGCATGGCTGGAAGTTAACAAGAAACCACTTCTAAATTAACGGTCATGTGCAGTGTGCCTTTAAAGCCGGGTAGTGTACACCCTGCTACAGAGACACAGTGATGCTGTTGAAATGAGCAGCGCACCTGTGCGAGATTTGCATCAGCTGGAGATGATTTCGGCTCGTGCAAATTATGTTATCACGCCCACAGGTGCGTGATAAAATGAAAAGAGGGCTGATTAGTCTGGGGAGCTAACGTCCCGGGACTAGTCAAAACCATAATAGTCATAAGAAAAATGGACATTATAAATGCTTTTATTACAAAATTATTTAACTGAATTACGTTATACAGGGCTGGATAGGCAGGGCATTGTATAAACAAATTTGGCACATTATCTAGGCAGCAGTTTGTCCTTTATCACATCTACTCAAATATTTTATGTTTGACACTTTTATTTGTAATCAACACATCTGCTTCAATATTTGAGTGTTCCTGTTCTGTCAAATATTCCCGCCCCTTATGATGTAGCATAAATGGATAGGATTAGATACAACTATATTTCACTCTTAAATACTGTCATTTGCACTCCCCTGCTTTAACATTTGTTTACTGTTTCCTCCCCTGCCCAGGAGCTGTGGTATGATCAGACCATGCTCCTGTACGGTCAGACACAGCCATTACACAGTACACAGCAGGGGCACATGTATAAGATTTTCTCAGCACAGGAGCATTGTATATGACATCCGATTGTGGAAATTATTATTACAAGATGTACAAATTAAAATATAGTAAGTTGGTTGGGAAAATGACTTTACCAAAATACATTTATTTGGCATTTTATGTTACACTTTTAATCTTTAATAGTGATGTGCCAACAGTTATTTTCAATAGTTGTATATATGGCAAATCTTGGGAGCGTAGTTAGTACAACAGCTGTCAGAGTAAAATATTATTAACACAGTTATTTAAAGAGAAATACTTAAATCAAGTCACACATTCTTCTATTATTTAAGTGGTTGAACATCCAAGAGCATTGCAGCCCGACATTATATGTATGATATAGCTGATGTCTAATACAGAATGCACTGCACCTTGTTAGCACAGGAACTACAGGGTGGGCCATTTATATGGATACAAGTTAATAAAATGGGAATGGTTGGTGATATCAACTTCCTGTTTGTGGCACATTAGTATATGCGAGGGGGGAAACTTTTCAAGATGGGTGGTGACCATGGCGGACCTTTTGAAGTCATCCATTTTGGATCCAACTTTATTTTTTCCAATGGGAAGAGGGTCATGTGACACATCAAACTTATTGACAATTTCACAAGAAAAAACAGTGATGTGCTTGGTTTTAATGTAACTTTATTCTTTCATGAGTTATTTACAAGTTTATGACCACTTATAAAATGTGTTCAAAGTGCTGCCCATTGTGTTGGATTGTCAATGCAACCGACTTCTCTCACTTTTGACACACTGATAGCAACATCGCAGAAGAAATGCTAGTCTAAGGGGGTCAGATTCCTTGTAGGAATGCTCGGACCTGACACCCATAGTGTGGTCGTGCACCATCTTGCTGGAAAATCTCAGGGAACGTGCCATCTTCAGTGCACAAAGAGGGCAACACATCATCATGAAGAAATTTCAGATATCCAGTGGCATTGAGGTTTCCATTGATGAAGAATGGCCCCACTATCTTTGTATCCCATATACCACACCATACCATCAATTATGGGTGTCAGGTCCGAGCATTCCAAAATGAACAGTTTCATGGAAAGTGGATTCGTCATCGTGGGCTAGTAGAATGGCTGCCAAGGTCTCCCGATCTGACCCCATTAGACTTTTAGCATTGAGGTCATGTGAAGGCAATTGTCTATGTTGTGAAGATACGAGATGTGCTGCATCTGAAACAATGGATACTGGAAGCCTGTGCTAGCATTTCTTCTGCGGTGTTGCTATCAGTGTGTCATGAGTGGGAGAAGAGGGTTGCATTGACCATCTAGCACAATGGGCAGCATTTTGAACACATTTTAGAAGTGGTCATAAACTTGTAAATAAATCATGAAAGAATAAAGTTATGTTAAAACCAAGCACACCATTGTTTTTATTATGAAATTCTCAATAAGTTTGATGTGTCACATGACCCTCTTCCCATTGAGAAAAATAAAGTTGGTTCCAAAATGGCCGCCTTCAAAATGGTCACCACCCATCTTGAAAAGTTTCCCCCCTCCCATATACTAATGTGCCACAAGCAGGAAGTTGATATCACCAACCATTCCCATTTTATTTAGGTGTATCCATATCAATGGCCCACCCTGTATATTAATATAGAAATGTTTGCATTGAAGCGGACAAAAATTTTGCACAATTGACTGCTTCAGAAACAAATGTTTAAAATAATGTATCACAGGGTCCGCACACTAAATAATGTGTTTATTAACACTAATTTTCTGTTTCATATCTTCTACACAGATGTGGGCACATGTGTTTCGAACTAAAAATGTGCAATTCCGAATTACAACTAATAATGGAATAGAAAGGCAGCATGAAACCTTAACCCTTTCACTACCAAGGGTGGTTTGCACGTTAACTACCGGGCCAATTTTTACAATTCTGACCACTGTCCCTTTATGAGGTCATAACTCTGAAACGCTTCCGTGGATCCCGGTGATTCTGACATTGTTTTCTCGTGACATATTGTACTTCATGCTAGTGGTAAAATTTCATTCATATAACTTGCGTTTATTTATGAGAAAAACGGAAATTTGGCGAAAATTTTGAAAATTCCGCAATTTTCCAACTTTTAATTTTTATGCCCTTAAATCACAGAGATATGGCACACAAAAAAGTTAATAAGTAACATTTGCCACATGTTTACTTTACATCAGCACAATTTTGGAACCAAAATTTTTATTTGTTAGTAAGATATAAGGGTTAAAAGTTGACCAGCGATCTCTCATTTTTGCAACACCATTTTATTTTTAGGGACCACATCACATTTGAAGCCACTTTGAGGGGTCTATATGATAGAAAATACCCAAAAGTGACACCATTCTAAAAACTGCACCCCTTAAGGTGCTTAAAACCACATTCAAGCAGTTTATTAACCCTTCAGGTGCGCCACAGGAATTTTTTGAATATTTAAAAAAATTAACATTTAACTTTTTTTCACAAAAAAAATTACTTCAGGTTCAATTTTTTTTATTTTACCAAGTGTAACAGGAGAAATTGGACTGCAAAATGTATTGTGCAATTTGTCCTGAGCACGCTGATACCTGATATGTGGGGGGAACCACTGTTTCGGCGCATGGCAGAGCTCAGAAGGGAAGGAGCGCCGTTTGACTTTTTCAATGCAAAATTGGCTGGAATTCTGATCGGACGCCATGTCGCGTTTGGAGAGCCCCTGATGTACCTAAACAGTGGAAACCCCCCACAAATGACCCCATTTTGGAAACTAGACCCCCCAAGGAACTTATCTAGATGTGTGGTGAGAACTTTGAACCCCCAAGTGCTTCACAGAAGTTTATAACGCCCAGGCGTGAAAATAACAAAAAAATTTTTTTCCACAAAAATATTTTTGCCCCCAAATTTTTATTTTCCTAAGGGCAACAGGAGAAATAGGACCCCAAAAGTTGTTTTGCAATTTGTCCTGAGTAGGCTGATACCCCATATGAGGGGGTAAAACACTGTTTGGGTGCATGGCAGAGCTTGGAAGGGAAGGAGCACCATTTGACGTTTTCAACGCAGAATTGGCTGGAATTGAGATCAGATGCCATGTTGCGTTTGGAGAGCACCTGATGTGCGCAAATAGTGGAAACCCCCAATTCTAACCCTAACCCTAGCCCTAACCCTAGCCCTAACCCTAACCCTAGCCCTAACCCTAATGGGAAAATGGAAATAAATACATTTTTTTAATTTTATTATTTTTCCCTAACTAAGGGGGTGATAACGGGGGGTTTGATTTACTATTTATGGCGGTTTTTATGTTTGACAGCTGTCGCACGCTAAAAGACGCTTTTTATTGTAAAAATAGTTTTTGCATCACCACATATTGAGAGCTATAATTTTTCCATATTTTGACCCACCGAGTCATGTGAGGTCTTATTTTTTGCAGGACGAGTTGACGCTTTTATTGGTATCATGTTCGGGCATGTGACATTTTTTGATCGCTTTTTATTTCGTTTTTTGGGACGCAGAATTTACAAAAACCAGCGTTTCATGAATTTCTTTTGGGTGGTGCGTTTACGCTGTTCCGGGTGCGGTAAAATTTATAAGGCGGTTTTATTCTTCGGGTCAGTACGGTTACAGCGATACCTCATTTAGGTCGTTTTTTATGTTTTGGCGCTTTTATGCAATGAAAACAATTTTATATAAAAAATAATTATTTTTGCATCACTTTATTCTGCGAGCTATAACTTTTTTATTTTTTCGCTGATGATGCTGTATGGTGGCTCGTTTTTTGCGGGACAAGATGACGTTTTCAGCGGTACCATGGATATTTATATGCGTCTTTTTGATCGCGCGTTATTGCACTTTTTGTTCGGCGGTATAATAATAAATCATTATTTTTTGCTTCGTTTTTTATTTTTATTTTTTAAGAGGTTCGCTTAAGGGGTTAACTATTGGGACAGTTTTATAGGGCGGGTCGTTATGGACGCGGCGATACCAAATATGTGTACTTTTACTGTTTTTTGTTTTTTTTATTTCCAAAAAATGAATTTATTGGGGAATATTTTTTATTTTTTTTTTTTAATTTATTGGGCGATTTTTTAAAAATTATTTTTACACTTTTTTTTATTTTTTTTTTACTTTATTACAATGTCCCAGGGGGGACATCACTGTCCTGTGACAGATCGCTGATCTGTCACATCACAGATCACTGTGACAGATCAGCGATCTGTCACAGGCACTGCACAGGCTTCCTCATGCCTGCGCTTTGCAGGCACTGAGGAAGCCAGCTTCCTGCAGGCCCCCGTCGCCATATTGGATCCGGGGACCTGCAGGAAAGGAGTCCCCCCGCAGCAGCGCTGCACATTGCGCTGCCGTGGGGGGCTCAGGGAAGCACGGAGGGAGCCCCCTCCCTGCCGATGCTTCCCTTTAACCCCCGGTACACCGCGATCGTGTTTGATCGCGGTGTGCAAGGGGTTAACGTGTCGTGCACATTGTGCCGGGTGTCAGCTATGATAATTAGCTGACACTCGGCCGCGATCAGCGGCGCTCACCACGTGGGCGCCGCTGATCGCGATGACGTAATATTCCGTCCATGGTAATTAGGTCCATGGTCACATGGACGGAATATTACGTCAATTGTAGGTAAGGGGTTAAAACATGCATATCTGCGTGGTTACCGAAACTGCACACTTGGCGAATTAATAGAAGTACTTACGTCACGTTTCTTTCCAGAGAATTATAAAAAGTAAGATTATTGTTTATTAAATGCAAAGTATTTACACTATGAGGCTGTTTGCCCATAAAGTGTTTTTTAAGCATTTCCACAGCTGCAAATCAGCAGTGGAAATGCTTAAAAAATGCTTGTAAAGAGGTCCCCCATGTTCATCAATGCAAATCCGCACGTGCTGTGCACATGTTGGTGAAATTTCAGCTGCATATTCGCATTGGGTAAAAATCCACAGCATGTCCATTTATTTGGCCGAATTGCGGCGTTTACGCCACCTTTCACTTGCATTGAACCGCACAATATCCGCATGACTCCATGTACACACTCGGATATTGTGCGTTTCAATATGCATATGGTACCTGGGTCTGGGGAAGATACTCTCCTCCAGGCCTGGGTACCATTGTATCTGCATTAAAAATAGAATTTAAAAAAAAAAAAATTATTCTCACCTTTGATTGTCCTGCTCTGCTCCTGATGTCTGTGTTGTCCATCGCTGATCTGTTTAAGGACCTGTCGTCACATTATTTAGTCACATGACCGGTGGTAGCGAGACCGGTCACATGACTAAATGACGTCACAACAGGCCGTTCAGCTCTGGAGCCACAGACACCGGGAGCATAGCGAGGCGACGTAAGGTTAGAAGAATTTTTTTTTATTAATATTATTATTTTTTACATTCTTTCTTTTACTATTGATGCTGCATAGGCAGCATCAATAGTAAAAAGTTAGTCACACTTGTCAAGCATAGTGCTTGTGTGACCAACCTGTCAATCACTTTTCCAAGTGATGATAAAAATCGCGTGGAAAAGAGCTTGACAACCCGCATTCGAAATTGCATGTAACAACGCTCACAAAATGCTTTTTTTGGCAGAAAAAATGCATGTGAATTATGTATGCGTCTTTCCCGCCAGGGAGATGCATACATGCTGTTGAAAAATCTGCAGCATTTCTGCATCGTGGGCACATAGCCTAAGAGAAGAAATGTTGGTAAACATTCCCAGAACTGCAAAGTAACTTTAATGGAAATGTGTAATTGGTCGATTTAATTTTTAAAATACAACAATATTATGCCAACATATACTAGAATATATTATTCTACTAATATCTACTTTCTTGTCAGGTACATACAACTAAATGTCCAAGGTTCGGAACATTATAGAAAATTTCGGGAGGACCTGCCACCATTCATAAAAAACAGGCCCAGAGATTTTGTTAAACATTCTGACAAGGTGGACAAGCGACCTAACTGAAGAAAATGTAACTTCTTTAAATGAGAACACTGGCACATTTTCTGTCAAGAGTGAATCTATTTTGGAAAAAAAGCATACAGTGATGTTAGGGGGAGACTACCCCTCATGTACATGCATGGATTGGAAAAAATACCTATGGCCATGCAAACACATGTGTGTGATTTTGCGTTTATCACTGTGGCACTGGGAAAATATTAACTCACTATACACAGAAAATGCATCATTTGTGTTAGACAAGGACTGCATCTTTTCAAATAATAAACTGGAAAACACAGAACACCATGACACTGACCAAACATCACTGTGTGATCCAGTACAAGAAATACATCCCTTACCCCTTCGCAGAAGAAATACAAAAACACAGTTAAAAATAAAATGTGTCCAAAACTTCCGAAAGGTTATAGACCTTATATATTTAATTGAGGAGCCAGACCAACTTAACGAATTAATTCAGAATGGTGAAGAGATTTAAAAAAAAATAAAATGTTATGTGCCAAAAGATCATGGGTACCGATCATTCAGTCTCCAAAACAAGAAAGAAGAAAAGAGATAAAGCCGCTGCCAACCAGAAAATACGGAAAGTCCAAGGTACCAGGAGCAAAGAGATTTGGACAGCAAGCTGAGGCACAAAAACTTGACATTTGGACAACTACAACTGAATCTGCTCAAAAATTTATGGATGAAAAAACAGTCTCTAAATCCGGGAAATGGATTTTGGTTCATGGCATAAAACTCTCCAGCCAAGACAGACAAGAGGTCTGTGATGGTAAATGGTTGCATGATAACTTGATTAATGTATGCCAGTACTTAATATCGAAACAACATCCAACAATTGGTGGTTTCTTGGATACATTAATTTTATCACACAGCAGCATTGATGTTATGAAAGTGGACCACATGCTTTAGAGTCATCACTTACAGTTGTGGCCAAAAGTATTGACACCCCAGCAATTCTGTCAGATAATACTCAGTTTCTTCCTAAAAATGATTGCAAACACAAATTCTTTGGTATTATTATCTTCATTTAATTTGTCTTAAATGAAAAAACACAAAAAGAATTGTCCTAAAGCCAAATTGGATATAATTCCACACCAAACATAAAAAAGAGGGTGGACAAAAGTATTGGCACTGTTCGAAAAATCATGTGATGCTTCTCTAATTTGTGTAATTAACAGCACCTGTAACTTACCGGTGGCACCTAACAGGTGTTGGCAATAACTAAATCACACTTGCAGCCAAGTGACATGGATTAAAGTTGACTCAACCTCTGTCCTGTGTCCTTGTGTGTACCACATTGAGCATGGAGAAAAGAAAGAAGACCAAAGAACTGTCTGAGGACTTGAGAAACCAAATTGTGAGGAAGCATGATGTCACGTCGGCGGCGGTAGCCGCCGCCGTTCCAGCAACGGCGGGGCCCGCCGCCTTTACTTACCTGCGCTCGCCGCGCCGCTCTGTGCCCGCCTCCTCTTCCTTCTCCTCCGTCCAGCGTGTGCCGGCTTCCTGCGGGCGCCTTAGGCCGCGGGCGCGCGCTCTGCAGATCCTTTAACCCTGCAGCGCCGCCCAGCGGTCTGAGCGCCCAATCAGCCGACTTCTGCAGGGTATATCAGGCGTCTCCAACATGGTGGAGACGCCTGATTATCGTGTGGACTTCCGTGCGGTATCCTGGCCTGGGTGTTTAGGGGTTTCTCCCCTTCTCACTCCTTACATTCCTCTGCCCAGTCCTGTACTCCGTGCCTCTGCCCAGTCCTGTACTCCGTGCCTCTGCCCAGTCCTGTACTCCGTGCCTCTGCTCCGTCCTGTACTCCGTGCCTCTGCCCAGTCCTGTACTCCGTGCCTCTGCCCAGTCCTGTACTCCGTGCCTCTGCCCAGTCCTGTACTCCGTGCCTCTGCTCCGTCCTGTACTCCGTGCCTCTGCTCCGTCCTGTACTCCGTGCCTTCGTCCTGTGCTCCAGTGCCCAGTCCTACACTCCGCTGCCCAGTCCTGTGCTTCGTGTCTCCGTCCCGCACTCCGTGTCTCCATCCTGTACTCCGTGCCTTCGTCCTGTGCTCCAGTGCCCAGTCCCACACTCCGCTGCCCAGTCCTGTGCTTCGTGTCTCCGTCCCGCACTCCGTGTCTCCATCCTGTACTCCAGTGCCCAGTCCTATACTCCAGTTCTCAGTCCGGCACCCTCCACTCAGTCCTTCGAGCCGCCCCTCTTGATTCTAGCAGTCGCGGTATCTGTCTTCTGAGGGTCTGCCCCTAACGGCCCCTGTATAGGGGTCGGCACCACCTGGCGCGCTCACCCCTGGGAGCTCCAGTGCCGCGATCCAGAGGGTCCACTCTCGGACGTAACCTATCTTGTTATCTCAGCATACGTCACAGCATAATCAGGCCATGGACCCTGCTAGCGCCTCAGCGGCCACCCAAAAAGAATTGCTCTTTTTGCGTGAAAATCAGACTAGAATAATGTCTTTTATGAAGTCCATGGACACCCGCCTTTCCGCCTTACAAACCACCGACCCGGGGAACGCCCCGTTGCTAGCAGGACTCCAGCAGGAGCTCGCGCAGCAGCGTGACGCCCAATCCCACATTCTTAGCTACATGGCGTCCGTGGACGACCGACTCCAATCGCTACAGTCCTCTGCTGCCGCTTCTGCCCTACCTCGGGATCCCCTATCCCATCCTCCACCACGCTTGGGGAAACCTCCCAGGTTTAGCGGTGACCCCAAGTTGTGTCGGGGTTTTTTGAAACAGTGCCGTTTGCACTTCGAGCTCCTGCCTCAGCAATACCCCTCGGATCGGGCCAAGGTAGCTTTCATTGTGTCCCATTTAGAGGGAGAGGCCTTAGCCTGGGTAAATCCCCTCTGGGAGAGACATGACCCGGTGGTATCTAGCATCCACAACTTCCTGGATACTTTTCCCAGGGTATTTGATGAGCCTGGCCGTGTGGCCTCCACCACGGAGGCTCTTTTCAATCTTCGCCAAGGCTCCCTCACCGTCGGTCAATATGCTATCCGCTTCCGCACCCTGGCCTCTGAACTGGGGTGGAATAACGAGGCTTTGGTTGGGGCCTTTCGGAGGGGACTCTCGGGTAAAATAAAGGATGAGCTGGCTGGCCGGGACACCCCTACCACTCTGGAGGATCTCATATCCCTAGCTACCCGTATTGATTTACGGTTCCAGGAACGCTCCCGGGAGTCAGTTAGGGAGAAGAGATCTTTTCGGTTATACCAGGCGCCCATTCCCCGCTCTCCAGCGTCTTCCAGTAATTCCACTCCTGAGCCCATGCAAGTAGACCGTGTGAGGTTGTCAGAGCAGGAACGCAGGGAGAGAAGGACACAGGGCCTTTGCCTTTATTGTGGCGGGGCTAACCATTTTGTGCGCTTGTGCCCAGTGCGGCCGGGAAACGCCTCCGCCTAGGCCAGGTAAGAGAGGCCTCCCTAGGTGACACCGATTCCTCTCTACCCCTTACTATTTCGGCTTTAATTGTTTCAGGTCAGGAGCACAGATCTGTGGAGGCGTATGTGGACTCGGGTGCGGCTGGTAACTTCATCCGGCTCAAGGAAGTGGACCAGCTGCGAATTCCGGTTGTGACGTTAGAGAGTCCGTGCTCCATCGCTTCCGTGGATGGCAAACCGCTACCTGAACCTATCACCATGGTCACTCTTGAGGTGGAGATACAAGTTGGAGCTCTTCACCGAGAAAAAATCGCCTTTTATGTTTTGCCCAGTTTGTCTCATGCCGTGCTCCTCGGCTTACCCTGGCTTCGTCTACACGAGCCCGTTCTAGACTGGCATTCCGGGGAGATCCTCCGTTGGGGACACTTCTGCCATAAACGCTGTCTGTTGCCGGTATCTCGCCCCAGTCCGCAGCAAGCTCCTATCGATCTTCCTGGGCTTCCTACGGCTTACCACTCGTTTGCCGACGTCTTCAGTAAGAAGGAGGCTGAGATTCTACCGCCGCATCGTGCCTATGACTGCCCTATTGAGCTGTTGCCAGGAGCAATCCCTCCCAGGGGAAGAATTTATCCCCTGTCGCCGGCAGAAACCGCGGCCATGTCTGAATATGTCCAGGAGAACTTGGCTCGGGGTTTTATTCGGAAGTCATCTTCTCCTGCTGGAGCAGGATTCTTTTTCGTCCGGAAGAAAGACGGATCCCTTCGGCCATGTATTGACTACCGAGGCCTGAACAGTATCACGGTCAAGAATAGGTATCCCCTGCCGCTGATCCCAGAACTCTTTGACCGCTTGAGAGGGGCCCGGATCTTCACCAAATTGGATCTGCGGGAGCCTATAATTTGATCCGAATCCGCTCCAGGGATGAATGGAAGACGGCCTTCAATACTCGGGACGGCCATTACGAGTATTTGGTTATGCCCTTTGGTCTCTGCAATGCCCCGGCGGTTTTTCAGGAGTTCGTTAATGAGATCTTCCGAGACCAACTCTACTCTTCTGTCGTGGTATACTTAGATGACATACTCATCTTTTCCCCCGACTTATCCACTCACAGAAAAAGTGTTCGGCTGGTTCTGCAACGTCTACGGGAGAACAGACTCTACGCCAAACTAGAAAAGTGTCTGTTCGAGCAGTCCTCGTTGCCTTTCCTAGGGTATATCATCACGGACTCCGGAATAATGATGGATCCCGAAAAATTGGCTGCCGTGCTCAAGTGGCCATGTCCGGTTGGAGTAAAAGCGATCCAGCGGTTCCTGGGTTTTGCGAACTATTACAGACAGTTCGTTCCCTTCTTCTCCTCGGTAACCAAGCCCATCTCTGCAATGACCAGGAAGGGGACCAAACCAAATGCCTGGACTCCAGAGGCTGAAGAGGCCTTTCTTGCTTTGAAGCAGTCCTTTGCTACCGCCCCGATTCTACATCGACCGTTGGTCAATAGGCACTTGACCAGAAGTCGTCCGCTGAGAAAGCACCGCTCCCGCACCAGTAGAAGAGGCATCCACTTCTAGGATGAAGGGCCTATTGACCAACGGTCGATGTAGAATCGGGGCGGTAGCAAAGGACTGCTTCAAAGCAAGAAAGGCCTCTTCAGAATGCAATTATGCCATTGGGGACCGGGAATTACTGGCCATTAAGATGGCCCTGGAGGAGTGGCGGTATCTTTTGGAAGGGGTGGTTCATCCATTCATAATCTTCACTGACCACAAGAACTTGGCATATCTTCAGTCCGCGCAAAGGCTCAACTCCAGGCAAGCCAGGTGGTCGCTATATTTCTCCCGGTTTGACTTCAAACTCCATTTTCGACCGGGGGACAGAAACATCAAGGCAGATGCTCTGTCCAGGTCCCTACAATCACCTGAGGTTGAGAAGGGTTCATCTCACATCATTGAGCCTGCCAAAATTGTCACCATGGCGCCCATGACGCTTTCTCCCATCCCGCCAGGCAAGACCTTCGTTCCACAGAATAAGAGATCTGAGGTCCTGGATTGGGGGCATTCTTCCAAGGTTGCGGGTCACGTCGGGGTCAGGAAAACCCTCAGCCTTCTTTCGCGCTACTACTGGTGGCCATCCCTTCGCCAAGATGTGACTGATTTTATAGCCTCCTGTACGGCTTGTGCTCTGAACAAGGTACCTAGAAGTCTGCCGACCGGCCTGCTCCACCCTTTGCCTCCTCCTGAAGCCCCTTGGCGACAAATTGGTATGGATTTCATCACCGATCTTCCACGTTCTTCCGGATGTACTACCATCTTAGTAGTGGTCGATCGGTTCTCCAAAATGGCCCATTTCATCCCTCTGCCCGGATTACCCACGGCATCTGAGCTGGCCAAGGTCTTCATACACCAGATCTTTAGGCTTCACGGACTCCCTCAACGAATTGTCTCCGATCGCGGAGTCCAATTTACCTCCCGTTTCTGGAGGGCACTCAGCAAGCTCATGGGTATATCTCTGGACTTCTCCTCTGCTTATCACCCTCAGTCCAATGGGCAAGTTGAGCAAATCAATCAGGTATTAACAGCCTACCTGCGTCACTTCTCGAACGCCCATCAAGACAACTGGGTGTCTCTTCTGCCGTGGGCAGAGTTTGCCCACAACAACCACCCAAGTAAGTCCACCACCAAAACGCCGTTCTTCGTGGTTTCCGGACAGAACCCTGGTGTTCCACTACCTCTCCCTACGCCTTCTGGTGTTCCTGCAGCAGATGCCCTCGCCACCGAATTTTCTCAAGTCTGGAAGGAGACCAGAGAAGCTCTTGAAAGATCCAGTATCCGGATTAAAAGACATGCAGATAAGAGGCGCAGGGACCTTCCACCTTACCAACCTGGCGACAAAGTTTGGCTGTCAACTAAGTATATCCGTTTGAAGTTGCCTTCTTACAAACTAGGTCCTCGGTACATCGGCCCGTTCCAGGTCTTGGGACGCATTAATAACATGGCTTATAAATTGAAGTTGCCGGCTTCGCTTCGGGTCCCTAACGCCTTCCATGTCTCGCTCCTTAAACCTGTTGTGCTGAATCGGTACTGCTCAGTTCCCCCTTCTTCTCCTCAGCCAGTAGGGGCTGATAATGTCTTTGAGGTGAAAGAGATTCTTGCCATGAAAAAAGTTCGGGGGCGTACCCTCTACCTTGTTGATTGGAAGGGTTTTGGTCCCGAGGAGAGGTCCTGGGAGCCTAAAGAGAATATTAATGCTCCTCGTCTTTTAAAGAGGTTTTTGTCTAACCTCAAGAAGGGGAGACGTAAAGGGGGGTACTGTCACGTTGGCGGCGGTAGCCGCCGCCGTTCCAGCAACGGCGGGGCCCGCCGCCTTTACTTACCTGCGCTCGCCGCGCCGCTCTGTGCCCACCTCCTCTTCCTTCTCCTCCGTCCCGCGTGTGCCGGCTTTCTGCGGGCGCCTTAGGCCGCGGGCGCGCGCTCTGCAGATCCTTTAACCCTGCAGCGCCGCCCAGCGGTCTGAGCGCCCAATCAGCCGACTTCTGCAGGGTATATCAGGCGTCTCCAACATGGTGGAGACGCCTGATTATCGTGTGGACTTCCGTGCGGTGTCCTGGCCTGGGTGTTTAGGGGTTTCTCCCCTTCTCACTCCTTACATTCCTCTGCCCAGTCCTGTACTCCGTGCCTCTGCCCAGTCCTGTACTCCGTGCCTCTGCTCCGTCCTGTACTCCGTGCCTCTGCCCAGTCCTGTACTCCGTGCCTCTGCCCAGTCCTGTACTCCGTGCCTCTGCTCCGTCCTGTACTCCGTGCCTCTGCTCCGTCCTGTACTCCGTGCCTTCGTCCTGTGCTCCAGTGCCCAGTCCTACACTCCGCTGCCCAGTCCTGTGATTCGTGTCTCCGTCCCGCACTCCGTATCTCCATCCTGTACTCCAGTGCCCAGTCCTATACTCCAGTTCTCAGTCCGGCACCCTCCACTCAGTCCTTCGAGCCGCCCCTCTTGGTTCTAGCAGTCGCGGTATCTGTCTTCTGAGGGTCTGCCCCTAACGGCCCCTGTATAGGGGTCGGCACCACCTGGCGCGCTCACCCCTGGGAGCTCCAGTGCCGCGATCCAGAGGGTCCACTCTCGGACGTAACCTATCTTGTTATCTCAGCATACGTCACACATGAGCAATCTCAAGGCTACAAATCCATCTCCAAAGACCTGAATGTTCCTGTGTCTACCGTGCGTTGTGTCATCAAGAAGTGTAAAGCCCATGGCACTGTGGCTAACCTCCCTAGATGTGGACGGAAAAGAAAAATTGACAAGAGATTTCAATGCAAGATTGTGCGGATGTTGGATAAAGAACCTCGACTAACATCCAAACAAGTTCAAGCTGCCCTGCAGTCCGAGGGTACAACAGTATCAACCCGTACTATCTGTCGGCGTCTGAATGATAAGGGACTGTATGGTAGGAGACCCAGGAAGACCACTCTTCTTACCCCGAGACATAAAAAAGCCAGGCTGGAGTTTGCCAAAACTTACCTGAAAAAGCCTAAAACATTTTGGAAGAATGTTCTCTGGTCAGATGAGAAAAAAGTAGAGCTTTTTGGGCAAAGGCATCAACATAGAGTTTACAGGAGAAAAAAGAGGCATTCAAAGAAAAGAACACGGTCCCTACAGTCAAACATGGCGGAGGTTCCCTGATGTTTTGGGGGTTGCTTTGCTGCCTCTGGCACTGGACTGCTTGACCGTGTGCATGGCATTATGAAGTCTGAAGACTACCAACAAATTTTGCAGCATAATATAGGGCCCAGTGTGAGAAAGCTGGGTCTCCCTCAGAGGTCATGGGTCTTCCAGCAGGACAATGACCCAAAACACACTTCAAAAAGCACTAGAAAATGGTTTGAGAGAAAGCACTGGAGACTTCTAAGGTGGCCAGCAATGAGTCCAGACCTGAATCCCATAGAACACCTGTGGAGAGATCTAAAAATGGCAGTTTGGAGAAGGCACCCTTCAACTATCAGGGACCTGGAGCAGTTTGCCAAAGAAGAATGGTCTAAAATTCCAGCAGAGCATTGTAAGAAACTCATTGATGGTTACTGGAAGCGGTTGGTCGCAGTTATTTTGGCTAAAGGTTGTGCAACCAAGTATTAGGCTGAGGGTGCCAATACTTTTGTCTGGCCCATTTTTGGAGTTTTGTGTGAAATGATCAATGTTTTGCTTTTTGTTTCATTCTCTTTTATGTTTTTTCATTTAAGACAAATTAAATGAAGATAATAATACCAAAGAATTTGTGTTTGCAATCATTTTCAGGAAGAAACTGAGTATTATCTGACAGAATTGCAGGGGTGTCAATACTTTTGGCCACAACTGTAGGTGCACACTGGGTTGTATCTGAGGCATGTGGGACTAAACTTACAATCTATGACTCACTTCCATTTTCAGGAATTGCAGAGACTCTTCGGAAACAAATAGTAAAAATGTATGCTCATCTTTTTACAGGAATTAATAAAGTACTGACAGCTCATTATCTTTGTGCACAAATACAGGAGGGTGCAAGTGATTGTGGTGTTTTTGCAATTGCAAATTGTTTGGCTTTGGCCAATAAAATGGACCCTAGTAAAATGTTTCTCATTCAAAACCAGATGAGAGACCATTTGGTGGAGTGCTTGGACCAGCAAACTCATGTGCAGGAATATCAGCAAAGGAGAAACGAGTTGCTGCCCAATTGATTTTTTTATGTAAAACATGTAAAAATTAGTTTAATTTTGTATTATTGTCATTTGTCAGACTACAGTATTTCACATGGTCAAGTTTAAAGTAAAGTTTTAAAATAACTACTTTTCATAATTGAATTATTGAACCAAGTTATTTAAATATTTAAACCTTATGTTGCATTTTTAAAAAATATATATGAAACATTCATGTTCACATCTGCTTGTGTATCCCAGCTTTCTTAGGCTATATAAACACATGCTCTTTTTCCAAATTTTTGTGAACAGACAAAACTAGTAATGTCAAAAACAGGATTTAATGAAAAGAGAAGCAACTGTAGATAGTTACAGCTGACGTTCTATCTGATGGGAGTCGTTCACTTTTCCATCTGGCCCAGACCGACATAATGTCTTCCAGTCATGACTCGTCTGCAGAGATTACAATGACACATTTGACTCCTTACATTTTGAGGCCACGTCCCCATGTATCCCTAACCTGCGAAAATGTCTCATCCGGCTGATGCCCCAATACTGAGCCGCTGCTGCTGTATGTATCCTCATTACTGCACCTGCTGTGTGGCACAAAAACAGTGCTCCGCTTACTGCCCCACATAATAATACGCACCACTGTATCCCCCGCATAACAATGGTGATCACCGCCAGTTACAAAGTAAAATGCCTCCTGTGTGCTCTCTAGATGGTAAAATTGACTCATAGAATATATTAATGCCCTGTGCAAATGCCCTAGAAAACAGTGCTCACATTTTGCCCTCTAGAAAATAAAGTATTTTCACAGTCACAATACCCTGAGTGACTATGAAAGTAATGCTTCTTAAGCACCCATTTAAAAGTGTTCAACTTTACTTTGTAATTTTATTTTACTATTTTCCTCATAAATAACTGGCAGGAAATTGCTAACTGCCTGT
The DNA here is from genome assembly GCF_039654945.1 of Dendrobates tinctorius. Taxonomy (NCBI): domain Eukaryota; kingdom Metazoa; phylum Chordata; class Amphibia; order Anura; family Dendrobatidae; genus Dendrobates; species Dendrobates tinctorius. Next base: position 20,772,363 of record NW_027361878.1, read on the forward strand.
CTGTTCTATTCAGCACCTGCTCAGAGAGATCACTGACTGCTCCCGCTGGTGATAATGCAGACTGGGGCTCATCCAGTGCGCCCCCTGCTGTTCTGTAGGACTAAAGCCACCTTTGGCCTACAGAATTTAGAGAAGTATTGGAGGGATACCATGTCTTCCTCCTCTACCGCGAAACTTCACTGTATATATTTAACAATGGTGGAAGCTGCAAGTGGGCCTACCGAATGAGGAGAAAGCACCCCTTCTGCCACCCTGGTAATGGCGCTAATACTGTGATGAGGTTACTTTGGGGTGTAAGACCTACTGACAAGTTAACTTTAGATATTGGAACGAGCTTTTGATGCCTACTGTATGTTCTATACTACAGAGGAGTAAAATGAATAGAAAGAAAAATGATAGGAAAAACAAAGCATATCTTGGTGATTAGGGGTAATGGACAGAGAGATGATCATGGTAAGCGTCAACAGAACATGATCATCAGAATGATGAGTGGGTTGAGAAGCTGGCACAAGACCAAGAGATGACACTTGAAAATGGGAAAGAAGCAAATCTACTAAAGGTGGAAAGCTAAAGATGAAAAATTAATAAATAAATGTAACGTTTCTACTAGGCGACTTGTAAGAACTGTCCCAGTGGTCAGGTCAGTAATGTGATGGACAGGAGCTCTGCGAACTGTTTCTTAGCTAAGATCCTTGGATAGTCATTTGATTACCCAGACTGGTACAACATTATTGATTAGTGTTCAATGGGCTCCTCAACTTAGTATTGAATGAACAGCATATTACACTGAACAAAATACTTTCCCAGCTATGGTCAGACATATATCACCTATACAGTTAGGTCCATATAAATTTGGACAGAGATAACACTTTTTTTTTTAATCAGATATTTTTTATTGAAATTTTTTAAAACATAACATCACTTATTTCAAAGTACCCCGCATTCCTTACCACATTGCCTACCCCCCCATCCCGTTCCCTGGTCCAATGCTAAGTTATACCAAAATAGATACAAAGCATACATAGATAGGGCACACATCCTAAGGCGCATAGTATGATAATATACACATAAATCATATTCAGAGTATCATGAACATGTTGTAACGATAACAAATTTACAGACGATAAACCAGGAATGTTCAACCATCCTGCCCAGATTTTTTCAAACATCTCCGGCCTTTCTCATTTAATATAAATGGCCTTCTCTCTGCACAATGTAAGGTTGAGCTTATTTACATATTCTTTCCGCGTGGGGACTTTATCCGAGATCCAGGTATATTCTATTAGTTTCCTAGCAATAAAGAGAATTCTAGCAACTGATATTTGTAGATGATCGTCACCCCTCACCTCCTCCACACTTCCCAGTACACAAACAGTGGGATCTCTAGGAATGTCCTGCTCAGTGGCTACATATATTAAGTTAAGAACCATAATCCAAAATATCTGTAAGCACGGACACGTCCAGAGCATATGTAGAAATCCGCATTGTCAAGCGCACATTTGGGACATTTTGAATCCGGTCTCAAACCCAAATCAAGCAACCACTTTGGAGTTCTATAAACCCTGTAGAGGATGTATAGTTGGGACAGATGATTGGGCTCACTAAGGGACAACTTAGGGATCATTTGCATTATTGATTCCCATTGGTCTGCCGAAATCCCACCTACTTGTTGTTCCCATTTCATTAGCGCTGTTATCGGGTGACCTAATAGCACCTTTGAAAGGAGTTCCCCATACACAAAAGAAATGAATCCTCTCGTGGATGTTAGCAGACCGAGCCTATTAATTACAGCATCATGATGTAAAACAATAGGGTGCATGCGAGTCTGCATTGTATAAGCATGCCTCACCTGTAAATACTGGTAGAATGTAGAGTGTTGAAGTGGGAAATCTCTTCGCAGGTCATCGAATGATTTGAAGACCCCCCCCCATCTATCAGCTGTGAAAGCCACCAGATACCCACACGTCGCCACTGCGCGAACCCTTTCAATGTCCTCAATTGCGGCAAATGCAGATTATCCCATATGGGAGCATAGCTCGTGAACCCAGCAATTCCTCTTAAACTTTTCATTTTACCCCACACCTTAGCCATAAGCATTACCGTCGGAAGTTTAGCTATCCAAGGTCTGAATTTATTCGCCTCCAACTTAGACAATAGAGGTCCCCGACCCCCAAGAAACTGGAGAATCCCTCGACCTCCCCCCATCTCCACAGATGCGTCTTCCGATCCCCCTGCGAGATGCTGACACAGAGAAGATAAAAAATATAACTAAGGGTTAGTCAATGCCAGCCCTCCCTCCTCCTTACCCCTTTGTAAGTGTTCTAACTTGATCCTCGCACCCTTTTTTAGCCAAATAAGTTCCCTGAATAGTGCATTAATTTTAAAGAACCTATTTTCAGAGAGCCAAATCGGGGAGTTATGAACAACATACAAAAGTTGTGGCATAATCACCATTTTCAACAGATTCACTCTCCCCACCATTGACACATGTAACTTAGCCCATGCCTTAATCTTTTGTTTAATCTTAGTTACAAGCGGTGAGAGATTTAAACGCTCATAGTCTGGTATGTTATTAGATACATTAATATCCAGGTATTTAAGGCAACACAATGCCGGCACTTGTGGAACTCTGATCACAGTTGGGTCTAATGGGAGAATAGCAGACTTTTCCCAGTTTATAACTAGTCCCGAGACAGCTCCAAATGAGGTAAGAAGTGACATTGCACTATTCAGTGATCTGTCAGGGTCCGCTAAGAACTAAAGAATATCATCTGCATAAAGAGCCACTTTCTCCTCCAATGCCCCATACCTAAATCCTTCAATTTCCAGGTTTAGTCTTATCCTCGAAGCCAAGGGCTCCACCGCCAGGGCAAAGAGCAGCGGAGATAAAGGGCAGTCCTGTCTCGTACCCCTGTGAAAAGGGAAGGGCCCAGACAGCAATCCGTTCGCCCGCACTCTTACCAATGGCGCAGAGTACAGAAGCTTAATCCAACCAATGAAGCCTGGACCGAAACCCATGCACTGAAGCGTGGCAAAAAGGTATTTCCACTCCACGCTGTCAAATGCCTTAGCAGCATCAAGAGACAAGACCACCCTCCTCCCCACATTATCCACCCCCACCTGCATGTTAAGATACAATCTTAGAATCATAGAATCGTAGAGTTGGAAGGGACCTCCTGGGCCATCAGGTCCAACTCCCTGCTCAAAGCAGGATTCGCTAAATCATCCCAGTCAGATGTCTGTACAGCCTCTGTTTGAAGACTTCCATTGAAGGAGAACTCACCACTTCTCGTGGCAGCCTGTTCCACTCATTGATCATGTCAAAAAGTTCTTTCTAATATCTAATCTGTGTCTCCTCCCATTCAGTTTCATCCCATTGCTTCTAGTCTTTCCTTGTGCAAATGAGAATAAAGATGATCCTTCTACAATGTGACAGCCCTTTAGATATTTGTAGACAGCTATTAAGCCTCCTCTCAGTCTTCTCTTTTGCAAACTAAACATTCCCAAATCCTGCAACCTTTCCTCATAAGACAGGGTTTGCAGACCGGTCACCATTCTGGTCGCTCTTTTCTGAACTTGCTCCAGTTTGTTGATGTCTTTTTTAAAATGTGGTGCCCAAAACTGGACACAATATTCCAGATGAGGTCTGACCAAAGAGGAGTAGAGGGCAATAATGACTTCACGTGATCTAGATTGTATGCTTCTGTTAATACATCCTAGAATTGCATTTGCCTTTTTTGCTGCTGCATCACACTGTTGACTCATATTCAGTCTGTGATCTATTAGTATACCCAAGTCTTTTTCACATGTGCTGTTGCTTAGCCCTATTCCTCCCATTCTGTATATGCTTTTTTCATTTTTATTGCCCAGATGTAGTACTTTGCATTTTTCCCTGTTAAAAACCGTTCTGTTAGTTGCTGCCCACTGCTCCAGTTTATTTATATCTTTTTGAATCCTCTCTCTCTCTTCTCTAGTATTAGCTATCTCTCCTAGCTTTGTGTCATCAGCAAATTTAATCAGTTTACCCTCAATTCCTTCATCTAAATCGTTGATAAAGATGTTAAACAATACAGGGCCCAGGACAGAGCCCTGTGGTACCCCACTTGAGACATTCTTCCAACTGGATGTGCAGCCATTTATGACCACTCTTTGGGTCTGATCACTAAGCCAATTATGAATCCACCTAACAGTTGCCTTGTCCATTCCATACTTAGTCATTTTTTCAATAAGGATTGTATGAGATACTTTGTCAAATGCTTTGCTGAAGACAAGATATACTATATCTACAGCATTTCCTTGATCCAACCAATCAGTGATTCCGTCATAGAAAGAAATTAAGTTAGTCTGACATGACTTATTAGTTACAAACCCATGCTGACTCTGTTCAATCTTCTAATTTTTAGGGCCGTTGACTTACGAGGCATAAATCCCGTCTGATCCAGGTGTACTAAAGATACAGTAAATACAAAGAATACCTCTAATTTAAAGGTGTGGACACAGTTTACTCTTTTTTTGCTTACATGTGTAAGGGCCCCGTCACACATAGCGACTCGCTAGCGTTCACGACAACGATATAAACTTGTCAGGATCGCTGGTGTGTCGCTACATGATCGCTGGTGAGTTGTTAAACAAGCAGCTTCACCAGCGATCAGGAACAGCGACAAGCGACGCACGTCGCTTAGTTACTCGCAGTGTATCTTAGTTTTCAGCGCGCTGCTGCAGGGAACTGGTAGCCAAGGTACACATCGGGTTTCTAAGGGGAGCGCGGCACGTAGAAACCCGATGTGTACCTTGGTTACCAGCTCCCTGCATCAGCGCGCTGGTAACTAAGGTACACATCGGGTTTCTAGGCGCCGCGCGTCGCTTAGAAACCTGACGTTTACATTGGTTACCAGCTCCTGCTCGCTGGTTGCTGGTCTCCCGCCTGTAACACGCAGCGATGCATGATGGGTAGCAGGAGACCAGCGACCCCAAAAATGTCCAGTCGTTTCAACAATGATCAGCGATACCCGGCAGGGGGGCCGGTCGCTGATAGCTGTCACACACAGCGATCTCACTGGTGAGATCGCTGTTGCGTCACAAAACTTAACACAACAAAATTAGACCTTATTAACACTCCATGGAGCCAGAATTGTGTCTTCATCAAGACATCGGGACATGTTGTTTGGCTGCAGATTTAAAAACAGTTAAACATCGGCATAAATCACTGACCTCGTCAAATCCTTCCAGCAACATCAGATGAGTCACTGAGATCTATGCTTGGCTGCAGCCCTGTTGAAGTGACATCACAGCTCAAGCCAAACAACAGAGAACGGGACAGCAGAGGAGACATAGTGCTTAACCTGGTGGAGAATGAAAAAGATCAGATGGTTGTCTTACACATCACTAAGGCTACGTGCAAAAAATTAATTGACTTTCAAAACTAGTCTTCCAGTGAATATTCATATACAGCAGCCTAAATACAATTTGGCAGAAGGACCTGGTTATTTAGGCGACTGTGATTTAGCTTTCTCACAGAGAGCCGGCTAAATCAAAGTTGGCTGAAGGACCTGGTCCTTTAGCCTGCTAGGTCTAGTATTAAAACACTCACAGGGACCTGGTCCTTTAGCCAACTGGGATTTAGCTTTCTCACAGAGAGTAGGCTAAATCCAAGCTGGCTGAAGGACCTGGTCCTTTAGCCTGCTAGTGTGACGCCCCGAGGGTTCAGTCGCCACAGAGGTACTGCACCTCCTCCTGAGGTGTGGTACCCCACAATCCAGGTAAGGTGGAGACACCTGACCACACTCCAACACCTGCATCCCACACAACACAGTAGTGTAGCAAAGCACCCTTTGGTGGCTCCCTGCTTGGAACACAAAGCGTGCTGAGAGGTGGGTGGAGTTTAGTTTGCACTAAAAGAGCAGGAAGAGGATAGGAGCGAGTTAGTTAGTCACAGGAGTCTGACGAGGGCAGTCTGTGAAAGGAGATCCCCTGAGAGGGATGGATGGAAGGAAGTGCTACAGCCAACCTCAGTGATCTTGGTCCGCTGGCAAAGGAAAGGAACACTGATAGAAAGCCTGACTCTCCATTTGAAGGAACGGATTAGTACGGAACTTGAGGAGAGGAAGAGAACCAAGGATCAGGGTTAAAGGAGAACCCTTCCCAAGTTCTAAGCGCAAGGCCGGGGTCCGGTCCCCGAGGTTGTTTGGATAATAATGGTCCCGCAAGAGACACAGGAGGAATAGAAGTTTGTCACCACTTTATTCCCACTCAAGACTTGGGGGCACAACAGCAACGATAGTGAGCCAGGACTTGGTAGCAGAGAGTCCCCGAAGCAGGCTACAGCTGTCTGCTGCACAAGTAGAGTTCATAGGAACATCTGACAAGAGGAACTCCAGTGTAACTCAGTACTGTGAGTACTTCACTAAAGGCGCTAAGAGGGAGACGTTCAGAAAAGGCACATATGTTGGTGGAGTGTTGGAAGGGAGTACTTCATCTTGCCTGGAAGTTGGCTTAGCTCCTGACCCGGAGGACACGGCACTGATGCGGGCTCTTGTGCCACAACAGACTGTGAGTAAAGCTTTGGAACTACATGCCCTGGTGTCCTTCACTTATTCCTGCGTCAACCTGCCTGACACGCCTACATCCCCTGTGCCCGACACTACACCATCGAAGTGTCACTACATCTACTCTGCCCTAGGACTACAGCCCTGCCTTTGGAGGGCTATAACATCATTGCTGCACCACACCATCTGTCCCAGAGGATCTGTCTGCAGCGTCGGCTTAACATCTTCATTGCCGAACACCATAGGTGGCGTCACGACTTATTCATTCACACTGAACATTTTGCCTTGTTACAATGGGCGCCCAGGGTCACGGGCCGGGTCCCAGCTGCCGTGACATCTCCCACTGAGGCTCATCGGGACCGGTACCGAGTACCCTACAGCCCTGGGTGTGAGGGCGTCCCAACTGATCTAATATTAAAACCCTCACAGGGACCTGGTCCTTGAATCAACTAGGATTTAGCTTTCTCACAGAGAGCAGGTGGCTAAATCGAAGCTGGCAGAAGGACCAGGTTCTTTAGCCTGCTAGGTCTAGTATTAAAACACTCACAGGGACCTGGTCCTTTAGCCAACTGGGATTTAGCTTTCTCAAAGAGAGCAGGCTAAATCCAAGTTGGCTGAAGGACCTGGTCCTTTAGTCTGCTAGATCTAATATTAAAACACTCACAGGGACATGGTCCTTTAGCCAACTGGGATTTAGCTTTATCACAGACAGCAGGCTAAATCCAAGTTGGCTGAAGGACCTGGTCCTTTAGTCTGCTAGATCTAATATTAAAACACTCACAGGGACATGGTCCTTTAGCCAACTGGGATTTAGCTTTTTCACAGACAGCAGGCTAAATCCAAGTTGGCTGAAGGACCTGGTCCTTTAGTCTGCTAGATCTAATATAAAAACACTCACAGGGACATGGTCCTTTAGCCAACTGGGATTTAGCTTTCTCACAGAGAGCATGCTAAATTCAAGTTGGCAGAAGGACCTGGTCCTTTAGCCTCCTAGGTCTAGTTTTAAAACACTCACAGGACCTGGTCCTTTAGCCTGCTAGGTCTAGCATTAAAACACTCACAGGCACCTGGTCCTTTAGCCAACTGGGATTTAGCTTTCTCACAGAGAGCAGGCTAAATCCAATCTGGCAGAAGGACCTGGTCCTTTAGCCTGCTAGGTCTAGTATTAAAACACTCAGAGGGACCTGGTCCTTTAGCCTACTAGGATTTAGCCTTCTCACAGAGAGTAGGCGAAATCCAAGCTGGCTGAAGAACCTGGTCCTTTAATCTGATAGATCTAATATTAAAACACTCACAGGGACATGGTCCTTTAGCCAACTGGGATTTAGCTTTCTCACAGAGAGCAGGCTAAATCCAAGCTGGCAGAAGGACCTGGTCCTTTAGCCTGCTAGGTCTAGTATTAAAACACTCACAGGGACATGGTCCTTTAGCCAACTGGGATTTAGCTTTCTCACAGAGAGCATGCTAAATTCAAGCTGGCAGAAGGACCTGGTCCTTTAGCCTGCTAGGTCTAGTATTAAAACACTCACAGGGACTTGGTCCTTTAGCCTACTAGGATTTAGCCTTCTCACAGAGAGTAGGCGAAATCCAAGCTGGCTGAAGGACCTGGTCCTTTAATCTGATAGATCTAATATTAAAACACTCACAGGGACATGGTCCTTTAGCCAACTGGGATTTAGCTTTCTCACAGAGAGCAGGCTAAATCCAAGCTGGCAGAAGGACCTGGTCCTTTAGCCTCCTAGGTCTAGTTTTAAGACACTCACAGGACCTGGTCCTTTGGCCTGCCAGGTCTAGTATTAAAACACTCACAGGGACCTGGTCCTTAACCAACTGGTTTTAGCTTTCTCACAGAGAGCAGGCTAAATCCAAGCTGGCAGAAGGATCTGGTCCTTTAGCCTGCTAGGTCTAGTATTAAAACACTCACAGGGACCTGGTCCTTTAGCCAACTGGGATTTAGCTTTCTCACAGAGAGCATGCTAAATTCAAGTTGGCAGAAGGACCTGGTCCTTTAGGCGACTGGGATTTAGCTTTCTCACAGAGAGCAGGCTAAATTCAAGTTGGCAGAAGGACCTGGTCCTTTAGCCAACTGGGATTTAGCTTTCTCACAGAGGGCAGGCTAAATCCAAGCTGGCAGAAGGACCTGGTCCTTTAGCCTGCTAGGTCTAGTATTAAAACACTCACAGGGACCTGGTCCTTTAGCCTACTAGGATTTAGCCTTCTCACAGAGAGTAGGCGAAATCCAAGCTGGCTGAAGGACCTGGTCCTTTAACCCCTTTCTGCCATCCGACGTACTATCCCGTCCATGGGACCTGGGCCCCTATGCCCATGGACGGGATAGTACGTCGGCGCGATCAGCGGCGCCCACGTGGTGAGCGCCGCTGATCGCGGCCGGGTGTCAGCTGATTATCACAGCTGACACCCGGCACAATGTGTCAGGGGCGGTCACGGACCACCCCCGACACGTTAACCCCTTGCACACCGTGATCAAACATGATCGCGGTGTACCGGGGGTTAAAGGGAAGCATCGGCAGGGAGGGGGCTCCCTCCGTGCTTCCCTGAGCCCCCCCCCGGCAGCGCAATGTGCAGCGCTGCTGCGGGGGGCTCCTTTCCTCCAGGCCCCCGAATCCAAGATGGCGACGGGGGCCTTCGGGGGCCTGAGGAAGCTGGCTTCCTCAGTGCCTGCAAAGCGCAGGCATGAGGAAGCCTTCTGCAGTGCCTGTGTCAGATCGCTGATCTGTCACAGTGATCTGTGATGTGACAGATCAGCGATCTGTCACAGGACAGTGATGTCCCACCTGGGACTATTTAATAAAGTAAAAAAAAAATTAAAAAAAAGTGTTAAAATAATTAAAAAAAAATCGCCAAATAAATTAGAAAAAAAAAAAATATTCCCCCAATAAATCCATTTTTTGGAAATAATAAAAAAAAAAACAATAAAAGTACACATATTAGGTATCGCCGCATCTGTAATGACCCGCCCTATAAAACTGTCCCATTAGTTAACCCCTTTAGCGAACCCCTTAAAAAATAAAAATAAAAAACCAAGCAAAAAATAATGATTTATTATCATACCGCCAAACAAAAAGTGTAATAACGTGCGATCAAAAAGACGCATATAAATATCCATGGTACCGCTGAAAACGTCATCTTGTCCCGCAAAAAACGAGCCACCACACAGCATCATCAGCGAAAAAATAAAAAAGTTATAGCTCGCAGAATAAAGCGATGCAAAAATAATTATTTTTTATATAAAATAGTTTTCATTGCATAAAACCGACAAAAACATAAAAAAACGACCTAAATGAGGTATCGCTGTAACCGTACTGACCCAAAGAATATAACCGCTTTATCAATTTTACCGCACGCGGAACGGTGTAAACGCACCCCCCCAAAAGAAATTCATGAAACGCTGGTTTTTGTTCATTCTGCGTCCCAAAAATAGGAATAAAAAGCGATCAAAAAATCTCACGTGCCCGAAAATGGTACCAATAAAAACATCAACTCGTCCCGCAAAAAATAAGACCCCACATGACTCGGTGGGTCAAAATACGGAAAAATTATAGCTCTCAATATGTGGTGATGCAAAAACTATTTTTACAATAAAAAGCGTCTTTTAGCGTGCGACAGCTGCGAAACATAAAAACCGCCATAAATAGTAAATCAAACCCCCCGATATCACCCCCTTAGTTAGGGAAAAATAATAAAATTTAAAAAAAAGTATTTATCTCCATTTTCCCATTAGGGTTAGGGTTAGGGCTAGGGTTAGGGCTAGGGTTAGGGCTAGGGTTAGGGCTCAGATTAGGGTTAGGGGTGTGTTGGGGTTAGGGTTGGAGTTATAATTGGGGGGTTTCCACTGTTTGGGCACATCAGGGGCTCTCCAAATGCAACATGGCGTCTGATCTCAATTCCAGCCAATTCTGAGTTGAAAAAGTCAAATGGTGCTCCTTCCCTTCCAAGCTCTGCCATGCGCCCAAACAGTGTTTTACCCCCACATGTAGGGTATCAGCCTACTCAGGACAAATTGCAAAACAATTTTTGGGGTCCAATTTCTCCTGTTACCCTTAGGAAAATAAAAAATTGGGGGCAAAAATATCATTTTTGTGGAAAAAAATGATTTTTTTATTTTCACGTCCGAGTGTTATAAACTTCTGTGAAGCACTTGGGGGTTCAAAGTGCTCACCACACATCTAGATAAGTTCCGTGGGGGGTCTAGTGTCCAAAATGGGGTCACTTGTGGGGAGTTTCAATAGTTTAGGTACATCAGGGGCTCTCCAAACGCACATGACACCCGCAGACCATTCCATCAAAGTCTGCATTCCAAAACGTCACTGCTTCCCTTCCGAGCCCCGACGTGTGTCCATACAGTAGTTTTCTCCCACATATGGGGTGTCAGCGTACTCAGGCCAAATTGGACAACAACTTTTGGGGGTCCAATTTCTCCTGGTACCCTTGGGAAAATGAAAAAATTGGGGACTAATTGATCATGTTTCTGTAAAAAATACGATTTTTTTATTTTCATGCCCTGGCATTATAAACTTCTGTGAAGCCATTGGGGGTTCAAAGTGCTCACCTCACATCTAGATAAGTTCCTTTGTGGGTCTAATTTTCAAAATGGGGTCATTTGTGGGGGGTTTCCACTGTTTAGGTACATTAGGGGCTCTCCAAAGGCAACATGACACCCGCAGACCATTCCATCAAAGTCTGCATTCCAAAACATCACTACTTCCCTTCCGAGCCCCGACGTGTGCCCATACAGTAGTTTTCTCCCACATATGGGGTATCAGCATACTCAGGAGAAATTGGACAACAACTTTTGGGGTCCAATTTCTCCTGTTACCCTTGGGAAAATAAAAAAATGGTGACTAAAAGATCATGTTTGTGGAAAAAATACGAATTTTTTATTTTCACGCCCGGGCGTTATAAACTTCTGTGAAGCACTGGGGGGTTCAAAGTGCTCACCACACATCTAGATAAGTTCCTTGGGGGGTCTAGTTTACAAAATGGTGTCATTTGTGGGGGGTTTCCACTGTTTAGGTACATTAGAGGCTCTCCAAAGGCAACATGACACCCGCAGACCATTCCATCAAAGTCTGCATTCCAAAACGTCACTACTTCCCTTCCGAGCCCCGACGTGTGCCCATACAGTAGTTTTCTCCCACATATGGGGTATCAGCATACTCAGGACAAATTGGACAACAACTTTTGGGGTCCAATTTCTCCTGGTACCCTTGGGAAAATAAAAAAATGGTGACTAAAAGATCATGTTTGTGGAAAAAATACGATTTTTTTATTTTCACGCCCGGGCATTATAAACTTCTGTGAAGCACTGGGGGGGTCAAAGTGCTTACCACACATCTAGATAAGTTCCTTAGGGGGTCTAGTTTCCAAAATGGTGTCATTTTGTGGGGGGTTTCCACTGTTTTGGTACATCAGGAGTTTTCCAAACGCGACATGGTGTCCGATCTCAATTCCAGCCAAAAACGTCAAATGGCGCTGCTTCCCTTCCGAGCTCTGCCATGCGCCCAAATAGTGGTTTACCCCCACATGTGGGGTATCAGCGTACTCAGGACAAATTGCACAATAACTTTTATGGTCCTGTTACCCTTGGAAAAATAAGAATTGAGGGTGAAAAGATCATTTTTGTGGAAAAAATATGATTTTTTAATTCTATGGCTTTATGTTATAAACTTCTGTGAAGCCCATGGGGGTTCAATGTTCTCACCACACATCTAGATAAGTTCCTTAGGGGGTCTAGTTTCCCAAATGGTGTCATTTGTGGGGGGTTTCCACTGTTTTGGTACATCAGGGGTTTTCCAAACGCGACATGGTGTCCGATCTCAATTCCAGCCAAAAAGGTCAAATGGCGCTGCTTCCCTTCCGAGCTCTGCCATGCGCCCAAATAGTGGTTTACCCCCACATGTGGGGTATCAGCGTACTCAGGACAAATTGCACAATAACTTTTAGGGTCCTGTTACCCTTGGAAAAATAAGAATCGAGGGTGAAAAGATCATTTTTGTGGAAAAAATATGATTTTTTAATTGTATGGCTTTATGTTATAAACTTCTGTGAAGCCCATGGGGGTTCAAAGTTCTCACCACACATCTAGATAAGTTCCTTGGGGGGTCTAGTTTCCAAAATGGGGTCACTTGTAGGGGGTTTCCACTGTTTAGGTACATCAGGGACTCTCCAAACGTGACATGGCGTCCAATCTGAATTCCAGCCAATTTTGCATTGAAAAAGTCAAACGGCGCTCCTTCCATTCTGAGCTCTGCCATGCACCGAAACAGTGGTTCCCCCCCACATATCAGGTATCTGCGTACTCAGGACAAATTGCACAATAACTTTTGCAGTCCAATTTCTCCTGTTACCCTTGGTAAAATAAAAAAAATTGAACCTGAAGTATTTTTTTTATGAAAAAAAGTTAATGTTCATTTTTTTTTAAATATTCAAAAAAATTCCTGTGACGCACCTAAAGGGTTAATAAACTTCTTGAATGTTGTTTTGAGCACTTTAAGGGGTGCAGTTTTTAGAATGGTGTCACTGTTGGGTATTTTCTAGCATATAGACCCCTCAAAGTGGCTTCAAATGTGGTGTGGTCCTAAAAATAAAATGGTGTTGCAAAAATGAGAAATCGCTGGTCAACTTTTAACCCTTATAACTTCCTAACAAAAAAAAATTTTGGTTCCAAAATTGTGCTGATCTAAAGTAAACATGTGGGAAATGTTAGTTATCAAGTTTTTTGTGTGCCGTATCTCTGTGATTTAAGGGCATAAAAATTCAAAGTTGGAAAATTGCGAAATTTTCAAAATTTTCGCCAAATTTCCGTTTTTCTCACAAATAAACGCAAGTTATTTGAATGAAATTTTACCACTAACATGAAGTACAATATGTCACGAGAAAACAATGTCAGAATCACTGGGATCCACGGAAGCGTTCCAGAGTTATGACCTCATAAAGGTACAGTGGTCAGAATTGTAAAAATTGGCCCGGTCATGAACGTGCAAACCACCCTTGGGGGTAATCTGATAGATCTAATATTAAAACACTCACAGGGACATGGTCCTTTAGCCAACTGGGATTTAGCTTTCTCACAGAGAGCAGGCTAAATCCAAGCTGGCAGAAAGACCTGGTCCTTTAGCCTCCTAGGTCTAGTTTTAAGACACTCACAGGACCTGGTCCTTTAGCCTGCCACGTCTAGTATTAAAACACTCACAGGGACCTGGTCCTTTAGCCAACTGGAATTTAGCTTTCTCACAGAGAGCAGGCTAAATCCAAGCTGGCAGAAGGACCTGGTCCTTTAATCTGATAGATCTAATATTAAAACACTCACAGGGACATGGTCCTTTAGCCAACTGGGTTTTAGCTTTCTCACAGAGAGCAGGCTAAATTCAAGTTGGCAGAAGGATCTGGTCCTTTAGCCTCCTAGGTCTAGTTTTAAAACACTCACAGGACCTGGTCCTTTAGCCTAATAGGTCTAGTATTAAAACACTCACAGGGGCCTGGTCCTTTAGCCAACTGGGATTTAGCTTTCTCACAGAGAGCAGGCTAAATCCAAGCTGGCAGAAGGACCTGGTCCTTTAGCCTGCTAGGTCTAGTATTAAAACACTCACAGGGACCTGGTCCTTTAGCCTACTAGGATTTAGCCTTCTCACAGAGAGTAGGCGAAATCCAAGCTGGCTGAAGGACCTGGTCCTTTAATCTGATAGATCTAATATTAAAACACTCACAGGGACATGGTCCTTTAGCCAACTGGGATTTAGCTTTCTCACAGAGAGCAGGCTAAATCCAAGCTGGCAGAAGGACCTGGTCCTTTATCCTGCTAGGTCTAGTATTAAAACACTCACAGGGACCTGGTCCTTTAGCCAACTGGGATTTAGCTTTCTCACAGAGAGCAGGCTAAATTCAAGTTGGCAGAAGGACCTGGTCCATTTGGCCAATAGTTATAGTAGTAACCCCTTCACAATGCATGATTCAGTTACGTCATATATCATAAAAATATAAGACAAAAATATTGCTTTTGCTCCATTTTAAAAATACACAAATTTGGAATTGACGTGTTCAGAAAGGTCTGATCAATCAAAATCTAAAATAATCTGATCGGTAAACGGCATAGGCCTTTTTCACACTTCAGTTATTTGACGTCAGTCAAAATCTGCCATTTTTATTAAAAAAACGGATCCGCCATTTTTTTTGCGGATCCGCTTTTTTCCCCCCATAGACTTGCATTAGCGGCGGATTTTGACTGATGGTTGTCCGTCACATCCGTTTTTTGACAGTTCTGTTTAAATTTTAGCGTCCGCCGGCTGCAGTAGACGGACAATGTAACGCTTTTTTCCTTTCTCTCTCTCTCTATCAGTTCCTTTAAATTTCAAGTACTTAGCAGCTGCAGCAGATCCATCCAAGAAACGGATCCGTTTTTTCCCACTTTGGCAGATTGCAACTGACGGCAAACAACTGAAGTGTGAAACAGGCCTTAACGAGAAAAAAAATTGAAATGTCATAATTACGTATTTTTTGCTCCATTAAAAAACCCCCACAAATTTGGAATTGACGTGTTCAAAAAGGTCTGGCTAATCAAAATCTAAAATAATCTGATCGGTAAACGGCATAACGAGAAAAAAACGAAAGCAATAAATACATTTTTTTTGGTCGCCGCAACATTGCAATAAAATGAAACGAGAGGTGATCAAAACATGGCATCTGCGCCAAAATGGTATCAATTAGGCCTCTTTCACACTTCAGTTTTTTGTCATCAGTTAAAATCCGCGAAAATGGCGGAAAGCGGATCCGTTGTCAACTGAAGTGAACGGATGTCAGCGGTCCGGTTTTTTGATGGATCCGTTGGCTGAAGAATTTTAAAACGAGAGAGAGAGAGAGATAATTTTTTTCGTCCGCCAGAAAGGATTTCAGGGTTAAATCTCCGGCTGACTTCCTTTCTCCGGGCATGCGCACTGTAAAATGCGGATCCTACAGCAAAAAAAAACATTGCAGGGTCCGTCCAGGCATGCTGGCTGACGCAAACATTTTGGCAGATCCGCAAAAAAACGGATCTATCGGTTGGCCATCCGTCAAGATCCGCCGGTAATGCAACTCAATGGGGAAAAAAACGGAACCGCCAAAAAAAATGGCGGATCCGTTTTTTTAAAAAACTGGCGGATTTTGACTGATGGTCAAAAACGGAAGTGTGAAAGAGGCCTAAAAATGTCCCGCGAAAATAAAAAAAAAATCCCAATGGTGATGTGGATGGAAAAATAAAAACGTGATGGGGAAAAAAAAACAAAAAAACGGAAAATCTGACGAAGGTTAAAACACTACTAGGTGCATGCACAGAAAAAAATCTGTGGTTGTGTGATCTACAAAAATGATCACCAGTAAACAGGACGCGGCTGAGATTGGAGCAGAATATTGTACACACTGGAATTAGGCTACTTTCACACATCAGTTTTTTGCCGTCAGGCATGATCCGGCTTTTTTTAGAAAAAACGGATCCGGCATAAATTTTGGAGAACTGTAGAAACGGATCCGTTTTTTTGCTGGATCCGTCTCTGTTCCTGGAGGCTGGCCAATTGGATCTGAGCATGCGCAGACTTAAAAAAAACGGATCCGGTTGCTGGATCCGGCGCATTCCGGCGCCCATAGACTTTCATTGTAGCAAAAAGCTGGAAGCGCCGGATCCGGCGCTTCCGGCTTTTTCGCCGGAGACAAAAAACGTTACAGTAGACGTTTTTTCAAGACGCCGGAATGAGACAAGTTGCCGGATCCGGCAAAAAACGGATGAAACGCAATGCCATCCGGCACGATCCGGCGCTAATGCAAGTCAATGGGGAAAAACCGGATCCGGCATTGCATTTTGCCGGATCCGTTTTTTCCAAAAAAAGCCGGATCGTGCCTGAAGGCAAAAAACTGATGTGTGAAAGAGGCCTTAAGGGGAAAATTCTGGAGTATGAATGTCGCATATAAATAAAGGTGTAATCAGAGTCAGATCTAGTCTGCGGCTCAGTATTACTGCAGAAAATGACAAGACAGGATTCATATATATCTATATACAATAAGTGTCCTTCTGTCTCCTGGGATTCAGCATTCTTATAGAGAGCAGGCTAAATCCAAGTCAGATAAAGGACCCGGTCCCTCCGCCAGCTAGGAAATAGCCGACTCTGTGTGGGAAAGCTAGGTCTAGGACCAGGTCCTTTAGCTGACTTGGATTTAGCCTCAACCGTGAGGTAAACCACAAGGCGCACACTGCGCAGGCGCCAGCGCGCACTGACTGAGGGGAGCTCAGAATTTACGCTATAAGCAGCAGCGCATGTGACATCCGGCGGTCTCGTGAAGAGTGAAGGCCTGACTTCCGCTCCGGGTCTCCCGGAAGTGATAGCAAAAGCGGGGACCTTTGGGAAGATGGCGGCTGAGGAATCTGATCGTCTCCAGACCGACTGTGACGGTAAGAGATGAGAGGCGGTGATGCCCGGGTGCAAGCAGCGTGTAACCCCCAGTATATAGCCGCAGCGTTACCGGACTGTGGGCGGGTGGTATCAGTACGGAGGCTGACGCTCTCCTCACCGCATTGTATGAGGGGGAGGCTCCTGTTACAGGGCGGTGTCACCGTTAAAAATGTTATTGTTTGGGGTGTACTTAGTTATTACTGAATTCCTCTGTTCAGTATAGAAAATGACCATATGTACAAAGCCCCATCTGTATAATGGGCACATTCCATGGGGCATCCCTGTGTCCTAGTCACCCGAAAGGAGGGAGGCCGGCGGCGGGGCCTGGGGTCGGAGTGCGGGGGTCCGATATATGACCGCTGTATAGCACAGAATATCCCTGGCCGGCATGCCCTTGGACCCTGTATATCGCGCCCGGTGTGTGCATAGTGTCTGTCAGAGCCATCCGTGGCCTGATGTAAACACTGTACAAGAGCCCGGCTTCATGCACTATGTGGTGGCTGCTTCCGGGGGCTATAGATCATGTCTGGCCACTGAATTGTACATGGAATTGTACTGTTGCTTGTCCATACACTGATTGTGGGGGTGCCCAGTGTCAGAACTATCCCATGGGTAGGGCATTAGTATCACTCCTGATAACCCCTTTAGAGAATACATTATCAGCATTTCACAACCTACTGGAAAGCTAAGTATGCTGAAAGGATTTACATTATTTTAAGCTCACGCCTGGTTTTGACTTGGAAATACGTACTAGAATACGCTCAGGTGACATTGGAGTAAACAGCTTTGTATTCCGGGTAGCCAGTGCCCCTAAGTTTTTAGGTTGTTTGCTGCAGAGATTCTGCGCTGAACCCAGGGAGGGTGAGAGGAATAATAATTAAAAAAAAAAAAAAAAAACACAGCCAGAGAATAGGGTTTGTTTTTCTTGTTAACCATAAAGCCCTTTAGTTGCTGAACCCGCATGGTTGTTTCCGGATGTTTGCTTTTTGTTCTTTCCTCTTCCTGTATTGTGACTACCGTATTTTAAAAGACTCGTTGAAGACCTCCATAAAAAATAGAAGGCTGTTTGTTGAACGGTCCACGAAAGGAACTTCTCAGCATAAGCAGAACCACCTAAAAATTAAAGGGTAAACCTAAAAGTCTTTACCACTTTTTTTTTTTTTTCCCAACAGAAAAAAAAAAAAAAATCCCCATCAGAAAAAGTCCCAGAATTTCCCTGTTGTATAAAGCCTTCTAATTTTAATATTCTTAGTAACTTGTAAATTGTTTCTAAAAAATCTAGATGGCACCCAAGCCTGAGATTACAGCATCAATGGGACTTTCACCCAACTGGCAATGTAGGATTTATGTCCAGACCCGAGTGACTTTTAGAGGTTACTTCTTGTAATCATTTTTTTTTATCCTTTTTATGTTTGTATATTTTTAGGTGTAAATTGCCTTACATACGATGAAGCAATTATTGCCCAGCAGGACCGTATACAGCAAGAGGTGAGTATCGCCTGTTCTTTCTGATGGTTAGAGGGAATATTGCACCACATTGGCAAGATGTGCCGTCTGGATACTTTCACTGAGCTTTGTCAGCTTTCCTGCTAATTGAAATAGATGCTTGAACAAATGACTGCCACTAAAGGGCATGTCACACTAAGCGATATCGCTAGCAATATCGCTATAACTTGTGACGTTATAGCGATATTGCTAGCGACATCGCTGTGTCTGATACTTGCCTACGACCCGCTCCCCGCTGGTTATCGCTGATCGCGCGAGAACGTTCAGGACCGCTTCTCGTCGTCAGCTTCCTGCTGTGACGACGAGCGACGCGTGGAGCCGGGTGGGAGGACGCAGGATCGCCTAGTGTGACAGGTAAGTAGCGACCCCCGTCCCCAGCGATGTCGCTAGTGAGACCTGCCTGTGTGGCAGCTCACTAGCGACCACTTAGCGATGTACCAGCGATCCTGACCGCGTCATATCGCTGGTTGGGATCGCTGGTACATCGCTAAGTGTGACAGTACCTTTAGGTCTGTGATGCAGGCTGTTGTTTAATGGAGTGTAATACTTGCTCTTCTATCTTAGATTGCTGGACACACTCCGCTGCTATCTGACCGGTTGGACGTCTCTGTGCTCGACCAGGAATACGCTCCCGATGACCAAATTTACCAAGACAAGATAAAGGTATATAGTACAGTTTATTACTAGTGATGAGTGATCATGCTCGGATAAGGTGTTATCCGAGCATGTTCGGGTGCTAAGTGTCTTCTGCGTGCTTGGAATATGTTAGAGACCCTCTGGCTGCATATCTTGTGGCTGTTAAACAGCCTCAACACATGCAGGCTTTATTAACAAATGTATTGATTCATGACCTACTTAATGTAAGAACTGAAGTTTAGAGCTGCTTACATTGATTTTCCCAGGACTTGCACAGAAGATATACTTACATACGCCGAACAAGACCAGATGGCAATTGTTTCTACAGAGCATTTGGCTATTCCTATTTAGAAGCTCTGCTGGATGGAGGAAACGAACTTGAAAGGTAAGGCAGCGAGTTTATTAATTGTGCATGATACGGTATGGTATTATATAGGAGATTACTCCCATAATGTTGGGGTTTTGAATGTGAAGGGTGCAGTTTTTAGTCACTTACACTTTGCATATATCCATGTTCTTCTAAGTGATTTAATACTTAGGTTTTATACAGATTGATAATGGCTACAGACACTTTTGGGGGCTTTTTTCTGTAATATATTTGTTGCTAAAAATAAATCTTGCAGTTAGACTTTGTTAAATATCTTAACAACAAGGCAAGATTCACTTTTTCTGTTCACATAGACATGAGAGCTTTTTACTTTTTGTGGGACGAGTTGTACTTTTGAATGACCATTTATTTTACCGCATAGTTTACTAGAAAATGAGTAATTCCAAGTGAGAAGAAATTGTGGAGGGAACCCCCCCCACAATTGTGACAGTTTTTTAGGAATTCTTGTAACGGTGCACAGTTTGTGATAAGAATGACAAATGTTCATTATTTTTATTGGTAAAAAAAATAAAAAGTTTGTAAATTTTTCTTAGTTGTCACCATTTTACGGGACTCATAACTTTATTTTTTGGTGGTTGGAGCTGTGAGATGACTTATTTGTGGAAAGAGAGGATTGATTTTGTTCACTTGTTACAGCATTTTTTTTATCTTGTTGAATTGCTGTGATGACCCTTATTTTTCTTAAATGAGGAAAGGTGTTTTTTTTTTTTCGCTCTCTCTCGTCACTTTGACAGCAACATTTTAACAATCACAAGCTGAGCACTGCTCTTAACACCTATTGTTAGAGGTATGTACTGGCTGTAATATGCAGCCATCATCTCCGGGTATGGGGCGGGCTCACCCCATGAGCCTGCTCCATACACCCTCTTCCGACTTGAGTCATACTTATACGACGGATGTGTTGATGGGGTTTTACTGAGAGGAAACCAGAACGATAAGAATTACAAACTTCCCATCAGAGCAAACTCAACAAGAGATTAACTCATTCTGCAGCCAGAAATTCAGTGGGCTTTACAGATTATGGAGCAATTTATTTATTCTCTATATGCCCATCTATTCCAAAGTTATGTCACCACCATCACAGTAATGAGGGTGCAAATCTTCTCTACTCTAAGCATATACGCCCACTTGTTGGAAAAATTGGCATCTATTCCAAGACTTAAGGCCCCGTCACACATGGCGAGATCGCTGATTTTGTGACACATCAGCGATCTCGCTGTGTGTGGCACGCATCAGCGACCGGCCCCCCTGCCGGGTATCGCTGATCGTGCAGGAATGTTCTGGGCCATTTTTTTGATCGCTGGTCTCCCGCTGGTCAGCGTGCATCGCTGTGTGTGGCAGTGGGAGACCAAGGATCAGCGAGCTCCCAGTGCTGTAAGCAGACTCTGGTAGCTGGTATCCAAGGTAAATATCGTTGGGTAACTAAGCGTGTGCATAGCTTAGTTACCCGCTGTGTACCTTGGATACCAGCTCCCAGTGCGAGCACGCTGGTATCCAAGGTACACAGCGGGTAACTAAGCGACGCACGTGCTTAGTTACCCGATATTTACCTTGGATACCAGCGTCCTCGCTGGTCTTGCTCGCTGGTGAGATCTGCCTGTTTGACAGCTTAACAGCGATCATGTAGCGAGGCACCAGCGATCCTGACCAGGTCGTATTGTAGGGGTACAGAATCTCTATGGGATAAAGCTGCTCCACTGCAGCACCTGAAATACTGCCCTATGGTGCCTTTTTTTTTTTTTTTTTTTTTTTTTTTTTTGGCGTGGTTAATATATAAAAGTGATGAGCGCACGTTCTCTGAGTGACTTTGGCATGCTGAAGAATTTGTTCAAGTCCCCGCGGCTGCATGTCTTGCAGCTGTTCGACAGCCACAACTCTTGCACGGGTTGCCTGTTAGGCAATCCCTGTATGTGTTGCGGTTGTTGAACTGCTACAAGACATGCAGCCCCAGCGACTCAAACATACTTTTCATATTTTTCGAGCACTCCGAAGATACTCGGATAGCACACGAGCATGCTTGGATAACACTTTATCCGGAGCATGTTCGTTTGTCACTACTTGTGAATCAAGCTTTTTTTTTTTTTTTTTTTTTTTTTTTTCTTCCCCTTTTCTAGTCCATATTTAATCTTGTTTTTGCTATCTCTTCTAGGTTTAAGGAGGTGGCAATGCGTAGCAAAGAAGAGCTAATCAGACAAGGGTTTACAGAATTTACAATAGAAGATTTCCATAACACAGTAAGCTTTATTCCCTAATACTCTTATACCTTTTCTCCTTTTAACTTTTGTATCCCTTCCAGTTTAGAACACTTGTTTTGTGATGCCCTGTTCATGTGCCTTGGCCATTGTGGCGACTGTCTATGGGACTTCTTGTACTATATTTTTTTTTTTTTTTTTTTTTTCATTCACAGTTCATGGATCTAATTGCTCTTGCAGAGAAACGTCCTGCAGTGTCTGAGCTCCTAGCAGCATTTAATGAGCAGACTGTTTCAGATTATGTGGTCGTCTATCTGCGTCTTTTGACCTCTGGACACTTGCAGAGAGAAAGTATCTTCTATCAGCACTTTATAGAAGGTGGAAGAAGCGTCAAGGAATTCTGCCAGCAGGTAAAACAATCGACAGTGTACAATGAGCTATACTTTTGAGATGGGAAGATCACGCTGCACTCGTGTAGTAGCTATATGTTTGTTAGATATAAAGCGTGCATATTTTCCCTCTCTTGGCTTAAACCTTTATGACTTTTTTTATATTTCCTTTTTTTTTTCTGTTGAATCAGATCTTTATTGATAAGAGAGAATATATAACATATTAGAAGCCAACCATTTAACAATAACATGTCTGTGGTTACATAATAGGCCATCACAGAATTTTCATCCATTAAACTTACACTGTCCAGAAATATAAATATCTTTTAAACCTTTTTATATTTCAGTGAGATTTTTAATAGTCAAAACCTATAAATTCAGTAAGTGCCACATTTGTAGTGAACCAGCTTATGTAGCTTTCATTTTGTTAAAGGGAATCTGATGGTAGGATCAACCTTTCTAACTAATCTATGTGGGTATATAGGTCATAGAAAGTTGAATAAAATGATACCTTCGATCTCCTGTTTTATTTATGAGAAATGTTGTTAATATGTAAATGAATTACATAGATTTCCTTGAGAATCTGCTACAGGATTATTTTTAAATGAAAGGTAGTGAGTGTGGGACATGTAATGACTGACGGTCCGCTCTCCTGATGTACATATCTAGCACTGCTAACGCTGTCTTTCATTTCTAATACTGCTAGCAGTGTGAGACATGTATACCAAGTGAGCGGACTGTCAGTCATTACATGTCTCACACTCACATTTTTCACTTTAAAATCTGGTACCAGATTCTCAGGGAGATCTATATCTGACCTATAGCACTTAACAGCTCATTTTCATATTAAGAAAAATGTCTCTCTGGAATAAGACATCAGATCACAGATATCAAGGTGTCATTTTATTCAGTTTACTAAAACCTACATGCCCATATAGAGGAGTAAGGAAGGTTAATCCTACTGATAGATTCCCTTTAATACATACTGTAGTTGGAAAAAGTCTGAATTGTCTTGTCGGCAGTGGTTTCTATGGTAATAGTAAACTTATTTGTATACTGTACTGTTCCATTTTTGCCCCCTCATTTATAGTGTCTTAGACACTATGGCTCCAATTCATTGTTGTTTTTTCTCCACTTTTCTGCAGTAATTTGGTCATTTAGTATCCACGCCTTATTCTCTGTACTTCTTGCTACATTTTTTAAAGCCAACCTGTCACCAGAAATAACGCTGTTAATCTGCAGATTGAGCGCATATCTCAAGGTTAACAGCGTTACGATGCTGACCTGCACACGGCCAAATGCAGAGGGGAGAAAATCTTTAATCTCCTAGCCAGCATTCTCAATTCAGTCATAGCGGCAGAGTGCCGGCGCTGGTTCAGTCACCGCTCTGAGTATACAAAGCGGCTTCTGTAATCGTGACAGCCGGCTGCAATGTGGAGCCAGTGTCAGTCAGGCACATCTCACTCTAGTCTTCACCTGGCGTAAGATTTCTGGTGGTGGTTTCAGTTTGGCATTTTTTTATTTGGTGTTAAAACATCTCAAGACTGGTTAAAGACAAAAATAAAGAGCATTTTTGACTTTTCACCAAATTGATGAACCCGTGTGTGCTTTTTTTTTTTTTTTTTTTTTAAACCCTTTTCCGGCGTTGGACATAATAGTATGGCGCTGAGCCCACATCTTTCTCGGCACATCAGCTGTTTTGAACAGCTGACATGCGCCTCGGAACAGTCGCGGGTGAAATCGCGATCCACCCGAGGTTATTAACCCGTTATATGCTGCTGTCAGTCTCTGACAGTGGCATTTAGCTTGCACTTCCGGCAAATGTGTCGGAAATCCCACCCATTGGTTACCCATCACATGATCGTGGGTCACCAGTGGGTTGGCATGACAAACAGAGGTTTCCAGCAGACCTTTGTCATTGCCCAGTGGTCGGCGCACATAGCAAGTGAGCATTTCTGCTACATACAGGCAATCTGATCATCACCTATATGTAGCAGAGCCAGTCGAACAACTGCAACTTCCAGTCTCCCATAGAGATTATTGAAGCATGTAAAAAGAAAAAACTTAAAAATATTAAATGTAAAAGTTCAAATCACCCCCCCCCTTTCACCCCATTCAAATAAAACATTAAAAAATCAAACATACACATATTGGGTATCGCTGCGTTCAGAATCGCCCAATCAAAAAATCGTGTATACACCAAAACGGTATCAATAAAAACGTCAGCTCGGTG
This sequence comes from Dendrobates tinctorius, assembly GCF_039654945.1. Lineage (NCBI taxonomy): Eukaryota > Metazoa > Chordata > Amphibia > Anura > Dendrobatidae > Dendrobates > Dendrobates tinctorius. Next base: position 20,796,691 of record NW_027361878.1, read on the forward strand.
CTCAAAAAATGAGCCCTCCCCAACCCCAAATCATGAAAAAGGAAGACGCTACGGGTCTCAGAAAATGGTCCCTTTTTTTTTTTTTTTTTTAAAACAAAGTTTGGATTTTTTTTTCACCTCCGTAAATAAGAACCTAGACATGTTTGGTGTCTAATTACTTGCAATGACCCAGAAAATCATACTGGCAGGTCAGTTTTAGCATTTAGTGAACACGGTTAAGATAATAAGATAAAATAAAAAGGGCAGGATTTTTTTTTTGCAATTTCTCTGCGCTTGGAAATTTTTTTTCTTGTTCTTCAGTACACGAGATGTTAAAACCAATGGTGTAGTTCAAAAGTACAACTCGTCCCGCAAAAAGCAAGCACTCACATGGCCATATTGTCCAAAGAATTTGTTATTCCTTTGGGAAGAAGGGGAGCAAAAAAAAAAATCGGAAAATAACCCAGGGGTTAATCATTTGACACTGAAAAAAATGGAAGCAAATGCCACAAGACAAGTGATTTCAGTAAATCGCAAATGATGAATTGGTCCCTGTACACTACACAATAATGCATTTAAGTGTTTAGCTTGTAATTCACCATTTACTATGACTTTGCACTGCTAACTTTTTTTTCTTCTTTTCCTTCTATTATCCCTGCTCAGGAGGTTGAGCCCATGTGTAAGGAAAGTGACCATATTCACATCATTGCTCTTTCCCAGGCCTTGAATGTTTCTATCCAGGTTGAATATATGGACAGGGGTGAGGGGGGCAGCACAGTCACCCATGTGTTTCCTGAGGGCTCAGATCCACAGGTGTTCCTGCTCTACCGACCCGGACACTACGACATTCTTTATAAGTGACCTGCTCTGTGCTGTTCTGTACACTCCCTTCCCCCAAAATCACATTCTCTCCCTTCCACCTTCCTCTGCGCTTTAATCTGTTCCCCATTATCTGTACATTATCCTCAGCTTGTTATGTTTTATTTCAATGGAGCAAAATAAATGAACTCTACAGACTCATGGAAAAGTTGTGTTGGGGGGCCAGTATGGGCAGATCTGCAGGGGTGAAGCAGTAAATAAAATTTCACTGAGTGCTTGTAATTGGAGAGACTCTTTATTGTGCTCAGTGTGAATATGGTGCTCTGTATTTCTGCAGCTTTTTCTATAGCCCATTTGCATTTTTTATCTTTTCCCTTTTCATCAAAGATTTCACACATTCCTCTTGTTAATGGGTAATATTGGGATTTCAGTAGGTTTTTGTAATTCCCCCCCCCAAAGGATTGTTCCAAATGACCTGTAGGAAATTGTTTTAAAAGGATTATTCGGTTCCACTCGCTTATCGATCACATCTGAACAGTGGCGATGACGTTACAACCTCTTGCACATGCACGATCAGCTCTATGCTGGCAAACCGATGCAACATCATTCAGCACCAATGGCCTTCAGTATGTAAGTGAGCTGCGCTAGACAACCCCTTTAAATTAAACGTCTGTCGGGCTTTATTCACACATCCATTTTTGGTCGACACAGCACACCTTTTATATTGTGTAGTCGCACATCAGTGTGACTTTTTTTTTTTTTTTTTTTTTTTTTTTCCCCCCCTCCTTTTCTTTTGACTGATGGTCCATTTTGCCCACAGAACTCATCCGTTCAAGTGATTGGGTTAGCGAAAAATAAGCTAAAAGTTCTACAGAATTTGGAGGCATCTGCTCACTTTTTTTATTTTTTTTTTTAATATAAAACTGGTTGCTAATTTCTCCATACGGTTTTTAAAGGTAAAAAAAAAAATCTGTTTCTCCAGTACATGCCATCAAATTTTGAAAGAGGGGGGTATTTTGTATACACCATGTACTCGGTAGGAATTCTCTAATAAGATCTAATGCGCTCAGTCATATTGCAGATCCATGTAAGTTCACAACTGTGAACAGTTCATTAGAAATCAGAGTTGTCTTAAATGTCACCGAGATGTGACAGCATCAATATTTGTACTGTAAAGGTGCAGATTTCTCCCGTAACCTGTCAGCAAGGCTGTCTGGTCTGGAAATAGGAACAAATACATCACAACTTGCATGGTAGCCATAGTGGCTACCTGTTTATGCATTAATACGGAGTGTTGGATAGCCCTGGTCTTATTGTGGTTTATAAATCGTGCATGAGGAATAACTACAATAAAGGTGTGTGCACAGTGACTCCTGCTTGGAACACATGAAAAACCACCAAAAAAAAAAACCCACTTGCTGTATGTGTATGTTCTGTCTCTTGCAACTTTTAATTACTTTGAAAACTGTGAAGCAGCTACAAAAAAAAATGACCAGTCAATTTTTCTGGCAGCTTTATGTATGGAATTAAAGAGGGAGGGCGGAAATAAGTCAATAGCAAAGTAGCCACAATAAACATATAGAAAAACATCACCGGCATTATTCTGCAAGAATACAGATATGCTGGCAGCTGAAAGATGTGCATACCCTAGGAGGCTCAATCTCCCACTCCTTTCTTTAAAAAAAAAAAAAAAACACCTCATTTTTCTCCTTAAAATGGTATTGTCTAATGCTCAAGCACTTAAAATTGCAAAGTGCTTGTAAGAACAAGCAGCTTTCTAATTTACCTCTTAAGTTGCAAAAATTATTATTTTTTTTTTTTATAGTATACAGCCTCTTGACAAGGTTACCAGTCACCTCTGCAGTGACCGGTTTCCTAGGCATTGGAGCACATGCTTACAAGCAGTTTGTTATACAGCTTGTGAGTGCTGCTCTGAAGCTAGACGTCTTACTGGGTCTATACAGCTTCAGTGACCATGTAAATTTCTAATGCTGCATTTAAAACTACAACACGGGGAGGAAATCTGAAAATTGGAAGCGGACTTAATAATGTTACAACAGTTGTAAGGCTGGTTTCACACTTGCGTTTTTTTGGGCTGTTTTTTTAGCGCAAAAAAAGTATGCGTTTTTTTTTCCCCTATCTTTTACATGGGTGCGCATACACATGCGTTTGTATGGGCATGCGTTTTTTTTGTTGTGTGCGCTCGGGCACACAAAATGCATCCCATTGCATTTTTTTGTGCGTCCGACTTGCCCCCCAAAAAACGCATGCGCACGCAATGCGTTTTTTTTTACAGCCAAACACCCATTGTAGTCTATGGGTACCATGCGCACGTATGCGCAAAAAAAGCATGCGTTTTTAAAAAAACGCACCCAAACCCGCAAAAAAAACGCACACAAACGCATGATGCGTTTTTTGTGCGTTTGCACTGCGCACGGTGCGCAGCGCAAAAAAAGCAGGTGTGAAAGTAGCCTAAGGGGCTCATTTGTTTAGATTTGGGCAATGTTTACTTCTGTTTCAAAGTCTAGTTAATTTCTCCTGAGATTCTATTAGGCCGGGGTCACACTGGCGAGGAATACGGCCGAGTGAGAGGCCCTAAAAGCACGCATTAGACACGGAACAATGATTTCCAATGGGGTCCCTCGCACCAGCCGTATATTTCTCATCCGTATTCTACGCTCCGTGCCAATCGCAGCATGCTGCGATTGTCAGTGTGCTACGGCCGTAGTACGCCAATGCAAGTCTATGGGTGCGCAAAAAATACGGATTACACACGGACCACACGTGTGACCTGCGAGAAATACGCACCAGGTGTCTTTTAGCAAAGCCGGCAATTCAGTGCGCTATACAGTAAACTCACACTGACAGTTTTAATAAAGAAACAAAAGAATAGATGTATACACATATAGACACATAGAATACATATATATATATACACATTCTATGTGTCTATCTATTCTTTCGTTTGTTAGAAACCCTGTCATAGGGCTCCATTATATGTCCATTTTGCAAGCCTGCGAGAAATTCTCGCCATACGGATTACATACGGATGCTTACATGCGCAAAATACGCGACCACACCTTGATTACGGATGACATACGGAGCACTGTTTAGGGGTCATTCATCCGTATTACGCCTGTAAAATACTGACTGTATTTTGCGTTGGTTAGTGTGACCCCGGCCTTAGTGTGCTTCTCACTTGGCCTCCTTATTTATAAATGTGGACAATTGATCTGATTATACGTAATGTCTGCTTTGTAATACAGACTGATGTAATTCTGCAGTACAGTAAAAGATTGTACACAAGTCCACCACCAGAGGGCAGACTGCCCTAACATTTGTTACAAAAGTACTGGTTGTTATAAAAGTACTGGCAGAAGTTTCTGGGGCCTGCAGGACTTTTTTTTTTTTTTTTTTTTTTAGAAAAAGGCATTTTCTAGGAATTCAAAGGTTTTTTTTTTTTTTTTTAAATATAAGGAAGAAACCTACAACTTGGCGAATCTCCACTGCTGCTCAGAGATGCTGTTGAAGGCCCCTGTGCCCCGCCTCCCATAGCCGTCAATCATGCCCCTGTGCTGCTGTCTGGGCCCTGCACTAAGGCTGCATTCTGTGAAGGTGGCTCTTTTAGTTAAAAACGCCCAGGGGGGTGACAGGTTCCCTTTAAGGTTTGGGCTGGAGCCCCCGCGCCTGGTGTGGACGTTGTCCATGCTTAAATTGTGACTGTCAGACATGTTAAACCAGCCATACAGAGTTTGTCACTATTTCTAGTGGCAAGAGGTAGAGCAGCCAAGCATCTAGCGTGAGCCTAATGGTGCAAGTTGTTTTTTTTTCTTTTTCTTTTTTTTTTTTCTTTTTTTTTAATAGCCAAAATGAAATTAGTGGAGAGAAGAATATGACTAAAATCAAAAACCATACTTATAATGCATGCAGAAATGGTTTAATTTCTTCATATACTACACTGAATTAAATGCAGCCCCCCCCCCCCCACCAAAAAAGAAAAAAAAAATCTAAATGACAAATTGCACTCAGGCTGAGTTTAAAGGGATTTAATGGACAGTCCAGGAAAGGTCTTTACACATTCACCACAATTGTGAGGTTTTTTGCATGGTACATGCAGACAGAAGAACTATGCAGGTCTTTTCGGGTCACTTTTAGTTTTGCCCCAGTACTTGCAATCCATTGCCTGTTTTGATTGGGCGGCAGTGAAACGTATTCTGTGTTCACCCTGGTTGCTGAGTGCTTCTGGTCCTGAGCAGAGGTCTTCAGACCTGTGCCACCTACATAATCAGCAATAATTAAAATGGTATTGCCTTTTGTAGACTTTTGTCATTTGCATACAGCAGTGTTCCCCCAACTCCAGTCCTCGAGCTACCAACAGCTAATGTTTGAAAGGATTTTCTTATGTATTGCACATGTGATGGGGTTATCACTAAGGCCTCTTTCACACTTCCGTTTTTGACAATCAGTCAAGATCCGCCGATTTGGGAAAAAAACGGATCCGCCATTTTTCTTTGCGGATCCGTTTTTTTACCCATTGACTTTAATGGCGGATCTTGACGGATTGCCGTCCTTTGCATCCGTTTTTGTGCGGATCCGCCAAAATGTTGCTGTCCGTCAACATCCTCAAAGACTTCCAAACGGAGCTTGCAACGTTTTTTTTGGCCAGCGGATCCTCCACACACTGATTTAACCCGAAATTCTGTCTGGGTGCCGGGCAAAAAAAAAAAATTCTCTGTCTCCCGGCCAGTGGCTCCTTTAAAATTCTTCATTCTGCGGATCCGTCATAAAACGGATCCTATTGCATCCGTTCCCATCAGTTACAGCGGATCCGCATTTACGCCTTTTTGGCGGATTTTGACTGATGCAAATAACTGAAGTGTGAAAGAGGAGTGCGGATATCCTGAAAACATGATCTACTGGTGGCTCTTGTGGACTGGCGTTGGAATGCTGCCTATGGAAATGCCAAAATAGTATAGTAGATATGTGTCCCACCATTGGGACCCACATCTATCTGATATGCACCAATCAATGGAGAGGTGGTCTGTATTCCCAATTTTTTTTTTTTGTAGGAGTATCGTGACCACCTCTTCAGCAACTGACAGTGCTCCACCCATCTATGTGGCTATGCAGGTCTGGGTGATTTCACTTTGTAATTCAGATGTACATATATTGTGATAGTGTCCTAAAGCACAATAAATGTGAGAACCATTAATGAAGTTCTCATTGCAGACAACCTGTTAAATGCAAGAGCTACCAATGCTGTGATGATCACAGGCTGTAGTAGGTTTAACTTCTGACAATAATTAGAACGGCCTTCCATCCTGCCACTTGGAAAAATGTTAAGTGACGTTGCGTCGTCTTTGTACTGGTACCACTTTGTTGTAGAGATTGTTGGGGGTATCACAGCTGGACCTCTGCTGACAAGACATTCTAGTTGTATGCCACGAACATAGGAAACAACCCAGTTGGGAAAATACAGTTGGAATTCCATCTACTGCTATTTCTCCTTTAAGTGTTGCCAGAGGTGAAATGCCACATTTTAAGTGTAATATGTCTGTATAAGTAGAAGTCACCACCAGATATTTCGTACAGCAGTTCTTTTTGCCCATGTCTACTAGAATAAAAGATCTGACATGTGGAAATCTTCCTCTTCAGAATACCCTCATCCACGTCGTATCAAATTAAAGGTATTTTCCCACAAACAAACTAGATCTGTCATAAATGTGATGATCACTAGAACTCTGGTCCTGAGTATCCCGTGATTCCTCACCTGCATGACTGCATTGGAGAAAACAGACGACGGCCATGATCTAGTCCCCAATGCCTTTTTTTTCCTTAGGCTTTCATGTGTTGAGTTTTTTGTTTTTTTTTCTCAGTCTTTGAGAGAGAAAAAAAAAAATGTGGTCAATGCCAATGTGTACCATGCTGTCCCCTGAAAATGTCACCATGTGTAATTTTAGGAGTTAGGTTGAGATGTGTGTGCTGTGAAAAACTAAGTGCACATTCGGATATCTTCGCAAATTGGTATGAGAACGGACCAAAATACTCAGACTGGCTATGGATCTCCCCTCCCAAGTGTGACTGCTTCATATATACAGCTCTGGCAAAAATTGAGATCACTGCACAGTTTTATAAAAATCAGCTTCTCTCCATGTCTGACAGCCATTCCATTCCAGTGTCAGTTGAATTCCAACCAGAGTACACCTCATTCTACGTAATGTGCTTCTGATTAGGTGATCACCTGAACCAAATCTTATTTAACAATGGAAAGTATAGAAAACCCTGCTGTGGTGTTCACAATCCTCTTGCAATAGGACAAGCTGGATGGCACCCACTGTGAAATTTGGTGGAGGATCGGTGTTGATCTGGGGATGCTTCGGCAAGGCTGGAATTGGGCAGGTTAGTTTTTGTGAAGGACGTATGAATCAAGCCGCATACAAGGTTATCCTGGAAAAACAGCGAACATAAGAAAAAATTAAAAAAACTTACATATGAAAGGTAAACTCACCAATCCCTGACTGATGCACTAGCAGGATGCAGCAGACCTCCATTGATAAAGGGTTTGGGCAGCACAGGTGCAACCCACTGATGAAGACAGCCAGTAACCCAACAAAGGAGGGGTTGGCTGCCTAGTGTGAAAAATGCACACAGATAAGGCTTGCATAGGACATCAGTCACACAGTGTGGTGCAAAGTGTCTGAACAGCCAATTGATCACGCCCATAGTATTAGCAGGCGGGCTGTTCTGCACTATATACATGCATCGCACAGAAAAAACCAAACCAACATAAAGAGGCCCAGCTGCATCCTGCAAAAATGATAAAAAGTGCAAAAAGATAAACATGGGGTATTAGTTACTATTTTGGCCAAGACAGATAAACTCGCAATCCAAACGCCAAGGATCCCCTGACTTTACGAGTCCCTAACACTAAATCTGAACAGCTAACATAAGAAATAAGTGTTAGGGACTCCATTGGTTCAAAAATTTGATTTCCATTGATGATTTTTGTGTGATTTATGTTGACGGCGCATTCAACTTTGTACAGAACAAAGTATTCAAGGAGAACATTTCATTCATTTAGATCTAGGATGTGTTATTTGAGTGTTCCCTTTTATTTTTTGAGCAGTGTGTGTGTGTGTGTGTGTGTGTGTGTGTGTATATATGTACAGTGGGGAAAAAAGTATTTAGTCAGTCAGCAATAGTGCAAGTTCCACCACTTAAAAAGATGAGAGGCGTCTGTAATTTACATCATAGGTAGACCTCAACTATGGGAGACAAACTGAGAAAAAAAAATCCAGAAAATCACATTGTCTGGTTTTTTTTTTCATTTTATTTGCATATTATGGTGGAAAATAAGTATTTGGTCAGAAACAAAATTTCATCTCAATACTTTGTGATATATCCTTTGTTGGCAATGACAGAGGTCAAACGTTTTCTGTAAGTCTTCACAAGGTTGCCACACACTGTTGTTGGTATGTTGGCCCATTCCTCCATGCAGATCTCCTCTAGAGCAGTGATGTTTTTGGCTTTTCGCTTGGCAACACGGACTTTCAACTCCCTCCAAAGGTTTTCTATAGGGTTGAGATCTGGAGACTGGCTAGGCCACTCCAGGACCTTTTAAATGCTTCTTACGAAGCCACTCCTTCGTTGCCCTGGCGGTGTGCTTTGGATCATTGTCATGTTGAAAGACCCAGCCACGTTTCATCTTCAGTGCCCTTGCTGATGGAAGGAGGTTTGCACTCAAAATCTCACGATACATGGCCCCATTCATTCTTTCATGTACCCGGATCAGTCGTCCTGGCCCCTTTGCAGAGAAACAGCCCCAAAGCATGATGTTTCCACCACCATGCTTTACAGTAGGTATGGTGTTTGATGGATGCAACTCAGTATTCTTTTTCCTCCAAACACGACAAGTTGTGTTTCTACCAAACAGTTCCAGTTTGGTTTCATCAGACCATAGGACATTCTCCCAAAACTCCTCTGGATCATCCAAATGCTCTCTAGCAAACTTCAGACGGGCCCGGACATGTACAGGCTTAAGCAGTGGGACACGTCTGGCACTGCAGGATCTGAGTCCATGGTGGCGTAGTGTGTTACTTATGGTAGGCCTTGTTACATTGGTCCCAGCTCTCTGCAGTTCATTCACTAGGTCCCCCCGCGTGGTTCTGGGATTTTTGCTCACCGTTCTTGTGATCATTCTGACCCCACGGGGTGGGATTTTGCGTGGAGCACCAGATCGAGGGAGATTATCAGTGGTCTTGTATGTCTTCCATTTTCTAATTATTGCTCCCACAGTTGATTTCTTCACTCCAAGCTGGTTGGCTATTGCAGATTCAGTCTTCCCAGCCTGGTGCAGGGCTACAATTTTGTTTCTGGTGTCCTTTGACAGCTCTTTGGTCTTCACCATAGTGGAGTTTGGAGTCAGACTGTTTGAGGGTGTGCACAGGTGTCTTTTTATACTGATAACAAGTTTAAACAGGTGCCATTACTACAGGTAATGAGTGGAGGAAAGAGGAGACTCTTAAAGAAGAAGTTACAGGTCTGTGAGAGCCAGAAATCTTGATTGCTTGTTTCTGACCAAATACTTATTTTCCACCATAATATGCAAATAAAATGAAAAAAAACCAGACAATGTGATTTTCTGGATTTTTTTTTTCTCAGTTTGTCTCCCATAGTTGAGGTCTACCTATGATGTAAATTACAGACGCCTCTCATCTTTTTAAGTGGTGGAACTTGCACTATTGCTGACTGACTAAATACTTTTTTTCCCCACTGTATGTGTGTGTGTGTGTGTGTGTGTGTGTGTGTGTGCGTGTGTGCGTGTGTATATAATACATTTTTTTTTTTTTTTTTTTTTTACGCTTTCATACTCTGGTCGGGAGATTACATTGCAGTCCAATCTAGAGCCGATTTGTCCAGACCTTTGTGCTCTATGAGCGCGTTCAATAGGACTGTGACCCTACCAGATGTTCGAGGAGTAAAGTGGAAATTTTCTAATGTGAAGATCTCAGGACAGAACAAAAATAATGGCGGAACTTAGATGGTCTTTGGAGGGATATATACAGTACCTTGCGAAAGTATTCGACCCCCTGGAACTTTTCAACCTTTTCCCACATATCATGCTTCAAACATAGATACTAAATGTAAATTTTTGGTGAAGAATCAACAACAAGTGGGACACAATTGTGAAGTTGAACGAAACTTATTGGTTATTTTAAATTTTTGTGGTCATTCAAAAACTGAAAAGTGGGGCGTACAATATTATTCGTCCCCTTTACTTTCAGTACATCAAACTCGCTCCAGAAGTTCATTGTGGATCTCTGAATGATCCAATGTTGTCCTAAATGACTAATGATGTTAAATATAATCCACCTGTGTGTAATCAAGTCTCCGTATAAATGCACCTGCTCTGTGATAGTCTCAGGGTTCTGTTTGATGCACAGAGAGCATCATGAAGACCAAGGAACACAACAGGCAGGTCCGTGATACTGTTGTGGAGAAGTTTAAAGCCAGATTTGGATACAAAATTATTTCCAAAACTTTAAACATCCCAAGGAGCACTGTGCAGTCGATCATATTGAAATGGAAGGAGCATCATACCACTGCAAATCTAACAAAACCTGTCTGTCCCTCTAAACTTTCATCTCAAACAAGGAGAAGACTGATCAGAGATGCAGCCAAGAGGCCCATGATCACTCTGGATGAACTGCTGAGATCTACAGCTGAGGTGGCACAGTCTGTCCATAGGACAACAATAAATCGTACACTGCACAAATCTGGCCTTTATGGAAGAGTGGCAAGAAGAAAGCCATTTCTCAAAGATATCCATAAAAAGTATCATTTAAAGTTTGCATCAAGCCACCTGGGAGACACAGCAAACATGTGGAAGAAGGTGCTCTGGTCAGATGAAACCAAAATCAAACTTTTTGCCAACAATGCCAAATGATATGTTTGGCGTAAAGGCAACATAGGTCATCACCCTGAACATATCATCCCCACTGTCAAACATGGTGGTGGCAGCATCATGGTTTGGGCCTGCTTTTCTTCAGCAGGGACAGTGAAGATGGTTAAAGGGAATCTATCACCTACCCTTTGGCGGGCGATGAAAACGAGGTTGGTCCGGTCCGATGGGCGGTGTTCCCGATGTGTGCCGCCTCCCCATCCTTGCCCGTCGTCCGCAGGTTATTGCTGATTTGGAGTAGGTGTACGCCACTTTTTGCGCTAAGCATTCATAGCTAGCGCACGTGCAGTATGCTTTGCCCAACTGCGGGAAAAGCCGGACTGCCCATGCGCCGGTTAACTAAGCCCCGGAACACAGCAAAATACTTCCGAGGCTTAGTTAACCGGCGCATGCGCAGTTCGGCTTTGCCCGCAGTTGGGCAAAGCATACTGCGCGTGCGCTAGCTATGAATGCTTGGCACACGCGCAAAAAATGGCGTACACCTACTCCAATTCAACAATAACCTGCGGACGGTGGGCAAGGATGGGGAGGCGGCACACATCGGGAACACTGCCCATCGGACCGGACCGACCTCGTTTTCATCGCCTGCCAAAGAGTAGGTGACAGATTCCCTTTAAAATTGATGGGAAGATGGATGGAGCCAAATACAGGACCATTCTTGAAGAAAACCTGTTGGAGTCTGCAAAAGACCTGAGACTGGGACAGAGATTTGTCTTCCAACAAGACAATGATCCCAAACATAAAGCAAAATCTACAATGGAATGGCTCACAAACGTATCCAGGTGTTAGAATGGCCAAGTCAAAGTCCAGACTTGAATCCAATCGAGAATTTGTTGAAAGAGCTGAAAACTGCTGTTCACAAACGATCTCCATCCAACTTCACTGAGCTCGAGCTGTTTGCCAAGAAAGAATGGGTAAGAATTTCAGGCTCTCTATGTACAAAACTGATAGAGACATACCCCAAGCGACTTGCAGCTGTAATCGCAGCAAAAGGTGACGCAACAAAGTATTAAGTTAAAGGGGCCGAATAACATTGTACGCCCCACTTTTCAGTTTTTGAATTTCCACAAAAATTTAAAATAACCAATAAATTTCGTTCAACTTCACAACTGTGTCCCACTTGTTGATTCTTCACCAAAAATTTACATTTGGTATTTTTATGTTTGACGCATGATATGTGTGAAAAGGTTGAAAAGTTCCGGGGGCCGAATACTTTCGCAAGGCACTATATATAATTTCCAAATTTGGGAGAACACCAAATAAACCCCTCACTAGAAGACTATAAAATTTAACTTTAATTTCTATTAATTAAAATAAAGAATATACAAAGGGTATAAAATGTTTTTGCCCCTAACCTGCCAGAGAAGTCTGCAGTTTTTCTATGCAGTATTTCTGCTTATTTATATTTAGAAAATGTATAGCACCCGGTATGCTAATACATATTGGCAGAATAGGACAACAACTATTAGCATCAGCGTCCCCCCAACATGTTTCACCGCACTAACAGTGTCACCATGGATGGGACATAGGCTTAGAGACCTCAGAGCTTAGAGCTGGCCTGGGGAAAATCACAGCATTCCCGAGTTGGATCCGATATTTGGATCGTACTCTGCCAAGCAAGTCAATGAGTCTCTGGAAATGACATCTGACTGCAATCCAATTTCCATGGACTGACACAATGGAAAAGATGGAGAATTTTTTTTTATCCATCTTCTCCTTATCCAAGAAAATCGGCTCACGCTGATCAAACTTTGGATAATTGACCTGATTCTTTTGGATGGGTGACTATATGCTGCTGTGACTCTAGCCTAAATATAGCTTGTTGATAGAGTAGTGAAACGACCCTGTAAAGGGGTTATCCCCTGCTAATTATGTCTGCATCAGAGGTGATCTCTGCCTTTATAACCCCCGACATCTACCGAGATATGTCAACGGGACACATGCACAATATCTACTAATTGTGAAATCATCTTGGCAGGTGTGCATAGGGTCGTAATGTCATTCCCAAAAAAATGGGCACCAGGTAACCACTTTAAAACCAGAGCAGATCTGGAACAATTCTATCATGCATTTTATTACACTTCTGCTAAAGCTACCTTTACCGCTAAAGCTCAGACTGATATACAGCCGTGTAAACACACTTGACAAGTGATCCATCAGAAAGCTCTGTGAGGAACCGGCGTAGTTTTGTGTTTTATTGCAGATTCATCCAAATTATTTTTCTGCTTTGGACTTACAAAGACTTTTAGATTTTAATATCAGAAAAGTATCAAAAGTATGAAATAAAAGGTCACTTTTCTTGTTGCAATTTGAATGCTACGACCCTGGAGAACATCGTTCTTCCCAAATGTAAAATACCCACAGAAGCCAACATTACAGATGTGCAGGTAACTTATACACAGAATGTTACATTTTCCATAATGACACCGAATACAGAACGATTTACAACTTAATTTACTTTAATTTATTGAGGATATGTGATATGCAGTGTAACACGGTATATGCTTTTAATTTGTTGCAATGTATTTTCTTCATAGTTATTGAATTTCATTTTAAGTTCTTGAACTCTGTCTCTTCGCACATCAAGATCTATTATTTTAATGATTTTTCTCTTTAATCCAACATATTTTTATTAATAAACTTTAATTAATTTCTCCTTCCATAAATTATCATATCAGGCCATTACCAGCCACTGAGATTCTCCTGCAGTCGGTTTAATAACTCAGACGTTCTAAAATCTTGTACTAAAATAAAATAATGTGGAGGATGAGTATTTATCAGTGGTGAGCGCAAGTGCTCGTTACTCGTGTTTGCCTAAGGTGTTTGAGTTTGCACAAAGTATCTTGGGTGCTGGAGTGACCTGCTCGAGTCCTCGCGGCCCCATGTTTTGCGGCTGTTGGCCACGAAATATGCAGGGGATTGCCTGAAAACATGGGCAATCCCGTATGTTTTGTGGCTAATAGCTGCAAAATATGCAGCCGCGGGGACTCGGTAACAAGTCACTCGAGCACCCTAGGCTTGCGCTCATCACTAGTCTTCATACTTCATCTGATCATGGTTTGATTTATAGGGGTTTCCACTTATGGACTTTGAGCTTCCATTAGCCAGTATTTAATGTAAAATTCAATGGTACTCCCCTTTGCTGAGTAAAATATGGGCTCTCGACCACTGCTTCAAACCCTATTTATTGGCTGCAGGGATGTCATGTTGAGAGTACACGTCGCCGAGTTTAACCTCTGACCTCAGTGATTGGCTGCAGTGGTGATGTGCACTGTACTCGTCACAACACCGCTGCAGCCAAAACATGAGAGCAGTGGTAGAGAGCCAGTAATGGGCCGGGGAAGGGTGAGTACAATTTGATTTGATTTTTTTCCTCACCAATAGAGGCGTATAGAAGGCTATAAGTGGAAAACACCTTCAGGGAATGTGCACACATTGCATTTTTAATGCCTTTTTTCCACAGGCAGAAACGCAGTGTTTTACAGTACCAGCAAAGTGAATGAGATTTCTGAAATCTTATGTACATGTTGATTATTTTTTTTCCTTGCAGATGTGAAGCAGATTCTAGTCTGCAGCATGTCTATTCTTTCAGCATTTTTGCAGCATTTTTCACCTATTCAAATAAATGGGAATAAACAGTGCTTATATTAAGCAGCATTTTTCCTGCACTCCAACACTCTAGTATTTGCAGAAGAAAAATGAATACAATCATGTCTTCAGGATCAGCAATTCTCATTCCTTACAATCCAGGGTCTGGGCTTCCATCAGTTTGCAATTGTGCTACACATCTTTGCACAGACTTGACATGCCCCTGACCTCGTACTGAAGCATACCCTGACATTTTGTCTGACTACAAATTTTATCTCCTCTTAATATTTGTTATTGCAAACTTGTGGCACCTAACTAATTCATGTCATCCATTGCTCAAAGACTCAGCACTGGAGGTCCAGATCTCTGTCCTCAGCAATCTAGAGAGTTCACCAGCCAGGTAGGCTTTGTCCCATACAGGCCGATGGTGTCCAACAAGAGACTATGCCGGCAAGATCACTTTAAGATGAAGCTCTTGGCAGGAGCCATTTCAAGAGTTATCCTATGAACCCATATTATGAACAATTGCCTACTAATAGACTATGATAAACAAGAGTGGTTCCAAAACTGAGATCTGTTCACTTCTGCATTGGGAGGTGTGAAAGGTAGGTGACCTCAAGTGTTAGGCTTCCTGCTGGCTTGCATGCGTGAATGACAGTTATTACACATCTGTTTTTGACACTGCAGTTTTTGGTTGCTTTTTTTTTTGCCTCTTGTTTGTATGTCATGTTTTAAATGTTTTGTTTTGCGATGAATACACAGCCTAGGGTCACTCAGATCCCACTGCTGCCACCCATTGTCAAGAGAACTCAATTCTGCTGCCTCCAGTCGTTGGGTCAATTACGCAATTGTTTGAGAGGTGATGGAGGAGGCCGCAGCTGCTTCCATTACTAGGTCGGTTATTGAGTAACTCGCAGTGAGTGTATGATATATATACCTCAGATTCCAACACATGGAATATACGTATATGCACCCCGGTACAATCACTGTCAGCTCTGCAATAACAAAAGAACTATTCGCTGCCTCCACCAATTTTTTATACAGGCTGATTGTACAACTGTTACAGGTAGTGTATGTCTTTAGGGGTGCGGTTTACAGAGCAAGAGGAACAGAGCTGTTACATTTATATATTTAATCCAGAAAGATAGGCAGTGTTTAGAAAAATCAAAAATATAGAAAGATGATACAAAATGGGAAAAAAACGGAATATGATATTCCTTTTTATTTCTTGTAATTGTATATCACGAAAGATAACTGCTAAACCTGTTCATGGAAATGGCTCTGAGCTTAGCGGAGGGAAGCACTCCAACTGGGAAAATGGACAGCACTCGCAGTGAGCTTATATGACCCAGACCTAAATAATGTTTTTTACTAGCTCAAAGTTATGCCCATGCCACTCCACTTAATGAGCTCGTGGGGGGCGGAATTTTGGGATGTGCTGTGTCAACATTTTTTGACACCCCCAACTTACAGGATATCTTTTAAAGCCTTAGTGACAGCCAATTTTTTACCATTCTGACCACTGTTAGTTTATGAGGTTACAGCTCTGGAACGCTTCCATGGATCCCGGTGATTCTGACATTGTTTTCTCGTGACATATTGTACTTCATGTTAGTGGTAAAATTTCTTCAATATAACTTGCGTTTATTTATGAAAAAAAGGAAATTTGGCAAAAATTTAGCAGTTTTCTAACCTTTAATTTTTGTACCCTTAAATCAGAGAGCGTTGTCACACAAAATAGTTAATAAATAACATTTCCCACATGTCTACTTTACATCAGCACAATTTTGGAAACGATTTTTTTTGTTAAGACTTAGGACCTTATAAGGGTTAAAAGTTGACCAGTGATTTCTTCTTTTTCCAACAAAATTTACAAGAACATTTTTTTAGGGACCAACTCACATATGAAGTGCGTTTGGGGGGTCCATATAACATAAAATACCCAAAAGTGACACCATTCTAAAAACTGCACCCCTCAAGGTGCGCAAAACCACATTAAAGACGTTTATTAACCCTTCAGGTGCTTCACAAGAACTAAAGCAACGTGGAAGGAAAAAATGAACATTTTATTTTTTTCACAAAAAAATTTACTTTGGAACCAATTTTTTTTATTTTCACAAGGGTATCATGAGAAAATGGACCACAAAATTTGTTGTGAAATTTCTGAGTACGCTGATACCCAATATGTGGGGAAAAGCCACTGTTTGGGTGCATGACAGGGCTCAGAAGGGAGGGAGCACTGTTTGACTTTTTGAAAGCAATATTGGCTGGAATCAATGGTGGCGCCAAAAAGCAGCGTTATGGGTTAAGAACCCGTAACTGCCACTGTTAAAAGGTGTATCGACGGTCGTTAAGGGGTTAATCTTAATGTTGCAGGCTGTAGATATTGACATCATATTTCTTATGATTTTACCGTTACATAGAGATCAAACATAGCCGTTATTAAGTTGATGATCTAGCCCTACATTGATGTGAGTGTTTCACGTTCCTCCCTTCACTACGATGACTAAAAAATATCCCAGAAATATCAGATCAATACAAAACCCCAATATTCATGTCTGGACAATAGAGACACTACGTCTGGAACACTCAAAAAAAAAAAAAAAAATCCTTTGGTTCCAAAATGCTTCTTTCATTGTAACAAAGGCAGACTCTCCACTTACATAAACAGATCTCAAAGCTTACTGTCTTTTCCCCAGCTGGTATACTGTTTTAATCAACCTGTCCATGGCAGGAGGTCTCTGCTTCAAATGTTTTCATTAGTTTTTCTCTCCCTAACTGTAATTAATGCCACGTGAAAAGGAGGTTGAAGTGTCAGCTCTTCAACTTATAGGTAATTTTCCCTATATGTTAAATGTGGAGGGGGGCATGTCTCTTCCCTAGTGATGTCTTATGGATTTTAATTTTCCTTTGACATTTTTCATACTTCCTAAAATTTGGCTTTGACAAAGTTTTATCGATATAGTCCTGTGCAGATTACACGTGCATATCCTTTTTTTTTTCACCTGCTGCATTTTCCACATCTAATGCAATTCTATGAGGATGAGCAACACCTAGAACTTGGCATATCTGCAAGAGGAACTCGCATGTGGATTTGAAACCTGCACTGCAGTTCAGTACACACTGAGCAAAAAAAAGCACAGTGTGCATGAAGCCCATCCACTCTGCTAGAACTGTAAGAAATTATGCAGCTTCAAAAACTATTACTTTTCAGAAATGTTATATGAAATATAAACCTTGCATTTAACCGCTGTCACCATAGATTAGAATGTTAACAAAACACCAACGCTATGGCCTCAGGTTTTGTATGTTAGGGCCCCGTTACACTAAACGACGCACCAGCGATCCCGACAACGATACGACCTGGTCAGGATCGCTGGTGTGTCGCTACATGATCACTGATGAGCTGCCAAACAGGCAGATTCACCACGATCAGGACCAGCGAGGATGCTGGTATCCAGGGTGAATATCGGGTAACTAAGCGCGCGTCGCTTAGTTACCCACTGTTTACCCTGGATACCAGCGTACTCGCGCTGGGAACTGGTATCCAGGGTAAACAGCGGGTAACTAAGCGCGTGCGTGTGTGCTTAGTTACCCTTTGTTTACCTTGGATACCAGCTCCCAGTGTCTGCTTACAGCGCTGGGAGCTCGCTGATCGTTGGTCTCACGCTGCTCAAAAAATGGCCCAGGACGATCGTGCACGATCAGCGATACCCGGTGGGGGGGGGCGGTCGCTGATACATGTCACACACAGCGAGATCGCTGATGTGTCACAAAATTGGTGACACATCAGCGATCTCGCTTAGTGTGAAGTACCCCTTACCTGCATCTTTATGAATAAGTCAGTCTCATGTAGGGTCGGTGGTGGGGTGCCGAGCTGGGGGGGGTGGTCCTACTTTTATACCGCGCAGAGATGATACAGAGACACGATGAGGCAGATTCTGGGTGCAACAGGTCCAAGTTTATTTCACACCGTCCGGCTGACGGTCCTCGCGGTACACCGCGATATCTCTCTCTGCCCTCCGTGTTCAGGGCCGCTCCAACACCGTATGTTACACAAGGGACGTACTTACACGTCACGTCCCGTCTCACACTGTGACAATCCTGACAGCTCGGTTACTGTGGCCGCCTTAGGCCCGTACACCAACAGCACTTTACTAATCAGTCTCGTCGTTACACATACGGTGTCTTCCACCCAGAGCCTTGTCTCTGCTGCGGTCCTTCCCTGTCAGGACCACCCCCCTGACGTTTCCTCTCCTCAGTCCCCCTGGTCGGATTCTCTTCAGGGCACACAGACTGGCGAAGTCCTCCTGTCACCTGGGCTCCCCCTGGGGACTGGAACCTTCTGGAACCCTCCCTCAGAATTTATAACTTCCCCGGTTCCTTGAAACTGTCACTAACTGTCACCACGCCCCCCATGACCAACGGTTTCTAAAGCCCTAAGCTGCTGTAAAGTCCTTTGCTCACACTCCACCCTGCCATCTAATGGTCATCCCAAGGTACTGCACGTCCACTACACTTTTCTAGTTGTTTCCCCACTGTAATCACTGTCTCCTACCTACACTGTGCAAACCTATCTTTCTTCACTCTGACTAGTCCGTCCGTCCGTCAGGTCACCTTCCCTACACTCCCCCTTCCTTTGTCCATTGTCGTCCTCGACAATCGTCATCCCTGCCTTCGTCGTTCTGAATCTACACCTACGTTCTGTTGTCGGACCAGAAGTTGAGCCAAACCCACTATCCGCGGGGGCCGAACCATACTGGGAGCACTAAGCTCTGAGCAGCCTACTGCTACTCACCAGCGCGCACGCCACATGACAACGCCTTTCAAATTGGGCAAGGTACACCCGTATTCTCTCTACGGCGTGTATCTTTCCCCTACTCTCCCCTACTGTTACCTTTCACTATCCGGTACGCCATGATCGAGGCCACTCACCTACCAGATCATTGCCGGCGCCCGCCTTTCCTTCTTCAGGGGTGTCCGTGGTGTCGGGGACCTGACCTAGGACGGCTGTCTTTCTCACATCTTCCCATTCATTTTCCTTCTTTCAATTACATGTCATGGTCGGCGTCCCGGTCTCCCAGACCTCAACTCTTAGATCCCTACCGGATCTCACACTTTCCTTTGGTCCCGCAGACCTTCCCTTACCCGGACCTGTTGCATTTTACTTTGCATATTATACATCATACAACTTTATAATAGCACAAGTACCCATTTTTTTATAATTTTTTTTTTTCATTTTCTCTTACTTTTAAAACCAAAATATAACATAACATTGCATTTCCTCTTTCTTCCTCCCCCCCTTCCTTGGACCTGGACACTCCTCCACTTTTCCGTATCCCCGTTCTGTCAGGTAAACATATTTTCGTATATAAAGAACATAGAAAGAAGAAAGAGAGAGAGAGAAAATAGTTGCATCAGTTAAACAACAACAAAACTTTTTTCTAAATGCAACTGTCCTTATAATCTGCACAACGGTGCATCGAACTCCTGACAGTCTATACCACTCTCAATGGACAGAGGTGAGGGCTCCACGGGGATACTGAGGGTGTCCATTCAAGTCCTCTTCTTTTCCATGACGGCCTCTCCTTGAGTGTGGAGCAGGTTCCACACTTCCTGCTCCCGGGCCTTTTTCTTCCTGATCACCTCCGCTTCCCACACGGAGGGAACAGCACGGGCCCTGGAGTCCGGTGGGCGGGACTCCGCTGAAAAAGACCGCAAGACAGAAACGGCCGAAGATTTCTGCGGCCCAGCAGCCGCTGGGGTCAGGTGGCAAATGGGGAGAACCGGGTCCTCGGGGGCTGGAATCACAGGGCCCGCTAAATCGGTCGCAGCCGACTCCAGCAGCGGCATAACCGCGGCCTCAGGACAGGCCGCATCCACTACTTCCAACAGAGCCGGAGTAACGGCCGATTTCAACAATGCAGCTGCTATTAGCAGGGAAAGCGCAGCAGCATCTTCTTTGGGTGAGCTCTGCACTGGTGACTCCGGGCGGGGTAGTTCGGGGACATGAGCGGGGACCTCGCTCAGCTTTGCATACACCACGGGGCCCGTGGTAACTAGGCCTTCCGGTGCGCAGGGGGCCGCGTGCTGCAGCAGAATGGTGGGGGCCGCTTGCGGAGGCACTGGTAGGGCCGGGGGTACTCTCACCTTCCCTGGCGCTGCGGCCTCCGTTCCATCATCACGCAGTTTCCCCCGCAGCCTCAGTTCCTTGCTCCACTGTCCTGCGGGCCTTCCCTCCGGACTCGGGGGCTCCGCTGAGAAGTCCTCTGCTGGTATTGGTGGCAGCCGTTCTCGCTGACTCCCCTCAGGCTCCGCTCCCCGGCTCAGCATCCCGCTGCCTGCCCGTAAATCTGAAGATGACTTCTGGTGCAGCTCCATCTCTCGCCGCCATTGCCACTCTAGGCGGCCGATGCCCCGACACCCGCAGCATCTCATACCGTCCGTTGGGCAGCACTCGAATGGCGTCAGACAGCCGCAGCCAAGTTTTTCTTCTGTGCCACTCCTCCTGCTGGGTGGGGCGTTGGCAGACCTTTCCATCCATCTGCCAGGGTCCAATATATGGAAACGTCGGTCTCCGGGCATATACTGCTTCCTTTTGGGGTACGTTGGAGGGGGTCCCAGTCCATTCTGAACAACTGCAAACACCCGGACCTCTCCTCTGCGCTGAAGTAATACCGCCATCTTGGGCAGAATCAGCTACTGCCTTGGATCCTCTGCAAGCAACACAGATCCGACACAGCGTCCCAATTTGTAATCCACAGGTCAGTAATTTTTAGTCCACAGGTGTTTATAATCCGAAATAGAGCAGTCCAAGTTTTCCTCAGTCCTTCAGTTGCAGGCCTGCCGCAGAAGATAGCGTATTAGCGGCGGCGATCCTGCCGACTACGCCAAATGTAGGGTCGGTGGTGGGGTGCCGAGCTGGGGGGGGTGGTCCTACTTTTATACCGCGCAGAGATGATACAGAGACACGATGAGGCAGATTCTGGGTGCAACAGGTCCAAGTTTATTTCACACCGTCCGGCTGACGGTCCTCGCGGTACACCGCGATATCTCTCTCTGCCCTCCGTGTTCAGGGCCGCTCCAACACCGTATGTTACACAAGGGACGTACTTACACGTCACGTCCCGTCTCACACTGTGACAATCCTGACAGCTCGGTTACTGTGGCCGCCTTAGGCCCGTACACCAACAGCACTTTACTAATCAGTCTCGTCGTTACACATACGGTGTCTTCCACCCAGAGCCTTGTCTCTGCTGCGGTCCTTCCCTGTCAGGACCACCCCCCTGACGTTTCCTCTCCTCAGTCCCCTTGGTCGGATTCTCTTCAGGGCACACAGACTGGCGAAGTCCTCCTGTCACCTGAGCTCCCCCTGGGGACTGGACTCTTCTGGAACCCTCCCTCAGTATTTATAACTTCCCCGGTTCCTTGAAACTGTCACTAACTGTCACCACGCCCCCCATGACCAACGGTTTCTAAAGCCCTAAGCTGCTGTAAAGTCCTTTGCTCACACTCCACCCTGCCATCTAATGGTCATCCCAAGGTACTGCACGTCCACTACACTTTTCTAGTTGTTTCCCCACTGTAATCACTGTCTCCTACCTACACTGTGCAAACCTATCTTTCTTCACTCTGACTAGTCCGTCCGTCCGTCAGGTCACCTTCCCTACACTCACTTGGAAATAACTTTTTTTTTTTTCTACAGAGTGAAAGCATAGGCTGCAGACTCTATAGAATACACCATTAGCTAATTAGTGCTAATGCAGCGACTATTGTGTGCGGGACGCACAGTGACAATTAACTGACTATGAAAAGATACACAGATAAAGTAACACTGTACAGTGTAGCCAAGCTGACGGGTAATTAGTAACATGCGGCCACACGCGCCATGCAGTTTATGGCTCATTTTGGACTAGGAAATATGTCCTTTTTCTTATAGCCCAGGATACAGAACAACAGGGTAGGACCTGGTGGAAAACTGCGGAAAGATAAACACAGAAGTTTGAGAAGCATATATCATGTGTGTCCTCACCTAGCAGCTTTCATAGCCAGTACCTGCAAAGCGCCAATCTCCAACCGCTAAGATGGGTTTGTACATTGCGCCCACGGTGTAAATAATGTGACCAGTAGAAGCGCCACTGCAGCGCGAAACAGCTGTCGTCATCTCCACTCTTGCTCCCATCCTCCCTATGCCGATGTTTTAAAGAAATAGAATAAAGATTTTAACCGGTGAGTGCCGTCTGCATTTCTTTTTTGGTGAAATTGTTGTGCCTATTGCTTTGGAGTGGCACCCCGGTCTATGGAGAACTTCTTATACTGCACGCACTCTTAGGCGGCAGTTCACTCAGGCATGTGCACAATGAATGCATTTTCTTGCTGTGCGGATTAATTCCTGGTTGGAGATAAATAATGTATTTTTCCTGTTGTATTTTTTTTTTGTG
This sequence comes from Dendrobates tinctorius, assembly GCF_039654945.1. Classification (NCBI taxonomy): domain Eukaryota; kingdom Metazoa; phylum Chordata; class Amphibia; order Anura; family Dendrobatidae; genus Dendrobates; species Dendrobates tinctorius. The sequence continues at coordinate 20,819,479 of NW_027361878.1, forward strand.
TGCAGAAAATCTGCATTTAACCGTCTTAATTCGTGAATTTCCTACCGAGGGTCTTTTGTATCTCTGGTTCAATACATGCATGCATATATATTTAGGATACATGCAATTATGCATCTCATCACTACTGTATGAAAAAATAGATTTTTTTTTTCTGATGATTATTCTTAACTAATTAGCCATCCAAGCAAAGTGGATGTGATTATATGAAAATTCAAGGCCACTGTGCGTTGCTGATCTCTGCGTTGTTAGGTGCATATTTCTTATAGGCTTCATTGAGGAGCCTGTTGAAAACCCATGTTAAAAAAAAAAAATAAAGTTGCATTTTTGCTTAATGCAAAAAAAAATCTTGATTCTAAATGTAAAAATCCTGCTTGAAATATGAGCCAAAAATTCAACAAATAAAGGAAAAAGCAGAATAATCAGAGGAGATTGCTATTGCGTATTATGGTGCAGAAACCTGCAGGAAAAAACCCTACAGAATTTATACTAGGTGTAAACACAATACTCCTCTTGTTTATTGTCAAAGTGCATGGTAGTGATTACACCAGTTCACACTATAGTGAGGGCTGCTGGTTCCTGCACCGCTCCAATGACTGGTAGCAAATGGCTGCAGGGAGAATATAACTTAATTTTCTCCCTGCAGAGGCTTCTCCCGTAAGCCAGCTACACAGGGCTTAAATGCTATTTACCTGCAGATCACCACTATGTTTGCTGGTAAATAGTGTTTCTGAACTTGACAGGTTCCCTTTAAGGGCTCATACTCACTTGCATAAAAACTTGGCACTGCCGCCGGCACTAGAACCGGAGCGTGCGGCTGCATAGAAATACATGTAGCCGCACGCTCTGGTCTGAGTGCCGGCAGCGGTGCCAGGTTTTCATGCGGAATGGGTAAAATTGGAAAATAGTTTTAATAACTGGCAACGTTACGATTTACCACTTATTAAAAATCCTCTCCAGACTGGAGGGATTTCTAATTCTGTAGTATAACGCTTGCAAGCTGTTTGCTTTCTGGATCTGGCCAGCCCTAAGTCCCTGCGCTTCTTTTAGGCTCCTGAGGCAAAGCTGTCTCTGCTAGCAGGATGGGAGAGCGTACGGCCCGCAGTCATTTCAGTATACACATAGCAGTTCACACTAAAACAACTCGCTCAGAATATGTATGCAGCAAGTACCAATGCACCAAACAATCCACATGCACATTACTCTCAACACCATTCTGCAGGTCGGCTTATTAACGCCTAGTCTGAAAATACAAAGACCTTGTAAATTTCTCTAAGTAACACAGGGGTTATTCTGTCAAGAACTTTCCTGAAAAAAAATATTAAAATCAGACCAAAAAAGCATCTTTTGCCCCATATTGAACTTTTCACTTTTTAATTCTCACAAATGTTTGGTAGCAGCTGGAAAGTGCCCGACCATAAAATTCCTCTGTGAGAAATGACAAAAGTGCAGAAACTAATTTGCCCCCATTACTATTTGCTGAAGAAATGTATCTTCGATGCTGAACTCCCCTTGCAATACCAATGCAAGGCAGGTAGAAATGGGTCAGGTTTTTTTTTTCTTCTATACTTTTCAGATGCTGACTTGTGTTCCTTAATGCATAGACTGTATACTTAAACAGCTCTGCTTGATTATATCCACCATGTGACTGATTTATAGGAACCATTAGCTGAATTTAAGTGACATTTAGCTGATTTTGTAATTTATAGTTTTCTGGATCTATTCCTAAATGGGCACTTTGAAAGATCATGTTTCCTTTTTTTTTTTTTTTAACCATTAGTGAATTATTTATAATGGATCAAAGATAAATTGTATATAATTCCTGAAATGAACATCCTATTCTAAGGGAGAAGGGATGGAGAAGCCATCACACTGATTTTAAAAAGTTATTCTCACATTTATGGCATATCCTCAGTATCTAGGTGGGGGCTTCCCACATCTATCCTGGGGATATGCTGTAAATGTTTAGAAAGCAGATATATAAATTTAAAATAAATTTTTAAATAGAAAATAAACTGTTCCTTAAATTATTTTTCATGTTAAAATAATTTTTCAAACATTTATCTATGTAAAAAGCAAAAAAAAAAAAATCTCATTTTTCACACGGGCCAATAGGCTTAATATTGAACTCTGGCTTCCTGGTGGGCACATGGTCTAATAGCTAGTATAATATCTTGTAAAATCCCTGCGCTTCCCTGAGTTTGATGCTCTTTTCTGTTGTGCACTGCGTTGCTCCATTGTAGAGATATTCATGTTTGTTTCTTCTGGAGCGCAGTATGTGAAATCTCTGCTTGTAGTGCAACTGGGCGTTTCTTCAGAGTCTTCTCTGAGTGAAAGTGCTTTCAGCCCCTCCCTCTCAGACCGAACCAATCACAGCTCCACATCTGCTCTAGCAGTCTTGGAGGATTTGGGAGGGAGGGGTGAAAGTTCTCGCCCCCAGAGAAGACTCTGAAGAAATGCCCAGAGCTTTTACACACTGAGCTCCAGAAGAAAAAAATATGAATAACTTTGCAATAGAGCAACACAGTACAAAACAGAAAAGTGTCATAATCAGCTCAGAAATTTATATTTTAATTCAAATGTTTTGCGCAAGTGACTTTCTTTAAACAATAGGTCATTTTTTTTTATACATTCCCTTTAAGTGATTGCTGCTAGACATTGATTTCTTCTCACTTTTTCACAATTTTAAATGTAATTTAAAAACACTCCATGCTTTTTCAATGGTTTTATCTGTGTTTTCTTTTTACAAGCAGTTAGAGTGACTTTATTTAGTAACATTTTGTACAGGTGTTTTACCTGCCTATTTTTTGGACTAAAATAAAGCAAATAAGGGACCAGGAAAAAAAAACAAAACAATCTAGGGCATGCTGCAACCTGGGGAAAAACACACCTCACGTTTGAAGAAAAAAAAAGTCAACACTTAAAACACTGTTTTGCGGGCTTTTCAATATTTTAACATCTGACTGTGAAGTTTTTAGCAAAGAAATGTAAAATCAATCCAAACTTTGTACCGTGTTATCCAGTAGATGGAAAAATATTTAGAATTGAGAGACTTTCATTTATCATGCACTAGTTCTATTCCCATGTCTTTCACACATAGCTCTCATACCTATCATGGTCTGTGGGTGTGTTTTTTTTTCCGTGACGATTGGATTATGAAAAATCATGGCCACATGTCTGTTATTGATTTGAGTGTTGACTCAAAATTGCCAAGTCTATGGGTCTTTCAAAAAATCAGAAATCCATTAGTGTCCTTTCCATTTTTCACGGACTGGTTGATGGGAAAAGCTGAAGAAACTTTTTTTTTTTTCTCATTTGAGAAAAACTGATGAAACCAATTTCTGATGGCACTCTGCTGAAAGTTGGGTGCATCTGTGATCAAAAACGCTGATGAAAAACGTGATACTTTTTTACAGGTATGATTAAAAAAAATGACTAGGTCCAGAAATGTTTGGACAATGACAAGTTTTGTCATTTTAGCCGTTTACCACAACATATTCAAGATAGTTATATAATTAATATCGGCTTAAAGCGCAGACTCTCAGCTTTAATTGGATGGTATTCACTTCCTAATTTGAGTAAGTGAATAGGATTTACAGCTCTTTAATATGTAGCTGCCTCTTTTTTAAGGGACCAAAAGTAATTGGACAATTATCGCAAAAGCTCTTTAATGGGCTGCATGGGCTATTCCCTCAATAATCTATCATCATTTCAGCAGGTAAAAGGTCTGGAGCTGATTCCAGGTGTGGCATTTGCATTTGGAAGCTGTTGCTGTGAACTCACAATATGCAGTCAAAGGAGCTCTCAATGGAAGACAAACAGTGCATCATTAGTCTGAAAAAAAAAATCAATCAGAGAGATAGCAGACTTGCTTGGAGGGGCCAAATCAACAATTTGGAACATTCTGCGAAAAAGAATACACACTGGTGAACTTGGGAACTCAAAAAGGCCTGGATGTCCATGAATGACAACAGTGATGGATGATCGCAGAATTCTTTCAATAGTGAACAAAAACCCCTTCACAACATCCACTTAAGTAAAGAACATGATTCAGGAAATAGGTGTTTCAGTATCTAAGTCTACTATAAAGGGAAGACTTCATGAGAGCAAATACAGAGGGTTCCATAGCGGAGATCCCTTTAAGAGAGGCCTGGGGTCAAAACCAGAGCACTGGATGGATTTGCCCTGACTTCCATACCAATGATCCCTTTAAGAGAGGTCTGGGGTCAGTATCAGAGCACTGAGGTATTTGCCCTAACTTCCATACCGGAGATCCCTTTAAGAGGGAAGATGTGCCTATGGGATGGAGGATGTGTGATGGGGATATGGGCACGGGAGGGGGTGATTCATTTCTGTCATGAGCTCTCAATGGCTGGGAGCTTATGTTCCCAGGGATGCTAGATTTCTCCCACCTGGTCAGTGTCTGCTGAGGTGTTGTGGGGTGGGAAAACTGTTGCTCATAGCAACCAATCACAGCTCAGCTCTTTTAAACAGCTCTGGTGAAATGAAAGATGCTTAGTGAATGAATGCCGTGAGAGAGCACAAATGACCGGCACAGCTGCACATCTCCGGGATAATGAATTACCTCCGACTCCTAGGGATCACAGGTGCCATGCCAAGTGAACAAATCAGAAAATGTCCACATCCAAAATGCAAAAGAAGCAAGGCACTCACCGTCCCAATATATGTCCTTTTATTGTGGATTATACATGCAAAGCAAGAGATCTCTCAGTGGAGCTGCACTGGACGATGGCCGTTTCGTGCAATACGGCACTTCTACGGGTCCTCATAGGACATATATTGGGACAGTGAGTGCCTTGCATCTTTTGCATTTTGGATGTGGACATTTATTGAAAGATGCTTAGTGATTGGTTGGTGATACATACATTCAATTTTATATACAGTATATATAGATAGATATGACTGAAGACAGAAGCCGCCGGATGAATTCTGAATTGTACAGGGCGATACTTTCTATTCAAATTCAGCCATATGCTGCCCAGTTGATTGGACAATGCGCTTCACAGCATAGGTGGGCAATGACCTAAAACATATTCTGCAAAGGTCGAGTCATACCTCAGCTTTCAACCCCATCGAGCAGCATTTCACAGGCTTAAGACAAAAACTTAATGTAGAAAGACCCACAAACAAGCAACAACCGAAGTCAGCTGCAGTCAAGGCCGGCAAAGCCTCACAGAGGAGAAAACTCAGTGTTTGGAGACGTCAGGAAATCATTGCCTCCAAAGGATTCTCGACACTATTAAAAATGAACATTGTATTTATAGTAAAGTTTATTTGTCCAATTACTTTTGAGACGCTGAGGAGGCTATGTAGAAAAATTGACGTAACTGCATGTCTAAATGAGCCCTAGGACAGTGACACGTTGCTTAGTGGTATGGACTGTGGTTTTTTTTTTTTGTTTTGTTTTTTTTGTTTTTAGGCTGAAATGGCTAAATGTGATTCCAGCAGATGAGAGGTAATTTGCAGAGGTCCTGTCCAGTGGTCACTAAATACTGACATGGGTCTCACACCAGGTTCCTGTGAAACGATTTTCTCATCTCTGGTTTAAGCCCTAAACTGTAGACTAAAAGATCAATATCACAATCCTGCATTATAAAGTAATCCCACTAGATGGCAGCATATCTACATAAAAAGTATCATTGGGGGGAAACAATGGAGGTATATACAGTGTATGTATGTGTGTGTGTGTGTGTGTGTGTGTGTATATATATATATATATATATATATATATATATATATATATATATATATAATATTAATGCAATATTACTAAGAAAATCCAAATTGAGGCTCGAATGTTCCAATACACTATAAGGTTCATTTTAAATTGTAATTATTTTTTTTTTTTACCCTTTTTCTTTAGAAATAGATTCTACATATTATGCTCTGCCTGGTGGCTCAACTTATTGTGGGAAATTCCCATGTTCCATATTTAGTACCTCTCTGCTTAAACCTCTTGTAACACTTTATGGTCTCACGTTATTCTGGGATGAAGCGCAATTCACTGCCATTTAATTGATCTTGACATATGTAGTATATCCCCAGTTTGTCTTACTTGAGCTTCTGTCACTTTGTAAATTCCTTACTTTACTTTTCTTTTACCCTTCCTAAACTGCAGTTTTTCTTTCTCTCGAGAACTGCATCTATATTTCTGTTTGCTGTCACTGAAAACTGTTTCCAGGTGTGATGTCCATGGCATTTGATGGAAGGGTTGGTGTTGTGAGCTCATTTTCTCGTTCACCTTTGATGTCCGATTAACTCCCTCTGCTGATGAAAGGAGGTGGTGAAACTGATTTGGATGGGAGAAACCTGTCACCTGAACAGGTGGATTGCGATTGGACATCCGGAGTCTCTGAGTGGATATAAGGCAGCCGACGCCCTGTAGGGTTGCTGGTGATTTCTCTGCTCTGAGCTCTGGCCTCCAGTTCAGTTCTTGTCTTCTAAAGCTAAGTTTTGCTCTGTTATTGTTCCATGAGATTTTGTCTGATTTGCTTAGTTTTGTGTTCTGCCAGCCCCGGCTGGGGCTCTGCTGATTTTCCATTTTTGTCCCTGATCGGTTAAATCTCTTTTGCTCTGTTTTCAGAATATATCGGAGTGCTGATATATGGATTTTGAAGTCTAGTGACTTCAGGGCCGTTTTTCCTATCAGACGTGTTGGGACATTTTTGGTAGGGTTTTTGCGGATTGCAGCCAGCATCTTTTCTGTCCTTTCCTATCTAGTTAGTTGGCCCCCATCGTTTGCTCTGCCTGTCTTTCTGTTTGTGTTTTCATATGTGTTTTCATCTGTTTTCACCGACAATACATGTTGGGGGCTGTCTATTGCTTTGGGGTCTGCTCTGGGGCAGTTTAGATTTCCCCTTTCTTTCTTTAGGCTTATTTAGTTCTCCGGCTGTGAAGAGGTGTCTAGGACCACCGTAGGAACGCTCCACAGCTACTGTTAGTTGTTGTGAATAGGATCAGGGGTCTGCAATCTGCTAGCTACCAACCTCTCCGGTTTTCTGGACTTAGCTTGCATTTTTGTTTTTTCCTCTTCCGGTGACTCATTCATAACAGGTTGGTGCATGCAGTTAATTCTTAAGGGTAAGCGCACAAGGAGCGTATACTTTGTGGATTTTTGCGACGTATAAATTTATGCTGTAGGTGTCTTAAGCTGATTGAATCTTTTGCGATGTAAATGGTGACATATGCAGTAAGCTTCCATGTTTCCACAATACAATCTTCCAGTGGTATTTGCTGATTTTGCACTGCAGAGGGTTCAACAGCAAAAGATCACATAGATACAGTATTTAAGAGGAGACCAGGATCCGTCAAATTGCATCACAAGGAAACCCTTAACAACTTAGCTGAACTTCTTTAATGCAGTGGGACAGTTAGCTTTTACTAAATCAAATTATTCTATAATGTCAGCTGAAAAGGTGACAATTAATCGTCTGTTCAGAAAATGAGCGATGTCAGCTCTGAAGGTCTTATAGATGCTGTAAGCCACAATCACGTATGACATTGTTCGTTACCTTAAATTGGAAATATTTTATTTAATTGTGTAACACTTTTGAGGGGGGGGGGATCTGTTGGCCCAAAATTACTGTATAAACTAAGCATGTAGCCACTATAAAAATGTAACTTTTAGTGATCTAGTTACTCCCCCCTGTTCTGCAGAAACTGAAGTTTAGCAATTATCCTAATTCGGGTCCTCGTTGTGGCCAAGAGGCTCAGTGCACCATTCCGCCCACTGGTCTAGCATGCCCCGCTTCCATCACTAGTGATCTGACAACGCTGATCTTTTTCCGCAGACAATGCTCCCCTCAAGGAAAATAAATGCTGTGAATCTCACGTTGAGTGAGGCAGGACATGAGGTTGGTGGAATGGTGCTCTCTTGGCCACACCAAGGGTGCACCGATCATCTTAACAGCATATTTGATTAAACTTCAGTTTCTACTGCTTGGATGGCAGTAGTTAGAACACTAAGGCTACATTCACACGTACATGTGCTGTTAGTTTTTAAGATGGACATGACACTGACCCTGTAGAGTTTCATTGATTCATACACACATTAGTTTTCAAAAACGGATTCACGTGTCCAAACAGTGAGAATCTAGAGCTCTACTATTATCTGTTCTGCGGAACAGGCTCAGCCATTAAAATCTATGGGGATTGGAAAAAAAAAAAATGGATGAAAAACCGAGGACACATTTTTTACTTCAGTTTTCCATCCGTGTTTCATCTGCTTTTAACTGATCAATTGTAAAGAGTCAATGGATAATCGGTGCAGACTGCTCATCACCTTCAGTTTTTCATGATTGATGGGAAAATAAACGGATGCAACATGGAGACAGTATGGCTGACATGTGAAATATGGACTGATTTACATAGACACAAAAATATACACAAATGTGTGAATGAAGTTGTTGTTTTTTTTTTTTGTATCAGCTATATTTCCTACAGGAAGCGAGCGCTCCTGTGCCCTCCATGAAAGAGCTGCTCCTAGACTCCTCTGGCGGCAGCTTATTTCACCAAGAACCAAAGTATTGACAGTTTGAAAATAGACATGCCAGATCCTTATATTCCCATCATCGTCTGTCGGAGAAGCATCAGGGGCCTCCACACACATTAGACTGTAGGATGACCCTTTGGGCTGACCAACTCCCTTTAAAGGGAATCTGTTAGTAGCATCAACCCTCCTATGTCATCTACTGTATATGGTCATGAAGGTTATAGAAAGTTGACTAAAATGATACCTTGATATCTGTGATCCGATGTCTTATTTTAGAGAAATCCACGTTTTTCTTAATATGTAAATTAGCTCTAAGATCTACAGGCTGGATGTAGATTTCCCCGAGAATCTGCCTCCAGAGATTATTTTATTGAAAGAAGGTGTTAGCAGTGTAAGACATGTAATAACTGACAATCTCCAGATCTACATGTCTCACACTGATAACGCCTTTTTCATTTAAAATAATATCTGGTAGCAGTTTCTCAGGGAGATCTATGTCTGGCCCATAGATCTTAACAGCTCATTTACATATTAAGAGAAATGTGGATTACTCTGGAATAAAACATCTTATCGCAGATATCAAGGTATCATTTTATTCAACTTTTCATAGCCTACATGCCTATACAGACAACTTAGGTAGTTCAATCCCACGGCCAGATTCCATTTAAGAACCATGAAATATGCATCCAGGGGTCAGATTTTGTAATTTAAATCACCTTTCTCCAGAACAGGAATTATAATTGGAGCAGTGTAAATAACTGATCTTTCCAAAAGTATTTCCACAATAAATTTCATACTTATTCTGTACCTTATGGCTAATCTTTTGATATTGATGCATTTCCTGAGTGATGTGAGTGTCTGTTAAATTCTCAGGCTATGTTTTTCCCCATTGTGACGTCCCCGTAGATGTCTCAGATTAATGGAAGAGCAGATCAATAAGTGGTTTTAAGCTCCGCTTTTAATGAAATGATTAGGGCGGTATTTCCATCCTTTTTGCTGCCTTTTGTTTAGGGTAAATAATCACACTATTAAGGCATTGATTTCATTGATATCACAGAAAAACACAAGTGTGCATGTCACAACATAGACAGAGAGAAAGAGAGGAGTCTTCTATCCTGGATCAGTCTCCGCACGCAAGTCTATAGTTTACAGGACACCTCCGCCCAGTCTGTGAGGGAAAAAAAAAAAAATGATTAATAATATATATGTATTTTCATAAAGTGACATCATATTGCAGCTAGGTTGTGTTGTACAGAAAAAAAACTACAAAATTATATTCTGTCATACAGGCACACTATGAATGATAGATTGACCCCTCAAATCATGAGGATAATGGGGTCAAATTACTCGGTGGGGCGGCACTGGAACATCTGCAATGTGCTTAAAAACTGCAGTGACATGGTGCTGCTGTGCATTTACGTTTGTTGATCAAGGGAAGATGTCATTGGAAAATAACCTGTGTTTTGTTTTTCTTATTTGCCTTTTTTTTTTGTTAACCCCTTATCTACAATTGACGTAATATTCCGTCCATGTGACCATGGACCTAATTACCATGGACGGAATATTACGTCACCATGATCAGCGGTGCCCACGTGGTGAGCGCCGCTGATCGCGGCCGGGTGTCAGCTAATCAGCTAATTATCATAGCTGACACCCGGCACAATGTGTCAGGGGCGGTCACGGACCGCCCCCGACACGTTAACCCCTTGCACACCGCGATCAAACGCGATCGCGGTGTACCGGGGGTTAAAGGGAAGCATCGGCAGGGAGGGGGCTCCCTCCGTGCTTCCCTGAGCCCCCCACAGCAGCGCAATGTGCAGCGCTGCTGCGGGGGGCTCCTTTCCTCCAGGCCCCCGAATCCAAGATGGCGACGGGGGCCTGAGGAAGCTGGCTTCCTCAGTGCCTGCAAAGCGCAGGCATGAGGAAGTCTGCAGCAGTGCCTGTGACAGATCGCTGATCTGTCACAGTGATCTGTGATGTGACAGATCAGCGATCTGTCACAGGACAGTGATGTCCCACCTGGGACAAGGTAATAAAGTAAAAAAAAAAAAAAAAAAAAAAAAAGTGTTAAAAATAATTTAAAAAAAATCGCTAAATTAGTAAAAAAAAAAAAAAAAATTCCCCAATAAATCCATTTTTTCAAAATAAAAAAAACCAAAAACAATAAAAGTACACATATTTGGTATCGCCGCGTCCGTAATGACCTGCCCTATAAAACTGTCCCATTAGTTAACCCCTTTAGCGAACCCCTTAAAAAATAAAAATAAAAAACGAAGCAAAAAATAATGATTTATTATCATACCACAGAACAAAAAGTGCAATAACGCGCGATCAAAAAGACGCATATAAATATCCATGGTACCGCTGAAAACGTCATCTTGTCCGGCAAAAAACGAGCCGCCATACAGCGTCATCCGCAAAAAAATAAAAAAGTTATAGCTCGCAGAATAAAGCGATACAAAAATAATTATTTTTTATATAAAATTGTTTTCATTGCAAAAAACCGACAAAACATAAAAAAAGACCTAAATGAGGTATCGCTGTAACCGTACTGACCCGAAGAATAAAACAGCTTTATCAATTTTACCGCACGCGGAACGGTGTAAACGCACCCCCCCAAAAGAAATTCATGAAATGCTGGTTTTTGTTCATTCTGCGTCCCAAAAATTGGAATAAAAAGTGATCAAAAAATGTCACGTGCCCGAAAATGGTACCGATAAAAACGTCAACTCGTCCCGCAAAAAATAAGACCTCACATGACTCGGTGGGTCAAAATACGGAAAAATTATAGCTCTCAATATGTGGTGATGCAAAAACTACTTTTACAATAAAAAGCATCTTTTAGTGTGTGACAGCCGCCAAACATAAAAACCGCCATAAATAGTAAATCAAACCCCCCGTTATCACCCCCTTAGTTAGGGAAAAGTAATAAAACTAAAAGAAAATGTATTTATTTCCATTTTCCCGCTAGGGTTAGGGTAGGGTTAGGGCTAGGGTTAGGGCTAGGGCTCAGATTAGGGTTAGGGGTGTGTTGAGGTTAGGGTTGGAGTTATAATTGGGGGGTTTCCTCTGTTTGGGCACATCAGGTGCTCTCCAAAGGCAACATGGCGTCTGATCTCAATTCCAGCCAATTCTGCGTTGAAAAAGTCAAATGGTGCTCCTTCCCTTCCAAGCTCTGCCATGCGCCCAAACAGTGTTTTACCCCCACATATGGGGTATCAGCCTACTCAGGACAAATTACAAAACAACTTTTGGGGTCCAATTTCTCCTGTTATCCTTAGGAAAATAAAAAATTGGGGGCAAAAATATAATTTTGCGGAAAAAAATGTTTTTTTTATTTTCACGCCCAGGCGTTATAAACTTCTGTGAAGCACTTGGGGGTTCAAAGTGCTCTCCACACATCTAGATAAGCTCCGTGGGGGGTCTAGTTTCCAAAATGGGGTCACTTGTGGGGAGTTTCAATAGTTTAAGTACATCAGGGGCTCTCCAAACGCACATGACACCCGCAGACCAATCCATCAAAGTCTGCATTCCAAAACGTCACTACTTCCCTTCCGAGCCCCGACGTGTGCCCATACAGTAGTTTTCTCCCACATATGAGGTATCAGCATACTCAGGACAAATTGGACAACAACTTTTGGGGTCCAATTTCTCCTGTTACCCTTGGGAAAATAAAAAAATTGGGGACTAAAAGATGATGTTTGTTGAAAAAATACGATATTTTTATTTTCACGCCCGGTCGTTATAAACTTCTGTGAAGCACTGGGGGGTTCAAAGTGCTCACCACACATCTAGATAAGTTCATTAGGGGGTCTAGTTTCCAAAATGGGGTCACTTGTGGGGAGTTTCCACTGTTTAGGTACATCAGGGGCTCTCCAAAAGCAACATGACACCCGCAGACCATGCCATCAAAGTCTGCATTCCAAAACGTCACTACTTCCCTTCCGAGCCCTGATGTGTGCCCATACAGTAGTTTTCTCCCACATATGAGGTATCAGCGTACTTAGGACAAATTGGACAACAACTTTTGGGGTCCAATTTCTCCTGTTACCCTTGGGAAAATAAAAAAATTGGGGACTAATTGATCATGTTTGTGGAAAAAATACGATTTTTTTTATTTTCATGCCTGGGCATTATAAACTTCTGTGAAGCCCTTGGGGGTTCAAAGTGCTCACCACACATCTAGATAAGTTCCTCAGGGGGTCTAGTTTCCAAAATGGGATCATTTGTGGGGGGTTTTCACTGTTTAGGTACATTAGGGGCTCTCCAAAGGCAACATGACACCCACAGACCATGCCATCAAAGTCTGCATTCCAAAACATCACTACTTCCCTTCCGAGCCCTGACGTGTGTCCATACAGTAGTTTTCTCCCACATATGGGGTGTCAGCGTACTCAGGACAAATTGGACAACTTTTGGGGTCCAAATTCTCCTGTTACCCTTGGGAAAATAAAAAAATGGGGACTAAAAGATGATGTTTGTGGAAAAAATACGATTTTTTTATTTTCACGCCCGGACGTTATAAACTTCAGTGAAGCACTGGGGGGTTCAAAGTGCTCACCACACATCTAGATAAGTTCCTTGGGGGGTCTAGTTTCCAAAATGGTGTCATTTGTGGGGGGTTTCTACTGTTTTGGTACATCAGGGACTTTCCTAACGCGACATGGTGTCCGATCTCAATTCCAGCCAAAAACGTCAAATGGCGCTGCTTCCCTTCCGAGCTCTGCCATGCGCCCAAATAGTGGTTTACACCCACATGTGGGGTATCAGCGTACTCAGGATAAATTGCACAATATCTTTTAGGGTCCTGTTACTTTTGGAAAAATAAGAATTGAGGGTGAAAAGATCATTTTTGTGGAAAAAATATGATTTTTTAATTGTACTGCTGTACGTTATAAACTTCAGTGAAGCACTGGGGGGTTCAAAGTGCTCACCACACATCTAGATAAGTTCCTTGGGGGGTCTAGTTTCCAAAATGGTGTCATTTGTGGGGTTTTCTAGTGTTTTGGTACATCAGGGGTTTTCCAATCGCGACATGGTGTCCGATCTCAATTCTAGCCAAAAACGTCAAATGGCGCTGCTTCCCTTCCGAGCTCTGCTATGCGCCCAAATAGTCATTTACACCCACATATGGGGTATCAGCGTACTCAGGACAAATTGCACAATAACTTTTAGGGTCCTGTTACCCTTGGAAAAATAAAAATTGGGGGTGAAAAGATCATTTTTGTGGAAAAAATATGATTTTTTAATTGTACCGCTGTACGTTATAAACTTCTGTGAAGCCCTTGTGGGTTCAAAGTTCTCACCACATATCTAGATAAGTTCCTTGGGGGGTCTAGTTTCCAAAATTGGGTCACTTGGGGGGTTTCCACTGTTTAGGTACATCAGGGGCTCTCCAAACGTGACATGGCGTCCGATCTGAATTCCAGCCAATTTTGCATTGAAAAAGTCAAACGGCGCTCCTTCCCTACTGAGGTCTGCCATGCGCCGAAACAGTGGTTCCCCCCCACATATCAGGTATCAGCGTACTCAGGACAAATTGCACAATAACTTTTGCAGTCCAATTTCTCCTGTTACCCTTGGTAAAATAAAGAAAATTGAACCTGAAGTATTTTTTTTGTGAAAAAAAGTTAAATGTTCATTTTTTTTTTTAATATTCAAAAAATTCCTGTGACGCACCTAAAGGGTTAATAAACTTCTTGAATGTGGTTTTAAGCACCTTAAGGGGTGCATTTTTTAGAATGGTGTCACTTTTGGGTATTTTCTATCATATAGACCCCTCAAAGTGGCTTCAAATGTGAAGTGGTCCCTAAAAATAAAATGGTGTTGCAAAACTGAGAAATCGCTGGTCAATTTTTAACCCTTATAACTTCCTAACAAAAAAAAATTTTGGTTCCAAAATTGTGCTCATGTAAAGTAAACATGTGGGAAATGTTATGTATTAAGTTTTTTGTGTGCCGTATCGCTGTGATTTAAGGGCATAAAAATTCAAAGTTGGAAAATTGCGAAATTTTCAAAATTTTCGCCAAATTTCCGTTTTTTTCACAAATAAACGCAAGTTATTTGAATGCAATTTTACCACTACCATGAAGTACAATATGTCACGAGAAAACAATGTCAGAATCACCGGGATCCATGGAAGCGTTCCAGAGTTATGACCTCATAAAGGGACAGTGGTCAGAATTGTAAAAATTGGCCCGGTAGTTAACGTGCAAACCACCCTTGGTAGTGAAGGGGTTAATGTTATTTAAAAACACATTTTCACACTGACCACAGACAGGGGCTTTTTTTTAATCTTCTACTGCCTGTCCTTTTAAGCGCCCGTTACACATAGCGATATCGCTAGCAATATCGCTGTAACGTCACCGTTTTTGTGACGCAGCAGCGATATTGCTAGCGATATCGCTACATGTGATACTTACCTCCGACCGGCTCCCCTGCTGGTTATCGCTGATCGCGTGAGAAAGTCCTGGACCGTTTCTCGTCGGGCGCTTCCTGTGGCGCCGACGAGCGACGCGTGGACGCGGGCAGGAGGACGTCAGGATCGCCGCGACTGACAGGTAAGTAGCGACCCCCGTCACCTGCTATGTCGCTGGTGAGATCTGCCTGTGTGGCAGCTCACTCGCGACCACTTAGCGATGCACCAGCGATCCATATCGTTGTCGGGATCGCTGGTGCATCGCTAAGTGTAATGGTACCCTAAGAATGCTTTCAAAGATAGGAGTGTTAGTCTATTTTTTTTTCCTAATTTGACCAATCTAAACCAAATCAATGTTTTATGTAATCTCCCTTTGCCTTCAAAACAGCCTAAATTCTTCTAGGTACTCTTCTACTTGCAAACAGTTTGTCAAGGAACTCAGCAGAGAGGTTGTTCCCAACAGTAGAGATGAGCGAACATGTTCGGAAAACAATTGCCAAATCCGAATTTGCCATATTCATGCTGAATTTATGTACAACGATCGTTTACGAACATATTTACTCATCTGTACTTCCATTGACCCCCAATGGCGTTCAGCTATGTTCCGCAAATATTGCAAATATGGCGATTGTATTCCGAACCAAATATTGAAATATTTGCTCATCTCTACCCAACAGCTTGGAGAACTATGCACAGATCTTTTGTGGATGTAGGGTTGTGCAAATTTTTCTGCCTCTTCATGTGATCCCAGAAAGACTAGATTATGTTAAGATTAGGTCTCTGTGGGGGCCGTATCATCACTTCCAGGACTCCTTGGATAGTTCTTAATGACATTAGACTAAGGGTACCGTTACACTTAGTGATGCACCAGCGATCCCGCCAACGATATGGATCGCTGGTGCATCGCTAAGTGGTCGCTAGTGAGCTGCCACACAGGCAGATCTCACCAGCGACATAGCAGGGGTCGTTACTTACCTGTCAGACCCGGCGATCCTGACATCCTCCCGCCCGCATCCACATGTCGCTTGTCGGCGCCACAGGAAGCGCCCGACGAGAAATGGTCCAGGATCTTCTCGCGCGATCAGCGATAACCAGCGGGGGAGCCGGTCGGAGGTAAGTTTCACATGTAGCGATATCGCTAGCAATATCGCGGTTACGTCACAAAATCGGTGACGTTACAGCGATATTGCTAGCGATATCGCTATGTGTAACGGGTACTTTACTTTGCAGTATTTTTCCCCTACTGCCTAAAACTTCTGCATAGTAATAGGTTATAAAAAATGTAAATATATATATAGAATATAAATGGAGGCAGCATATCAAAAATAAAGCGCAACATTTATACAACTTTATTGGTCCATGTAGCGACCTTTTAGCTCAGTCTGAACCAAAAAGTTTCCCCATGGGCTTTTAACAACAGCACCTTATTTATGAAATGCTGCCTCCATTGTTTATTTTTATTTAGTAGGCTTTATAACCTGACACATCATAGTTAGAGTGTGTGTGTGTGTGTGTGTGTGTGTGTGTTCTGGGTTCAAACCCACCAAAGACAACATCTGTAATGAGTTTGTAAGTTCGTTCTCCCCATGTTTGTGTGAGTTTCCTCCAGGTACTTTGGTTTCCTTTCACACTCCAGAGACATACTGATAGGGAATGTAGATTGTGAGCCCTAATCAGAAAATCACATTGTATAATTTTTAAGTAAATTTCATTTTATTGCTGCATGAAATAAGTATTTGATTATCTACCAAATAGCAAAAATTCTGGCTCACACCTGTCAATTTAGCCCTCCTACTAGGCATTCATTACCTGTATTAATTGCACCTGTTTGAACTTGTTACCTGTTCATACACTCAATCACTCACTCACACTCCAATCTTTCCACCATGGCCAAGACCAAAGAGCTGTCTTAGGACATCAGGGACAAAATTGTAGACCTGCACAGGGTTGGGATGAGCTACAGGATAATAGGCAAGCAGCTTGTGGAGAAGGCAACAACTGTTGGTGCAATAATTCAAAAATAGGAAGAAACACAAGATGACTGTCAATCTTCCACGGTCTGGGACTCCATGCAAGATCTCACCTTGTAGTGGATGATTCTGAGAAAGGTCAGGAATCAGCCCAGAACTACATGTGAAGACCTGGTCAATTACCTCAAGAGAGCTGGGACCAACACACTATGCCGTCATCGATTAAAATCCTGCAGTACAAGTAATGTCCCCCCCCTGCTCACGCCAGCACATGTCGAGGCTTGTTTGAAGTTTGCCAATCACTATCCCGATGATCCAGAGGAGGCATGAAAGAAGGTCATGTGGTCAGATGAGACCAAAGTAGAACTTTTTAGTATGAACTCCACTCGCCATGTTTGGAGGAAGAAGGATGACTGCAATGACAGAGACCCAAATCACACAGCCAGGGCAACTAAAAAATGGTTCCATAAGAATAATTTGAAGTTCCTGGAGTGGCCTAGCCAGTCTCCATAATCAAAGCCCAATAGAAAATCTTTGGAGGGAGCTGAAACTCAATGCAACAGCCCCGAAACCTGAAAGATCTGGAGAAGATCTGTATGGAGGAGTGGGCCAAATCCCTGCTGCAGTGTGTGCAAACTTGGTTAAGAACTACAGGAGACGTCTGACCTCTTTAATTGGAAACAAAAGTTTTTAAATTTCCTTAAAATAAGTTTTTTTTTTTCTTTTACATCAAATATTTATTTCATGCAATAAAATGCAAATTCTGTAAAAATCTTACAATGTGATTTTTTTGGGGGGATTTTTTTTAGATTCTGTCCTGCAATGTTGAAATATGCCTATGATAAAAACTAAAGACCTCTCCATTCTTCGTAGGTGGGAAAAATTACAAAATCGTGTGAATATATAATTTTATTTTATTTTTTTATCCAATCATATTTATTGGTGTTTAAATATGACAAACAAAGACTGTCAGTGAATATATATATATATATATATATATATTCACAGACACTGGGGAAAATACGTATTTGACACACTGCCGATTTTGTAATTTTTCTCACCTACATAGAATGGAGAGGTCTGTAATTTTTATCATAGGCACATTTCAACTCTGAGGGACAGAATCTAAAAAAAATCCTGAAAATCACATTGTAAGATTTCTACAGAATTTGCATTTTATTGCATGAAATAAGTATTTGATACAATAGTAAAACAAAACTTATTAAGGAAAAATATAAAATATATATATATGTATTATAATATAATTATTATTATTTATAAAGCACCATTGATTCCATGGTGCTGTACATGAGAAGGGGTTACATACAAATTACAGATATCACTTACAGTAAACAAACTAACAATCACAGACTGATACAAAGGGGAGAGGACTCTGCCCTTTGGGGCTTACATGCTACAGGATGGTGGGGAAGGAGACAGTAGGTTGGGGGGTTGCAGCAGCTCCAGTAGTGGTGAGAAGGCAGCGAGGATCATTGCAGGCTGTAGACTTTCCTGAAGAGTTGGGTTTTCAGCTTCCGTCTGAAGGATCCGAGTGTGGTTGATAGCCGGACGTGTTGGGGCAGCGAATTCCAGAGGATGGGGGCTATTCCGGAGAAGTCTTGGAGGCGGTTGGGTGAGGAGCGAATAAGTGTGGAGGAGAGGAGGTCTTGGGAGGACCGGAGATTACGTGAAGGAAGGTATCGGGAGATTAGTTCAGAGATATATGGAGGAGACAGGTTGTAGATGGCCTTGTAGGTCAGTATTAGTAATTTGAATTGGATACGCTGAGAAAATGGGAGCCAGTGAATAGATTTGCAGAGGGTAGAAGCAGAGGAGTAGCGAGGAGAGAGATGAATTAGTCGGGCGGCAGAGTTGAGGATGGACTGGAGAGGTGCAAAGGTGTTAAGCAGGGAGGCCACAGAAAAGGATGTTGCAATAGTCGAGGTGGGAGATGATGAGGGCATGCACAAGTAGTTTAGTAGACTGAGGGTTGAGGAAGGGACGGATTCTGGAAATATTTTTGAGCTGGAGACAAAAGGAGGTGGAGAGAGCTTGGATGTGCGGTTTGAAGGACAGGGCAGAGTCAAGGGTTACTCCGAGGCAGCGGACCTACGGTACAGGGGAAGCGTGATGTCGTCAATTGTTATAGAAAGGTCGGGTAAGGAAGGTCTGTGAGATGGGGGAAAGATGATTAGTTCAGATTTGTCCACATTGAGTTTGAGGAAGCAAGAGGAGAAGGAGGATATGGCTGATAGACCCTCTGGGATTCTGGAGAGCAGAGAGGTGACGTCTGGGCCAGAGAGGTAGATCTGAGTATCATCGACATAAAGTGGTACTGGAATCCGTGGTACTTTGAGTTGCCCCAGGCCAAGTTTATAGATTGAGAAGAGTAGGGGTCCTAGAACAGAGTCTTGGGGGACTCCAACAGAGAGAGGGTGGGATGAGGAGGTAGTGTGGGAGTAGGAGATGCGGATTGTGCGGTTGGAAAGGTATGAGAAGATCCAGGATAGGGCAGGGTCTTTGATGCCAAAGGAGGAGAGGATCTGTAGTAGGAGGCGGTGGTCAACTGTGTCGAAAGCAGAGGACAGGTCTAGAAAGAGTATAGAGTATTGTCCGTTAGCTTTGGCTGTAAGTAGGTCGTTGGTAATTTTGGTCAGGGCTGTCTCAGTGGAATGATGGGGGCGGAAGCCAGATTGTAGATTGTCAAAGAGCAAGTTAGATGAGAGTTAATCGTGGACATGCTACTCCAGGAGTTTAGAAGCGAATGGGAGCAGCGATATTCGGCGATAGCTGAACGTGGCTGTTGGATCGAGGGTTGGCTATATATATATATATATACTAGCCTGAAGAGCCCGGCGCTGCCCGGGCATAGTAAATAACTGTGGTTAGTTACAGTGGTGGCCAAAAGTATTGGCACCCCTGCAATTCTGTCAGATAATACTCATTTTCTTCCTGAAAATGATTGCACACACAAGTTCTTTGGTATTATTATCTTCATTTAATTTGTCTTCAATAAAAAAACAAAAAAAGAATTGTCCTAAAGCCAAATTGGATATAATTCCACACCAAACATAAAAAAGGGGGTGGACAAAAGTATTGGCACTGTTTGAAAAATCATGTGATGCTTCTCTAATTTGTGTAATTAACAGCACCTGTAACTTACCAGTGGCACCTAACAGGTGTTGGCAATAACTAAATCACACTTGCAGCCAGTAGACATGGATTAAAGTTGACTCAACCTCTGTCCTGTGTCCTTGTGTGTACCACATTGAGCATGGAGAAAAGAAAGAAGACCAAAGAACTGTCTGAGGACTTGAGAAACCAAATTGTGAGGAAGCATGAGCAATCTCAAGGCTACAAGTCCATCTCCAAAGACCTGAATGTTCCTGTGTCTACCGTGTGCAATTTCATCAAGAAGTTTAAAGCCCATGGCACTGTGGCTAACCTCCCTAGATGTGGATGGAAAAGAAAAATTGACGAGAGATTTCAACGCAAGATTGTGCGGATGGTGGATAAAGAACCTCGACTAACATCCAAACAAGTTCAAGCTGCCCTGCAGTCCGACGGTACAACAGTGTCAACCGGTACTATCCGTCGGCGTCTGAATGAAAAGGGACTGTATGGTAGGAGACCCAGGAAGACCCCACTTCTTACCCCGAGACATAAAAAAGCCAGGCTGGAGTTTGCCAAAACTTACCTGAGAAAGCCTAAAACGTTTTGGAAGAATGTTCTCTGGTCAGATGAGACAAAAGTAGAGCTTTTTGGGCAAAGGCATCAACATAGAGTTTACAGGAAAAAAAGAGGCATTCAAAGAAAAAAACACGGTCCCTACAGTCAAACATGGCGGAGGTTCCTTGATGTTTTGGGGTTCCTTTGCTGCCTCTCGCACTGGACTGCTTGACCGTGTGCATGGCATTATTAAGTCTGAAGACTACCAACAAATTTTGCAGCATAATGTAGGGCCCAGTGTGAGAAAGCTGGGTCTCCCTCAGAGGTCATGGGTCTTCCAGCAGGACAATGACCCAAAACACACTTCAAAAAGCACTAGAAAATGGTTTGAGAGAAAGCACTGGAGGCTTCTAAGGTGGCCAGCAATGAGTCCAGACCTGAATCCCATAGAACACCTGCGGAGAGATCTCAAAATGGCAGTTTGGAGAAGGCACCCTTCAAATATCAGGGACCTGGAGCAGTTTGCCAAAGAAGAATGGTCTAAAATTCCAGCAGAGCATTGTAAGAAACTCATTGATGGTTACCGAAAGCGGTTGTTGGCAGTTACTTTGGCTAAAGGTTGTGCAACCAAGTATTAGGCTGAGGGTGCCAATACTTTTGTCTGGCCCATTTTTGGAGTTTTGTGTGAAATGTTCAATGATTTGATTTTTGTTTCATTCTCTTTTGTGTTTTTTCCTTGCAAGCAAATTAAATGAAGATAATAATACCAAAGAATTTGTGATTGCAATCATTTTCAGGAAGAAAATGAGTAATGTCTGACAGAATTGCAGGGGTGCCAATACTTTTGGCCAACACTGTATAACAAATTATAATTATCCTCCATCCCATAGTCCCATGCCACTATACCCATCATGCATATCCTCCATCCCATAGTCCAGTGCCCATATACCCATAATACATATCCTCCATTCCATAGTCCCGTGCCCACATACCCATTATACATATCCACGATCCCATAGGCCTGTGCCCATATACCCATCATACATATCCTCCATCCCATAGTCGAGTGCCCATATACCCATCACACATCCTCCATCCCATAGTCCCATGCCCATATACCCATCACACATCCTCCATCCCATAGTCCCATGCCCATATACCCATCATACATATCCTCCATCCCATAGTAGAGTGCCCATATACCCATCATACATATCCTCCATCCCATAGTCGAGTGCCCATATACCCATCATAACATCCTCCATCCCATAGTCCCATGCCCATATACCCATCACACATCCTCCATCCCATAGTCCCATGCCACTATACCCATCATGCATATCCTCCATCCCATAGTCCAGTGCCCATATACCCATAATACATATCCTCCATTCCATAGTCCCGTGCCCACATACCCATTATACATATCCACGATCCCATAGGCCTGTGCCCATATACCCATCATACATATCCTCCATCCCATAGTCCAGTGCCCATATACCCATCACACATCCTCCATCCCATAGTCATTATGACGTCATAATGAGCGGCGGGGCTTGCAACCTATGATGACATCAGCGTCGCCATGGCAACCATTATGACATAATGAGGGGCGGGGCTTGATACACATACTTTTTCCCCATTATGTAGATAGGGGCAAAATTGTTTGGTGAATTGGAACGCGCTGGGTTAAAATTTCGCCTCACAACAGAGCCTAGGACGCTCTCGGGGTCCAGACGTGTGACTGTGCCAAATTTTGTGGCTGTAGCTGCGACGGTGCGGATGCCAATCCCGGACACACACACACACTGTACATACAGTACATACATACACACATTGAGCTTTATATGTTAGATATATAAAATGTGTGTATCTATATACAGTATATAAGAGTATATGTGTGTGTATATGTGTATGTACAGTATGTGTGTGTGTGTGTGTGTGTATATGTGTGTGTATGTATATGTGTGTGTATGTGTGTATATATATATATATATATATATATATATGTGTGTGTATATGTATAAAAACTTCCTTCTCACCCCTCATTGGGGGTGGTCTTTGTTGTCCTTTCTCAATCTCGGGTCCTCTGCCAGAGGCCTGGGAGTTTGAGGGTTCTGCGCAGGATGTTAGTTGTTCCCTGCATTGTGCTTTTCTGGACAGAGAGCTCAGATGTTGCTCCTGGGATCTGTTGTAGCCATTTTCCCATCTTAGGGGTCAGTGCTCCTATCACCACTGGAATCACTGTTGCCTTCACCTTCCACATCTTCTCCAATTCTCCTTTTAAGGCCCTGGTATTTCTCCAGTTTCTCATATTCATTCTTTCTGATGTTGCTGTCACTTGGCACTGCCACATCTATTATCATTGTTGTCTTCTGATCCATGTCTACTATCACAATGTCTGGTTTGTTCGCTAACACTTGCTTATCCGTCTGGATCTTGAAGTCCCAGAGGATTTTAGCCATTTCATTCTCCACCACTTTCTCTGGGGTCTCCCACCTGGACAGGGGGGCATAACCCATATGCTGTGCAGATGTTCCTGTATACAATTCCCACTACTTGGTTGTGGCGTTCGGTATACGCTGTTCCTGCTTGCATTTTGCATCCTGCCACTATGTGTTGGATGGTTTCTGAGGTATCTTTGCATAGTCTGTACCTTAGGTCTGTCTTGTGTGGTAGATTCCTGCTTCCATGGATCTGGTAGTTGGTGCTTGCTCTTGTGCTGCTATGATTAGCGCCTCTGTGCTGTCTCGGAGTCCAGCTTTCTCCAGCCATTGATAGGAATTCTCCATGTCAGCCACTTCCATTATCTGTCGATGGTACATCCCATGCAGCGGCTTGTCTTGCCATGGTGCTTCATGTTCCTGTTCTTCCTTCCAGATCTGTTGTTGCTGCCTTAAGCTTTCTCTCAGCATCTCATCTTTTGGTGCCATTTTTCTGATGTATTCCTGGATACTCCTTGTTTCATCCATGATGGTGGCTTGGATGCTTATCAAGCCTCGACCACCCTCCTTTCTGTTGGTATACAATCTTTGGGTGTTAGACTTAAGCCCCCGTTACACATAGCGATATCGTTAGCAATATCGCTGTAACGTCACAGATTTTGTGACGCAGCAGCGATATTGCTAGCGATATCGCTATGTCTGATACTTACCTCCGACCGGCTCCCCCGCTGCTCATCGCTGGTCGCACGAGAACGTCCTGGACCATTTCTCGTTGGGCGCTTCTGCTGGGCTTCCTGTGGCGCCGAGCGACGCGTGGACATGGGCGGGAGGATGTCAGGATCGCCGCATCTGACAGGTAAGTAGCGACCCCCGACCCCTGCTATGTCGCTGGTGAGATCTGCCTGTGTGGCAGCTCACTAGCGACCACTTAGCGATGCACCAGTGATCCATATCGTTGTTGGGATCGCTGGTGCATCGCTAAGTGTAACGGTACCTTTAGGATGGAGACCTCCATGCTTTGTGAGGAGCTTGCATGTCTTCACATCTGCAGCTTCCATGTCTTCTTTTGGCCAGCTCATTATGCCAGCAGGGTGTCTGATAACTGGCAAGGCATATGTATTGATGGCGCGGATTTTATTCTTCCCATTGACCTGGCTCTTCAGGACCTGTCTTACCCTTTGATGGTATTTGGATGTTGCTGCTTTCCTTGCCTGCTTATCATGGTTACCATATCCCTGTGGGATGCCGAGGTACTTGTGGCATGTCTGTACATCTATGTGCCCTGCTGGTAATTTCACTCCATCAGTTTTGACTACCTTGCCTCTCTTTATTACCAACCGGCCGCACTTCTCCAGTCCGAAGGACATCCCAATGTCTTCGCTGTAGATCTATGTCAGGTGGATCAGTGAATCGATGTCTCGTTCATTTTTCGCATACAGCTCGATATCATCCATGTAGAGGAGGTGGCTGATGGTGCTTCCACTCTTGAACTTGTCTCCATAGCCAGACTCTGCAGTTAGCTAGCTAAGGGGATTCAAGCCTATGCAGAACAGAAAAGGGGACAGTGCATCACCTTGGTATATGCTGCATTTGAGGGTCACTTATGCTAGTTATCTTGAGTTGACTTCCAATGTTGTTCTCCATTGCCCCATTGAGTTTGAGGAAGGTTCTTAATTTCATGGTGACACGTAGTCAATCCAGGCTGTGTTGAGATTGGTCTGTCTAAATCTTGAGTCTTGAGCGACTGCTCTATCTACTAAGAGCTGGTACTTAGAGCCTCTGGTGTTGGTCCCAATCCCTTTCTGAGCTGGCTTCATGTAGTGGTTCATATAGCTCTCTAGCTTGGTGGCTATGATGCCTGACAGGAGTTTCCATGTTGTTGTAAGGCAGGTTATTGGGCATTAGTTGGATACAACTGTTCCTTTGGGAGGATCCTTCATGATCAGCACTGTTCTTCCTTGTGTTAGCCAAGCTGGTTGGTGGCCTGCTTCTAGCAGTTGGTTCATCTGCTTTGCCATGCGTTCATGGACCACTGTTAATTTCTTTAGCCAGAAGGTGTGGATCATATCTGGGCCATGTGCTGTCCAGCTCTTTATGTTCTTGACCCGATGTTAGATGTCTGCTTCTGTAATGGTGACTGGTTCTTGCTCTAGGTGGTTGCTGTGTTTCATTCTCAGATCTTGCAGCCACGTTGCACTGGTGTTGTGCGTTTTTTCCTTCTCCCATATGTCTCTCCAGTATTGTTCAGTCTCTGCTATTGGTGGAGTTGCTGTCTTCGTGCTGTTACTCTATAGTTGTAGTACACCTTGGATGGTTCTTTGGAGAACAGGGCATTTATCTTCTTGGCCTCAGCCTCTCTAGTGTATCTCCCTAGTCTTGCAGTGAGTGCTGTGAGCCTTTGTTTAGCAGTCTCTAAGGCTTCAGCTGGGGTCAGGCCTTTGTCCTTGTCCAGCTTGGTCTTATTCTTGACCTTTACGCTTCTGTATTTCTGTTAGTTGGCTGACTTCCCTTCGTGTTACCTTGATCTTTGTCTCCATTCTTCTTTTCCAAGTGGGGCACGTACTTCTGTTGCTCTTGCTGGTTGTATAGCCAAGCATTTCCATGATTGCTGAGGCAGTAGCATAGATCAGTTCATTAGTTTGAGTTATGGTGGTAGGTAGGTATTGATGCAAGTGCTCTATTGGCATCTTCTAGCATACTGTCTGGTTGTGTTTCTTTGCTGAGCCTTGGCAGTCAATCTCTAGTATTTGATGCATATATTAATTACAGTATATACTCGTGTATAAGCCGACCCCCTAATTTTGCCACAAAAAACTGGGAAAACTTATTGACTCGTGTATAAGCCTAGGGTGGAAAATGCAGCAGCTACTGGTAAATTTCAAAAATAAAAATAGATGCCAATAAAAATAAAATTAATTGAGACATCAGTAGGTTAAATGTTTTTGAATATCCATATTGAATCAGGACTCAGAGCCCCATATAATGCTGCACAAAGGTTAATAATGGCCCCATAAGATGCTCCATAGAATAATATGCCCCATATAATGCTCCATAAAGGTTATGGCCCCATAAGATGCTCCATAGATTATGCCCCCATATGCTGCCCCATAGAATATGCCCTCATATGCGGCCCCATAGAATATGCCCTCATATGCGGCCCCATAGAATATGCCCTCATATGCGGCCCCATAGAATATGCCCCCATATGCTGCCCCATAGAATATGCCCCCATATGCTGCCCCATAGAATATGCCCCATATGCTGCCCCATAGAATATGCCCCCATATGCTTCTCCATAGATTTTGCCCCCATATGCTGCTCCATAGAATATGCCCCCATATGCTGCCCCATATATTATGCCCCCATATGCTGCTGCGAAAAAAAAATGCCATACTCACCTCTCCTGCTCAGGACCAGGCACCTGTGATATTCACCTGTTCTCGGTCCATCGCTGCTCACCACTGTCTGCGTGTCCTCTGTCAGTGATTGTTCAGCCAGCAGAGGCGCAGCGCGCACTAACCACATCACCATGCCCCCTGCTGGCTAAACATCACGGACACGGGAAGCAGCAGACGGTGGTTAGCAGCGTGGGAACGAGGACAGGTGAATATCGCTATACTCACCTGTCCTGGAACGTCTCTGCAGCCTCACTTCTCCGCTGTCTCCCTTCCTGCCTTCAGCGGTCACGTGATACCGCTCATTACCACTCATGAATATACGCATATTCATGAGTTTAATGCGCGGTACCACGTGACCGCTGAAGGCAGGAAGGGAGACAGGGGAGAAGCGAGGGGGCTGCAGAGTGCCAGGATGGGTGAGTATGATCTGTGACACCCCCGCTCCCCCCTGCCCCGCCAACCCCCAGGTATATGACTCGTGTATAAGCTGAGAGGGGGACTTTCAGCCCAAAAAAATGGGCGGAAAATCTCAGCTTATACACGAGTATACACGGTATATATTAATATAGTAAGTGCACAGCTTGTTGCATATTTACTCCTATAGGAATTTAGAAAAATTAGAAAGTTTAATCATGTAATTACATATTATATTCCATTAATTATACATGGTCCATTTATGAATGAGTTGTAGTTAGACTGGGAGTATGGAAAAATTGAAGACTTAGAAGTTTAGCTTACCTACTTGACAACCCTGATTGTAGGGGAATATAGGCTTATAGGCTCTGTTCAGATTTTGCAATGGGGTTCAAAGCCTTTGTCACATTTGCAAGAATGGATAACGTTTCACGTAGCGCTATTCTTCACATCTAATCTTTTGAAAAGTCAATGGGGTCTACTGAATTCTATCCATATTCATCCTATGTTAGATCTGTAGCTTCCTTTACAAATGGTAGCCAGTACGCAGATATGAACATAGCCCTAAGTCTACGATAAAGGATCACCTCTTTCTTGATTTGTGTGTGTGTCTGTATTTGTGTAAGAGCTAATTCTTCACCTTGTAACCAAGGCTGCATGGGGAAGCAAGCAGCGCTGAAAGGAATGAGTATGTAAAAGGCCTTACATAGATGAAACTGTGACATTGACAAATCATTAAGTAGGGAAAAAAAATCAATACAAATGTGAATGCAGATGAAACATTTATAGGTTTTGTACACATTGAGACCCATGTTTCCACATATATGAATGAAGCCTTCTTATGCTTTATTCATCGGTCTTGCTATTACTTTGTATTACATTACTTTGTATTTCCAAATTACCGACACAGTGAATGTTCTACTTGTGTCATTGATAGTAATGTCACACTGTTATATGATTGCAGGAATATTAATATTTACTTCTTAAAGGTGTTGTCTGGTTTAAAATGTTACCAGTGTTGCATCCCTTTTTAAAACAACAATCACTGCAATACTCGCCTCTTATGGGTCCGGCGCTAACTCTCCAATGCTGCACCGTTTTTTGAAGACCGGCAGCAGTGGTGACGTTACGTCAGCAGCGCACATGACTGCTGCAGATAATCAATGGTGATGAGCCACATAAGCTAAAAGCTATATACCTCTGTATACCCCCAATTTATATACAGACATATTGGGTTCTTTATCTTGGATTATGTATGAATCTGGCAGAATTCTGCACACAAGTGTCCAGTGCTGGTGTTAAGGAGCTGCTACCCCTGAACAGATTTTCATTGGGTGGTCTTGACAATAAGAATCACTCCCCCTTCTATGTACAGGATGATCCATGTGCTGGGATGGAACGATTAGGGTGTAGTCAGATGGTCGCATAAATCGGACTGGGATAGGAACACAGTGCACAGATTGGCCGTGGTGACCCGCAAGCCAGCCCCTGCATTGTGTACTGATCTAGGTTCGATTTATACGGCTGTCTGACTGCGCCCTTAAGCAAGTGTGACCATTGAAACTGAAAATACTTGTTTGAAACAGGAAGATCTACAAATTTTAACTAAGTTTGGATTTCATTAAAACAAAAACGGCTATATTTTTCCTGTTATAACAGAGAAATGTACTTTGCAATTCTGAGATTTGGACTTTTTCATAATACAAATTGCTTACATTACTATAATTTGATAAACCAGGTCACAACGGCTCTATAATCTGTTTTGAAAAAGTAAATCTCAGTCTCTGCCCACCTAGCCTGATTAACAGCTCCTCAGTGTCCCTCCTCCCTGATGCTGCTGAGACCTCACACTGCGCTGTACAAGCCACAGCTGTCAGTCACACTGAGTAGGTGGAGACAGAATACACTTGGATTCATGCAGTCTCTCAATCTGCAGCTGGACTCATAAAAATGTTTAACTCAATGTCAGTATTACACAGCCGTTCTGAACTGGATTTTCAAAGTAAGTACACCAGCCTAATCAAGTCTAAGCAATATTTTTTATTAAAGTATACAGTTTGTAATGTGAAATCTGGTGAACAATACACATTATTTTTAGGCTGGGTTCATATGTTTCAAGTCCCCGCGTTGACATGCACATTGATGTACTTTTTAGCTTGACAGAAGCATAAAGTTGTTTAATTGATAATGGATGAGCAGTAAATTGCCATTTTATTGCATAACCGCAAGGTCTTTACCAAACAAACACTTTTTAGAATCAGTCAAACTGTAACGATCATCGTGCTATTGTGCAGCCACAATGGGCAAACCCAGCCATATCATTAGGATAAACAATCGTAGTAGATTAAAACATTTAATTTAAGAATTAGCAAATTCTATAAATAGACTTCTGTTACTGCCAAAGTCTTGAACAATCCAGTTGATTATATATTTGCACACCTTCAAGAATGTAGTTCAAAGCATGCACGCACTCCACTCAAATAGCAAGAGAAGTCATCTCTAAATGCATGCAGGAAAAAAAAAGTTCTTAAGTGCCAAAAAGATAAAACCAAGGACCTACTAAGTAGTTGTACATTGCTAGTACATGATTTTCTTGCAAATTAAGTATAGTGACTCCCTAGTCCTGTCAGGAATAATGTATGGTAAATTAGACCACACAATGTAGTAGACCACTGAGGACTACAATGCATAGGTGCACGATTACAAGAATTCCCCACATATCGAGAGAGGGTTGTTACTCTTAATCCTAAAAATTAAAGTAATTTATTTTATTTTTTTAATGCTATATTTTATTTTTTAAATCCATTTTTGAAACCTCTCAAAAAAAAGTGACAAAAGTTCTTTGGGGCACATTATAAATATTGTCACAAGTTACATCATCAGTGCTGTACGACCCTTGTAATGTTTAGAACTGTCCTAGGTTCTGATTCTTATTAGACTCCACAGTTCTGTCCTCATCAGAGTATTTCAATATTAGAAGAGGGTTAAAAAAAATTTTTAATCTGTCGGAAGTATATATGCTAAATAAAAGTAAGAGGGTTAAGCAGCTTCATAAAATATTTGAATTCTTTGACTAAATTATAACAAATCACTTTTCGAACACTCATAAACCTTCCTCAGCGAGCCCGGCAAATTTTTCAATAATTTTTATCCACATAGGTTCCCTTTAGCTAAAGTTTATATCAAAATCAAACAGATATCTAATATGAGATAAATCAGGAGGAGCTAATCAGATTTATATATAAATATTTTTTGGAAAACTTTCCTTAAAACTTAACATTTTATTCATTGAAATGCTGAGTATTTGCTTTGCATACATAGGAGTCCAGTGGGCGGTGCTAATCAGTGATTGACAGTCTTCCCTGTGTCGCTGCATGCAGAAATAGCTGTAAATCATTAGCTGGACCTCCCACTGGATTTTCATACACAAAAACATGTGGACTTCAATGAATAAGACACAAGTTATACTGAATGTTTTCCAACAAATCTATATAGCATTCCACTCAGCTGATCCTTCTCTGTGCCATGATGTCCACAGATCGGACTGCATATATAATGTGACAGGTCCCCTTTTAACACTAGGTGCACACGTAAAATTTTCTTGCAATGTTTGCTAATACTAAGATTTTTTTTTGTGTGTGCGCAAAATTCTACAAATTATTTCATAGTTTGACCAATACGTGAAACAGATTAGATGCACATGTCGTATGCACAAGTCATGCACACGTGTATATTATATCAAGATTTTGTTTTAAATTGAATCCGTCAGCAGGTTTTTTGCCATGTAATCCAATGGAAGCATGATGGGAGGAGCTGAGACACTGATTTCAGCGATGTGTCACATATTAGGCTGTGTGCTGTTGTTTCATTACAATGAGTGTTTTATTAGCAGGAGTGTATCCCTGTTTGGACTACAGCTCATGCGCCTCCTGGTCCAAAACTGCTCTGATTAGCAGCTCACTGTCTATATACAATGTACATAGGGAGCCTGGTGTAGGCGGGGTTAGCTTCTTGAGCTCTGCTGCTTGCTGCATCTAAAAACGTTGAATGTGTCACAATTGCTGCGTCCAGTAAACTAAGTGACACACTGCTGGAATCAGGGTTTCTTTTCCTATATTATGCTGCTCTCAGATAAGGTAGCAAAAACCTTGGAGAAAGATTCCCTTTAATCAGTAGTTAGATACATTCAGCGCACACATTGCGGTATGTTAGCTGTTTTCCAATTTGCACACAGCCTTCTTACCCCGCACATAGAGGGCGCCTTCTGTGCTACTCTGGAAAAACAAAGAATGTTATAACTTGAGCAAGTCAATCATGTCACCGTTGCCCTGTGTAAGCCACCTTTGCAGCATATTATGCATTTACTGTACTTGGATATCATAAAATCATAGAACATATAAATAAAATATCTGCTTCTCCTTAAGTTCCCAGTTACACATGCAGCTGAGACAGACTTAATGGAATAAATCAATGCTCACAAGACAGTACTCGTCTCTCCAGGAGACTCCGGGCAAAGCAGCCCAGTCCTTTGCATAGCTGGGAGTCTATCTACATGTACTAGTGAGTCATAGACGGCTCCTGACTGGCAAATAACCTTCTCTAATCACTGATCTAGGAAAGTGACTCATTAACTGCTTTATACTGGCCACTCTAATGTCATTTTATCAGTAAGAACCGATTACAATTTGTCTCTAATCACTGGGGTTCCAACAGATGGGACAGCCACGGATACCATGCATGGGTGCATGGCTGAGCCCCATCTTGAATGGAGCGGAGATGTGGATGTTAAACCTCCATTCCAGTCGCTCTCTTTGGGACTGTAGGTGAAAGAGTACAGCACTCCGCTATTACTGGCAGTCCAATAGGTAATGAATAGAGTACAGGTTGATAAATACGCAACTCTGCAGGCCCTTTCTTGGGATTGCTGCAGTCAATCCCTCAGCAATTAACAAGTTATACCCTATGGTTATCTTGAAAATAACAGTCCAAACTGTAGGCAGCACTCACATATTCTTAAAATGATTACTTTATTGATCCAGTAGTATAAAAGGCACAAAAAAATAGTTGAACACAACAGCACAAAAATTAAAAAGGCAGAAAATAAATATCTACTGCGCTCCCAGGTAGCATGTTTCAGACCTACATGGTCATTTGTAAAACCTGGCTTGACAAAGGACCATGTAGGTCTGAAACATGTTGCCCGGGAGCGCAATGGAATTTTTTTTAATGTCTCTTTAATTTCTGTACTGTTGTGTTAAACCGTTTTTTGTGCCTTTTATACTACTGGATCAATAAAACAATTCTTTTAAGAAAAAGTGACTGTTGGCGATCGTTTGGACTGTTACTATTACTGGAGTATTTTGCCGTGCACCTGAACAGGTGAATTGATTGCTCTTTTTTTTCACATCTTAAAAATAACTTTTTAGATTTAGACGATTCTTTTTCCAAATTCAATTTGGATTCCTGTCTTATTGGGTCAAATGTAAGCAGATAACCACCACCAGCAATTCCTAGAAAAGGGCTATGGAACCAGGGACTGCAGAGCCCCACCTTGAATGGAGCAGAGGTGCACATGCTCAACCTCCAGTTAATTCACTCTAGATTGGACTGCATGAGACAACCAATCACATCCTTCCACTATTTCTGGGAGTCTCCCATAGGCATTGAATAAAGCATGTGCACTTCCGGTCCATAAAAGATGGGGCTCGGGAAAACCTCATTTAACACCTAATTTAAGCAATACGTCATTTTCTGATGACACATTGCTTTTGAGCGGATTGTGAATGTAATTCAGATAATGCATCTTGATAACAATATGCAGGTATTAGGATAAAAACTACAGCATATAACAGCCCCAATTGGCGTGTAAACCAGTGAAAATTGTAACTTTCTCATTTTTTTCACATATTAGTTGAGGGCAATGTGAGACTGACAGGCTTATTATTGTATTTAATGGATTTTCTGAAAACTAACTCTTCATGCATTTAAACGAGTAGAGGTCCAAAAACTGCCCCATCATGGAAGAGCCCTGGTACAGGTTTTTATTAAGACTCGTGGAAACCTACATTTATCCATAAAAATCATAGCCAAGAACATGTTTCATAACTTTGGGAGGGGAGGGTTGTTTTCTAACCCTCTCATCATTTTATTCAGTATTGAGTCTTTTAAAGCTTTCAATCTTGTGGCAGTCTGTATAAAGCAGCCTGATGAAAAGTAAAGATAAATTCATATTTTAAGCGAGACGCTGCCACTTCCAGACTGTTCCCGCCAGCAGTTTTGTTGATATACTTTCTCATTTATTATTGAAATCAAAATCATACTGTTTCTTCCAGTGAATGGCAGCTCTGAATGCAGAACAGTCTATTTAACTCCTGAAAAGAGTCAACTTTAAGATGCTGCAGATTCTTAAGTTTAATTAACTTACTGACAATTTTGCCTTAGGAAAAAAAAAAAAAAGAAAAGAAATCAAACGAATCCTTCCTGGGATTTACTAATATGTGATGAATTAATTCCATTATGAGGAAATGCTGGACTGTGTATTCTTCAGTTTGCAGTTCTATTTCTTCCTGTATTTATATGCAAGAGGGAGTCAGATGGGAATTGCAGCAGTATAATGAAGTGCACGTAAGGAAAGGGAGTCATGGCAGCGAGAAGGAACACAAATCCCTGGAAACATGGTCCCACAACACACAGACCTCTTCAGCTATCGAAATTCCATGCCCCAAGAGCAGGTGTCTTGACTCTTCCTCTGCTTTGTGAATTTACTGTCTCAGTAGAGCTTTTAATATTTTCTTCTATTATTTTACATTTTTATACCCAATTTTACTGATTATGTCAACTTTCAGTAATTTATGTAGTGACACATGCCATATGCTTGTGCGATACTATTCCTGGTAGAAAAGCACTAAATATGTTTGGGCTGTGTTCACACAGTCATGTACAGTCATGACCGAAAGTGTTGGCACCCTTGAAATTGTTCCAGAAAATGAAGTATTTATCTCAGAAAATTATTGCAATTATAAATTTTTGGTTATCCACATATTTAATTCCTTTGTGTGTATTTGAACCAAAAAAAAGTGAGAAAAAAGGCAAATTGGATATAATTTCACACAAAAGCCCAAATATGGGCCGGACAAAATTGTGGGTAAACAACTTTGTTTCAAACATGTAAGGGTCCCGTTTCACTTAGCGACGCACCAGCGATCCCGGCAATGATACGACCTGGTAAGAATCGCTGGTGCGTTGCTACATGGTCGCTAGTAAGCTGCCAAACAGGCAGATCTCTTCAACGATGCAGCAACGATCCAGCGATCAAGCACAGCGATGTGCGCTGGCCAGCGGGACGCCGACGATGAAAAAATGGCCCAGGACATTCCTGCACAATCAGCGATATCCAGCAGGGGGGCCGGTCGCTGCTGTGTGTCACATGTAGCGAGATCACAGGCGAGATCGCTGTTGCGTCACAAAATCGGTGACGCGTTAGCGATCTCGCTAGCGGTCTCGCTATGTGAGACGGGGCCTTAATGCTTGTGTAAACTCACCTGCGGCAAGTAACAGGTGTGGGCAATAATAATAATTCTCTTTCTTTGGCACCAACATATTACACAGCACTTTACATTTTAGAGGGGACTTGTTCAGACAAAAGACATTATAGCATAACAATTATCACATAAATCAACAGATACCAAGAGGAATGAGGGCCCTGCTCACAAGCTTACATTCTATGAGGAAATAGGGGAGACAAGAAAGATGGTAACAATTGTTTTCATTGTTCAGACTAGCCATAATGTAAGAAATCTGGTGTTCATGCAGGGGCGGACCTACCGCCCGTGCAGCCGGTTCATTGCATGGGGGCCCCTAAAGCCTCCAGCACCGCATGGCTAATTATTCATGCAAATTAGCCATGTGGACTTGTGGAGCGCGAGCGCCACAGAGTCAGCAAGGAGGAGAGGAGAGCAGCCCCCCTGCAGGAGGCAACGGGAGGGGTCTGACTCCTCCTGAGGCTGCGTGCCAGCGCAGCCCAGTGCAGAGGAGCCAGCCCTGAGGGCTGAGGTGAGAGATCATCAGAGATCAGCCAGCAGCGTCAGTGCCGTGGGGGAGGAGAGAGACACTGCCTGCCCTGTGGCGCCGGCCAGACGGTGGCTGCAGTTCAGTCACAGGTCAGTGTGTGATATCACGTGTCTGTCTGAGTCTGTGTGGCTGTGCCCCTGCCCATAGCAGCAGCTCAGTCAGGAGGAATGTGCGGAGTGGACACAGTGTGGAATGGATCCTCTTGGTCTGGACTCTGGCCTGCCCTGCCTGCCTGCACAAGGTAAGCGTACCGGAGCTGAGCAGGACTGAGGGACTGGGACCGAGGAGGCAGGCATGATTTTGGGAGGCTCCTTGGGTGGGGGAGAAAACTGAAGCATGGCAGGCATGATTTTGGGGGACTCCATCCTGGGGGAGAACTGAAGCTTGATGGCCTGGCTGATCATGAATTGGGGGCCCCCGGCCTTGGGAGAAGCATGGCCTGGCTGCTCATGAATGGGGGGACCTGGCCTGGGGAGAAGCATGGCCTGGCTGCTCATGAATGGGGGGGCTGGCCTGGGGAGAAGCATGACCATGGCTGCTCATGAATGGGGGGGCCCCTGGCCTGGGGAGAAGCATGGCCTGGCTGCTCATGAATGGGGGGCCCCTGGCCTGGGGAGAAGCATGGCATTGGCTGCTCCTGAATGGGGGGCCCCTGGGGAGAAGCATGGCTGCTTATGAATGGGGGCCTTGGGGGAGATGCTTGGCTGCTCATGAATGGGGGGGCCCTGGCCTTGGGAGAAGCATGGCCTGGCTGCTCATGAATGGGGGGGCCCTGGCCTGGGGAGAAGCATGGCCTTGGCTGCTCATGAATGGAGGGCCCTGGGGGAGATGCTTGGCTGCTAATGAATGTTAGGCCCCTGGGAGAGATGCTTGGCTGCTCATGAATGGGGCGGCTCATGGGGGGAGAAGGAACCTGAATCAGGGGGCCCACATAGGGGGAGAAGCAGCATAAACTGGGGGGGCCACATGGGGAGAAGCAGCATAAACTGGGGGGCCACATAGGGCGAGAAGCACTATGCCAAAAGTAGACTGCATTTGGAGGAGAGCATTATGAAACAAAGGGAAACGGGGGTGCCTATATATATTACCTGGAGGCTGTCTTGGGCTATATATATTATATAGAGGCTATGCTGGGCTGTATACTGTATATTACCTGAAGGCTATGCTGGACTGTATCTATTACCTTAAAGCTATGCTGAACTGTATATATTACCTGGAGTGGAGGCTATGCTGGCCTGTATATATCACCTGGAGGCTGTGGTGGGCTGTATATATTACCTGAAGGCTGTTGCTGTACTGTATATATTAACTGGAGTCTGTGCTGGGCTGTATATATTAACTGGAGTCTGTGCTGGGCTGTATATATTAACTTGAGGCTGTGCTGGGCTGTATATATCACCTGGAGACTGTGGTGGGCTGTATATATTACCTGAAGGCTGTGCTGGGCTGTATATATTAACTGAAGGCTATGCTCGGCTGTATATATTAACTGGAGGCTGTGCTGGGCTGTATATATTAACTGAAGGCTATGCTCGGCTGTATACCATATCTTATTTGGAGGCTGTGCTGGGCTGTATATATTAACAACTAGAGGCAATGCTGAGCTAGTGGGCTATATATGTTATTTTGAGGCTGCAACTGGCATATAATAAATACAGCCCAGCAGCACCCTACAGATATATCCAGCCCTGCATAGCC
Organism: Dendrobates tinctorius; assembly: GCF_039654945.1. NCBI lineage: Eukaryota > Metazoa > Chordata > Amphibia > Anura > Dendrobatidae > Dendrobates > Dendrobates tinctorius. The sequence continues at coordinate 20,856,069 of NW_027361878.1, forward strand.
TCAATATTGGATATACAGTACATTTACGGTGGGAAAATCCGCAGCAAAAATTGACAGTGTAGATTTTCCCACTCTAAAAAACGCAGCATATCCGCTGTATATTTTAAGTGCACCATGTAACGCGGATCTAGCACAACTGCACTTGCCGCGGCCGGCCACAAGCCCGATAGAGAATGAATGGGGCTTGACGGATCAGTGCCACAAGTCGCCTGTTTGGCGGCAGAGGTGCGGAAGTCTGCCAGATCTGCTGCTAGTACGGGGGGGGGGGGCGAAAAATTTCTTGCACAGGGGCCCACTACAGTCTGTGTCCGCCCCTGTGTTCATGTAATGCTGCATGAACCAGTTACCAACCAGAATATGTAAAAGTACAGACAGACGGCTATTAAATGCATAAAGCGTGTGAGGTCATGATACGAGGAACTTGGTTATGGTAAAAAATTTGAATGGGCCACACCAGGATAGTTAGATTAATGTGTTGAGGCGGTAGGCCGGTCTGAAGAAATGAGTTTTTAGGGCACACTTAAAACTGTGGGTATTGGGGAGTAATCAAACTAACCTGGGTAGTGCATTCCAAAAAATTGGTGCAGCACGTGAAAATTCTTGGAGACGGGAGTGGGAGGTTCTGATTATTGAGGATGTTAACCTCAGGTCATTAGCAGAACGGAGGGCACGGGTAGGGTGGTGGACTGAGACGAGGGAGGAGATGTAGGGTGGTGCTGAAGCATAAAGTGCTTTATGGGTGAGGGTAATAAGTTTATACTGAATTCTGGAGTGGATGGGTAACAAGTTTATTGACTGGCACAAGGTAGAGGCATTGGTGTAACGGTTGGTGAGGAATATGATCCTGGCTGCAGCATTCAGGACAGATTGGAGAGGGGAGAGTTTGGTAAGAGGGAGACTGATTAGTAGAGAGTCACAATAGTCCAAATGAGAATGAATAGGAGAAACAGTAAGAGTTTTTGCAGAGTCAAAATTAAGAAAAGATTGAATTCTAGAAATGTTTTTGAAGTGCAGATAACAAGAGCGAGCCAGTGATCGGATGTGGGAGGTGAATGAAAGACATGAATCAAGTATGACCCCAAGACAGCGGACATGTTGCTGGGGAGTACTGGTAGAACCACACACAGAAATGGAAATTGCAATGTCGGGTAGAGGGAGGAAACACAAGGAGTTCAGTTTTTGATAGGTTCAGTTTCAGATAGAAGGAGGACATGATGTTGGAGACAGCGGTAAGGCAATCACTGGTGTTTTGTAATAATGCAGTTTTGATATCAGGAGAAGTGTATAATTGGGTGCCATCAGCATAGAGATGGTACTGGAAACCAAATCTACAGATTGTATACTGCCCCTATTGGACAAACAAAGAGAAGAGGAGGGGGGCCTAGAACCGATCCTTGAGGAAGCCCAACAGTAAGTGGAAGATGAGAGGAGGAGGAGCCAGCAAAAGATACAGTGAAGGAGCGGTCAGAGAGGTAGGAGGAGAACCGGGAGAGAACAGTGTCCTTGAGGCCAATGGAGTGGAGCATAGTGAGGAGGAGCTGATGATCCACAGTGTCAAATGCTGCAGAGATATTCGGGACAATTAGCATGGAGTAGTGACCATTAGATTTTTCTCAAGCTTACAAGTCCAGATATCTTAATGATCCTTTGTCCACGGTGTGCAACATAATCAAGATATTTAGAACCAATAGCACTGTAGCTAATCTCCCTGGATGTGGACGGCAGAGAAAACAATTATGAAAGGTTGCAATGTAGGATTGTCCAGATGGTGGATAAGCAGCCGCAATCAAGTTCCAAAGAAATTCAAGCTGTCTTGCAGGCTCAGGGTGCACTGCAGTTTGCCAAAATGTACATGAGTAATTATAGGGTCACGCTGCGTTAAAGCAGCCCGTTCAATGCATAGCGTTGACGTGCTGTGTTAACGCTATAGCATATAACGCGATCGCGTTATGCTATACTGCTAGCGCAGATGATTCATCTGCGCTACCGGTGACGGAGCCTCAGATGCTGCAGCCCGCGTCCGAGGCTCCGTCACTGAATGACAGCACATCGCGAGCGCATGCCGCTTTATGGCATGCATCGCGATGCGCCCGATAATGGGAGTTAACGGCAGCGTTAATGGACTGCATTACACCGCGTTATGCCGTGGCATAATGCAATCCATCTAACGGACTGCCATAAAGCAGTGTGACCCCAGCCTAAGCCAAAATCCTTCTGGGAAAGCATCTTGTTGACAGGTGAGACCAAAATAGTGCTTTTTCGAAAAGCACATCCTACTGTTTACTGAAAACGAAATGAGGCCTACAAAGAAAAGAACACAGTACCTACAGTCAAATATGGTGGATGTTGAAATATGACTGTGTGCAAGGCATCATGAAATCTGAAGCTTAACAATAGATTATTGGTTGCAATGTGGTGTCCAGTGTCAGAAAGTTGGGTTTGTGTCATAGGTCATGGGTCTTCTAGCAGGACAATCACCCAAAACACAAAGCCATGGCAACTAAGCAGTGGCTCAGTGAGAACCTTTTCAAGGTCCTGGAGTGGCCTAGTGACAGCCCCAAAGCCTGAAAGATCTGGAGAAGATCTGTATGGAGGAGTGGGCCAAAATCCCTGCTGCAGTGTGTGCAAATTGGTCAAGGACTACAGGAAATGTCTGACCTCTGTAATTGCAAGCATAGGTTTCTATGCCAAATATTAAGTTCTGTTTTTCTATTGTATCAAATATTTATTTCATGAAATAAAATGCAATTTAATTATATAAAAATCATACAATGTGATTTTCTAGATTTTTTTTTTAAGATTCTGTATCTCGCAGTTGAAGTGTACCTTTCAATAAAAATTACAGACCTCTCCATTCTTTGTAGATGTGAAAACTTGCAAAATCAGCAGTGTTTGAAATATTTATTTTCCCCATTATAACTGCAATAATTTTCTGGGAGAAATACTTAATTTTCTGGAACAATTTCAAAGTTGCCAACAATTTCGGCCATGCCTGTACATTGTCACGTGTCTTAAAATGTATTGAAAAAACATTATTTTAAGCAGTTATTCCATTATTTTTTACATGAATTTTTGGTAGATTTCTTTTTTGCGTGATATTTTGTACATGTTATAGCAAAATGTAATCTTCACAAACTTCAGGGAAAATAATTTCCCCGCAGCTGCCATTAAAGCTGGACAGAAATCTTTCTTCCTTCATCTAAGGCTAGTTTCACATTAGCGTTTACGGCCGCAGCGTCGGGCTGCGCACGGCCGCCGCTAAGCCGTGCCTCCGCCGGTAGCTCCGCCTACAGGCGCATGACGCTACATGCGTCCTGCGTCCCCTATCTTTAGCACTGGGGACGCAGGCCGAGCGCAGGTATGCATTTGGCGGTGCATGCGTCCTTTTGACAGTGCGCCGACCAGCGCCAAACGCAACCTGTAGCAATTTGGTGCGGTCGGCGCAGCGTCAAAAGGACGCATGCGCCGCCAAACGCATACCTGCGCTCGGCCTGCGTCCCCAGTGCTAAAGATAGGGGACGCATGCAGCCTCATGTGCCCGTAGGCGGAGGTGCGGCGGGGCTTAGCGGCAGCCGTGCGCAGCCCGACGCTGCGGCCGGAAACGCTAATGTGAAACTAGCCTAAGTACTGGTGAGTTCAGCTGTGTATTTCGGGTACTATCAGGCTATGTGCCCACGTTAGCGTTTTTAAACGCTTAGAAAACCGGACTCCTTCCCAGAAATTGCGCGTTTTATTTCTGCGCGTTTTATTTCTGCGCGTTTTTTGCACAAAAACCGCACATTTGTGTTTTTTTTCTGTGCGGTTTCTGGGAACATTGGAAATGGCTAATAACGCGCAGCTATGCGGAAAATAATGAGCATGTTGCGTTTTTAGCCGCTAAGCGTTTTCTAAGCATTTAAAAATACATGCATTAGCACAAAAAGCCAAACATGCATTAAATTTAATAGGAAGCTTCTCTTAAGCATTTCTGCAGTGTCTGATCCGGCTCAAACGCTGCAGAAACGCTTACAAAAATGCAACGTGGGCACACAGCCTCCAGGAGGATCGGAGACTGGATGTGCGTCAAGATGAGTTTCAGTCATACAACATTGCAGAAGAGGTTTAACTCTGGTACCGTGACAATTTTTCTTCTTTTATTTTACATTTTTATACATAATTTTACCGATTATTAGTCAAGATTTTTTTAAGTGATCCTCCCCAGTCTGGTACCCGAGGAAGGAGTGGAACCAACTCCGAAATGCGTTGTATCAATAAAAGTCTCATCCTGACTCAAATCCAGTCTCTGATCCTCCTTGGCAGTGTACAGAATACACCGCTCAATTCTCCTGTCTATCTAGTTCCTTCGCCACCAAGGTGTGGGTCAGGCGCCGAGCCACCCATTGTTCCCTAGTCACATTTGTGCCGGGACACTACCCACCCAGATGAGCAGTAATTTCTAGTTGCCTTCTCACTTGTCAATGCCGTAACACCCATGGAGCACATCTTTCCTTTCTTTCTCTCTCATCAAGGTATTTAACTCATAGAGGGCTTCTCTTTACTCACCAAAGGGAAAATATTCTGGTAGTTTCTTGAAATAAATCTCTTCATCTTTTTCCAGGAAGACACAGATTATAATACGGTCAAACTAGGAATCAAAACAGAGACTTTAGTGCATATTTTAATATTGGCATAATGGAGACGCAAACTGAAAAAAAAAAAGGTGATTTTAGAAATTTTAGAGGATGAGAAGATGGGAATATATGCAACAAAGTAGCTGAGGCCCAAGAGGGACAAAGATTACTGTTGCACTGATCAAGAGACTGCTGCGAGGAGGTCTAAGTGGACATCAAAGGGTTGGGAACAAAAAGAGGAAGCTGAAATTAGATATGTAAATCAAAGCAGAATAATGCACATGACGAGGGTCAGATCAAGAAATATGTTCTGCAAACTTCCACTAATTCCTTAAAGGAGGTATCAAGGTTTTCTGTATAATTTATGTGTGTACCAAGGCTGCAGAATGCTGACAGTTTCTAATATACTCTTTATCAGCATTCCTCATGGTGTCCCAGGTATCACACTAAAGGTACTGTCACACTTAGTGATGTACCAGCGATCCTGACCAGCGATATGATGCGGTCAGGATCGCTGGTACATCGCTAAGTGGTCGCTAGTGAGCTACCACACAGGCAGATCTCACCAGCGACATCGCTGGGGTCGGTGGTCGCTACTTACCTGTCACACTAGGCGATCCTGCATCCTCCCGCCCGGCTCCACGCTCGTCGCTCGTCTCTCCACAGGAAGCGCCGCAGGAAGCTGACGACGAGAAGCGGTCCAGGACGTTCTCGCGCGATCAGCGATAACCAGCGGGGGAGCGGGTCATTGGTAAGTATCAGACACAGCGATGTTGCTAGCAATATCGCTATAACGTCACAAGTTATAGCGATATTGCTAGCGATATCGCTTAGTGTGACAGTACACTTACACATGTGAGCAGCTGTCTCCTGATGCCAGAGGTGCTGCTCACTCCCCGACTAGAGTTTTCCTGTCTGGCTGAAATTGATTATTAAGGTCAAAACGGACACCATGCCCCAGTCTCTGCCAGATCCTTCTCCTGCTCCAGCATCCCATGCAGCACACAGTGCATGGCAGCAAGGAAATGACTCTGCTGATTGGACTAACCAGGAAGGAAAACGCTTCTACAAAGTTGAGTATAATGTGCTGTTAAGGCTGGGTTCACATAGCATTAAAGAGGTGCGTTTAACGCATCCGTTACATAGCGGTATTAACGCTATGTAACGGATGCGTTAACGCACCCATACACTGCTATAGACGAGCGCATCGCTAACGTTTGCCATAATCGGAATACGTTAGCGATGTACCATCATTCTGTGACAGACCCTTGGACGCGGGCTGCAGCATCCAGGGGTCAGTCACTGCTAGCGCAGATGAAGCATCTACGCTAGCGGTATAACATAACGCAATCGCGTTATGCAGTAGCACTAACGCAATCCGTCAACGCTATGTGTTGAACGGACTGCTTTAACGCTATGTGAACCTGGCCTTAGCATCCCTCTCCCACCCATCCATCCATCCCTCTCTCTTTCATCCATTCATCTTTCCATCACCCATCTATCCAGCCATCCATCCATCTATCCTGCCATCCATTCCTCCCTTATACATCTCTGCCTCATCCATCCATCCCTTCCTCATCCATCCATGCCTCCCTGCTTCATCCATCCCTCCTTCATCCATATACACATGTCACTATAGACTGAGGTTCTGCAGCAGCTGAAGTGTATTATGCAGGAAATACACTGCTGAAAAAAATAAAGGGAACACAAAGGGAATCTGTCACCCCATTTTTGGACTATCAGCTGCCGGCACCGCCATCAGGGGCTTATCTACAGCATTCTGTAATGCTGTAGGTAAGCCCCCGATGTAATCTGAAAGAGAAGAAAAACGAGTTATATTATACTCACCCAGGGGTGGTCCGGGTCCGGTTTTGGTCCGATGTGTGTCACGGTCCGGTCCAGCATCTCCCATCTTGTAGCGATGACGTCCTCTTTGCTTCCTGTCGTGGCTCCGGTGCAGGCGCAATGCTCTGCCCTGTTGAGGGCAGAGCAGAGTACTGCAGTGCTCTGGCGTCGGACCAGCTCAGAGAGGTTGGCATATGCCACAGAACACCAGGATTGTCAAACTCTCCACTGGTGCCCTGTGCTCTTCACAGATGAAAGTAGGTTCACACTGAGCACATGTGACAGATGTGACAGAGTCTGGAGACGCCGTGGACAGCGATCTGCTGCCTGCAACATCCTTCAGCATGACAGGTTTAGCAGTGGGTCAGTAATGGTATGGGGTGGAATTTCTTTGGAGGGCCGCACAGCCCTCCATGTGCTCGCCAGAGGTAGCCTGACTGCCATTAGGTACCGAGATGAGAGCCTCAGACCCCTTGTGAGAACATATGCTGGTGCGGTTGGCCCTGGGTTCCTCCTAGTGCAGGACAATGCCAGACCTCATGTGGGTGGAGTGTGTCAGCAGTTCCTGCAAGATGAAGGCATTGAAGCTATGGACTGGCCCGCCCATTCCCCAGACCTGAATCTGATTGAACACATCTGGGACATCATGTCTCACTCCATCCACCAACGTCACATTGCACCACAGACTGTCCAGGAGTTATCGGATGCTTTAGTCCAGGCCTGGGAGGAGATCCCTCATGACAACATCCGCCAACTCATCAGGAGCATGCCCAGGTGTCATAGGGAGGTCAAACAGGCATGTGGAGGCCACACACACTATTGAGTATCATTTCCTTGTCTTGACGCATTTCCACTGAAGTTGGATAAGCCTGTAATTTGATTTTCCACTTTGATTTTGAGTATCCTTCCAAATCCAGACCTCCATCGGATATTCATTTTGATTTACATTGATCATTTTTGTTTTCTTGTTCTCAACGCATGCCACTGTATAATGAATAAAGATTTGCAGCTGCGATATTTCATTCAGTAATATCTACGATGTGGTATCTTAGCGTTCCCTTTATTTTTTTGAGCAATGTATGTAGATATACATCACTATAGACTGAAGTTCTGCAGCAGCTGAGGTGTAGTATGTGGTATATATATGCAGATCTACATCACTATAGACTGAGGTTCTGCAGCAGCTGAGATACATTATGTGGTATATATGGAGATACATCACCAGGGCCGGACTGGGACTAAAATTCAGCCCTGGCATTTGAAGTTACACAGGCTCACTAGTCACATGGTGACTATATAATATCTTTGTACACTTGTAGGTTACAAGAAGTGAGAGGAGATTGACACGACTATATAACATGTAGTCAGAGCTGTGCCCAGTATTTCAGCTCAGTCCTATTTATTGCTTTTAGGTACAGTACTCCTCCCAAAGCTCTGTCCCCTTTTGTACGCACAATTACAGAATTCCTAGCAGAACTGCTATCCATTGGGCAACCAGACCCCCTGGTCATAGCTGCCCCTATCATACCTCCCAACTTTTGAAGAAGGGAAAGAGGGACAAAGACTGCGTGTGCCACTGCAAATTTGGGCCACGCCCAGGCCACATCCATTTCGCAACTAGTCACACCCATGTCCACGCCTAATCGCACCCATTTAGCACTGCTGATCACACTGACTGGTACTGAGGGCACAGTGGCTGGCATTATGGGCACACTGACTGGCACAAAGGAAGAGAGAAAACAGAGAGAGAGAAAAAAGAGAGAGATAGAAAGGAGAGCGAGAGAGAAAGAAAGAACAGAGAGAAAAAGAGGGGAAAGAAAAAGAAAAGAAAAGAAAGAGAGAGGAAAGAAAAAGAAAGAAAGAGGGGAAAGAAAGAACAGAGAGAGAGAGAAAAAAGAAAGATTAGAGAAAGAAAGAACAGAAAGACAGAAAATGAGGGAAAGACAGAACAGAGAATGAGAAAGAAAAAGAGAGAAATAAAGAAAGATTCTACAAAGATACTATAGCAGCCCGGCTCCCATTGTAGTGCCCACCTGAGCCTCCCGGTGCAGGACATATCATGATCCGCTCACATGGCCAGCATCCCCGATTCCAAGGCGATCCTGCTGTCTGCGCTGTCAGAGGAGGACACGGTGATGGATCTGAAGCATTCCTGGTTCCGTCACAATCTCCTCAAGAAATTATCTAATTTCCGGTCAGCTTCCAGCACATCACTTCAGGTGGAACGTCATGTGTGTGTTTTAAAATGCTCCTCGGGGCTCCGCCATGTACTCCTGTGTCCGTGGGAAAAGCCCTCTTTGTATGCTTCGTACACACTTGGCTCCGCTTCGTACACACTTGGCTCCGCTCCGTACATCCCGTACACAAATGGCTCCAGTCTGTACACACACGGCTCCGCTCCGTACACCTCATACACGCGCGGCTCCGCTCCGTACACCTCGTACACGCGCGGCTCCGCTCCGCACACCTCGTACACGCGCGGCTCCGCTCCGCACACCTCGTACACGCGCGGCTCCGCTCCGCACACCTCGTACACGCGCGGCTCCGCTCCGCACACCTCGTACACGCGCGGCTCCTCTCCGCATACCTCGTACACACGCAGCTCCGCTCCGTACACCTCATACACACACAGCTCTGCTACATCTACCCTGTAAACCCCTCCTGACCACACACATATTTATCTCATCCAGCACCATGACAACAGCACAGCAGAGTCTTGCAGACACCAAGAGGCAAGGCTGAGCGCACAGGACCTGTGATGAGGTCCCAGGAGGGGCGGAGTCAGGGGTCACGACAAAGGCTCCTGATCATGTGACCCCTGACTCCTCCCCTCCTGTGACCTCATCACAGGTCCCGTGAACAGAGAAGAGAGCAGGCAAGCGACGCTGCGAGTGGCTGCAGGGGGAGGTCTCATGCTACGGGGAGGGGGGGTGTGGCGGCTTATCTCCCTGCAGTGCGGGAGGGTTGGAAACTATAACCGCCATGCCTGCAGAGGGCCGGCGGCAGGATCAACAGCCAGGCCAGTGGCTGCATCAGCTGACAAGCGGTCAGATGAGCAGGTGCTGCCACCCTCGGCCCACATGACAGCGGCCCAGCGGGAAAATGCCCGGTTGGTTATATTACCAATCTGGGCCTGTACATCACTGTAGACTGAGGTTCTGCAGAAGCTGAGTTGTAGTATGTAGATACACCACTACAAACTGAGGTTTTGTAGCAGCTGAGGTGTATTAATATTATTTATTTATATAGCACCATTGATTCCATGGTGCTGTACATGAGAAGGGGTTACATACAAATTACAGATATCACTTACAGTAAACAAACTAACAATCACAAACTGAAACAGAGGGGAGATGACCCTGCACTTGTGGGCTTACATTCTACAGGATGGTGGGGAAGAAGACAGTAGGTCGGGAGTTGCAGTAGCTCCGATGGTGTTGAGGTGGCCGTGTGGTCATTGCAGGCTGTAAGTTTTCTTCAAGAGATGGGTTTTCAGGTTTCTTATGAAGGATCTGAATAAGGTTGATAGTCGGACGTTTTGGGGCAAAGAATTCAAGAAGATGGGGGTTATTCGGGAGGCGGTTGGGTGAGGAGCGAATAAGTGTGGAGGAGAGATGGAGGTCTTGGGATGACCAGAGATTACGTGAGGGAAGGTATCGGGAGATTAGTTCAGAGACATACAGGGGAGACAGGTTATAGATGGCCTTGTAGGTCAGTATTAGTAATTTGAACTGGATACGATGAGGGAATGGGAGCCAGTGATGAGATTTGCAGAGGGGAGAAGCGGAGGAGAGAGATGAATTAGTCGGGCAGCAGAGTTAAAGATGGACTGGAGAGGTGCGAGGGCGTTAGCAGGGAGGCCACAGAAAAGGATGTTGCAGTAGTCGAGGCGGAAGATGAGGGCATACACAAGCATTTTAGTAGATTGAGGGTTGAGGAAAGGACTGATTCTGGAAATATTTTTGAGCTGGAGGCAACAGGCGGTGGAAAGAGCTTGGATGTGCGGTTTGAAGAACAGGGCAGAGTCAAGGGTTACTCCGAGGCAGCGGACCTCTGGTACGAGGGAAAGCGTAATGTCGTTATTTGTGATAGATAGGTCAGGTAAGGAAGATCTGTGAGATGGAGAAAAGATGAGGAGTTCAGATTTGTCCACATTGAGTTTGAGGAAGCGAGAGGAGAAGGAGGATATGGCTGATAGACACTTCATGATTCTGGACAGCAGAGAGATGACGTCTGGGCCAGAGAGGTTGATTGGAGTAGAAAAAAAATGGACCTGTCCAGCTGATGTGAAGGCTATTAAACTTTAATTAAATTTTAAAGTTTAATAGCCTTCACTTCAGCTGGACTGTTCCATTTTTTCTATGTTGCTCACAAGTGGTCCCTTGGAGTCCGTGCTCTATTATGCCAATTGAGGGTGAGCTGGTAATTTTTTTTTTTTCTTTTTCGTTCTGTGTTGATCTGAGTGTTATCAGCATAAAGGTGGTACTCTAATCCATGGGATTTTAAGTTGTCCCAGGCCAACTGTATAGATTGAGAAGAGTAGGGGTCCTAGAACAGAGCCTTGGGGGACTCCAACAGAGTGAGAGGGTAGGATGAGGAGGTAGTGAGGGAGACGCTGAATGTGCAGTTGGAAAGGTATGAGGAGATCCAGGATAGGGCGACGTCTTTGATGCCAAAGGAGGAGAGGAACTGTAGTAGGAGGCAGTGGTCAACTGTGTCCAAAGCAGAGGACAGGTCTAGAACGAGGAGTATAGAGAATTGTCCGTTAGCTTTGCCTGTAAGTAGATCGTTAGTAATTTTGGTCAGGGCAGTCTCAGTGGAATGATAGGGACGGAAACCAGATTGTGGGGCAATCACTATTTCACACAGGACCTTTTAGGTTTGGATTTCTTTTTCCCTTAATAGTAATAAAGACCTTTATCTAAAAACTACTTTTGTGTTTACTTGTGTTATCTTTGGCCAATATTTAAGTGTTACAAAAATGCAAAAGCATAAGAAATCAGGAAGGGGGCAAACACTTTTTCACACCACTGTATGTAGATATGCACACACACATATACTTCCACTGTTGCGCACACACACACACACGCACACACCACTAAAGACTTTTATCTTCATAGTACTTATATTCCACGGGTGATGTGGGGACATGTGAAGCTCTATCACCTCTGTGGATGTGGTGTGGAGACATATGAAGCTCTTTCACCTCTGTGGATGTGGTGTGGAGTGCAGCTATTGTGCTGATTTGCACAGACACATTGCTCTGTTATTTACAATATTGCAGTGATGATAGAAGTCAGTGCAGGAGCAGATTTCTGACAGCCAATGAGTGTGTACTGGGCGGGCAGAGGCGGTACTGGAACGTGAGGCTGGGCGGTGCCAGCTCTGGCTGTGAGGTTAGATAATAAAGCACAGGGGGATGTCAAGTTTGGCTGAGCCACAGGTAAACAAAGTAGGGGCAGGGAATTAAGTGAATTTCATGAAGAACAAGAGAAGAGAGAGCAAAAAAAATGTATAGGGGTGTTGTATTTTACAATATAGAACAGATTAGCTGAAATATTTTGGGGGGATTTCAGGGTCGGACAACCTCTTTAAGACATCTACAATTTTGAATATAAAGATTTATGATCTGGTAACATAATTTCTAAAGTTAAAATAATGAATGTCACACAAACAAGAAAAAATGTGATTTAATACATATGATAATGTGTTAAACTATGGTCTCCTCTTTAAAAAAAAATCTGTTTAGATAGCCTTTAAATATAAAAATGTAGGACTTTACACTTGTATGAACGGGAATCTGTTACCAGGATTTTGCTGCTCTATCTCTATGTAGGCAGAGACCCATATTCCAGCAATGTGTCACTTACTTTGTTGGTTGCTGCAGTTTTGATAAAGTCACTATTTTCTCTGTTGTAGATCTAGCAGTTCCCTGAATGCTCAGCTGTGTATAACTTCACCCACACGAGTGATTGGCAGCTTTCTGTGTACACTGTGCATAGGCAGAAAGTTGCCAGTTAGTGGTGGGGGCTTGGTTGGACTACATGGCAGCAGGTTTACTAGCCCTCTAGCGAATCTCCTGCTGATAAAACAATAATTTTATAAAAACAACAGCAAGCAGCCCAACACATCCGTGAAATCAGGTTCTCTGACCCTACATTATGCAGTTCACAGATTAGATGGCAAAAATTTGGCGACAGATTCCTTTTCAGAGATATGCTATACAGCAGCTAGCTGGATCATATTAAAATACTCTGGAGACTTTTTATTGACTTTTATGCTGCAGATATAGCAGCACTGTTAATGCGGAGCTCTGTATAACCCTGCCCACACCATAGCTTTTTGTGTATACTGTGCATAGGCAGAATCCTGCCAATCAGTGGTGCGTGCGTTGTTGAACTACATGACAGCAGACCAAGTAATACTCTAGTGATACTCTCCCATTAATGAAACACTGATTTTATTAAAAAAAAACTACACTAAGCAGCCCAGTAAGTGTCACATTGCTGAAATCAGGGTCTCTGACTATACATAATGCTGTTCTCAGATTATATAGCAAAAAAACGGTGACATATTCCCTTTAAGAGTCCCATTTTGAAGATATTGGTGTCGGTCCTGGCAGCTCCACTCCTTGGCTAAGGCTTCCTGTGTCAGCACGTGACTATTGATATTTGTGATGGACATTGGCTAGGTTGCTCTTTTTAGTAGCCAAACCGGCCACAGAAAAGGGGTGGCTTAGCAATTAAAATAAATCCGTCAAATCCCTTTGCAGAGGGCACTGATGATGTGATCCCTTTGCAATTAAGCCCCCGTTACACACTGCGATATCGCTAGCAATATCGCTGTAAAGTCACCGATTTTGTGACGTAGCAGCGATATTGCTAGCGATATCGCTGCATGTGATACTTACCTCCGACCAGCTCCCCCGCTGCTCATCGTTGGTCGCGCGAGAACTCCCTGGACCATTCCTTGTCGGCCACTTCCTGCTGCGCCGACGAGCAACGCGTGGACGCGGGCGGGAGGACGTCAGGATCGCCGCATCTGACAGGTAAGTAGCGACCCCCGACCCCAGCGATGTCGCTGGTGAGATCTGCCTGTGTGGCAGCTCACTAGCGACCACTTAGCGATGCACCAGCGATCCATATCGTTGTCGGGATCGCTGGTGCATCGCTAAGTGTAACGGTACCCTTAGAACTGGTGATGTGATCCCTTTACAGATAGCACTGATGATGTGACATAGGAAGAACTCTCCTGTGTTGAACCCAAATCAGGAATGGAACTCAAGACAGATCCTGATATCTTCAAATTGATACACCTTGAGAAACGCTTTGCAATCGCTCTCTTCTAAGGCCAACAGAAGAGGATCCTCAGCAGATGACCCCTTGATTAACTCAGAATTCCTTAATAGGGTGAAAGAAATAGGGTTTTGTAAAGTAGACAATCTCTTTACTGTAACCTATTCACATAAGGAGTAAGAAGTGCTGCAGACTTCAGAAATCTCTGAAAGCAGCCGCGTATCACAGATGTGCTGCATAGTGAAGAAATATACAGTATACTCAATTAACAGGATAACATGCATTCCACTCGGAAACCCACTGACCGCCATGATCGGTTGTTCCTTCATAACTCGAAGTACTATCCATACACAAACAAAACAATCGGAAATAATCCATAAAAGGGAACATTATAAAATGTTATACAGTCAACTACTTAAAGAACCTGTTCTCATCTGATTATTATTATTATGTAGGTAACAGCCCCCCAAAAAATTAGAATTGGTAAGGTTTCATTTTGCTATGTCTTCCTATTCTAATATTTCTTTGTGTAAAGAAATACACGGATGACTGACAGTCATCCGTGTACTGAATTATACTCTCGTCTTATTTGGGCCATCCTTTAGTTGAACTTTTTCCTTTATAACCATGTCTCCCCCTGAGAGTATTTATCACTGCCGTTCTCTTGTCTATTCCATCTATTTAACACTTTTCCTTTTTTTTTTTTTTTTTTTTTTGGATTTTTGTCTCGCCATGGTTCTCACCTTGTCTTTTTTCTCCTCCAGATAGCTCCTAATAGATCCCAATGCCACTTCGGCAGCCTCCTCAGCAGGGTACCCTGTGGAAACAAGTTTTACTGTAAGAAAGTATTTGAAAAAAAAAAATAATGACAGATACAACAAGACAAAAATAAACAATACTCACCAAAGACGCCAGTTGAAAGGCATGGGAATGCCTATAAAACACATAATATTAGCATCAAATTTAATTACGAATTCGGCACTACGCATTCAGAGATATTACAAAGGTTTAACCCTGCATGCCTATACTTTTCCTCCAAACTTCTATTTTCCTTCCATGTGTCTGACCCATGCTATTTTACATGGCTCTTATCAACATACGGGTTTGTTAGATTTTTTATATCATCAGATTACACGCTCTGGATCAGCTAGTAGGTAGTATTGCGGTAGAATTACACACAGTAGTAATCAAAGGACACCTATTGGGGGTATTTAAAGACATCGCTGAGATAAATGGACATGGAAAGCTTTGATTGGAAGCTTGCAGTAATCCAGAGCACACAACCACCCTGCGCCCAAACAGAGCACATGACAAGGCATTGTGTGCAGATGAATGTTCCCACGCTACTTCTGTCAAGAATCAAAAGACAATTGCAAAACATGCTTTTTGTTCCCAAAGAAAATGGCAAGTCGTCTACAGAAAATTATGCATACATACATAAAACATACTTGTCAACGTTAGATGGTCAGCATCTCGAAGAATGGTAGACCAATGGAACACGCCACAATATATATTCTACCACAGCAGTGAGGTATTTTTAAGACAGTGCCACCACCGTCAGTCTCTGGCTATCCTTTGCTCTGCCTTACTTTGGTCTATGCCTCTCTGAGATCTTGGGGCACAAAGTACTTTCAGGAATTGCTGGAATCCGGGCTCTATCAAGCATTTTCAAAGGGGCCATAGAGATCTGATAACTCTTCCAGGAGGTCTCCTCCTTTTCCAAGAAGGTCTTAATTAAGGAGCCTTGGCAAGGATCAAATAAAATTGTCTAAATTATTTCTGCTTTTATATGTAATGTTTCATGCACATGTGGGCCATTAGGCCAGTATTTTACATCAATATTTGCAAGCCAAAATAAGGAGTGAAACAATCAGAGGAAAAGTATAACAGAAACCCGTCACCAATTCTGAATTTATCACCCACTCCTGGTTTTGGCTTACAAATACTGATATGAAATACTGACCAAATACTGGACGTGTGCATGTGGTCTTATGGTAACTTGCTGCAACAGATACATTTGTGATCAAGGCAAATTCACGGATGCAATATATTGTTAAAAAAAAAAGAAAAAGCTCATCAATCTCCTGTGAAGTGGTATCTGCCTATTTACTGCTCTGCTCAGTTGTGGAAGAAGGGGGTAGGAAATAAAAATGTAAAGTTTTTTGTTGCATACAATGAGGTGTGCAGAATATATGAATCCAATGTAGTGTGTATGAGAAGGGGGAGGGAAGGATTAGGACACACAATTAATCTGCAAGCTAGACACTGTATGAAAGGAGCACACAGCATGCTCTGATAATTCGCTCAACATGTGGTTAGAATTGCATACTGATGTGCAGGAAGTAGTGATGAGCGCAAGTGATCGCTACTCGAATTTGCCGAGGGTGCTTGGAAATGCACCGAGTATCACGAGTGCTCGAGTGACATGTTCGAGTTCCCACAGGCGGGGATTGCTGTGTTTGTCAGGCAATTCCTGAATGTTTTATGGCTGTCTAACAGAAGAAAAACATGTGGCTGCAAGGACTCGAATATGTCATATGTGATATTCGGAGCGTACACAAGCAGCCTAGGCAAATTTGAGTAACGAGAACTTGCACTCATCAATAGGATGAAACATAAAAGCTAGTTCGCACGAGCTAAAATCACTCCTTGTGTGCCATGGACTGCACTTGGATCTTTTACAGCGAGTGTGTCTGGCCTACTGTCCACATGCACCATTAGAAAAAAAAAATTGTAAAATCCACTTCTTAGGTCCTTTTTCCGAAATATAATAATGCATGTAATATAAAGGCAGCTTCGGCACTCCTCTACAATGCAGACGAGCACATAAAGCTGCACACGGAGCCAGGCACTTCCACAATTTGCAGATGCAAGTAGCCTGTTTTTTTCAATATGTCCATCTGAACTCTTTTTTTTTCCTCACTTCAGGTTTTCAAAACCTAAACAAAAGATCACTTCTTTGAAGTAACTCCTGTTGGAATCTGCTCTAAACTAAGCATGTTCCAGAAAAAAAAACTTTTCTAAAATACTTCAAAAAAATGTATTCAAAATCATTTCAGAAAACTAAAAAATTGCTCCAAAAACTCCCCGAAGTGGAAGAGAGTG
Source organism: Dendrobates tinctorius (assembly GCF_039654945.1). Lineage (NCBI taxonomy): Eukaryota > Metazoa > Chordata > Amphibia > Anura > Dendrobatidae > Dendrobates > Dendrobates tinctorius. Next base: position 20,872,924 of record NW_027361878.1, read on the forward strand.
TGAGAGTTAACTAAAACTGTTTCTACCAAAAAACACTATGACCGCATCAAATAAACTACACTAGGCTAGTGGAGCTTGTTCATATGATCAATTTATGGTTTGTGTTTATCTTTGCTTTTGCTAAAACTTGGACAGTACCCCAGCAGAGAAGATAGCAATAACCTAAAATGTATATAGATCAAGTCATATATAACTCAAATAATAAGGGCAGCACATTGAATTGTGAGGTATAGGGACTTATGGTAAAGTCATAATTTGTACCATATTGTAATAATAATAATAATCTTTATTTTTATATAGCGCTAACATATTCCGCAGCGCTTCACAGTTTGCACACATTTTCATCACTGTCCCCGATGGGGGCTCACAATCTAAATTCCCTATCAGTATGTCTTTGAAGTGTGGGAGGAAACCGGAGTACCCGGAGGAAACCCACGCAAACACGGGGAGAACATACAAACTCCTTGCAGATGTTGTCCTTGGTGGGTTTCGAACCCACCAAGCCACCGTAACCACTGAGCCACCGTGCTGCCCTGTATTGTAAAATAACAACTAACAACCTCGGACTAAAAGGCTATGAATGGCTCACCTATAATCAATCATATTAAGATCAAACGTAAGAAATTCGGGATATCCATAATAAAAGGTCCAATTAACTAACAGAGAAATTTACACATTTCTTATGGCAGCAGGACATTTATTTATAACAGAACACATAGTTACTAGATCAAAGCCCCAAATCATAGCAGGAACAAAACTACCTGATGACTTAAGATATCGCAAGACTTTGTGCAGTAATTAATATTCACTCACTATCTCTTCATTAATCTGAGATCTTTAAAAAAATGATGATGCCCCCTTTTGGAGAATAATTAATACTTCTTTGAATGTAGTTTATACTTATTCCGGTATATGGTATGTAGATCAATTCAACTTAGAAAGATAAGGAACTTTGCAAATATAGTTTGATTTTTACTAATCTGGAGTTACATCTTGCGTTATGGTCCAGATCGGTGTTAACAATTTCAATGTCTTTAGAGCTGAAACCTCACCAAATTCCTGTTCGATTAAAAGGAATATGTCAACAGAAAATTGTTTAAGGCTGTGTGCCCACGATGCGTTTTGTTAAGCGTTTCCACAGCGTTTGTGCCGGATCAGACGCTGCAGAAATGCTTAAAAGATGCATCAAATTAATTAGCATGCGTTTTTGGCTTTTTGTGCAAATGCATGCGTTTTTAACCGCTCAGGAATCGCTTAGCGGCTAAAAACGCAGCATGCTCATTAATTCCTGCATTGCTCAGCGTTTTTAGCCATCCCCAATGTTCCCAGAAATCGCGTGTCAAAAAACGAGTCAAAAACCGCGCAAGAAACGCGTGGAAAAAGACACGCGTTTTCTGGGAAAGGGGATCCTTTTCCTGAGCGTTTAAAAACGCTAACGTGGGCACATAGCCTAAATCTGTTTTTTTCATGTTAAGCATATATTTTTTAAATGTTGATAATGTTAGACTTTCTATCTGTGATAAAAAAAATATATATATACAGTGGGGAAAAAAAGTATTTAGTCAGTCAGCAATAGTGCAAGTTCCACCACTTAAAAAGATGAGAGGCGTCTGTAATTTACATCATAGGTAGACCTCAACTATGGGAGACAAACTGAGAAAAAAAAATCCAGAAAATCACATTGTCTGTTTTGTTTTCATTTTATTTGCATATTATGGTGGAAAATAAGTATTTGGTCAGAAACAAAATTTCATCTCAATACTTTGTGATATATCCTTTGTTGGCAATGACAGAGGTCAAACGTTTTCTGTAAGTCTTCACAAGGTTGCTACACACTGTTGTTGGTATGTTGGCCCATTCCTCCATGCAGATCTCCTCTAGAGCAGTGATGTTTTTGGCTTTTCGCTTGGCAACACGGACTTTCAACTCCCTCCAAAGGTTTTCTATAGGGTTGAGATCTGGAGACTGGCTAGGCCACTCCAGGACCTTGAAATGCTTCTTACGAAGCCACTCCTTCGTTGCCCTGGTGGTGTGCTTTGGATCATTGTCATGTTGAAAGACCCAGCCACGTTTCATCTTCAATGCCTTTGCTGATGGAAGGAGGTTTGCACTCAAAATCTCACGATACATGGCCCTATTCATTCTTTCATGTACCCGGATCAGTCGTCCTGGCCCCTTTGCAGAGAAACAGCCCCAAAGCATGATGTTTCCACCACCATGCTTTACAGTAGGTATGGTGTTTGATGGATGCAACTCAGTATTCTTTTTCCTCCAAACACGACAAGTTGTGTTTCTACCAAACAGTTCCAGTTTGGTTTCATCAGACCATAGGACATTCTCCCAAAACTCCTCTGGATCATCCAAATGCTCTCTAGCAAACTTCAGACGGGCCCAGACATGTACAGGCTTAAGCAGTGGGACACGTCTGGCACTGCAGGATCTGAGTCCATGGTGGCGTAGTGTGTTACTTATGGTAGGCCTTGTTACATTGGTCCCAGCTCTCTGCAGTTCATTCACTAGGTCCCCCCACGTGGTTCTGGGATTTTTGCTCACCGTTCTTGTGATCATTCTGACCCCACGGGGTGGGATTTTGCGTGGAGCACCAGATCGAGGGAGATTATCAGTGGTCTTGTATGTCTTCCATTTTCTAATTATTGCTCCCACAGTTGATTTCTTCACTCCAAGCTGGTTGGCTATTGCAGATTCAGTCTTCTCAGCCTGGTGCAGGGCTACAATTTTGTTTCTGGTGTCCTTTGACAGCTCTTTGGTCTTCACCATAGTGGAGTTTGGAGTCAGACTGTTTGAGGGTGTGCACAGGTGTCTTTTTATACTGATAACAAGTTTAAACAGGTGCCATTACTACAGGTAATGAGTGGAGGAAAGAGGAGACTCTTAAAGTAGAAGTTACAGGTCTGTGAGAGCCAGAAATCTTGATTCCTTGTTTCTGACCAAATACTTATTTTCCACCATAATATGCAAATAAAATGAAAAAAAAACAGACAATGTGATTTTCTGGATTTTTTTTTCTCAGTTTGTCTCCCATAGTTGAGGTCTACCTATGATGTAAATTACAGACGCCTCTCATCTTTTTGAGTGGTGGAACTTGCACTATTGCTGACTGACTAAATACTTTTTTTCCCCACTGTATATATATATATCCTAAAATATTCCAATTTTCAGTCTGGTCTCTAAGCCTAATATTAACTAGAAAAAACCCCACAAATTTAGCTTGGTTTGAGTTGGTATACATGCAGCATATAAACACATGTTCACACTGGCCATAAAGCATAAAAAACCTACAGAAGACAAAATGAGAAAAACTCTGCTGTAACTAAATAAATAAAAGCAAAAGTGAATTTAAGTAATTCAGAGTTCTTAGTAATACTGTATTTGATCAAATATAGCATAAAAGCCGTCCCACCATCGACAAGGTGACTCTGTGGTCGGGGTGGTCCTACACTGTCTAGTATTAATAACCTTATCCTGTGTCAAAGTGTAGGACCGCCCCAACCAAAGTGTCACCTTGTCGATGGTGGGATGGCTTTTATGCTATATATTTTGCATGTATACCAACTCAAATCAAGCTCAATTTTTGTATTTTTTGTCTCTGTATTTTTACATTCTGTGCAAGCTGGGGTGTGGCCTCCCTCTCCTGAGCTGGAAATTGTAGTTAAAGGCTTCCCCTGACTGGTGTCCACTGGTTGGGATCCGGTTCTGTTGTCTGCCCTTATTCACACAATGACATCAACTTTGACACATGATAAGGTTATTAATACTAGACAGTGTAGGACCGCCCCGACCACAGAGTCACCTTGTCGATGGTGGGACGGCTTTTATGCTATGTTTGATCAAATACAGTATTACTAAGAACTCTTTATTACTTAAATGTACTTTTGCTTTTATTTATTTAATTACAGCAGGGTTTTTCTCATTTTGTCTTTTGTAGGTTTTCTAATCTTAACTAGGCCATGTACCCATGGTTCCTAATCAGGCACATCTTCATTTTTTGTTTTGTATGTTTGGTATAAAGAGCTGCAACAGTTTTTTCCCTTTTGGATATTCAAATGATTTTGTATCTTTTTTTAATGCCTAATTATTCAGGATATCAGTCATATGATACATGACATTGACTGCCTAATGTACATAAATGTATGACACTTTTGCTGCCCTGCTATAAATGTACTGTATAAATATCAAAAGACTGACCGTCACAAACAGAACACTGGTGTGTACAGGTGCTTACTAAAAGTAGCCATCTCAATACACACAAAGTTGCACTCTGTAACGTTACAGCATGTAAACATTAAATATATGAAATTTGAATTGCATAACTGCTCTAGAAAATAGTAAAAAAAAAAGATACTTAGCACAAAATTTGGCGATACATCCCCGAGTACTGCAGGAATTACCGTATATACTCGTGTATATGCCAACCCCCCCTAATTTTGCCACAAAAAACTGGGAAAACTTATTGACTTGTGTATAAGCCGAGGGTGGTGCTGCACAAGGGTTAATGGTGGTCCAAAAAATGCTCCAGATAAATACCCCCATAAAATGCTGCAAAAGGGTTAATGGTGGCCCAACAAGATGCTCCAAGGATAAACACCCCCATATATTGCTGCACAAGGCTTAATGTTGTCCCAAGTAGATGCTCCATACATAAATACTCCCATATGCTGCACAAGGGTTAATGGTGGCCCAAGTAGAAGCTCCATACATAAATACCCCCCACATGCTGCACAAGGGTTAATAGTGGTCCAAGTAGAAGCTCCATATATAAACACCCCCCATATGCTGCACAAGGGCTAATAGTGGCCCAAGTAGATGCTCCATATATAAACACCCCCACATGCTGCACAAGGGTTAATAGTGGCCCAAGTAGATGCTCCATATATAAACACCCCCCATATGCTGTCGCTGCTGCTATAGAAAAAAAAAAGACATACTCACCTCTCCGTCGCTGGGGGCCAGGCGCCGGTGTAGCTGCTGGCTCAGGCCCCCGGCACTGGCTACATTTACCGTTCCCGGTTCCATCGCTGTCTCCGGGTCCTGTGCAGTGACGTTAGCAGAGGGTATGCACTGACTACGTCATCGTGCCCTCCGCTAAATGTCACAGCCAGAGGACCCGGAGACAGCGATGGAACGGGGAGCGGTAAGTATTGCTCAGCTCCCCGTCATACTCACAGCCCTCCTGGCGCGTGGTCTCTTCAGTCATTGCTTCCAGCATGATGTCGGCGTCCAAGCTGTTCCTGCATTCAGCAGTCACGTGGTACCGCTCATTAAATATGTGCATATTCATGAGTTTAATGAGCGGTACCACGTGACCGCTGAATGCAGGAACAGCTGGGACACTGAGATCATGGGGGAAGCAGGGGGGCTGCAGAGACCGTGCCAGGAGGGGGGGAGTATGGTCTCTGACACCCCCCACTCCCCCTCTCCCGCCGACCCCCGTATATGACTCGTGTATAAGCCGAGAGGGGGACTTTCAGCCCCCAAAAAATGGGCTGAAAATGTCGGCTTATACACGAGTATATATGGTAGGTACAGTCATAGATCATTATTTTTAATCTTTAAAGATTCCATAATAACAGGGTCTGTACCACAGGACTGGCGTATGGCAAATGTTGTGCCAATATTCAAAAAGGGGACAAAAACTGAATTTGGAAATTATAGGCCAGTGAGCTTAACCTCAACTGTGGGTAAAATCCTGGAGGGTTGTCTAAGAGATACTATACTGGAGTATCTGAAGAAGAATCATGACCCAATATCAACATGGGTTTACGAGGGACTGTTCCTGTCAGACTAATCTGATAAGCTTTAAAAAGATGTAAGTTCCGGACTGGACCAAGGGAATGCAGTGGACGTGGTGTACATGGACTTTTCAAAAGCTTTTGATACGGTGCCACACAGAAGGTTGATACATAAAATGAGAACAATGGGGATAGAGGAAAATATGTGTAAGTGGGTTATGAGCTGGCTCAGGGATAAGAAGCAAAGGGTGGATGTTAATGGAGCACACTTGGACTGGGTGACTGTTAGCAGTGGGGTACCACAGGGGTCTGTATTGGGCCCGCTTCTTTTTAACATATTTATTAATGATCTTGTAGGGGGCATAGAGAGTAGAATTTCAATATTTGCAGATGACACTAAACTTTGCAGGGTAATCAATACAGAGGAGGACAATTTTATATTACAGGAGGATTTATGTGAACTAGAAGCCTGGGCTGATAAATGGCAAATGAGCTTTAATGGGGATAAATGTAAGGTCATGCACTTGGGTAGAACGAACTAGATGTATAATTATGTGCTTAATTGTAAAACACTGGGCAAAACTGTCACTGAAAAAGACCTGGGTGTATGGGTGGACGACAAACTCATATGTAGTGGCCAGTGTCAGGCAGCTGCTTCAAAGGCAAATAAAATAATGGGATGCATTAAAAAATGCTTAGATGCTCATGAGGAGAACTTAGTGCGACCACACTTAGAATACTGTGTACAGTTCCGGTCTCCGGTGTATAAGAAAAACATAGCTGAACTGCAGCGGGTGCAGGGAAGAGCGACCAAGGTTATTAGGGAACTGGGGGGTCTGCAATACCAAGACAGGTTATTACACTTGGGGTTATTTAGTTTGGAAAAATGAAGGCTAAGGGGTGATCTTATTTTAATTTATAAATATATGCGGGAACAGTACAAAGACCTTTCTAATGATCTTTTTACTCTTAGACCTGTGATGGGGCCAAGGGGGCATCCTCTACGTCTGGAGGAAAGAAGGTTTAAGCATAATCACAGATGCAGATTCTTTACTGTAAGAGCAGTGAGACTATGGAACTCTCTGCCATATGATGCTATAATGAGTGATTCCCTACTAAAATTTAAGAGGGGTCTGGATGCCTTTCTTGAAAAGTATGATGTTTCAGGGTATATATACTAGATTCCTTGATATTATGTTGATCCAGGGAACTAGTCTGATTGCCGTATGTGGAGTCAGGAAGGAATTTTTGTTCCCCAATGTGAAGCTTACTGTTTGCCACATGGGTGTTTTTTGCCTTCCTCTGGATCAACATGTTAGGGCAGGTTAGGACAGGATATGGGTTGAACTAGATGGACTTAGTCTTCCTTCAGCCATAATAACTATGTTACTATGAATTCATGCATGCCCAAAACCACAACAAGGCAGCCTTCTTAGCTGGGAACCTGGAAATAAACATGAGCCCAATACTTTCAACAAAACACAATGCGGCAATCCATGGAAATAAGCCGCCATAATAATATTATGTTCCGCTCCATAAACATACAAATTTAGGCGAAAAAAGGGAGCAAACGAATCCAAGTAGTATAAAAATATCAAAATCCTTTATTAAATGCGAGCACAGACAATATATATAAATAACCAGCAAAGTTGCAGATGACAAATAGACATCAATATTCTTAATATTCTTAGTATATTTTATACTACTTGGATTCGTATGCTCCTTTTTTTCTCCTAAATTTGTTAGCTGGGAACCTGTCTAATGTCATTCCTCTCCTTGGCGTGATCCTACTTACTCATATAAATGTAGACTTCAACCCAGAAGAGAAGTCACATTAGATTAGATTCCTAGCAAAGAAGGTCACTGTCACGAGTGTGTCAGTCATCCTGGATCTGGCTGTAGAAGGTCATTGCGATTCGCTCTACAAGCACCTTCTTTATTTTTACATCTCTGTTATTGAGTGATATTCTTCTCGCTCTAGGACCCAACAGTTATCTCCACTTCCTGCTGCCAATTATCAGACCTTTGCTGAAGGTTTAAATACATTCAGTCTCTTCAGCAGGGTGCTGGCGTTTGCTCAATTTCCCCCTGTCTGGTTGGAAGTACTAGCAGTCGGCTAGTGTCTTCTTAGAGTACTCTTGGAGGATTGCTGGCGTGATATTTCGGTGGTCTTCTCAAGCTATGTGTATCCCCTCATTCGTCCACCCTCTCTGTCTTTAGTTCTAGTGGTGTCAGGATTCGTACCGGGGTCTAGTCTGTTTTCCACAGCAAGTCTCGCTGCCTTACTTGCTGTGCCACACAACCATTCGTATTATACAGTTTCTGATCAACTAGTTCCTTTTTGTTCATTGTTCTTCCTCCGTTCTGGTGATTGGGTGCTTCACTGTTTCCTGTGCTCATGTCCCGCCTTTTTCCTATTTAGCACTCCACAGGGCTCTCACTCCCTGCCGGTGATTCTTCTGTGGTACGGATTCCTGTCTTCCCTACAGCGCTGTCCGGTACAACCTCTGACAGCCTCCCGGTCTCTCTTTCGTTGAGTACCTCTGGGACTCCAGCTTTCCGCTTTGGTCTTTGCTGAAATCTTAGTATTTTTGTGTTAGCTTGGGGTTTTTGTGGTTTTACCCTTCAGGTTCATTCACTCTTTAGTTTCACTCTAGGAGTCTTCCTTGCTGCTGCTTGTCTCCCTTAGGTTGTCCTGCACTCATTCCACCCTCGGTTTACCCTCACTGTAGCTCCCTGCACTTACGCCGAGGTAGGGACCGCCGCCCAGTTGTCGCCCACCGGCTAGGGTGGGACCGGCAAGTAGGTAGGGTCAGTGGTGGGTGGAGCTCAGTGGCACCCTCTTCCCCTGCCGTGTGGTGGAATCATAATAGAATCACCGGCCTTCCCTATGGACGCTATGACCTCTTTAGTCAATCAAATGCAGGGCCTTACTCAGCTGGTGCAAGATCTTGCTGCGCAGGTCCAGCGTCAGGAGCAAATTCAAGCAGCTGCCGTTGCAGGGACAACTAATTCTGAGCCTAGAGTTAACTTACCCGAGCCATTTTTCGGAGATAGAAGCCAATTTGCTTCTTTTAGAGAAAATTGTAAATTATATTTTCAAATACGACATATTTCTTCTGGCCCCCCAGCTCAAAGAGTCCGTATCATAATCTCTCGCTTACGGGAGGGACCCCAAGAGTGGGCCTTCCCTCTGCCGCCAGATTCAAATCTCCGTGATTCTGTAGACAACTTCTTTCAAGCCTTAGGGAATATTTACGATGAGCCTGACCAAGTCGCTCTGGCCGAGGCAAACCTTACCTCCCTGACCCAGGGTGATCAGGAGGTAGAGGTTTATTGCACCCAGTTTCGTAGATGGAGCTTAGCTACCCGTTGGAATGATCCAGCACTTCGGAATCAATTTCAGCGGGGCCTTTCACCAGCCCTAAAGGATGAACTGGTACACTACACACTGCCCCAGTCTCTGGAGGAGCTGATGGCTTTAATGGTCAGAATAGATCGCAGGTTAAGGGCGAGGAGATCGGAGCAGGCAGCAGCACAAGTTCCCGTTTTCTCTAGGGTCACTCCGGCTGTTCCGAATCTGCCAGCTGCCGAACCTATGGAATTGGGAGCCATGCAAGCTGCCACAGATCCAAGTCCTTGCCGCCCACGCCACGCACTTGGAACCTGTTTTTACTGCGGAGATCCTCGGCACTGGATAAAGGATTGCCCGCGGCGCCCTGGCACTCCACAGGAATCTTCTCGGAATACACCACCTAGGCCTGTGGGTGGACAGGTAATTCCTTTAAGTTCTAAGAGACTCTTAGTGCCAATTTCTGTTGCTTTCACCTCCTCTAAGGGAGAAGGAGTTGCCATGATTGATTCAGGGGCTACTGCTAATTTTATGTGTTATGAGTTTGCTGTCTCATTGGGTATTTCTTTAATTCCACTCGCTCACCCCACTAAATTAGTTGGTATTGATAACACCCCACTAGCAAATGGGGAGATTAGTCTCTGTACTCCATTGCTATAATTTCAGGTTGGTGTACTGCATGTGGAACAACTGTCATTTTTGGTTATGCATGACCTCCCAACTAGTGTCATACTGGGGCTTCCATGGCTCCAGCTCCATAATCCCAACATTAACTGGGTTTCTGGTGAATTGGAGAAGTGGGGTGCAGATTGTTCACAGAAATGCTTGTTAACACACGTTTGTGGTATCGTCTCCGCACAAGCTTCTCTTCAGAGTCTTTTGGGCCAATTCGCAGATGTCTTTTCTTTGAAGGAGTCTGAGCGGTTGCCACCTCATCGCTCCTATGACTGTACTATCAATTTGGTTCCCAATTGTAAATTCCCTAAGGGACGCCTGTATAATTTATCACCTCCTGAGAGAGAAGCTTTACGTGAATATGTACAAGAGGCTCTAAGAAAGGGGCATATCCGTCCATCCACCTCACCTCTGGCCGCAGGTTTCTTTTTTGTCAGTAAAAAGGATGGAGGACTTAGGCCGTGTGTAGACTACCGAGGTCTTAATGAAATAACTGTCCGTAACCAATATCCTCTTCCGTTGATTCCGGACCTGTTCAACCAGGTTCAGGGGGCTCGATGGTTCTCGAAGTTGGACCTGAGAGGGGCGTATAATCTCATTCGTGTAAAGGCTGGCGACGAGTGGAAGACCGCCTTCAATACCCCCGAGGGCCACTTCGAGTGTCTGGTTATGCCCTTTGGGCTATGCAATGCTCCGGCGATTTTTCAAAATTTCACCAATGATATTTTCCAACATGCTATTGGCCGCTATGTAATTGTCTATCTGGATGATATTTTAGTGTTCTCTCCTGACTGGGACTCACATTTAAATCATGTAAGGGATGTTCTCCAGGTACTCCGCAATAACCAACTTTTCGCCAAGCAAGAAAAGTGTATTTTCGGGGTCCAAAGTCTATCTTTTTTGGGTCATATTTTGACACCCCAGGCCATCACAATGGAGCCGGAGAAGGTAAAAGCGGTTCTTAATTGGGCTCGTCCTGTATCTTTGAAAGCTCTTCAAAGATTTCTGGGGTTTGCCAATTTTTACCGCAAGTTTATAAAAAACTTCTCCATTGTGGTGAAACCTCTCACAGATCTTACTGTGAAAGGTTCCGACTTAGTAAACTGGAGTAAGGATGCAGTGGATGCCTTCACGTTTCTTAAGGAGAGCTTTGCCACTGCTCCTGTTCTTACCCAGCCCGATCAGGAGAGACCCTTTATTGTTGAGGTTGACGCCTCGGAGGCAGGGGTAGGGGCAGTACTTTCTCAGGGGACTTCGTCTTTGACTCGTTTGAAACCCTGTGCGTTCTTCTCAAAGAAGTTTTCCCCAGCTGAAAAAAATTATGATATTGGGAATAGGGAACTGCTCGCTATAAAATTGGCCTTTGAGGAATGGCGACATTTCCTGGAGGGGGCCAAACATCCTGTTACGGTCCTCACCGACCATAAAAATCTTGAATATCTCAAAACGGCCAAACGGCTTAATCCAAGACAGGCAAGGTGGGCGTTGTTCTTTTCATGTTTTAATTTTGTGATTTCTTTCAGACCCGGTTGCAAAAACGCCAGAGCAGACGCGCTATCTAGAAGCTTCTTGCCTGAACAACCGTCAAACATCCCACCTGTTCCCATTTTACCTGATAAAGTATTTTTGGCTGCTAATTCCTCTGATTTGTTTGCTGAAGTTAAGCAATTTCAACATTTGTCTCCGTCCGGCTCTCCTGATAATAAATGGTTCGTTCCCTGTCATTTGCGTTTGAGACTGCTGAATGAACACCACAACTCTCCTCTTTCAGGTCACCCTGGTATCTCTGGTACGATGGAGTCAATCTCCAGAAGTTTTTGGTGGCCGACTTTACGCCGGGATGCCACTGCCTATGTTAAGGCGTGTGACATTTGTGCCCGGTCTAAGGTTAACCGCTCACGGCCTTTGGGTGAACTATGTCCTCTACCTGTTCCTTCCAAGCCATGGACCCATCTTTCCATGGACTTTGTTACTGATTTACCTTCCTCCCTGGGAATGACTACCTTGTGGGTTGTGGTGGATCGCTTTAGTAAGATGGCACACTTTATTCCTTTACCCAAATTGCCATCCGCCAAGCAATTGGTCCCCTTGTTTCTAAATCATGTGGTGCGGCTGCATGGAATTCCTTCTAATATTGTGTCAGATAGGGGTACCCAATTTGTCTCCAAATTCTGGAGAGCTTTCTGTAGTAAAATTGGCATTTCCCTTGCTTTCTCATCGGCCTTTCACCCGGAGACCAATGGGCAGACAGAACGGGCCAATCACGCCCTTGAACAATTCTTACGTTGCTATGTGGCTGATAAGCAAGAGACCTGGGCATCTTTTATTGCCCTGGCAGAGTTTGCCATAAATAATAGGGTAAACTCTTCCACAGGGATATCTCCCTTCTTCTGCAACATGGGATTTCACCCTAAATCCAGCTCTTTCTCTGAGGACCCCTCGGACAATCCTGAGGTAGAGATCGTTTCCTCTGATCTGCGGTCAGTTTGGGAGCAAGTCCAAGGCAACATCAAAAAGGCTCAGGAGTCACAATGCCACTTTGCTAATATGAAAAGGAGGAGAAGTCCTTCCTTTGAAGTTGGGCAGAAAGTGTGGCTTTCTACTAAAAATCTGAAACTAAGAGTCCCCTCTGGTAAACTGGCTCCCCGGTACATTGGTCCTTTTAAAATATCTCAGATAATCAACTCTGTTTCTGTCAAATTGGATCTCCCCAGGCAATGAGAGTGCATAAGGTATTCCATGTCGCTCTCCTAAAACCTTATGTACCTCCAGTTTGTCCGGCTGACACACCTCCTGCTCCTGTTGTTGTACTTGGTCACCCCGAGTTTGAGGTAAAAAAGATCTTGGATTCCAGGAAAGTTCGTGGGGTCCTGCAGTACCTGGTGGACTGGAAGGGGTATGGCCCTGAGGAGAGGTCGTGGGTGTCTCATTCTGAGGTTCATGCTCCCAGGTTATGTAAGAGGTTCCATATCAATTTTCCTGAGAAGCCTTCCCTGTGTGAGGGTCCAGGGGCCCCTCATAAGGGAGCGGGTAATGTCAGGATTCGTACCGGGGTCTAGTCTGTTTTCCACAGCAAGTCTCGCTGCCTTACTTGCTGTGCCACACAACCATTCGTATTATACAGTTTCTGATCAACTAGTTCCTTTTCGTTCATTGTTCTTCCTCCGTTCTGGTGATTGGGTGCTTCACTGTTTCCTGTGCTCATGTCCCGCCTTTTTCCTATTTAGCACTCCACAGGGCTCTCACTCCCTGCCGGTGATTCTTCTGTGGTACGGATTCCTGTCTTCCCTACAGCGCTGTCCGGTACAACCTCTGACAGCCTCCCGGTCTCTCTTTCGTTGAGTACCTCTGGGACTCCAGCTTTCCGCTTTGGTCTTTGCTGAAATCTTAGTATTTTTGTGTTAGCTTGGGGTTTTTGTGGTTTTACCCTTCAGGTTCATTCACTCTTTAGTTTCACTCTAGGAGTCTTCCTTGCTGCTGCTTGTCTCCCTTAGGTTGTCCTGCACTCATTCCACCCTCGGTTTACCCTCACTGTAGCTCCCTGCACTTACGCCGAGGTAGGGACCGCCGCCCAGTTGTCGCCCACCGGCTAGGGTGGGACCGGCAAGTAGGTAGGGTCAGTGGTGGGTGGAGCTCAGTGGCACCCTCTTCCCCTGCCGTGTGGTGGAATCATAACAAGTGGGGGTTGACTAGCACTTACCCCATCCCCTCCCTATCCAGGGCCTATCGCTAGGGTCAGACAAGGAGTGCAACTTTACTGGTATAAATATATATCATTGAGGGGGAAGGAGTTAAGTATCTGTGAAGGACTGACATTCCATCCATTCTAACTATACTGGACAGCATTTTGTCCTTACAGGTCCTCAAGGTACTGACTCTTCCAACTTTCCACAATCCTATTGATCAAGAAAAATATTATAAATAAGGGCAGCTCAGTTATTAGTATTGTTGCTTTGCAGCGCTAGGGTCCTTGGTTCAAATCCCACCAAGGACAACATCTGCAAAGAGTTTGTATGTTCTCCCCGTGTTTGCGTGGGTTTCCTCCCATGCTACAAAAGTCCTACTGATAGGGAATACAGATTATGATCCGTAATGTCTGTAAAGCACTGTGGAATATGATGACGCTATATAAGCGGGCGTAATAAATAAAACTATGTGATAATACAGATTAAAGCATAAGTATCATAAATAATGTATGTTAGTGTATCAGTTTGTGTCATTTACTCATATCAGGTAGGTGGATGAAATATTAATTCTGTAGAGATAATACAAATCTTTCCATCAAACATGCTAGTAGCTATATAACAAAGTAGAATTAATGCAAATTTTACACTTGGGGACTAATAAAAGTGAACGGCTGTTGACGCCTGTCTCTCACCACGGTGCGCAGCTTGCTCTCAGACGCCAGGTACATGCTGTTCTTGTAGCAATTCATCAGCTCCTCCTTCTGGCTGGGACTTGGATTACCCTGTGCCACGGGCCCCACTGTGTGAATGACATCTAAGGGGAATGAACCACAAAATTAGCTTTTAGCAGAAAAACAATGCAGCATGTGCAGCAAGTGGCATGCTGCTCCTCTAGATGGAAGGTACATAACCCGTGATATGTATGCGCACGTCGGTACACGTCATGTCTCCATGGTGCTATGTCTATATGGTACTCACAGTCCTCATGCTGTGCTTTTAGCAAGTGCAGCCCAATGTAGGATCACAGCCATGGGCATATTTTGATGTAATTTCTTTGAGTAGGATGCACTTGACTTAGAAACGTTGAAGAATATCGCTCTATACCAGTAATTGCTAAAACAAAAAGCTAAGGCTTTAAGATTGTGCTTCTTGCGGAGGTGACTCAAAAACAATAGTTTATACATGGTATAAAACATGTAAATTACAATCAGATAGACATGACAATGGAATACTAGTTGGTCAAACAAGCGCTTGTCCTATGTGACGTTATGAAAAAAAATAAGTGGCTCAGTGGTTAGCACTGTTTCTGCTTTGCAGCATTGGGGTCCTGGGTTCATGTTCTGCCCATGTTTGCAAGAGTTTTCTCTGGGTTCTCCTGTGTTTTTTTTCCCCCACACTCTTTATACTGACACGGTGTGAAGATTGTGAGCACCCATGGGGACAGCGTCTGTGAAGCATTGCACTACATAAGGCTAGGTTCACATTGCATTAGGGGCATAAGTTTAGCGGATCCGTTAAACGGATGCGCTAATGCTGATGACATTTTTGACATTTTTAACCCCTAGCGCTAACGCATGGTAGCATTTTGTTACCATGCGTTAGCCATACAGGTCTATCCACCGCAAATGCGTCGGTTCGCTGTGCGTTAGACCTAATGCTCCCTAGAACGCGGTAGACCGTGTTCGAGTGTGCATCACAAAGTAACGCATCATCGCTAACGCATGCCGAATTTGGTATGCGTTAGGATGCGTTACTATAATGGCGGTCGTTAACGCATCCGTTACATAGCGTTAGTGCCTCTATGTAAACTGATGCGTTAAACGCATGGCCATAACGCGATGTGAACACAGCCTTGGTAAGAATACTAAATATGTTTAAAAAGATTATAGTTTAAGTCCACACTCACACTTGGCAGGCAAAAGGTAGCCACAGGTCATTTTTGCTTGTCCAGTCTCGCACCCTCCCAAAGAGCTGCATTCTAGCTTCAGGAGTGAGCCTGCTGCCCGATGTATGCATCCATCCACTTAAAAAAAAACCAAAAAAACAACGAATGTACAATTTGTGAGCAATTCTGGCAAAAAGAGAGAAAGAGGAGTATAAAAGCAATGGTAGATTCAGAACAATAGCAATCAGCATCCAGCTTATATAAGAACAGAGCGAGAAGTGCAGCACCATGGAGAGCTACCAGCATGCTCCATCTGTGGAAGTAGGTACATTATGCAGATCTCTAAGGAGACTAGAAAAGGCTGGGGTTTTTAAGTAACCCCCCCTGTATTCCCAGGCTTCACTTCATTAATACATGTCAGGCTGATAATCTACTATATAAAACACTAGCTTAACATCACCCTGTAATTCTTGTCCTTCTAACCTTTATAAATGTGCTTCTTGCTGTCAATATTCTAAGTCGTCCGTCTCTTACTGTTGTAATCTCCCACCTACCATCCCATCTCTGTGTGATGAATCCTCTCTCTCTGTCATGTTATATCTTCTCTCCCTCTCTCTGTTGTGTTCTCTCCCCCCCTCCCCCGTGGGACACAATTAAATATCATCTCATGAATTGGTTCTAATCTGGTAACTTGTAATTTAGCTGGAAATCAAATCAACAACGTACACGGAGCAGCCGACCTCCATATATGCAGATTTAAAGGATCAGATCGGGGCAAAATTATCTTCCATGTCGATGCAAAAATGAGGACTTTAATGAAAATGACAAAAGCGATGAAAAATTGTGAATTACTGAGTAGCAATGAAATGATGATGATATGTAGCCTTGATGTATCAAGTGACATCACCGGCCTTTATATCTTGCTTTTAGCAACATGTATTGAAGCACAAACGCACACTTCATGACTTGTATCATTATGTCTTTCTGCAACACATGGAGTATTTTGCACATTTTGTGGTCTTTTTTTTTATATATAGTATATCTATGCGTTCTGCTATTATCTCAATAATGTTAGTAAATAAATTGAAATAAATAAAAAATCCTTACATATTAAAAGAACCAAATTAAAATCTGCCATCATAAACCTTCCAATATCTTTATCATCAACATTAACATAACTCCTCCGTATATACTCGAGTATAAGCTGAGTTTTTCAGCACATTTTTTGTGCTGAAAACGCCCCCTCGGCTTATACTCGAATCATTATCCCAGAAGATGGAGGGGGAGCGGCAGCAGTGGAACAGCGAGTCACAGGAGGCAGCTGCTGCGGCTAACTCCTGTGCCCACAGCTAAAGAGAAATGAATATTCACTGCGCTGGCAGTGAATATTCATTTTTTTGTGATAACATGCAGTGTCAACCGGAGCCACCGATTTCCAATAGCGGCCGGAACGATCGTGGGTGCCCGCTACTTATAAAAAAAAAAATATTCACCTCTCTCCACTCCCACAGGCGTGGAGCGCAGTGAAAATTCATTCCCTTAAGAAGTGGGGACACGTGATTGCCCGGCCACTGCAGCTGCTGGCACTGGAACAAGATACTGTGAGGGAGCGCAAAGACGGTAAAATAGGATAGTTACTATTTTTGTATGCTTTTCTGATGGGTTCATACATTCAAAGATAGGAATGAGGAGCCATATATACCAGCATAGGGATGAGGAGCCATGCATACCAGGATAGCGATGAGGAACCATGCATACCAGGATAGGGATGAGGAGCCATGGCGACCAGGATAAGGATGAGGAGCCATGCATACCAAGATAGGGATGAGGAACCATGTATACAATGATAGGGATGAGGAGCCTTGCATACCAGGATAAGAATGAGATGGCCATACATGCAAGGATGGGGATGAAGGGGCCACGCATACAAGGATAGGGATGAGGGGGGCATGCATGCAAGGATGGGATGACATGGCCATGCATATCTGGATAGGGATAGGGAACCATATAAACCAGGATGTTGATCAGGAGACAATGCATACCCAGCTTATACATGAGTCAATATGTTTTCACAGTTTTTTGTGGTAAAATTAGGGGCCTCGGCTTATATTGGGCTCGGCTTATACTCGAGTATATAAGGCATATGTACAAATTTTCTATTCTATGAATTGCATTTTATATTGCATAAAAATATATTTCAATTGTATACTATTAAAATACATACCAGAAAGTTGTTTGTTTTTTCTTTAAACACGAAGCCAGTTTTATATTTGTTTCAATAACCCCAGCGTAAAATGCTGTGCATCAGTTATACAGCTACAGTTTTTAGAACAACAATTATGTTTAAAGAGTCACCAGGTTAAAAGTGGACAATTTTGCTCTTTTTATTTCTACTGCTCACCTGAGCATAATGTGTTTTTTTTTCTACTCCACTATAAGGTTCCAGAGATATGGGCCCCTTTACTGTTAATTTTTATGGTCATTACAAGTGGGTGTGGCTCACAGGATCCTCAGGGGCGTGTCTTTAGGATGCTCTGAATTATTAGCCTGTGAGTAATGCCCCCTTGCTAATGAACAAAAAATATAGCACTAATTAAAATGTCCCATACCTCTGGAACCGTAAGTTGGATTTTAAACTAAAAAAAAGTAGAATACTCAGGAGCAGCGGTGATAAAAGAGCAAAAACTGTCCACTTTTGACCTGGTGATCTGGTGGTGTAAGGGATTGGTCCACCTGGAATATTATAGTATATCGACAGGATGTGTCATAAATGTTCAATAATTGCAAGTCCCTCCACTTGAACCCGCATCTGTCAAGACCGGGGCCCCTTCATATAGAAATTGAAAAACTTTCAAACATACACTGCCCTATCCTCTCATTTGTAACAGAGATCTGTGTAGGTTTTTCTTAACGGTACTTGAAACAAAAAGTCCTATAAAAATATAGCTACAAAAACAGGAGTTAACCAATCTACACACTTATTTGGCTGGTAATGATCTTTGTGGGGGAGGCTCCTGCTGCAGGCAGATGTTTTATTGCCAGACAATGGACTGAGAGAAGGGCCCGTCACACATAGCGACTCACCAGCGATCCCGACAACGATATCAACGTGTCAGGATCGCTGGTGAGTCGCTACATGATCGCTGGAGAGCTGTCAAACAGGCAGCTTCACCAGCGATCAGGACCAGCGACGCCGAGCGTGCGGCGTGGCTGTGTACTTTAGTTACCAGCGCGCTGATGCAGGGAGCTGGTAACTAAGGTACACATCGGGTTTCTAAGCACAGCGTGCTGCTTAGAAGCCATGCGTTTACCTTAGTTACCAGCTGATCACTGGTCTCCCGCCTGTCACACGCAGCGATGCGTGCTGGCCAGCGGGAGACCAGCGACCAAAAAATGTCCAGGGCTTTCCTACAGCGATCAGCGATACTGGCAGGGGGCCGGTCGCTGATCGCTGTCACACACAGAGATCTCGCTGGTGAGATCGCTGTTACGTCACAAAACTTGTGACTCAGTAGCGATCTCGCTAGCAAGATCGTTATGTGTGACGGGACCCTAAGAGGGGTAAAAAGCTGACCTTTTGGGATACATACAAACAGAAGAAATCTTTAAGAAGACCTCCCAGAAAAAAAATGTATTTGCTAATCCCTTAGCTGTATGTATGCAATCTAACGTGCAAGTGGTTAAATACTTACGGATTGATGTCTTCTCCCATTTTCGGCACCATTCTGAGCTTCTTTTGAATCATTTGACTGCAATTCAGCTTAGCTAGCTCACACGGTGCATTCTAGGTGGTCCTTTAATTGCTTTCCTAATATCCCAATGTAAGTCTATGAGATTCACATAGACTTAAATTTAGAAAGCAATTTACAATCCACATACAGCATAGGGCTACTAAGCAGAATAGCAGCCATGTGGTTCAGAAGAGATCAAAATGCTGCTGGGAATCAAAGAAAATGGCAATTGGTAAGTATTTAAACACCTGCACAGTACAGTACACTACATACATATTACTTAGGGATTCGAGATGACATGTTTTTCTAGGAGTGATTCTTTAATATACTGCACTTAAACCTGAAAAAGTAAAATGATAATAATAAAAACAAGTTATCCTCTACTCTGTCCACCATGGCCTTAATTTAAAGGGAATATGTAGTCTGAGAGCAGCTTGATGTAGGGGCAGGGACCCTGATTCCAGTGATATGTCACTTGCTGGTCTGCATGTTGTCATTTTAATGCAATCCTTGTTTTCTCTGTTGCAGATCTAGCAGAGCTCTGAAGGCTGAGCTGTGTATAACCCCTCCCACACCACTGATTGGCATCTCTCTGTGTACACTGTGCATTGACAGAATACTGTTAACCAGTAGTAGGTGCGGGATTATGCAGCAGGTAAGTAGGAGGTACGTGACACCTAGGCTTTAGTGATAACCTCCTGATGATAAAACACTGATTTTTATAAAAACAGCAGCAGACAGTCTAATAAATAACACATCTTTAGAGTCACGGCCCCTACATCATGCTGCTCTGATAGCAAAAACCTACTGATGGGTTCCGTTAAAAAAAAAAAAGAAAATGAAACACATACTCTCCCCTTGGAGGCGGGCAGATTTTGGCTGAGTTCTAGAAGGTTTCCAACACTGGCGCTGCTTGAGAAGTTGTGGAAAAAACTTAAGCAGTGGAGGGGAATAAGAGAATACATGAGTTACACATCTAATTGGTATGATCCGCGGTTGACCGAAATGCTAAATCTATGAAATTTTGGACAGTGGAGAAGAATAGGTATATGGCACGTGTCGCAGCTGTTGGACGGTGAGACGTTCAAAACATTTGAAGCACTTTAGAAAGAATTCCCTTTGGATCACAATATATTCTACCAGTAGCTGCAGCATGCATTTCATAAGCAGTGGAGAAGATCGCCAGTAATGATACAGAGGGACAGTTTGTTGAGTGTACTTGGGGCACAGAGGAGTACTAAGGGTTTTAGAACACCTATTTACAAGGGATTGCTGGACACGTTTTTGGACAGACATCCGTTGACGGCCAAATGTAGGTGGGTTGCGGACTTGGGCGACATATCGGATGTTCAATGGGAGTCGGTCTTGCAATACGTCCCTAAAATCTCTATAAGTGAGACTGTGAGGGTGTCACAATTATTCACCATACATAGGGTATATAGGACTCCTGTGTGGATGAAAAAGGCTGGTGTGAGAATGGATTCCAGGTGCCCAAGGTGTACGATGGATGAGGCCGATATGCTACATATGCTATGGTCCTGTCCCCGATTGCAGGCATTCTGGATAGTGGTCTTGAATTTGAAAGAGTGATGAAGATAAACATTACTCGAGACCCATTGATGTGTATTTTAGGGCATGTAGACGGGGTGGCGACAGACAAATGGCGCAGACTGGCGATAGCCAAAATGCTATATGTTGCAAGGAAGACTATTACATTACATTCATTGGATGAAGATCCTCCTACTAGAATGGAATTTGTGAACAGAGTCAATTTTGTGATACTTATGGAGCGGAGTGTGTATATGAAGCGAGGCAAAATGAATTGCTATATGGGGAGGCTGGTTGGACTTTCCTGGATTAGCCTCTCTGGAACTCATTAAAGACAGGATATTAGGGTTATAGAAATGTGTGCGGCATTGTATTATATGGACAAGGCGTGACGGGGGAGGGGGGTTAGGGGAGGGTTTTCTTAGTTTTTAAGGGGGGATTTTCTTGTATTACTTAAAATGTAAGAAAAGTAATATTGCTGGTATATTTATACATGCCTATGTATGTATTGTTACCCTTCTCATTTTCTTCAATAAAAACTATTTGATTTAAAAAAAAAAAAATACATACTCTCCAATAGAAATAACATCATTAACAGTGATTGTAGTTTTTAAATGCAGATTTTGTTAATCATGAATCCTGATTTAAAGGATTTGTTCTTCAGAGACAGCCCTTTGGAAAATATAATGGTCAACAAATTACCTTTTTCTGTAGCCCCTGATGATCATCTGTTAAAAGCAGGTAAATTCATTTATGATGTTCATAAGCTCAAAGGAAATCATGAAAGCTCCTTTGTCTAATAAATTCTAAGAATGATATAATGATGCTCTTTGCAGTACAGTTTACAATCATAAAGTACACTTAAAATACTTCAGAGAACATATGATGTACAACTAGACTGAAACCTATATACTTACATACTTGTTGTGTTACCCACTGTGTTTAAGGCCACGTTCAGTATTTGGTCAGTATTTTACATCAGTATTTGTAATCCAAAATCAGGAGTGGAACAATCAGAGGAAAAGTACAATACAAACTCATGCACCACATCTGTAATTTCCTCCCACTCCTGGTTCTGGCTTACAAATACTGATGTAAAATAATGACCAAATACTGAAAATGTGAACGTGGCCTTAGATGCTGCCAGGCTGTTGGTACAAATGTATCAAACTTGGTGGTCCTGCCCAAAAGCATCAAACTTTTGGCAATAATCTATCTACTTAATTGAGGAAGTTACATTTAATTCTTGCCCAAAATTGCCAGATTGTCTAATAGGAGGCGAATCTGTCAACGTACCCAATTCAATCTTTATTTCCAATATATTTTATTAATGTCTAGACTAGGTACTAATACATAAGAGGATGAAAAGGAACGATTTAAAAAAAATAAAAAACCATAGATCTTTGTGGCTGCCTTCTTCCCACATTGCAGAGTTCCAGTATTATAAACCAATTTAAAGTAGCTCTCCTGTGATTTTTTTCAAGATTATCTACCCCTTCAGCTATAGCTATTATGTACACAGTAAATGTATTAAATTCTTATCGACTGATGCCTTCTTCCTTTCTCACAGCCATTCTGGTACTCTTTACAGCCAGTGAGGAGGGGCAAACACCCTGAAACAGGTGTCTGCAAATGGAGTTTCTGTTTTGGCATCTTATCCTAAATCATGTGACAGGGTACGTTAAAGGGTCGATATTGACTTTTAGGATTGCTACATTCACTTGGTGGCTCTAGAGTTCAAGTCATCGTCCTATCTGAAGAAGCTATTAGCAAATTGTGAAAAAAAGATGCACATGAACTGCCAAAGATTTGAGATCAACCATGAAGCGACCAGGAAGCCATTATCTTTCAGTGTTGTCATATTCCAGAACTGCAACATCCCTGGCGGCCCAGAAGTACAAAGCGTTCAGTGTTCAGTGTTCAGAGACAACCAAGGTAAGGAAGGCTGAAACCCAACCACCACTGAACAAGAGACTGGAGTGGAAACGTCAAGACTGGCCAAAAAATATCCGAAGATAGGTTTTTCAATAGTTTTATGGACTGAGCGACTCTTGATGGACCGGATGGATGGGCCTGTGCATGCATCAGTTACAAGCAAAGACCTCCATTTCGACACCAGGAAGTTGGAGGTGGAGTACTGCTCCGATCCATTATTATTAAAGATGAGTTAGTTGGACCTTTTCGGGTTGAATATGGACTTCAAATCAACTCCCAAACCTACTGCCAGTTTTTAGACAACACTTTTTTTTCCAGTGGTACAGGAAAAAGACTGCATCTTTCAAGAAAACTATGATTTTCCTGTAGGACAATGCTCCATTTGTTACACCTCTCCGTCATACTCAGCCGGCCTCCGCTCCCACGCCGCAACCTCTCTCCACCCGACGGTCAGGGCAGTCACCTCTGACGGGCTTGTGGCCGATACCATCCCTGCATGCAATGCGCATGCGCCATAGGCCGCGGCCGCGCCTCCCTTCTGCTTCTTGTGCTCCGGCTGTGCCCTGACCCGGAAGCACCTTCGGACCAATGGCAGACCAGACGGGGCCATATCAGGCCGCTTCCCCCTGATGGAGGCGCCTGATCGTTGTGTTACTTTGCACACTGGGCCCTGCTCCTCCTGTGCTCTCTGCAGCCTCTCGGTTCCGTCCGCGGTGTTTCCTGCAGCAGCCTCGCAGCCCTGTTTCCCGTGTTCCAGTTCCATTATACTCCAGTCCTGCTCCAGCATTCCTGTTCCATCCTACTCCAGTCCTGTTCCTATGATCCCGTTCCACCCTACTCCGGTCTTGTTCCTGTTCCATCCTACTCCAGTCCTGTTCCTGTGTTCCAGTTCCATCCTACTCCAGTCCTGTTCCTGTGTTCCAGTTCCATCCTACTCCAGTCCTGTTCCTGTGTTCCAGTTCCATCCTACTCCAGTCCTGTTCCTGTGTTCCAGTTCCATCATGCTCCAGTCCTGTTCCTGTGTTCCAGTTCCATCCTACTCCAGTCCTGTTCCTGTGTTCCAGTTCCATCATACTCCAGTCCTGTTCCTGTGTTCCAGTTCCATCCTACTTTAGTCCTGCACCAGCGTCAATGCTCCACCCTACTCCAGTCCTGCCTCTGGTGTTCCTGCTCCATCCAGTTTTCCATACTCCTACAGTCCTACTTCAGCCCTGTCTCCTGTGTTCCGCTCCAGCCATCTCTCCATATACCAGCCGTACAGTCTACGCTCCAGTCCCACACTCCTACTCCAGTCCATTCTGAGCCACCCCTCTCGGTACCGGCTACCGTGGTACTTGAACCTCTGGTCCTGCTCCTAATGGTCCCTGTATAGGGATCGGTTCCACCTGGCAGCTCGCCCGGGGCCCCTCGGTGCCACGGTTCAGAGGGTCCACTCCTGGAGATTCCGGCTCCTGACCACCCACACTAACACCATCACAGCATTGAGGTCTCCACTGCTTGGCTATCAGTAAAGGCCTTAAGGATAAAAGAACTATGACATGGCCTCTTCCTCACCTGATGTAAACCTTATTGAGAACATGTGGGCCCTTCTTAAACAGGAAGTAAAACAGTCACCTCTCTGAACAGTAGATATAAAACTTACCACTCAGATGCAATGAAAAGATGAAATATATTGAATAACAGCAATCCAAAATTGTAGACGTTTCAATCTATCTATTAGACCTTCATCAGTACATGAATTGCCCAGTGAGGATGCTTGATCCAGAGAAGCAGCATAAAGGCTGAAAGGCAGTATCAACCACTGCAGAGAGAAGGAAGGCTTCCCTGGGCAATCCATGTACTGATGAAAGTTGTTACGGAGAGGAAGGGACAGGACATGGCGTAGCTTGGTTAGCTTAGCTTACTCTCCCACACCGCCAGGCCATGTCGACGTGGGGCGTGCATCCCAGGTGGTAATGGAATGTGGACCTACTGAACCACAGAGAGGGACCTGAGGCCTATCCGGTCTAGGGAAGGGCAGCAACTGGGGTCTGTGGCAGCTGAGCACGTGGGCAAGGTGACGACATGCAGGACTAGATGACACTACACAACTTTAGGTATGAAGAACATAAAGTTTACTAAGACAAAGTCATATACAGAACACAAAACATAACAATTCCATGCTCCCGATTCCGCACATCAAGGAAGGGTAAACATCCCAGGTTAGCAGACAATGGCAGGAGGTCATCATGGGTTAATGCAGTCCAGGGTCATCTGGCACGAGCTTACCAGGAGAACCTCTCTCTCAGGCCTCTGGCGTAGCACAGGCACAGCAGGATAACATCAGACACCGACCTCAGTCAGACAATGGCAGGAGGTCAACACGGGTTGATGCAGTCAAGGGTCATCTGGCACGGGCATATCAGGAGAACCTCTCTCTCAGGCATAGCGCAGGCAAAGCAGAAGAACATCAGACACTGACCTCGGACAGACGTTATCACAGGGCGGACCCCAGGGAACCGGCAGGACATTGGGACACAGGCAAGACACGGACAGCATAGGTCCAGGAACATCTGAATGGCAGCTCGGGACGTCAGCTGGTCAGATCCAGGACACACAGGCAGAGCCGTCAACAGGAAACCAGACTAGAGACTCCCCAGGAACACGAAGGAGGAGCCCGTCAAGGAACACGAGCGGGACAGACTCTTGAACAGAGGCTGGACCACGGACTGGACATCTGGACACAGACTGGACATCTAGGACAATGGCAGGACATATGGACTCTGGACTACAGACACGGCTCCAGGCAGGGAACGTTAGGACACAGGCAAGACACGGAAGCACAGGTCCAGGAACATCAGCATGGCAGCTCAGGACATAGGCTGATCAGATCCAGAACACACAGGCAGAGCCGTCACCAGGAAACAAGACTGGAGACTCCCCAGGAACACAAAGGAGGAGCCCGTCCAGGCAGCAGTCATCAGGCTCCAGGCACAAGGCAGCGGTCATCAGGCTCCAGACACGACCTAGAAAGGAACTCAAGCGGTATGGTGCAAGTACCGCAGGATTGGACCGAAGCTGAACGGAGCTAGTATCGCATAACAAGCTGAGCACAGCGTAGTAGAAGCTCAGCAGAAACACTGGACTCCATCTTCAAAAGATGAACTCAAGTTTATTCACAGGACACAGGTTACAGGAAATTTACAGTCACTGGGTACGTGGTTCTAGACAAAGAAGGAATCCGGGAACATCACACAGCAGGAATCAGGGCTAGGGCTTTGGTACCAACACAGAGACAGGACAGGTCCAGGGACAAAGACATCAGCTTTCCCAGAACTGATAGCAGGCAGAATAGGAGCTGGATACAAGGCAGACCAGGAGCAACATGGATGACCAGACAAACATGGATAGGTTCAGGAACCTAATGAGATGCTCTGGCAATGCCCAACAGGGAAGAGGAACTTTAAATAGTAGGCTGGGGACAGCAATTCAAGCACACACACTACCCTTAATAAAAGCAGTCAAGGTGTGGCGGTGTGCACCCTAAGCACAGACAGAAATCAGTACAACATAGCCAGCACAGAAACTGAGCCTTAAGGCGCACCTGGCAGCGGCTGCAAGCCTGGACACACGTGGAAAATTATGCACCAGCTGCAGAGGACCTCGCAACCCACGGATAGCTTCCATAACGGCAGCCAGGGACCGTTCATGCGGATGGTCATAGAGCGGAGCAAAGACTCTATAACACATGTACGGCTACGCAGCAGAGCAGGGAACTGAGCAGCATCTATACAGGTAACAGACAACAGTATCCCAGCTTATTAGAGGGAAAGGAGCAAAGGGTAAGAGCACAGACATGCAGAGTAACGCTGGAGAAACAAAGCACAAACACCGGCATTACAGTCGTCTAAAGTATAGACAGAAACATCTAACATTTTGGATTGCTAGCTATTATTCAATAAATTTCATCTTTTCATTGCATCTGATTCCAAGCTTGGTTCTTGCCCAAAAAGTTGATCGCTAACAGGATAGGAAACTGACGGATTCCATGGATGGAGCTTATGACTGTTATTAAAAAGAAGGACCGCTATATTGTTCACTGAGATATACATACACACACTCGAAATGTCAATGTTAGTTGCATATTAACTTTGCAAACTAATAGTTGGCCATTAGTTCTGCACAAAAAGATATTCTCCTAACAAAGACAAAACTTCACTTATACCTTCTTAAATATTTAGGTTTATTAACCTTTTGTATTGACATGCAGCACTGGAGTTGATTCATTTTTATTATATTATTATTATTATTAAACATAAAAAATGCAAATTTCCTAATAATTATGCACACTGTGTATGGCTAAAGGATTACAGAAAAAAAATATCAAACTGCTATTTTAAGATGCTGTTACTAAATTGAGAAGACTCATATTTTCATATTCCTGTTCTATAAGGATATAAGAATGACGATATACTGCTATTTTTTATATCTCTGTACACTTGACCCTGAACCTGAGGTGCTATTTGACACATACTTATTTTTCCCACTGTACATATAAATGTATTCGATAGACTGCCGATTTTGCAAGTTTTGCCACCTACAAAGAATGGAGAGGTCTGTAATTTTTATCGCAGGTACATTTCAACTGGGAGAGTCAGAATCTAAAAAAATCTAACAATAAAAAAAAGATAATCACATTGTATGATTTTTAAATAATTAAATTGCATGAAATAAGTATCTGATCACTTACCAACCAGCAAGAATTCTGCCTCCTACAGACCTGTTAGTTTTTCCTTAAGAAGTTCTACTACTCTGCACTCATTACCTGTATTATTTGCACCTGTTTTAACTCATTACCTGTATAAAAGACACCTGTCCACACACTCTCCAACCTCTCCATCATGGTCAAGGCTAAAAAGCTGTCTAAAGACTCCAAGGACAAAATTGAAGACCTGCACAAGGCTGCGATAGACTACAAGACAATGCACAAGCAGCTTGGTGAGAAGGCAACAACTGTTGGTACAATTATTAGAAAATGGAAGTAGCAGATGACTGTCAATCTTCCTCGGTGTGCGAGGAAACAGCATCCCAACTGTGAAGCATGGTGGGGGAAGCACCATACTTTGAGGGTGCTTTTCTGTAAAGGGGACATGACTACTGCAACGTATTGAAGGGAGGATGGATGGGGTCATGTATCGTGAAATTTTGGCTAACAACCTTCTTCCCTCAGCCTCTTTCCCTCAGTAAGAGCATTGAAGATGGGTCGTGGCTGGATCTTCCAGCATGACAATGAGCAGAAACATACAGCCAGTGCAACTAAGGAGTGGCTCCGTACGAAGCATTTCAAAGGTCCTGGAGTGGCCTAGCCAGTCTCGAGACCTGAACCCAGGAGGGAGCTGAAACTCAATGTTGCCCAGCAACAGCCCAGAAACGTAAAAGATTTGGAATAGATCTGTATGGAGGAGTTGGCCAAAATCCCTGCTGCAGTGTGTGCAAACTTGGTCTAGAACTACAGGAAACATCTGACCTCTGCAATTGCAAACAAAGATTTATGTACCAAACATTAAGTTTTGTTTTTCGATTGTATCAAATACTTGTTTTATGCAATAAAATGCAAATTAATTTCGTAAAAATCATACAATCTGATTTTCTGGATTCTTTTCAAGATTTTATCTCTCACAGTTGAAGTGTACCTACGATAAAAATTACAGACCTCTCCATTCTTTGTAAGTGGGAAAACTTCCAAAATCAGCAGTGTATCAAATAGCTATTTTCCCCAATGTACATGCATATTAACCTATATTCCATGGACAGTTCATTATTTGGATATGTAGGCAGTTGCTAGTAGTTGTCTGGGATATGCTGGCAAATGCAGTTTTCTGTTTTTGTGTGGATTTGTATGTGACATTCACACTTGTACGTGATGGTAGCATACATTAAAACATCTTACTAGTGCTGTGAGTCCAGAGTCAAAGCATAAAATAGCTGCTGCCCTCTAGTAATTGAGCTAAAGCAACAAAACAAACACTTCTGGATTCAGTGTGCTCATCTTCAGGAAATACATGTGAAGTGGAGAAGTGATAATTGTTAAAGTCTAATGCATATTTGAACAAAAAGGTTATCAGCAATGTGGGACATCGTCTGTGCTGTGTTGCAAAAACCCCAAGAAATTGCTCTAAGAGCAGTATTATAATGGTATTTTTTGTGCTTTGTGTACATTGAGTTCTGACGTTATATATAATGTGATGGAAAAGCTAAAACACTGGTACAATGGATGAAGTAGAAAGCACTTGATCCTGAATAGTGGCCCAGGTAGCTGTATGCTGCACTGGAGTATGTGGAGAATCGTGACCTAGCTGTGATTAGATCCAAAGCTCTTTCTTGTGAAATAAACTTCACTGCAGCTCAGTTGGTTTCTTCATTTAAAAGAACATTGTGGCTTGAAGGTAGGTACAGATTGAAAGGCTAGGATCAAACCCAATAAAATCTAAGAAATATTTCTGAATGAGGCTAGAAATTGGCTGCTGGCATCTTACTGAAAGTTTATTCACAGCAGATAAAATATTTTTAGTCTTGCTTAGCAGATGTGTTTTTGAATGGGTCTTTCTTCTGCTGGGGATATTAAATACCGTACAAGCTAATAAAAAAATTAAAGTTGTGAAAAAAACACCTACCTTTGGGAATTTTTCATAATCTGAATTTGGAAGATTTGCATGTAGAACATGTATCTAATGTACAGATACAATATGTGCTATGTTATTTAGAGTTATGGTATTCTATGTCCAAATCATAACCTATACATAAAAACATGGATAGAAATAAATGTCACAAGATGCTGGTGGTGAATACACTGGCCTCTTGTAGTAAAATGTCTGATCTTTCTATCTCTGCAGGAGAAAGGGATTTAGACCTAAAGCCCCCGTCACACATAGCGATCTCGTTTTGTGACGCCACAGCGTCATGCCTCGCTTGTTACCCGCGTGTCGCTGGTGCTGATCGCTGGTGAAGATGCCTGTTTAGTAGCTCACCAGCGATCATGTAGCGACACACCAGCGATCCTGACAAGGTGGTAAAGTTGTCGGGATCACTGGTGAGTCGCTATGTGTGACGGGGCCCTTAGTCAGGGACTGATTTATCATTGCAACCTGCAGCTGTACAAGGGCCCAATAGGTAAGGGGGGCGACTAGTAGCTGTAAAGCAAGTGGAAGTGTGCGCAGTGGGCGGTCATGTGATCAAAGGTATGTGATTTGCTTACTTCCGGCCACATTCTGACTAAATGTGTCCGGCCTCACTCAAAACAAGTAAATTTGGACATTTACATAGGGTACTTTGTCCCCTATAAATATAATACTGGTACTGAAGATTTTATTAATTTAGTTTTTTATAGAATATTTTACTAGATTTGTAAATGAGGGGGCTTTGGTGCACTCTTGGCGTGTTGTCGTGGGCAAATGCTCAGTGGATCATTCCACCCCTCAATTACTAGCCTCCACTCCAACAGCCTCACTGTCATAACATTTTCTTATAATAATAGTAATAGATGGTAATTTTTGCTAAAATTTAACATTTTATAAGTAAAATGAATATGATTATGGAATTCATAATTTGTTATCTCAGCAACTACGTACAAGTGACTAGACCGCAAGTTGACCACATCATATGCAAGATGGAAAATGTGTGCTGATGGCGGCCATTCTATTTCTTTTCTCATTCATTGATCTACTGTCATTCATCACCTATATCTATTGAATGGTTTTCGTCAACTCCTGAGCATGCACAACTTTTAAAATGACCACAAGATAAAGAACAAAACTAAATAATTTGATTTTCTTTCAGTCTTGACAACACAGACTTAGACTTCATTCATAAGTCCAAGTTTCACATACGTCTTCTCTTTGTTTCTTTTTTACGTGGATAAAATACATATCCTATAGATTTTTCACATCTGTTGCTTTTTCCTAAGACAAAAATGGATGACACATAAATGAAAAAAAAACCAAAACAAACAAACAAAAAAAACAGAAAAACAGGTCCAGCACACCAATAAAAATTAGTTTTTTTTTTATACAAGAAAAATAATTTCTCAGTGAATTTGGCTTTACCTGTATGATAAAGATAACAGTAGACAAAGTTTATTTTATTTTATTCTGGATTTGGCCACAATTTGACCTACAATAGACCACGACTAAGCTATCTCCTACTCACATGGAAAAAATACCAATTTTTCCTTTTTTAAACTTTTTTTTATTGTGCTCCTAAATAATAATACCATATAAATGTTAAATGACATTGCATATCATTCTCATACTGCTGCATACATGCAAAACCTGTGACATACCTGACATTTCAAAATTTGCCTGAAATGGCACAGTCCACATGAACCCTTGAGCCTTGCACACACAATAGATGATCCCGGCATCCGCAGATGAAAGAAGAGGGGCAGAAGATTGGTATTTGCTAGGGAAGCTGATATGTGCATGTGGTATCTGACCTGGGACCCGGCTCTACAGTCATAAGGGCCTTTTACATTTAGCGATGCACCAGCGATTCGACCAGCGATCCGACCCGGTCAGGATCGCTGGTGCATCGCTAAATGATCACTAGTGAGCTTTCACACAGGAAGATCTCACAGCGATGCAGCAGCGACGCAGCGGACGATACTCACCTTTCACACACAGCGATCCAGACGTCCTCCTGCCCGCCTCCACGCGTCGCACTTCTCACACAGCAGGAAGCCCAGCAGGAAGCGGACGACGAGAAATGGAGCCGCCCAATCTCGCGTGATCAGCGATGGACAGTGGGGGGAGCCAGTCGGTGGTAAGTATCACACATAGCGATATCGCTAGCAATATCGCTATAACGTCACAAAATCAGTGACGTTTTAGCGATACTGCTAGCGATATCGCTATGTTTAAAACCCCCTATAGTCCTTTATTAAAAACAGTAGATCCTCCAACAAAGAGAGAATCGGGCACATTATGCAAAAAACACTCTGATCAAACTCTCATCAGAGTTTGATCAGAGTGTGATCATTGTGTGATCCAATTCTCTTGGTTGAGGAGATGTGGGAAAAAATTCTCCATTCAGAAATCAAATTGCACTCAGATATCATCAGAGACGCCTGATGTTTTCCATTGACTTGCATGTTTGAGTGTGATCAGAATATTAGATCAAACATGGGCATGCTACATGCTGTATGCTGTTGTCCCTTGGACAGATAATGTCCGAGGAAAAGGTCATACATGTGCACAGCCCCATAGACTAACAATGGTCCGAGTGTGATCCAATGTTTTGACAAATCGCACTTGACCCAAAAATATGCTTGTCTACACCTGCCCTAACAGTGAGCCATAGGCTGTACTATTATGTATGAGAGAGTTTTCTGTGCCTCAAGACAGTTTCACATGTAAGTTTTTTTTTGGTTCTTGTGAAATCCATTATTTTTACGGATGGATCACAGACCTATTGCTATCAATGTGCCTTTTCTCATATCATTGTTTATTTGCATTAATGTTGTTTGCCAAAAAAAGTGAAGACATATTTCTACTTTGATCTATATTGAGAATTAAACTTGACAATGCAAGTCAAGGACCTTGTAAAAAAAATAAACAAAAAAATAAAACAAACAGCACACGGCTATCATTTGTGTTGTCTCCATATTTTACTATTTAATAAGTAGGAGACGCTATGATTTTATATTTTAATTTTTTTTTAATGTGAGAAAAGCATTTGCAACAAGGGTTGTAAAAACTGACTAGGACTAGGGATCAGCAGACCCGTGGATGTTCGGGTTTGTCTGATACCTGAACTTGAACTCAAAACCAAACCCCATGGAAGTCAATGGTGTCTCTCGCTCTGTCACTCTCTTCCTCTCCTAAAACGGACTTCCAGGAGTATTCGGCATCGGACACCTATGAACCCCGAACTTAACAGTTTGGTTTCACTGATCTCTAACCATGACCAAAAATAAGTCCAGGACACTCAAAAAATGTCTTTCACATATGAGAAAAAAAATGGATGTATGCTTTCTTGAACTTTTTGTGTGCTTTTTCTGGTGGATTCCAGGTGAAATACATGTACGCATACCCTAAGGCTGGAGTCACACTAGCGTATGGCATTGGATGTGATATGCTAATAACCACCGGCTCCTGCTCTACTGTGAGTGTGATCCGAGTGTCAGTGCCCAGTGCATGACAGGATCAGAGCACAGTTGCGGAGGAGACAGAGAAAGTAATTTGTCCATCTCCTCCATTGCCGGCTTCTGCGGGAATTGCACTGCAGTCAGGTGATATCGGAGTGCAGTAAGATGTTTCACTTGCACCCACAGAGTTGTATGGAGGCGAGTGAGCTGAGTCTTGGTGCCAATCACAGCATGTTGTGACTGTTCTCTCATGCCGAATTGGCAGGAGAATATAATCGCAGATCTGAGCTGCCCCATACAATAACACGTATGTGATGTTTTACGTTTTACTGCATAGCACTCTGCCGTGTTAGGCTACTTTCACACATCAGGTTTTCGGCGTCAGGCGCGATCCGGCGTCGTGCCGGAATGCCGGATCCGGCAAATGTTTTGTAAAACCTGATGTGCCGGATCCGGTTTTCTGCCGGATCCGTCTTGTTCTTGACAGACAAAACCGGATCCGTCTCATCCGGTTCATCCGTTTTTCTATCCGTTTTTCGACGGATTACGCCGGATCCGGTTTTTAAAATTGACCCTTGTGGCCTTCCGAACGGGATTGGCTACTGGAAAACTATATATAGCGTGTTCCTACAGCCCTTCTTTGACAGGTTTTAGAGGAGAAAGTGCAGGTTGGAGAGAAGAGCAAGTTACTGGCGAAGATGGATGTTGTCATTGGAAATATTACCACTAGAAGTTCTGTGACGGTTTCAGTAATGAGGGACAATTTTGCACTATACTTTATGTCACCTCAAGGCAGAGTACACTGGCAGGATGACAGAGTGTGAAAGATTTGTGCCCTAACCAAACTTGTGTACCTTCTGGACCAACAGTATATACCTTTGCCAACCAAAGTTGGCTATCTTGTCATGGTCTTACTATTTTTAGCTTTAGGCCACAGGTGTGTACCTGGTTGTGTTTTATGCAAAGTATTTCACCTTTTAACAAAAGTTGTGTACATTGTTAGGAAGTCACCAACAATAAACACAACTTTTCAGGTGAAATACTTTGCTTCAAACACAACCAGGAACACAACTGTGGCAAAAAGCTAAAATTTACCCACAGTTATATACCTGGTTTTGAATACCATTTTACCTTTTAAATACCCTGTATTTAACCTTTTTTTTAAACATATTTCGCCGCAGAAAGAAATGACAGACAACCAGTGTAAACAATAATTTAACTTTTATTTAAAATATTTTTTTTGTGTAAACTGTTTTTAAAGTTAAAAAAACTTTTTTAATAAAGGTTTGAAACCAACCAAATGGGCATTTTTATTACAAAAAAAACATTATAACTCGGTGTAGTGTGGGGTGGAAATACTGCTGGAGGGGCTGCGGGACACTTCGACAATGGGAGTGTGGAGAGAGGACTGGGATCGTGGTGGGGAAGGAACAGTTAGAGGTGATGGTGTGGAAAAAGCTACAGAATGGGTGGACATGTGGGAGGCAGAAGAGGTGGTGGGCGGTGGAGTGGAGGGTTGGGCAGGGACTGTAGGAGCAGATGATGTTGATGGAAAGTTGTATGGGGAAGGAGTATGGTACGGGGAAGGAGTTTGGTACGGGGCAGGTTGCTGGAAGTGGGGAGATGTCTGGTACTGGGGAGGTTGCTGGTACTGGGAAGGTTGCTGGTACTGGTGAGGTTGCTGGTATGTAATAGGAGGGAGAGGATGGAAAGTGGCTGGAGGGGGTGCAGATGTAATAGGAGGGGGAGGATGGAAAGTGGCTGGAGGGGGTGCAGATGTAATAGGAGGGGGAGGATGGAAAGTGGCTGGAGGGGGTGCAGGTGGAGGAACTACAGTGGTGGGAGGTGGAGGTTGGGAGGTAACCTGCTGTAGAGCACCGTGGCACGAATGCATTACATGCATCTGCTGGGTAGGAGATAGTGTTGCCATGCGCTCCACAACAGACCTGAAAAAGGTGTGGTTTGGCGAAGATCTTGCTTCTGAATGCATGGTTTGCAGAAGTGTCTTCACCTCCAGAATGCTGGAGTTGATCTGCTGAAAGCCTGCGGAGATTTGCTCTGACAAGACTTTTAGACAGTTCTGGAAAGATGCATTCAGATGCAAGAACTCTGGCGCATAACTCTTTTCCTGACCCCTCTGCCGCTGCCGCCCAGTACCCGCAGGTGTACTAGAGGTGGCAGGGGCAGAAGGGCGGGGTAAAGGGAAAGCGATCTCCTCACCAGCAGCTTCATGTAATGTAGGCGGCCACGATGCTCCTGTGCTGGTGGATGGGACAGATGGGTCGAATGTGTGGGAAGGCTGGGAAGGTGCAGATGTACCGGGGCGGTCGAAGTGTCCCTCGGTGCCGGTCTCCTCAGGGATCGCCTCAGAAGGGTCCAATCGTGCAGGCTCCCGAGTGCTGCTCACCGTGCTGTGGAATAAAGAGAAAAAAAAACAATTAAAATAGTGACATGGTATGGCCCTGGCTGAAAAAAAAAAGTTACATCTAACATTTTTTTTCACATGTGGTGTGTAATATTTACCTTCTAGTGACCATTGTTTCCCGGAGGAACGACAGGGCTTGTGCGTACTTGCACTTGCTCCTGCGTCCTCCAGATCCACTCGGGGCCCGCATCTCTTTATTGAACTCCTTCTTGAAACGATCCCTCACAGACCGCCACCGATTCACAATTCTGTTCCCTGAAACGAGAAAGGAGTGGTTAGTATACAACATCAGTGTTTCACAAACTCCAGTCCTCATGGTCCCCAGGGGTCATGTTTTCAGGATTTCCATAGTAAATAGAAATCCTGAACACATGATCCGTGGGGACCACGAGGACTGGAGTTCGGGAAACACTGGTTTACATCAAGCAACCGGTACTGTATATACTTACGCTCTTTAATCTGGGCCCGAACATCGAGGTCCTCCCAGCGGCCCACAAGGAGCGAACAGATTTCCTCCCAGAGTCGTCGGGTAACGATAAGGTCAGCGTGGTGGCGGTCAGCCATATTCCAGAGCGGCTCCCTTTCTCTGACGAGATCGATGAGGTGGTCCACATCGAGTCCTCCATCCTCACCGTCAGAGTCGGGAGCACGCTGTGAAGGCTGTTAAAGAAAAAGACAAAAATAACATAATTAGCCTCCACAAAAGAAATGAAATAAAAAGTGCAAAAAAACAAAGCAAAAATATTTATACTTACACGCTGGTGACCGCCGCGTTGCTGTCGCCGACGACCCTGGGAGGCACTGCGAGGACCTCTTGGCCGAGCACCAGATTGGGAAGACTAGAGAAGAAAACAAAAAATGTTATGTCTTTGGATGTAGGCATTTGTTTGCTGTGTGTGGTCTGCAGAACATTGTTTTCTATGTGTTGTGTGTAGTGTGATGTTGTGTTTCTGCGTTTGATGCAAAAAACTTACCAATTGTGAGCCCACTCCAGGTGTCTGTCCACCCCTTCCTTCTTCTTCTGGGAGCTCCTCTTCATCTTGTGAATCCTGTTTTGAAATAAAAGGCAATGAATAGACATATATTACAGAGATGATGGATTTTGGAAATAAAAACTTACCGTCAAATGCTGATGATGCGAGGGAGGGCTCCCAGAAGATGATGTGCTGTCTTCCTGGTGGCCACACTCCATGCCTGTGGGTGGTGTTCCAGCTGCTGCCATTGCTGCTGCTGCTGCTGCATCTATTGGGCGGCTGTTGAATAAAGAGAAACAAAGGGCCAATGAATATCTTGATATTCAATAGCCCTAGTTTGGAGGAATGGGGGATTTGATAATTACCGTCTCTCATCTGCTGCTGGCCTCCCCTCCTCAGCATGTTCCATTTGCTGCTCCATTTGGGGTGGTGGTGGTGCTGATGGTGCTGCAGTGGTCTCCTGCCTTCTCCTGCTGCGCTTGGTTGCTTTCTTGGGTGGCATGTTGGGTGTGGCTGTGGGTCCCACTGTCTTGCTTTTATATATGTCTTGTGGGCAGAGCTACTGAGCATGCTCAGACCAAAAAAACCGGATCCGGCCACCGGATCCGGCTTTCGCCGGATCAGGCGCATTGCGGCGCTCATAGGCTTTCATTGTGTGAAAAAGCCGGATGCGCCGGATCCGGCGTGTCCGGCTTTGTCGCCGGAGACAAAAAAACGTTACAGTAGCCGTTTTTTCCAGACGCCGGATCGCGACACATTGCCGGATCCGGCGAAAACCGGATGAAACGCATGGCCATCCGGCACGATCCGGCACAAATGCAAGTCAATGGGGGGGAAACCGGATCCGGCATTGCATTTCGCCGGATCCGGTTTCTGTCAAAAGCGCCGGATCGCGCCTGATGTGTGAAAGAGGCCTTATACAGTAGTGTGACTCCGGACTTACATAGTTATACTGACTCTCTGTCAGGAAAAATTTTTTGGAAGGTAGAAATTTTCCTTGAAAACAGTCTAAATCGGGGACATTCAAAATCAAACCACCTTTGTACATATGATATGGGTACTCTCTTCTTGCTTATAGAGGACAGTGGTATAATTCTCGAGCTCAAATTGCTAAAATGAAAAGAGAATACAAAATGTATCTGAGTTTTTAAAGTAGCAATTGCCCACTTGCTCCTTTAATTTTGCCGCTAATGTGATAGTGCTCCATAAAAGTCATACAGCCAAATATCAAGAAAGAAAGCCCATACTTATAACTAATATGCACGTGAAATGAACAGACCCGGGAACAGTCATATCGCTTTGTGTCAATCATATATAATATATGTAAGGAAAGTTTTAGTTTTTTTAATCCCTATGAAAAAAATGTTTTCATATCATAAAAGATTAATCATGAAATGGTTAGTTACTGTATGTGCAGGTCCAGCTTGCCTCTCGGCCAGAACTGCTTTCCATTCTAATGCTGTTACCACAGAACAAAATGCAGCTTAAAGCAAATTTAACAGAGGGTCACTGAATTTTATAAGGATCACCAGGGATGTTCTTTCGCCCACTGATGGCAATGCAAGGAGAATGCTCAATGGAGCATGGACACACTTTAGGTATTCTTTCTGCCTGTGCATTTCATATATTCATTCTGCACATCTATGAGTGGCTGTGAGAATTTCCCTTGTGATCCACATAAGAAAAAAAATGGTCTGCGAGCAGGGTCCGTTTAGAGCCCCATTTTGTTTTGTTTAATGGTCACTGAACAGAATATAATTTAAGTTTAGAAACAACATGGCTAGATGTGCCCTTAGAGAGGCGTAATGGCATGGGTAATCTTGCAGGATGTAGGTTTACAGAGCTGCCAACCATCTGCAAATTCCTGGACAGTAGAAATGTAGGGTTTTTTTTTTTCATTTGGTGACCAAGCAACTTAGATGGTAGTTGTAAAGCAACATAAAGTCACATCCAGAAATATTTGGACAGTGACAACATTTTTTAGGATTTGGCTTTCTGTACACCAGTACAATGGATTTAAAACAATTGTCATTAATAGGGGATTGAATTGAAGATTTTTTCCATTCTACATGACGGCACCACGAGAGGGGATCCGCCCGATGAGGACAGGAAACCTTCAATATAAAAGGGGAGGCTCCTCTCTCCGCATCAGTTGGTTTCCTGTCCTCGATGGGGAACCCTCAAGATGAAAACCTCTTGAAGATTCTGGAAGAAAGAAGAAAATAGGATGCCTTGGTCAGGTGATTACTGGCAGGCACCGGTCTGCTACACCCGTCGCCAGGTACCAGTAGTCGCCTCGGGGGCCATATATTCCTATGCCCCCCCTGAGCGAGTACATGGCCACGGCCCGCGAGGCAATTGCCCGGGTGAAGTTTGATGCCTCGGAGACCACATTGGGTGTACCCTCCCAGATGCCGACATACCCCATAGAAGTCCACGGAGGCCACTTTTGTGCTCCCTCCCTGTTGACGTGTGGTGACCATGCAGCCCGTGAGGCACATCGGTGCCCGGGCAGAGGTAAGACTCCTCGGAGGACCCTCTCGGAATCCCTCCCTGTTGAGCCCAGGACGCCGGTCACCATTTGGGCCATAAAGAAGAAGCAGTACCTGCAGGAATCAGTGGTAGCCAGCGGCGTAATCGCTCCCTCCAGGTTAAAAACCAGCACAGGTATAGAGGAGGTGGAGATGACCGGTCGTCTTGGTAGCCAGGGGTGGTGCAGCGTTATCGCCCCCTCCGAGCAGGTCGAGGTAGGGAGGGGGCGGCGGTGCCAGGTGTCATGGCAGCCGGGCATCAGAAGAACGCCGGGAGCGCATCGGGAGTGACGCGCCCGATAGTGGCAGGACAGAGACGCGCACCAGGAACTGGCCAGAAAGACTCCCTGAGTGTAGAAAGGGAGCGTGCACCCGGGGGAAAGGCTGGCGCGCTCCGGGGTATGCACGGGGAGGAGATTAGCACACATCAGTAGTGGTTACTGGGGGTGCAAACAATCGGATGTAGTGCGCATGTGGATAACACCCAGGAAGCGCAGGTGACTGGCAGGTGCAGGATCAACCAGGTGATCAGTTAATTAAAAAAAAAAAAAAAATGGGGTAATGCTGTCAGAAGTGCTGGCAGGGGTCACCAACCATTCTAGGTTGAATGTGACTGTTCTCATCTGAAAGCGGCAGCAGCTAACTTGTTAAGATTGAGAGCCTTTTTTGCCAGAGCGCTTACAGCCGCGCCAGGAGGTGCAGGAGTGGCGGTCTCGCCCAGATGAGAGGAGCCAGACGTGCCATAACTACAGTGGAAGCCGCTCGGACAGCAAACGGGAGGATCTTCATGGTGTTAACAAGGAGGGGTCCACAGTCCCGATGGGAGTCATGTGTACAGACCAGTCAGCCTCCAGATCCGGTACCCATCTTGTGAGGCGTCCGAGTGGTGAGTGAGCTTCGAGAAAGTCCAGTATGATAATGTCTGTTCTCTTTCTCGCTCTCTCTTGTCTCCTCTCTCCCCTCTTCTTACATACATTAGTGGGGTAGAGCATTGGAGGTCCCTAAAAAAGGGGTAAATTAAATGCTAGGAATAAGGAATATTCCTTATGTAAAAAAAAAAAAAGTCCCTTAGGAATAAGGGGTTGTGTCAGACCTGTACTGTTAGAACAGTAGAGAAAGAGACACCCGCTCTGCTGAGAGCTGGAGATCCCTGATTGTCAGAAGTATACAATCAGGAAGGGCTTTGCAGTCAAACATGGATAGCAAAGCAAGGAATAGGCCAGCCCCTCATTGGTCTCTCAGGAAGACCATAGGGATCGGAGGAGGACTCTGTTAAATCTCGCTACTGAGAAGGTAGCTCATATGAGAAAGATACGTTCCTAGTAGAGGATACAGTACGGACAAGCTTATTAAAGCAGTCTGACCTACCGTGGGGCTGGTAGATGCAAAAGCCATAGAACTTATGTTCGACAAGCCTGCTATGAGGAAAAATGTAAAGTCTTCCCTATTTTTGGCAATGACTCATTAAAAGGGAATGGGAAAAACCAGAGAGGAAGTCCCATAATCAATTCCCTGTAAAGGAGGTACCCTTTTGATGAAGAGGCATCCTCATCCTGGGAGGAGGCTTCGAAATTCATGTAACGATATCAAAGGTCGCCAGAAAGTCCTCCCTGCTCCTTAAAGGATTTAGGTTCCCTGAAAGAACCTCTGATAGAAAGACAGATAATTGTCTTAAACCAGCCTGGGAGACCTCAGCTGAAACACTTAGACCGGCCATCGCGGCCACTGGTGTGGTTAGATCCCTTAAGACATGGATCAATAACCTAGAAGATCAGCTAGACCAAAGAATCCCCAGGGAGACTATCCTAGAGGCAATACCAGCCATAAGAGCAGCGGCAGTATACCTAGCTGAAACTTCAGCAGGATTCAGCAAGGCTATACAGCAAATTAGGCCACCGGCCATTCTAGGCTGAGCGTGACTGCATACGTCAGGTGGCGTCCACAATGCAGCTTGAGGCTGGGCAGGGCTGGGACCGGAAGCGGAGACTAGCCCGCAAGCGTAAAGAACTTTAGCTAATATAGGACGCTGTGCAGGATGGCTTAAATGCTGGCTGGGGGACTCTGCCCTTTACCGTGTGAAGGAAATTTCCTATTTTGGTCAGACATTGGATGACGTATGAGGGAAAACCGACAACAAAAAAGAAAATTTTCCCAAAAGACAGCCATCTTCAGACCTCTTTCGGCGCTCCTTTCGGAAGGGCCGGAAATCCAGGAACTGGCAATATAAGGATCGAGACAGAAACAGCTCTGACAAACGATCCATAGGTAGAGAGGCTTCTATTTTAGCAAACCCTCCAAAGACACCAAGAAAAAAAAAAAAAAACTTCCAGTGAAGGCATTCTCAGGTGCACTTCCTCCCAGCTTGGGAGAGGTTCTAGTCTAACACCTGGATCCGGCAAATTGTGGGATCAGGTCTGGAGTTAAGGTTCCACCACTGGCTTCCAAGAGGACATATGCAATCCTCTCAAAGAAAGACAGTCTGGAAGGGGAAACAACCTCACTCCTAGACAAGCATGTCCTGGAAAAGATTTCGATAGAAGGCCAGATAACTTCCTGGAGGTCAATTATAATTCTGAAAAGACCTCAATAGGTATCTAATAATCCCAGTGGAGACGATAAGGAGCAGTAGAATTCCTCCTTCCTCGAATGTTATATAACAGTTCCGAGATCTCATGAACACTTATTACCAGATCCGGCAATAAGGCCATATACGTCTCAGTGACAGTCCCGATGGGTCTCAGTAGTGTCACTTCCAATACAGGGCCCTGCCCTGTGCAGTAGTGATAGCCCTCAAGTTTTCACAAGGCTAATCGCAGAAATCACAGCACACCTCAGAAGGAAAAATGCTCTGATGATACCCTATCGGGACAACTTCTTGATAATGGGGAAGAAATCTCCCTTACTGTCAAGATCAAGTCAGAATAGTGATGAAAACACTATAGATGTTAGGATGGCAGCTGGACCTCAAAAAAAAAAAAATCCAAACTGGAACCAGCAATGATCTAGAAATTTTTGAGGTTAACAATGAACTCAGTGGAGCAGGAGCATCACCTCCCAGAGGAAGACAAGGGAGATAAAAAAGCCAGAGATAGGTCTGTGGAGGACCATGTTGGTGTTGGGATCCCTCACCTCCTGCATACCAACAGTGAAATGGGCCCAGTTCCACAAAAAGGAACTGTAAAGGTGTGTGTTGCAGAACAACAGGGAACTGCAGGGAAGGTCAGAGCAAAAGCTCACCCTTCCGGACTCTGTACTCCAATCACTCAGGTGGTGGTTACAGATAGTCCTCTCCGAGGGGAGTACCCGGCACACACACACACTGCCTCCAAGGAGGTCACAACGGACACTAGTTCTTGGCAGTGAGGAGCCCACCTAGACACATTATGGCTCGAGGATCCCTGGGCCCAGGAGGACAAGAATCTATCCTCGAACGATTGAGAACTTCTAACAATCGAAAAAACGCCAGAGGAATTGTTACCACACTTAAAGTGGACACCACGTGAGAGTCCTATCAGGACAACTAAGC
Source organism: Dendrobates tinctorius (assembly GCF_039654945.1). Taxonomy (NCBI): domain Eukaryota; kingdom Metazoa; phylum Chordata; class Amphibia; order Anura; family Dendrobatidae; genus Dendrobates; species Dendrobates tinctorius. The sequence goes on from NW_027361878.1 coordinate 20,915,062, forward strand.
AGTGGTTGCATAGGTAAACCACCAGGGAGACACCCGTTCTCAGTCCTTGAGGCAGATAATCACCGGCCCTTTCAGGCTGAAGGTGACTGCTCTTGTCAAAGGGCCTCCGCTAAACAGCTTGAGGCGGATCATGACTCTGGCAGAAAACCAGTCCCTCTCATTATCAGCCCTGCATATCCGAGGTATAGACAACCTGAAGGCAGACTGTCTGAGCAGGAACCACTTGAGACATGGAAAATAGTACCAAAAAGAATCCGTTTTTCAACGGATAGGACACGTGGGAAAATCCCAGTATAGATCTCTCTGCCTCAAAAAAGCCAACAGGAAGGTTCAGAAATTCTGCTCCCTAAGTCCAGCGGACAGACCATCGTCAATAGACGCCTTCGGGATAGAGTGGACATCAGGTCTCTTGTATGCCTTCCCTCCAATATGCCTCATACCAGCGATTCTGAGGAAGATCAGGGAGGACAGAGCCAGAGTGATTTTGATAGCCCTTTTTTTGGCCGATAAGGCCATGGTTCTATTGGCTGAGAGTAATGTCAGTGACAGAGGTCTAGGACCCTCTAACACAGCGTCCCTCAGAGATCGGGGCTGCAGTTGACAGCCTGAAATTTAAAAGGTCACTACTAGAGGAAAAGGGATTCTCAGTAGCGTTAATATCCACCTTACTCAGTAGCTGAAGACCAGTGACTACAAAAAAATTTTTTGTAGGAGGATATGTGAAAATTCTTATCTACCTCAGACCCAATACGGGAAGTTAAAGTCCCGATAGTAGCAAAACTGGAATTTTCAGCAGAAAGGTTTAGGATTGGGGCTAGCTGTCAGTACCCTCAAAGTACACGTCTCAGCCCTGGCAGCCTTATTCAGCTGCGATCTGACAAACAATAGGTGGGTGGCCAGGTTTATCCAGGCGTGTACTAGAACTGACTCTGTCCATCCTCTACTCCTCCTCCTTAGGATATAAATTTAGTCCTGTCATATTTGACAGAGTCCGTTGGAACCATTTAAAAACACAACATTAGATAGGAATTCTAACATTAAACAGCCTTATTAAAGGCGCTTGAGTCGGCCAGTAGGTTGAGGAGTTACTCGCATTAACAACAAGACCCTCCCTACACTCGAGCCATAGATGATAGAGTTGTGTTAAAAATTAGATCCAGCATACCTTCTCAAGGTGATATCAAAATTCCTTAGGGCTCAGGAGATAACCTTACCATCTCTTTTGTCCTGACCCTAACGACCAGAAGGAGGAGAGGCTTCATGGCCTAGATATGAGGAGATGTCTCCTGCAGTATTTGGAGGTAAAGAGACCTTGGAGAAAACAGGGGGCATTATTTGTCTCATTCCAAGGGGCAAGGCGGGGCCTTAAAAGCCTCTAGACAAACTATAGCTAGATGAGTGAGAAAGGTCATTATGCCAGCAGATAACAGTACAGGCAGGGCTATTCCAGAAGGCCTAAAAGCCCTCTCCACGAGGCCGTGACGACTTCCTGGACGGAGAGAGCAGACGCTCCCATTTACCATTTCAGTAAAGCGGCCACTTGGTCCGCTCTGTCTACCTTTGTCAGACATTATAGGTTAGACTTATTTGCTACCACTGATATCATATTTGGGAGAAGAGTGTTACAAGCAGTGATCCCTCCCTAAGAGAATACAAATCTCTGTAACTCTCTCGTGGTGCCGTCATGTAGAATGGAAAAACACGGGTATTAGATACCTGGTAATGTGTTTTTTCATGAGACATGACGGCACCCTTATATTCCCTCCCTATTGATCACATCATTATTTGGGTGCATTATTAGCATAATACACTCCCTGGGGTGTCCAGAAATTTAGTAGTGTAAAGGATGTATTATTTATATGTACACTAACCTGCGGAGTTCCTCTCGTGCTCTGTAAAACAACTGGTGCGGAGAGAGGAGCCGCCCCTTTTATCTTGAAGGTTTCCTGTCCGCATTGGGCGGATCCCCTCTCGTGGTGCCGTCATGTCTCATGAAAAAACACATTACCAGGTATGTAATACCCGTGTTTCAGTCTTTTTAAAGAGGGTTTAACAAAAATATTTTTGTTATTTTCAAGTGATCCTCCACTTTCACGTAGTCCCTCCAACTAGACAGTAAGCTGTTTTTTGGTACATTATGACCTGTTATCCTCATTATTTCATGACAAATATTGAGATAAAAAGTCTGTAGTTGTTTCTAGTGCGAACCTAGCAATATTGATGGGTTGGACCAATAGTCTATGTATGGGGTGCTCCGCACCCGGTGGTTCCGATCCCTCCTCCGCCCGCCTGCCTGCCAGAGTTCCAGTCGTGCCCGTCTGTACTTGCCCGCACCTGTAATTAGTGTTCCATCCCCCAGTGGGATCAGCTGGAGTGGTACCTGGCAGCTACCTGCCACACAAGCCTGACCTCACCATTGCAGGCTCTAGTGAACACCAAGGTAGCTGCTTAGTCGCGCCCCTCCAGGGTATTCTGTTTTTTGGCACAGTGGGACCACAATCCTCGCTCGCGCCACCCAGTCAGGGCGTGAGCGTTACAGTGATCCCTGCTTCCAGTGACATGTCTGTCTTGATTTGTTCCAAAATGTATTTGTTTGTTCTTCTTGCCATTCATTGTATTGATAACATTCTTCTCCAGCACAAGAAAAAGCATAGACTATAGGTAAAGTGGCTGACTGTAGCATTTAATCATTAATAAAGAAAAACCCCTTCATGAGATCCAGTCAAGTCTAGAATGCTCTCAATGAGGTGGCCATATTGTTGCCAAACTTTACAATGAAGAGATGAATTCATAAATGGAAATCCATAGGATTTATCTTAAACTGCAGTCCGCTCAAGAATATAGAGAGACTTTGCTCGAAAACCTCTGAAGAAGCCACAGAGTTCTCTAACAAGACTCTAGGGCCAGATGAAACCAAGATTGACTTGTAGCAGAATGATGTAAAGAGAACAGTATGAAGAAGTAAAGGAAGGGCTCCTGATCCAAAACATACCACATTATCTGTCAAGCGTGGTGGAGGCAGTGTTATGACATGGGTAAATATTGCAACCAACAGAATTGGGTCATTAGTTTACCGATGATGTGACTGCGGATAGAAGTAGCAGGGAGATTTCTGAAGTGTATAGCGCTATATATTCTAAGTTTCAGGCAAATGCTGCAAGACTGATATGACGGTGCTTTACAGTACAGATAGATAATGACTAAAACCTCCAGAAAGCTTTTAAGGCAAAGTACCGTAATAGAATATTGTTCTAGGTCTTAGTCACCTGATCTCAACCCGACTGGGCACACTTTTTACTTACTGAATTCAATACAAGTAGAAAGACCAACAAAGAAGCAGAAAATGAGGATTAATGCAGTAATGGCATGGGAAATCATCTCAAGGGACACATCTTAGTATTTTTTAATGTTCATGGCTTTTAGACTCCAGACAGTCATTAACAGCAAAATATTTGCAACCACATAATAAAAAATCATCCTATTTATAATTGTTACTTTGTTCCATTGACTATTAAAGAGGTGGTCCACTACACTATATAATGTCACCATCGATTTACACCTTTTGAATAAGTATTTTTGGAAATACCTTCTGCTGCCATATGTGCTTGTGAGCAGTACTATTGCTGACCGCTCAATCTGCATCACGTGACCCCTGCTGCAGCTGCCGCTGACATCCACTGATGTTACGTCAACTTCCGAATTTCCTGGATTCAACCCGGCATGACCCAGTCACACGCAACCCCCCGATTGACAGTCACAGGTAAATCCACCAAATGCCTTCTCCAATAATAACTAATAATAACCTCCACCCATGCAGCATAAACTAGCCCTGACAATGAGTGCTATCCAGGACCCAGTTTATATAGGAGATGGGAGTGTCTAATAGTGCACAGCTGAGAGCCATAATGCTCCAGGATCTCTCATCTGAGCAGATTAACCCCTGCACTGCTAAAAGAAATTTACACTGTTTAATATGGAGGTGAAGTGCTCCTAATCAGTGCAGAAGTAGGAGAAATCAGACGCTGCAGTCTTCGGGCTCCTCTCAACCACCGTAAACCCATGACAACTGCTGCTCTCTCTTGGAGTCCCAATGCTGGCATTGCTGGATAAGCATTGTAAGTGGGTACAGGCTGTTTCATTTTACATCAGGGAGTATAGCCATTGAGAAGGGATTGTCTGAGCAGTAGACAACCTCTTTATTGCAATACTAGATGGTGGCCCGATTCTAACGCATTGGGTATTCTAGAATATGTATGTAGCTTATTTAAAGGGAATCTGTCACCCCATTTTTGCCCCATAAGCTGTGGCCACCGCCATCAGGGGCTTATCTACAGCATTCTGTAATGCTGTAGATAAGCCCCGGATGAAACCTGAAAAATAAGAAAAACACGTTAGATTATACTCACCGGGGGGGGGGGGCGGGGGCAGGTGCAGTCGGTGTCGTGTCGCGGTCCGGTCCGGCGCCTCCCATCTTCATGCAATGATGTCCTCCTCCTTGCTTCTCCCTTGGCTCCTGTGCACGCGTACTTTATCTGCCCTGTTGATGGCAGAGCAGAGTACTGCAGTGCACAGGCGCCGGGAAAGGTCAGAGAGGTCCGGCGCCTGCGCACTGCAGTACTCTGCTCTGTCCTCAACAGGGCCAATAAAGTACACGTGCACAGGAGCCGAGGGAGAAGCAAGGAGGAGGACTTCATCGTATGAAGATGGGAGGCGCCGGATGGGACGACGACACCCATCGGACCGGACCGAACGCCGGGGTGAGTATAATCTAACTCTTTTTTCTTATCTTTCAGGTTTCATCAGGGGCTTATCTACAGCATTACAGAATGCTGTAGATAAGCCCCTGATGGCGGTGGCTCGAATTCCACGCCATTTCGCGGCCGGACTGCGCCTGTCACTGATTGGTCGCGCCTGTCCGGCCATGACCAATCAGAGACGCGGGATTTCTGTTACAAACAGACAGAATTAGACGATTATATAGTAGATTTTTGCAAAATGCTTCTAGCTTAATGTAGATTTTAAGTTAAGAGGCGTTTTACAAAAATATTGCATTGAGTTCATCCAGTGCTCGGACAACCACTTCTCAATCACTTTATTCCTCTATGTAAAATAAAAACAGCCAGTCCTCCCCTCCAGTGCCAATCCAGTGATGTCGGCACCGGGTTTCCAAGAGAAAGCATCAGCAGTTCTGACTTCCTCTGGTGCTGTTCCAACATCGCTGGGATGGTGCTGAAATAGGATGTGAGGACAGGCTGTTTTTATTTTACATGGGGAGAATATAGCAATGGAGAAGAGGTTGTCCTAGCAGTGGACAATCCCTTTAATGCAATATTTTTGTAAAACGTCTTTTAGCTTAAAATGTACACTATCTACACAATTATATCTTAATGGCATTTTTTTCAACTCCATAACACTGATGTATGTGTCTAAATGATCAGTGCAAATACTTCTGGACCCGAATTGTAAACTGTAATGTTGCACCTGTATACAGTAATATGCATATAATTTCTTTAGGTACAGTTGAAGGCACTTTTTAAGGATAGCCCAGAAGCCTAACTGTTATGATTGAGTCACCGTAGGAGGCAAAAACAGAAATGCTAGCTAAGTCCTGAAAACCAGAGAAGTTGGCAACTATCAGATTGCAGACCCCTGAACCTATCAACACAACTAGCAGTAGCCGTGGGGGGTTCCTACGATGACCTAGACCCCTCAATCACAGCCGGAGAGATACATAGGCCTGAAGAAGGAAAGGGGAAATCTAACTGCCCCAGAACAGACCCCAAAGCAATAGGCAGCCCCCCACATATAATGACGGTGAAGTAGATGAAAACACTTACACAGACAGAAAGACAGGCTGAGCAAAGACGGGGCCCAAAACTACCTAGATAGGAACGGATAGGAAGGCTGCTGTCTGCAATCTGCCAAAACCCTATCAGAGACAAAAGCCAACAAGCTGATATAAAAATGGCCCTGAAGCAACTAAGCTTCAAAAACTAAATCAGCACTCAGGTACTTTCAGAAGACAGAGCTCACGGAACACTGCACACTCCAGCAGGGAGTGGCAGAATCCAAAAAGCAAGAAAAACAAAAACAAATCTTAGATGCAAAAAGGCAAAACAGAAAACTTAGCTTTAGGAGAGCAGGAATCAGACTGGAGTCCAAGAGTCCACAGAGAAATCACCCGCAGGGCACAAAGGGCGTAGGCTGCCTTAAATCCAGTCAGTGACTCCACTCAGCCAATTGTCTTCATTAGTCCCAGGTGCCTGATAATCAGGCTCACTACCTTCCTTCACTAGAATAGGGAGTTCACCAGGCCTCAGTGACGGAGGGGAAAATGAACTCACAACAGTACCCCCCCCTTGAGGAGGGGTCACCGAACCCTCAACAACGCTACCAGGGCGATCAGGGTGAGCCCGATGAAAGGCACGCACCAATCTTTTGGCATGAATATCAGAGGCAGAGACCCAGGAATTATCCTCCTGACCATAACCCTTCCACTTAACCAAATACTGGAGTCTCCGTCTAGCCAGACGGGAATCCAGAATTTTCTCTATCTCATATTCCAAGTTACCTTCAACCAATACAGGGTCCGGAGGTGCCACCTCAGGCACAACTGGCTCAACAAACCTCTTCAACAAGGACTTATGGAATACATTATGGATCTTAAATGTGACAGGAAGAGCCAAACGAAAAGAGACCGGATTAATAATCTCCAAAATCTTGTAAGGTCCAATAAATCTAGGCTTAAACTTAGGAGAAGCCACCTTCATAGCAATATTTTTTGATGATAACCACACCATATCACCACTCTTAAACTGGGGACCAATGGTCCTATGTCGATTGGAAAACCGCTGGGCCTTTTCCTGGGAGAGAGATAACTTATCCACCACTTGGTCCCAGATCTGGTGCATTCTCTCCACCACAGTGTCAACACCTGGGCAGGCAGAAGGCTCCACCTGCCCTGAAGAAAATCGAGGGTGAAAACCAAAGTTACAAAAAAAAGGTGACATCAAAGTGGCAGAACTAGCTCTATTATTTAAAGCAAATTCGGCCAAGGGCAAAAATGAAACCCAATCATCCTGATCAGCGGAAATAAAACATCTCAAATACGACTCCAAGGTCTGGTTTGTTCTCTCTGTCTGCCCATTGGTCTGAGGGTGAAAAGCAGAGGAGAAGGACAACTGAATTCCCAACTTGGAACAGAACGTCCTCCAAAATTTAGACACAAATTGAACTCCTCTGTCAGATACAATGTTCTCAGGAATCCCGTGCAAGCGAACCACCTGTTGCAAAAACAGGGGCACCAACTCAGAGGAAGATGGCAACTTAGGGAGTGGTACAAGATGAACCATCTTAGAGAACCTATCACAAATCACCCAATTAACAGTCATTCTTTGAGAGACCGGCATATCAGAGATGAAATCCATTGAAATATGGGTCCATGGCCTCCTGGGGACCGGCAAAGGCATCAACAACCCACTAGAGCGAGAACAAGATTTAGACCGGGAGCAAGTCCCACAGGACTGCACAAAATTCCTGACATCATGAGACAAGGTGGGCCACCAAAAAGAGCGACTCACCAGATCTCTAGTACCAAAAATACCTGGATGACCAGCCAATGCAGAGCAATGAACTTCAGACATCACTCTCTTCTTCCACTGGTCAGGAACATACAACTTTCCACTGGGGCAACGCTCAGTTTTGTCCTCCTGGAACTCTTGCAGAGCAAGTCTCAAATCGGGCGAGATGGCAGAAAGAACTACCCCTTCGCCTAAGATGGTGGCAGGCTTGGTCACCACAGGAGAATCAGCAAAGAAACTCCTAGAGAGGGCGTCTGCCTTGACATTCTTAGTTCCAGGAAGGAAAGAGACCACAATATCAAAACGTGTAAAAAACAAGGCCCACCTAGCCTGTCTAGGGTTCAAGCGTTTAGCCGACTCTAGGTAAATCAAATTTTTGTGGTCAGTGAGGACCACAACTTGATGTTTGGCTCCCTCCAACCAATGTCTCCACTCCTCAAATGCCCATTTCATGGCCAACAGTTCCCGATTCCCCACATCATAGTTACGTTCAGATGAAGAGAACTTACGGGAAAAGAAAGCACAGGGATTCATTTTAGATGTTACCGGATCCTTTTGGGACAACACCGCTCCTGCACCAATCTCAGAAGCATCCACCTCTACCTGGAACGGGAGTGAGACATCAGGTTGCCGCAGAACCGGGGCGGAGGTAAATCTAAGCTTCAGCTCCTGAAAGGAAGCAACCGCCTCCGGAGACCAATTCAACACATCCGCACCCTTCCTGGTCAGGTCAGTCAATGGTTTGGCAATACTAGAAAATTTTGCTATAAATTTCCGATAAAAATTAGCAAAACCCAAAAACTTCTGGAGGGCCTTCAAAGAAGTGGGCTGAACCCAATCATAAATGGCCTGTACCTTGGCCGGGTCCATTTCAATAGTTGACGGAGACAAAATAAATCCCAAAAAAGAAATTCTCTGTACTCCAAAAAGGCATTTTGATCCTTTGACATACAGAGAATTCTCTCTCAAGATCCGGAACACAGTCCGAATATGTTCCACATGAGAATCCCAATCCTTGGAGAAGATCAAAATATCATCCAGATAGATAATCAAAAATTTATCGACAAAATCTCGGAAAATATCGTTCATGAAGCACTGGAAGACAGAAGGGGCATTAGTGAGCCCAAAAGGCATCACCAGGTACTCAAAATGTCCCTCCGGAGTATTAAACGCCATCTTCCATTCATCCCCCTGCTTAATTTTAGAATTTTGGATAACTAGAGGCGGAAGACCTGTGAAGACTCAGACGTCAAGGTTAGATTTCAGAAAGGCAGATTTTAAGGGATTCAGAAAGAGAATTGGAGGGATCCAATGGCTGGATATCCTCAACGACAAAAATGTCCAGGAAGGATGGGAAATCTTGAAAAATGAAATTCTCAAAGCACAGTTGTTAACAATTCCGAAAAGAGGGAAGAATAGGAAGCATTTAAGGAAACCAGGATGGATGAACACAGAACTTAAGCACATGCTAAAAAGGAAGAAAAAAATGTTTATAAAATGGAAAGAGGGAGGCATATCTAAAGAAGAATATAATGCTGTCTGCAGAACCTGCAGGGCACAAATCAGATTATCTAAAGCTGAAAATGAATTGAGGCTTGCAAGAGATGTCAAAAGCAATAATAAAGGATTTTGGGGATATGTCAAAAGTAAAAGTCAAAGATGCTATAGGATTTTTACAGGATGAAAATGATGAAATGGTAAGACAGGATGTTGAGATGGCTGAACTTTTAAATTCCTATTTTGCATCTGTTTTCTCTCAGAAAGGAAATGTAACATCAACTGTTATTCACTGTCCTATTAAGGGAATAGAAGAATCCAGGATATCTTTAAACAGAAAGTTAGTGAGGAAACACTTAGCTAACCTAAATGAATTCAAGTCTCCAGGTCCAGATGAATTACACCCCAGAGTACTGAAGGAGATAGCAGAAGAAATTTTTGAACCTCTCTCCATAATCTTTGAAAATTCTTGGAGAACAGGAGAAGTGCCAGAAGACTGGAGAAGAGCAAATGTTGTTCCTATCTTCAAAAAGGGGAAGAAGGTGGACCCAGGCAACTATAGGCCGGTGAGTCTGACTTCTATACCAGGAAAGATCTTTGAACAAATTATTAAACAACATGTATGTCAATACCTGGATAAGAATGAAGTGATTAAACAGAGTCAGCATGGGTTTGTAACTAATAAGTCATGTCAGACTAACTTAATTTCCTTCTATGACGGTATCACTGATTGGGTGGATCAAGGAAATGCTGTAGATATAGTATATCTTGACTTCAGCAAAGCATTTGACAAAGTCTCTCATACAATCCTTATTGAAAAAATGACTAAGTATGGAATCGACAAGGCAACTGTTAGGTGGATTCATAACTGGCTTAGTGATCGGACCCAAAGAGTGGTCGTAAATGGCTGCACATCCAGTTGGAAGAATGGATGGCCCTGTATTGTTCAACATCTTTATCAACGATTTAGATGAAGGAATTGAGGGTAAACTGATTAAATTTGCTGATGGCACAAAGCTAGGAGGGATAGCTAATACTAGAGAAGAGAGAGAGAGGATTCAAAAAGATTTAAATAAACTGGAGAAGTGGGCAGCAACTAACAGAATGGTTTTTAACAGGGAGAAATGCAAAGTACTACATCTGGGCAATAAAAATGAAAAAAAGCATATATAGAATGGGAGGAATAGGGCTAAGTGACAGCACATGTGAAAAAGACTTGGGTATACTAATAGATCACAGACTGAATATGAGTCAACAGTGTGATGCAGCAGCAAAAAAGGCAAATGCAATTCTAGGATGTATTAACAGAAGCATACAGTCTAGATCATGTGAAGTCATTATTTCCCTCTACTCCTCTTTGGTCAGACCTCATCTGGAATATTGTGTCCAGTTTTGGGCACCACATTTTAAAAAAGACATCAACAAACTGGAGCAAGTTCAGAAAAGAGCGACCAGAATGGTGACCGGTCTGCAAACCCTGTCTTATGAGGAAAGGTTGCAGGATTTGGGAATGTTTAGTTTGCAAAAGAGAAGACTGAGAGGAGACTTAATAGCTGTCTACAAATATCTAAAGGGCTGTCACATTGTAGAAGGATCAACTTTATTCTCATTTGCACAAGGAAAGACTAGAAGCAATGGGATGAAACTGAATGGGAGGAGACACAGATTAGATATTAGAAAAAACTTTTTGACAGTTAGAGTGATCAATGAGTGGAACAGGCTCCCACGAGAAGTGGTGAGTTCTCCTTCAATGGAAGTCTTCAAACAGAGGCTGGACAGACATCTGACTGGGATGATTTAGCGAATCCTGCTTTGAGCAGGGGGTTGGACCAGATGGCCCAGGAGGTCCCTTCCAACTCTACGATTCTATGATTCTATGATTCTAATGCGGATAAGATTATACGCCCCCCTGAGGTCAAGCTTGGTAAACCAGCAAGCACCTCTGACTCTAGAGAATAGATCCGAAATCAGGGGTAACGGATACTGATATTTAATAGTAATTTTATTGAGGGCACGATAATCAATACAAGGCCTTAAAGAACCATCCTTCTTGGCCACAAAAAAAAAACCGGCACCTAAGGGTGAAGAGGATGGTCTAATATGACCCTTCTCCAACGCCTCCTTAATATAGGACCGCATAGCCTCGTGCTCGGGTACAGATAAATTGAAGAGCCGACCCTTAGGAAATTTACACCCCGGGTTTAGTTCAATTGCACAGTCATAACTCCTATGAGGAGGCAAGGACGCAGACTCATTCTCACTAAATACATCACAGTAGTCCGCCAAATAGTCAGGAACCTCATGCGACTGAGGAGAGGTGGAAAAAACCGGAGCCTCACTAAAGGTACACCGGCAACCCCAACTCACCACAGACACAGACTTCCAATCCAAAACTGGATTATGAATCTGCAACGAGGGAAACCACAAAACAACGGCATCATGCAGACCATGCAACACCAAAAATCTGCAATTTTCTTGGTGGTCTGGGGCGACCCGCATGACCAACTGGGTCCAAAACTGAGGTTTGTTTTTAGCCAGAGTTGTAGCATCAATCCCCCTCAAAGGGATAGGCATCTGCAGAGGTGTCAATGGAAATCCACAATGTTTAGCAAAATCCAAGTCCATTAGGTTTAGCGCTGCTCCCGAATCCACAAAAGCCTTGGCGGAAAATGTGGACAGGGAACAGATCAGAGTAATCGCCAAAAGAAACTTAGGCTGAACCCCACCAACAGAAAACGTGTGTGCAAAGCGTTTCTCACGTTTAGGACAAACAGAAATAACATGTGAGGCATCTCCACAGAAAAAACACAGCTTATTACGCCTTCTGAATTCCTGACGTTGCGCCTTAGACAAAACTCTATCACATTGCATAGGTTCAGACGTCTGTTCAACCGGTGGCAACACCTCTCGTGTGATCCTGCGTTCACGTAAACGCCGATCAACCTGAATGGCTAAAGACATAGAATCGTCCAGACCAGAGGGAACAGGAAATCCCACCATAGTATCTTTTACGGCTTCTGACAAACCCTTCCGAAAGAGAGCAGCCAAGGCACTATCATTCCAGGTAGTAAGGACCGCCCACTTTTGGAACTTTTGACAGTACAACTCTGCAGATTCTCGACCCTGGTTCAATGCTAACAGGGTCTTTTCAGCCTGATCAATAGCATTAGGTTCGTCGTACAGCAACCCCAAGGCTTGAAAAAATGCGTTCACATTAGTCAGAATAGGGTCATCTGGTTTCAAAGAAAACGCCCAATCCTGGGGATCGCCGCGCAGCAAAGAGATGACAATTTTAACCTGCTGCGCGGGGCTCCCTGACGAGTTAGGCTTCAAAGCAAAAAACAATCCACAATTATTTTTGAAACTCAAAAATTTAGATCGATCCCCAAAAAATACATCAGGTGTGGGGATCTTTGGTTCAACAGCATGTGAACGAGCAAGATAGGCGGAAATTCCTCGCACTTCAGCAGCGAGCTGCTCCACACGATCAGACACTTGCTTTATCTCCATTGAGAGAAAAAAAAAATTCCCCCTATGGCCTCAGAGATATAGAGGAAAGAATAAACACACACCTTTTTTTTTTTTTTTTTTTTTAAACACAATTATTTCCTACTATTGAGTACCCCAGGATCTGCGGTTTGGCGGGTGATTCTGTTATGATTGAGTCACCGTAGGAGGCAAAAACAGAAATGCTAGCTAAGTCCTGAAAACCAGAGAAGTTGGCAACTATCAGATTGCAGACCCCTGAACCTATCAACACAACTAGCAGTAGCCGTGGGGGGTTCCTACGATGACCTAGACCCCTCGATCACAGCCGGAGAGATACATAGGCCTAAAGAAGGAAAGGGGAAATCTAACTGCCCCAGAGCAGACCCCAAAGCAATAGGCAGCCCCCCACATATAATGACGGTGAAGCAAGATGAAAACACTTACACAGACAGAAAGACAGGCTGAGCAAAGACGGGGCCCAAAACTACCTAGATAGGAACGGATAGGAATGCTGCTGTCTGCAATCTGCCAAAACCCTATCAGAGACAAAAGCCAACAAGCTGATATAAAAATGGCCCTGAAGCAACTAAGCTTCAAAAACTAAATCAGCACTCAGGTACTTTCAGAAGACAGAGCTCACGGAACACTGCACACTCCAGCAGGGAGTGGCAGAATCCAAAAAGCAAGAAAAACAAAAACAAATCTTAGATGCAAAAAGGCAAAACAGAAAACTTAGCTTTAGGAGAGCAGGAATCAGACTGGAGTCCAAGAGTCCACAGAGAAATCACCCGCAGGGCAGAAAGGGCGTAGGCTGCCTTAAATCCAGTCAGTGACTCCACTCAGCCAATCGTCTTCATTAGTCCCAGGTGTCTGATAATCAGGCTCACTACCTTCCTTCACTAGAATAGGGAGTTCACCAGGCCTCAGTGACGGAGGGGAAAATGAACTCACAACACCTAACTGATCAATATAAACAATTGTGTATTCAGGGGTTAGCCATCAATGTTAGTGCGGGAACTTGGATGTCAATCACAGCCTCCATCCCGCAGGTTATCGCTGTGCCTGTGTGATCAATAGAACATGGAGTGGAAATCTATAACAATGCACATTCAGATTTTTTGTAAAGCTAGGTAACATGCCTTATGGCTCTGATACTAAGATTACTGTCCTTGGAGATCCATAGCATATCAGAAAAAAACAATAGCATAGTAATAGGGTTGTACAGTTTATTATTTTTACAAATCTGCAGGAAACATCCACTTAATCCAGTCTATGTCAAACACCCCCTCAAAAAAAAGAATTTGTACTATGATCTACATCTGTCCCTTTAGGCCACGTTCACACATTTAATATTTGGTCAGTATTTTGCATCAGTATTTGTAAGCAAAAATCAGGAAAGGGTGAAAAATGAATTGGTGCGCGTGTTTCCTTTAGGCCGGGATCACACATGCGAGGAATACGGCCGAGTCTGGCATGTTAATACCTGGCACTAGGGAGCAGACCGTGCAGCTCCATGTTTTGCTATGCGGCCGCATGCTCCGCTCCCAAGTGCCGGCGGCAGTGCCGGGTATTAACATGTGAGACTTGACCGTATTCCTCACATCTGTGATCCCGGCCTTATACTTTTTTCCTCTGATTTGTAACCCAAAATCTGGAGTAGAATGCATACTGATTTAAAGTACTGACCAAATACTGACTTTAACAGAGAATTTACTACACACCATACATCAAGACATGGACAATGGATCAGCCATCAACTTCAATCTGAGGTGTTGCTCATTAATACAAAGATAGCAAAGCTCCGGAAGGAGCGGCACCCACAGAGTTTTTTGAAAAATGGCTACTAAACATCATTGGCTCTGACAAGTTGTCCCGCATGTATGCAATTGAAAGAGCCCATCATGTTCCTACACATCCCCTCCCCGCTGGATGCCCTCCCAGACAAATGCTCGGTTAAGGTCCTGCACTACCGTGACAGAGAAGCAATTCTTAGACATGCCAGAGAGCATCCGGATCTCAAGATAAACAGCTCCAGGATCTCTATATTTCCTGACTTTTCCATAGAAGTACAGAAACAAAGGGCCAAATTTGTGAATATCAAGAGGAGGCTGAGGGAGCTGGGTGTCACCTATTCGATGTTGTACCCGGTCAAATTGAGAGTGGTCGCAGAGGGGACAGTACAGTTTTTTCAGAGGATAAGGAGGCACTCAGATGGCTGGACAGCAACGAGCAACACCTGCGCCAGGCAAAATCAATGGGCTCAGCGGGTTGACGGGGACGCTCTCCTTTCCTACTGCTGTATTTTTCGAAGTGATCCGATGGCTCTTTTTTCCTCTTTCGTATTGATACTTTTATTCTCAAGTTTTTGGGGTTCACATTTATGAATCTCTGTTGGTCGTGAGTCCTTTTTGGAAGAATTGGAAACTGTGGTGACTTACTTGGCTGCAATCTACAGGTCATGTGGAAGTCCCAATAGATTGGGATAAGTGGCGGGACTGTTGGACGGGGTTAGCAGACTGTTTTGGATAAAGTGCGCTCTCTCCATGTTAGGAGGAGATGGAAAGATGGGATTGGGATTTGCAAGGGGAAGTTATTTGTTGTTTGAGGGGAGGGGGGGCGGGGTGGGAGGGGAGAAAACATTTATATAATGTATGTCACTCTGATCACTGTTGTTATGGCTTCAGCTGTACTTGGATGAAAGAATGTGGGGCAATATGTACTGAGGAGGGAAAATGTCGGGAAGAATAAGAGTGGTGAGTTGGAATGTCAGGGGGTTGGCGTCTGGTGTGAAACGACAAGCTGTGTTTAAGTTTTTGTGTGATGCCAAGCCGTCAGTGATCTGCTTTCAGGAAACTCATATGGCTAAAGAGAGAACACATTTTCTTGCTAAGAGATGGGTACAGGCGGGATATCATGCCACATATTCAACATATTCTAGGGGGGTCAGTATTCTCATTTGTGCTGGGGTACCTTTTGAGTGTCACAAAATGATTATTGACCAGACGGGTAGATTTGTATGCCTACTTTGTAAAACTGTATGGATCCTTGATGTGACTGGTCTCAATACATATTCCACCACCATATTGTGGCAGACTGCTCTACAGAGTTCTAGAGATAATGGATGAAACCCCGGGGGTACCATTTCTGATTATGGGCGATTTTAACAACATTCCAGACACACATTGGGACAGGGGCAGACGGGAGCCGTTGAGACCAGGAAGTAATTGTACACCATTTGGAGCAGTCCTGAAGGAAACTGCTCTGCATGATTTATGGAGGATTTCACATCCTGGTGTGTATAAGTATTCCTGTTTCTTGCCCTCCTTTGCATCCCTGTCGAGGATTGACCTGGCATTGGGTAATACTCAGATGCTGGGCCTTGTTGGGGAAGTAACATACATGGCTAGAACGATATCGGATCATTCCCCCATGAGTGTGAAAATTGAGGGAGTGGGATCTGTACCTGCTAGAGGGTGCATGTGGAGGCTGAACCCATTCTGGTTACGACTTATTGACTTGGATGGACATATAGGGGGCGATATTAAAGAGTACTTTAGAATTAATGCTGGGACAGCGTCGGTTTTGATGGTTTGGGAAGCTATTAAGGCTTATTTTAGAGGGCTCTGCATTAAGGAGATATCCCGGGTAAAAGCAGAAACTGGCAGGAAGGATCAGATGTTGGTTAGAGAATTGGAGGAAGCAGAGGAGGCACTAATCAATGATCAGTCCCCGGAGGCACAGGGAAGGTTGAAAGAAGCGCAGACTAGAGTGTGTCAGATGGCAGTGAAAGCGGCAGAACGCAAGAGAATGTTTCAGAACATTAAATATTTTGAGGAGGGGGACAGGGCGGGCCATCTCCATGCTAGGATAGTGGCAGCACAGAGGGATTCCACATATATAGCTGCTCTGAGGGGAAGGGATGGGCGTGAACATACTGGTAGCAGAGCAGTTTTGGAGGTGATGACTGAGTATTATTCGGATCTTTACAAATCACAGGTGTGGCCAACGGAGGAGGAAATGGATGGTTATTTGGCGGAAATACAGCTCCTAACACTGAAATAGCACAAGAAGATGACTTAAAAATCCTCCAATAATACAAGAAAACAGCAAAAAAGCAAAGCGGTTTACCCATCCAGGCCTCCAGACAAATGGACTATCAGGATGCAGTGAGTGGACCCATATAATTAAGATGGCAAGACAGGTGCAAGAATACCGATGAAACAACCGCTCACAGCCTACCAATACATGGAGGGGGCGGCTGCCTGGTATATTAATGCACAATAAAAACTTGCATGCAGCATTGTTGACACTATGGCAATGCACAGCATCCAGGTTACCAGCCTAGTAGTGATACCCTTCTATTAGATCAGGCGGGCTGCCCAGCGCTATCAAAATGCATGCCATGCGAATAGACACCGCAGTTTACAAGACCAAATGGGCCCAACTGCACCCTGAATAAAAACTGCAAAAAAAACACATAGAAATTGTGAGGTATTAGCTGATATTTTGGCCAAAATACCTGAGCCCGTAACCTGCGCCAAAGGTCCCCACGTTTACGGGTCCCTAACATTAAATCCTAACACTGAAATAGCACAAGAAGAGGACTTAAAAATCCTCCAATAATACAAGAAAACAGCAAAAAAGCAAAGAGGTTTACCCGTCCAGGCCTCCAGAGAAATGCACTATCAGGATGCAGTGGACCCATATTTTATGTGTTTTTTTGCACTTTTTATTCAGGGTGCAGTTGGGCCCATTTGGTCTTGTAAACTGCGGTGTCTGTTCACGTGGCATGCATTTTGATAGCGCTGGGCAGCCCGCCTGATCTAATAGAAGGTGTCACTACTAGGCTGGTAACATGGATGCTGTGCATTGTCATAGTGTGAACAGCGCCGCATACAAGTTTTTATTGTGCATTAATATACCAGGCAACCGCCCCTCCATGTATTGGTAGGCTGTGAGTGGTTGTTTCATCGGTATTCTTGCACCTGTGTTGCCATCTTAATTATATGGGTCCACTGCATCCTGATGGTGCATTTGTCTGGAGGCCTGGACGGGTAAACCTCCTGGAAATACAGCTCCCCAGACTCTCGGCGGTTGACCAGGGGCTTCTTGAGGAGCCATTTAATTTGGAGGAACTTGATGCCGCACTGGCATCTATGCCTAATGATAAAGCCCCAGGGGTGGATGGGATCCCGGGGGAGGTGTATATAAAATATAGAGGGACACTTCTTCCTGCTTTGCTGGAGATGTACGGTGCAGGTTTGGTGGAGGGCGAGCTGTCACGATCCATGCGAGAGGCAATAATTGTACTGCTGAAGCAAGGTTAGGATCCGATAGATCCAGCCTCTTATCGTCCAATCTCGCTGTTAACAACAGATGTTAAAATCTTGGCTAAAATGTTGGCTAACCGCCTAAATAAAGTAATGACGACAATAATGCATAGGGATCAATCCGGGTTTATGCCCAATAGTTCTATAGCACATAACCTCAGGCGATTGTTTCTTAATTTGCAGGCAAAGGCAGATAATATGGGTCGGAGGGTTGTGCTGTCTTTAGACGCTGCTAAGGCATTTGATAGTGTGGACTGGCGGTATTTGTGGGTGGTTCTGAGGGCTATGGGTTTTGGCGAGAAATTCATAAGTTGGGTGCAGCTGTTATACGCATCTCCAAGTGCTAGGGTACGGGTGGAATGGCCTTCTGTCTGAGGATTTTCCTTTGTATAGGGGAACATGGCAGGGGTGCCCTTTGTCTCCTCTGCTGTTTGCAATTGCTATAGAGCCCCTGGCGGCGGCGATACGGAGGGATAGGGATATAAAGGGTTATAGATATGGAAGTCACGAAGAGAAGATAGCCCTGTATGTGGACGATGTATTATTATTTCTGGAAGATGCGCAGGAGTCTTTGAGAGTGCCTATGCGTAGCATTACTAAATTTGGGGCTCTTTCGGGACTATCTATTAACTGGGACAAGTCTGTGTTGTTGCCCTTGGACGTGGCGGCTCCTGTGACACTTTACCCTGGGATCCCCTTAAGGGTGGTACATGAGTTTAAATATTTGGGTATCGTGGCTTCAGACAAAATAGAGGACTATGTGCGGCTCAACCTGACTCCTTTGCTTGGGAAGTTTCAGCAGAAGATTAAGGCCTGGAAGAAACTATTTCTGTCTGTGGCAGGTAGAGTCAGTCTGATCAAAATGATATTTATGCCTCAGCTCCTCTATATACTGCATAATGCTCCAATATGGTTGGCACAGAGCAAATTTTATAGAATTAATACTCTGTTTAGGGATCTGATTTGGAAAAGTGGACGGACACGCATCAAATTAGAGCATCTGCAGAGATCAAAGGACGAGGGTGGTTTGGCAGTCCCTAACCCCTGGATATATTATATAGCGTCCCAATGTCAGCATATGGTGGGCTGGGAAGAATCTAGCCAAAATGCATCAGCTGGGATAATCACTGAATATATATTGGGGAAGGGTCGATTGTTAGGTAGCTTGGAAGCAGGTAGATTTAGATTGAACCCAGAAAAATTCCCAACCATAGTTATGATGGGGAAAGTTTGGCAGAAAATTAAACAGTGGAGGGGGGTGACAGAATTTACTTGATATGCATCAATTTGGTTTGACCCTAGAATGATGGAGCTCATGAGATTGCAGGGGTTTTGTCAGTGGAGGCGTATTGGTGTTTGGTTCGTGTCTCAGTTGTTCGATGGTGGTGTTATTAAAATGTTTGAAATGCTCAGGAATGAGTTTCCTCTGAGCCAGATATTTTTCCAGTATCTCAGCTGAGACATGCCCTAAATAAACAAAACGAAGTGTCACGTGTGGTTCTGCAGTCAGATAGTTTGTTGAATCTCATAGGACCTCGGAGGAATTCAAGGGGGTTCATCACTTTGATGTATAGGGGCCTGTTAGACACTTTTTTACTGAGAAATCCGTTAATGTTGAGGGAAAAATGGATGGCGGACCTGGGTCCTCTATCGGAGTCTCAGTGGGAGTCCATATTACAATATATTCCCAAGGTTTCTTTGAGTGAGGCTAAGAGGGTGTTGCAGTTATATTTGGTGCATAGAGTATACAGGACACAGTTATGGATGATGAAGGCAGGCCTGAGAAGACACTCAAAATGTCCAAGGTGTTCTGAGGAAGGAGCCGACCTTCTACACATGATGTGGTTGTGTTCTCGCCTTCAGCCCTTTTGGGTGAAAGTGCTCAATATGATTCAAAAAGTGATGGGGGTAAATATTGTGCGTAACTCGCTGACTTGCCTCCTGGGATGTATGGATGATATTGCTACGGATGAATGTGGGAAACTGGCTATTGCAAGATTGCTATATGCTGCTAGGAAGCTTATTGCGATGCATTGGTTAGATGAAAAACCACCAGTCAAAAAGGAGTTTGTGAATAAAATAAACTTTATTGTCCTCATGGAAAGGAATATTTCCATTAAGAGAGGTCAACATACAAAATTTGAAAATGTGTGGGGCAGATGGATGAATTGTCCGGGTGTGGCGTCTGTTGAGTTGTTGCAGAGTAGGTTGGGAGTCGGTTAATTGCCTCTGCAGAAATTGTACTTGTCCGGCTGAGCTTTTGTGAAGTGGTGTATAAATTTATCAAGAGGAGATTCACCAGTTTGATATTAAAGGATATTGGGATGGGGTCTGGAGGGGGGAGGTGGGGAGGGAGAGGGGAGGTGGGGTACTGGGTAAAGGGGCTAGTTGATGTTAAATGAAAATGTTTCAATCTGCTTTGTAATTTTGGTATCTGTCTGAAGTTTGTGTCAGACTGTATTACATTTTTGATATATGCCTTAACAAAAAGTAATTGATTAAAAAAAAACAAAGATAGCAAAGCTCATACACTGACATGGAGGATAAAGTAGCGGCACTCACCACTGATCTTTTAGTGTTCTTCATTAATAAATGCCAGAATGAAGACAGACAAAAACAGGCTATGGGCATTTCACCCCTTTGCACTTTTTCCAAGCTCATTAATGCATATGGGAGCAAAAGACTAGCCTGTCTTGTCAGATCCCACAGAAGTACTACTGTAGCACACACACCTCAAAAAGTTGAAAGGAACACAGCATGTGAATGTCTGTCATTTACATGCTGCTAAAAATTATCCAGTAAACTGTTAATACTTTTGCTTGAATAACATGGTAATTTCCAGTTGGCATCATTGGGCAAATCCACCTGAGCTAATTGCTGGTGAACACACGTGCTGAGTCACATAATCGTCTAGATTTCTACAAACAACTAGCCAGAATGGATGGGGGGTTCTGTACACCATTTTCAAAAGTGGACATCCTGGGGTGGTCTGGGTGTTGGGGAGTAAATGGCCACATAAATGTTGGCAACTATGTTAGTCACTCTCCATACAACCAGGTATCTGTATAGTTTTCTTCTATTTTCTGCAGGGCAGCCAACAGAAGTAGCATTTTTCCTGCCTGCAGAGCGCCGTCAGTAGTGTGGCAATGTAGTTGAGACTAAGTAATGAAATTGTGAGAAGGAAAAAATTGGCACATCCATCCAATAGTGAATAAAATATATCAAAAATGTATTGGAAAAATCTTTAAAAACATGGATTCCAAGAATATAAAAACCTGATGCGTTTCTAGGGTCCAAGCACCCTTAAGTCATGACTAAGGGCGCTTGGACGCCAGAAAGGTGTCAGGTTTTTATATTCTTGGATCCATGTTTTTAAAGATTTTCCAATAAATTTGTGATAAAATATATAAAAAATTATTGGAAAATCTTGAAAAACATGGATTCCAAGAATAATAAAAACCTGACGCATCATGACTAAGGGTGCTTGGACCCAAGAAATGTGTCAGGTTTTTATATTCTTGGAATCCATGTTTTTCAAGATTTTTCAATACATTTTTAATATATTTTATTCATTGTTGGACGGATTTGTCAATTTTTCCTCCTCACAATTCCACTACTTGGCTGAACTTCACCAGCGGGACCGGTATCCTCCATATTTCAACCACCAGCATTGGACTGCAAGGCGTGGAGAGCTCAATATTGCCCTTTCCTCTCCCGTACTTGAGACTACTTCTTCTACAGGGGAGAGTAAGGGCCCCGTCACACACAGCGAGATTGCTAGCGAGAGCGCTGATTTTGTGACGCATCAGCAATCTCTCCAGCAATATCTCTGTGTGTGATGGGGATCAGCGACCGCCCCCCTTGCCAGGTATCGCTGATCGTGCAGGATCGTCCAGGGCCATTTTTTGATCGTTGGTCTCCCGCTGCCCAGCACGCATCGCTGCGTGTGGCAGCGAGAGACGGTTTCCAACGTAAACATCGAGTATCCAAGAGCCGCGTGACTCTTGGATACCCGCTGTTTACCCTAGATATCAGCGCACGCTGGTTCCAACGTAAACATCGGGTATCCAAGAGCCGCGCGGCTCTTAGATACCCGCTGTTTACATTGGAAACCAGCTTGCTCGCTGGTCCTGATCGCTGGAGGGGCTGTCTATGTGACAGCTCACCAGTGATCAGCCTAACGATGTCCCAGCGATCCCATCCAAGTCGGATCGGTGGTGGGATTGCTGGGACATCGTTATGTCTAACAGGGCCTTAAGAAAGGACTAATGGCTATTCAGACTGAATTGGCAGCAACACCAAAGGTGAAGACATGGAAGCACAAATTGTTAAAACATTATTTTTGTTTATGCTAGAAACACTGTAAGTGATGGTAAAATTGCAACAAATCATTCATGGGACACCCCTTTAACACTGGATATGATAGAAAAGTGTCATAACAATGGAATGGAAGATCAATATTTGTCTTTTCACCCGACTGCGACAGAATCTCTCCTGACTCCTAAATACACAAGCGTGCTTGCTCTGCCACATGTGGGTGTTTTGTTATGCTAGCGCTGCTGTAAAGGGCCCGTTACACATAGCGATATCGCTAGCAATATCGCTGTAACGTCACTGATTTTGTGACGTAGCAGCGATATTGCTAGCGATATCGCTACATGTGATACTTACCTCCGACCGGCTCCCCCGCTAGTTATCGCTGATCGTGCGAGAAGGTCCTCGACCATTTCTCGTCGGGCGCTTCCTGCTGGGCTTCCTGTGGCGCCGATGAGCGACGCGTGGACGCGGGCGGGAGGACGTCAGGATCGCTGCGTCTGACAGGTAAGTAGCGACCCCCGACCCCTGCTATGTCGCTGGTGAGATCTGCCTGTGTGGCAGCTCACTAGCGACCACTTAGCGATGCACTAGCGCTCCATATCGTTGTCGGGATCGCTGGTGCATCGCTATGTGTAACGGTACCCTAAAGGCCATGTCACACTAAGCGACTCACCAGCGATCCCGACACCGATATGAAGGTGTCAGGATCGCTGGTAAGTCGCTATGTGATCGCTGGTGAGCTGTCACACAGACAGCTTCACCAGCGATCAGCACAGCGACGCCGAGCGCCCGGCATCGCTGGCTATCGCTGTAGAAAATAGTATCAAAATAAAAAATATAGTTATTCTCACCTTCCGACGTCCCGTTCAGCCATCCTGCCTCTCTCCACGCTCCGGTCCCAGTGATCCTTTGCACGAATGACCGCGAGATGTCACGGTCTCACGGGATAACAAAGTCTCACGGTCATTCATTTTTTTTATTATTTTTTTACACCTGATCGCTGGTCTCCTGCTGTCACACACAGCGATGCGTGCTGGCCAGCGGGAGACCAGCAACCAAAGAAATGTCCAGAGGTTTCTTGCAGCGATCAGCGATACCGGCAGGGGGGCCGCTCGCTGATCGCTGTCACACACAGCGATCTCGCTGGTGAGATCGCTGTTACGTCACAAAAGTTGTGACTCAGCAGCGATCTCGCTACCGAGATTGCTTATTTAGACGGGGCCTTAAGACTCCTCTGGTGGTGGCTTATCTCCTTTTCTTTCCCTTCTCCTTTTTTATCTCAGTGAGAACAAAAGGATCAGCAATCTGAAATCGGACATGTCAAATCCTAATCCTCCCCAGCACTGTCATCATATATCAGGGAGAGAATTAAGGCCCTCCTATGCATTTGAATGTCAGCCAAGTCCACCTTTAACAGCAAGTTGTAATGACATTACTCCAATGTGCATGGGGGGCCTTTAGGAAGAGATGTCTCCAGATACACTATAGGATGATGAATGCATGCCAGTGGTGCCATTGAGATTCTTTAAAACCACAATTCCTCCAGAAGTCAATCCCATATGTTGGAGATGTGGGAATGAGGAAGGCGATGTTATATATTTTTTGGTCATGTAGGCTTCTCATTCCTTTTTTGGGAACAAGTGCAACTAGTGATGCATAAGATTATTGATCTCCCATTTGATCTAAACCCAGCTTTTGTGCTTCTCCATCATTGTGACATTCCACTAAAAATATATAGACATTCTACTTTAAGGCACTTAGTTGCAACTGCCCTTGAGTTCATTCCTCTGCTTTGGAAAAGAAAAAGACTCCACTCCGTCAGTCTCCCTCTGATTTTCTAAAATGAATGAAGGGATGTTAATGGAAGAGCTCACTTCTACTGTTAATAATTTCTATGATCGTTTTGTTCTACTGGTTGGAATTTAGATCTTCAGTTGAATAATTGACCCTTAGCGGAGAATGCTGAGCATATAATCATAGGATCTCATGCCTAAATAGAAAACCTTCAGAGATCTTGTGAAGTCTTTGCTTTGACTAGTCAGAGTTGTTTGGTGGCCCAAGGGGTACCTATGCAATATTAGGCAGGTGTTTTAATGTGATGGGTAATGGGTGTGTGTATAAGAACATATAACAGCACAGTGCCTTATACTAATGTCAAGAGCAGTATCCAGGTAGTATTATCATTGCCTATAGTTTATCTGTAATAATACCAGCTCTTAACAAAGTCCCTGTAATAAGTCACTTGGCATCTATAAAATTGTCCACTGCAGTTCTACATAAAATGGCTACTGCCTCAGTCCCCTGTAATATTGACTTTTTCTATATGCTCCAATGCCAAATGGCAAGTCAAAATGGTACAAGCAATCATCCAATAAGGCTAGGGTCACAATTTGTAACGTATGACTGATGGAAGTAAAATTAACATTGTGATAAAACTTCAACGGTTCTCTATGGGGAATTCAAATAAGTCACCTTGTAACAGCTGCAAACATTTAGACAAGGTGTTTTCTCTGCTAGATGTCTTTTCAACCTCGGGATGTCACAGCCTTTCTCAGCTACAGGTATGAGACAAGAAACACGTGATTCTATCTTGCACTCTTGCAACAACAAGAGTCTGACAGCAGCACTTAGGACTATAGCCAGGATGTCTTACATTGTGCTACAGTACAATGACTGCATTCCAGTAACAGAGAAACGTGTAATGCTCACTAATAACGAATATGGAAATAAACCGTCAAGGTAGAAACATTAATATGAAAGCTTTCTGTGAGGTTTAATGTGATAAAGAATCCATGTCATGCAAAATTGGTTTCATTTATTAAAAGAAGCATACTCAAAAAGAGGTGGTGCTATCTAAACAATCCAGTTACTGTATATTTTAGCTTTTGGCTTTCAACTGAAGATTAGAAAATTAAATTGGCATCCTGATCGGTTGATATGCAAAACAAACTCACTTCTTTGTAATAGTTCTCATTCATAAAGATCTAAGTATTTGTAAATTCTCCCAGACCCAATTTTTTTTTTATTACCCCTGCTGGTACCTACCAATCTGGTCAAAGATTTCATCCATTATAAGTTTATGCGTAAAGCGTACAACTCTGTCCTTCACCTCTCCAAACAAGCCTACTTCACCGCCCTTATCACCTCACTATCCACAATCCTATACGACTATTTGACACTTTTAATTCCCTCCGTGCAAGAGAGCAGGCCCCAACCTCCAAGCTCAGCACCAACGATCTAGCCAACTATTTCATAGAAAAAAATGAGCATATCTGACAGGAATTTTTCTCCCAATCCCCTAATATCATGCATTCTCTTCCCTCTAGCATTTAATGTAGCTCACTTTCTGTCTTTGACCGATCATGGAAGAAAGCATTACCAGTCTCCTTGCATCTTCTCACCCTACTACCTGCACCAGTGACCCTATTTCCTCACATCTCCTTCAGTCCCTTTGCCTGGCTGTACCACTCAACCAATTAAACTATTTAACTTCTCTCTCTCTCATGTGGCATCTTTCCCTCCTCCTTCAAACACACCAGAATACAACCATTTCTGAAAAAAACATCCCTCCACCACAGGGCTATGTGCACACGTAGCAGAAAATTTCTGCTTAAAAATCTCACTCCCTTCCCAGAAACCGCTGGTTTTTTTCTACGCGCGGTTTTTGCACAAAAACCACACGATTTTTATGGGTTTTTTTCCGCGCGGTTCCTGACACATAGAAATAGCCAGAAATGCAGAAAAATCCATGAAATTAATGAGCATGCTGCGGTTTTTACTGCAAAGCGTTTTTTTCGCGGTAAAAAAACGCATCAATATGCACAAAAATTGGAAAATGCATAGATATGAATGGGAAGCTTATTTTTAGTGTTTTTATAGCGGATTTATAGGCAAATCCGCTAAAAAAAACGCTGTGTGTGCACCAGGGCTGTGGAGTCGGTAAGCCACAGTTGCGACTCCGACTCCTGGATTTTATCAGGCTCCGACTCCGGCTCCTTCATAAATGGCCAATTCATAACAACAAATTTACTGTTGTAAAATATTAAACATCGTGCTTATTCAGTTTCTCACCATCATATAAGTAATCAGACCACTTAGAGCAAAAACTACATTCATTAGAATACAATTAGAATATAGCAAATAACTTTTATAAACTTTTCTAAACTGTAAGTAAATATGCAATAAACACTTTTATGCAGTTAATAAGAAGAAATCTATAAATTTGTCCTCAGAAAAAGTATTGCCTCTGTCAGATCCTCCTTCATGGATGCCCTCAAATCTGATCTAATTATTTTGAGAGCAGAGAACAACCTCTCTACACTAACTTGTGTTGGTGGCAAAGCAGTAACCACTCGGGCAACATCTCTGACAATGTCAGGATACAGAGGAATCGCTTGTTGCACTGTTATTTTTGATGAACGGTCACATTTCTCAATTTCTTTTAGTGCACATGAAAAATTCTGCTGAAATGTACTGGCTGTGTTCCTTGATGGGGATGTGTTGTGAGTTCATTTTCCCCTTCATTACTGAGGCCCGAGGAACTCCCTCTTCTGGTAAAGAAAGGTAGTGAGCCTGATTATCAAACACCTGAGGCTGATGATGATGACTGGCTGAGTGGAGTTACTGACTGGATATAAGGCTGCTGACGCCCTTCTGCCCTGCGGGTGATTTCTCTATGGGATCCTTGGAGACCAGCCTGAATTCCTGCTGCTCTAAAGCTAAGTTTGCTGCTCGGCCTTTTGCTTTGGTGCTTTGACTTTGTTTTGCTTTGTTTTTCTGGATTTCAGCCATTCCCTGCTGGGGTGTGCTGAATTCATTTAGCTCTGTCTTCTGAAAATACCCGAGTGCTGATTTAGTTTTTGAAGCCTAGCTGCTTCAGGGCCTTTTTCATATCAGCTTGTTGGCTTATGTCTTTGATAAGGTTTTGGCAGATTGCAGACAGCAGCCTTCCTGTCCTTTCCTATCTAGGTAGTTTTGGGCCCCATCTTTGCTCAGTCTATCTTTCTGTCTGTGTTAGTATTTTCATCTTGCTTCACCGTCATTATATGTTGGGGGCTGCCTATTGCTTTGGGGTCTGCTCTGGGGCAGTTTAGATTTCCCCTTTCTTTCTTTAGGCCTATGTAATTCTCTGGCTGTGATCGAGGGGTCTAGGGCATCGTAGGAACCCCCCACGGCTACTGCTAGTTGTGTTGATAGGTTCAGGGGTCTGCAATCTGATAGTTGCCAACTTCTCTGGTTTTCTGGACTTAGCTTGTATTTCTGCTTTTGCCCCCTACGGTGACTCATTCATAACAGAATCACCCGCCCTACCGCAGATCCTAGGGTACTCAATAGCAGGAAAGAATTGTAAAAAAAAAAAAAAAAAGTGTGTATATTTTTTCCTCTATATCTCTGAGGCCGTAGGGGGAATTTTTTTTTTTCTCTCAATGGAGATAAAGCAATTGTCTGATCGTGTGGAGCAGCTCGCTGCGGAAGTGCGGGGAATTTCCACCTACCTTGCTCATTCACATGCTGCTGAACCAAAGATTCCTACACCTGATGTATTTTTTGGGGATCGGTCTAAATTTTTGAATTTCAAAAATAATTGCAAAATATATTTTGCCTTGAAGCCTAACTCGTCAGGGAGCTCCGCGCAGCAGGTTAAAATTGTCATCTCTTTGCTGCGTGGCGATCCC
Source organism: Dendrobates tinctorius (assembly GCF_039654945.1). NCBI lineage: Eukaryota > Metazoa > Chordata > Amphibia > Anura > Dendrobatidae > Dendrobates > Dendrobates tinctorius. Next base: position 20,942,950 of record NW_027361878.1, read on the forward strand.
CAGGATTGGGCGTTTTCTTTGAAACCAGATGATCCTATTCTGACTAATGTGAACGCATTCTTTCAAGCTTTGGGGTTGTTGTATGACGAACCTAATGCCATTGATCAGGCTGAAAAGACCCTGCTGGCATTGAGCCAGGGTCGTGATTCTGCAGAATTGTACTGTCAAAAATTCCGAAAGTGGGCAGTACTTACTACCTGGAATGATAATGCCTTGGCTGCTCTCTTTCGGAAGGGGTTGTCAGAAGCGGTAAAAGATACTATGGTGGGATTTCCTGTTCCCTCTGGTCTTGACGATTCTATGTCATTAGCCATTCAGGTTGATCGGCGTTTGCGTGAACACAAAGCTGCATGAGAGGTGTTGCCACCTGTGGAACAAATGTCTGAACCTATGCAATGTGATAGAGTTTTTTCCAGAGAGCAGCGTCAGGAGTTCAGAAGGCGTAATAAGTTGTGTTTTTTCTGTGGAGATGCCTCGCATATTATTTCTGTCTGTCCTAAACGAGAGAAACGCTTTGCAAACACGTTTTTTGTTGGGGGTGTTCAACTTACGTTTCTTCTGGCTATTACTCTGATCTGCTCCCTGTCCACATTTTCCGCCAAGGCTTTTGTGGATTCGGGAGCAGCCCTAAACCTAATGGACTTGGATTTTGCTAAACGTTGTGCATTTCCGATGACACCTCTGCAGACGCCTATCCCTTTGAGGGGGATTGATGCTACTCTTTTGGCTAAAAATAAACCCCAGTTTTGGACCCAGGTGGTAATGCAGGTCGCCCCAGACCATCAAGAAAATTGCAGATTTTTGGTGTTGCATAATCTGCATGATACTATTGTTCTCGGGTTTCCCTGGTTACAGATTTATAATCCAAATTTGGATTGGAAATCTGTGTCTGTGGTGAGTTGGGGTTGTCGGTGTGCCTTTAGTGAGGCTCCGGTGTTTTCCACCTCTCCTCAGTCGCATGATGTTCCTGATTATATGGCGGACTTTTATGATGTATTTAGTGAGAATGAGTCTGCGTCTCTGCCTCCTCATAGGAGTTATGACTGTGCAATTGAACTGAGCCCGGGGTATAAATTTCCCAAGGGTCGGCTCTTCAATTTATCTGTACCCGAGCACGAGGCTATGCGATCCTATATTAAGGAGGCGTTGGAGAAGGGTCATATTAGACCATCCTCGTCACCCTTAGGTGCCGGTTTTTTTTTTGTAGCCAAAAAGGATGGATCATTAAGACCTTGTATTGATTATCGTGCCCTCAACAAAATTACTATTAAATATCAGTATCCGTTACCCCTGATTTCTGATCTATTCTCCAGAGTTAAAGGTGCTTGCTGGTTTACCAAGCTTGACCTCAGGGGGGCGTATAATCTTATTCACATTAAGCATGGGGATGAATGGAAGATGGCGTTTAATACTCCGGAGGGACATTTTGAGTACCTGGTGATGCCTTTTGGGCTCACTAATGCCCCTTCTGTCTTCCAGTGCTTCATGAACGATATTTTCCGAGATTTTGTCGATATATTTTTGATTATCTATCTGGATGAAATTTTGATCTTCTCCAAGGATTTGGATTCTCATGTGGAACATATTCGGACTGTGTTCCGGATCTTAAGGGAGAATTCCCTGTATGTCAAAGGATCTAAATGCCTTTTTGGAGTACAGAGGATTTCTTTTTTGGGATTTATTTTGTCCCCGTCAACTATTGAAATGGACCCGGCCAAGGTACAGGCCATTCACGATTGGGTTCAGCCCACTTCTTTGAAGGCCCTCCAGAAGTTTTTGGGTTTTGCTAATTTTTATCGGAAATTTATAGCAAAATTTTCTAGTATTGCCAAGCCATTGACTGATTTGACTAAAAAGGGTGCTGATGTGTTAAATTGGTCTCCGGAGGCTGTTTCTTCCTTTCAGGAGCTGAAGCGAAGATTCACCTCCGCCCCGGTTTTGCGGCAACCTGATGTCTCACTTCCATTCCAGGTAGAGGTGGATGCTTCTGAGATTGGTGCAGGAGCTGTTTTGTCCCAAAAGGATCCTGTAACATCTAAAATGAATCCCTGTGCTTTCTTTTCCCGAAAGTTCTCTCCATCTGAACGTAACTATGATGTGGGGAATCGGGAACTGTTGGCCATGAAATGGGCATTTGAGGAGTGGAGACATTGGTTGGAGGGAGCTAAGCATCAAGTCGTGGTCCTCACTGACCACAAGAATTTGATTTACCTAGAGTCGGCTAAGCGCCTGAACCCTAGACAGGCTAGGTGGGCCTTGTTTTTTACACATTTTGATTTTGTGGTTTCTTTTCTTCCTGGAACAAAGAATGTCAAGGCAGACGCCCTCTCTAGGAGCTTCTTTGCTGATTCTCCTGTGGTGACCAAGCCTGCTACCATCTTAGGCGAAGGGGTAGTTCTTTCTGCCATCTCCCCGATTTGAGACGTGCTCTGGAAGAGTTCCAGGAGGACAAACCTGAGCGTTGTCCCAGTGGAAAGTTGTATGTTCCTGACCAGTGGAAGAAGAGAGTGATGTCTGAAGTTCATTGCTCTGCTTTGGCTGGTCATCCAGGTATTTTTGGTACTAGAGATCTGGTGAGTCGGTTTTTTTGGTGGCCCTCCTTGTCTCGTGATGTCAGGAATTTTGTGCAGTCCTGTGGGACGTGCTCCCGGTCTAAATCGTGTTCTCGCTCTAGTGGGTTGTTGATGCCTTTGTCTGTCCCCAAGAGGCCATGGACCCATATTTCAATGGATTTCATGTCTGATATGCCTGTCTCTCAGAGGATGACTGTTATTTGGGTGATTTGTGATAGGTTCTCTAAAATGGTTCATCTTGTGCCACTCCCTAAGTTGCCGTCTTCCTCTGAGTTGGTGCGCCTGTTTTTACAACAGGTGGTCCGTTTGCACGGGATTCCTGAGAACATTGTATCTGACAGAGGAGTCCAGTTTGTGTCTAGATTTTGGAGAACTTTCTGTTCCAGGCTGGGAATTCAGTTGTCCTTCTCCTCTGCTTTTCACCCTCAGACCAATGGGCAGACAGAGAGAACAAACCAGACCTTGGAGTCATATTTGAGATGTTTTATTTCTGCTGATCAGGATGATTGGGTTTCATTTTTGCCCTTGGCCGAATTTGCTTTAAATAATAGAGCTAGTTCTGCCACTTTGATGTCACCTTTTTTTTGTAACTTTGGGTTTCATCCTCGATTTTCTTCAGGGCAGGTGGAGCCTTCTGCCTGCCCAGGTGTTGACACTGTGGTGGAGAGAATGCACCAGATCTGGGACCAAGTGGTGGATAAGTTCTCTCTCTCCCAGGAAAAGGCCCAGCGGTTTTCCAACCGACATAGGACCATTGGTCCCCAGTTTAAGGTTGGTGATATGGTGTGGTTATCATCAAAAAATATTGCTATGAAGGTGGCTTCTCCTAAGTTTAAGCCTAGATTTATTGGACCTTACAAGATTTTGGAGATTATTAGTCCGGTCTCTTTTCGTTTGGCTCTTCCTGTCACATTTAAAATCCATAATGTGTTCCATAAATCTTTGTTGAAGAGGTTTGTTGAACCTGTTGTTCCGGGGGTGGCACCTCCAGACCCTGTATTGGTTGAAGGTAACATGGAATATGAGGTAGAGAAAGTACTGGATTCCAGTCTGGCTAGACGGAGACTCCAGTATTTGGTTAAGTGGAAGGGTTATGGTCAGGAGGATAATTCCTGGGTCTCTGCCTCTGATATTCATGCCAAAAGATTGGTGCGTGCCTTTCATCAGGCTCACCCTGATCGCCCTGGTGGCGTAGTTGAGGGTTCGGTGACCCCTCCTCAAGGGGGAGGTACTGTTGTGAGTTCATTTTCCCCTTCATTACTGAGGCCCGAGGAACTCCCTCTTCTGGTAAAGAAAGGTAGTGAGCCTGATTATCAAACACCTGAGGCTGATGATGATGACTGGCTGAGTGGAGTTACTGACTGGATATAAGGCTGCCGACGCCCTTCTGGCCTGCGGGTGATTTCTCTGTGGGATCCTTGGAGACCAGTCTGAATTCCTGCTCCTCTAAAGCTAAGTTTGCTGCTCGGCCTTTTGCTTTGGTGCTTTGACTTTGTTTTGCTTTGTTTTTCTGGATTTCTGCCATTCCCTGCTGGGGTGTGCTGAATTCATTTAGCTCTGTCTTCTGAAAATACCTGAGTGCTGATTTAGTTTTTGAAGCCTAGCTGCTTCAGGGCCTTTTTCAATAAGCTTGTTGGCTTATGTCTTTGATAGGGTTTTGGCAGATTGCAGACAGCAGCCTTCCTGTCCTTTCCTATCTAGGTAGTTTTGGGCCCCGTCTTTGCTCAGTCTATCTTTCTGTCTGTGTTAGTATTTTTATCTTGCTTCACCGTCATTATATGTTGGGGGCTGCCTATTGCTTTGGAGTCTGCTCTGGGGCAGTTTAGATTTCCCCTTTCTTTCTTTAGGCCTATGTAATTCTCCGGCTGTGATCGAGGGGTCTAGGGCATCGTAGGAACCCCCCACGGCTACTGCTAGTTATTTTGATAGGTTCAGGGGCCTGCAATCTGATAGTTGCCAACTTCTCTGGTTTTCTGGACTTAGCTTGTATTTCTGCTTTTGCCTCCTACGGTGACTCATTCATAACAGGGACGACTCTTCTTCTATGCGGGAATGCTTTGCACGGTCCTTGTGATCCAATTATTTTTCGAAATTAAATTCTTCATCAGTTGATGATGAGGGTGAAGATGTGGCAGGACGACCAAATTCTTCTTGTTCCTCCTGACTGTTCTGCAACCCTTTCATCCTTACTGCTATTTCAAACAGAGCTTCTTTTCCTTTACTTAGCTGTTGATCATCTAAAAGAATCCGATGCATTGGGTCTACATAAACAGATGCCAAAAGAATGTTATTTTGTAATAGTAGCTCCTCTCTCCGTTTCATTGATGTAGCAATGCCACTTGCAATTAACCCTCCTCTTTGGGACAGGCGAAACATCAGGTTCTTCCACTCCTTTAAGAAAATACCTGGAGTTAAGTCCTCTGCTTGTAATTTTTTAGTCACTGTAAATGGGTGCTCTAGCAATTTTTCCAGCTCAGTCACCTGATTCCACTGACTTTCATTTAGCATCAGTTGAGGGTTAGCCATGTCTACAAGAAAGATTTTCAGTTCAACCAAGCGCTGAATCATTAAGTACTGCCCCATCATGTGGCTTGATCAATAATTGCCCCTTTTCCAGCACGTCTCTTCAAAATTGAGTCAACTTTAGGGGTTCTGGCAACAGTAGCCAATTTTCTCACCTTGCCAATCAGTGCAGCAGCATGTCCTTCTTGCAGACTGTCTCTTATAGCCAGCTGGTAGCGTATGCACAACACAGCGCATGTGATGAATGAAAGAACATATTGACACAGTTTCAACAAGATCATCTAAACTATCATGTTGCTGTTCTTCTGAAGCAACTTCAGTTTGCTCCTCAGTTAAAATACTGTGTTCCTCTATTTCAAACATTTCTGTGTCTGTGGACCCAGAATGTTCTTCTAGCTGCTGGTCACCATCATTACTCTCATTCATTAGCTTAATAGTACTTATCATATTTGAAGCATTGTCAGTTACGACAGAAAGAACTTGCTCTTTTTTAAGTTCATAGTCTTGCAGAACCTTTTCCACCAAGACCTGGAGAAACTCACTGGTGTGATGAGCTTTGGTGTCTTTTACTGCCAATGTCTTGGTAACTATTTCATTTTTGTCACAAACAAATCGGACATTGATGGCAAAATAGTTCACTCTGTGACGTGTGCAGGCATCCATTTTAAGAAACAGAAAGCGTCCCTTGAGAGTTTTTTTAAGTTCTTCCTTTTGTTTAAAAGCTTCTTCGATTACTAATTTTCTAATACTCTCTCTCTCCAGAGAAACACCAAGCTTGCGGGCCATTTCCCCATTCAGACACATAAAAGCTGGTCGTGAAAATAATGAAATAGGCACACTGTCCTTTACAACAAGCTCTATGATCTGTTTTTTAAATGTATCTACTGTCATTGTCACAGTAACTTTGTCACTGACAAAATATCTTGCAACTGATAGCTGCAAAGTTCTCTGCTCCTTTGTTTGGCTGGAAGAGCTGAGTTCATTGGTTTGGATGCAGTCTTTCTCATCCACTGCTTTCAGTACTTCTGGATGAAAGCGCTGTAAATGTCTCTTTAGATTAGAAGCTCTGGTAGGAGCATTTTTATCTTTGCCTGAATATGCACTCATCTTGGCTTCACAGCATTTGTTTTCGTCTGGATCATTTGTCATACACTGACAGACATAATTTTTTCTATCTTGAGTGATGGTGAAATGTTCAAATACAGCTGATTTAATGTGATGCTTCTTTGACATTCTCAGGTTTTTAATTCTGCATTCACAATCCAAATGACAATTGTTTTTCCTAAAAACAATTGTACATAATTATTGCCAGGTCGTACAACTGATATAGTGGTCAGTAATACTGTTATTATTCCTCATGTACTCACAGTTAACTGATGCAAAGTTTGTTGAAAGGATAATACTTCTTACAGTCTTCCTCTTCTGAGTAGCAGGCAGCTGTGAGATGCTTGGAAGACGCACACCTAGTATGATCTAGTCTAGAGGAGGAGCTTTACTACTAAGAATTTGCAACACATTTTCACTTTCAGTTTCATACATTGTAAGTAGGGGGGTTGGGGCAGCATGAGGTTAACCAAGTATAAGATTAGATAAGGGCAGTGGAGAACAGTGACACACAAGAAGTAAGAAATGTCTCTATCTCCAGCAGAACTGCTTATCACTGTTGTTCATAGTTTGATAGAAGATATATATTTGAGTAACATTTATAAAATTCATATGAAAGTTCAATTATGAAATATTAATACATTTTTTTTTAAAGCTGGAGTCGGTACATTTCTACCGACTCCGACTCCAACCAAAACTAACTCTGACTCCGACTCCGACTCCCCGACTCCGACTCCACAGCCCTGGTGTGCACACAGCCTAACTGTGCTACTAACTAAGAACATGTCTCTAATGTTACCTTCATCTCTAAACTTCTCAAATGTTAAAGGGAATCTGTCGCCCCTTTTTTGGGATATCATATAATGATATCATTCAATTGTGTGTCTCATAAGGATTCTCTTAGTACTTTTGCTTCCCCCTGACCCCGCACCTTTCATGCATAAATACCTTTTTTTATATCGGTTCAGATGTATGTAAACTGCCACGGTCTGGTCCGATGGGCGGGGCTTATTCAACTGCTCCCCCCTCCCTGTCTCCCTCTACACAAGAAGAAATGCGTAGAGCAAGACAGGGAGGGGGGAGCAGGTGAATAAGCCCTGCCCAGCGGCAGTTTACATACATCTAAACTGAATATAAAAAAGGTATTTATGCATGAAAGGTGCGGGGTCAGGGGGAAGCAAAAGTACTAAGAGAATCCTTATGTGACACACAATTGAATGATATCATTATATGATATCTCAAAAAAGGGGTGACAGATTCCCTTTAAGTCCATTCCTGTCTAATTGGCTATGTCTCAGGGAACTATCTTCTTGACCCTTTACAAACCGATTTCTTCCATTTTAAATTAGCAGGAGACTGCAAAGAAAGGGGTTCAGCCTATTTTTGCTCTCACTTAAGAGCTTGAGGAAGGTGAGTTTCAATGCTCCTTTCATTTGGTGTTGGTTCTGTGTTGCGGCCATTGTTGCTGTGGTTTTGTGCTGGTGAGGAGTTGCAGTTTGGAGTTATGGGGACTCAGTCTTGCAGCAAGTTGCTGTGAGGTACCAGGCCGTCCGCCCTGCTGGTGCATTACTGCTGTGGCAGTGGTTAACGCATGTCACAGCTCCTTTAACACTAGAAGTCCCAGAGAGGGGTCATTTAACATTTCTACCTTTGGAACACAGAGATGGGTCAAATGACCTGAAGGATTTTATCTAACATCCTATAATCACCATCTTTTTTGTAATTAAAGCCACTACTGTAGCACCACAGGAGGTTGTTTTCCATTGAGTTTAACCATTTAGTTTCTAGTTAGTTCTATTCAGTTTATTGTATTTGATAATATAAAGACTATACATATTGTTTTTAGTTTAGGGTACCGTTACACATAGCGATGCACCAGCGATCCCGACAACGATATGGATCGCTGGTGCATCACTAAGTGGTCGCTAGTGAGCTGCCACACAGGCAGATCTCACCAGCGACATAGCAGCGGTCGGGGGTCGCTACTTACCTGTCAGACGCGGCGATCCGGACGTCCTCCCGCCCGCGTCCATGCGTCGCTCGTCGGCGCCACAGGAAGCCCAGCAGAAGAGCCCGACAAGAAATGATCCAGGAGCTTCTCACGCGACCAACGATGAGCAGCGGGGGAGCCGGTCGGAGGTAAGTATCAGACATAGCGATATCACTAGTAGAGTTGAGCGATACCGTCCGATACTTCAAAGTATCGTATCGGATGGTATCGGCCGATCTTTAAAAAAAGTATCGGTATCGCCGATTCCGATACCGGAAGTCCCATTCAAGTCTATGGGACTTCCGGTATCGGAATAAGAAAAACCCTTTCCTGCCCTTGTACAGCCTCTCTGGGGTCTGTACGGGCCTTTCGGGGGGCTGTGCCGGCCTGCCAGGGGGTCTGTGCAGGCTCCGGTGGTCTGTGCCGGCCTGCCGGTGGTCTGTGCAGGCTCCGGGGGGCTGTGCCGGCCTGCCGGGGGGCTGTGCCGGCCTGCCGGGGGGCTGTGCAGGCTCCGGGGGGCTGTGCCGGCCTGCCGGGGGGCTGTGCCGGCCTGCCGGTGGTCTGTGCAGGCTCCGGGGGTCTGTGCAGGCATCGTCCGATGGGACTACAAGTCCCATAGGGCGATGCCTGCTACCATGACAGTGATTGACACATTAGCCAATGATGGGACAGTAGTAGTCCCATCATCCGGCTAATGTGTTAAATGTAAAAAAAAAATAAAAAAAAAATTACATGCTACATACATACAACATGCATACTACATACATGCTACATTCATACTACATACTACATACATGCTACATTCATACTACATAAATACTACATGCAACATACATACTACATATATACTACATGCATGCTACATACATACTGCATGCTACATACATACCACATATATACTACATACATGCTACATGCATGCTACATGCATGCTACATGCTACATACATAACACATATATACTACATGCATGCTACATACATACTACATGCTACATACTACATATATACTACATGCATGCTACATACTACATGCTACATACATACTACATATATACTACATGCATGCTACATACATACTGCATGCTACATGCATGCTACATACATACTACATACATGCTACATACATACTACATATATACTACATACATACTACATACATACTACATGCATGCTACATGCATGCTACATACATACCACATATATACTACATGCATGCTACATACATACTACATGCTACATACATACTACATGCTACATACATACTACATATATACTACATGCATGCTACATACATACTACATGCATGCTACATACATACTACATGCTACATACATACCACATATATACTACATACATACAATACATTCATACAATACATACATAGACATACAGTACATATAACATAGAGTAACATACTTACCAATACTTGTCACATTGTTCCCCGAAGCCATTGTCTTTTCTGGGATAAATATTAACATAACAAACCACAAAAATACTCACCCACAATCCGAAGCAGTCCACGAGTGTGTCCCACGACAATCTTGGGTAGAGAACTGCAGCATCAGATGATGCTGCCGTTCTCTACGGGCTGCAGGAATCCAATGACGGAAGGTAGGTATCCTTCCGCACTGTATTCCTCCGCCACTTAAAAAAAAAAAAGTCCCTAGTCTCACTTTATGCCATTGCTGTGTGGGAAATTCCCACACAGCAATGGCATAAAGTGAGACTAGGGACTTTTTTTTTTTTAAGTGGCGGAGGAATACAGTGCGGAAGGATACCTACCTTCCGTCATTGGATTCCTGCAGCCCGTAGAGAACGGCAGCATCATCTGATGCTGCAGTTCTCTACCCAAGATCGTCGTGGGACACACTCGTGGACTGCTTCGGATCGTGGGTGAGTATTTTTGTGGTTTGTTATGTTAATATTTATCCCGGAAAAGACAATGGCTTCGGGGAACAATGTGACAAGTATTGGTAAGTATGTTACTCTATGTTATATGTACTGTATGTCTATGTATGTATTGTATGAATGTATTGTATGTAGCATGCAGTATGTATGTAGCATGTATGTAGTATGTATGTAGCATGTATGTAGTATGTATGTAGCATGTATGTAGTATGTATGTAGCATGCAGCATGTATGTAGTATATATGTAGTATGTATGTAGCATGTAGTATGTATGTAGCATGCATGTAGTATATATGTAGTATGTATGTAGCATGCATGTAGTATGTATGTAGTATGTATGTAGCATGCAGTATGTATGTAGCATGTATGTAGTATGTATGTAGTATGTATGTAGCATGCATGTAGTATGCATGTAGTATGTATGTAGCATGCAGTATGTATGTAGTATGTATGTAGTATATATGTAGTATGTATGTAGCATGCATGTAGTATGTATGTAGTATGTATGTAGCATGCAGTATGTATGTAGCATGTATGTAGTATGTATGTAGTATATATGTAGTATGTATGTAGCATGCATGTAGTATGTATGTAGCATGCATGTAGTATGTATGTAGTATTTTTTTTTTTTTTTTTTTTTTTTTTTAACATTTAACACATTAGCCGGATGATGGGACTACTACTGTCCCATCATTGGCTAATGTGTCAATCACTGTCATGGTAGCAGGCATCGCCCGATGGGACTTGTAGTCCCATCGGACGATGCTTGCACAGACCCCCGGACATCAGCACAGCCCCCCGGCAGGCCGGCACAGCCCCCCGGCAGGCCGGTACAGACCCCCACAGGGTGCACAGACCACCGGCAGGCCGGCACAGCCCCCCGGCAGGCCGGTACAGACCCCGGGCAGTCCACACAGCCCCCCGGCAGGCCGGCACAGCCCCCCGGCAGGCCGGCAGAGACCCCCGGAAGGCCCGAAATGACGGCGCATCATGATGCGCACACACCGCGCATCATGATGACGTCAGGCCGTCAATCAACTGAACTTCCGATTCCGATGCCGAATTCCGATATTGAAAAAATATCGGAAGTCGGTATCGGAATTCCGATACAGCAAGTATCGGCCGATACCCGATACTTGCGGTATCGGAATGCTCAACACTAATCACTAGCAATATCGCTGCTACGTCACAAAATCGGTGACTTTACAGCGATATTACTAGCGATATCACAGTGTGTAATGGGGGCTTTAGTTTTATTTGAGCAAAAATGCACTGAAACAATGAATCATTTTTTATATACAGAGCTATGAGGGGCCTGTACTGCCATATAGTGGACAGTCACACTGCTATGAGGGGCCTGTAGCACCATAATAGTGCACAGTCACACGGCTATGAGGGGCCTGTACCGCCAAACAGTGCACAGCCACACAGCTATGAGGGGCCGTACCGCCACATAGTGCACAGTCACACTGCTATGGGTGGCCTGTACCACCATATAGTGCACAGTCACAGAGCTATGAGGGGCCTGTACCGCCATATAGTGCAGTCACAGAGCTATGAGGGGCCTGTACCGCCATATAGTGCACAGTCACAGAGCTATGAGGGGCCTGTACCACCATATAGTGCACAGTCACACTGCTATGGTTGGCCTGTATCGCCATATAGTGCACACTCACAGAGCTATGAGGGGCCTGTACCCCCATATAGTGCACAGTCACACTGCTATGAGGGGCCTGTAGCATCATATAGTGCACAGTCACAGAGCTATGAGGGGCTTGTACCACCATATAGTGCACAGTCACAGAGCTATGAGGGGCCTGTTGTTGTGAGTTCATTTTCCCCTTCATTACTGAGGCCCGAGGAACTCCCTCTTCTGGTAAAGAAAGGTAGTGAGCCTGATTATCAAACACCTGAGGCTGATGATGATGACTGGCTGAGTGGAGTTACTGACTGGATATAAGGCTGCCGACGCCCTTCTGCCCTGCGGGTGATTTCTCTGTGGGATCCTTGGAGACCAGTCTGAATTCCTGCTCCTCTAAAGCTAAGTTTGCTGCTCGGCCTTTTGCATTGGTGCTTTGACTTTGTTTTGCTTTGTTTTTCTGGATTTCTGCCATTCCCTGCTGGGGTGTGCTGAATTCCTTTAGCTCTGTCTTCTGAAAATACCTGAGTGCTGATTTCGTTTTTGAAGCCTAGCTGCTTCAGGGCCTTTTTCATATCAGCTTGTTGGCTTATGTCTTTGATAGGGTTTTGGCAGATTGCAGACAGCAGCCTTCCTGTCCTTTCCTATCTAGGTAGTTTTGGGCCCCGTCTTTGCTCAGTCTATCTTTCTGTCTGTGTTAGTGTTTTCATCTTGCTTCACCGTCATTATATGTTGGGGGCTGCCTATTGCTTTGGGGTCTGCTCTGGGGCAGTTTAGATTTCCCCTTTCTTTCTTTAGGCCTATTTAATTCTCCGGCCGTGATCGAGGGGTCTAGGGCATCGTAGGAACCCCCCACGGCTACTGCTAGTTGTGTTGATAGGTTCAGGGGTCTGCAATCTGATAGTTGCCAACTTCTCTGGTTTTCTGGACTTAGCTTGTATTTCTGCTTTTGCCTCCTACGGTGACTCATTCATAACAGCCTGTACCACCAAATAGTGCACAGTCACACAGCTATGAGGGGCCGTACCACCATATAGTGCACAGTCACACTGCTATGGGTGGCCTGTACCGCCATATAGTGCACTGTCACAGAGCTATGAGGGGCCTGTACCACCATATAGTGCACAGTCACACAGCTGTAAAGTGTCTGTACCGCCATATAGCGCACAGTCATTTGAGCAAAAAAGCACTGAAACAATTAATCATTTTTTATATATTTTAAATAGAGAATTAGAAATTTTAGAGCAAGGTACAGCTGTGAGTAATGACCAGAAGCATTTGTGTCTAAGTCAAGAGGACTGAAATTTCAATTTCAGTGTGAAAAATATACAAAAGAACAACTGTTATTTGTCTCCATGCTTTTTATTTTTTATATAAAAATAATAAAAAAAATACAAGGAATAAAACAATTCGACACATATTTACAATAGGCTACAGTGGCGGGGCTGCATGTGTGTGTGTGACTAGCATTTCAGCACTCACCGCGCAGTCTGTCTGCACTGTCGGAAGATACCTAGCACTGCCTGGGTATGTCCCTGGTACATTTGCCACACGTGTATTTGTAGCAGTCAACACATCTCTCAGTTGCACAATTGTTTGTGCATCGATGGTTGACCTGACACTTCGCCCTTTTGCCAGGGCTGGGTGTGGAAGGTTGTTGCCGAAGGAGTTTCTCCTTGCGTGCCTTCTTTTCACTCACATGAGAGCCACCTAACTCTTTTGCAAGCTCAACCAGGAAGTCCACCAGTCTCTCCTGCAATTCAGTGCATGCCTGATAAAGAACATGCGCATTCAGTGCTGCCATGATTCTATGATTCTATGATTCTATGTTGTAGAACACGGCGACTGGCCATCTCCATGTTCCTGCATGCACGCTGTACTCCCGCACCATTTGGTCCATTACATCCACACCGCACTTTGTGTGGTTGTATTGTGTGACCGTGTTTGGCTTCCTTTTATTGGTATCCTCAGTCTCAACCACGCTGTGCATGCTGCTGAGAATGTAGACGGCCTTCTTTCGCTTGGGTGCATACACTGTCAGTGTGGCACCAGTGGTTGAAAACACCCGAGTGGTGAATTCATTGCGGTCCATCTGTCTAGCAGATTGAGGAATTTCCCGGCGACTCTTGTTGACTGTGCTGAGGATAGTGGTTTTCCGGCTAAGCAGTCGTTGTGCAATTGACAATGATGTAAAGAAATTGTCCGTGGTTACAGTTCTGCCCTTGTCCATGAATGGTCCCATCAGCCTCATCACTACAGTTTCGGACAGTCTCTCCCCGCTGGGACGACTGGGGTCCTTGCCAAGATATGGGAGGACATTACAGATGTACTTTGCTTTCAAGTCGCAAGCCACCCAAAACTTGAGGCCAAACTTGTCTGGTTTTGTTGCAATGTATTGCAGAAAACAGCAGCGAGTCTTTGACAGGAAAAGCTGTTCATCAATAGTGATGTGTCGACCAGGGTTGTAGGATGCGATGCAGTTGGTGACAAACGATCTCCACACATCGGAGATTGCAGCAAACTTATCGGTCTCCGCTCGCTCACTGCGTGTGAACATGTCATCAAAGCGTAGGTGTTGCATGATGTCTTGGAAGCGGTTTTGGGCCATAGTTGCAATGATCCTTGGGTTTGCTAGGTTTGCTGACCAGCTGTCACGTAGTGATGGAACCTTGGTCACCCCCCGCAAGATAATGACTGAAGTAAATGCCATTAGTTCCGGGAGACCCATGAACCAATCCACCTGCTCCGTGTGACGTGCATGTTGAGTAGTCCATTCTTGAATGCTACGAAGCATGTCAAGAGTGATAAAACAGAGGAAGCTCTGAAGGCGACTCCAGACACTTTGTCTGGCCTTAGCACTTGGCTTTCTATCTGTAGGGTATGGTTCTATTGGGGTGAAATGGAGACGTTTCTCCACTTGTACTTCACGCCACACTGTGCCATCTTTTGCAGTCTCTATCGGCTCACTCGCCAACCGAGCTCCCTTTTTTTTGTAGAGGATGAGTCTCATCATCTGCAAGATAAATAATGTCAAATTAACATTTTGTTTTTGTTCTACTGAGACAGCCCTGACCAAAATCACTAATGATCTACTTACAGCCAAAGCAAACGGACAATATTCTATACTCCTGCTTCTAGACCTGTCCTCTGCTTTCGACACAGTTGACCACTGCATCCTACAACAGATCCTCTCCTCCTTTGGCATCAAAGACCTAACCCTATCCTGGATCTCCTCATACCTTTCAAACCGCACATTCAGCGTCTCCCACTCCCACACTACCGCCTCATCCCACCCTCTCTCTGTTGGAGTCCCCCAAGGCTCTGCTCCTCACCCAACCGCCTCCAAGACTTCTCCCGAATAGCCCCCATCCTCCTGTCATTTATCCGCTGCTGAGAGCCTATACACTATAGCAGCTTATGGTTTGAACCAACTGGGTAAGCTGGCATTTTTTCCTTTTTTTTTTATCCTCTGGAATTCCCTGCCCCAACATGTCCGGCTATCAACCACACTCGGATCCTTCAGATGGAACCTGAAAACCCACCTCTTCAGGAAAGCCTACAGCCTGCTATATAAATAAATAAATAAATAATAAATAAAAAAGATAGTCAGGAAATAAAAATAGGTAATTTGAAAAATCTAACCTGAAGACAGCTCCGAGTCCGAATCCAGTTGAAGGGTTGGTGTTGCTCAGGATCAGTTCCAATGCCTGTTGAATGGTGTGCCTTCTCTGCATTTTGTTTCTTGTGAACAAAAAAGGTGAAGCAGTCACCTATCTATCCCCCACACGACAAAAGGACAATACAGCTGGGGGGTGGGCAGACACACTCAGGAGCAGCTTACATTCTTTTGTTTACACTCTCTTGCAAGACCTTTGTTGAGGTGGATCAACATAATTGCCCCCTGCAACTTCCTCAGGCAATGGCCACATTTACAAATGAAAGGATGCTAATTGGAGCCATCAGAGTTGTCAGTTTGACCCTCTTTCAGGACTTCAGGGGGAGCTCGAAATTTCTGGGACTTCTAGTGTTAAGGGCCTGTCACACTAAGAGATATCGCTAGAAATATCGCTATAACTATTGACGTTATAGCGATATTGCTAGCGATATCTCTGTGTCTGATACTTACCTACGACCCGCTCCCCCGCTGGTAATCACTGATCGCGCGAGAACGTTCAGGACCGCTTCTCGTCGTCAGCTTCCTGCGGCGCTTCCTGCTGTGAGGACGAGCGACGTGTGGAGCCGGGCGGGAGGACGCAGGATCGCCTGGTGTGACAGGTAAGTAGCGACCCCCGTCCCCAGCGATGTCGCTAGTGAGATCTGCCTATGTGGCAGCTCACTAGCGACCACTTAGCGATGTACCAGCGATCCTGACCGCGTCATATCGCTGGTCGGGATCGCTGGTACATCGCTAAGTGTGACAGTACCTTTAAGGTGATAGGGACCCAATGAGAGCTTCATATTCAGTAATATATATTTTTGCCTGTCGGCATTAGATCAACGTATGAATGTTTTGTGTACAATCCGGTTTCTGCTTCTTACACTCTACTGAAACTGCCCTTACTAAAGTCTCTAATGAACTACTAACAGCTAAATCTAATGGCCACCACACCCTGCTGATTCTCCTGGGTCTCTCTGCATCAATCAACACTGTGGATTACCAGCTCCTCCTTGCTATGCTCTGCTCTATTGGCCTCAAGGACACTTCTCTCTCCTAGTTTTCCTCCTACCCCTCTGCCTGCTCCTTCACTGAATTTTTTATAGTTCCTCTTCCTCTCCTCTTCCCCTTACGGTCAGGGTTAGTCAGAGTTCAGTTATAGGTCCCCTCCTCTTCTCCTTAAGGCCCCTTTACATTTAGCGATGCACCAGCGATATGACCCGGTCAGGATCGCTGGTGCATTGCTAAATGATCGCTAGTGAGCTTCCACACAGGAAGATCTCACAGCAATGCAGCAGCGATACAGCGGACGATACTTACCTTTCAGACGCGGCGATCCTGACGTTCTCCATCCGCGTCCACGCGTCTCTCGTCGGCGCCAGCAGGAAGCCCAGCAGGTAGCGCCCGATGAGAAATGGAGCTGCACGATCTCGTGCGATCAGCGATGGACAGCGGGGGAGCCGGTCGGAGGTAAGTATCACACATAGCGATATCGCTGCTTCGTAACCAAATCGGTGATGCTTTAGCGATATTGTTAACGATATCACTATGTGTAAAACCCCCTTTATACACTGCCAGTTTTGGACAAACCATCAATAGATTTGGTTTTCAGAACCATGTCTATGGGTCGCCCTCCCAGGGCTGTGGGGTACTCGGTACCGGGCCGGTCTCTCAGAGGGGAATGTCACAGCAGCGGTGACCCAGTCCGTGGCCCTGGGCGCCCATGTAAAAGGGGTGTAGAGTGGTGGAATAAAGTTTATGAGTGATTCGTGACGCCACCTGTGGTATTCGGCAATGAACATGTTAAGCCGACGCTGAAGACAGATCCTCTGGGACAGATGAAGATGATGTGGTGCAGCAATGATGGTGTAGCCCTCCACAGGCAGAGCTGTAGTCCCAGGGCAGTGTAGCTCGGTGTTGGGGAAGAGGGTGCAGTGTCTGGCACAGAGATGTAGCAGTGCTGGAGAAGTTGCAGAAAAAAGGCAAGGACACAGCGGAATGTAGTTTCTTTACCTTTACTTTGTAAGTGCAGTCCAGGGACCAGATTACAGATGGCACAGGAGATGATTAGCCTGGAACCAACTTCGTAATCTCTCTATCAGATGGGTTGTGTAGTCTCCTCTCTAGCGCTTACTTGAGGTACATGTAGTACTGTGTTACACTGACGTTCCTCCTTCTTCTTCCCTTTTGGATCTACCTCGTATGGCAGACAGCTGTAACCTTCTATCTCCTTTGGCTCACACGTCGCTGTTGTGCCTCCGAGTCTTAGATGGGAATAGAGCATTTACAGCTTCCTATTCTTCTGGTTTCTGTTGCAGGACCTTCAGTATCCATACAGCCGTGGAGACCAGGCTCCAGATCATGCGCTCCAGCTGGGAACGAGCTCTCAACTACGCTCAGTCTCCCAGCTTCTCTCTCCACGTCTACACACTTCGCCCTCCTCACAGAACTGACTAATTTTCCCTTCCTGTTCCTCAGAGAGCACTCCTCCCCCCATTCTGGTTCAGAGCTCCCTCTGCTGGCCTGGAGTGGGAACTGTGTTGCATGTTATGGTTAACTGCTAGAGAGACCCTTCATTGCTTCCAAGCCTGACATCTCCCTCCCTGGAGGAAGGCAATGCCACTGTGGCGACCATACTCCTGGGGGCGCCACATCTATGCTGATGACACAATTATAAACATTGTCTCATGACATCATCCCTGCATTACTACTACAAAATACCAGTTGCCAGTGATTGTCCTTCCGCTGTCTCTAACATCATGTCCTCCATCTATCTAAAACTGAATCTGTCAAAAACTGAACCCCTTGAGTTTGCTCCCTCTACTGACATTCCTAAATCCAAAATTACCATTTCTGTGTGTGCTTCTACCATTAATCCCCAGCAGCACCCCGCTGTCTTGGGGTTATATTTGACTCAGATCTTTCCTTCACTCCCCACTTGCTCATGTCACCTCAAAAACATCTCTAGAATTTGACCTTTTTTACCTTTGACTCTGCAAAAACTCTTACTGTTGCTCTTATTCATTCTTTTCTGGACTATTGCAACTCTCTACTAAAGGGCCTCCCCCTTACTAAACTCTCCAGTCTCCAATCCATCCTGAATGCAGCAACTAGGATCATATTCCTCTCCAACTGCTACACCGATGCCTCTACCCTGTGCCAGTCATTGCACTAGCTGCCAATCCACTACAGAATTCAATATAAACTTACCACTCTCACCCACAAAGCTCTCCACAGTTCTGCACCACTCTACATCTCTTCCCTCATCTCTGTCTATCACCCTACCCATGTCCTCCGTTCTGCTAATGACAAAAGACTACATACACTCTCAATAATCTGAAACTCCCACTCCTGTTTCCAAGACTTCTCACGAGCTGCACCAATTCTCTGGAATGCACTATCTAGGACAATTCAAATAATTCCCAACGCCCTTAGTGTTAACCCTGGCCTAAAAATGCATTTCTTTAGACTGGCCTATTGCCTCACCTCACTTATGTAACTATTCCTGCTTTGCCCTTATAACATTTTCTTACAAATCTGGTTGCTCATTTCATATGGGGAAGAGTCTTGAGGAGATCATTTGCATATTCCCAGTGCCTTCTGGGATAAGTGAAGAGTCTCCGCGAGCTCAACGACCACTGGGTTTTGGCCGTTGCAGCTGAAAAGAGGAAATCGGAAAACCAGGGGAAGAGTCTTGAGGAGATCATTTGCATATTCCCAGTGCCTTCTGGGATAAGTGAAGAGTCTCCGCGAGCTCAACGATCACTGGGTTTTGGCCGTTGCAGCTGAAAAGAGGAAATCGGAAAACCAGGGGAAGAGTCTTGAGGAGATCATTTGCATATTCCCAGTGCCTTCTGGGATAAGTGAAGAGTCTCCGCGAGCTCAACGATCACTGGGTTTTGGCCGTTGCAGCTGAAAAGAGGAAATCGGAAAAACCGCGCGCCGGATGGAAGATGGAAGAGGCCAGGAGCCATTTGGTGAGCTGCATTTCTTGCTACATGTTCACAGATTTACCAGTGGAAAAACCAAACTTCACATGCCACAAATGCAAGCTTGTGTCCCTGTTGGAGGAAAAGTTGCAAAATCTCGAAGAGAGGTTAGCTACGTTGAAGATCATTAAGGAAGGTGAAGAGTTCTTGGACAGAGCAGAATTATCTCTTCATGTTACAGAAAGAGAAGAAATTCGAAGTGCACCTGAAGAAACAGAGGAATGGAGACATGTGACCCAGAGAAGCAGGAGGATCAGGAGGCAGTCAGCACCCATACTGCTCAGAAACCAGTACCAGGCTCTCACGCAGGAAAACGATGAAGAAATACATCAGGATAAGACTTTGCCAACAAACAGCAACCTTGTACGCCTTCAGAGTCCTCCTGGATGGAGATAGAAAAATGTTGTGAAGAAGAAACGGAGAGTGGTGGTCATGGGGGATTCCCTGTTGAGAGGAACAGAGGCCGCTATCTGCAGACCGGATATAACTTCAAGAGAAATGTGCTGTCTTCCAGGTGCAAAAATTAAAGATGTGTCTGACAGGATAGCAGGACTCCTCAGACCTACAGATGACTACCCATTCCTGCTACTACACATGGGGACAAATGACACCGCAAGAAATGACCTGGAAACCATCTGCAGAGACTTTGAAGACTTAGGCAAGAAAGTGAAAGAACTGGGAGCGCAGGTGGTCTTCTCTTCCATCCTCCCAGTGGATGGCCATGGAGCAAGGAGGTGGAATAAGATTCTGCAGGTGAACAACTGGCTACGTCGATGGTGCCGTCAGCAACGATTTGGATTTCTGGATCACGGAGTGAACTACTTATACGATGGACTACTTGCTAGAGATGGGGTGCACCTTACGAAGACTGGAAAGCATGTATTTGGAAGTCGCCTTGCTACACTTGTAAGGAGAGCTTTAAACTAGAACAACATGGGAAGGGAAGCAAAAGACCAGAAAAAGCCATACACCTGACAAATGCTATTGAGAACTCTGCTATTAGAAGTGGAAAGGAAGAACAAAGACGAAAGAATCTAATTAATAAAAATATTGGAGAAAGAGAAACCAATCACAAACTAAAATGTTTCTATACTAATGCACAAAGCATGGGCAACAAACAAGGAGAATTGGAACTACTAACACAGGAAAAGAAATATGTCATTGGAATCACTGAAACTTGGTGGGACAATACACATGATTGGAATACAAGACTAGAAGGATACAACTTATTTGCAAGAAACAGACTTGATAAACGAGGAGGGGGTGTCGCATTGTATGTTAGAAACACGTATATCTGCACAGAGATTGAAGCTTCAGAGACTGGGAGTTCTGTGGAAACTGTTTGGGTAAGAATACAAGGACAGAACAATAGAAAGGACACCATTGTAGGCATTTACTACAGGCCGCCTGTGCAAGCTGAAGATATGGATGAACTCTTTATGCATCAAATGGCCAAGTTCTCCAAAAAATATGACATAGTTGTCATGGGAGATTTCAACTATCCAGACATTTGTTGGGAATCTCTCTCAGGCAAAACTAACAGGTCAAGGAAATTCTTATCCTCTCTTGCTGACAACTTTATCTTCCAAAAGGTAAGGGAGAAAACAAGGGGAACTGCTACCTTGGATCTAATCCTTATAAACAGGGAGGAAATGGTTGAGGAGGTAAAAGTGGCTGGGACCCTAGGAGGTAGCGACCATGCTATTTTAGAATTTTGGATAACTAGAGGCGGAAGACCTGTGAAGACTCAGACGTCAAGGTTAGATTTCAGAAAGGCAGATTTTAAGGGATTCAGAAAGAGAATTGGAGGGATCCAATGGCTGGATATCCTAAAAGACAAAAATGTCCAGGAGGGATGGGAAATCTTGAAAAATGAAATTCTCAAAGCACAGTTGTTAACAATTCCGAAAAGAGGGAAGAATAGGAAGCATTTAAGGAAACCAGGATGGATGAACACAGAACTTAAGCACATGCTAAAAAGTAAAAAAAAGATGTTTATAAAATGGAAAGAGGGAGGCATATCTAAAGAAGAATATAATGCTGTCTGCAGAACCTGCAGGGCACAAATCAGATTAGCTAAAGCTGAAAATGAATTGAGGCTTGCAAGAGATGTCAAAGGCAATAATAAAGGATTTTGGGGATATGTCAAAAGTAAAAGAAAAGTCAAAGATGCTATAGGATTTTTACAGGATGAAAATGATGAAATGGTAAGACAGGATGTTGAGAAGGCTGAACTTTTAAATTCCTATTTTGCATCTGTTTTCTCTCAGAAAGGAAATGTAACATCAACTGTTATTCACAGTCCTATTAAGGGAATAGAAGAATCCAGGATATCTATAAACAGAAAGATAGTGAGGAAACACTTAGCTAACCTAAATGAATTCAAGTCTCCAGGTCCAGATGAATTACACCCCAGAGTACTGAAGGAGATAGCAGAAGAAATTTTTGAACCCCTCTCCATAATCTTTGAAAATTCTTGGAGAACAGGAGAAGTGCCAGAGGACTGGAGAAGAGCAAATGTTGCTCCTATCTTCAAAAAGGGGAAGAAGGTGGACCCAGGCAACTATAGGCCGGTGAGTCTGACTTCTATACCAGGAAAGATCTTTGAACAAATTATTAAACAACATGTATGTCAATACCTGAATAAGAATGAAGTGATTAAGCAGAGTCAGCATGGGTTTGTAACTAATAAGTCATGTCAGACTAACTTAATTTCCTTCTATGACGGTATCACTGATTGGGTGGATCAAGGAAATGCTGTAGATATAGTATATCTTGACTTCAGCAAAGCATTTGACAAAGTCTCTCATACAATCCTTATTGAAAAAAATGACTAAGTATGGAATGGACAAGGCAACTGTTAGGTGGATTCATAACTGGCTTAGTGATCGGACCCAAAGAGTGGTCGTAAATGGCTGCACATCCAGTTGGAAGAATGTCTCAAGTGGGGTACCACAGGGCTCTGTCCTGGGCCCTGTATTGTTCAACATCTTTATCAATGATTTAGATGAAGGAATTGAGGGTAAACTGATTAAATTTGCTGATGACACAAAGCTAGGAGGGATAGCTAATACTAGAGAAGAGAGAGAGAGGATTCAAAAAGATTTAAATAAACTGGAGAAGTGGGCAGCAACTAACAGAATGGTTTTTAACAGGGAGAAATGCAAAGTACTACATCTGGGCAATAAAAATGAAAAAAGCATATACAGAATGGGAGGAATAGGGCTAAGTGACAGCACATGTGAAAAAGACTTGGGTATACTAATAGATCATAGACTGAGTATGAGTCAACAGTGTGATGCAGCAGCAAAAAAGGCAAATGCAATTCTAGGATGTATTAACAGAAGCATACAGTCTAGATCACGTGAAGTCATTATTTCCCTCTACTCCTCTTTGGTCAGACCTCATCTGGAATATTGTGTCCAGTTTTGGGCACCACATTTTAAAAAAGACATCAACAAACTGGAGCAAGTTCAGAAAAGAGCGACCAGAATGGTGACCGGTCTGCAAACCCTGTCTTATGAGGAAAGGTTGCAGGATTTGGGAATGTTTAGTTTGCAAAAGAGAAGACTGAGAGGAGACTTAATAGCTGTCTACAAATATCTAAAGGGCTGTCACATTGTAGAAGGATCAACTTTATTCTCATTTGCACAAGGAAAGACTAGAAGCAATGGGATGAAACTGAATGGGAGGAGACACAGATTAGATATTAGAAAAAACTTTTTGACAGTTAGAGTGATCAATGAGTGGAACAGGCTGCCACGAGAAGTGGTGAGTTCTCCTTCAATGGAAGTCTTCAAACAGAGGCTGGACAGACATCTGACTGGGATGATTTAGCGAATCCTGCTTTGAGCAGGGGGTTGGACCAGATGGCCCAGGAGGTCCCTTCCAACTCTACGATTCTATGATTCTATGATTCTATGTTTCACACCATCTATGCACTTAATAGCATGCTGTATCTGTACTTTTACAGGAACGCGCTGGTAACTGGTATATGCAGCATTATTTGAGTACTCTATTTGTTATATTCATGGCTGGACCATACAACAATACAAGCACTTTTTACCACTTACCTTTCATGTCTCCGCTATTTCCTCAAGATTGTAAGCTTGTATAAGACAACTTTCACTCTTATTGGTGTTTGTTGAATTATGTGTTAACTCTGCTATGTCTTTATTGTCTATACAAGTGTGCTCTCTAATGTAAATTGCTGTGGAATATGTTGGCACTATAGAAGTAAAAATTATTATTATTATTATTGTATATGGTACATATCTGGGGAGAGGGGTGTTAAAACGTATTGGTAGAACATTTTCAAAAGGCATTATTTTGGACAACTAGTTGTAGTGGTACATTTTGGAAATAATCACCTTTATTACAAGAATGAGTATTATATCACAGAGATACCCAGGGTTGGACTGGCCCACAGGAGAACAGAAGATGCAAGGGCTAGCCACTTACTTGTGAACATGAGTAGCACTTGGCACAATACATTTACACTATGTAGACTCAAAAGTAGCATCTCATCATTCATTCAACAACCTGTCTAGTTTATTTTATTGAAGCAGAGGTAAATTTGTGAAAGAGGGTAATGTAATATATGCATGTAGCTTAACAGTGAGCCCCCAGAGTAAATGATACTGGTGGACCCTTGGCACTCCCATCAGATGCGGGAGATACCCATCATCGTTGATCCAGATCTACATTTAACGGTTGATCCACATATATTGGGTGGCCACTAAGAAATGGGTTACAGCAATACAGT
Organism: Dendrobates tinctorius; assembly: GCF_039654945.1. Taxonomy (NCBI): domain Eukaryota; kingdom Metazoa; phylum Chordata; class Amphibia; order Anura; family Dendrobatidae; genus Dendrobates; species Dendrobates tinctorius. Next base: position 20,967,097 of record NW_027361878.1, read on the forward strand.
GAGGCAAATTGGGATCTAAGGACAGCAAAGCTACCTATTTTTTAATGAACACTGTAGTGAAATATGTATGGATATATGACCAGCAGTAAATAAACATCTGTCCTTAGACTGCAGCTATCCACATACAGTTAGGTCCATATATATTTGGACAGAGACAACATTTTTTTAATTTTGGTTCTAGACATTACCACAATGAATTTTAAACAAAACAATTCAGATGCAGTTGAAGTTCAGACTTTCAGCTTTCATTTGAGGGTATCCACATTAAAATTGGATGAAGGGTTTAGGAGTTTCAGCTCCTTAACATGTGCCACCCTGTATTTAAAGGGACCAAAAGTAATTGGACAATTGACTCCAAGGCTATTTCATGGACAGGTGTAGGCAATTCCTTTGTTATGTCATTCTCAATTAAGCAGATAAAAGGCCTGGAGTTGATTTGCGGTGTGGTGATTGCATTTGGAAGGTTTTGCTGTGAAGGAAACTAGCGGTCAAAGGAGCTCTCCATGCAGGTGAAACAAGCCATCCTTAAGCTGCAAAAACAGAAAAAACCCATCCGAGAAATTGCTACAACATCAGGAGTGGCAAAATCTACAGTTTGGTACATCCTGAGAAAGAAAGAAAGAAAGAAAGAAAGAAAGAAAGAAAGAAAGAAAGAAAGAAAGAAAGAAAGAAAGCACTGGTGAACTCATCAATGCAAAAAGACCTGGGTGCCCACAGAAGACAACAGTGGTGGATGATCACAGAATAATCTCCATGGTAAAGAGAAACCCCTTCACAACAGCCAACCAAGTGACCAACACTCTCCAGGAGGTAGGCGTATCAATATCCAAATCTACCATAATGAGAAGACTGCATGAAAGTAAATACAGAGGGTTCACTGCACGGTGCAAGCCACTCATAAGCATCAAGAATAAAAAGGCTAGACTGGACTTTGCTAAAAAAACATCTAAAAAAGCCAGCACAGTTCTGGAAGAACATTCTTTGGACAGATGAAACCAAGATCAACCTCTACCAGAATGATGGAAAGAGAAAAGTATGGCGAAGGCGTGGTGCAGCTCATAATCCAAAACATACCACATCATCTGTAAAACACGGTGGAGGCAGTGTGATGGCTTGGGCATGCAGGGCTGCCAGTGGCACTGGGTCACTAGTGTTTATTGATGATGTGACACAGGACAGAAGCAGCCGAATGAATTCTGAGGTATTCAGAGCCATACTGTGTGCTCAGATCCAGCCAAATGCAGCCAAACTGATTGGTCATCGTTTCATACTACAGATGGACAATGACCCAAAACATAAAGCAAACCAAGAGTTTATTAAAGCAAAGAAGTGGAATATTCTTGAATGGCCAAGTCATTCACCTGATCTCAACCCAATTGAACATTCATTTCACTTGTTAAAGACTAAACTTCAGACAGAAAGGCCCACAACCAAACAGCAACTGAAAACCACCGCAGTGAAGGCCTGGCAGAGCATCAAAAAGGAGGAAACACAGCGTCTGCTGATGTCCATGAGTTCAAGACTTCAGGAAGTCATTGCCAACAAAGGGTTTGCAACCAAGTACTCGAAATGAACATTTTGTTTACAATTATTTAATCTGTCCAATTACTTTTGGTCCCTTTAAAAACAGGGTGGCACATGTTAAGGAGCTGAAACTCCTAAACCCTTCATCCAATTTTAATGTGGATACCCTCAAATGAAAGCTGAAAGTCTGAACTTCAACTGCATCTGAATTGTTTTGTTTAAAATTCATTGTGGTAATGTCTAGAACCAAAATTAAAAAAATGTTGTCTCTGTCCAAATATATATGGACCTAACTGTAGGTCATGACCTATGTTATCCTGAGAAGGCAGTCTCCTGTCTCCAAACTCACCAGGGGGCTTTACTGAGAACCACAAAGTGGAAACATTTCACACCTTCCAGCTCTGTTGAAGAGAGGTGCCAATTGAAGAATATATATCTATGAGAAAGGTTACACAAAGAGTTTCAGAGAAAAATAATGTATTCATTGGTAAAATAACCATGGTCCAGTCACAAACCAGCAATTAGAATATTAACATGAGAGGCTGGTCTAGAAACCTGATCCCTGAGTAAATCTATAAATTATGCCTACACAGAAAGAAAAAGGGTTCACATGTGAGGGCAGCATGGACAGCTAATGTGCTCCATTTCATATTTCCCCCTCCCTTACGGACGGAGTACGAGACTGCAAAGTTCGAAATTTCTGTAAGTTTTCTCCCTTTTATTTTATCACTGTTTTTGCATATTTCTATGTCACTTTTTATTTCCATTTTTATATCCTTTTTATTGTAAGCACTGTACCTTTTATATTAAAGCTTAAAACTTTAATAAGAGTATTAGTAGTAGCAGCAGCAGCAGTAGTTCTTGTTCCGGGACTCATTGCCCGTGTGTTCGGTGCGGGGTGTGATTTATGCTCCCACTGCAGCATACAGCAGAGATTGAATGCTGGACTGAGTGAGGGGAGATAGATTAACCCTTGCAGGCGCAACCCCAGTTCACGTGCTGAGAAGCGAGTATGTGACAAATTGGTGGCAGCGGTGGGATATACGAATATAGCCTCCCTGGTAATTCATGACACATTGGTGGCAGCAGTGGGATATACGAATATAGCCTCCCTGGTAATTCATGACACATTGGTGGCAGCGGTGGGATATACGAATATAGCCTCCCTGGTAATTCATGACACATTGGTGGCAGCGGTGGGATATACGAATATATCCTCCCTGGTAATTCATGACACATTGGTGGCAGCGGTGGGATATACGAATATATCCTCCCTGGTAACTCATGACGCATTGGTAGCAGCGGTGGGGTATACAAATATATCCTCCCTGGTAACTCATGACACATTGGTGGCAGCAGTGGGGTATACGAATATATCCTCCCTGGTAACTCACGACACATTGGTGGCAGCAGCGGGACATACGCATGCATCCTCCCTGGTAACTCATGACACGTTGGTGGCAGCGGCGAGACATACGAATGTACCCTCCCTGGTAACTCATGACACGTTGGTGGCAGCGGCGGGACATACGAATGTATCCTCCCTGGTAATTCTTGACACAATGGTGGCAGTGGCGGGATATACGAAAGTATCCTCCCTGGCAATTCATGACACATAGAAAATCCAAATTTGTGCTTTACAGCTGGTGCACTGACTTGGAGCGAAATGATCCATTTTTAGATCTCTCATCCTGTCACCAGCAGTCGACAGACAGAAGTAGACCTGTTAAGTGTTTCCTGTTTCATATCCAAATTTCTGAGCAGCACTTTTAGGCAGTATAAATTCATAATCACATAATTGCTTAAGCATGTAGAAAGGGATCTGTCAAGTAAGTAGGGAAAAAAAGAGTAAGCCTATGTTTATATTCACCACCCATCTCTTATTATAGGGGGTCAATTAACATCGTGTCCCAGTGAGCTGGTGGAAGTCATAAATTTCCGATAGTTAAATCACATATAATACAAAGACAGTGACACGATATGTATGGAGATAAAATGTCTCTCATAGTGAGGCATTAACTTACTCTGAACTGAGGGGGTTGATTTGCACTCAGTGTGCTCCCTGAATGAAAGCTTTACCTTCACTCCCTGCATGTATTAATGAGTCATTTGCTGCTTCAATTGTTTGCATTGAAGAATTTTTCACTTTCGTTTGCTTCACTTTTACAGCCTATACACCTCACATCCACACTATTCACTAACAAGAATACCGACTTTCTTACATACCTACATAAACCTTTAACTTTATAGCTTCAATGGGTCACATGAAAGGATGAATCAGAGCTGGTGCCCTTTATCATGACTCTGGTCTGCAGACTGATCAAGTGAAGTCAAACAGGTTGACCATCCTCTTTGATTTACAGCTCATATTAGCTTTATATATTATGAAGGTTTTGAAAGTTTTCAACTTCCAACATTAGGTGTAGAGAATAGAGATAAGGACAGGAACTGAGCTTTCTTTTTATATTTTGTCTTTGAAAACATCCAGTATGATATATATAGTATAAGATAAAAAAAAAATTGTATTAAAGTGACCCACGCCACTCCCTATTCTGCAGTCACTGTCATTTTGGCAGCCCATTCTCTATTTCATAAAACATTAAATTAATTTTGGATGACCTATCAAAACTCTACGGCAGAAGATATTGCAGAGCTTGAAATTAGAATGATGTATTCTAATTACAATGACTAGAATTATGTATGCTTGAAAAAGGTTCTCACCAAGTATCAAAACATCGTCATTATGTGCTATTAAAAACCAAAAGAAAAAAAGTTTTTTCACTTTTTCAATATCTTATTTTGTATATACATACACAGTTCTATGCTAAGGTTTTATGCTGCATAGTAAAAATGTTTTAAAAATGGAAATGTTAATTTTTTTATCAATTAACAAAATGAAAAATGAATGAACAAAACAGAAATCTAAATCAAATCAATATGTAACCGACCTTAGCCTTGAAATTGGCATAATTTTTTTTTTAGGTACGTTTACACACAATTTTTTGAAGGAAATCTGCATCAGCTTGGAGAACTAAAAACTGATATTCTGTGGATGTCGCTTGCGCAAGTATTTCTTTCTTTTCTTTCTTTTTATTAAATTCCAGATGGACTGGATGATGTTTAGTGTTTAGATCAGGGATCTGTGGGTGTTATATCATCACTTGTAAGACTCCTTGCTCTTCATTATGCTGAATATAGCTCTTAATGACATTGGCTGTGTGTTTGGGGTCGTTGTCCGGATGCACCTGCCTAAAACCGTTTGTACAGTACTGTGTACAGTATATATGTGTGTGTGTGTGTATATATATATATATATATATACACACACACACTGTAAGACAGCGCTCACTGTGTGTGTGTTGGAGGACACTTGCTTGGCCATGGGATGAAGGCATACAGGCACGTTTTTCACACAAAAAAACAGTCTATTTTGGTTTATTTAGACATCATAAACCACATGAGGCCATGTTATATATCACAGGCGTAACACATAGTCCACCATAACACTTCTTAGGTCACGGCTTTAATATGCAGGCTCTAAACACCCCTGACCTCACTTCGTCCAGTTACCGCACAGTTCATTATCATCCATGGAACATACCAAGCACCAACAGTCTGTTTCAATGGCAGTTACTTGTCTGCCCATAACCCTCTTATCTGGAGTTACCGTACAGGAGCTTCTGCTGCACACGCTGACTACACGTCAGTCCTCACTCCTGGGGTTCTCCCGACAGTCCAGACCCTCAGAAGGACGGTAGCTACACCCATGCAGTGTCGTCACAGACTCTGCACATATGGCCTCTCCATGTGCTCTTCAGGAAGTCGTCCACTCCTAGGACCATCCAACACACAGGCCTTCAGGTCCAAAGCCTATCCATGTGCTATTCAGGAAGTTAGGACTTTCCAACACACAGGCCTTCCAGAACATTCAGGTCCATACTATCTGACCATGTGGCCCAAACCATGGACACATTATGTAGCTGTCACCACCCCCACAAGTGGGCGGTGTATGTGTGGTTAGTCAGTCCCACCCCAGCTCTCCGACTAACTCTGTAGGCTCCTCTTATAAGTAAATAAACAAAAACAAGGCTCGTAGGACTACAGGTCCCAGAGCAACATTACTTGTCTACACCGCAGAGGATCTCCTCTGTGACACATACCAGTCATTCACAATGACGCCGGTCACTGTCTCACTATCACCGCTATGCCTCCATGCATACCCTGAGGAGCACATACAGCGCCCTCTAGCTGTAACAGGGGTCACTACCTCACAACACATACATATATTTTGCAGGGAGTTTTATTTTTCAACATCGCACTCTTGACTCTGCGGCTGCGCGCCCAGCTGCGAGTCCCGTCGGGCGTGCTGGCGCACATTCCGCAGCTCTGACTGCGGCCGCGCTACCTCTGACGTCTCTATGGTCCTGGAGGACCTGACCCGGAAGTCCTCCGGCACGCATTCCCTATATCTAGCAGCCTCTTCCTGTAGGCTGTGCCTGATTATCGTTTTGCTTCCTTGCTAGGCCAACTTGGTGCCTGCATGGTCGCTCTCTGTACTCAGGTCCACTACCTTGTACTCTGGCGTGCTTCCTAGTATGTGCTCTCCACTGTCTTGTACCCAGGTGTACTTCCCAACACGCGCACTGCATTGTCTCGTACCCAGCTGTGCTTCCCAGTACACGCTCTGCACTATCCTGTACCCTGCGTGCTCTCGTGTACACGCTCTATGCACTCCTGTACCCAGTGTGTCCCCGTGTACACGCTCTACACACTTCTGTACCCAGCGTGCCCTGTCTTCACCCTGCTAGACAAGGTCTCTCGCGCCTCCTTTGAGCCGGCCACCTGGTTCCAGCAGTCGTGGTACTTTATCCCCCTTGGTCAGCCCCTGATGCTCCCTGTATAGGTGGTCCTCACTAGGTCAGCTCACCCAGGGTAGGTTGGTATCACAGCCCAGAGGGTCCACTCCAGGAGTCGTTATAGTTGGCAAGAGTAAATGCAGCCTTTTTCTCTAATCAGTATGCTAGGAAATAGGTCAGAAGACTAACCCAGTGACTAACCCAGCACAACATAAGTTTTATATTAAGCCTTATATGCTCCAGTGGAGCAAACACTCCTTAGACACCAAGAATGCCTTTTGTTCAGTTTGTTAGATGATAAAAATGGAGACAAATGTCATTGGCCTCAGACAGATACCAAGCTCCACTTTCTGGTAGAAGGTTCCCAGAGGAAAAGTGTCTTTGTCTCAAAGTGCTGCACAGTGTTCTTGCACCAGGCAGAAAGAACAAAGCAGACAAAATAAATATAACTTCAAATTCTTCGGACATACTGTATAAGCCTATGTTCACTTCGCTTTTCTGAACTACATTCGGGGGTCTCATCTGAATCACCATAAAAATGAGTTTCACATGGAGCCATAGACTGCTATGACACAAATGGTGTTCAAATAAACTGTGTTTCTGCTTTTTGTCTCCCTTAAAGTGTATCAAACGGCCACAGAATCAGTTAACTATGGTTTACTGCTCATCTGGTGGCCACTTTCTGAAAAAAACAAACAGAATTCATTCGCTCATCTCTATTTTCAATCATTAAGCTGATTGTTCTGTGCTTGCAAACCCTAAGGTGTTGTGAGCTCATTTTCGGGTTTGCCTCTGGCTTCTGGTGAGGGTTATGGAGCTGGCTGTACTGACAGAGGAGTAGTGAGTTCTCTATCTGGACTCCCTCTGTTGGTGAAGGGAGGTAATGAAGCTGATCTTAATGGCAGAGACTGGCCACCTGAGGAAGAGGACTGTGATTGGACATCAGGAATTTCTGATTGGATTTAAGGCAGCCGACTCCCTAGTTTCTTGCTGGTGATTTCTCCTGACTGTAGCTTCTGGTTTCCGGTTTGGTTCCTGCCTTCTTAAAGCTAAGTTTTCTCTGCTATTGTTCATATGAGTTTTCGTCTGGTTTACTTAGTTTTTGTGTTCAGCCAGCCCTGGCTGGGACTGGGCTGAATCCCCATTTTGTCTCTGATCAGTTGATCTCTTTTGCTCTGTCTTCAGAATATACCTGAGTGCTGATATAGGGAATTGAAGTCTAGCGACTTCAGGGCCTTTTTCTATCAGACGTGTTGGACATTTTTTGGCAGGGTTTTTTGCGTGATTGCAGACAGCAGCTTTTCTTTCCTGTTCTTTCTAGTTAGTGAGGGACCCATCGTTTTCTCAGCCTATCTTTCTATCTGTGTTTGTGTTTTTATCTTGTTTCACCGACAATACATGTTGGGGGCTGTCTATTGCTTAGGGGTCTGCTCTGGGGCAGTTTAGATTTTCCCTTTTTTTCTTTAGGCTTATTTAGTTCTCCGGCCGTGACGAGGTGTCTAGGACCACCGTAGGCAATCCGCTAGTTACCAACCTCTCCTGTTGTGAGTTCATTTTCCTCTTCACCATTGAGGTCTGATGAACTCCCTCTTCTGGTGAAGGAAGGTAGTGAGGCTGATTACCAAGCTCCTGAGCAGGATGATGATGACTGGGTGACGGGAATTGCTGACTGGGTATAAGGCAGCCGACGCCCTTCTGCCTTGCTGGTGATTTCTCTGAGGGATTCTAGGAGACCAGTCTGTTTCCTGCTCCTCAAAATCTAAGTTTTCTGCTCTGCTTTTTGCATTTGTGTTTTGGTTTTGTTCTGCCTTGTTTTTCTGGATTTCTGCCATTCCCTGCTGGGTTGAGCTGAATTCCTTTTTGCTCTGTCTTCAGAAAATACCTGAGTACTGATATAGTCTTTTTGAAGCCTAGCGTCTTCAGGGCTTTTTTTCCCTATCAGTCTGTTGGCTCTTGTTTTGATAGGGTTTTTGCGGATTGCAGACAGCAGCTTTTCTATCCTGTCCTATTTAGTTAGCTTGGGCCCCATCATTTGCTCAGCCTATCTTTCTATCTGTGTTAGTGTTTTTTCATCTTGCTTCACCGTCATTATATGTTGGGGGCTGCCTATTGCTTTGGGGTCTGCTCTGGGGCAGTTTAGACTTCCCTTTCTGTCTTTAGGCTATTTAGTTCTCCGGCTGTGATCGAGGGGTCTAGGGCACCGTAGGAACCCCCCACGGCTACTGCTAGTTGTTGTTGATAGGTTCAGGGGTCTGCAATCCGATAGCTGCCAACTTCTCTGGTTTTCTGGACTAAGCTAGTATTTCTGTTTTTGCCTCCTACGGTGACTCATTCATAACAAAATCACCAGCCATACCGCAGATCCTAGGGTACTCAATAGCAGGAAAGAATTGTAAAAAAAAAAAAAGTGTGTATATTTTTTCCACTATCTCTCTGAAGCCGTAGGGGGAATTTTTTTTCTCTCAATGGAGATAAAGCAATTATCTGATCGTGTGGAGCAGCTCGCTGCGGAAGTGCGGGGAATTTCCGCCTACCTTGCTCATTCACATGCTGCTGAACCAAAGATCCCTACTCCTGATGTGTTTTTTGGGGATCGGTCTAAATTTTTGAATTTCAAAAGTAATTGTAAATTATTTTTTGCCTTGAAGCCTAACTCGTCAGGGAGCTCCGCGCAGCAGGTTAAAATTGTCATCTCTTTGCTGCGTGGCGATCCCCAGGATTGGGCGTTTTCTTTGAAACCAGATGATCCTATTCTGACTAATGTGAACGCATTTTTTCAAGCCTTGGGGTTGTTGTATGACGAACCTAATGCTATTGATCAGGCTGAAAAGACCCTGTTGGCATTGAGCTAGGGTCAAGATTCTGCAGAATTGTACTGTCAAAAATTCCAAAAGTGGGCGGTCCTTACTACCTGGAATGATAATGCCTTGGCAGCTCTCTTTCGGAAGGGTTTGTCAGAAGCCGTAAAAGATACTATGGTGGGATTTCCTGTTCTCTCTGGTCTTGACGATTCTATGTCATTAGCCATTCAGGTTGATCGGCGTTTACGTGAACGCAGGACTGCACGAGAGGTGTTGCCACCTGTTGAACAAGTGTCTGAACCTATGCAATGTGATAGAGTTTTGTCCAGGGAGCAACGTCAGGAGTTCAGAAGGCGTAATAAGCTGTGTTTTTTTTGTGGAGATGCCTCGCATATTATTTCTGTCTGTCCTAAACAAGAGAAACGTTTTGCACACAAGTTTTCTGTGGGTGGTGTTCAACCTAAGTTTCTTCTGGCAATTACTCTGATCTGCTCCCTGTCCACATTTTCCGCCAAGGCTTTTGTGGATTCGGGAGCAGCCCTGAACCTAATGGACTTGGATTTTGCTAAACGTTGTGGATTTCCTATGACACCTATGCGGACGCCTATCCCTTTGAGGGGGATTGATGCTACTCCTTTGGCGAAAAATAAACCTCAGTTTTGGACCCAGGTGGTAATGCGGGTCGCCCCAGACCATCAAGGAAATTGCAGATTTTTGGTGTTGCATAATTTGCAAGATACCATTGTTCTGGGGTTTCCCTGGTTGCAAATTCATAATCCAGTTTTGGATTGGAAATCTGTGTCTGTGGTGAGTTGGGGTTGTCGGTTTGCCCTTAGTGAGGCTCCGGTTTTTTCCACCTCTCCTCAGTCGCATGATGTTCCTGACTATTTGGCGGACTTTTATGATGTATTTAGTGAGAATGAGTCTGCGTCTTTGCCTCCTCATAGGAGTTATGACTGTGCAATTGAACTGAGCCCGGGGTGTAAATTTCCCAAGGGTCGGCTCTTCAATTTATCTGTACCCGAGCACGAGGCTATGCGATCCTATATTAAGGAGGCGTTGGAGAAGGGTCATATTAGACCATCCTCTTCACCCTTAGGTGCTGGGGGTTTTTTCGTGGCCAAAAAGGATGGTTCATTAAGGCCTTGTATTGATTATCGTGCCCTCAACAAAATTACTATTAAATATCAGTATCCGTTACCCCTGATTTCGGATCTATTCTCCAGAGTTAAAGGTGCTTGCTGGATTACCAAGCTTGACCTAAGGGGGGCGTATAATCTTATCTGCATTAAGCATGGGGATGAATGGAAGACGGCGTTTAATACTCCGGAGGGACATTTTGAGTACCTGGTGATGCCTTTTGGGCTCACTAATGCCCCTTCTGTCTTCCAGTGCTTCATAAACGACATTTTCCGAGACTTTGTGGATAAATTTTTGATTATCTATCTGGATGATATTTTGATCTTCTCCAAGGATTGGGATTCTCATGTGGAGCATGTTCGGACTGTGTTCCGGATCTTGAGGGAGAATTCCCTGTTTGTCAAAGGATCGAAATGCCTTTTTGGGGTACAGAGGATTTCATTTTTGGGATTTATTTTGTCTCCGTCAACTATTGAAATGGACCCGGCCAAGGTACAGGCCATTTATGATTGGGTTCAGCCCACTTCTTTGAAGGCCCTCCAGAATCCCTGTGCTTTCTTTTCCCGAAAGTTCTCTCCATCTGAACATAACTATGATGTGGGGAATCGGGAACTGTTAGCCATGAAATGGGCATTTGAGGAGTGGAGACATTGGTTGGAGGGAGCTAAACATCAAGTCGTGGTCCTCACTGACCACAAGAATTTGATTTACCTGGAGTCGGCCAAACGCTTGAACCCTAGACAGGCTAGGTGGGCCTTGTTTTTTACACATTTTGATTTTGTGGTCTCTTTTCTTCCTGGCACTAAGAATGTCAAGGCTGACGCTCGTTCTAGGAGCTTCTTTGCTGATTCTCCTGTGGTGACCAAGCCTGCTACCATCTTAGGCGAAGGGGTAGTTCTTTCTGCCATCTCGCCCGATTTGAGACGTGCTCTGGAAAAGTGCCAGGAGGACAAACCTGAGCGTTGTCCCAGTGGAAAGTTGTATGTTCCTGACCAGTGGAAGAAGAGAGTGATGTCTGAAGTTCATTGCTCTGCTTTGGCTGGTCATCCAGGTATTTTTGGTACTAGAGATCTGGTGAGTCGGTCTTTTTGGTGGCCCGCCTTGTCTCGTGATGTCAGGAATTTTATGCAGTCCTGTGGGACTTGCTCCCGGTCTAAACCTTGTTCTCGCTCTAGTGGGTTGTTGATGCCTTTGCCGGTCCTCAGGAGGCCATGGACCCATATTTCAATGGATTTCATCTCTGATATGCCTGTCTCTCAGAGAATGACTGTTATTTGGGTGATTTGTGTTAGATTCTCTAAGATGGTTCATCTTGTACCACTCCCTAAGTTGCCATCTTCCTCTGAGTTGGTGCCCCTGTTTTTGCAACAGGTGGTTCGCTTGCACGGGATTCCTGAGAACATTGTATCTGACAGAGGAGTTCAGTTTGTGTCTAGATTTTGGAGGACTTTCTGTTCCAAGCTGGGAATTCAGTTGTCCTTCTCCTCTGCTTTTCACCCTCAGACCAATGGGCAGACGGAGAGAACAAACCAGACCTTGGAGTCGTATTTGAGATGTTTTATTTCCGCTGATCAGGATGATTGGGTTTCATTTTTGCCCTTGGCCGAATTTGCTTTAAATAATAGAGCTAGTTCTGCCACTTTGATGTCACCTTTTTTTGTAACTTTGGGTTTCATCCTCGATTTTCTTCAGGGCAGGTGGAGCCTTCTGCCTGCCCAGGTGTTGACACTGTGGTGGAGAGAATGCACCAGATCTGGGACCAAGTGGTGGATAAGTTATCTCTCTCCCAGGAAAAAGCCCAGCGGTTTTCCAACCGACATAGGACCATTGGTCCCCAGTTTAAGGTTGGTGATATGGTTTGGTTATCATCAAAAAATATCGCTATGAAGGTGGCTTCTCCTAAGTTTAAGCCTAGATTTATTGGACCTTACAAGATTTTGGAGATTATTAATCCGGTCTCTTTTCGTTTGGCTCTTCCTGTCACATTTAAAATCCATAATGTGTTTCATAAGTCCTTGTTGAAGAGGTTTGTTGAACCAGTAGTTCCTGGGGTGGCACCTCCGGACCCTGTATTGGTTGAAGGTAACATGGAATATGAGATAGAGAAGATACTGGATTCCCGTCTGGCTAGACGGAGACTCCAGTATTTGGTTAAGTGGAAGGGTTATGGTCAGGAGGATAATTCCTGGGTCTCTGCCTCTGATACTCATGCCAAAAGGTTGGTGCGTGCCTTTCATCGGGCTCACCCTGATCGCCCTGGTGGCATGGATGAGGGTTCGGGGACCCCTCCTCAAGGGGGAGGTACTGTTGTGAGTTCATTTTCCCCTTCACCATTGACGTCTGATGAACTCCCTCTTCTGGTGAAGGAAGGTAGTGAGGCTGATTACCAAGCTCCTGAGCAGGATGATGATGACTGGGTGACGGGAATTGCTAACTGGATATAAGGCAGCCGACACCCTTCTGCCTTGCTGGTGATTTCTCTGAGGGATTCTAGGAGACCAGTCTGTTTCCTGCTCCTCAAAATCTAAGTTTTCTGCTCTGCTTTTTGCATTTGTGTTTTGGTTTTGTTTTGCCTTGTTTTTCTGGATTTCTGCCATTCCCTGCTGGGGTGAGCTGAATTCCTTTTTGCTCTGTCTTCAGAAAATACCTGAGTACTGATATAGTCTTTTTGAAGACTAGCGTCTTCGGGGCTTTTTTTCCCTATCAGTCTGTTGGCTCTTGTTTTGATAGGGTTTTTGCGGATTGCAGACAGCAGCTTTTCTATCCTGTCCTATTTAGTTAGCTTGGGCCCCATCATTTGCTCAGCCTATCTTTCTATCTGTGTTAGTGTTTTTTCATCTTGCTTCACCGTCATTATATGTTGGGGGCTGCCTATTGCTTTAGGGCAGTTTAGATTTCCCTGTCTTTAGGCTATTTAGTTCTCCGGCTGTGATCGAGGGGTCTAGGGCACCGTAGGAACCCCCCACGGCTACTGCTAGTTGTTGTTGATAGGTTCAGGGGTCTGCAATCCGATAGCTGCCAACTTCTCTGGTTTTCTGGACTTAGCTAGTATTTCTGTTTTTGCCTCCTACGGTGACTCATTCATAACACTCTCCGGTTTTCTGGGCTTAGCTTGCTTTTTGTTTTTTCCTCCTCGGTGACTCATTCATAACACTAAGGGCTTTATACTCCTAAAGATGAATGCAAGATCCCTATGCAAGGTCCTAATGGTACATATTACTGTTCTGAAGGCACTTCTTTTGCTACACAGGATGTCTCCCTGAGGCATTGCAAAATACAGCTCACAATATTACATTTGGCATCTATGAGACACAACCTTTGTGTACTCATACATGGCAGTATGGAGCAGGTCTATAGATTTCTATGAGTTCTATATTCATGATCCATGATGTATTGATTCTGAATATGGTGATTAGCATAAGGCCTAAACATTTCAGACTAATCTGACCTTTCAGACTAATTAGTGTAGATGTCAAACCTTCAGGGTTTCTCAAATTGGCTATCATTTATTTTATGTGTGGATTGATTTGTGATATCATTATAAGCACATTCAATTGCATTTAATTGTTTTAATGCGCAGTAATACTTATATACCGTATGGGTTGAACTAGATGGACTTAAAGTCTTCTTTCAACCTTAATAACTATGTTACTATGTTCTCTCCATGGTTATCATAGTGAAAAGCAGTATTAAAAAGGAGGGCTGGAGAGGGGGTTTTTACTTTCACCATGCAGAAAAGCTTAAAGGCCAGGCTTGAATAAGTTGAATGGGGCCCAGTCATGGTATGGAGAACTCGGTTGATCTAGAAGGATTTTCTGGATGAATTAAACTTGCACATTGCTCATATATTTTGGATTGTGCTATCATTATTCCTTAGTTGTCCAGGTGACTCCTCAGACTATTTTGAGCACACTCTTGGATTACTTTTCTTAGTTCTGGACTGCATACTAAAGGAATACATTATGAAGAGATTTGGAGTTCTTACAAAGAAATTTACCGCTTATAACTCATACTGACTTTAGTAAGAATTGGGTTCACTTTTCTTTATGAAATACTGAAAACGGGATTTATCACTAGAAGAGGAAATTTAGCAACTATTTCTCCCAACTTCCCCATACACGGAAACGCTCCACTAATCGCTCCCATGTTCTCCGTGAGAGAGAAGCTGCCAGACTTCCCTGGCAGTGGCTTATCTCCAGGGAGAAGAAAAAGATCGGGTGCTGGAATTCAGCAGGCTTCATTCTTCTTTTCCCTGACATTATCTATTGGGGTCTTCATATGCAAGGTCGGCCATTTATATGGATACACCTAAATAAAGTGGGAATGGTTAGTGATATCAACTTCCTGCTTGTGGCACATTGTATATGGAAGGGAGGAAATTTTTCAAGATGGGTGGTGACCATGGTGGCCATTTTCAAGTTAGCCATTTTGGATCCAATTTTTATTTTTTTCAATGCGAAGAGTGTCATGTGACACATCAAACTTATTGAGAATTTCACAAGAAAAACAATGGTGTGCTTGGCTTTAACATAACTTTATTCTTTCATTAGTTATTTACAAGTTTATGACCACTTATAAAATGTGTTGAAAGTGCTGCCCTTTGTGTTGGATTGTCAATGCAACCCTCTTCTCCCACTCTTGACACACTCATAGCAACACTGCAGAAGAAATGCTAGCACAGGCTTCCAGTATCCGTTGTTTCAGATGCTGCACATCTGGTATCTTCACAGCATAGACAATTGCCTTCAGATAACCCCAAAGATTAAAATGTCTTATGGGGGTCAGATCGGGAGACCTTGGTGGCCATTCAACTGGCCCATGACGACCAATCCACTTTCCAGTTAACTGTTCATGTAGGAATGCTCGGACCTGACACCCATAATTGATGGCATGGTGTGGTATATGGGGTACAAAGACAGTGGGGCCATTCTTCATCAATGGAAACCTCAATGCCACTGGATATCTGAAACTGCTACATGATGATGTGTTGCCCTCTTTATGCACTGAAGATGGCACGTTCCCTGAGTTTTTCCAGCAAGATAGTGCACCACCACATTATGGGTGTCAAGTCCGAGCATTCCTACAAGCAATCTGACCCAATTAGACTAGCATTTCTTCTGCGGTGTTGCTATCAATGTGTCAAGAGTGGGGGAAGAGGGTTGCATTGACAAACCAACACAATCGGCAGCACTTTGAAAACATTTTATAAGTGGTCAAAAACTCATGAAAGAATATACATTAAAACCAAGTATACCCTTGTTTTTCTTGTGAAATTCTCAATAAGTTTGATGTGTCACATGACCCTCTTCCCATTGGAAAAAATAAAGTTGGATCCAAAATGGTTGACTTCAAAATGGCCGCCATGGTCTCCACCCATCTTCAAAAGTTTCCCCCCTCCCATATACTAATGTGCCACAATCAGGAAGTTGATATCACCAACCATTCCCATTTTATTTAGGTGTATCCATCTAAATGGCCCACCCTGTACATTACACTGTGGACCAATCCTGCCAATATAAGCAGCTTCGGCTGACATTAGCTTTATATGTACGGGGAGCTTAAATTTGATTGTCTAAAGCCCCCTGCAAACAGAAGATAACTGTGAGCTGAACAATGGTTCAGTACATCATTTGGTAGGCGGCTTTCTTGCCGTACTATGCCATACACGGAAAAGCTAGCTGTGTTCCCTATGCAAGAGCCACTGCCAGACATCTCTGGCGGCAACCTATCTCTAGGGAACAAAAGGACTGACAGTCTGAAATCGGACATGTCGTAACCTTAACTGCCCTGACAATCGTTTGTCAGGTGAAACCTTTCTATATCGTCTGGTTGGGCCAACATTCATCTAATGTGGATGGTGGAATGTTTTTTCATGCAGGACATTAGTATAGAAAAATGAGAAAAACATTAAAAAGTTATTTGTTGGAGGATTAAGCAAAAATGATAGGGACATGGTAGTTGATTCTCCCCTTCAGTTTAAATCTTGCCAATTATTTTTACTAGTGTAACAATTACAATACAATTATAGGATATCATATACTTAGTTTGAACACTTTTTTCTTCCAACTATATATAGACACACTTTTTTTTCAGTTTATGTTCTAAGCCAAGCCTACGCTTGATACCTGAAAAAAAAATCTATAAAGTTAAAAGAAGTGTATTTCCTTTATATTTCTCTATACTTTTCAGATTTTCATCTGGCAAAAAAAAATAACCTTTAAGCAAAAAAACATCTCACTCGTGTGCCAAGAACAGCTAAATAAAGTATAAATTGCTGAAAAAGTTAAAGGGGGCGCCTCACGACAGACACTGATGGCATATATATGTCTAATAGATTAAGGTAAGTCCAGGGCCGGTTTTAGGCAAAGTGGGACCCTAGGCAAAGTTTAAAATGGGGCCCCAAATGCTAACATATTGCACATCACAGAAGCATTATTGTATTTACATGCGCTGAGTTCAGGCCGCTAAATGAGTGTGATCAACAAAATTGAAGAAGTCGTTCAACGCTTGTTTCCCGGCCTCTTTCCACTGTCTGAGAAAGAATGATGGGAACAAAACGATCACTAATGGATCACTAAGGGTGTGTGCACACGTTGTAGTTTTTGCTGAGGATCCACAGCGGATTTGGTCCTGCGGATCCACAGCAGTTTCCATGCGGTTTACAGTATCATGTAAACCTATGGAAAACCAAATCCGCCGTGCGCATGCTGCGGAAAATTCCGCGCAGATTTGTTGCGGTTTAGTTTCCGCAGCATGTTACTTCTTTTTTGTAGAACCGCAGCTGCAGTGTACGTTCCGGGACATACAAATCAATCAATCAATCTCTCTCTCATCCGCACTGCCAAACCGCACTAGAACCTGCATCAAATCCGATGTACACATGCTAGGATTCCGCAGGAAAAATGAATGTGTTTTACCCTGCGGTTTCTGCCAAGAGATATGGATTCTCTGCAGAAAAAGCCGCAGACTAATCCGCAACGTGTGCACACACCCTAACAGATCACCATACAGTATCATGTTATCAGCAGCACATCTACAGTTTACACCCCATAGTCCTCCATATAATATAATCTGCCCCATAGTCCTCCATATAGTATAATACACTCCACGGTCCTCCATATAATATAATACACTCCTCATAGCCCTCCATATATTAAAATACACTGCTCAGTCCTCCATATAGTATAATATACTCCTCATAGTTATCCATATACTATAATGCACCGCCATAGTCACCCATGTAGTACAATTCACTTCCCATAGCATAATGCACCCCATAGTTCTTCATATAATGTATTCCTCATAGTCCTCAATACAGTATAATGCAGCCCACATATAGTATAATGCAGCCACCCCACAGAGTATAATGCAGCCCCGCCATACAATATAATGTAACCCCCATAGAATATAATGCAGCCCCCCTCTTATAGTATAATGCAGCCACCCCTTAGAGAATAATGCAGCTACCCCAGATTATAATGCAGCCACTCCACAGAATATAATGTACCCCCCATATATAGCAGCCCCCCCATATAGTATAATGCAGCCCCTCCATAGAATATATGGCAACCCCCTCATAGGATATAATGCAGCCCCTTATATAGTATAATGTAGACCCTCCATAGAATACAATGTAGCCCTCCTCATATAGTATAATGCAGCCCCCATCGAATATAATAAATATAACACAGCCCCCCATAGAATATAATGTAGCCCCAAAAAGAATATAATACAGCCCACCTCCCCATAGAATATAATGTAGCCCCCCATATTATATAACACAGCCTCCCTCTATAGAATATAATGTAAAATGTACCCCCCATGGTATATAACACAGCCGCATAGTATATAGCCCAGCACCACATGGTATATAGCCCAGCACCACATGGTATATACCCCAGCCCACTATGGTATACAGCCCAGCATGGTATATAGCCCACCATGGTATACAGGCGGCATACAGGCTGTATACCATGCTGGGCTGTATAATACAGCCCAGCATGGTATAATACAGCCCAGCATGGTATAACACAGCCCAGCATGGTATATAGCCCCCCAGAATGGTATAATACAGCCCAGCATGGTCTAATACAGCCCAGCATGGTATATAGCCCCCCCAGAATGGTATAATACAGCCCAGCATGGTATATAGCCCCCCAGAATGGTATAATACAGCTCAGCACGGTATAATACAGCCCAGCATGGTATATAACCCCCCTAAAATGGTATAATACAGCCCAGCACGGTATAATACAGCCCATCATGGTATATAGCCCCCCCAGAATGGTATAATACAGCCCAGCACGGTATAATACAGCCCAGCATGGTATATAGCCTCCCCAGAATGGTATAATACAGCCCAGCATGGTATATAGCCCCCCCCAGAATGGTATAATACAGCCCAGCACGGTCTAATACAGACCAGCATGGTATATAGCCCCCCAGAATGGTATAATACAGCCCACCATGGTATATAGCCCCCCCAGAATGGTATAATACAGCCGAGCACGGTATAATACAGCCCAGCATGGTATATAGCCTCCCCAGAATGGTATAATACAGCCCAGCATGGTATATAGCCCCCCCCCCAGAATGGTATAATACAGCCCAGCACGGTCTAATACAGACCAGCATGGTATATAGCCCCCCCAGAATGGTATAATACAGCCCACCATGGTATATAGCCCCCCCAGAATGGTATAATACAGCCCAGCATGGTAGATAGCCCCCCAGAATGGTATAATACAGCCCAGCACAGTATAATACAGCCCAGCATGGTATATAGCCCCCCACAGATTGGTATAATACAGTCCAGCATGGTCTAATACAGCCCAGCATGGTATATAGCTCCCCCAGAATGGTATAATACAGCCCAGCATGGTATATAGCCCCCCCAGATTGGTATAATACAGCCCAGCATGGTCTAATACAGCCCAGCATGGTATATAGCCCCCCAGAATGGTATAATACAGCCCAGCATGGTATATAGCCCCCCAAAATGGCATAATACAGCCCAGCATGGTATATAGCCCCCCGAAAATGGTATAATACTGCCCAGCATGGCATAATACAGCCCAGCACGGTATAATACAGCCCAGCATGGTTTATAGCCCCCCAGAATGGTATAATACAGCCCATCATGGTATATAGCCCCCCAGAATGGTATAATACAGCCCAGCATGGTATATAGCCCCCCCAGAATGGTATCATACAGCCCAGCATGGTATATAGCCCCCTCAGAATGGTATAATACAGCCCAGCAAGGTATAATACAGCCCAGCATGGTATATAGCCCCCCCAGAACGGTATAATACAGCCCAGCACGATATAATACAGCCCAGCATGGTATATAGCACCCCCAGAATGGTGTAATACAGCCCAGCATTGAATAATATGGCCCAGCATGGTATATAGCCCCCCCCAGCATGGCATGATACAGCCCAGCATTGTATAATATGGCCCAGCATGGTATATAGCCCCCCCACCATGGTATGATACAGCTGAGCATGGTATATAGTCCCCCCAGAGTGGCCCTACAGTCCAGTACTCACACTGATTTAGCAAAAAAAACAAAACACTCCTCACCTTCTCCTCGTGCCTGCGTTGCTGGCAGCTCCTGTCTCCTCCTGCTCTGTCTGGCACACAGTGAGAGCGCGATGACGTCATCGTGCCCCTGCTGTGTCAGTCAGAGGCAGAGCGGGGAATGATGGGAGAGGGAGGTCAGCTGACGCTCTCTCCTCCATCACTACCTCCTTCAATGCGGCGGGAGTCGGCGCTGGGGGCAGACGGGCCCCCCTGCCTCACAGGGGCCCCATAGTGGCTGTGTGATGTGCCACTGGCTGGGGGCCCCTAGGGGAGTGGGGGCCCTAGGCAGCTGCCTGGTCTGCCTGCCCATAACACCGGCCCTGGGTAAGTCTAATCTGCTCTATTCAGAATCTGAAGGCAGTAAATAGAGTGCAATATGCATACGCGGCCTGTCCTGTCACTGCCAGCAAGGCACCATTGTGAGTAGTGAATTGGGGACCCCTGTTCTGGAGGTACGTGCAAATCCCAGAGTTGGGACCCAAATCTACAGTACATTTATGGTAAACCTGCTAACATCTGTAATTAGACAACCCTCTTAATGCTGGCTCTAATGGAAAGGAGTCAGAAGACACAGTGAACTATATAGGTTGCAGACAGGTCATAGTGCCCATTTTGACCTTATGTACTAATAATAGTGCCTACAATGGGCATGATTGCACCATAAAGCAATGAAAGAAGGTGACTTGGTCTGCTGAATCACATTTTCTTTTACACGATGTGGGTGGTTGAATGTGTTGGTTGCTTACTTGGGAAAGTGATTGTGTATTAATGATGAACTGTTTGGCTGTATTTCTACCCCTGAAGAAAACAGTGTTATGTTGTTTCTCTATGTAATGTGAATAGTCATGTGCGTCTTTCATATTGTATAAGAATATAAAGTGTTATGTTATTGGAAAGTATAGGATACAGTTAATGAATAGAACTAGCCCAGTGGGAGAGGACTAGTGTTAATGCTTCTGCGCTGTATGTTTCAGTACAGAGTTTCTGTCACATTTAGGATTATTATACCTTAGCCCCATAGGACTTCATCTAGTTTTGGTGACAGTATTTTCTGTCTCTTCTTCTTGGAGGAAGTTTTCACTGCCAGCCTAAATGTAATACACGGGCATTTGCTGATTTGAACACACATAATCAGCTTGTGAGCCTCACTATACTTACTGTGTTTAGGCCTGTCAATATTTATATTTATCTGGACTGGCCTGCAAATTATACAGCTACCTATAAGAGGCACATTCTCCTAATAATTAAGTTTCAAACAGATTGTGAGCACTTTATTATATCCTATATATAATTTCAGCACCCACTGATTAAACATCATATTATCAGGTTCATAAATCAATAACCACTTAAGCACATTATGGGTGCTGGTGATGGCTTGGTGAGGGATCTCCTTCAGGGTCAGACAGGTTCAGTCAGTCATAGGGTGCCAACTTCTGCTGCCAGGTAGGGAAACGGAGTATCAGTTTTCTGTTCCCTAGTTATTTTTCCTGTACTTAATGTAATATTTGACCTGGCCTATGACTACTGTCTACCTACGTCTGATCCTCTCACCTATTTGCTTTTAAAATATTGACCTTTTTATATTAATACTTAAATAAAAGCTAATTTTTAGGTCTGTTTTGTTTTTTCACACATATATAGCAGACCTGTCATACTCGTTTTGGCTTTTTACTTCTCTATGTAAAAATGTGCAGGCAGGTACTCTTGAAAGGATCTGTTAATGTCTTGGTTCTAGATAGCTCAAGAAATTATCAGAGGTCTTGACAGGTTAGAACTGGTTAGGCGGAAAGAGAGGATTATTCACACAATGTAGTTCAGATGGGTTTAATATGATGGCTGATCAAGTTTTTGCTTTCATGTTATAAAATGAAACACAAAGCAGAGTCATTATTACAGTTATCTGCAGGCTCGGACTGGCCCACTGGAGAACCGGAGGATTCTCGGTGGGCCCAGGCACTGACATCTGCTGGCATACTGGCCAGCAGATGCCTAGGGCCCCCACTGCTTGAGGGGCCCCCAAGCCAGTGGCTATGGTGCCCCTGAGTCAAGGGGGCCCGCCTTGTGCCAGCTAGCACACCACATACACACGCAGACACACAGCATAGCTCACCTCCCCGCAGCACATCCCTACGTCCTGCTTTCTGGGCGTTTCCTGTCTGAGACAGCCCAGCTGGATGACGTCATCATCCAGTGTGCTGTTTCAGAGAGAAAGCTGCCTGTGAGGAAGAGGCTTCCGGGATGTGCTGCTGCTGTGGGGAGGTGAGTTGTGCTGTGTGTCTGCGTGTGTATGTGTGTGTGGGGAAGGACAATGATATTGGTGGGGGGAGGCAATGATGGAGGTGATGGACAATGATGGCAGTGGGGGAGACAATGATGGAGGTGATTGGCAATGATGGAGGTGGGAGAGACAATGATGGTGGGGGAGGCAATGATGGTGGGGGGAGGCAATGATGGAGCTGATAGGCAATGATGGTGGGAGGAGGCAATGATGGAGGTGATGGGCAATGATGGTGGGGGGAGGCAATGATGGAGCTGATAGGCAATGATGGGGGGAGGCAATGATGGAGGTGATAGGCAATAATGGAGGTGGGGGAGGCAATGATGGAAGTGATGGACAATGTTGGAGGTGGGGAGGCAATGATGGAGGTGGGGGAGGCAATAATGGAGGTTATGGGCAATGATGGTGGTGGGGGATGCAATAATGGAGGTGATGGGCAATGATGGCAGTGGGGGAGGCAATGATGGTGGGGGGAGGCAATGATGGAGGTGATAGACAATGATGGTGGGGGAGGCAATGATGGAAGTGATGGACAATGATGGAGATGGGGGAGGCAATAATGGAGGTGATGGGCAATGATGGTGGTGGGGGAGGCAATAATGGAGGTGATGGGCAATGATGGTGGTGGGGGATGCAATAATGGAGGTGATGGGCAATGATGGTGGTGGGGGATGCAATAATAGAGGTGATGGGCAATGATGGTGGGGGAGGCAATGATGGAGGTGATTGGCAATGATGGAGGTGGGAGAGGCAATGATGGAGGTGGGAGAGGCAATGATGGTGGGGGGGCAATGATGGAGGTGATCGACAATGATGGAAGTGATGGGCAATGATGGAGGTGGGGGTAGGCAATAATAGAGGTGATGGGCAATGATGGTGGGGAAGGCAATGATGGAGGTGGGGGAGGCAATAATGGAGGTGATGGGCAATGATGGTGGGGGAGGCAATGATGGAGGTGATGGGCAATGATGGTGGGGAGAGGCAATGATAGAAGTGATGGCAATGATTGGTGGGGGAGGCAATGATGGAGGTTAAAAGCAATGATGGTGGGGGAGGCAATGATGGAGGTGATGGGCAATGATTGGTGGTGGAGGCATTGATGGAGGTGATGGGCAATGATGGTGGTGGGAGATGCAATAATGGAGGCGATGGGCAATGATGGCAGTGGGGGAGGCAATGATGGAGGTGATAGGCAATCATGGTGGGGGAGACAATGATGGAGGTGATTGGCAATGATGGAGGTGGGAGAGGCAATGATGGAGGTGATAGGCAATGATGGTGGGGGAGGCAATGATGTAAGTGATGGGAAATGATGGCGGTGGGGGATTCAATGATGGAGGTGGGGAGGCAATAATAGAGGTGATGGGCAATGATGGTGGGGAAGACAATGATGGAGATGGGGGAGGCAATAATGGAGGTGATGGGCAAGGATGGTGGGGGAGGCAATGATGGGGGATGCAATAATGGAGGTGATGGGCAATGATGGCAGTGGGGGAGGCAATGATGGTGGGCAATGATAAAAGTGATGGAAATGATTGGTGGGGGAGGCTGTGATGGACAACGATGGTGGGGGAGTCAATGATGGAGGTGATGGGCAATGATTGGTGGGGGAGGCAATGATGGAGGTGATGGGCAATGATGGAGGTGGGGGGAGGCAATGATGGTGGTAGGGGGAAGCAATGATGGAGGTGATGGGCAATGATGGAGGTGATGAAATGGACAATGATGGTGGGGAGGAGGCAATGATTAAGGTGGTGGCATGGGCAGTGATGGGGTGGTGGGGGAGAAGGCAATGCATTATACCTTATGAGGGAGGCTACATTATATTCTATGAGGGGGATACCCCTCTATGATTCTACGCCAACCCTTGCTACATAATTAAGACGTGTACTACCTTATATTATACCCTGATATTAGTGTGTTTTACCGCCCAATTGGTGGTCTTGTATTTATTTCTATGTAGATACATAGTGGGCCCCAAGAATGATTTTCTCTGGTGGGCCCAAGGTGCTCCAGTCCGACGCTGGTTATCTGTGTTTCACTCTGAAACACTTTGTGCCGTGTATCTAGAGAAAACATGCTTTTAAAAGCCGACCGGAGGATCATGAGTTTCTGGTGGCTAGTCCAGGATGCAGGTCCCCGCTGGCTTCTCCCCGTCCCACTCCCCTAAACTGACCAGTCCCTCCCTATACACACACAGTCATTCTAAGGCCATGTTCAGTATTTAGTCAGTGTTTTATATCAGTATTTGTAAGCCAAAACCAGGAGTAGGTGAAAAATGCAGAAGAGGTGACGTGTTCCTATTATACTTTTCCTTCGGTTGTTCCACTCTTTATTTTAGCTTACAAATACTGATGTAAAATGCCGACCAAATATTGAACATGGCCTTAGAGACTGGAGTGGAGAAGAGCTGAAGCCTTATTGGCTTTTAAATGTACGGTATGTTTTCACTGAAACACTGCAGAGTTTTAGTGCAAAAAGTACATGGTTGTAAAAATGCAGCCAGCATCTGATTCATGCTGCCTGTGGTTTTGGTCGGATTCTAGTACTGAACACTTGCATCATTTTTATTTTGCTACTAATCTAGTTCAGCCAGGGCCATAACTACAGCCGGGGCACTGCCCCGGGGCCCCAACCACCTAAGGGGCCCCAAACTGATGGTAAAAAATTGTATTTTAATACTTTAATTTCTCATAAAATGGCCAGCTCCTGTATTATTCGAGTTTAAAGTTAATAAAAATAACGAAAAGATCCATGAAAGTGCACGCATAAATGTTTTTTGTTCGTTTATACTTTAAACGGGGAAACGCTATTTCGATTAGTAACAGGAGCTCTATGGCAGACAGTAGACTGTTAGCTGATCGTGTGGTGTCGCGCCAAGCGGTGACTCAGCCAATAGTTCAGGCAGCGGCCGCGACGTGCACTGACACTGAGGTCTTGTTTACCCCAACTGCTGAACTGCTCATTGGCCATAGCTCATCGGTCAGCGACCAGTGTCGGATCGTCAGTGCAGTCTGTGTCATACTGTTTAAAACTACGAGTAGTCCTCGACTTACGACATTGATCCGTTCTTAAACGGCGTTGTAAACCGAATTTCGACGTAAGTCGGACCATACGTTCATACAGTACTGTACCATAATAACAGTACTGTACTGTAAACACTTAGCCTATCCTAACACCTATCCTAACACAGTACCCTACATAATTATCAATAAACACATAGGTACAGTAAAATATTGTGCAGTACGTTTAATAATGAAATACTGTACTGTAAGTACTGTAACAGTAATAAACAGTGTACTGTAATATAAAATTAGTATGTGCGTACTGTACTGTAACAAAGAACAATTCCAAAGAGTGATCAGGCTTATTGGGAGGAAGCTGCAGAAGGTGCTGAAGATACTGGGGCAGCTGAGTCAAGAGGGGCAGCTAAGTCAAGAGGGGCACCTGAGGTAGAGGGTACAGGTACAGGATCTGTTGCAGGCCTCTCTACCTTCTTGAAGTACTGCTGCAGGTTAGTCTGGAAGGAGACCATCTTCTTCTCCTCCAAGATCTCCTTGTAACACCTAAGGGAATCCATGACTCCTCTGGCAACCCTAGTGTACCTCTCCATGTTGGGATCCTCAGCCTCAAACCTTGACAACCCTTCCTCTATCAGGGCAAAACCTCCTGCCAAGCCCTGCCTTGTAAATCTCTTGGGTTCTGGGGTTGGTATGTCTTCCTCTTCCTCTATCATCTGCTTCTCCAGTTGAATAAGGTCCACAGCAGATAACTCCTCTCCATGAGATGCCAGCAGCTCTGTGACATCATCATCCTCCACCTCCAGATTCATTGTCTTACTCATAGCAACAACGTTCTTTATGACACTAGTCACTGACTCTTGAACCCCTGTGAAATCATTCACAAACTGGGGACATAGTTTTTTCCACACACCATTCATACTGGTCTGCTTAACCTCATCCCAGGAATCAGCAATGTTCTTCTCAGCATCAAGGATGTTGTATGTTTTCCAAAAATCCTTTAGAGTCAAGTCCTTATTCTTTTCAGTTGCTCCTCAAGCATTACCAATGACCCTTCGGAGGGAGGTAGTAGGCCTTGAATGTAGCAATGACTCCTTGGTCCATAGGCTGTATTAAGGCAGCGGTATTAGGTGGAAGGTAAACCACCTTGACATTAGGGTGAAAGTCATCCAGATGGGCAGGGTGTCCAGGGGCATTGTCCAGAATTAGCAACACCTTAAAGGGGATATCCTTGGAGGTACCGTACCGCTCCACGCCTGGCACAAAATGGTTGGTGAACCAGTCCTCAAACACTGCAAGTGTCACCCATGCCTTCCTATTAGACTTCCAGATGACTGGTAGTTGACCCTTCGAAATGCCCTTGAGTGCCCTTGGATTCTCAGCCTGATACACCAGCATGGGCTTCAGTTTGTAGTCGCCAGCAGCATTGCCCCCAAGAAGCAAAGTCAGTCTCTCCTTGCTGACTTTATGACCTGGTGCTGACTTCTCCTCCTTGGCGATGTACGTACGGTTAGGCAAACGTTTCCAAACAAGCCTGTCTCATCCACGTTGAAAACTTGTTGAGCACAGTAACCCCCCTCCGTAATTATCTCAGCCAATGCTTTAGGAAACTCACTTGCTGTTTTCTCATCACCACTAGCAGCTTCACCTTGCACTTTAATGTTATGGAAATTGGCACGATCCTTAAACCTCATAAACCAACCCCTACTCGCCACAAACTCTTCACTTTCACTTCCTTCCCCCTTTTCTCTTTTTAAACGCCTCAAACAATCGCCTAGCCTTCTCCTGAATAACCATAAGGCTCACAGGGATACGGCGTTGATTTTGGTCTTCCAACCAAAGCACTAATAACCTTTCCATCTCAATAATAAGCCCACTACGCTGCTTTGTTATCACTGTCACTTTCATAGGAGCAGATCCTTTCACATGATCAAGGATATGATCTTTATCCTTGATAATCGTAGCGACAGTCGAACGACTAAGTCCTAATGACCGGCCAATGGCTGTCGCTGTTTCCCCCTTATCAAATCGCTTTATGATATCCAATTTCACCTCCATGGTGATGGCCTTCCTTTTCTTTGATGCACTGGCATCAGAAGAGTCTGGTTTACGTTTGGGAGCCATAATGAAGGGCGTTATGGTGTGCAGGAGACTTGTCTTCCTCGGTCTAGAACCGCGTAACCGAGTACAGTACAGTACCGTACTATACTCTTCCGCTGCTGCACGTAGTTCGCGTTGTGACGCAAAACCACGTATGTCGGAATAAGGCGTCGTAATAAAGCGTCGT
Organism: Dendrobates tinctorius; assembly: GCF_039654945.1. Taxonomy (NCBI): domain Eukaryota; kingdom Metazoa; phylum Chordata; class Amphibia; order Anura; family Dendrobatidae; genus Dendrobates; species Dendrobates tinctorius. The sequence goes on from NW_027361878.1 coordinate 20,994,588, forward strand.
AACCACGAAACGACGTAACTCGAGACCGTCGTAACCCGAGAAATAACTGTACTTAATATTTAATAAACATATACAGTTATTTGAAAATTGTGCAATATTTGGAATTATTCACCTTATTAATTTTCCAAACATATTCACTGAATATTTAACTTCTAAAACTTGCATCATAAACAAAATCTATTAAAGGTCTTGCGGAACGTGGTGAAGCCTGTGTGTTGTATACAGCAATGCGTAGCAGGCTTCACCACGTTCCGCACAACCTCTAGTAATTGAGGGTGTGTGCACACGCTGCGGATTCTGCTGCGGTTCCGCAGCGGTTTTGGCCGCTGCGGGTCCGCAGCAGTTTTTGCTGCAGTGCACAGTACCATTATTCCCTATGGGAATACAAAACCGCAGTGCAGACGGTGTGGATTTTTCCGCGCGGTTTTTCTGCGGTTTTTCAACCGCAGTACCATTCTGCCGCGGTTTGCCATCTCCTCCATTGTGGAGATGAAGAACCGCAGGGCAAAACTGCAGAGCAATCCGCAGGTAAAACCGCAGGTCTTTTGACCTGCAGATTTACCTGCGGATTTTACAAAAACCGCGCGGCCAAATCCGCACTTCAATCCGCAGCGTGTGCACGTACCTTGAAATGTTGAGGGGCCCCACTATGAAGTTTGCCCCGGGGCCCCGAAGTTTATAGTTACGGCACTGAGTTCAGCACTTGGTATTTGTATAATTAAAGAATTAAAGGTCTGCCAACTTTCCCCATAAAAGTGAAGTGCTATAAATAAGTAAATTTATCAATAAAAACATTCCTTCCTTCCATGTCAGGGAGTCCTTGGATCCCTCCATGTTTCCTATTCACTCTTCTCCTCTCCATTGTGTTCCAGTCTGCCTCCCCCTCTCATCTCTTCTCTGTTTGTCTTCACTGTTTTAATTGCTTTTTCAATTCCATTAATTCTAAGCTCAGGTACTTAGAGGAGCAATAAATCAGAGAGGAATAGTCATAGCTGTGTGCTCAGGCAGATAGCCATGTACAGCTAGTCATGACATACAGTCATGTACAAATAACACGTGTCACTGGATAGCGAAATTTAGCTGTATCCAAGTAGAGATGATGCTTTACCTGAAAAATGACAGTACAGAGCTAAAAGAAAGCTCTGCATAAAAATAAGCGTATGATAAATGTTACACTGACAGACTGAACATATAAAACTGCATGATACTGACAGCGAGTCTTGTAAAACTGACTAACAGCTGCATATAACTTATTGACAGCTATGAATAACCTGTAAGCAGATGTGTACGACAGCAGACAGCTGCTTATAACCTATAGCCAGCTGTCCTTATAACCTAAAGAAGCGAGCATTTCATATCTCCAAAATCTACAGTCAGCAGCATTTTATACACATCACTATGTATCTGCAGACACACACACACACACACGTAACCCTGAGGTAGCGGTGCATGACCTAGAGACAACCGCATACAAAGAGATGGCCATGTATAAGGCATAAACAGTAGATGGTGGTATTATGTAAATTAGAAACAAAAGGATGAAAGGTATAAAAATTATACGCGGTATACAGCCTATAGGTAGCATTGTGCAATCCATAGATGGCTGTGCACAATTCACCTACAGGAAGAACACAAATATCTTAAGTTCTACCCAGAAATAGGATAAACTCCACCTAATTTAGTACTTGGAGATCCAGTGATACTCTACAATCCATAAAACCATCACTGCCTTCACAGAGTGGAATAATCTGTATAAGGAAATCCACTCTCTACAAAGAGATTTTCATCTTTCCGCCTTGAGTATTTGGTGCATTTTTTTCGTGCAGAAAAAGGGTACTACAGTTCCAGTAAAATATTTGGGACCTAGAATTATAGAATCATGGAATGTCAGAGTTGGAAAGGACATCCAGGGCCATCATGTCCAACCCCCTGCTCAATGTAGGATTCACTAAACCATCTCAGACAGATGTCTGCCCAGCCTCTGAAAACTTCAATTGAAAGATAACTCACCACCTCTCGTGGCAGCCTGTTCCACTCATTGATCACCTTCACTTTCAAAAAGTTTTTTTCTAATATCTAATCTATATCTTCTCCCTTCAGTTTCATTCCATTGCTTCCCATGATTCCATGTGCAAATGAGAATAAAGATGATCCTTCTACACTGTGACATCCCTTCAGATATTTGTAGTCAGCTATTAAGTCTCCTCTCCTTTTTTTGCAAGCCAAACATTCCCAGCTCCTTTAATCTTTCTTCGTAGGACATACTTTGCAGTCTGCTCACTATCTTGGTAGCTCTTCTCTGAACATGCTCCAGTTTTTCACTATCTTTTTTAAAATGTGGTGTCCATAATTGGACACAGTATTCCAGATGAGGCTTGACCAACGAGGAGTAGAGGGGGATAATTATATCACGTGAGCTAGATGCTATGCTTCTCTTTATACATCCTGAAACTGCTTGCCATTTTTTGCTGCTGCATCACACTGGTTGAGTCATATACAGTCTGTGATCTATTAGTATATTCAAGATTTTTTCACACATGCTGTTGCTTAGTTCTATTCCTCCCATTCTGTAGATGTAATTTTCATTTTTCTTGCGCAGGTGTAGAATCTTGCATTTCTCCCTGTTAAATACCATTCTGTTAGTCGCTGCCCGTTGTTCAAGCTTATCTAGATCCTTTTGTGTTATGATTGAGTCACCGTAGGAGGCAAAAACAGAAATGCTAGCTAAGTCAGAAAACCAGAGAGGTTGGCAGCTATCGGATTGCAGACCCCTGATCCTATCCACAACAACTAACAGTAGCCGTAGGGGGTTCCTACGATGCCCTAGACCCCTCGATCACAGTCGGAGAATTAAATAGGCCTAAAGAAAGAAAGGGGAAATCTAAACTGCCCCAGAGCAGACCCCAAAGCAATAGGCAGCCCCCAACATATAATGACGGTGAAGCAAGATGAAAACACTAACACAGACAGAAAGATAGACTGAGCAAAGACGGGGCCCAAGCTAACTAGATAGGAAAGGACAGGAAGGCTGCTGTCTGCAATCCGTGAAAAACCCTATGAAAATAAGAGCCAACAGACTGATAGTGAAAAGGCCCTGAAGACGCTAGGCTTCAAAAAAGCTATGTCAGTACTCAGGAATATTCTGAAGACAGAGCAACCGGCAAAAGGAGATTCAGCTCACCCCAGCAGGGAATGGCAGAATCCAGAAAAGCAAGGAAAACAAAAACAAAACACAAATGCTAACAGGCAAAGCAGAAAACTTAGCTTTAGAGGAGCAGGAATCAGACTGGTGTCCTAGAGGTCCACAGAGAAATCACCCGCAGGGCAGAAGGGCGTCGGCAGCCTTATATCCAGTCCGTGACCCCACTCAGCCAGTCATCCTCATTAGGCTCAGGTGCCTGATAATCAGGCTCATTACCTTCCTTTACCAGAATAGGGAGTTCACCAGACCTCAGTGACGAAGGGGAAAATGAACTCACAACAGTACCTCCCCCTTGAGGAGGGGTCACCGAACCCTCAATCACGCCACCAGGGTGATCAGGGTGAGCCCGATGAAAGGCACGCACCAATCTTTTGGCATGAATATCAGAGGCAGATACCCAGGAATTATCCTCCTGACCATAACCCTTCCACTTAACCAAATACTGGAGTCTCCGTCTAGCCAGACGGGAATCCAGTATTTTCTCTACCTCATATTCCATGTTACCTTCAACCAATACAGGGTCTAGAGGTGCCACCCCAGGAACAACTGGTTCAACAAACCTCTTCAACAAGGACTTATGGAACACATTATGGATTTTAAATGTGACAGGAAGAGCCAAACGAAAAGAGACCGGATTAATAATCTCCAAAATCTTGTAAGGTCCAATAAATCTAGGCTTAAACTTAGGAGAAGCCACCTTCATAGCAATATTTTTGATGATAACCACACCATATCACCAATCTTAAACTGGGGACCAATGGTCCTATGTCGATTGGAAAACCGCTGGGCCTTTTCCTGGGAGAGAGATAACTTATCCACCACTTGGTCCCAGATCTGGTGCATTCTCTCCACCACAGTGTCAACACCTGGGCAGGCAGAAGGCTCCACCTGCCCTGAAGAAAATCGAGGATGAAACCCAAAGTTACAAAAAAAGGTGACATAAAAGTGGCAGAAGTAGCTCTATTATTTAAAGCAAATTCAGCCAAGGGCAAAAATGAAGCCCAATCATCCTGATCAGCGGAAATAAAACATCTCAAATACGTCTCCAAGGTCTGGTTTGTTCTCTCTGTCTGCCCATTGGTCTGAGGGTGAAAAGCAGAGGAGAAGGACAACTGAATTCCCAGCTTGGAACAGAAGGTCCTCCAAAATCTAGACACAAACTGAACTCCTCTGTCAGATACAATGTTCTCAGGAATCCCGTGTAAGCGAACCACCTGTTGCAAAAACAGGGGCACCAACTCAGAGGAAGATGGCAACTTAGGGAGTGGTACAAGATGAACCATCTTAGAGAACCTATCACAAATCACCCAAATAACAGTCATTCTTTGAGAGACTGGCATATCAGAGATGAAATCCATTGAAATATGGGTCCATGGCCTCCTGGGGACCGGCAAAGGCATCAACAACCCACTAGAGCGAGAACAAGATTTAGACCGGGAGCAAGTCCCACAGGACTGCACAAAATTCCTGACATCATGAGACAAGGTGGGCCACCAAAAAGAGCGACTCACCAGATCTCTAGTACCAAAAATACCTGGATGACCAGCCAATGCAGAGCAATGAACTTCAGACATCACTCTCTTCTTCCACTGGTCAGGAACATACAACTTTCCACTGGGACAACGCTCAGGTTTGTCCTCCTGGAACTCTTGCAGAGCAAGTCTCAAATCGGGCGAGATGGCAGAAAGAACTACCCCTTCGCCTAAGATGGTAGCAGACTTGGTCACCACAGGAGAATCAGCAAAGAAACTCCTAGAGAGGGCATCTGCCTTGACATTCTTAGTTCCAGGAAGAAAAGAGACCACAAAATCAAAACGTGTAAAAAACAAGGCCCACCTAGCCTGTCTAGGGTTCAAGCGTTTAGCCGACTCTAGGTAAATCAAATTCTTGTGGTCAGTGAGGACCACAACTTGATGTTTAGCTCCCTCCAACCAATGTCTCCACTCCTCAAATGCCCATTTCATGGCCAACAGTTCCCGATTCCCCACATCATAGTTAAAATCATAGAATCATAGAATCGTAGAGTGGGAAGGGACCTCCTGGGCCATCTGGTCCAACCCCCTGCTCAAAGCAGGATTCGCTAAATCATCCCAGTCAGATGTCTGTCCAGCCTTCCATTGAAGGAGATCTCACCACTTCTCGTGACAGCTTGTTCCACTCATTGATCACTCTAACTGTCAAAAAGTTTTTTCTAATATCTAATCTGTGTCTCATCCCATTCAGTTTCATCCCATTGCTTCTAGTCTTTCCTTGTGCAAATGAGAATAAAGTTGATCCTTCTACAATGTGACAGCCCTTTAGATATTTGTAGACAGCTATTAAGTCTCCTCTCAGTCTTCTCTTTTTCAAACTAAACATTCCCAAATCCTGCAACCTTTCCTCATAAGACAGGGTTTGCAGACCGGTCACCATTCTGGTCGCTCTTTTCTGAACTTGCTCCAGTTTGTTGATGTCTTTTTTAAAATGTGGTGCCCAAAACTGGACACAATATTCCAGATGAGGTCTGACCAAAGAGGAGTAGAGGGAAATAATGACTTCACGTGATCTAGACTGTATGCTTCTGTTAATACATCCTAGAATTGCATTTGCCTTTTTTGCTGCTGCATCACACTGTTGACTCATATTCAGTCTGTGATCTATTAGTATACCCAAGTCTTTTTCACATGTGCTGTTGCTTAGCCCTATTCCTTCCATTCTGTATATGCTTTTTTCATTTTTATTGCCCAGATGTAGTACTTTGCATTTCTCCCTGTTAAAAACCATTCTGTTAGTTGCTGCCCACTTCTCCAGTTTATTTATATCTTTTTGAATCCTCTCTCTCTCTTCTCTAGTATTAGCTATCCCTCCTAGCTTTGTGTCATCAGCAAATTTAATCAGTTTACCCGCAATTCCTTCATCTAAATCATTGATAAAGATGTTGAACAATACAGGGCCCAGGACAGAGCCCTGTGGTACCCCACTTGAGACATTCTTCCAACTGGATGTGCAGCCATTTACGACCACTCTTTGGGTCCGATCACTAAGCCAGTTATGAATCCACCTAACAGTTGCCTTGTCCATTCCATACTTAGTCATTTTTTTCAATAAGGATTGTATGAGATACTTTGTCAAATGCTTTGCTGAAGTCAAGATATACTATATCTACAGCATTTCCTAGATCCACCCAATCAGTGATTCCGTCATAGAAGGAAATTAAGTTAGTCTGACATGACTTATTAGTTACAAACCCATGCTGACTCTGTTTAATCACTTCATTCTTATCCAGGTACTGACATACATGTTGTTTAATAATTTGTTCAAAGATCTTTCCTGGTATAGAAGTCAGACTCACCGGCCTATAGTTGCCTGGGTCCACCTTCTTCCCCTTTTTGAAGATAGGAACAACATTTGCTCTTCTCCAGTCTTCTGGGACTTCTCCTGTTCTCCAAGAATTTTCAAAGATTATGGAGAGGGGTTCAAAAATTTCTTCTGCTATCTCCTTCAGTACTCTGGGGTGTAATTCATCTGGACCTGGAGACTTGAATTCATTTAGGTTAGCTAAGTGTTTCCTCACTATCTTTCTGTTTATAGATATCCTGGATTCTTCTATACCCTTAATAGGACAGTGAAGAACAGTTGATGTTACGTTTCCTTTCTGAGAGAAAACAGATGCAAAATAGGAATTTAAAAGTTCGGCCTTCTCAACATCCTGTCATAGTTACGTTCAGATGGAGAGAACTTTCGGGAAAAGAAAGCACAGGGATTCATTTTAGATGTTACAGGATCCTTTTGGGACAAAACAGCTCCTGCACCAATCTCAGAAGCATCCACCTCTACCTGGAACGGGAGTGAGACATCAGGTTGCCGCAAAACCGGGGCGGAGGTAAATCTTCGCTTCAGCTCCTGAAAGGAAGCAACAGCCTCCGGAGATCAATTCAACACATCAGCACCCTTCTTAGTCAGATCAGTCAATGGCTTGGCAATACTAGAAAATTTTGCTATAAATTTCCGATAAAAATTAGCAAAACCCAAAAACTTCTGGAGGCCCTCAAAGAAGTGGGCTGAACCCAATCATAAATGGCCTGTACCTTGGCCGGGTCCATTTCAATAGTTGACGGAGACAAAATAAATCCCAAAAATGAAATCCTCTGTACTCCAAAAAGGCATTTCGATCCTTTGACATACAGGGAATTCTCCCTCAAAATCCGGAACACAGTCCGAATATGTTCCACATGAGAATCCCAATCCTTGGAGAAGATCAAAATATCATCCAGATAGATAATCAAAAATTTATCGACAAAGTCTCGGAAAATATCGTTCAGGAAACACTGGAAGACAGAAGGGGCATTAGTGAGCCCAAAAGCCATCACCAGGTACTCAAAATGTCCCTCCGGAGTATTAAACGCCGTCTTCCATTCATCCCCCTGCTTAATGCGGATAAGATTATACGCCTCCCTGAGGTCAAGCTTGGTAAACCAGCAAGCACCTCTAACTCTAGAGAATAGATCCGAAATCAGGGGTAACGGATACTGATATTTAATAGTAATTTTATTGAGGGCACGATAATCAATACAAGGCCTTAAAGAACCATCCTTTTTGGCCACAAAAAAAAACCCGGCACCTAAGGGTGAAGAGGATGGTCTAATATGACCCTTCTCCAACACCTCCTTAATATAGGACCGCATAGCCTCGTGCTTGGGTACAGATAAATTGAAGAGCCGACCCTTGGGAAATTTACACCCCGGGCTTAGTTCAATTGCACAGTCATAACTCCTATGAGGAGGCAAGGACGCAGACTCATTCTCACTAAATACATCATAAAAGTCCGCCAAATAGTCAGGAACATCATGCGACTGAGGAGAGGTGGAAAAAACCGGAGCCTCACTAAAGGCACACCGACAACCCCAACTCACAACAGACACAGATTTCCAATCCAAAACTGGATTTTGAATTTGCAACCAGGGAAACCCCAGAACAACGGCATCATGCAGACCATGCAACACCAAAAATCTGCAATTTTCTTGATGGTCTGGGGCGACCCGCATGACCACCTGGGTCCAAAACTGAGGTTTATTTTTAGCCAAAGGAGTAGCATCAATCCCCCTCAAAGGGATAGGCATCTGCAGAGGTGTCATCGGAAATCCACAACGTTTAGCAAAATCCAAGTCCATTAGGTTTAGCGCTGCTCCCGAATCCACAAAAGCCCTGGCGGAAAATGTGGACAGGGAGCAGATCAGAGTAATTGCCAGAAGAAACTTAGGTTGAACACCACCCACAGAAAACGTGTGTGCAAAGAGTTTCTCTCGTTTAGGACAAACAGAAATAATATGCGAGGCATCTCCACAGAAAAAACACAGCTTATTACGCTTTCTGAACTCCTGACGTTGCGCCTTAGACAAAACTCTATCACATTGCATAGGTTCAGACGTCTGTTCAACCGGTGGCAACACCTCTCGTGCAATCCTGCGTTCACGTAAACGCCGATCAACCTGAATGGCTAATGACATAGAATCGTCCAGACCAGGGGGAACAGGAAATCCCACCATAGTATCTTTTACGGCTTCTGACAAACCCTTCCGAAAGAGAGCAGCCAAGGCATTATCATTCCAGGTAGTAAGGACCGCCCACTTTCGGAACTTTTGACAGTACAACTCTGCAGAATCTCGACCCTGGTTCAATGCCAACAGGGTCTTTTCAGCCTGATAAATAGCATTAGGTTCGTCATACAACAACCCCAAAGCTTGAAAGAATGCGTTCACATTAGTCAGAATAGGATCATCTGGTTTCAAAGAAAATGCCCAATCCTGGGGATCGCCACGCAGCAAAGAGATGACAATTTTAACCTGCTGCGCGGAGCTCCCTGACGAGTTAGGCTTCAAGGCAAAAAATAATTTACAATTATTTTTGAAACTCAAAAATTTAGATCGATCCCCAAAAAATACATCAGGTGTAGGGATCTTTGGTTCAACAGCATGCGAACGAGCAAGGTAGGCGGAAATTCCCCGCACTTCCGCAGCGAGCTGCTCCACACGATCAGACAATTGCTTTATCTCCATTGAGAGAAAAAAAAATTCCCCCTACGGCCTCAGAGATATAGAGGAAAGAATATACACACACCTTTTTTTTTTTAAACACAATTCTTTCCTGCTATTGAGTACCCTAGGATCTGCGGTATGGCGGGTGATTCTGTTATGATTGAGTCACCGTAGGAGGCAAAAACAGAAATGCTAGCTAAGTCAGAAAACCAGAGAGGTTGGCAGCTATCGGATTGCAGACCCCTGATCCTATCCACAACAACTAACAGTAGCCGTGGGGGGTTCCTACGATGCCCTAGACCCCTCGATCACAGCCGGAGAATTAAATAGGCCTAAAGAAAGAAAGGGGAAATCTAAACTGCCCCAGAGCAGACCCCAAAGCAATAGGCAGCCCCCAACATATAATGACGGTGAAGCAAGATGAAAACACTAACACAGACAGAAAGATAGACTGAGCAAAGACGGGGCCCAAGCTAACTAGATAGGAAAGGACAGGAAGGCTGCTGTCTGCAATCTGTGAAAAACCCTATGAAAATAAGAGCCAACAGACTGACAGTGAAAAAGGCCCTGAAGACGCTAGGCTTCAAAAAAGCTATGTCAGTACTCAGGAATATTCTGAAGACAGAGCAGCTGGCAAAAGGAGATTCAGCTCACCCCAGCAGGGAATGGCAGAATCCAGAAAAGCAAGGAAAACAAAAACAAAACACAAATGCTAACAGGCAAAGCAGAAAACTTAGCTTTAGAGGAGCAGGAATCGGACTGGTGTTCTAGAGGTCCACAGAGAAATCACCCGCAGGGCAGAAGGGCGTCAGCAGCCTTATATCCAGTCCGTGACTCCACTCAGCCAGTCATCCTCATTAGGCTCAGGTGCCTGATAATCAGGCTCATTACCTTCCTTTACCAGAATAGGGAGTTCACCAGACCTCAGTGACGAAGGGGAAAATGAACTCACAACACTTTTGAATCCTTTGTCTTCTCTAGGGTTAGATATCCCTCCTAGCTTGGCATCATCTGAAAATCTGATCAGTTTACCTTCAGTTCCCTTATCTAGATCATTTAAAAATGTTGAACACTGGGACCAGGACAGAGCCTTGTGGTAACCCACTTGAAACACTTCAGATTGGATGTGCAGCCATTTATAGCCACTCTTTTACAACGATCATTGAGCCAGTTATGAATCCACCTAACCGTAGACTTGTCAATCCCATAGTTGGTCTTTTTTAATAAGGATAGTACAGGTACTTCTCACAAAATTAGAATATCATCAAAAAGTTAATTTATTTCAGTTGTTCAATTCGAAAAGTTAAACTCGTATATTACACTGTGTGCAGAATTATTAGGCAAGTTGTATTTGAGAGGATTCTTTTTATTATTGAACAACTATGACAAAAAGCGAAATGAACGGGCACCATCCAACAATATCAATTTAGGTGGGATCACCTTGTGCATATAAGTAAATTTACATTGAGACACATAAGAGAAAAGTATACGCACACAAATAGGGATCACCACCAATTAATCAAATAAATCAACAATTTTATTAAAGTAACACCACAGACAAACACTTTGTTAAAAACAATTAGAAAGTCTGAAAAAAACAGACACAAATGACAAAACAATGGGTCATATTATTGAATAGTAAAATACTATGAGCCCCAAATTTAGCCGTGTACACAAGTGGCAGGTATCTATCAGTTGTCATAACCCAGGATCTATTCAGCAATTATAGTCACAATCACAATGTCCAAATGCTGGACCTTGGACCTTGAGAAAGACACATCACTGTGTCGATACACGTGGGTTTGGGGGCTCCTTGCAATGTAGCCGTATGTCTGTTCACTCTCAGGAACCAAGTGGTAGCATGCTCAGGTGAATCCATGTTTCCAGGATCTGACCTGCTGGTAATATGTTGGCAATATGTTGTTTTTGTATGACACAGTAATTGTTTGTATTTCTTCACAACTTATACCCAGCTGTTGTGATATTTGAAATTTGTGACCAAGGTTCATAGGCAAACAGCATTTGGACATTGTGATTGTGACTATAATTGCTGAATAGATCCTGGGTTATGACAACTGATAGATACCTGCCACTTGTGTACACTGCTAAATTGGGGCTCATAGTATTTTACTATTCAATAATATGACCCATTGTTTTGTGATTTATATCTGTTTTTTTCAGACTTTTTAATTGTTTTTAACAAAGTGTTTGTCTGTGGTGTTACTTTTAATAAAATTGTTGATTTATTTGATTATTTGGTGGTGATCCCTATTTGTGTGCGTATACTTTTCTCTTATGTGTCTCAATGAACAACAACTATGTTCTCAATCAAACCAAAAGACTCAGAGATATCAAAGCTTAATATTTTTGGAAGTTGGAGTGGGTTTTTTCTAGATTTGGCTATCTTAGGAGGATATCTGTTTTTCAGGTAACTATTACTGTGCAGAATTATTAGGCAACTTAATAAAAACCAAATATATACCCATCTCACTTGTTTATTTTCACCAGGTAAACCAATATAACAATACAAAATTTAGAAATAAACATTTCTGACATTCAAAAACAAAACAAAAAAAATCAGTGACCAATATAGCCACCTTTCTTTACGATGACAATCAAAAGCCTTCCATCCATAGATTCTGTCTGTTTATGATCAACATTGCGTGCAGCAGTCACCACAGCCTCCCAATGTTCGGAGAGGTGTACTGTTTTCCCTCCTTGTAGATCTCACATTTTATGAGGGACCACAGGTTCTCTATGGGGTTCAGATCAGGTGAACAAGGGGGCCATGTCACTATTTTTTCTTCTTTTAGACCTTTACTGGCCAGCCACGCTGTGGAGTATTTGGATGCATGTGATGGAGCATTGTCCTGCATGAAAATCATGTTTTTCTTGAACGATACCGACTTCTTACTGTACCACTGCTTGAAGAAGGTGTCTTCCAGAAACTGGCAGTAGGTCTGGGAGTTGAGCTTCACTCCATCCTCAACCCGAAAAGGTCCCATAAGTTCATCTTTGATGATACCAGCCCATACCAGTACCCCACCTCCACCTTGCTGGCGTTGGAGTGGAGCTCTCTGCCCTTTACTGATCCAGCCTCGAGTCCATCCATCTGGCCCATCAAGAGTCACTCTCATTTCATCAGTCCATAAAACCTTAGAAAAATCAGTCTTAAGATATTTCTTGGCCCAGTCTTGACGTTTTATCTTATGTTTCTTGTTCAAAGGTGGTAATTTTTCAGCCTTCCTTACCTTGGCCATGTCCCTGAGTATGGCACACCTTGTGCTTTTTGATACTCCAGTAACGTTGCAGCTCTGAAATATGGCAAAACTGGTGGCAAATGGCATCTTGACGCTTGATTTTCCTCAATTCATGAGCAGTTATTTTGCGCCTTTTTTATCAACACGCTTCTTGCGACCCTGTTGGCTATTTGCCATGAAACGCTTGATTGTTCGTGATCACGCTTCAAAAGTTTGGCAATTTCAAGACTGATGCATCCCTCTGCAAGACATCTCACAATTTTTGACTTCTCAGAGTCCGTCAAATCTTTCTTCTGACCCATTTTGCCAAAGGAAAGGAAGTTGCCTAATAATTAAGCACACCTTATATAGGGTGTTAGTCGTTAGACCACACCCCTCCTCATTACAGAGATGCAAATCACCTGATTTACATAATTGGCAGTTGGCTTTCAAGCCTATACAGCTTGCAGTAGGACAACATGTATAAAAAGGATGATGTGATCAAAGTACTCATTTGCCTAATAATTCTGCACACAGTGTATATAGCGCAATTACAGAGTGATCTATTTCAAGTATTTATTTCTGTTAATGTTGATGATTATGGCTTACAGCCAATGAAAGCCCAAAAGTCATTATCTCAGTAAATTAGAATAATTAACAAAAACACCTACAAAGGCTTCCTAAGTGTTTAAAAAGGACCCTTAGTCTGTTTCATTAGGCTCCACAACCATGGGGAAGACTGCTGACTTGACAGATGTCCAGAAGGAAGTCATTGACACACTCCACAAAGAGGGTAAAGGCCCCGTCACACTAAGCGATCTCGGTAGCGAGATCACTGCTGAGTCACAACTTTTGTGACGTAACAGCGATCTCACCAGCGAGATCGCTGTGTGTGACAGCGATCAGCGAGCAGCCCCCCTGCCGGTATTGCTGATCGCTGGACATTTCTTTGGTCGCTGGTCTCCCGCTGGCCAGCACGCATCGCTGAGTGTGACAGGCGGGAGACCAGCGATCAGGTGTAAAAAATAAAAAAAATAAAAAATATAGTTATTCTCACCTTCCGACGTCCTGTTCAGCCATCCTGCCTCTCTCCACGCTCTGGTCCCAGTGATCCTTTGCACGAATGACCACAAGACTTTGTTTTCCCTCGAGACCGTGATATCTCGCGGTCATTCTCGCAAAGGATCACTGGGACCGGAGTGTGGAGAGAGGCAGGATGGCTGAACGCGACGTCGGAAGGTGAGAATAACTCTATTTTTTATTTTGATTCTATTTTTTACAGGGATGGCCAGCGATGCCGGGCGCTCGGCATCGCTGTGCTGATCGCTGATGAAGCTGTCTGTGTGACAGCTCACCAGCGATCACATAGCGACTTACTAGCGATCCTGACACCTTGATATCGGTGTCGAGATCGCTGGTAAGTCACTTAGTGTGACGGGGCCTTAAGCCACAAAGGTCATTGCAAAAGAAGCTGGCTGTTCAGAGTGCTGCATCAAAGCATATTAATGGAAAATTGAGTGGAAGGAAAAAGTGTGGTAGAAATAGGTGCACAAGCAACCAGAATAACCGCAGCCTTAAAAGGATTGTTAACCCTTTAGTGACAGCCATTTTGCAGCTTAATGACTAGGCCAATTTTTACAATTCTCACCACTGTCACTTTGAAGCTATAACTCTGGAACGCTTTAATGTAGCCCGCTGATTCTGAGATTATTTTTTGTGACATATTGTACTTCATGCTAGTGGTAAAATTTCTTCGATATGACTTGTGTTTATTTATAAAAAAAAATGGAAATATGGCGAAAATTTTAAAAATTTTGCAATTTTCAAACTTAAATTTTTATGCCCTTAAATCAGAGAGGTATGTCACACAAATTACTTAATAAATAACATTTCCCACTTGTCTACTTTACATCACCACAATTTTGGAAACAATTTTTTTTTTGTTAGGAAGTTATAAGGGTTAAAAGTTGACCAGCCATTTCTCATTTTTACAACAAAATTTACAAAACCACTTTTTTAGGGACCACATCACATTTAAAGTCACTTGAGGGGTGTACATGACAGAAAATACCCAAAAGTGACACCATTCTAAAAACTGGACCCCTCAAAGTGCTCAAAACCACATTCAAGAAGTTAACTAACCCTTTACGTGATTCACAGGAACTGAAGCAATGTGGAAGGAAAAAATTAACATTTAACTTTTTTTTTACAAAAAATTTACTTTAGAACCAATTTTTTTATTTTCACAAGTGTTAAAAGAGAAAGTGAACCACAACATTTGTTGTGCAATTTCTCATGAATACGCCGATACCCCATATGTGGGGGTAAACCACTGTTTGGGCGCATGGCAGAGCTCGGAAGGGAAGGAGCGCAGTTTGACTTTTTCAATGCAGAATTGGCTGGAACTGAGATCAGACGACATGTTGCATTTGGAGAGCCCCTAATGTGCCTAAACAGTGGAAACCCCCACAAGTGACACCATTTTGGAAATGAGACCCCCTAAGGAACTTATCTAGATGTGTGGTAAGCACTTTGAACCCCCAAGTGTTTCACAGAAGTTTATAATGTAGATCCGTGAAAAAAAAAAAATCATATTTTTTCCACAAAAAAATCTTTTTGCCCCCAAATTTTTATTTTCACAAGTGTAACAGGAGAAAATAGACCACAAAAGTTGTTGTGCAATTTGTCCTGAGTACGCCAATACCCCATATGTGGGGGTAAACCTATGTTTGTGTGCACGGCAGAGCTCAGAAGGGAAGGAGCGCTGTTTGACTTTTTCAACGCAGAATTGGCTGGAATTGAGATCAGACACCATGTTGCCTTTAGAGAGCCCCTGATGTGCCTAAACAGCGGAAATCCCCCACAAGTGACACCATTTTGGAAACTAGACCCCCTAAGAAACGTATATAGATGTGTGGTGAGCACTTTGAACCCCCAAGTGCTTCACAGAAGTTTATAATGTAGAGCTGTGAAAAAAAATCATATTTTTTTCACAAAAATTAATTTTTTAGCCCGCAATTTTTTATTTTCACGCCGGGGCTCAAAAGGGAAGTAGTGACTTTTGGAATGCAGAGTTTGATGGAATGGTCTGTGGGCATCATGTTGCGTTTGGAGAACCCTGATGTGCCTAAACAGTAGAAACCCCCCACAAGTGACCCTATTTTGGAAACTAAACCCACCAAGGAGTTTATCTAGATGTGTGGTGAGCACTTTGAACCCCCAAGTGCTTCACAGAAGTCTTTTAACCCAGAGCCGTGAAAATTAAAAAATCATTTTTTTTTCTACAAAAATGATCTTTTTTAGCCCCCAATTTTTTATTTTCCCAACTGTAACAGGAGAAATTAGACCCCCAAAGTTGTTGTGCAATATGCCCTGAGTACGCTGATGCCCCATATGTGGAGGAAACCACTGTTTGGGTGCATGCTAGAGCTCAGAAGGGAGGGCGCACAGCTTGACTTTTTGTACACAAAATTGGCTGGAATCAATGGTGGCGCCATGTCGCGTTTGGAGACCTCCTGATGTGCCTAAGCAGTGGAAATCCCTCAATTCTAACTCCAACCCTAACTCCAACACATCTCTAACCCTAATCCCAACCATAACCCTAACCACAACCCTAACTCCAACACACCCCTAATCCCAACCCTAAGGGGTATGTTTCCACGCTGCGTGCTGGCAGCGCTTTGGACGCAGCGGATGCCCGGCTCTGCCCAAAGCGCTGCCGGCTTTTGTACGTGCGGTGATTCTGGATGTGTTCAGTAAACACATGCGGAATCACCGCATCCTCTCCATAGATTGGGTTATTTATCTTGTGGAGACGACGTGCCTCCGCAAGATAAATAGACATTCTGCAGGTCTAGAAAGATGCGCCGCATGTCCCTAGTTTTGGTTGTGACACCCGCGTCCCTGCACACATAGTGGAGACGGGATTTCATAAAATCCCCTCCACTATGCTGTAACATCTGGACTCTGCAGATTGAATGCTGCGGCTGTACGCAGCGTTGAATCGGCAGCAAATCCTTACAACATACGCTATGTGGAAACACACCCTAACCCTATCCCAACCCTAACTCTAATCCCAACCCTAACTCTAATCACAGCCGTAACCCTAATCCTAACATTAATCCCAACCCTAACCATAACCCTAATTCCAACCCTAACCCTAGCTTTAGCCCAAATGTAACCCTAATGGAAAAATGGAAATAAATATATATTTTTTATTTTATTATTTTTCCCTAACTAAAGGGGTGATAAAGAGGGTTTTACTTACTTTTTTATTTTGATCACTGTGATAGGGTTTAATCACAGTGATCAAAATGTACCTGGAATGAATGAATGGAATCTGCCGGGCGCACTGCGCATGTGCCCGCCATATTCTTTACAGGAAGAATACGCCGGGAGCCATGGGAGGATGGGGGGGACAGATCGGGGGACCCGTGGACTATTTCTCTCCCCTCCGATGTACGATCACATCAGAGGAGAAAGTAAATGCAAAATCGCAGCTTTTTTGTTGTTGTTGTGGTCCCCGTTATACGGTTAATAACGGCGATCGCAACACCAGGGTCAGTAAATACCGACCTGAATCATGTTCTCTGGGGTCTCAGCTACCCCGGGCAGCGGAGACCCTGGAGAAATTCCAACTATGGGGGGCGCTATTTACTTTTTCCACAGCGCCGTTAATTAACGGCGCTGTGGTTTAAGTACCCTTAACTACCGCCATTAAAAGGCTTATCGGCAGATGTTAAGGGATTAAGAAAAGGCCATTCAAAAATTTTGGGGAGAGTCAGAAGGCATGGACTGCAGCTGGAGTCATTGCTTCAAGAGCCACCACACACAGATGTATCCAGGACATGGACTACAAGTGTCACATTCCTTATGTCAAGCCACTCATGGCCAATAGACAATGCCAGAAGTGTCTTACCTGGGCCAAGGAGAAAAAGAACTGGACTGTTGCTCAGTGGTCCAAGGTGTTGTTTTCAGATGAAAGTAAATTTTGCATTTCATTTGAAAATCATGTCTGGAGAAAGAGTGGAGAGGCACAAAATCCAAACTGCTTGAGGTCTAGTGTGAAGTTTCCACAATCAGTGATGTTTTGGGGAGCCATGTCATCTGCTGTTGTAGGTCCACTGTGTTTTATCAAGCCCAAAGTCAGCACAGCCTTCTAATCGGAAATTTTAGAGCACGTCATGCTTCCCTCTGCCGACAAGCTTTTCTCTAGTCACCTTCCACGACAGCTACATCGGAGGATGTCTTCCCCGCCGTAATAGGGGACAGGAGCAGGAAGAGGTTAAATACCCCTCCCCTTCCTGCAACTACCAGTGTTTTCCTGTCCCCTATGGGGCATGAAGAGGTCTACGATGGTGCTGCCATGGCTGGCGATCGGGAGCACCCCACGCCCAGTATCAGCTGGGATACCTGTCAGATGCCGGGCAGCCGAGGTCGGGGGCCTTGCTCTCCTCCTCTGGTGGCTGCTCCCGTCTCCGCCTGCATGGTGGGACTCGGGACTCTCCCGCCTCTCCTGCGCCTCCTTCGGGGGTAAAGCGAGGTGGTGATGTGTGTGCCGGGGTCCTCCAGATAGCTCCCCGGCTTCCTCCTCCTCCGTGCTGCCGGTTCCTGGGGGCTCGCGCTGGCCGGGGGTGGCGTTCCTCCACTTCGGGCGTTACTGGGCTTTCCACTGGGGCGCGCGTCACTTCCGGTCTGCCCCTATACGTTCCACAGTGGAGCGCACACGCACGCCGGGGGGCACGTTGTTCCTGGGACCAGCAGTCACATTCTGGGGCGTCCTCATGTGGTTCCCCCCATTGGGCCATAGGGAGGAGGAGGTGCACAAACAACGCTGGACCCTCGATCTTTCAAGGTCCCGGTGAGATCACCAGGTAAGACACCTGTCTGACGGTAGATGGCATAGACGGTGACAAGCGCTCTCTCTGCGTCGGCAGAGCCCAGCGTACCCCCTCCTACTGTAAGTAGCAGGCGTCGGCCCTGGCTATCCAGCATTATTTACTAAAATGGCGTAGCATACCTCTCTCCCTCTAATATGGGGAGAAAACGTCTCTGACCCTATGAGAACCAGCCACAAGTGTAAAATGTGTGCTGCCAGACTCCCTCGACATACGGGAAAAGCTCTGCCCGTCCTGTACAGAGAGGTCGTTCGCGTTGAGCAGCCCTCTCTCCTGGATATCATCAAATCGCTCATATACAGGAGGTTTACTCCTCCATGGCTCCCTTCTCCCAGACCGCCTCCCTCTAGGAGGAAGAAAGCTCTGATAGAATCTGACTCAGATGAAATTCAGTCCTTGGATTCAGAGGACGCTCAGGAGATTGAGGGTTTCTCTTCCACGTCCACCCCTAAAACCAGGGAACAAGAAATATCACTTGGTTCCGAGAATGTGGGTGAACTAATCAGTATGGTTAAGAGCACCATAGGGGTGGAGGAGGAAGAAGTTAAATACACGGTACAGGACGAGATGTTGGGCTGAAGCCCAAAGAAGGTGTCCTGTACACGAGAACGTACAGAATCTAATCCTCCATAAAAGGAGGCCTCCATATATTAAAAAAAAAAAAAAAAAAAAGCCTATCCCTTAGAGGGCTCCTCCCTGCTCAAAGATCCAATGGATTGAGGAAAAAAAATATATATTTGAGAGCTTATCAAGGAAGTCCTGGGACACCTCTACAAATCTGCTAGAAGCTAATATGGCTTTCACATGCCCTGTCTCTGTGATTACGAACAGACTCTGGGCACCTTAGGGGGAAAGATACCTGACGCCCTACCCCTACTGCAGAAAGCAACGAGGTTCCTAGCCGATGTTTCCGCTGGCGGCCGCTAAACAACTTGAGAGGCCGGGACCAGGAAGACCAGCCTGTAATTCGCAGGTCTCGGGTAATTCTTTAATGCACCGGCTCTTCTAGGCTGAGCGTGCCTGCTCTCACCAAGTCCAGGTAGCCGCAAAAGAGGCCGTCCTTTCTAACTCCTCTAGAGGACTGCCCTGGTTAAAATCCTAAGGGAGGCGACTTATCTCCAAATGGTGCGCCATCCCCTTCCAGGGCCACTATGGATTCAAGCCTGTCCTGGATAACATCCTGGACACCGCTTCGGACAAAAGGATCTCTTCCGAAACATAGAATCCTAGGAGACGGATTTTTCATCCCTCCCATGGCCAAACCTCTGTCAACAGCTAATCTAAGCTGAATTTGCATGCCCTCATCAGATCACAGCCGCTATGCAGCTTGAGGCTGCGCCAGTACCGGCATGAGAGACTGGCGGGGAATCCCTGGTCCTGTTGAGATACTCAGGAAGAGTATAGGGTGGGCAAGGGCAGGAACATCCTTGTCCCTAACCATCAACAGACCCCAGATAAGCAACAACGCCCGGTTGGGGGTCGTCTCTCGCTCTTTTTCACCCGCTGGCAGTCCATCTCCACAAATCAATGGGTCCATCGTACCATATGAGATGGACTAAAAATTGGGTTTGAGAGTCCTTCCCCGTAATGCTTAGGGGTAACCTCCCTACAGCCTCCACACCTTCAGGGCTCCTTGCCAAAGATCTGCTCCGGTAGAAGGTGCGGGTGCCAAAGCGGGGAAGGACACGGCCATTACGCACGTCCCTTCCTGGTGAGGAAGCAAACAGAGAAGAACTGAATCATCATAAACCTGAAGCCATTAAACGAATCGGTCCGGTACAGGCAATTCAAAATGGAGTCAATCAGGGGCAGTCCCGCTCATCAGACAGAGCTGGGTAATGGCAACGGTAGAGCTGAAGGGTGCATATTATCATGTGCCAATCGATCCGGCCACGTATCTCTCCAAGATCATGGCGGAAGCAGTGATTTTCATCCGGCGCCAGGGGATAGGCGTTATCCCATATCTGGACGACTTCCTCTTCTCTATACCATCTATCTCATGTCAGAAGATGGACGTAGGAAAGACCCCGGGGATATTAAGATCCCTGGGTTGGATACCGAACCTGGTCTATCCCTCCACGAGAAGGAAGCTTCTGGGAGTTCTCTCGGACTCAAGGGGGAAGGCATCCTTCCTACCTATGGTTTGTCAGGTCGATCTTGTCCACCAAGAACCTGGTTCAGGACTAGCGGGCACTGACCCTCAGAGTCAATGTATGCTCTAGGATCTCGGACCACATGCACCCAGGCGGTTTCTTGGGCTCAGGCCCACACCCAAATTCTACAAAGCCACGTGCTTTTACATTCCAGGATCCGCCTGGCCTACGCGGCTACAAATTCCATTGTCCTGAAGGATTCCCCCTCCTTGGTCAGGTTAAACCGGCCCTGAGGTGGTGGTTGAACTACCAAAATCTTCAGAAGGAGTCAGCCGGATTCAGCTTCCCCTGAAAACACTCCACTCAGATGCCAGCCAACGAGGCTGGGGCGCAGTAGTAGAGAGATCCTATTTTCAGGGGCGATGGCTGCTGAGCATCAGCACCAGTTCCCAAATTCTGAGAGAACTGAAGGCGGTAGAGAAAGCGCTAAAAGACATCATCATCGCTAATCCAAAATCGCCACGTCTGCATCTATTCGGACAACATGACCACAGTGGCCTATCTCCAGCCAAGGGGGGTATGAGGTACGCCGGCCTGGAGGCAATAGCAGCAAGGATCTTCTCCTGGTCAGTGCGTCTGAAAGGATCAGACAACACCCAGGCAGAATTCCTCAGTCGAGAAGACATTCATCCGGAGGAGTGGCGCCTGGACCAGACGGTATTCGTGTCCCTAGCCTCAAGATGGGGCGGAGGTGGACCTAGTCGCCAACAGGCAAAATGCGAAGACAGGGGTATTCGTCTCCCTCAACCACATGGACGGAGTGCAAGGAATAGGTGCCCTTCACCCAATGGTGGGATTCCAACCTCGCATATACCTGCCCACCCATACCGATGCGGGCAAAAAACATCTCAGGAAATCCAGACGGACCGAGTTCCCACAATACTAGTCGCCCCGCTGTGGCCCGGAAGAAGTGGTACAGTGCCCTACCTGCCGTGGCCTAGGAAGGTCCTGGCTTCTGCCCCAAAAAGGGCAACCTCCTTCACCAAGGTCCTCTGCTACACCCGGATGTAGGCAAAGGGAACCTGGTAGCATGGTTATTGGGGCCGAATTCCTAAGAGCCAAATGGCTCTCGGATAGGGTAATCCAAACCCTTCAAGGAAAGCCAATAACCAAGGCCATCTATACCAAGGTCTGGGAAAGGTTTACGCCCTGGTGCTCTCCAGGCACCCCTGATCCCTTCCATCTCAGTGCAGCACAGACTCTAGACGTTTACAAAAGGTCTGGAACAGAGCCTAATCCCCAGCACACTAAAGGTATAAGTATCAGCTCTTAGCACCTTTTTTGATCTTGACCTGGCCAGCCATAGATCCTACGGTTTATGGCTTCGGCAGCCGGGATTTGTCCTATACTCCGCAGTCAGGGGCCTCCTTGGGATCTCAACACCGTGCTCAAACCTAAGATCCATTTGAGCCTCTAGATTCCTTGACCATGGAAACCTAACCCTTTAACCGTCCTCTTAGTTGCAATTACTGCGGCTAGATGTATAGGAGAATTGCAGGCCCTGTCAATTCAAGAAGCTTACCTTGCAATCATTACAGATAATATTATCTTGAGATTAGATCACGCCTTTCTACTCAAAATTTCATAGGGATCAGGACACTGTACTGTCCTCATTCGGCCCAAGCTCTTCCAACCCTAAGGAAGAGACCTTCCACACTCTCGACATTTGCAGAGTGGTCCTGTCTACCGACAATAGAGTGAAGCCTAGCGGATTCACCAGAAATTATTCATCCAGTTCTCAGGACGAAATAAGGCAAGAAGGAGTCAAAGAACATTATCGCGAATTGGATCACACAATCTATCTGCCTGACTTACGCATCAGAGAAGCTGGCTCCACCCGTCTCACTGTGGGCACATTCTACCCATGCGATAGCAACATCATGAGCAAAAAAGGGGAATGCTTCGTCAGAGCGGATATGCAGAACCGCCCCTGGTCGTCCATCCACACGTTCACCAGGCGTTACAGGCTAAATTTCAATGGGGATTTAACATTTGGCAGACGAGTGCTGCAGGCCTTGATTCCCCCCCTAGAGAAATTTGCTGTTGGTATTACTCCGATGTAGCTGTCGTGGAAGGTGACTAGAGAAAATAGAATTGGACTTACCGGTAATTCGGTTTCTAGGAACCTTCCACGACAGCACTAATTTTCCTCCCTATCTGATATTCTTATTGGATGATTCCTGCACTTTGGTGGTAACTATTCATACTGGTGTCCAGGAAAACACTGGTAGTTGCAGGAAGGGGAGGGGTATTTAACCTCTTCCTGTTCCTGTCCCCTATTAGGGCGGGGAAGACATCCTCCGATGTAGCTGTCGTGGAATGTTCCTAGAAACCGAATTACCGGTAAGTCTAATTTTATTTTTGGAGATTGAAATTTCATTCTCCAGCAGGACTTGGCACCTGTCCACACTGCCAAAAGTACCAATATCTGGTTTAAAAACAACAGTATCACTGTTCTTGATTGGCTAGCAAACTCGCCTGACCTTAACTCCATAGAGAATCTATGGGGTATTGTCAAGAGGAAGAAGAGACAACAGACCCAACAATGCAGACGAAATAAAGGCAGCTATCAACACAACCTGGACTTCAATAACACCTCAGCAGTGCCACAGGCTGACCGCCTCCATGCCAAGCCTCATTGATGCAGTAATTGATGGCAAAGAAGCCCCGACCAAGCATTGAGTGCATTTACTTAACATACATTTCAGTAGGCAAACATTTTGAATTTTAAAATCCTTTTTCAAGCTGGTGTTATAAAGTATTCTAATTTACCAAGATAATGACTTTTGGTTTTTTATTGGCTGTAAGTCATAATCATCAACATTAACAGAAATAAACACTTGAAATAGATCACTCTGTTTGGCCTGTAATTTCCTAGCTCCATCTTCTTTCCTTTTTTGAAGCTAGGGACAGCATTTACCCTTCTCCAATCTTCTGGGACTTCTCCTGTTCTCCAGGATTTTTTTTTAAAGATTCTGGCTAGTGGTCCTGCAATTTCCTCTGTTA
Organism: Dendrobates tinctorius; assembly: GCF_039654945.1. Taxonomy (NCBI): domain Eukaryota; kingdom Metazoa; phylum Chordata; class Amphibia; order Anura; family Dendrobatidae; genus Dendrobates; species Dendrobates tinctorius. The sequence continues at coordinate 21,018,099 of NW_027361878.1, forward strand.
TCTCTTTCAGTATGCTAGGATATAATTCATCTGGACCAGGGTATTTAAATTCATTTAAATTAGCCAAGGGATCTCTCATCATCTCTCTGTTTATACAGGGTGTGCCATTTATATGGATACACCTAAATAAAATGGCAATGGTTGGTGACCCAGATCGGCAGGCTAAATTTGCAGAATGGGCAAAACAAAAATTGGAACAGGACCCGCAGTTTGCACAGAACATTATATTCAATGATGAGGCAAACTTTTTTGGGTGGGCCATTTGTATGGATACACCTAATTAAAATGGGAATGGTGTCAGTTTTCTTGCGTAATATGTCTTGCATTGAAATCTGCTGCAATGACCCGGGTACTGCGTTCACCAGCCATCAACACAATATCTATCCGCTTCTCACGTGTTAACCTCTGCGGCCTTTCAATGGCTGTAAACAAAGAGAAACTTGTAAACAACTCATGAAAGAATAAAGTTAAGTTAAAGCCAAGCACACTATTGTTTTTCTTGTGAAATTCTCAATAAGTTTGATGTGTCACATGACCCACTTCCCATTGAAAAAAATAAAGTTAAATCCAAAATAGCCAACTTCAAAATGGCCGCCATGGTCACCACCCATTTTGAAAAGTTTTCCCCCTCCCATATACCAATGTGCCACAAACAGGAAGTTGATATCACCAACCATTCCCATTTTATTTAGGTGTATCCATACAAATGGCCCACCCTGTAGATAGTGTGGATTCTTTAATCCCTTCGATGACACCGCAAAGATCAGTTGATGTTGCAATTTCTTTCTTAGAGAACACAGACGAAAACCAGGAATTTAACATTTCGGCTTTGTCAACATCATTTTTGACCACTTTACCCTTTTCATCCTGTAAAAATCTTATAGCATCTTTGACTTTTTTTTTGCTTTTGACATACCCCCAAAATCCTTTTTTTTAGTGCTTTTGGTCTCCTTTGCAAGCTTCACTTAAAGGGATTGTCCACTACTTTATAGTAACCACCCATTGCATGCCCCCCGGGCCCCTGATGAAGTTTGTCATTACCTTGCGCTGCCAATTCTGCCTCTGAGCGGCGCTATGCCGGCGGCTGAGTCCGGGTCACGTGATCCCCAGGCTGCAGCCGCCGCTATCATCTGCTGATGTCACGTCAATTTCCTGACTCTGGAAATTGACGTAACGTCATCAGCAGGCGTGCCCCAGCCTCTGCGCACTGCTGTCATTCATCATGAGTGACAGCAGCCTGTGGGCAGTGCTGCACCGCACGTCCCAGGCAGCCCCTTCGCTCTGCAGCCGCCCTCTATTGCCTTCTCCCATCCAGAGTGATGGGGCTGGGCGTGCTTTGTGCAGTGGAGGCTGCGGGTGTGTGCGGTGGAGGCCGCGGGTGTGTGTGGTGGAGGCCGCGAGTGTGTGCAGTGGAGGCCACGGGTGTGTGCAGTGGAGGCCGCGGGTGTGTGCGGGGGGGCTGCCGACTGTGTGTGTGTGTGTGTGTGTGTATGTATGTGTATGCAGGCATCGTCTCATGGGACAACAAGTCCCATCGGGCTATGCCTGCTACCCTGACAGTGAGTGACACATTAGCCAATGATGGGACAGTAGTAGTTCCATCATCCGGCTAATGTGTTGAAAGTAAAAAAAAAACATACAGAACATACATATAACATACAACACATAACAGAGTACGTACTCACCGCACACACCTAATTCCCAGAAGCCATCGATCACCTGTAATAAAAATAAAATAATAAACCAACCTATACTTACTTTTCTGCCGTAGTCCAATTAATAAGGAGGGTCCCACGACGATCTCCCTTGGAGAACAGCTGCATCAGCTGATGTGACTGCTCTCCAGGGGCTCCAGCGATGAAATGACAGGCGGATGATTAGCTGTGTATCCCTCCGCCGCTGTGAAACAGGTCCCGTAACCCTAACCCTAATTCTCATGCAGCAGTGCTGTAAAGTGAGACTTTGAACTCAGGTAACCTCAGTGATGGACTGCAGGAGGCATTGACTCCCGTCAGTTCATCACTGGGAGGCCGTATAGAGCAGTGACATCACCTGACTCACTTGGGGACAGGTGTAAGCACCGCGGCGCCTCACCGCTGCCGGCACTTTCGCATGCGCCAGCAGCATGATCAGGTCACATGATCACACTGCTGACGTCACACGCTGGCTCTTCAGAGTGCGGTAAGTGCTCCAAACGGGTAATGGAGCTGAAGACACCACCGACTGTGCAATGGAAGATTGGATGGCTGCAGAGTCCCATGGAATGGATTGGAAGGGAGCAGGGGGAGTAAATTTACTGACGACAGTGTGTGAGGACTCAGAGCAAGGCCAGGGTGCAGACATATTCATGTGGTGTGGTGGAGAAAGATGAGAAACATATGGGGGAGGAGGAGGGGGAAACCTCAGGAGGACATTATGGGGGAAACCTGAGGACATTATGGGGGAAACCTGAGGACATTATGGGGGAAACCTGAGGACATTGTGGGGGAAACCTGAGGACATTATGGGGGAAACCTGAGGACATTATGGGGGAAACCTGAGGACATTATGGGGGATTGGAGGCAGAAACCTGAGGACATTATGGGGGCAGAAATCTGAGGACATTATGGGTGCAGAAACCTGAGGACATTATAGGGATAAGTGGGGATAAGGGAACATAATGTGTGGGAGGATTTTGAGTGGGGATGGGGGAATATAATGTGTGGGGGGATTTGGAGTAGGGATATTTAATGTGTGGGAGGATTTGGAGTGGGGATCGGGGATACTTATGTGTGTGGGGAGATTTGAGGACACAAATGAAGAGTGTATGTATGAGGAAACAGTATGGGGGATGGGTGCAGACACAGTATGGTGAGTGGGGGATGGGTGCAGACAGTATGGGGAGCCAAACGGGTAAATGTATGTGGACACAGTATGAGTAGCGATGGAAAAAATCTATGTGGACACTATGGGGAGTGAGGGTGATGGGATGTGTGCAAATACAGTATGGGGAGTCAGGGGTATATGTGAGCATGTAGTATAGAGAGTGGGGGGTAATAATGTGAGGAGACAGTATGGTGAACAGGTGGGATGTTAGAGGAGACAGTATGAGGAGGGAGGGGAATAGTGTGAGGAGACAGTATACACTGTATTGCAGATATTTTTATTTAGGAGCATTATAATGACACTTCTATCTTTAAGGGCATCGTGTGGAGATTTGCTGCAGAAGACCGGAGAAGATAGAAGTCTGCAGAGACGGCTGTGGATGAGAAAACTCATCAAGGGGTCTGGACAAGAAGAAAAGGAGAACGACTCCAGAGATGACATCCTCTATAAGGTGCCTGGATGTAAATATTATTTGTGATACTGACTCTTTCTCATGTTTTTATTTATGTTAGAAACATTAAAGGGGTTGTCCAGGTTTGTGCCGAGTCTGCAGTCATTCTATGTGACTGCAGACTTCTGAATTCTCACAGTGCTCACTGAACGCTGTTAGGATTCTCTCGTGCCGGTAATTTACATACATGCGGTCACATGCTGACTAGACATGTGTGGCCTCACTCAGTGAAAATGAACGGAGCAAGGCCGGGCACGTCTAGTTGGTATGTGGCCAGAAGTATATAAATCACATGCTTGTGCTGACATGACTGTGTACTCTTGCCACCGGTACGGGAGAATCCTAAGTGTGCAGTGCATTCGTTGTGAGAATTCAGAATCTGCAATGTCAGGATTCAGCTCTGCAGGTTCCAGTAGTCATCACATGGACACTTCACTCATATGCGATTTTCATACTTATGGTCTTGTGTCAACGAGCTTCTCTTCCTGCTTCTTTCAGTTTTTCATTGAACATTGAGATCATTAGGGAGAGCAGCTCGTCAGTACATGACTAAGTTTGAAAAATCGCATATGTACTGGGGGGGGCGCCGAACCGACTTCTTGCCCCGGGTGCCAGAAAGCCTAGATACACCTCTGGAAACCCTCATGCCCATTGTGCTTTTATACAGTGCATTTTTTAAATCTGCAACATATCAAGTTCTCTTGCAGTCAATATTTCTTATTTATTCTTACATGTCAGTAGTCTTTGGAGTGTAGGAGGAAACCAGAGACCCGGAGGAAATCCTCGCAAACACGTGGAGAATCTACAAACTTTATGAAGATGTTGTCCTTGGTGGGATATGTGTTTTATTTATGCATTTTCCCCATAGACTTGAATGAGATTAGAAAAATCAACAGATAAAAAACACATATACGTTTTTATTACATTTCTGCAATGGAAAGGCGATATAAATGCATATAATACGAACATGACTTTATCAATAAAGTTTTATCAAAGTTAAGTAACAGTAAGTTTCCAAAACTAAGACTTTTTTTTATATAAACACGGTAAAGCAAAAAGAGGGAAAAAACACAGCTGGACAAAAGTGATAGAAACACAATAAATAAAACAATAAACAAAACACAATACAAAAACGCAAGTAACCTAATTTAGCTAAGCTACAGTTGTGGCCAAAAGTATTGACACCCCTGCAATTCTGTCAGATAATGCTCAGTTTTTTCCTGAAAATTATTGCAAACACAAATTCTTTGGTATTATTATCTTCATTTAATTTGTCTTAAATGAAAAAACACAAAAGAGAATGAAGAAAAAAGCAAAGCATTGATCATTTCACACAAAACTCCAAAAATGGGCCAGACAAAAGTATTGGCACCCTCAGCCTAATACTTGGTTGCACAAGCTTTAGCCAAAATAACTGCGACCAACCGCTTCCGGTTGGTCGCTGGAATTTTAGACCATTCTTCTTTGGCAAACTGCTCCAGGTCCCTGATATTTGAAGGGTGCCTTCTCCAAACTGCCATTTTTAGATCTCTCCACAGGTGTTCTATGGGATTCAGGTCTGGACTCATTGCAGGCCACCTCAGAAGTCTCCAGTGCTTTCTCTCAAACCATTTTCTAGTGCTTTTTGAAGTGTGTTTTGGGTCATTGTCCTGCTGGAAGACCCATGACCTCTGAGGGAGACCCAGCTTTCTCACACTGGGCCCTACATTATGCTGCAAAATTTGTTGGTAGTCTTCTGACTTCATAATGCCATGCACACGGTCAAGCAGTCCAGTGCCAGAGGCAGCAAAGCAACCCCAGAACATCAGGGAACCTCTGCCATGTTTGACTGTAGGGACCGTGTTCTTTTCTTTGAATGCCTTTTTTTCTCCTGTAAACTCTATGTTGATGCCTTTGCCCAAAAAGCTCTACTTTTGTCTCATTTGACCAGAGAACATTCTTCCAAAACGCTTTAGGCTTTTTCAGGTAAGTTTTGGCAAACTCCAGCCTGGCTTTTTTATGTCTCGGGGTAAGAAGTGGGGTCTTCCTGGGTCTCCTACCATACAGTCCCTTTTCATTCAGACACAGACGTATAGTACGGGTTGACACTGTTGTACCCTCGGACTGCAGGGCAGCTTGAACTTGTTTGGATGTTAGTCGAGGTTCTTTATCCAACATCCGCACAATCTTGCGTTGAAATCTCATGTCAATTTTTCTTTTCCGTCCACATCTAGGGATGTTAGCCACAGTGCCATGGGCTTTAAACTTCTTGATGACACTGTGCACGGTAGACACAGGAACATTCAGGTCTTTGGAGATGGACTTGTAGCCTTGAGATTGCTCATGCTTCCTCACAATTTGGTTTCTCAAGTCCTCAGACAGTTCTTTGGTCTTCTTTCTTTTCTCCATGCTCAATGTGGTACACACAAGGACACAGGACAGAGGTTGAGTCAACTTTAATCCATGTCAACTGGCTGCAAGTGTGATTTAGTTACTGCCAACACCTGTTAGGTGCCACAGGTAAGTTACAGGTGCTGTTAATTACACAAATTAGAGAAGCATCACATGATTTTTCGAACAGTGCCAATAATTTTGTCCACCCTCTTTTTTATGTTTGGTGTGGAATTATATCCAATTTGGCTTTAGGACAATTCTTTTTGTGTTTTTTCATTTAAGACAAATTAAATGAAGATAATAATACCAAAGAATTTGTGTTTTCAATCATTTTCAGGAAGAAACTGAGTATTATCTGACAGAATTGCAGGGGTGTCAATGCTTTTGACCACAACTGTATATGCTGTAGAACTGGTGCAGGAAATCTGCAGCATCAAAAATGCACCAAATACTCATTGTGGGAATTTAGCATTAATATGTATAATCACTATAGTCCACTTCTGCCCAAGCTTAGCAAGAAAGTCTGTATGTGGAGTGTTAGTTTATATCGCATTTGGAATAGAAAGAATATCGACTACAATCAACCAACAAGAAAAGGATGATCAGGCAATTACCACGTATACATTTATCATTAGAGTTTCACAAGAAATATTGTGACACAAAATATCACAAATGTCACATAAATGCATAAAACATCACAATTGGTCCCAAATTTTACTCAACGTACGACATTTGACACATAGGTGTACCGCTCTTTGCGACTTTTTAGTATGTTACTTAGTATACTTCTCGGGGCTCATTCAGACTATCGTGGCTCTCAGACCACAATGCACAGACTGGCCGCGTCTTTCTTTACTTGAGCATTACAGCTTCATATTGTCATGCAGTGCCTTGGGACTATAGGTGCTAACCTGGTCCCTAGAGCTAGGAATGCCCTCGTCTATCCCTGTGCTTCAGATTACTTCTGAAGGTGGAGAAGCAAGGTTCTTGTGCCTTGCAGTGCTCCTATATCAACCCTGACCTGACCCCCTCCCCCACCCAAGGAGGTGAGAAGCTGAAGTATATAGGATATCACTAACCAGACAAAGAAGAGAAGACAGACAGGAATAAACTAAAATAACAATAATACACTCACCTAACAGAATGGAACACAGAGGAGTTAAAGGAAGGAAAAACCAAATAGTAGAGTGTGAGGATATGCATACAGACAAAACTCCAAATGACAATCTCCTGAACGAATTTCCAAACTCCAACCATAAACTGCACCTCCAACTCCAAACCAGGCAGTAAGAACTAACACTGGCAATTCCTAAGTGCCAGAGAAAAGCATATATAGCAGAGGGGAGTGGCCAAAATTGAACAGCTGAGACAATCCACACAGGAAAGTTATAGGCGCTAAAACTGAACAGTTTAACCCTTTCACTGCTAGCAAAGAAAAAAAACTGCACTGTTTAATAAGATGGTGAAGTACTTTTAACCAGTGCAAGAGTTTGAAATCTGACCAGACGCCACAATCTTCTGGCCCTTCTCTGTCACGGTATCCCTGTGACACAAATATTTTTATGAGGCTTTCACATTCGGGTCAGAGATCCTCGGCCAGTCTGTGCATTGTGGTCTAATCTCTGATTGATTTGCACGGAAATCTGAATGAGCCCTTAATGTTAGAACCTTCTTAAAAAAAAACTGTGAAAAGTCCCGATTTGTGCGAAATTCCATCAGTAACATGCAACATTTTGCACATTGGACTCCTGCTATTTCTTATCTAATATTGTGAAGTGTGCTATTTTACCTAAAAAGTTGTGCTTTTGTAACTTTATCATTAAAGTGCAACAATTGATAGAGTGGCAGCGTTGAAGAGACTATAGTAATGATTTGTTGCAAATTATTACGGCTTTTTAAAAAATTTTTTAACTGGGCCAAAAAGTAAATTATACTTGACCACTGGGCCTTGTAATCACTGTATTAGATCAACATGTTCCTCTGCACTTATAAAAAAGGACCCATTCATCTTTTTAATCATGGTGGAAATGCTGCCTCCTCACCTCAGTAATGGCTGATTAGTTGGTCAGCATGTGGCCTTAGTCAAGTGCTGATTTAGTAGCCTTGCATACGTAGAGATATTAACGTGTAAAAAAATCATAAGATGATGTCAACATTTGGAATAAATGGTTAGTGTGAATATATGCAGCGATTATGATCAGTGAGAATTTCCTCACTTGATGTTGATTGCATCTTTTATGACGATCTAAAGATTAACGTTTGATGGCATTAGATCCCATCATATAATAAACTGGAGTCATATAAAATGACACCATTGTTATTACCATACAGTGCACTAAAAAATAGGAAAAAATTGTAAGGTGCGGTCAAATTGCAAAGAAAAAAGTGCAATTCTACAATTGTTTTTTTTTTTCTATTTATTTACTATGTTCACTAAATACTAAAACTGGCCTGGCAATATGATTCTCCAGTACAGTACGAGTACACAGATGTCAAACATGTATAGGTTCTTTTTTATTTAAGTATCGAAAATTTGTAAGAAAAAAAATGTAACCATTTTACGAGGCCGGTAGCGTCTTCATTTTTTTTTTTAAATCTGGGGCTGGGTGAGGGATTATTTTCTGCATGCAGAGCTGCAGTTTATATTGATACAATTTTGGGGTAGATCTGATGTTTTGATTGCCTGTTACTGCATTTTATTGCAATGTTGCAGCAGCCAATAAAAAAATATTTCTAGCACTTCAATTTTATTCTTGTTATGTCGTTTACCGATCAGATTAATTTACTTTATATTTTGATAGATCGGATATTTCTGAATGCAGCGATACCAAAATATGGGTATTTTTAATCTTTTGTCATTGTTTTCTGTTGAATGGGGCAAAAGGGGGGATAATTATTACTTTTAAGTTTTCTTTTTATAACTTTTTTTACTGGCTTCAATAGTCTCCTTAGGGATGTGATGCACTTCCGCTTGGCGCTTGTTAAATGCCACTGTCGGTGATTGACAATGGGATTTAACTGATTAACAGCCACCGGTGGATCTCAGATCCACCCGCTGCTGTTAAAGGCACGTGATGGCTGATCAGACTAGCTTTCATGTGTAGGGAAAGATGCGGGCTCAGCACCGGAGTCTGCATCAAATACAGGGGACACGACCTTGGATGTGTCTATACGTCAAAGGTTGTGAAGGGGTTAATGACTTACTGTAGCCCAAATCAGCACTTTAAAACGACTCCACAGCTATGTGAAGATGTAGTTTATTTAAGCGATCAAGAACAATGAGCATTTCCTTTTTTTGGGAGGGAGGTTTCGGAGGAGTTTTTCTTTTCCTGAAATGGTTGTGAAGAGTTTTGTTCCTGAAACCTATTTTTGCAACAGCAAAGTGTGTTAACATTGAAATGAATAGGAATAGCTTTTCAAGCATTTTGTAGGCGACTGATTTAGCATTTCCGTCTTAACACCTTCACTGCGAAGCCTTTTTTCACCTTCCTGACCAGGCCAAATTTTACAATTTTGACCAGTGTCACTTTATATGGTTATAACTCTGGAATGCTTCCATGGATCCAACTGATTCAGAGATTTTTCTCGTGACATATTGTACAATACTTCATGATAGTTGTAAAATTTGTTCAATACGACTTGCATTTGTTAAAATATTGGAAACTTGGCAAAAATTTAGCAAGTTTCAAACTTTTAATTTTGTGCCCTTAAATTAGAGCGTTATGTCAGACAAAATAGTTAATAAATAACATTTCCTACATGTCTACTTTACATCAGCACAAGTTTTGAAACATATTTTGTTTTGTTAGGAAGTTATAAGAGTTAAACGTTGACCAGCAATTTTTCATTTTTCCAACAGAATTTACAAAACCATTTTTTAGGGACCACATCACACTTGAAGTGATGTTGAGGGGCCTATATGACAGAAAATATCCAAAAGTGACACCATTCTAAAAACTGCACCCCTCAAAGTGTTCAAAACAACATTCAGGCTGTGTACCCACGTAAACGTTTTTGAAGCATTTGTCCCAGTCAAAACGCATACAAGAAGCATCCGATTCATTTTAAATGAATTCCGCACTTTTTGTGCACATTGATGCGTTTTTTTCCGCGATTAAAACGCTTCGTGGTAAAAAAAGCAGCTAATTAATTTTGCGGAAACGTCTGCGTTTTTAGCTATTTCCTATGAGTCAGAAGACGCAAAAAACGCATCAAAAACGCGCGGATTTTGTGCAAAAATGCGTGGAAAACGCTCAAGAAACGCATGGTAATAAAACGCGCGTTTTCTGGGAAGGAGTCCGGTTTTGAAGCAGAAATTTTCTGCATACGTCGGCACATAGCCTCAAGAAGTTTATTAACCCTTAAGATGCTTCACAGGAATTCATGGGATGTAAAAGAAAAAAATTGACATTTAACTTTTTTCACAAAAATGGTACTTTAGACCCCCAATTGTTTTATTTTCGGGTAACAAGAAAAAATAGACCCCCCAAAAAATTTATTGTGCAATTTCTTCTGAGTATGTTTATTCTCCATATGTGGCGGAAAGCTACTGTTTTGGCGCACGACAGGGATCAGAAGGGAAGGACCGCCATTTTACATTTTGAATGCAAAATTTGGTGGAATCATTAGCGAATGCCATGTGGAGTATGGAGAGCCCTTGATGAGCCTAAAGAGTGAAAATCCCCAAAAGTGACCCAATTTTAGAAACTCGACCCCTCAAGGAACCCCTAAATGTGTGCTGAGTACCTTGAATCCCTAGGTACTTCATAGAAGTTTATAACTTTGAGCGGTGAAAATTAAAAAAAAAAATCATTTTTTCCCCATAAATGTTTTTTTTTTTTAGCACTGAAATGTTTATTTTCAAAAGGGTAACAGGAAAAAATGGACTCCAAAATTTGTTGTGCAACTTCTCCTGAGTATGCATATACCCCATATGTGGGGGAAAACTACTATTTGGGTGCATGGCAGGGCTCAGAAAGGATGGAGTGACATATTGGAATGCAGATTTTTATGGAATGTTCTGCAGGTGTCATGTGGCATTTGGCGAGTCCCTGATGTGCATAAACAGTGGGAACCCCCACACAAGTGACCCAATTTTAGAAACTAGACCACTCAAGAAAAATGGACCCGAAAATTTGTTGTGCAATTTCTCCTGAGTACACCAATACCCTAATTTGTGGCCAAAAACTACTTTTGAGGTACAGTGCAAAACTCAGAAGGGAAGACGCGCCATATTGAAGTTCAGATTTTGCTGGACTGGTTCGAGGGTTCCATGTCACACTGGTAGAGCCCCTGAGGTGCCAGAATAGCAGAACCCTCATAAATGACCTCATTTTACAAACTACACCTCTCAATTAATTCATCTACAGGTCCAGTGATAATATTGACACCACAGATGTGTCACAGAATGTTATACAATTTGGCAGTAAAGAAAAAATAATTACATTTTTTACCACCAAAAATTTGTTTCAGCCTCAGATTTTACATTTTTACACTGGGGAAAAATGGTACCAAAATGTGTTCCACAATTTCTGCTGAATGTGGAAATACCCTATATGTGGCTGTACAAAATTGCATAACCACACCGAAAGACTCAGGAGGGATGGAGCGCTATTTTCCTCCTGGAACAGAGATTTTGCTAGAATAGTTTGCAGACTCCATATACAGCACCCCTAAGTGCTAGAAGAGCAGAATATCCCATCAAGTGACCCCATTTTGGAAATTATACCCCATTGGGAAATTATCTATAGGTGTAGTGATGAGTTTGACTGCATGGGTGTTTTCCAGAAACAAGCAGCAGTGGATGTTGCTGAGAGAAATTTGCAAACTGCCATTGTAGTGCACAGTTCGTTGTCGTCACCAGTATATGGTAGTATGGTAGTCTCCAGCTCTTGCTTCTGGAGACATGCACTTGTAAATTAGGCGGTTTGACATAGCTACAGAAATGCCAAACACATGGATGCTAAATGTGGTTTAGGCACACAGTGGTGATCAGAAGGGGGGGCATTTGGATTTGGGAGCAGAGAATTTGCTGAATTTCTTTTGGGGGGGCGAGGAGCTATAGCGCTTTTCTAGAGCCTTTGTACTACCAGTAACATGGAAACCCCCTTTATTTCCATTAACAGATGACGGAGATGAGCAGGGACTTGCTTTTTTTGTGGATTGATTTGAAGCTTTGTAGGGAATATTTTACATAACACTTGGTATCACATTTATCTGGTGCTCTACGCTGAGCACTTACATCAAGGTTTACAAGTAAATCTCCAAGTGGCATGACTCAGATGAGACCCGTGAAGGCTCCATTTATTATAATGAGGCAGCAGAGTTACTCTGAACTTCATCTGGCTTCTGTTAAGCGTTGCCTGTCTTCTCAGAGGTGCTCAACACTGTGGTCGACTGGCTGAGGCCATTAGCAGTAATCCAAATATAACAGGCTTGGAAAATTTAGGTGATCAATAGAAAGTTAGTCTCTTTGCGAATGACCTACTTTTGACCGTCTCCAACCCCCACACTACCCTCCCTAATCTTTTTTCATTGCTCCAAGAATTTGAAAATATTTCGGGACTTAAAATTAATATTGGCAAATCCGAAGTAAACACCCCAAAAGTCATACAGGATGATATTATTTCCCACTTTAAATTCACAAGAAAAGAACACTACTTAACGTACCTAAGTGTTAATTTAACAACAAATAGGTCGACCCTCTTTAAGTGGAACTATGCGCCACTTATGCAGAGCCTTCAAACGGATTTGTCTAGGTGGTCCTCATTAAACTTATCCTGGCTGGGCAGAATGCACACAATAAAAATGGTATCTTTGCCAAGATTCTTATACCTTTTCCGGTCCTTACCGATAGCTATACCAGCCAGGACATTTTCTAAAATTCATTCTGCTATTACCAGATTTGGCAAGGAAAGAAAGCTAGAATTTCACAGAAAATGTTTTTTTTCATAGAAAACTAGTATATCACTTCCAAATTATGCGCTTTATTTTAGGTCCACCCAAATAGCACAATTGACAAATGTCTGTTCCCACAATAATAAACCAAGATGGGTCCACTTGGAGTCTCACTTCATTAAATCATTCTCACTACCTGGGCTGATGTGGTCTATAGAAAAAATTCCAAAAGGTAATATTAACGGCTCCCTTTACAGCCCAGTCTCTTATCCTGTGGAGGAAAGCTACATTCAAATACAAGCTACAATCTGAACCTTCCCCTCTGACATCCATCATATGAAATCCAATGTTCTCACCGGGTCTCAACCAAAGCACGTTTACTTGGTGGATCCTACGTGAGATCATTACATTGAAGCATTTGTGCTCCCCATTTAATATTTTACTAGATAGACTGGAATTTATCCGAAAATATGAACCCCCAGTCAGAGAGACCATGCGTATTAACCAGGTCCTTCACTTTGCCAATAGTCTTCTTCCAAATAAACAACCCTTACATATGTCTAGTTTTGAGCAAAAATGTATTAATGATCCAATGGGCAGAGGAACAAAATCTTTAATATACTCAATTATTAACCCAACTCACGATGAAAACAAATTGAATTTTATGATTCAATGGGAGGAAGAGATGGGATTTGATTTACCACTAAAAGATGGGAAGTTCTGCTGTGACACATTGTCCAGGGGAAGCCACCAATCATCTCTTGTGGAGACTTCATTGAAGGTCCTCCACAGAAACTATCTAGTCCCAACCAAACTTCACAGTATATACCCAAATATATCAGCCATGTGTTATAGGGGTTGTGGCCAACTGGGGGACATGAGACACATCTGGTGGACATGCCCGGGGGTCTCAGACCTTTGGCACAGATTGGGACTCCTGGTGGACCAATTAACAGGCAGGAAAATCCCTCTAAATCCTTCAGTTTTCCTACTCGGGGTGAAACACCCATACCTCCCTAAAGGCCTTCACAGATTGGTAAATTATCATGGCTACCAAAATTCATATAGAAGGAAAATGGAAATCCCCAACATTGTCATTATTGCTTGTTAAAGAAAGGATGAATAATATTATGCTTTGTGAACCCATTGAAGCCACCAGAAACGACAAGTGGGATCAGTTCTTTAAGATTTGGGGGCCAAGGATGATGGTGGAATCAAATATACAACTAGACCAGATCTTGCGCATATACCATAATACCTCCGGACTATAGGGATGGGGAGGTGAGATCTGGGCCTGGAAATGCAGTATATAATCACTGTGTATTTGCTCTTGGACAGTAATACAGAAGGGATGGGACTGGAATAATCAGTGACACTGGGCTATCAAAAGGATACTAATGATGTTATAATATACACTGTGGATTCAATGCTTCTTTTCCCTATTGTGTTACCCTCTTGTTGTAACTGTCTTGTCTTTCCCTCATAAATTATAATGTGTCATAACAAGTTAAAATTCCCCTGGAGGGAATATGTTTTACAGTCTAATGTTCTTTTGAATTATAAAAATTTCAATAAAACCATTTTGAAATTAATTGCAAAATCTCGTTTTTGCATCCCGATATTTAGACAGCTATAATTTTTCCAGATTTCGGTGATAGCTTCTTTTTTTGCAGGACGAGTTGATATTTTTATTGGTATCATTTTCGTGCACATGACATTTTTTGATCGCTTTCGATTCCGATTTTTGGTAAGCAGATTGAACAAAAACCAGCAATTCAAGAATTAAAGTTTGGTGTTTTTTTATGCCGTTCCGCATGTACTGTATTTTCCAGCATATAAGACAACCAGGCGTATAAGACGACCCCCCAACTTTTCCAGTTAAAATAGTAAATCTTCTTAAAAGTCGGGGGATCTTCTTATACAATTGTGTCATCTTACATGCCGGGTGCGGAGCAATCTTCATATGGTGGGGGAGTGGTCCCGATGAAGAAGGGAGGGTGTAAGTGGAGTCATCATCCCCTTTTTACCTCATTGGTGGCAGCGGTGCTGCGGATCTCTGTGCTGTGGGGATCGGCAGCTCCTCCATCTGCAGTGTGGCGGCTCTGTGCTGGGTGTCGGCGGCGGCTCCTCTTTGTCCAGCGTGAGGGCGCTGTGCTGGGGGGAGGCTGCGGAGGCTCTCTGTCCAGCGTTGGGGCTCCGGCATTTCCCCATAGCCCGGAGGCCCAGGCAGCTCCATTGCTGCGATGCGGTGGCCTCTGGGAAAATGGCCGCCGGAGCCCGCGCGAGCTCAGATTCAGATCTAGTCTCCCGAGATCTGAATCTGAGCTCGCGCGGGCTCCGGCGGCCATTTTCCCGGAGACCACCCCATCGCAGCAATGGAGCTGCCTGGGCCTCCGGGCTATGGGGAAATGCCAGAGGAGCCCCGACGCTGGACAGAGAGCCGCCGCAGCCGCCCCCCAGCACAGCGCCCCCACGCTGGACAAACAGGAGCCGACGATGATGACCCCCAGCACAGAGCCGCCACACTGCTGAAGGAGGAGCCGCCACACCGCTGCCACCAATGAGGTAAAAGGGGATGATAACACCACCTACACCCTCCCTTCTTCATCGGGACCACTCCCCCGCCATATGCACTCGGCGTATAAGACGACCCCCGACTTTTAAGCAGATTTTCAGGGGTTAAAAAGTCGTCTTAGACGCTGGAAAATATGGTAGTAAAATTGTTACGGCAGCTTTATTCTACGGGTCAGTATAATTACAGCAATACCGCATTTATATCTTTTATGTTTTGGCGCTTTTACACAATAAAAAGAATTTTATAGAAAAATTATTATTTCTGCATCTCTTTATTCTGGGAGCTATAACTTTTTATTTTTCTGCTGACAGAGCTGTATCGCGGCTTGTTTGTTGCGGGACAAGTTTTCAGGGATACTATTTTTATGGAGATTGGTCTTTTTGATCGCACTTTATTCCACTTTTTGTTCTGCGGTATGATGATAAAGCATAGTTTGGTGCCTCGTTTTTATTCTTTTTAACGGTGTTCACTGAAGGGGTTAACTAGAGGGACAGATTTACAAGTCGGGTCACTCTGGATGTGGCAATACCAAATATAAGTACTTTTTTTTTTTTTTTACATAAATAAGTGTATTTATTGGATTAATATTTTTTCCTTTTTTTGTTCTTTATTTTGTGATTTTTTTTAAAATATTTTTTACAATTTGTATTTTTTTTTACATAGTCCCAGGATGGGAAATCATCTGTATATTGACAGATCGCTGATCTAGTAATCTGCAATGCTTCTGCACTGCAGAGCATTAGAGCAGCATCTGACATGCAGTGAGGAGGTGTCAGCTGGTGCTGTGAGCATGAGCTGACAGGCCACCGTCCCTGGGTGACCCCGAGGCCATCTTGGGTCCCGAGGTCACTATGGAGACCATCGACACAATGTGATCGCATTGTGCTGGGCAAATGGGAGCACAGATGGAGCTAGCACCGATTTTTGGCATTGCTACAGGTTGTCAGCTCTCACATAGAGCTGACACCCGCACTGGATTGCGGCGGCACTCATCGTGAGCCTGCGCGATCACAGCTTCATATCTATACAGCGTTTTGCGGGAACACAGCTCCCGCGGCGCCGTATATATATATGGCGCATGTTGGGAAGGGGTTAAAGGGAATTTTTCACAAGTTTTTGCCACTTTGAGAGCTGGAGAATGTAGGGTCAGAGATCCTAAGTAAAGAGATGTGTCACTTACTGGGCTGCTGGCTGTAGTTTTCATAATTTCCGGCTGATAAAGCAATGATTTTATCACTAAAGGACTAGTAAACCTGCTGCAATATATTCCTCTATATTCATGGGCACTGTATAACCTCATCCACACCACTGATTGGCAGCTTTCTGTCTATGCACGGTGTACATGGAATACTGCCAATCAGTGATGTGGGTGGGGTTAAACAGGGCTTAACATTCAGAGAACTGCTAGATCTGCAACAGAGAAAACTGTAATTTTGTCAAAACTGCAGCAACCACTCTAAAATAAGTGACACATCGTTGGAATCAGAGTCTCTGCCCCTATGTAAGGGGGTGAAGTGCAAGAAGAGTCATGAGAAGGCTGCCCTCTCTGCTCCATACCTCAAACAGTTAAACAGGGCAGCAGGTTCCCCGGGAGACAGAGGAGGGGCTGAGCACAGGGGGCCAGGAGAGGAGAGCAGAGAGCGGGAATCTTCCCGGGCTTTTCTCTGAGTGCAGCCTGGGGAGCTGAAGGGAAAGGACGCTGATAGAGACTGCAGAAGAGACAGAGCTCCTAGTCACAGAGAGAGTCCGGGGTATCGTTGCAAAGGGACAGCAGAATGTTAGTACGTGAGCCTGCGTACTGTGGAGACAGTGGAGCTGCGTCCTGACCCCGTGGACAGACTGAGACCTGCAGAGAAGCAGAGATGGTATCCTGTGACTACTAACAGTTGTAGTCTGCAGTGACAGATAAGTTGTGTCCTGATCCCCCGTGAAGTCTGTGTATGCAGAGCAAGGGCTGTATGCTGTGACTAGAGACTTCCCTGTGAATCTTCTCAGAGAGACTGTGATAGTGGCAAGACTCTTCCTTGCAGACAGGCTGTATTCAGTGGCTGAGACACTTCCCTGTGACCAAGGAACAGACTGTAATGTGATACTGACCTGCCAAGAGAGACTGGCACAGGCAGATCCCCTGACCCTGGTGAGGGAACGCCGCTGCCGCGGCAGAGGGAAGGATATTGAATACAGGGGGATACCGCCATCATCATACCCCTTGAGCCTTCACGTTAACCCCCCATACGCCAGTTGGACTATACCTAGGATACCAGAGACTGATGACATCAAGCATCCCTTGTGCCTGGGTGCCCACGTGGGAGAAGAGTGATTTCTACAATCAAGTTCTCCAGGAACTGATAAGTTGCCATCCCAAAAGAGAATAACTGTCTGTTGTTGTGCACTTCTGTTATTTCCTCAGCCTCTGATATTACCTTGTACAGCATTTTCTCTGTTATATTATATGTTTACCTGTTTTACTCCGTTAATAAACCTCCCCTTTTACTGTTGGTCTGTCTGTTCCGTGGTGACATATATTCTTCCTGCACGTTATTACATTTGGCGTAGTCGGCAGGATGTCACACGCAGGCACGGATGAGGCGGACCAAGCAGTCAGGGAAGGCCCCAGGACTAGCATAACACTGGGAGCCATGTTGAATAAGATGCCGAGGTTTAATAGGAGTAATGTGATGTTATGGAGATGGACAGAGAGAATTCAGGGGTTACTGCGGATGCACCCCTTGGCACCAGCCCTAGAGGCAGAAATAGCCTTGATGGCCCTAGAGGGGGAGGCACGGGACTCTTATGCATAAACCCCCCTAGAAAGAAATACTCTGCAGAAAGTGTTACGTATCCTAGAGCAGACACATGGGGACCCCACTGACGTGGGGAACTACGCATGCGACTGTTTCATCGGGTGCAAAGAGAAGGGGAGACAGTGGCCCAGTTTA
Organism: Dendrobates tinctorius; assembly: GCF_039654945.1. Classification (NCBI taxonomy): domain Eukaryota; kingdom Metazoa; phylum Chordata; class Amphibia; order Anura; family Dendrobatidae; genus Dendrobates; species Dendrobates tinctorius. Next base: position 21,036,199 of record NW_027361878.1, read on the forward strand.
TGAACACCCTACAGGAGCTCCACACTGCTATTAAACGGAAGGACGGTGTAGGAGTAGGGTCCAATGACGTTGTGCTGCGAGATGTGTTGATGAAGCAGGCCTTGCAAGAGCATGTGCGGAAGAAACCAGACATGACTTTCTCTCAGGTTGGGAGTGAGGCGTGCACGTGTGAGCAGGAGCAGGGAGTGTTAGCACCAGTGGGAAGGTATGGAGCAGGGAGGTAGCTTCCCCTCAATGGGTGGAAGCCCTGAAAGAAGAGATTAAGCGGATCCGTGAGGAAATGGCCGAATATAAGAGGGCCCCTGCTATGGAAACTTCCCCCCAACGTGAGACTAGTGCTGCTCAGCGAAGAAGACCGTTTACATGCTGCAACTGTGGAGTACTCAGCCCTAATGAAGAAGAGACAGCATGGATCCGGGATTCCCGGCTGAAGATAAGAAGAATCTGGAAGGAAATTGAGAGTCTGGGAGAAGCCCTCACTGCTGTCTTGGGAACCAGCGGCATGTCCCGAGGGAACGTGTGGAAGCACACAGAGAAAGATAGAGAAGTGCGGAGCATGAAGAAGATTTCAGCAATGGCTCCAGAGCGTAATCATGTGTCCAGGAGTGAAGGGCAACCACCGATGAGTGACGCTTCCTACCGAGGTCAGCAATACAGACCAAAGTGCCCACCAGATAGATGCGGCCGTGAGTGTTGGGCGTGCCAAAGAGTGGGACACCTGTCCAGAAATTGCCCTACCCAAGAACGGCGGTGGCAGAGACCCGCTCACCCCTCTGAGGGTCCTGCTAATTGGAGAGAATGTCGCCCCTGGAAGGAGAGGTATGGCGGAAGGAGAGCCCCATGCCGAGCAAGACAGTGTTCTGGTGTCAGATGCCATGAAGAGGCGGAGAGAATGTCGACTGTCCACGAACATATGTCTGTACTGTCCCGGCACAAGGAGGCAGGATTGGAAGAACCCCAACCTGGGTCTGGAGGCCCCGACGGTAAAGTTTGACCCATAGAGGAGGAGGAACCTATTGCCTGAATGGTCCATCGAGATGAGTTACTATCAGACCCGCCACAAGCTACTGACCAAGGAGAGATGGAGACAAGAGTTTCTGAAATATCCGTACCTGCGGTTCCAGTCCATGAGGAAAAAGAGTCACTAGTGTCGTCCCCTGAGGTGGGGTCTGTGCCGTCTGCCAGCTCACAAGATTCCAACTGGGCAAATAAGATAGAACAGCGGTGTGAAACAGGGAGTGTGGCTGAAAAGTCCTGGAAATTGACGCCCGATGTGGATGTTGAGGATTCCCGCTTGAATTACCCTGATCCCTCCAGTTCTAGTTTGGACGAAAGTACTCCTGTCGAAGAGGGGGAGAGCTGTGGTGAAGAATTGCCAGGACTAAGTCTCCAAACTGAGGAGCCCAGACAAGAAGTCCCTACGTTTCCCGTTGATGATGAAGTAAAGGGCGAAACGGCTGTTAGCGGCAAAGCCAAGAAGAAGAAGAAAAAGAAGACAGTAGAAGCCGTCAGAAGAGTTAATTCGATAACACAGAAGGCATCTGAGGAATTGTCTTCTACGGCTGACGATGAAGTAGAGGAAGAGCATTCAAACCTGACCGATGAGCAACTCCTAAATCAGTTGGTTCGGGAGTATTGGACAGAAGAAAGACTGAAGCAGATGCGAGGTTCACAGGTATCTGTCTACCCGCAACAGAGTAATGAGAAACACGAAGACCCCTCGCCCGTGGAATGGCGAGCTAAAAGAGAGGGGGAATGTAAGGGGGTGAAGTGCAAGAAGAGCCATGAGAAAGCTGCCCTCTCTGCTCCATGCCTCAAACAGTTAAACAAGGCAGCAGGTTCCCCGGGAGACAGAGGAGGGGCTGAGCACAGGGGGCCAGGAGAGGAGAGCAGAGAGCGGGAATCTTTCCGGGCTTTTCTCTGAGTGCAGCCTGGGGAGCTGAAGGGAAAGGACGCTGATAGAGGCTGCAGAAGAGACAGAGCTCCTAGTCACAGAGAGAGTCTGGGGTATCGTTGCAAAGGGACAGCAGATCGTTAGTACGTGAGCCTGCGTACTGTGGAGACAGTGGAACTGCGTCCTGACCCCGTGGACAGACTGAGACCTGCAGAGAAGCAGAGATGGTATCCTGTGACTACTAACAGTTGGAGTCTGCAGTGACAGATAAGTTGTGTCCTGATTTCCCTGTGAAGTCTGTGTGTGCAGAGCAAGGGCTGTATGCTGTGACTAGAGACTTTCCTGTGAATCTTCTCAGAGAGACTGTGATAGTGGCAAGACTCTTCCTTGCAGACAGGCTATATTCAGTGGCTGAGACGCTTCCCTGTGACCAAGGAACAGACTGTAATGTGATACTGACCTGCCAAGAGAGACTGGCACAGGCAGATCCTCTGACCCTGGTGAGGGAACGCCGCTGCCACGGCAGAGGGAAGGATATTGCATACAGGGGGATACCGCCATCATCATACCCCTTCAGCCTCCACGTTAACCCCCCATACGCCAGTTGGACTATACCTAGGATACCAGAGACTGATGACATCAAGCATCCCTTGTGCCTGGGTGCCCACGTGGGAGAAGAGTGATTTCTACAATCAAGTTCTCCAGGAACTGATAAGTTGCCATCCCAAAAGAGAATAACTGTCTGTTGTGCACTTCTGTTATTTCCTCAGCCTCTGATATTACCTTGTACAGCATTTTTTCTGTTATATTATATGTTTACCTGTTTTACTCCCTGTTAATAAACCTCCCCTTTTACTGTTGGTCTGTCTGTTCCGTGGTGACATATACTCGTCCTGCACGTTATTACACCTACATGATACATCAAGCTGCTCTCAAAAACCTAGTGACATTCCCTTTAAAAAAAATCCTAAAAAAAAAAATATCTGCACATAGCGAAAGGTTTTCCCTACTTAAAGAAAATGGCAACCAGTGCTGCTTGTTTCTGGACAATAAATAAGAGAACAAGAAATGAGCGCTAATATTTCCACTGTCTATGCTACACTAGATGCCACTAGGTGCAATGTAAAAGCCAAAAAGTAGTTGCTCACATGTCACTTTCGCTCTTTACCCTGATGTCTATCAAAGCCCTGTTTATTTGGTGAGAGTAGTAAGTTACATTGCTTACTAGCAAACCTCCAGATAGCACTACACAATCTTGAGACATAAAATAAAAAAAAGCATTGATAGCATTAAATTATACATAAAGGCCTTTTTTTTGATTTTTTTTTTAATTTCAAGTTTCCATAAAATTACAAGGGTTCTACTGGAACAAGGTTGTGAATTGCTAACTAAAAGTCTCCAGAATGTGACTTTGAGTACCGTATATTTTATTACAAACATTCTTATCATTCACACCATAAATAATTTACAGACAGCTCTACATAGCATAAAGGTGAGGGTAATGTACAGACAGCTATTTATAGGCCCTTTCTCGTAGCCTACAATTTTTTTTATTGTACAACCCAGACAATTCTGTATAATCTGCAGACGGTTGTGAATAACCTACATTATGCTTTGTATACCCTGCAGGCTGCAGCATATAACCTGCAGGCAGTTGTGTATCACGTACAGACAGCACCATATATGCGAATATTTTATATATAAAAAAAAAAAAAGAAACAAGGCAATTTTGTAAGCTCAATTTTGTAATCTTTTCAGGTTTTGTTAAAATAAAAAGTAAATCGCTGCAAAGTAAAAGTGAATCCTTACAAAAAGTAAACCCTGCTGAATAAGATATTTTTTTCACCCAGACAGTCACATAAAATGAGAAAAAAAAGGCACAAAAGTATAATTATAAAATTCAGTAAATTTAGTAATAAATGTTCATTTTGTGAAGATAAAGCCTTGCAGCATGGATAGGAAGCATGTAAGCGAGGAAAAACTCTGTGCAACGTTCCACTAACCCTTGCGATGGAGTCATCTCTTCTGGACCTCATCCTCCTCGTGAATAATATTGCAGCTGCCTAAGCTTCTTCTGTGACATCTACGTGCCTAAATTAATTGGTAATTATTTTGTCTCCATCAATCTATTTCTCAAGACAGTGTGCGACATTTAAAGAATATAGCATCAGACTGCAAGAGATGTTACAGTACATGATGCTCCTCAAGTCAAAATCCTTAACAAGGGCCATTTATAATACTGGTGTCTTCTTTGTCCCCTCAAGCACTAGGTCACTTGTTCAACTGCTACCTGTACATTCCCTACAACTTGCCTCTATTAAAGAGAATGGCTTTTTGTAGTTGTTCAATATGTCAAGATGTATTCCAAATAATCTGACCTAGTAACTGGAGAAGCGCCATGAGGGTGACTAGAGTGGTGCTAGTCAAGAGGCCAGGGAGAAGGTGTCGCTGACTCAGATGCAGCATGTTACATGTGAAACCTCAGACACTTCTCTTCTAATGGGTAACAAGCTACGAAACCAATATGGTTTGATAGTGAATGGAACTATGGGGCAGATAAACAAATCCCCTTGTTATAGTTAAACGGCATAAACTTAGGCTGAGTCTACACCGCACGATTGTGGCTTTTAAGGGGAATCTGGCACCAGGTTTTCCCAATATAAAGTATGGTCACCACCTTAAATGCTTATTTTACAGTTTTCTAGTAAACTGTATATAAATCCCAAACCACATCTGCATAGCACAAAAAATGCCTTTTATAATCCCCCATACAGCACGGTCCTATTCAATGGGCATCGCTAGTCTTGGTTCATCGACTTCACTCTCGTTGCAGTCGTCCTCCTGCCCCGTTTCATATGGATGACGCATCCTATGTCATCCACACCATGTGTCATGATCTCAGTGCGGGTTTGACTCGCACACGTGGGGTTAATGCTTGGAACCAGTGCTGATGACTGGCATTTCTAGGGTTAAAGGTTGTGATCCCGATGCAGGCTTACCTGCACACCTGGGGCTGTGATTGTGGACTCTCCCTGGTTCTGGGGAGGCTTCTTATAGCCTCAGGACGCACCCATCCCTGTCAGTTATACTCTTGCCCTTGGCATTGTGTGGTGACCCCTGAGTGTGTTAGTGCTGTGTTCTGGTTGCTTGATTCTCTGTGTATGACTCGGTCTGTTCCCTGGATATCGCTTTGGATTCTGCCTGGTACCTCCTATGTCTGTTTGGTTTTGATCTCTGCTTGTCCCTGATTATCCGCTCTGTCTCCTCCCTGGTACTGTACTGATATCTTGTGTATGACCTTTGGCTTTGTCTGACCTCCTGTCTGTTTATCCCTCCTGTACCTCGCTGGTCTGTACCGTGCATGACTTCTGCTTTGCCATAATCTGAGGTCTCTGGCTTCTCTGACACTATTAGTTGAAGCACGCTTTGTCACCTCTGCTGCCCTGCTCCCCAGGTAACTCTTAGCACTGCTTCTGTACTCAGGACACGCGCACTGGCTCTATGAGCAAGTGTAGTGCGGTGTCTCTGACACCATGCAGCCCAATCACACTCAAGCATTATAGTACTTTGCTCTAACCTCAGCAAGGCAAAGTGAAGTATGCCTGCACAAGAACGCAATTGAGGGACACTGGGTGGATGACGTAGGCTGCGTCATCCACATGAAGCAAGAAGGAGGACGGTTATTGTGACGAGAGAGGAGGTGCTGAGCCGAAGCAAAACCAGTGACTCCCAACTGATGAGACTGAGTCATGTGGGGGGATTATAAAAGGTATATTTTGGCTATGCAGAGTGGGTTGGGGACTTATATACAGTGGGGAAATAACTATTTGATCCCTTGCTGATTTTGTAAGTTTGTCCACTGACATGAACAGTTTATAATTTTAAGGGTAGGTTAATTTTAACATTGAGAGATAGAATATCAAAAATTAAATCCAGAAAATCACATTGTATAAATTATATAAATGTATTTGCATTTTTCAGTGAGAAATAAGTATTTGATCCTTCTGGCAAACAAGACTTAATACTTGGTGGCAAAATCCTTGTTGGTAAGCACTGCAGTCAGACGTGTTTTGCAGTTGATGATGAGGTTTGCGCATGTCAGGAGGAATTTTGCTCCACTCCTCTTTACAGATCGTCTCTAAATCATTAAGATTTTGAGGCTGTCGCTTGGCAGCTCGGAGCTTCAATTACCTCCATAAGTTTCCTATGGGATTAAGGTCTGAAGACTGGCTAGGCCACTCCATGACCTTAACGTGCTTCTTTTTGAGACACTCCTTAGTTGCCTTGGCTGCATGTTTCGGGTCATTGTCTTGCTGGAAGACCCAGCCACAACCCATTTTTAATGTCCTGGCGGAGGGAAGGAGGTCGTCACTCAGGATTTTACGGTACATGGCTCCATCCATTCTCCCATTGATGCCGTGAAGTAATCCTGTACCCTTAGCAGAGAACACCCCACAAGATATAATGTTTTCACCTCCATGCTTGACAGTGGGGACGGTGTTCTTTGGCTCATAGGCAGCATTTCTCTTCCTCCAAACATGGTGAGTTGTTAATGCCAAAGACCTCAATTTTTGTCTCATCTGACCACAGCATCTTCTCCCAATCACTCACAGAATCATCCAGGTGTTCATTGGCAAACTTCAGATGGGCCTGTACATGTGCCTTCTTGAGCAGGAGGACCTTGTGGGCACTGCAGGATTTTAAACCTTTATGGCATAATGCGCTACCAATGGTTTTCTTGGTGACTGTGGTCCCAGCTGTCTTGAGATCATTTACAAGTTCACCCGTGTAGTTTTAGGCTGATCTCTCACCTTCCTCATGGTCAAGGATACCCCACGTGGTGAGATTTTGTATGGTGCTCCAGATCGATATCGATTGACAGTCACTTTGTATTTCTTCCATTTTCTTACTATTGCACCAACAGTTGTTTCCTTCTCACCCAGCATCTTACTTATGGTTTTGTAGCTCATTCCAGCTTTGTACAGGTCTATGGATCTTGTCCCTGACCTTCTTATAAAGCTCTTTGGTCTTGTCCATGTTGTTGTCATGATCCATGCTGGATCAGGACTGATATAAAGCACAGGTAACCTTTTTTTTTGTCTAAGCTGTGCTTAGGTTTGGTTTTTGCCCCCGGTGGCCATTAGGATTATTGCACTGTGGTGTCTTTTGTTCTAAATTTGCCCCCCCGGTGGTGAGCGTCATTGCACTCTTGTTTCTTTAGTTTAGTGCACATGATTATAATGCAGGTGTGGCTCTGCTATAAAAGAGTCACAGGTGTTGCAATCAGAGTTGGTGATAGTCTTCATTTCAACCATCCTTGGTGGAGGAAGGAGATGGAGAGCGTTCCTTGTAGCAATGTCTTAGCCCAGGTGTGGAAGGAGTCATAGGGGATTTCCTTGTAGCTCTGACAGAGCTTGGTGGCAGCGATTCAGGAGGAGAGCTGCATTCTGGTGGTGGACTCTGTTGCCAGGAGCAAGTGCAACAGAGTAAAGCTAAGTGGTGTTTCCCTGTTTGTGTTTTTCCTTAGTGTGTATTAGTGCAGCGGTGGGGCTAGTGCCTGCGCCACCCAGCTCCCGAGCAAGGGATAGGTGTAGGGTGTGCTAGGGCGACAGGTTCCTGAGCGGCGCCCGGTGCAGAACCAGTATAGGGAAGGTTAGGAACGTTAGGGACACTGACTCAGGGGAGTGCAGGAGGTCTCTACATCCCCTTTCCCTATCGCAGGGCCCATTGTTGTAACTGTTTCCCCTTTCCCCATGTCTTGTTTTAGTTACCGGCCGCGCGGGTCGGGTCACACAGGACGGGTCACCGTGACAGTTGTAGAGGCTAGTCTGACTGATTAATTGAGTCTGTGGATAGGAGTCTTTTATAAAGATGACTGTGCAAGACATCTGTCTTTAATTCAGGTAATGAGTTGATTAGGAGCGTCTAACTGGTCTGTAGGAGCCAGAACTCTTAATGGTTGGTAGGGGATCAAATACTTATTTCTCACTGCAAAATGCAAATAAATATATATAATGCATGCAATGTGATTTTCTGGATTTTATTTTTAATATTCTGTCTCTCAATGTTAAAATTAACCCATAAAATTATAGACTGTTCATGTCTTTGTCAGTGGGCAAACTTACAAAATCAGCAAGGGATCAAATACTTACTTCCCCACTGTACATATTACTAGAATATTGCAAAAGATTCATCAAAGGTGCTGGCATACTTTACATTAGGAAAACCTGGTGAACGGTTCCCTTTAAAAGACTGTTCAGCTACATGTAAACTGATAGTTTAATAGCCTATGTAGACATCAATTTCTAAATTAGTTAATTTTTTAAAATGAGATGGAAAAATGTCCAATGTTCACCTTCTGATCTGTGATCTATGTTCTGTTGTGAATATAATATGCCAATAAGAGATTTTCAAATCATTGCATTCTTGTTTTCTTCACATTTCACACACTGTACCAACTTTTTTGGAATTGGATCAGTAATCAAACAATATGGTGTAGGCCTACAACTAGGTAGGTCATTTTTAAAGGTTTGTCTTGTTTAAAACTGCACTATTCTATTGGCTTGTTGCAGAAGTCTAAAATAACAAAACTTTTAATTCCCCTCCCAGGTCCAGCATTGCTTTCTCTGCCCCTGCTCCAGTTTGTATTGATTGGCTGTAACGATTACGTCACATATAGCGTTCTTAACCGTTGCAGCGAATCGCTGAGACATCTACATCATCAGAACTTTTGAGCTGAGTGATTTTGCAAGTGGTTATAAGCTCTGTCTGCCTGATGTGAGCCGATCAATAAAGACTAGGGCAGTTGAAGAGTTAGTGCTGGACTTCATTTATTATTTTAGACCTTTGCAACCCTATGGTACAATAACATTTTAAAAGGTGAATGGTTTATCAGCGGGGCTAGTATAAATGGGGTGCCTCTGCTGCAAAAACCCCTACCACAACGGAGTAACAGTAAAGAAGGAAACAAATAAACAACCACGTACTCGGGCTAAAGGATCAGACACCATAAACCATTACTGATTAATTAAGCACATGATGAGTACCTGTAATAATCTTTGGTGAAATCATAAAATTCTGGGTGAGATAGGATGATTTTCTTCAGACACACTGACCACGTTAAAAAATATAAACAATAATATTTACAGTAATGTTTAGGAATATTAATAACCTAAAAGTAATAATTATCGTTCTGAGAAATAATTTCTTGTATAAATAGCAATCATGCACCTTAGTACAAGTGAAGAGCTGTGTTATCAATATGAGCGTTAAGTAAAATATCATGAAGATTTAAAATCTGCATAAAAAGCCAGAAAAAAATTGTAAAAAATGTTATAAAAAATCGTTGTCACATCAGCTTACAACAAGCTGATACATATAAGTTAGGATCCGCAGTCATTTAGAAATCAATTCATTAACTAGCAGTATGAAAATGCCAAAATGCAACCTCCAAATGAGAGATTTTCTAGACGCCACTTAGTAGCAATGCATCAAAACTGCCAGTCTTTGCAAGTTCTAACGGTGTTCATAGTAAAAGTACCTTCATTCCTCTGAATTTTGAATGGACCTCCGTACGTCCGCTTATAGGTACACCTGGTTTGCGGTATAGCTGGACGAGATCCTCCTGGAGTGGCAATATGTCCTGGAGCGTTGTTCCGGCCGGCGACAAGCTCCCCGGATTAATAATATCTGAAGCGCGGATTGCCGTGTTAAACGCTGGTGAGGTTTCGTTAGACCTGCATAAGCGCCAGGACCTGTCTGAAGTGGTTCAGGTTTCGTGTCTGTCTGAGTCACGTGGTGCTAAAACAAAAGGTTACGGTGTGCAGGTAGTGCCAGTATCCTACGCGTTTTGGAATTGCTACGGATTCCTTCCTCAGGGATGGCACCTCTTGCATTAAAAGCTCTATATATTGTGTTGGTCCATTAACCCTTAATTGAATACAAACAGTTCAATCTCATTGCTATGGATTCCTTCCTCACTGATAGCATCTTCTGCATTAGAAAGAGGAGAAAAAGCAGCTTAGTTGAAGTGTAGCAGCTGAATCGCCAGAAGGAGGTGGCACTGTAGAACAGGCAGGTATTTAGCAACTACTAGCCTGTTAGCTTTTAGGTCTATAGCAAAAAAAAAAAAATCCCGGATATCCCCTTTAATATTTCATCTTCTCAAGTTCATACTCTGCAACTGATTGAATCTGAAGATAAAGTTGTTGCTAATGTAATGTTACTTAACATATTAACCACAGTGTACAAATGTGAATGTTCTTCATGATAATGAGGTTTCAATTGGGTGTGCCTTAATTTAGACTTCGTCATTAGTGTAATGAGCACTAATCGTGATTACAACCATTTTATCAAACATAAGCATATCAAAGTGCTGCCATTACAGAGTGAAAACAAGCTATTTTTAAGCCGTGTTATAATAATGTTGAGATGCAAGTAAATTCTGTTTAACCAGTTGTGTTATTGGCATAGTATAATATCTGATATACCTATAGGCCGAACATGAAAGGTCTTGTAACAAGCTGAATAAAATAGGGTACAGATTTGCAGATTTTCCAGCGAGGAGTTACAAGAGCGCTTTAAAGATACTGCCGTAATCCAACGTAGACGCTCTAGGAGATAATTTGCTACTATACAAATAATTTTCCTGTTTTCGCAAAGAAAATAAAAAGATTCTTTTGTTAGCTGCTTTGCACTGAAATTCTAGAATAATATGACACTTGTGATCATGAGAAAAAATTAACACTTTTGGGGCAGATTGGTTCCCCCGCTCGGTGTCCACGTCACGGCCTTTCCCCCACTCGGTGTCCACGTCACGGCCTTCTATATATTGTACAGACCACACTCCCAGCCTCCTATATATCGTACTGACTGCACTTTCAGCCTCCTATATATCGTACAGACCGCACTCTCAGCCTCCTATATATCGTACAGACAACACTCTCAGCCACCTATACTGTATATCGTACAGACCACACTCTCAGCCTCCTATACTGTATATCGTACAGACCACACTCTAAGCTTCCTATATATCGTACAGACCGCACTCTCAGCCTCCTATATATCGTACAGACCGCACTCTCAGCCTCCTATATATCGTACAGACCGCACTCTCAGCCTCCTATATATCGTACAGACCGCACTCTCAGCCTCCTATATATCATACTGACTGCACTCTCAGCCTTCTATATATCGTACAGACCGCACTCTCAGCCTCCTATATATCGTACAGTCCGCACTCTCAGCCTCCTATATATCGTACAGACCGCACTCTCAGCCTCCTATATATCGTAGACTGCACTCTCAGCCTCCTATATATCGTACAGACCGCACTCTCAGCCTCCTATATATCGTACAGACCGCACTCTCAGCCTCCTATATATCGTACAGACCGCACTCTCAGCCTCCTATATATCGTACAGACCGCACTCTCAGCCTCCTATATATCGTACAGACCGCACTCTCAGCCTCCTATATATCGTACAGACCGCACTCTCAGCCTCCTATATATCGTACAGACCGCACTCTCAGCCTCCTATATATCGTACAGACCGCACTCTCAGCCTCCTATATATCGTACAGACTGCACTCTCAGCCTCCTATATATCGTACAGACCGCACTCTCAGCCTCCTATATATCATACTGACTGCACTCTCAGCCTCCTATATATCGTACAGACCGCACTCTCAGCCTCCTATATATCGTACAGACCGCACTCTAAGCTACACCCCATAGTCCTCCATATAATATAATGTGCCCCATAGTCCTCCATATAGTATAATACACTCCTCAGTCCTCCATATAGTATAATACACTCCCCATAGTTCTCCATATAGCACTGTATAATACACTCCTCATAGCCCTCCATATATCAAAATACACTCAGTCCTCCATATAATATAATACACTCCTCCATATATTAAAATACACTGCTCAGTCCTCCATATAGTATAATACACTCCTCATAGTGCTCCATATAGTATAATACACCGCCAGTCATCCATGTAGTACAATTCACTTCCCATAGTATAATGCACTCCATAGTTCTTCATATAGTGTAATGTATTCCCCATAGTCCTCGATACAGTATAATGCAGCCAACATATAGTATAATGCAGCCACCCCACAGAGTATAATGCAGCCCCGCCATACAACATAATGTAACCCCCATAGAATATAATGCAGCCCCCCTCATATAGTATAATGTAGCCCCTCCATAGAATACAATGTAGCCCTCCTCATATAGTATAATGCAGCCCCAATAGAATTTAATGTAGCCCCCTCATAAAGTATAATAAAGCCCCCGTACAATAAAATCTAGCCCCCCCATAAAATATAATGCAGCCCCCCATAGAATACAATGTCGCCTCCTCATATAGTATAATGTAGCCCCATCATAGAGTATGATGCGATCACCCCCCATAGAATATAATAAAGATAATATAGCCCCCCATAGAATATAATGTAGCCCCGAATAGAATAGAATACAGCCCACCTCCCCATAGAATATAATGTAGCCCCCCATATTATATAACACAGCCTCCCCCATAGAATATAATGTATAATGTGCCCCCCATGGTATATAACACAGCCACATAGTATACAGCACAGCCACAAAGTATATAGCACAGCCCACATAGTATATAACACAGCCCCACATTGTATACAGCAGAGCCCCACTTGGTATACAGCACATCACCATGGTATACAGCACATCCCCCATTGGTATACAGCACAGCCCCACATTGATATACAGCACAGCCCCACATTGATATACAGCACAGCCCCACATTGGTATACAGCACAGCCCCACATTGGTATACAGCACAGCCCCACATTAGTATACAGCACATCCCCCATTGGTATACAGCACAGCCCCCCATTGGTATACAGCACAGCGCCATGGTATACAGCACAGCGCCATGGTATACAGCACAGCGCTATGGTATACATCACAGCCCCACATGGTATACAGCACAGCCCCCCATTGGTATACAGCACAGGCCCCATGGTATACAGCACAGGCCCCATGGTATACAGCACAGCCCCTCATTGGTATACAGCACAGCCCCACATGCAGTGGCGTAACTACAAAGTTATGAGCCCCGGTGCGAACTTTCAAATTTATGGGCCCCCATGCCAAAGTACACGCACATCTCTGCTCCGCACACCTCGTACACATGTGGCTCAGTACACCTCGTACACACACGGCCCCGCTCCGTACACCTCCTACACACGCGGCTCCGCTCCGTACACCTCATACACATGTGGCTCCGCTCCATACACACGCGGCTCCACTCCGTACACCTCGTACACACACGGCTCCGCTCCGTACACCTCATACACACGGCTCCCCTCCGTACACCTCGCATACACGTGGCTCTGCTTCATACAACTCGTACACACGCGGCTCCGCTCCGTACACCTCGTACACACGCGGCTCCGCTCCGTACACCTCGTACACACGCGGCTCCGCTCCGTACAACTCGTACACACGCGGCTCTGCTACATCCACACTGTAAACCCCTCCTGACCCCACACAGAAACTTCACCTCATCCAGCCACCAAATAATATACAGCACTGCCCCATGGTATACAGGGCAGGCCGCAGGACAGAGGGAGCCCGGAGAGAAGCCACAGGGCAGGAGTCAGACAGTGGGAGCCCGGCGGAGAGCACACACCACACAGCCGGGCCGGCACTGTAGGACATCGGGAGTCGGGAGCCGGCAGAGCAGAGCTGCCTGACTGAGGACTGGAGTCAGGATGGATCAGATAGTTGAACTGACAGGAAGAGCAGAGGACACAGACCCACTCTACTACTTCTCTACTCACCGGAGCTAGCAGCCAGTACACAGAGAGAGCAGAGCAGCGTAGGAGCGAGCGGGAGCAGCATGGAGAGCAGAGCGAACAGAGCTATTAGTCAGTGGAGCCAGAGCCAGCCAGGGTCCGCCCGTCAGAGCTTCAGAGGGGTACGCTATGGTATAATGTGCACGCGGCACGCGCGTCCCTGCAAATGCTGGGACGCGCTTTTAAAGGGCCCACGCGTTTAAAGGGGCAGCATTTTTAAAGGGCCCCAGCGCACCCTCGGGGCCCACCGGGCATTTACCCGCTACCCCACAAGGCCAGACTGAGCCTGGACACCTTTCATTTATATTTTAGGCAAGAAAATAGATATATTGTCTTTTTTTAATCTAAAGAATTACAAGATGGAAAATGTGTAGATGCAAAAGTAGTTTGGGCACCCTCAGAGATTTGTGTACTCAGATAACTTTGACCAAGGTTTCAGACCTTAATTAGCCTGTTAAGGTTATGGCTTGTTCAAAATAATAGATGGTAAAGGCTAGGTGATGTAAATCTTACAGCTTTATAAAAATAGAGCCTCCTCTAGCTTTGTGCCAAAAACAGCAGTCAGGGGTTTTTCTAAGCAGCTGCCTAGCACTCTGAAAATGGTGGGGGTCCGAAAAGAATGAGAAGGCTATAAGATAGCAAGTTTCAAGTTGCTCTTTCCTCAGTTTGAAATTTAATTAAGAAATGGCAGGAACAGTGGAGGTCAAGATAATGTCTGGTAGACCAAGCAAAATTCTGGTGAGAATTGCTAGAAAAGGAAAATCAGAACCTAAGCTTGACTGCAAAACATGGGGTCAGAAAGATTTAGCAGAATATGGAGCTGTGGTACATTGTTCTGTTGTTCAGAGACACCTGCACAAATATGGCCTTTATTGAAGAGTAAGCAGAAGAAAACCTCCTGCGGAAATTCAGGAAAAGAACATTTCGCCAACCATTAAGCATAGAGGTAGGTCAATCATGTTTTGGAGCTGTGCTGCAGCCAATGGCACAGGAAACATTTCACGAGTAGAGGGAAGAATGGATTCAATGACATTTCAACAAATTCTTGATGCAAACATAGCACTCTCTGTAAAAAAGCTGAAGTTGAAAAGAGGATGTCTTCCACAAATGGATAATGATCCTAAACATATGTCAAAATACAAAATAGACATCCGCAAAAGGTGCAAACTGCAGGTTTTAAAATGGCCCTCACAGTTCCCTAATCTGAACATCATTAAAAATCTGTGGATAGACCTCAAAATAGCAGTGCATGCAAGATGAATCTCACAGAACTTGACATTAATGTAGCAGGACATAGGGGATAGAGACTATGAATGTAGGATCAAACTATTGTTCGTAGTTTTGCAAACTGTAGTCATGGAGATGCATACATCTGAATAGGAACTATGTAAAAAAAAAAAAAAAAAAAAGTACCATGCCAAGAATACTTTAAAAGTTGCTTTATTTCTTTTCTTTTTAATTGCACTGGTGTAATAAAAAAAGTTGGTACTCAGAAAGTATGTACTTTCTTGCTATGTCCCCTCCTGTCCAATTTATTGACTGTATGTTCTTATGCAAATCTGACGGTCTAGAATAGTAGAGTGCAAAGCAAAATAAAAATGGCAATGGGTCTGAAATCATCTGTAATTTATCTTCAAATTATTCCACTTTTCACAAGCTTACTTACATTTCAGCAATGGCTATATTTAACAAAAAAAAGTATAAGACATACTGAATTAGCTGTAGTGGAGGCTGAATGCCAGTGGAAAGCTTAAATTGCAGTACTTGGGGCATAGATGTGCTCTCAAAGGAGTTTATTATAAAACCTTAAAAGAAATTCTTACTCTTTTCATTCATATTTCCCTGTTGGACAGAATATTTGCAAAAAATTACATTTATTTTTACTTAATTTATTACATTTATCAAGCCTTGATCTAGTAATAAACCTACTGTAGTCTCATATGCAAAGTATATAATATTCATATTACAAGAAACGTCTGGAAATCTGATACATTTCGGCTCTGCCTTGTGCATGATTAAAGATGGGAAGCTCCTACATTGCTACACTTTTTTTTCCTCCTTTCTGAGATTCCATGTTAAGATGTCAGCACTTTATTTTTTTTCCAAGACTTTTTTGCATCATTGGTCAATTTTGGATACACTTCTGACTATTATGGGTATGATGGAGAAGCATGAGATTTAGACTACTGTTACCTTGCGTGCCACACTCATGGGGTTTTACAGTTTCGGAAACTGTACTTTGACAGCAAGAATAATAAGAGGGTTGTTCAATAAGTTATGCACAACAACACGCTTTGTCAGTGTTAAGGCCCCGTTACACATAACGATGTCCCAGCGATCCCACCAATCCCACCAACGATCCGACATGGATGGGATCGCTGGGACAGCGTTAGGCTGATCGCTGGTGAGCTGTCACATAGACAGCCCCTCCAGCGATCAGGACCAGCGAGCAAGCTGGTTTCCAATGTAAAGATGGGATATCTAAGAGCCGCACGGCTCTTGGATACCCGATGTTTACATTGGAAACCAGCGTCCAGCGTCGCTGATCGCTGGTCTCTCGCTGCCAGACGCAGTGATGCGGGAGACCAGCGATCAAAAAATGGCCCAGGACAATCGAGCACGGTAAGCGATACCCGGCAGGGAGGCCAGTCGCTGATCCCCGTCACACACAGCGATCTCGCAGGTGAGATTGCTGTGGCGTCACAAAATCAGCGATCTCGCTAGCGAGATCGCTGTGTGTGACGGGGCATTTAGAGAGCTGAGCTGTGAGTGTTGAGACATGTCTGCGCATGCAATAGGCACAGCACACATTCAGTTTGATAAAAGCACTGGAAGTGACAGGATGGCAAGTGCAGTACAGTGCAGCATCACACATAAAGTGAGGGATTTGGAGCTTTGTTCCTTGATTAAATTCCTTACAAAGAAAGAAAGAAGCCTAAAAGGATAATTCCTGTATACCTGTATATGGTGATGGTGCACCTTCCTACCACCAAATAACATTTTGGGTCAAGAAGTTTAACCCCTTAGCGACAGAGCCAGTTTGCAGCTTAATGACCAGGCCAATTTTTACAATTCTGACCACTGTCACTTTGAGGTTATAACCCTGGAACGCTTTAATGGATCCCGCTGATTCTGAGATTGTTTTTTCGTGACATATTGTACTTCATGTTAGTGGTAAAATTTCTTCGATAAGTCTTATGTTTATTTATGAAAATAGCGGAAATATGGCGAAAATTTTGCAATTTTAAAACTTTAAATTTTTATGCCCTTAAATCAGAGAGATGTGTCACACAAATTTCTTAATAAATAACATTTCCCACATGTCTACTTTACATCAGCACAATTTTGGAAGCAAAATTTTTTTTTATTAGGAAGTTATAAGGGTTAAAAGTTGACCAGCGATTTCTCATTTTTACAACAAAATTTACAAAACCATTTTTAAAGTCATTTTGAGGGGTGTACATGACAGAAAATACCCAAAAGTGGCACCATTCTAAAGACTAGACCACTCAAGGTGCTCAAAACCACATTCAAGAAGTTTATTAACCCTTTACGTGCTTCACAGGAACTAAAGCAATGTGGAAGAAAAAAATTAACATTTAACTTTTTTTTTGCAAAAAATTTACATCAGAACCAATTTTTTTTTATTTTCACAAGTGTTAAAAGCGAAAATCAACCACAAAATTTGTTGTACAATTTCTCCTGAATACGCCGATACCCCATATGTGGGGGTAAACCACTTTTTCGGCACACGGCAGAGCTCGCAAGGGATGGAGCTCCGTTTGACTTTTTCTACGCAGAATTGGCTGGAATTGAGATCGGATGCCATTTTGCGTTCGGAGAGCCCTTAATGTGCCTAAACAGTGGAAACCTCCAACAAGTGACCCCATTTTGGAAACTAGACCCCTTAAGGAACTTATCTAGATGTGTGGTGAGCACTTTGAACCTTCAAGTGCTTCACAGAAGTTTATAACGTAGAGCCGTGAAAATAAAAAATCGTTTTTTTTCCACAAAAATGATCTTTTCGCCCCCAAATTTTTATTTTTACAAGGGTAACAGGAGAAATCATACCCCCACAGTTGTTGTGCGATTTGTCCTGAGTATGCTGATACCCCATATGTGGGGGGGGAACTACTGTTTGGGCGCATGGGAGAGCTTGGAAGGGAAGGAGTGCCATTTTGGAATGCAGACTTTGATGGAATGGTCTGCGGGCGTCATGTTGCGTTTGCAGAGCCCCTGATGGGCCTAAACAGTGGAAATCCCCCACAAGTGACCCCATTTTGGAAATTAGACCCCCCAAGGAGCTTATCTAGATGTGTGGTGAGCATTTTGAACCCCCAGGCACTTCACAGAAGTTTAAAAACGCAGAGCCGTGAAAATAAAAAGTCTTTTTTATTTCCACAAAAGTGATTTTTTAGACCCCAATTTTTAGACCCCCAAAGTTGGTAAATAGTGGAAACCCCTCAATTCTTGCTCCAACCCTAACCCCAACACACCCCTAACCCTAATCCCAACCCTAATCCCTAATCATAATTCTAACCCTAATCCTAGTTCACCCTAACCCTAATTCTAACCCTAACCCTAATGGAAAACTGAAAAAAAAAATATTTTATTTATTTCGTTATGTTGGCCTAACTAAGGGGATGATAAACGGGGGGGGTTATGTACTATTTTTTTTATTTTGATCACTATGATAGTTTATCATAGTGATCAAAATGAATGAATGGAATCTGCCAGCCGGAGCCGGCAGATTCCCGGCGGGCGCACTGCGCATGTGCCCGCCATTTTCTTCCGGATCCAAGATGGCGGCGCCCACCGGAGGACGCCGGCAGGACGCGGGACCACCGGGAGGGGACCCTGGACCACGGAGAGGTACCGGGGGGGATCAGGGACCCTAGTTTTCTCTCCTCTGATGTGCGATCACATCAGAGGAAAGAGAAATTTAATGCAAAATCGCTGCTTTTTTTTTTTTGCAGTCGCCATTATAGGGTTAATAACGGCGATCGCAAAAGTGGGGTCGGTAAAAAATGACCGATTCATGTTCTCTGGGGTCTCGGCTACCCCCGGCTGCTGAGACCCCGGAGAAAATCCGACACTGGGGAGCGCTATTCACTTTCTCCACAGTGCCATGAATTAGCGGCGCTGTGGTTTATGTACACTTAATTACCGCCGTTAAAAGGCGTATCGGCAGTCGCTAAGGGGTTAAATATGGTAGGAAAGCAATTGAAGAGGATACCGCATTCAGGACAACATGTTGAAGCATCTAGAAAAGAAATGTGCCTTGAAGTGAAGGCCTTGATTTTGGAAGATCGTCAGGTCAAAGTCAGTGTTATAGCTCATGAATTAGGCATTTCAGTCAGCACGGTTTCCAGTATCATTCATGATGTTTTGATTATGTCAAAGGTTGGGTCCAGGTGGGTGCCACAAATGTTGATGCCTGAGGAAAAAAATATATTGCCAGCAACTAAGCCAAGAGAGTTTAGACTTGCTTAGATAAAATCTAGAATCAAATTTTTACAGGTGTTGAAACTTGGTCCACCACCATGATCTTGAGACCATGAGGCCATGCAATGAAAGCATAAGAGGTCACCAACTCTAAACAAATTATGCATCCAGCAGTCATTTGGAAAGATCATGGCAACATTTTTTTGGAATACAGAAGGGGTTTTATTACTAGAATTCAGGCCCTACAAGACAACAATTACCAGAGATACCTATGATTTCACATAACAATAAAGGCATTATGTGAGGCCATCAAAAAGAAAGGCAGTAGGAGGTTGTCAGCAGATGTATTGCTGCTTCACGACAATGCGCCAACTCACAAGTCTGGCAAATCACAAGCTGCCATCAGGGAATGCGGCTTCATAGAGCTTAACCATTCACTCTACAGTCCAGTCCTGGCTCCCAGTGATTACTTTCTGTATCGGAACCTGAAGAACATTCTGCATAGCCAGTGATTTCCTGATAACACAGCCAAAGAGGCAGTAACAGGGTTCTTGCAGCAGCAAGAAGTCTCCTTCTATTCTGAGGGCATCCGATCACTGGAGGCAAAGTGGAATAAGTATGTTGAAGTCAACGGGGATTACAATGAAAAGTAGTAAATTCAATTTTCTCAGAAAAAAAATTATTTTCACATTCAGGTACATAAATTATTGAACATCCTCGGAGTAATGCAATGGAGTCATCATCTCATATTAATACACAAAGTGGGTCTAAGCAAATGTGGAGTGTAGGTCCTGTATATCAAACACTTAACACTTGTGAGTGTTCACAACGTGGTGATTTTGAAGATGTATGCTCAAAGATGTACTTCTGAATGCAAGTCGTACTGATGCTTTATTGAACCATCTGGATCTTTGCTGAGATGGCAGTTATCTCTCACAGACAGATTCTTTTGCCCTGTAGCAAAAACTATGTTTGTCGTGTCCTTTTGATTCTACAAGGTCCAGCAACAATGAGGTCACAACCGGGAAAATATCCACATATATTCCCTATTATGACCCGTGGGTAAGTCAGGAATAGACTAACGATTTTATCCCTAGTTAATGCTCATATCAACAAGACTAGCGCGTTTCACAACTTGCCAATAAGGCTGTGTAATACATGCATCTAGATCTACTTCCTGATGCCACCTAAGCACCATATGTTTTCATTACGTCTTCTGTTCCATCGCAGTTATATCATTCCTTTATTATGATGAATTGTGATGTGTTATTCCGCTGGATTTCAATATGCTAATTCAGGTTGTCAGATACTGAAAAATGTTATAGCCTTCAAGATTGGGAAACATTTCCAAATCTCTAACTTGTGTTTCTGACTGCGATGATGGTACGTTTAGAATAATGCCTTATGCCTACAGAGAGTGGTTAAATAATCTTTTCCTTAAACATTTAGAGATATATTTTATGAGAATTGTACTTCCCTATAAAGCATTTCACCATATAAATGAAAAAGGTAGAAAATAGAAGTCCTTGAGGTGTCCTCTAAGTTACTGCAATTCCTATTCACTTGTTTCTTAAAGCAGGTCAAAAGTGGTAATTTTTTTACTTTTTTCTTATGGCCTATGTAATTTTAATATAAGTTGTAATAAACATCTATGGACTTTACCACATATGGATGCTGGATTCTGTACTTTGGTTTTTTTTAATTACATCTGTATCAGTTGCGCTGAGTGACAACCAATATGGCTGCCATTACAGCTCGTGCAGAAAGAGAAAGTACCCAGAGTTGTGAATTCATTCTCTGGTTCACCAGTTGTGAGTTCAACTTCAGACTCCCTCTGGTGGTAACAGGAGGTAGTGAGGCTGATTTGATCAGTGGAGATCTGCCACCTGAGAATGAGGAAGACGATTGGACCTCAGGAGTCTCAGATTGGATTTAAGACAGCCGATGCCCTATTCAGTTGCTGGTGATTCCTTCTGGCTTGTCAGCTCTTGGTTTCAGCTCTGTTCCAGTCATCTAAAGCTAAGTTTTTCTGCTAATATTCACACTTGATTTTGTTGGTCTATTCAGTTTTTTGTGTGGTCAGCCAGCCCCGGCTGGGGGCTGTGCTGAATTTCCACTCTTATTTATCAGTATTTTGCCAATTTGCTTTTTGTCCTTTACTAGTTTGGTCTCTTTTTGCTCTGTCTCAGAATATTTCAGAGTGCTGATATAGTGGGAGAAGTCTAGTGACTTCAGGGTTAATTTTGCTATCAGAAGTGTTGGACATTATTTTTGTAGGGATTTTTTGCAGGTTGCAGACAGTGTCTTTCCTTTCCTTTCTAGTTAGTTTGGGCCCCAACGTTTGCTCAGCCTATTTTCCTGTCTGTGTTTGTGCCTTCATCTTGTTTCACAGTCAATACATGTGTGGGGGCTATCTATTCCTTTGAGGGGTATTGATGCTACTCCTTTGGCGGAGAATAAACCTCAGTTTTGGACCCAGGTGACAATGCGAGTTACCCCAGGGTCTGTGGTGAGTTGGGGTTGTCTGTGTGTTCTTAGGGACGCTCCTGTTTTCTCCACCTCTCCTCAGTCTCATGATATTCCTGATTATCTAGCCGATTTTTCTGATGTATTTAGTGAGAGCAAGTCTGCGTCTTTGCCTCCTCATAGGAGTTATGACTGTGCAATTGAGTTGATGCCTGGGTGTAAATTTCCCAAGGGTCGGCTTTTCAACTTATCAGTACCCGAACATGAAGCTATGCGATCCTATATTAAAGGAGTCATTGGAGAAGGGTCATATTAGACCATCCTCGTCACCTTTAGGTGCTGGGTTTTTTTTTGTGGCCAAGAAAGATGGTTCATTAAGACCGTGTATTGATTATCGTTCCCTTAACAAGATGACGGTTAGATATCAGTACCCGTTACCTCTGATGTCTGATTTATTCTCCAGAGTTAAGAGTGCCTGCTGGTTTACTAAGCTTGACCTCAGGGGGGCGTATAATCTTATTCGCATCAAGCACGGGTATGAATGGAAGACGGCGTTTAATACTCCGGAGGGACATTTTGAGTACCTGGTGATGCCTTTTGGGCTCACTAATGCCCCTTCTGTCTTCCAGTCCTTTATGAATGATATTTTCCGTGACTTTGTGGATAAGTTTTTGATCATCTATCTGGATGATATTTTGATCTTTTCTAGTGATTGGGATTCTCATGTGGAACACGTCCGGACTATGTTCCGGATTTTGAGGGAGAATTCCCTGTTTGTTAAGGGATCGAAATGCCTCTTTGGTGTAGAGGATTTCATTTTTGGGATTTATCTTATCTCCATCGACTATTGAAATGGACCCGGCCAAGGTACAGGCCATTTATGATTGGGTTCAGCCTACTTCTTTGAAGGCCCTCCAGAAGTTTTTGGTTTTTTCTAATTTCTATCGTAAATTTCTAGGTAATTTTTCTGGTATTGTCAAACCACTGACTGATCTGACCAAGAAGGGCGCCGATTTCCTGAATTGGTCTCCTGAGGCTATCTCAGCATTTCAGGAGCTTAAGCAGAGATTTACTTCAGCTCCAGTTTTACGGCAACCTGATGTCTCACTTCCATTTCAGGTGGAGGTAGATGCTTCTGAGATTGGTGCAGGAGCTGTTTTGTCCCAAAAAGACCCTGTGACTTCTAAGATGAATCCCTGTGCCTTCTTTTCTCGAAAGTTCTCCCCATCTGAACGCAACTATGACGTGGGGAATCGGGAATTGTTGGCCATGAAGTGGGCATTTGAGGAGTGGAGACATTGGTTGGAGGGAGCTAGACATCAAGTTGTGGTCCTCACCGATCACAAGAATTTGATTTATCTGGAGTCGGCCAAACGCTTGAATCCTAGACAGGCTAGATGGGCCTTGTTTTTCACGCGTTTTAATTTTGTGGTCTCTTTTCTTCCGGGCACTACGAATGTTAAGGCAGATGCCCTTTCTAGGAGTTTCTTTGCCGATTCTCTTAGTGTGACCGAGCCTACTACCATCCTAGGTGAGGGGGTAGTTCTTTCTGCCATTTCGCCCGATTTGAGACGCGCCCTGGAGGAATTTCAGGAGGATAAACCTGAGTGTTGCCCTATGGGAAAATTGTATATTCTTGACCAGTGGAGAAAGAGAGTGAAGTCTGAAATTCATTGCTCCGCATTGGCTGGTCATCCAGGTATTTTTGGTACCAGAGATTTGGTGAGTCGGTCCTTTTGGTGGCCTGCCTTATCTCGTGACGTCAGGAATTTTGTACAGTCCTGTGGGACTTGTTCTCGGTCTAAACCTTGTTCTCGTTCTAGTGGGTTGCTGATGCCCTTGCCGTTGCCCAAGAGGCCATGGACCCATATCTCAATGGATTTTATTTCTGATCTTCCTGTCTCTCAGAGAATGACTGTTATCTGGGTGATTTGTGATAGATTTTCGAAGATGGTCCATCTTGTACCACTCCCAAAGTTGCCATCTTCCGCTGAGTTGGTGCCCTTGTTTTTACAACAGGTGGTTCGGTTACATGGGATCCCTGAGAACATTGTGTCCGACAGAGGAGTCCAGTTTGTTTCCAGATTCTGGAAAGCCTTTTGTTCCAATCTAGGAATTCAGTTATCCTTCTCCTCTGCGTTTCATCCCCAGACCAATGGACAGACTGAGAGAACAAACCAGACCTTGGAGTCTTATTTGATATGTTTTATATCTGCTGATCAGGATGATTGGGTCTCATTTTTGCCCTTGGCCGAATTCGCACTGAACAATAGAGCTAGTTCTGCCACTTTGATGTCACCCTTTTTCTGTAATTTTGGGTTTCATCCTCGATTCTCTTCACGGCAAATGGAATCTTCGTCCTGCCCAGGTGTGGACACTGTGGTTAAAAGAATGCAGCAGATATGGGACCAAGTGGTGGATAAGTTGTCACTCTCTCAGGAAAAGGCCCAGCGATTTTCCAACCGGCATAGGACCATTGGTCCCCGGTTTAAAGTGGGTGATATGGTTTGGTTGTCGTCTAAGAATATTCCTATGAAGGTTGCATCTCCTAAATTTAAGCCAAGATTTATTGGTCCTTATAAGATTTTGGAAATTCTTAATCCTGTTTCGTTTCGATTGGCTCTTCCAGTTACGTTCAAGATCCATAACGTATTTCACAAATCTCTGTTGAAGAGGTTTGTTGAGCCAGTGGTTCCTATGGCAGCACCTCCTGACCCTGTGTTGGTTGAAGGCAATGTGGAATATGAGGTAGAAAAATTTTGGATTCTCGTTTGGTTAGACGGAGTCTCCAGTATTTGGTCAAATGGAAGGGTTATGGTCAGGAGGATAATTCTTGGGTGTCTGCCTCCGATATTCATGCCAATAGATTGGTTCGTGCTTTTCACCGGGCCCATCCTGATCGGCCTGGTGGCGTGGATGAGGGTTCGGTGACCCCTCCTCAAGGGGGGGTACTGTTGTGAGTTCATTCTCTGGTTCACCAGTTGTGAGTTCTCCTTCCAGACTCCCTCTGGTGGTAACAGGAGGTAGTGAGGCTGATTTGATCAGTGGAGATCTGCCACCTGAGAATGAGGAAGACGATTGGACTTAAAACAGCCGACGCCCTATTCAGTTGCTGGTGATTCCTTCTGGCTTGTCAGCTCTTGGTTTTCAGCTCTGTTCCAGTCATCTAAAGCTAAGTTTTTCTGCTAATGTTCACACTTGATTTTGTTGGTCTATTCAGTTTTTTGTGTGGTCAGCCAGCCCAGGCTGGGGGCTGTGCCGAATTTCCACTCTTATTTATCAGTATTTTGCCAATTTATTTTTTGTCCCTTACTAGTTTGGTCTCTTTTTGCTCTGTCTCAGAATATTTCAGAGTGCTGATATAGTGGGAGAAGTCTGGTGACTTCAGGGTTAATTTTGCTATCAGAAGTGTTGGACATTATTTTTGTAGGGATTTTTTGCAGGTTGCAGACAGTGTCTTTCCTTTCCTTTCTAGTTAGTTTGGGCCCCATCGTTTGCTCAGCCTATTTTCCTGCCTGTGTTTGTGCCTTCATCTTGTTTCACCGTCAATACATGTGTGGGGGCTATCTATTCCTTTGGGGTCTGCTCTGGGGCAGTTAGTTTTCCCCTTTTCATGCTTCAGGCTTATTTAGTCGTCCGGCTGTGACGAAGCGTCTAGGAACATCGTAGGTACGCTCCACGGCTGCTGCTAGTTGTGTGGTAGGATCAGGGATCTGCAATCTGCATAGTTACCAACTTCTCTGGTTTTCTGTGACTTAGCTTGTTTTGCTTCTTTCTCCTCGGTGACCCATTCATAACAACCCAGCTCTCAACAAGAAGCGGCGCTACTTGCCGCAAAACACAATACAAATGCCTTTGCAGGCATTTTGAAGATTTCTCTTTTTATTCAGGATGCAGCTAGTCCTCATAAGTGTTGGCTGAATAAAAGGGGTTTTGCCTTTATAGAGTGGACTATATACAATATATAATGTATATGCAATGGCGTAGCTAGAGTCCGATGGGCCAACGTTATAAAATTTGAACATGGGCCCCCTCCCGTATGTTGGTCAGATGAAATGGCCCTTGTAGCGCTCTAAATCCTAAAAAAAGATTGAATGTTCTCAGTGGGAGAAACAAAATAACAATCTTGTAGTTATAATACCTTTTAATGGCTAACTAATATAAAATAAGTGAAATTACTAAGCAAGCTTTTGCGACTACTTAGGTCTCTTCATCAGGCATATTATCCTATAAAGACATACGTGTTCGCACCCTGTTTCATTATGTAGTAATGTCCCCCATCCTGGGCTCCTTCCTGGTATATACATCACCCATCCTGGGCCTCTTACTGGTATTTATGTTCCTTATCTTGGACCTGTTCCTGGTATATATGTCTTCAGTCCTGGGCCCATCATGGTATATACACTCACTGGCCACTTTATTAGGTACACCTGTCCAACTGTGTGTTAAGACTTAATTTCTAATCAGCCAATCACATGGCGGCAACTCAGTGCATTTAGGCATGTAGACATGGTCAAGACAATCTCCTGCAGTTCAAACCGAGCATCAGTATGGGGAAGAAAGGTGATTTGAGTGCCTTTGAACGTGGCATGATTGTTGGTGCCAGAAGGGCTGGTCTGAGTATTTCAGAAACTGCCGATCTACTGGGATTTTCACGCACAACCATCTCTAGGGTTTACAGAGAATGGTCCGAAAAAGAAAAAAAATCCAGTGAGCGGCAGTTCTGTGGCCGGAAATGCCTTGTTGATGCCAGAGGTCAGAGGAGAATGGGCATACTGGTTCGAGCTGATAGAAAGGCAACAGTGACTCAAATTGCCACCCGTTACAACCAAGGTAGGCAGAAGAGCATCTCTGAACGCACAGTGCGTCGAACTTTGAGGCAGATGGGCTACAGCAGCAGAAGACCACACTGGGTACCACTCCTCTCAGCTAAGAACAGGAAACTGAGGCTACAATTTGCACAAGCTCATCGAAATTGGACAGTAGAAGATTGGAAAAACGTTGCCTGGTCTGATGAGTCTCGATTTCTGCTGCGACATTCGGATGGTAGGGTCAGAATTTGGCGTAAACAACATGAAAGCATGGATCCATCCTGCCTTGTATCAACGGTTCAGGCTGGTGGTGGTGGTGTCATGGTGTGGGGAATTTTTTCTTGGCACTCTTTGGGCCCCTTGGTACCAATTGAGCATCGTTGCAACGCCACAGCCTACCTGAGTATTGTTGCTGACCATGTCCATCCCTTTATGACCACAATGTACCCAACATCTGATGGCTACTTTCAGCAGGATAATGCGCCATGTCATAAAGCTCGAATCATCTCAGATTGGTTTCTTGAACATGACAATGAGTTCACTGTACTCAAATGGCCTCCTCAGTCACCAGATCTCAATCCAATAGAGCATCTTTGGGATGTGGTGGAACGGGAGATTCGCATCAGGGATGTGCAGCCGACAAATCTGCGCCAACTGTGTGATGCCATCATGTCAATATGGTCCAAAATCTCTGAGGAATGCTTCCAGCACCTTGTTGAATCTCTGCCACGAAGAATTGAGGCAGTTCTGAAGGCAAAAGGGGGTCCAACCCCTTACTAGCATGGTGTACCTAATAAAGTGGCCAGTGAGTGTATGTTCTCAATCCTGGTATATAGGTCCCCCAGTCTGGGCCCATCTTGATACCTACATAATGTTCCCCATCCTGGTATTTATGTCCCCCATCCTGATATATATTTCCCCAATTCTGGTCCCCTTTTTGGTATATATGTCCTCGGGCACACATGCAGCTCAAGTAGGCGCTGAGGTGGGCGAGCCCCCCTCCCGCACAGGCCCTGTAGCGGTCACACCCTCTGCAACCATGATCATTACGCCCATGGCTGTAAGCCAGATACTGTGCACAACACTTACTTGAGTGACTGTCACCATATTTAAGCCTTGTGAGTGGCTGCATTATTGGCATTTTGCACCTGTGCTGTCCCCCACCTTTATCCTGGGTGTCACCCGCATCCTGCTAAGGCATTTATATAGTGATTTGCTGCTTTTTTGTGTTGCTGTTTCACCTCTCATAAAGCTCTGAAAGTCATCCAAACAGTTTTCAGTGACGCTTTCCATGTCCTTGTACCACTGCACAACTATGTAGAAGATGGAACAACAGTCATATGTAGTCTTCCAAATAGAGACTGAATACTGTTTGTTTGACGACTCAAGTCTTCTAGAGCAAAATCCAAGACCCTGTTGACGATTTCAGCAGAGTCATTCAGCATTCAGTGGAAAAATGAACTGTTTTACGTAGGACACACATCAACCCTTATCTCCATCATCACAACATGGAGGATTACAGGAAAAAAATGGAAACATAAACATAAGAGCGATCATACAGTACAGCATTAACAAACGTTAACAATGACAATCGAACCATCGGCTGTCCGCTCAACGCAATTCCCCCTATCATAAGACTGACACTTTAGGTGATTCATACTAGTTGTTATCAATTCCTTTTTAGGGTGAAATAACAATATACTATGAGAAATATCTTGTGCATCATGTTTGTGGTAGGGTAAGTTTACATGTAGTTGAGTGTTGTTCTCTTGTCTAGGTAGAAATGGAAGTATGGCTGACTGCTATCTCTCCCGACCCCTCCATAATTATGCAAACTTAGCTTGGCTCTTCTTGCATGTGTTTTTTTTTTTTTTTTTTAAAGTAAAATGCTACCAGACTCCCCCAGCACAGACATATCTCCGTAAAAACAAAATGATTGGTCAATTGGTTTTCAACTGCCCAATCATCATCGCTCCTGAATCCTGATATCTGGGGAGCAGCTGGGAGACACAAAGAACCAATATACGGTACATCCAATGTGCATGGTCAGCTTAGGGCTATTCAATTTCAATATAAAGGGACCCTAAAGACTCATCAATAGATGTTTTTAATTTGAGCTAGGGCAGCAGCTACTAAGCCTGGACTAGTTTGTGAATAAGTTACATTCCACAATCTTACATCCACACAAGATCTGTGGTTGGATTTACAAGATGTTTGGAACAAACTCCCTATCAAGTTCCTTCACAAAAAAATATGTGCAAGTGTACCTGAAATAATTTTTATAGGTAGAGATTTAATTAGATTTCTCTTTTGTTCATTCACTTTGCATTTTGTTAATTGATAAAAACAAACTATTAACATTTCAATTTTTACTTTGCAACATTTTTTTCACGCCTGCCTCAAACTTTTGCACAGTACTGTATTATTGTATTTGAGTGTTGAGGATGAACACACCTGGATAAATGTTTTATAAATCCATTTTCCTTAATAAACTGTAGATGGAAATGGAGTTGACAGCTGGGGTTGTATATTGCTGTAAGCTGCATGTAGAAAATGTAAAGAGTCTCCCAGGGAGCAGAAGACAAACACAGACTTACCTCCTCCTCCTCCCAGAAGAGTACTGTTTGCTAAAGGAGAGAGGGCGATGGATGGGGTGGAAAAAAAAAGAGAGAAAATAAATAATTATTAGACGTCTGTAGAAATCATCACAAAAGTCTCCTTTTTATTTGACACAAAGTCGTAATCTGTTTATTGCTTGAGGGAGAAGGAACTCTAGAGTCATTTAAAGTGTTGCTGACCAAGTAGCAGCTAAAGGTTAAATCCAGGCTTCAGTAATGTTTTAATAATGTTTTTCCTGCATCCATTTCTCTCGTCTAGTTTCCATGCATCCCCTCTTTCTTCTGAGTGTCTGGGGTATAATTAGTGATAGATCCCTTATTCCCAGCACCGGAGGGCACATCGTTTGTTACATGAGCACCGAGAGCTAAGTAAGATAAAGTGACACGGGAAAGTGGGATCACGAGAAAGATGAAAAAAAGGAGGGTGCGATTCCCCTAAAGGATTACATAGCTACCTGACTAAATATATAAACGGCATATAGATAAATAGACCTATAGCACCTGCCTGGCAAAGCTTACAATCTATTATGGTACCTTGTGGATTAGATTCCTCAAAATCAGTCACCAAGACAGAAAACCACCATAGTGCACAATAGTGCCTACTGAATAAGCCCTGAATTTCTGATTGGGGGGCTTTAAGTATTGCAGTATCCAACAGTATTTCCTTTTTGGTTAATTCATTAGATTTGCTCCAAACTAAGCAACTCAGATGATCAGTCTTGGCCTATCAACCACAAAGATGCATTGTTTGGGCTCGAGTAGATGGCAGTAGATTATCTTATTTTAAAGAATTGGGAAATTATGTAAATGACACTCTGATCAAACTCTGATCAGAGTGTGATCACAGTGTGCTCAGATTCTCTTGGATAAGGAGAAGATAGAGAAAAAAATGTCACCATCTTCTCCAATGTGTCAGTGCGCAGAAATCGGACCTCACTTAGTCTCATGTTTCCCACAAACTCATTGACTTGCACGTCCGTGTGCGATCTGAATATTGGCTCAAACTCGGACATGTAGCGATTTTTTTCCCTTGGAGCAGCTCTGTCCAAGGAAAAAAAGGACATGTGACAGCCCCATAGACTAACATTGGACCAAGTGTGATCCGATGTTGTGTCGGATCGCACTCAGACCGATAATACAAACGTTTGCACAAGCCCTAAAACATTAAGTCTGACTCTATACAAGCAATTAACACATTCAAAATGGGGCCATGGTGGTGGTAAAACTAAAAAAAAGCAAAAAAAAAAAAAAAAAAAGAAAAACCCTACCGTATAGGTTTCTCTCCTCCATATCCTATACTGTGTCACTTGATTTTTCCAGTTATGGGGGATAGGAAAGGGTTGCTATGTGACTGCAGAAGCCACTCAGTGGCTCAGGAAGGCAGTTTGACCTTCCATCTAAATGGGAAGAAACAATCTTGGTTCCAACTTGGACAGTGTGTGCAAGGGC
Source organism: Dendrobates tinctorius (assembly GCF_039654945.1). NCBI lineage: Eukaryota > Metazoa > Chordata > Amphibia > Anura > Dendrobatidae > Dendrobates > Dendrobates tinctorius. Next base: position 21,066,730 of record NW_027361878.1, read on the forward strand.
TGCAACCCATCAGTGGCCATTGATTGGCTGCAGTGGTCACAATCCTCCTTCTTCTTGACAGAAGAAAAAGTCAGGAGTCCGACTAGGTACAAAGCATGGAGCATGAATGATTGATGTGAGTCCAGCAGGGAAGTATAGTTTTGTGATTTGGACAAGCCCTTTCAGTAAGGCTGTTCATGCAATAGAAACTGAAACATAAGCCAGCTACTACTTGTAGATTTCAGCTACAATGTAAGACAATTTTCTACAGTGCATTAAATGGTGCAGAAGGGCTAAAAGTCACAACACATCTTGCAAAATATTTTGCAGCTTTTTGACACTAGATGTCTAGGGATGCTAAACAAAGTTAACCATACACGCTGCAATATCATAGCCTGATGCAAGAATGGGGCTGGTAAGTGCTCGTGGTATGGTCACATATCAGGAAGCGCTCTATAAAACTTTATCCAATTTGTAGACCTCTTCTGATAATTCTTTATCTTGTGATTCTGTACCTTTATCATAGAAGAGAAAAATATCACAACCTGCTATGCTGGTGGGCCACCTATGTAGAGAAAATCTTTGCTTATTAAGGGTATGTGCACACGTTGCGGATAATGCTGCAGATCCGCAGTGGATTTGGCCCTGCGGATCCGCAGCAGATACTGCTGCGTTGTACAGTACCATTAAAGTATATGAGAAATGAAAAACGCTGTGCACAAGCTGCGGATTTTTCTGCGTGAATTTTCTTCGGATTTAAATTCGCAGCATGTCAATTCTTTGTGCGGCTCCACAGCGTTTTGACACCTGCTCTATTATAGGAATCCGCAGGTGTCAAAACGCTGAGGAAATCTGCACAAATTCTGCACTAAATCCACAGGTAAAACGCAGGTCATTTGACCTGTGGATTTAGCTAAATCCCTGCGGAAAAATCCGCAGGGTAATCCGCAACGTGGGCGCATACTCTTAAAGATCTCACTATTTAGATTCTATTTTTTATTTTTAGTTGCTTATATAGCACCGTTGATTTCCACAGGGCTTTACAGACATCACTGTCACTGTCTCCATTGGGGCGCACAATTTAAATTCCCTCTCAGTATGTCTTTGGAATGTGGGAGGAAAGCGGAGAAACCAGAGGAAACCCACACAAACACAGGGAGAACATACAAACTCCTTGCAGATGTTGTCCTAAGGGTACCGTTACACTTAGCGATGCACCGGCGATCCCGACAACGATATGGATCGCTGGTGCATCGCTAAGTGGTCGCTAGTGAGCTGCCACACAGGCAGATCTCACCAGCGACATCGCTGGGGTCGGGGGTCGCTACTTACCTGTCAGACGCGGCGATCCTGACGTCCTCCCGCCCACGTTCACGCGTCGCTCGTCGGTGCCACAGGAAGCCCAGCAGGAAGCGCCCGACGAGAAATGATCCAGGACCTTCTCGCGCGATCAGCGATAATCAGCGGGGGAGCCGGTTGGAGGTAAGTATCACATGTAGCGATATCGCTAGCAATATCGCTGCTACGTCACAAAATCGGTGACTTTACAGCGATATTGCTAGCGATATCGCTATGTGTAACGGGGGCTTTAGTGAGATTTGAACAGTGCAAACCACAGACCCACTGTGCTGCTCTCAATTAATAAAAAAGATTAAAGGAATACAACATAATCAATAAAACTTAATACGATGATGATACAAAACAAATTTGGAATTGTGATTCCATGCAATTTATCCTGAAACATGATACATACAGTACATAATTGTGTGTATAGACTGACAACTAGATATTTGCTACTTCATATCAGTGAAATATTATAGAATTAATTTATCAAATTCCAAAAAAACAAAAAATAATTGCATGGAGCTACTATTTATGGACAAGTGCATGTAATTTTTTTTGCATTCATGCTTGTGAAATCACAGTGAAAATAGCCACAGGGGGACATAGAGAGAGACAGAATTAATAGCAAATGTAACTCATAAAAGACGTCTTGGAAGCTTGTAGCCATATAAAAATATCATAGCTTTATTAAATCCAATACAAAAATACACATAGACAAATTTAAAAAAAGAGAGGTATACCCAATATAACACCACAGTTGACATATGCGATATGATGCTAAACAAAGATTAGTGTATTAGTACTTAAAAAAGTTGCTGAGAGTGTATCAAAAAATATGTATACACACTTGCATCATATACATAAGTCAAGGCATATCATAGTCCTGGCTGGAGAGAAAAAAGATTGGTCTGCAGAACATGAACCCTCATCACAGTAAGTAATGCACTGGTTTGCAGGGCCAGTCTGATGTCCAACTGGCTATTAAATTCATCAAAATTGCAGGAGTAAAATAAAGAGGCTAACAGGGCTGCAGATACAGTTGTGGCCCAAAGTATTGACACCCCTGCCATTTTGTCAGATAATACTCAGTTTCTTCCTGAAAATGATTCCAATCACAAATTCTTTGGTATTATTATCTTCATTTAATTTGTCTTAAATGAAAAAACACAAAAGAGAATGAAGCAAAAAGCAAAACATTGATCATTTCACACAAAACTCCAAAAATGGGCCAGACAATAGTATTGGCACCCTCAGCCTAATACTTGGTTGCACAACCTTTAGCCAAAGTAACTGCGACCAACCGCTTCCGGTAACCATCAATGAGTTTCTTACAATGCTCTGCTGGAATTTTAGACCATTCTTCTTTGGCAAACTGCTCCAGGTCCCTGATATTAGAAGGGTGCCTTCTCCAAACTGCCATTTTTAGATCTCTCCACAGGTGTTCTATGGGGTTCAGGTCTGGACTCATTGCTGGCCACCTTAGAAGTCTCCAGTGCTTTCTCTCAAACCATTTTCTAGTGCTTTTTGAAGTGTGTTTTGGGTCATTGTCCTGCTGGAAAACCCATGAACCATAAAGTGTTTGCAGAGTGTTGCTCCCATTCCCTATACACCCAACCAGAGCCATGAGAAATAGATGAAGCATATGACCTGAGGGCCGTTGTAGATACCCGACGCGCTTTTCACTTACCCCCAGGACGAAGCTCACGCGAAACGCACGTCAGGGATCTGCAAACACTTTATGGTTTTACTTCTAATCACTGAGCATTCAATTAGTTAACCTATGCATGGTGTGCTCTCTGTCTATACTTATTTGCATATCATCTTTATGATTATATCTGCAGCCCTGTTAGCCTCTTTATTTTACTCCTGCAATTTTGATGAATTTAATAGCCAGTTGGACATCAGACTGGCCCTGCAAACCAGTGCATTACTTACTTCTGTGATGAGGGTTCATGTTCTGCAGACCAATCTTTTTTCTCTCCAGCCAGGACTATGATATGCATTGACTTATGTATATGATGCAAGTGTGTATACATATTTTTTGATACACTCTCAGCAACTTTTTTAAGTACTAATACACTAATCTTTGTTTAGCATCATATCGCATATGTCACCTGTGGTGTTAAGGGCATGTCACACTAAGATATCGCTAGCAATATCACTATAACTAGTGACGTTATAGCGATATTGCTAGCGATATCGCTATGTGTGATACTTACCTACGACCGGCTCCCCCGCTGGTTATCACTGATCGCGCGAGAACGTTCAGGACTGTTTCTCGTCGTCTGCTTCCTGCGGCGCTTCCTGCTGTGAGGACGAGCGACGCGTGGAGCCGGGCGGGAGGACGCAGGATCGCCTGGTGTGACAGGTAAGTAGCGACCCCCGTCCCCAGCGATGTCGCTGGGGAAATCTGCCTGTGTGGCAGCTCACTAGCGACCACTTAGCGATGTACCAGCGATCCTGACCGTGTCATATCGCTGGTCGGGATTGCTGGTACATCGCTAAGTGTGACAGTACCTTTATATTGGGTAAACCTCTCTTTTTTAAATTTGTCTATGTGTATTTTTTGTATTGGATTTAATAAAGCTATGATATCTTTATATGGCTACAAGCTTCCATGACGTCTTTTATGAGTTGGATATTAGGTGGGAAGTGCCATGAATCTAAGGCCTATCTTGTTATTTGGATTCTAATAGCAAATGTAATTTAAGGTCTTCAGCACAAGTGCCCTATGTATAACACTCTCAACAGTTTGTGTGAATGGAACGCTTTATAAATATGACAGAATGCCAAATATATATATATATTTATGCAACTGCACCTGAAACCAGCCCCTAATATGCATATGTTATAACACATAGATAGGTAGCCTTAACATTTAAGCATCAGCCTCCCTCCTGTACAACAGACTTCTAAGAAATGGCCGTTACATTAATTTATATTTATGGCGTCTGATGATCTTGTGGCAGATCTTATTTAATTAAAGTGAATTAGAGATTGTCACAGTCATGCCTCTGTTAATGATATAACTGTATAAGGTATATTACTTTTATTATATTAAAAATAATTATATTAGAATAATTACATGATAGTTCATTGTAATAGTAATCGAGTCCGTAGAGGCTTCTCTGCGGCATGTATGTATATTAGTAATTATAGATAGCTCCCTTTTTTTTTTTACCCTGACATTAGCGCCAATGAAAACATGAGATAACAAGTGTCTATAAATGCCACCAAATGGGCCATGGCCATCAAAATTTCTCCTTAACCCATTACTGAGGAGTTATTGCTTTCAGCTGCTGCTTATAAATTATAAAAAATATTTGGGCTCTTTCAAAAGAGAGAATCAGATCGACTATGGTAATGACTCTGATCAGAGTTTGAGACTATTGTCCATTTGCTGTGATCCGATTCTCACAGAATTACAGTTGTGGAGAAGATGGAGAACTTAATTTCTCCATCTACTTCATTGTCTGTATTCGTGTAAATTGGACTGCATTTGGATGACACGCACCCGTAGACTTGAATGGGTGTGCACGCTCTGATTTGCGGAACCACTTTTTTTTCTCATGCCAAATCGTAAGCAGTCCAAGTGCTATCCGATAAAACATGTGAGCGAGACCTTTTAGAGATTCTCTGAACACAGATTGTCGGGTCTTCTGACCTGAGCCCACTGCCTCATATATACCTACGATAGATGGAGATCTGGCAATGTCGTCCTGGGTATTGTCATGCAATCACGGTCTCCGTTCCACTGACATGTGAAACTGGCCTAAAGGTATGGGAAGTTGCATCTTTTAAACGCATGGTATTTTATCTGAAGATTCTTTTGGTGCTTTTTTTTTTTTTGCACCCTATATATAAAATAGTGGCGGCTTCCAAGCAAAAGCTGCCAAAAGAATGAGCCAGTCACCAATTTGATTTAGCCTCTTTACAGCTTTCGAAGCTTGAATTGGATAAAAGAAGTGATAAAAGATAAAACATTTGCACAGCAAGTCGTTTTGACATTGCAGTGGCTATGTTCACTCTTTTAGGCTAATTTCACATTAGCGTTTTTTTGCTCAGTGCATCGTGCGCTATAGAAACTCATCATGCGTTTTTGCATGCATTTGCGTTTTTTTATGCACATTCATTCTCTAGGGGTTAAAACCAGTGTCTACACATTTTTATGCCAAAAACGCATGCGCACGAAAATGCAGACGAACGCATGTCCATGCGCACGCCTGCGTTCCCATAGACTGTAATGCGTTATTTTGTCGCATTCCATGCGCAAGCGTTTTTCTGACGCCTTTCGGTGGACCCAAAATGCAACAGGTTGCGTCTGGCGTGCCTAGGCGCACACCTTGAGAAAACGCATACGCACGAAAACGCATACGAACGCGTGCAAACACAACACCATGCGCACGCCATGTTAATCATTGTTACGCATGCGCATGGACGCGCACGATGCGCTGCCCAAAAAACCGCTAATGTGAAACCAGCCTTAGGCTATGTGCACACGCTGCGTTTTTTGCTGCGGTTCCGCTGCGGTTTTGGCCCTGTGGAAACGCAGCAGTTCCGCAGACATGGTGCAGTACCATGTTAGCCTATGCAATTTCAAAACTGCTGTGCACACGCTGCGTTTTTTTCTGTGCGGTTTTGCTGCGGTTTACAAACCACAGCATGTCAATTGTTTGTGCGGATTCCGCAGCGGTTTCACACCTTTAACATAGTAGAGGTGGGCAAAACCGCGGGCTAATCCGCAGGAAAACCGCAGGTCACTTTACCTGCGGTTTTACCAGCGAATCTGCACGGGAAAAACCCGCAGGTGAATCTGCAGCGTGTGCACATAGCCTTAGACTTTTTTTTTTTTTTAAGCGCTTCTTCAGGTGGGTTCCAGGCATAATCCGCCTGAAAATCACATTGTGTGCCCATATTCTAAGGACTCGTGCACATGGCAGAACTTTCAACGGGAGGTGAGACTGTAAATTGGCACATGGACTTCATGTACCTCTATATAAGAAGCTATAGACGCATAGCGTGCCTGTATGTAGTAGCGGTGCTTGTACTTTTTTGCTGGTTCAGACTGGCTCATGCGAAAATCCTCCGATGTGACAGTCTCTCATACAGTAATGGACCCCTGTTGCAAGTTCCAGCAGAAGACAGTCCCATTTGGTGCTTCAGTGCCAAACTTTTATCATTAGAGTCTATTTCTTCTGGGTTTATTCACACCTTCATGGCAGGAGAAGATCACCATTACTGTGTGTGGGCACTACACTCATGTAGGATGCAAAAGGTGGCAGTATTACATTGTGGGGCACAACGGTAGGCCATTGCCACCCCACAATATTGCATTCAAGGGAAAGGGGATGGGTGTCAAAAGGGACAACCCCAACGCAGTAATTAGACTTGGGTCACTGTTGTATAACCACAGCCAACATCCGCGTTGCTCCTGCGCCCACTCTATAAATGCACAAGTCGCCAATGGCAACCTGGGGGGCTGAGTGGGCCCTTGGGTGCGGACATCGACCCTGTGTGTATGGGGTGATGTGGTAACATATGATACCTTTGGGCTTGTGGCCCTGGCAGCACTAGAGATTTTTTTTCATGTAAAAAAAAAGGTGTGAAAATGCTCAAAAAAATCTTTTTGGAGTTCTTGGAGAAGAAACTCTGTAACCAAAACTTATGGTTTTTGAACTCTTCATGGTTTTTAAAAAGTTTCTACTCCAAAAAACTTGTGATTTTTTTTTTTAAAAAAAGCTTCCTTAACCCCTTCACCCCCAAGGGTGGTTTCCACGTTCATGACCGGGCCAATTTTTACAATTCTGACCACTGTACCTTTATGAGGTCATAACTCTGGAACGCTTCCATGGATCCCGGTGATTCTGACATTGTTTTCTCGTGACATATTGTACTTCATGTTAGTGGTAAAATTTCATTCAAATAACTTGCGTTTATTTGTGAGAAAAACGGAAATTTGGCGAAAATTTTGAAAATTTCGCAATTTTCCAACTTTGAATTTTTTTGCCCTTAAATCACAGAGATACGGCACAAAATAAACTTGATAACTAACATTTCCCACATGTTTACTTTACATCAGCACAATTTTGGAACCAAAATTTTTTTTTGTTAGGAAGTTATAAGGGTTAAAAGTTGACCAGCGATTTCTCATTTTTACAACACCATTTTATTTTTAGGACCACATCACATTTGAAGCCACTTTGAGGGGTCTATATGATAGAAAATACCCAAAAGTGACACCATTCTAAAAACTGCACCCCTTAAGGTGCTCAAAACCACATTCAAGAAGTTTATTAACCCTTTAGGTGCGTCACAGGAATTTTTTTGAATATTTAAAAAAAAATGAACATCTAACTTTTTTTCATTAAAAAAATACTTCAGGTTCAATTTTTTTTTATTTTACCAAGGGTAACAGGAGAAATTGGACTGCAAAAGTTATTGTGCAATTTGTCCTGAGTACGCAGATACCTGATATGTGGGGGGGGGACGACTGTTTCGGCGCATGGCAGAGCTCAGAATGGAAGGAGCGCCGTTTGACTTTTTCAATGCAAAATTGGCTGGAATTCAGATTGGATGCCATGTCACGTTTGGAGAGTCCCTGATGTACCTAAACAGTGGAAACCCCCTACAAGTGACCCCATTTTGGAAACTAGACCCCCAAGGAACTTATCTAGATATGTGGTGAGAACTTTGAACCCACAAGGGCTTTACAGAAGTTTATAACGTACAGCGGTACAATTAAAAAATCATATTTTTTCCACAAAAATGATCTTTTCACCCCAATTTTTATTTTCCCAAGGGTAACAGGACCCTAAGAGTTATTGTGCAATTTGTCCTGAGTACGCTGATACCCCACATGTGGGGGTAAACCACTATTTGGGCGCATGGCAGAGCTCGGAAGGGAAGCAGCGCCATTTGACGTTTTTGGCTGGAATTGAGATCGGACACCATGTCGCGTTTGGAAAACCCCTGATGTACCAAAACAGTGGAAACCCCCCACAAATGACACCATTTTGGAAACTAGACCCCCTAAGGAACTTATCTAGATGTGTGGTGAGCACTTTGACCCCCCCAGTGCTTCACAGAAGTTTACAACGCCCGGGCGTGAAAATAAAAAATTCGTATTTTTTCCACAAACATGATCTTTTAGTCACCATTTTTTTATTTTCCCAAGGGTACCAGGAGAAATTGGACCCCAAAAGTTGTTGTTCAATTTGTCCTGAGTATGCTGATACCCCATACGTGGGAGAAAACTACTGTATGGGCACACGTCGGGGATCGGAAGGGAAGTAGTGACGTTTTGGAATGCAGACGTTGATGGAATGGTCTGCGGGTGTCATGTTGCCTTTGGAGAGCCCCTAATGTACCTAAACAGTGGAAACCCCCCACAAATGACACCAGTTTGTAAACTAGACCCCCCAAGGAACTTATCTAGATGTGTGGTGAGCACTTTGAACCCCCCAGTGCTTCACAGAAGTTTACAACGCCCGGGCGTGAAAATAAAAAATTCGTATTTTTTCCACAAACATGATCAATAAGTCCCCAATTTTTTTATTTTCCCAAGGGTAACAGGAGAAATTGAACCCCAAAAGTTGTTGTCCAATTTGTCCTGAGTACGCTGACACCCCACATGTGGGATAAAACTACTGTATGGACACACGTCAGGGTTCGGAAGGGAAGTAGTGACGTTTTGGAATGCAGACTTTGATGGAATGGTCTGCGGGTGTCATGTTGCCTTTGGAGAGCCCCTAATGTACCTAAACAGTGGAAACCCCCACAAGTGACCCCATTTTGGAAACGAGACCCCCTAAGGAACTTATCTAGATGTGTGGTGAGCGCTGTGAACCCACAAGGGCTTCACAGAAGTTTAGAATGCCCGGGCATGAAAATAAAAAAATCGTATTTTTTTCCACAAACATGATCAATTAGTCCCCAATTTTTTCATTTTCCCAAGGGTAACAGGAGAAATTGGACCCCCAAAAGTTGTTGTCCAATTTGTCCTGAGTACGCTGATACCCCATATGTGGGAGAAAACTACTGTATGGACACACGTCGGGGCTCGGAAGGGAAGCAGTGACGTTTTGGAATGCAGACTTTGATGGAATGGTCTGCGGGTGTCATGTGCGTTTGGAGAGCCCCTGATGTACCTAAACTATTGAAACTCCCCACAAGTGACCCCATTTTGGACACTAGACCCCCCACGGAACTTATCTAGATGTGTGGTGAGCACTTTGAACCCCCAAGTGCTTCAAAGAAGTTTATAACACTCGGACGTGAAAATAAAAAAATCATTTTTTTCCACAAAAATGATATTTTTGCCCCCAATTTTTTATTTTCCTAAGGGTAACAGGAGAAATTGGACCCCAAAAATTGTTTTGCAATTTGTCCTGAGTAGGCTGATACCCTACATGTGGGGGTAAAACACTGTTTGGGCGCATAGCAGAGCTTGGAAGGGAAGGAGCACCATTTGACTTTTTCAACTCAGAATTGGCTGGAATTGAGATCAGACGCCATGTTGCATTTGGAGAGCCCCTGATGTGCCCAAACAGTGGAAACCCCCAATTCTAACTCCAACCCGAACCCCAACACGCCCCTAACCCTAGCCCTAACCCTACCCTAACCCTACCCCAACACACCCCTAGCCCTAACCCTAACCCTAATGGAAAAATGGAAATAAATACATTTTTTTCCCTAACTAAGGGGGTGATATCGGGGGGTTTGATTTACTATTTATGGTGGTTTTTATGTTTGGCGGCTGTCGCACGCTAAAAGACGCTTTTTATTGTAAAAATAGTTTTTGCATCACCACATATTGAGAGCTATCATTTTTCCGTATTTTGACCCACCGAGTCATGTGAGGTCTTATTTTTTGCGGGACGAGTTGACGTTTTTATTGGTACCATTTTCGGGCACGTGGAATTTTTTGATCGCTTTTTATTCCGATTTTTGGGACGCAGAATGAACAAAAACCAGCGTTTCATGAATTTCTTTTGGAGGGGGTGCGTTTACACCGTTCCGCGTGCGGTAAAATTGATAAAGAGGTTTTATTCTTCACGTCAGTACGGTTACAGCGATACCTCATTTAGGTCGTTTTTTTATGTTTTTGTCAGTTTTATGCAATGAAAACTATTTTATATAAAAAATAATTATTTTTGCATCGCTTCATTCAGCGAGCTATAACTTTTTTATTTTTTCGCTGATGATGCTGTGTGGCAGCTCGTTTTTTGCGGGACAAGATGACGTTTTCAGCGGTACCATGGATATTTATATGCGTCTTTTTGATCGCGCGTTATTACACTTTTTGTTTGGCGGTATGATAATAAATCATTATTTTTTGCTTCGTTTTTTATTTTTATTTTTTAAGGGGTTCGCTAAAGGGGTTAACTAATGGGACAGTTTTATAGGGCGGGTCGTTACGGACGCGGCGATACCTAATATGTGTACTTTTATTGTTTTTTTTTAATTATTTCCAAAAAATGGATTTATTGGGGGAATATTTTTTTTTTTTTCCTAATATATTTGGCGATTTTTTTTTTAATTATTTTTACACTTTTTTTTATTTTTTTTTCACTTTATTAAATAGTCCCAGGTGGGACATCACTGTCCTGTGACAGATCGCTGATCTGTCACATCACAGATCACTGTGACAGATCAGCGATCTCTGCAGAAGGCTTCCTCATGCCTGCGCTTTGCAGGCACTGAGGAAGCCAGCTTCCTCAGGCCCCCGTCGCCATCTTGGATTCGGGGGCCTGGAGGAAAGGAGCCCCCCGCAGCAGCGCTGCACATTGCGCTGCCGTGGGGGGCTCAGGGAAGCACGGAGGGAGCCCCCTCCCTGCCGATGCTTCCCTTTAACCCCCGGTACACCGCGATCGTGTTTGATCGCGGTGTGCAAGGGGTTAACGTGTCGGGGGCGGTCCGTGACCGCCCCTGACACATTGTGCCGGGTGTCAGCTATGATAATTAGCTGACACCCGGCCGCGATCAGCGGCGCTCACCACGTGGGCGCCGCTGATCGCGGTAGACGTACTATCCCGTCCACGGTCATACGGGCCCGGGTACCGTGGACGGGATCAGGGGTGGATTAAGGGTAGCCAGGGCCCGGGGCAGTTCAGACTCTGTGGGCCCCCCTCGTCACGTGACGGGGTCACGAATCGTAGAGCCACACTCTACATAGAGAATAATGGGGCCTCCAGCACCGACCTCCACCCGCAGAGCCACACTCCACATAGAGAATAATGGGGCCTCAAGCACCGACCTCCACCCGCAGAGCCACACTCCACATAGAGAATAATGGGGCCTCCAGCACCGACCTCCACCCGCAGAGCCGCACTCCACATAGAGAATAATGGAGCCTCCAGCACCGACCTCCACCTGCAGAGCCCCACTCCACACAGAGAATAATGGAGCCTCCAGCACCTACCTCCACCCGCAGAGCCGCACTCCACATAGAGAATAATGGGGCCTCCAGCACCGACCTCCACCCGCAGAGCCCCACTCCACATAGAGAATAATGGGGCCTCCAGCACCGACCTCCACCCGCAGAGCCGCACTCCACATAGAGAATAATGGAGCCTCCAGCACCGACCTCCACCCGCAGAGCCGCACTCCACATAGAGAATAATGGAGCCTCCAGCACCGACCTCCACCCGCAGAGCCGCACTCCACATAGAGAATAATGGAGCCTCCAGCACCGACCTCCACCCGCAGAGCCGCACTCCACATAGAGAATAATGGAGCCTCCAGCACCGACCTCCACCCGCAGAGCCGCACTCCACATAGAGAATAATGGAGCCTCCAGCACCGACCTCCACCCGCAGAGCCGCACTCCACATAGAGAATAATGGAGCCTCCAGCACCGACCTCCACCCGCAGAGCCGCACTCCAGATAGAGAATAATGGGGCCTCCAGCACCGACCTCCACCCGCAGAGCCGCACTCCACATAGAGAATAATGGAGCCTCCAGCACCGACCTCCACCCGCAGAGCTGCACTCCACATAGAGAATAATGGAGCCTCCAGCACCGACCTCCACCCGCAGAGCTGCACTTCACATACATGGCTGCTCTCAGTGCTCTGTGCTGTGCGCACAGGACCTGTGATGAGGTCACAGGAGGGGAGGAGTCAGGGGTCACATGATCGGGGGCCCTGACACCTTACCTCCTGTGATCTCATCACAAGCCTTTGCACGCTAACAGCAGCATCAGCGTTCACGCTACTTGTAGATGCTGCTGGTAGCAGAGCACATAATGCCGCCCCCACGGTCACTCACTTTTAGGTGGGGAGAAGATGGAGTGCCATTGCAGCAGCCAGCAGGAATGTGGTGGGGGCCCCCTTAGAAGCTCTTGTGGTGGGGGCCCCGGGGCTGAAGCCCCGCCTGCCCTGCCTATAATCCGGCCCTGCGCGGTGGCGGATTATAATGGGGCAATTTACTGGCCTGGGCTGTGGGCCCCTTAACCCCACTGGGCCCGGGGCAACTGCCCAAATTGACCTCATTATAATCCGCCACTGGACGGGATAGTACGTCGGATGTCAGGAAGGGGTTAAAGAGTAAGGCTTGGTTCACACACAGTTTTTTGAGGAGGTTTCTGAAGCAGATCAACTCCAAAGTTCTCTTAAAAATACCAATTGAAATACTGTTTGAAAACTCTTCCTGTTTGATAGAAATTGTTTTTTTCCATCAAGGTTTTGAAAACCTCGCTGTAGGGAAAGAAGAAATTGTCGTGATTTCTTTGAGGTAAAATTTATCATGGAATCTGCTCCACACTTTTCACTATGAAATCAAAAGGCTGCAAAACACCATGTGTGGAAAAAAAACACACCTCTAAAACAAAAAAATAGGTGTTTTCTGAAGTGGATTTGTGGCACCCCTGAGGGTCCAGTTGCCACAGAGATGCTGCACCTCACCCAGAGGTGTGGTGTCCCACAACCAGGTAAGGTGGAGACACCCAACCACATTCCATCCCACATGTAATGTAGCAGAGCACCCTTTATGGCCCCTGCTTGGAACACGAAGAGTGCTGGGTGCTGCGCGGGGCGTAGATGGAGAGAGGGAAGATTGTAGGAAGTAGGGGTAGGATTGATTCCCTCAGAGGGAGGGAAGGAGAAGGACGTGTCTGAAGCAGCTCTTGAGATTAGAGGCTGCTGGACGGATTGGATTATAAGAAAGCTCCCTAAGCAGAAAGGTTCTTCTGGGACACGGCTGGAGTATACTCCCCGTGGGTCCCTTATCCATGCTGACGGACGTCAGGTGGAGGAAGAAACTGGTTGCAAAGGGTCACGGCCCCTAGCCTAGCTAGCATACCTCAGGGCGCTACAAGCAAGCCAATAGCTGTGGTTACTTTATGGACCATCGCCCCTACCACAGTTAGTCCGACTGGAAAGGCAGCTATATAGGATCACAGAAACGGCTGGGCGTTGTCTGACAGGATTCGCAGCTGCTGGCCTGGAACAATAATTGTGAAGTGCTGGAAAGGAAGGAAGGCGTAAAGCAGCATATTGTGTGGAGACGGACAGGAAAGGTGGAAGGGTGTACTTCACCTTATCTGGAAGTTGTCTAGACCCCTCACCTGGAGAATGCAGCACTGAAGCGGGCATCTGTGCATGCCAGAATTATAAGTAAAGCCCTTGGAACTACATGCCATTGTGTCATCTAATGTCTTTCTTCGCCTCTCACCCAGCACTGCTGCATCCTCCACTCCACACTCCCTTACCAGCTACAAACTCATCTCAACTGCCCTGGGACTGCAGCTCTACCTGTGGAGAGCTTTACCAACTCTGCTGCATCATAACATCTGTCCCAGAAAAGCAACCCTGCAGCTTTGGTCATCACTGGCCAGAATACCACAGGTGGTGCCATGAATTACTACATATAAACTTTATTCTCATTCAATTCCACCCCTTTTAGGCTCCCACGCAGCGTTTTTGATGCGTTTTTCGGGGTCAAACCGCATCAAAAACGCTTAAAAGAAGCATCCCATTCATTTAAATGCATTTTGGCCTTTTTGTGCCAATGGATGCGCTTTTTACCGCTAAGGAAACGCTTAACGGTAAAAAAAAACGCAGCATGTTCAATAATTTCCGCTTAGGTCCGCGTTTTTGGCTCTTTCCTATAGTCCAAAAGCCGCACGGAAAAAAAATGCATCAAAAACGCGCAAAAACGTGCAGGAAAAAAACGCTTGTTTTATGGGAAGGAGAACCCGTTTCCTGAGCGTTTAAAAAACGCTACGTGGGCACATCGCCTTACATGACCGCCTGGGGCCACGGACCGGGTCACAGCCACTGTGACATATCCCTTTAAATCGACCGGCCCGCTACCGAGTACCCCACGGCCCCTGGGGAGCGTCTGAGTCTTCTTGAAAAACTCATCAGATTTTTCCGCCTTCAAAACCCTGACGTGATAAAAAAAAAAGGTAAAAAAAAAAACCTTGTAAAAACAGCAAAGTGGATTTTTAATTGAATTGGACAGGCAGGTTTTTCCCAGAGATTTTGAGGTGGATTCGCTTAAAAATTCTCCTCAAAAAAGCTCTGTGTGAACCGCGTCCTGACGCTTCTGTGCGTATTTTTCGCCCTTCTAGCCTGTGATTGCAGCACTTGATAGACTAATGATAATATGTCAGCTGATTTATAAAACAGGAGCCCTCCTTTAAGTGTCAGACACAGGACCGTGGAGCTGCTGCCATGGCTGTGGGGGCTATATACACAGGTGAGGTGACTGTGACA
The DNA here is from genome assembly GCF_039654945.1 of Dendrobates tinctorius. Classification (NCBI taxonomy): domain Eukaryota; kingdom Metazoa; phylum Chordata; class Amphibia; order Anura; family Dendrobatidae; genus Dendrobates; species Dendrobates tinctorius. The sequence goes on from NW_027361878.1 coordinate 21,081,771, forward strand.
GCCTGTGCCTTCTCCGTCCTCGCATGTTTCCCGCCTTCTTCATCCCTCCGCCCCTGCCCCTTCTCCATCTCTCCCTCCTCCTCTGCCCCTTCTCCATCTCTCCCTCCTCCTCAGTCCCTCCTCCCCTCCAGTGCCAGTACCACAGTGCTCGCTCGCTGCCCCTCACCTCCATCAGTATCTCCTCCGGCATCTGTGGCCCCTGCAAGGGGGGAAGAATTAGGAGAGATTGGGGTGCAGCCATATTGTGCTTGTCGGTGACTTGCTGCATTGTGCCCGGCGCCTGCATTGAGTGGAATATCGCGCACATATCGCCCGACTTTGCACGCAGGATCGCCAGGTTGCAGGTGAGAAGGATATGCTATGTGCATGAGGTAAATGCGGGGAGGGTGCGGTATTTAGGAGGCATATAGCGGTGCCAGGGTGTATGTGTCAGCCTGTGTGGCAGTGTCCTGTACCCACTGCCGGTGCCAGGCTTCTCTGCCAGCTTTGTGTGGTCTCCCATGCATTTGTGCCCTGCAGAGAGTGACGGAGCTAACTTGTGGTGCTGCCAGCTAGGTGCACTGGCACCTGTATGGGCAGCACTGCAATGCCATGCATGCTCTCCTGTAAATGCCATGCATGCTCTCCTGTAAATGCCATGCATGCTCTCCTGTAAATGCCATGCATGCTCTCCTGTAAATGCCATGCATGCTCTCCTGTAAATGCCATGCATGCTCTCCTGTAAATGCCATGCATGCTCTCCTGTAAATGCCATTATCTCAGTGCTCCTGGAAGGCTGGGTCCTCCTGTACGGTGGATGTATACGCTTAAAATGCGTGCAAGCGTGCGCCACATCCACATATAGCGTTATACAGCTATATCTGTATTTTATTGATTTATGTTTTTCTTTAATTTTTTTTTTTTTTCTCTTTTAAGTATCCCCCCCCCACCTTGTTTTTCTTGAACCAACCACCCCTTCGGATTACGCTGCCAACTCTTTGGGGAACTGTAGAGTAAACCTTACTTTCCAACCAAATTCAATATAGACAAAGATGCGGCTCACATTGAAAATAAACATATACGGAAGAAAAAAATATGTTATACTTTATTTTTTTTTAGGGGGGGAGGCAGGGTGAAAAAAAAAAAAAAAGTAACTATGCTTCTTAAGTTAGGTTTACTGTATATCTAATTGTGCGTCTTTAAATGTTCTCTTTATGTAAGAAAAAGCATTTTACTAGGTCTTGTACAATGTGGTCTGTGGGTACGCTGCCATAAATATACATGTATAGTTTTTAGCAATTCTGGCGTATGTGTTCAGCAGCGTGCACTGTATATATGTGAGCCTAGCCCACGTCTGCAGGAGCTTTACCCTACGTGCGGCCAGGGAGGTACATAAAGTGCCACTCTGTCACTGTCTTGGTAGAGGAGAGGGTATGATTCCCGTGGGGGTCCTTTGTCAGTCAGTGCACACTGTTCGTTAGAATATCGAGTGATACTGGTAGAATATGGTGCACTGTGTGATGTCACTATGTGATGTTAGTAATGGCGCATCACCCTTTGTGATGTCACTATGATGCTATAGATGGCACATAACGCTGTGTGTTGTCACTATATGATGCTATATATGGCACATAACGCTGTGTGTTGTCACTATATGATGCTCTAAATGGCACATAACGCTGTGTGATGTCACTATATGATGCTCTAAATGGCACATAATGCTGTGTGTTGTCACTATATGATGCTATATATGGCACATAACGCTGTGTGTTGTCACTATATGATGCTCTAAATGGCACATAACGCTGTGTGGTGTCACTATATGATGCTACTATATATGGCACATAACGCTGTGTGATGTCACTATATGATGCTATAAATGGCACATAACGCTGTGTGATGTCACTATATGATGCTATATATGGCACATAACGCTGTGTGTTGTCACTATATGATGCTATAAATGGCACATAACGCTGTGTGATGTCACTATATGATGCTATAAATGGCACATAACGCTGTGTGATGTCACTATATGATGCTATATATGGCACATAACGCTGTGTGTTGTCACTATATGATGCTCTAAATGGCACATAACGCTGTGTGGTGTCACTATATGATGCTACTATATATGGCACATAACGCTGTGTGATGTCACTATATGATGCTATAAATGGCACATAACGCTGTGTGATGTCACTATATGATGCTACTATATATGGCACATAACGCTGTGTGATGTCACTATATGATGCTACTATACATGGCACATAACGCTGTGTGATGTCACTATATGATGCTATATATGGCACATAACGCTGTGTGATGTCACTATATGATGCTATATATGGCACATAACGCTGTGTGATGTCACTATATGATGCTATATGTGGCACATAACGCTGTGTGATGTCACTGTGTGATGCTATATGTGGCACATAACTCTGTGATGTCACTATATGATGCTATATATGGCACATTGGCACATAACGCTGTGTGATGTCACTATATGATGCTATAAATGGCACATAACGCTGTGTGATGTCACTATATGATGCTACTATATATGGCACATAACGCTGTGTGATGTCACTATATGATGCTATATATGGCACATAACGCTGTGTGATGTCACTGTGTGATGCTATATGTGGCACATAACGCTGTGTGATGTCACTATATGATGCTATATATGGCACATAACGCTGTGTGATGTCACTGTGTGATGCTATATGTGGCACATAACGCTGTGTGATGTCACTATATGATGCTATATATGGCACATAACGCTGTGTGATGTCACTATATGATGCTATATGTGGCACATAACGCTGTGTGATGTCACTATATGATGCTACTATATATGGCACATAACGCTGTGTGATGTCACTATATGATGCTCTAAATGGCACATAACGCTGTGTGATGTCACTATATGATGCTATATATGGCACATTGGCACATAACGCTGTGTGATGTCACTATATGATGCTATAAATGGCACATAACGCTGTGTGATGTCACTATATGATGCTACTATATATGGCACATAACGCTGTGTGATGTCACTATATGATGCTATATATGGCACATAACGCTGTGTGATGTCACTGTGTGATGCTATATGTGGCACATAACGCTGTGTGATGTCATTATATGATGCTATATATGGCACATAACGCTGTGTGATGTCACTGTGTGATGCTATATGTGGCACATAACGCTGTGTGATGTCACTATATGATGCTATATATGGCACATAACGCTGTGTGATGTCACTATATGATGCTATATGTGGCACATAACGCTGTGTGATGTCACTATATGATGCTACTATATATGGCACATAACGCTGTGTGATGTCACTATATGATGCTCTAAATGGCACATAACGCTGTGTGATGTCACTATATGATGCTACTATATATGGCACATAACGCTGTGTGATGTCACTATATGATGCTATAAATGGCACATAACGCTGTGTGATGTCACTATAGGATGCTACTATATATGGCACATAACGCTGTGTGATGTCACTATATGATATATATGGCACATAACGCTGTGTGATGTCACTATATGATGCTATAAATGGCACATAACGCTGTGTGATGTCACTATATGATGCTATAAATGGCACATAACGCTGTGTGATGTCACTATATGATGCTACTATATATGGCACATAACGCTGTGTGATGTCACTATGTGATGCTATATATGGCACATAACGCTGTGTGATGTCACTATGTGATGCTATATATGGCACATAACGCTGTGTGATATCACTATATGATGCTATATATGGCACATGCTGTGTGATGTCACTATATGATGCTATATATGGCACATAATGCTGTGTGATGTCACTATGTGATGCTATAAATGGCACATAACGCTGTGTGATGTCACTGTGATGCTATATATGGCACATAACGCTGTGTGATGTCACTATATGATGCTATATATGGCACATAACGCTGTGTAATGTCACTATATGATTCTATATATGGCACATAACGCTGTGTGATGTCACTATATGATGCTATATATGGCACATAACGCTGTGTGATGTCACTATATGATGCTGTATATGGCACAACGCTGTGTGATGTCACGATATGATGCTATATATGGCACATAACGCTGTGTGATGCTATATGTGGCACATAACGCTGTGTGATGTCACTATATGATGCTATATATGGCACATAACGCTGTGTGATGTCACTATATGATGCTATATATGGCACATAACGCTGTGTGATGTCACTATATGATGCTTTAAATGGCATATAACGCTGTGTGATATCACTATATGATGCTATAAATGGCACATAACGCTGTGTGATGTCACTATATGATGCTATATATGGCACATAACGCTGTGTGATGTCACTATGTGATGCTATATATGGCACATAACGCTGTGTGATGTCACTATATGATGCTTTAAATGGCACATAACGCTGTGTGATGTCACTATATGATGCTATAAATGGCACATAACGCTGTGTGATGTCACTATATGATGCTATATATGGCACATAACGCTGTGTGATGTCACTATGTGATGCTATATATGGCACATAACGCTGTGTGATGTCACTATATGATGCTATATATGGCACAAAATCGCTGTGTGATGTCACTATGTGATGCTATATATGGCACATAACGCTGTGTGATGTCACTATATGATGCTTTAAATGGCACATAACGCTGTGTGATGTCACTATATGATGCTATAAATGGCACATAACGCTGTGTGATGTCACTATATGATGCTATATATGGCACAAAACGCTGTGTGATGTCACTATGTGATGCTATATATGGCACATAACGCTGTGTGATGTCACTATATGATGCTTTAAATGGCATATAACGCTGTGTGATGTCACTATATGATGCTATAAATGGCACATAACGCTGTGTGATGTCACTATATGATGCTATATATGGCACATAACGCTGTGTGATGTCACTATGTGATGCTATATATGGCACATAACGCTGTGTGATGTCACTATATGATGCTTTAAATGGCATATAACGCTGTGTGATGTCACTATATGATGCTATAAATGGCACATAACGCTGTGTGATGTCACTATATGATGCTATATATGGCACATAACGCTGTGTGATGTCACTATATGATGCTTTAAATGGCACATAACGCTGTGTGATGTCACTATGTGATGCTATAAATGGCACATAACGCTGTGTGATGTCACTATATGATGCTATAAATGGCACATAACGCTGTGTGATGTCACTATATGATGCTTTAAATGGCACATAACGCTGTGTGATGTCACTATGTGATGCTATAAATGGCACATAACGCTGTGTGATGTCACTATATGATGCTATATATGGCACATAACGCTGTGTGATGTCACTATATGATGCTTTAAATGGCATATAACGCTGTGTGATGTCACTATATGATGCTATAAATGGCACATAACGCTGTGTGATGTCACTATATGATGCTATATATGGCACATAACGCTGTGTGATGTCACTATGTGATGCTATATATGGCACATAACGCTGTGTGATGTCACTATATGATGCTTTAAATGGCATATAACGCTGTGTGATGTCACTATATGATGCTATAAATGGCACATAACGCTGTGTGATGTCACTATATGATGCTATATATGGCACATAACGCTGTGTGATGTCACTATATGATGCTTTAAATGGCACATAACGCTGTGTGATGTCACTATGTGATGCTATAAATGGCACATAACGCTGTGTGATGTCACTATATGATGCTATAAATGGCACATAACGCTGTGTGATGTCACTATGTGATGCTATATATGGCACATAACACTGTGTGATGTCACTATATGATGCTTTAAATGGCACATAACGCTGTGTGATGTCACTATGTGATGCTATAAATGGCACATAACGCTGTGTGATGTCACTATATGATGCTATAAATGGCACATAACGCTGTGTGATGTCACTATGTGATGCTATATATGGCACATAACGCTGTGTGATGTCACTATATGATGCTTTAAATGGCATATAACGCTGTGTGATGTCACTATATGATGCTATAAATGGCACATAACGCTGTGTGATGTCACTATATGATGCTATATGTGGCACATAACGCTGTGTGATGTCACTATATGATGCTATATATGGCACATAACGCTGTGTGATGTCACTATATGATGCTATATATGGCACAAAACGCTGTGTGATGTCACTATGTGATGCTATAAATGATACATAACGCTGTGTGATGTCACTATGTGATGCTATATATGGCACATAACGCTGTGTGATGTCACTATATGATGCTATATATGGCACAAAACGCTGTGTGATGTCACTATATGATGCTATATATGACACAACGCTGCGTGAAGTCATTATGTGATGCTATAAATGGTACATAATGTTGTGTGATGTCTCTGTGATGCTATGTCACATAATGACGTGTAATGTCAATATGCAATGTTAATAGCGCATCATGTTATGTGATGCTATTAATGTTGCATAATGCATTGTAATGTCACTATTGAATATAACACTGCGTGAAGTCACTATGATGTTATTAATGGCACATAATGCTGTGTGATGTTACTATGTGACACTACTAATGGCACATGACGCTATATGATGTCACTATGCAATGCCATTAATGGGGCAGCACTCTGTGATGTCACTATGCGATGCCATTAATGGGGCAGCACTCTGTGATGTCACTATGCGATGCCATTAATGGGGCAGCACTTTGGGATGTCACTATGCGATGCCATTAATGGGGCAGCACTCTGTGATGTCACTATGCGATGCTACAAATGGTGCATTACTGTGATAATTACACTGCGCCATGCTTAATGCACAATATGTGACTACACCGCATCCACTTTTCATTCATGTCTCACGTTCCTTTCTTCCATCCAAAGAAATGGTGTATTGCTATAAAAATAACTAGAGATAGTGCCAATCAATGTGCAGTTCCTGGTCCTGCAGCCACGTCAGTGACCTGTGACACCCTGACAAGAACCAACTCCCTGCATCGGCATCCGCTGCTCTTCTTTTCATTAACCAACCTGGTGCTACATCATCATTGCAGCGTGATGCACGTATGAGGGTATGTTCCCACGGTCAATAAACGCTGTGGGTTGGACGCTGCGTGCATCCGCAGTGTCCAACCCGCAGCAGACAGATGTTACAGCATAGTGGATGGGATTTCAAGAAATCACATGTCTTCTATGCGTACGCCGACAGCCACGGCTTACCAGCGGAGACGGACATGCGGTGCATTTTTCCAGACCCCAGCATGTTTATCTTGCGGAGACGTTCAGTCTCCACAAGATAAATATCACCCGTCCAATGTATCACCCGTCCAACGGTTCAATGAACACATGCGGAATCGCCTGCATTCAAAAGCCAGCAGCGCTTTGGCCGCAGCAGACTTGTGCTGTGTCCAAAGCGCTGTGTAATACTGAACGTCTGCACATACCCATACATAATGACGTGGCCTCAGGATGAGTCCTGCAAATCAATTTCCACCAACTTAAAAAAAATCCTTTTCTGTATAACCACAGAAAAAATAATGCAGTTTCAGGTTTCTAGAAACTGACTTGGCTCACTTTAAGGGTATGTGCACATGTTGCGGATTTGTTGCTTGCAGATCCGCAGCGGATTTGCCGCTGTGGATCCGCAAGTGATTTACAGTAAAATGATAACCTATGTTAAAAAAAAAAAAATTGGCTGTGGCTGTGCACATGCTGCGGAAAATTGCGCACGGAATACGCAGCTGTTCAATTTCCGCAGCATGTCAATTTTTTGTGCGGATTCCGCAGAGTTTTTACAGCCATTTCATTATAGAAATCCACAGGTGTAAAAACGCAGGCATAATCCGCAATAAATCCACAGGAAATCCACATAAAAAGTGTGGATTTTGACCTGCGAATTCTGCTAAGAGATGCGGAAAATTCTGCACAGCAATCCGCAACGTGTGCAAATACCCTAAGGCCAATTTCTCAGTCCGAGTACGGCAGGCTGCAGGTCTCTTGACCCGAATGAAACAGTCTCATAGGCATATATTAGACTGTTAAGTTTAGGTCAGCAGTAGTCTGACCTTTAGGGCTCATACTCACATGAGAGAAACTCAGACGAGTCTCACACATCAATACCTGGCACTGCCGCCGGCGCTCGGATCGGAGTGTTAAGCTCCATGTATTTCTATGCATCTGAACGCTCCAATCTGAGTGCCGGCGGCAGTGCCTGGTATTGACGTGCAAGACTTGTCCGAGTTTCTCGCATGTGAGTATGAGCCCTTAAACACAGATCTGTGAGAACGATCTTAGAAGAGTTATAATTTTTCACTATGTGACACATTGGTACATCCATCACAATGGATATTTCTATTTCATTGGGCTGGATAGGTATTATGAGGAACGTATCGATCTCAACGCTCACACGACATTTATCTTCCATCCTCAACTGGAATAGATGACGTAAAAAAAATAAAAATGGTCACAAGTTGTATCAATTTCTCTATTTGTGAATGAAATAGTTCTTCAGACATTACTGCTGATTTCTAACATTGTAATCGATGGGACGTCTGATCATAGAAATGCATATCTTGATTGATACCCACTGTTCATCTCACCTTTTGTGGAAGCAGAACGTAAATTCTTATAAGTGGCATCAGATATGACTTCCCTTTTTCGGATGGGAAAATTTTAGGGACAGATGGATGTGATCAGGATTTCACAACGAATTGCCAAATGTTGCCCTTGTGGAAACGATCTGTGTGCATTGGCTTTATGATCTGTGTACTTCTGCTCGTAAATATCTTTACAAACATTACCATATGTATTGCTAATATTGTGGATTGTATGTGATATGAGACCTGCTGGTGCCGTGCTAATGACCTCACAGCGTTCCCCGCCGTGTCACATTGACACCTGGTGTATGGCGAGAAAGGATATCACACCTGTCATAGCAGCTCGTGATAGCAGAACGTGTATGTTCCCAGTTCTCCATGTCACAACTATTATGGCTGATCTAAAAAAAATAGGGCGAGACTAATTTCTTTTGGGCCAATGATACCTTAGCAATGTTATATGCTCCCCCCATAGCACCCTTGTGTGTTTTCCTGCCTACATTAATAGTACGACACAAAACAACACTTTTCGGCACAGAAATGGACACACTGGAAAACCGTGCGAAAGTACTACATTGTTTGTTACCTTTGCCGGTAGCTATATACATATTTAGTTAAAGGATATGGACTAGAAAGCAGACGCTCGTGTAAAACAGAGTCCCTGTCAAAAGCAGTCAGTTACGACGCTGGGTTAATCCAAGTGACAGCGAACAGATTCCAATCAACATTGAGTGACTTGGTGTAAAACGCCTGATGAATGCTGCTGAGCCGATCGCGGCTTCTAGCTTATTATAAATACCCTATGTCATGTAAGGGAAATTAAATTGTAAATTGGAAATATGCACAAAAATATCTGTTGGACACAAAAATGCCGCCACCACAATGGATCCTATTCGTTACATTTAATTGTTTATTTTTCTATGGTTTTGTTGTAAAAAACAAAAAAGCAAAAACAAATCAGTGGATGAGAGATGATGTCTTTGAAGCTTGGTTGACCCTAGGGCTGAATTTTAAAGTGCAGTGAGTAGAGTGCATGCCTCAGGGTCTTCACCACCTTTGGGACCTGGGCTCCACCATCCATCCTTCGGACTGGGGCCATTTTTGTATCCTGTTTAGAATCTGCAAGGAAGCGTTCATCTTCCTAATCTTCATGTAAGCCTTGTAAGCTTTGCATTTACTACTTATATCAGACCTTTATGCACTGGTCGTGTCTGAGACTCTAAGGTCGGGGTCACACTGGCGAGGAATACGGCCGAGTGAGAGGCGCTAAAAGCACGCATTAGACACGGACCAATGATTTCCTATGGGGTCCCTCGCACCAGCCGTATATTTCTCATCTGTATTCTACGGTCCGTGCCAATCGCAGCATGCTGCGATTGTCAGTGTACTACGCCCGTAGTACACCAATGCAAGTCTATGGGTGCGCAAAAAATACGGATTACACACGGACCACACATATGCCTTGCGAGAAATACGCACCAGGTGTCTTTTAGCAAAGCCGGCAACTCAGTGCGCTATACAGTAAACGCACACTGACAGGTTTAATAAAGAAAGAAAGAATATATATAGACACATAGAATACATGCATTCTATGTGTCTATATCTATTCTTTGGTTTCTGTTAGAAACCCTGTCATAGGGCTCCATTATATGTCCATTTTGCAAGCCTGAGAGAAAATCTCGCCATACGGATTACACACGGATGCTGACATGCGCAAAATACGCGACCGCACCTTGATTACGGATGACATACGGAGCACTGTGTAGGGGCCATTCATCCGTATTACGCATGTAAAATACTGACCGTATTTAGCGTCGGTTAGTGTGACCCCGGCCTAAGAAAGTTGGAATCATCTTTTGATTGTTTAGCCCTCGTTCACACGATCAGTATTTGGTCAGTATTTTCCATCAGTATTTGTAAGCCAAAACCAGTAGTGGATGATAAAGACAGGAGTGGTGACGTGTTTCTATAAGGCCGGGGTCAGAATTGCGAGAAACTCGGATGAGTCTTGCACGTCAATACCCGGCACTGCCGCCAGTGCTTGGATCAGAGCGTTCAGCTGCATGTATTTCTATGCAGATGAACGCTCCGATCCGAGTCCCGGCGGCAGTGCCGGGTATTGACTTGCGAGACTTTTCAGAATTTCTCGCAAGTCTGACCCTGGCCTTATACTTTTCCTCCTGATTTTGGCTTACAAATACTGATGTAAAATACTGAACTTGTGAACCTTCATGATCCTATACATTCAAAAAGACATGGAAAGATGCCCAAAGCCTGTGTGTGGCTCTCTCTATTATTATTTTAGGAAGTCAGTGACTTCATAATAGTCTCCAAAACTCTAAGAGACACTCGTATCTATGTTATTCCATGGGGCCGTGCACATGTCTGATTTTTTTCTTATCAGGCCAAGTGGTCCAGGGAAATAAACGATGCATTGTCCGATTTTGATCCAAAATCGGCAATGCAAGTTAATGGGTTCGTGGAAAACACTGGACTGCATTCAGATGACATCATCATGGACTGACGTAATGGAGGAGGATACTTTTTTTTTTTTTTTTTTCTCCAACACCTCAGAGTGGGATCAGGTTTTTCTCAGATCAGTTTGATCAGAAAAGTTGGACCGTTTTGAATTTTGTGTGCACCTAATCTGATGAAGAAGGCTATGTTTTTTTGTTTATGACTAGGATTGAGGATCAGAGTCCAGGTCCTTGAAGTGTTAAGGGAGCTTGCACCAACCTTAATTTGGTCCTGTGGTAGAAATATAAATTCTTACAACTTGCTAATATAATTGTACCCACCAAGGTGTCCTGATCTTCAGCAATACATTTTTAATTTTGACAAAGATTTGACTCCATATTCTGATAAGTGGGTCCTCAGAAGAATAAGGTAGATGAGCTCAGGACTAGACATTTATACAATTGCTTGTCTAGTTCAAATTGATACAAATGTAGGAAATGTTATACCACCTTTTACAAATCTGTCACATATGTCACAAGTTTTAGCACTGTAAGGTGAAAAGGTGATAAGCAAATCATGCCTTACTACAGAGCATCTTGAAATGTTCTGTTTGTCATCTGGCAGACATTATTTTGTGAATAGCCTAGGGTGGAAGTGTTCTGCTTTTGACTTTTGGCTATATTTGGCTGCGGAATATGTTGGCGCTATAGAAATAAAATTATTATTATTATATTTCTACATTTCGGATCTTGGAGCATATATGAAACTTTAGTAACACGTGATTACGACAGTTGTGCAGAGTAACCTCAAGAAAGCTAAAGTGAAATGGAAGAAGGATATATCTTTGGGTTTTTTAATATTTCTATATTTTGGGTTAATTTCCACATTTTCATTTAATAAACTTTAATTAGGTAGCATTAAAGTCAATCTGAAAACTTCTTTCAAGAGCAGTAGTTACAGCCTATTGATGTGAGATCAGTTCAAAGTAGAAAATTGAAAAGGCAGATTCATCAACATTGGCTATTTTTTTTTTTTTTTTACTCTGGTCTTGATGAACTACCATATGTGTTTTATTAAGATGTGCAAGATTTATTAAGGAGCATGTGCCTCTTAATGAATGTGATGGATTCTTCAACCAACTCCAGAAATGTTACTCCAGTCAAGGACTGGCATATATTTTTGGCATCATTTACGCAACTTTAATGGCATAGATTATTATAGATTAGTTGGGTGTGCATAGTCCCGCCCCATTTCAACGTAGCCTACTTTTCTAAAAGTAGGAGAAGGTGGCTGGGAATGGTGTAAAAACATCAAAAGTGTTAAAAGTTTTGCATGGCTAAAGGTGTGCAAGGAAAACGGTACAAAGATATACAACTTTCCTGTATCATAAAGGTGTGCAAACATTTTACAAGGCGCTTTACTCCAGCATTCAGTTGAAAACACCTGGATGAACTAAATAGGGCTGGAAACACTGCAGAATAATATATTCATACAAAAGTGTTGTAATATGACCTTAGTGTGGTAGTATCGTGATCAATAATAAAGAAATAGCTCCAGTAGAATTGCAGGTTGATATATAGAGACAAGACGAGAAAACAGCCGAGATCTCGTATTGTGTTAAAGCGGATAGCCATAACACAAACTGTACATATTATATCGATCTTTTCGACCTGAAGAGGCAGGTGTTTTTGTTTTGCTGCTAAAATCCATGTCAGAATGGCTGTAAAATCATCTTTGAAAGTATCAATTCTTAATAGTAAAATGAGGATCCTGGACTCATAAACTGCCTACTTTTTAATATCAGAATCATACAGCCACTCATGCATGGATTGTCTAAATAAGTACACCCATTGCATCAGGTCTAATAAAGCCATTTAAATATATATATATATATATATATATATATATATATATATATATATATATATATATACACACACACACAGTTTGTATTGTGAAACTTTTTGACAAACGTACTTTAGTACGGCCTGGTCAATAATCAGAATGATAAAAGCTCTTTTTTCTTATATAGATGTGGAGGAGAGCATAGTTCTTCTAATTGTATCACATTAAATGAAGTCTCACCAATTTGCTGCTGTCATTTTCCGTACTAGTACACTGACACGTATTCTCACACTTGTATCGCGTGATGTCAGGATGAGACGACTGTGCTAATAATATATGTTATGGCATTGACCATACAAGTGAATTTTCCAGCAGAACACTGGATTCACCGCGCGCTGTTAACACCTTGGTGTGTTTACGCTTGCATGCACCGTGGATTTGTGGATGTGCCCCTCATTTGACTTTGTTATAAATATATAATAGATTCCCTTCTGTGTACAGCTGCTGATGCTCCCTCCGATGGTGTAATTACAGCTGTGTTAATTGCGAACACCTAAGTATGTTTTTCTTGCTCCGTGCGAATGGTAATGTATACATAATGTGCCCATGTAACCTGCTTTGTGTAGAGGGAGCAGCAGTGCCAGGGAAACAAAATATACATAGTGAAGTGGGATCAAGCTCTAAGGCAAACCTCTAAGGAGACAGGAACGAAAGTAGAAATTTTCATTGATGGAAAGTCAGCAAATTATATATAAAAAAGCTTGTTAATAAGAATCTGTCATTTTTTTTACCTCTTACATTTTTTTTACAAATACTAATTTATTTTTCCCTCTGCTCCCTGGTTAAAATACTTAAAGGGAATCTGTCATCAGGTTTTTGCTACTTTATCCGAGAGTAGCATAATGTAGGGAAAGAGACCCTGATTCCAGTGATGTATAATTTAGTTTACTGGGTGCTGCAGTTGTGATACAATCAGAGTTTTTAGTTCTAGCACGTAGCAAAGCTCACAAAGTAGCTTTCTGTGTACATTGTATATTGACAGTAAGCTGCTAATCAGTGCTGGGGGCGGGGATGGACAAGGTTGCGCGAGAGCTGTAGTCCATGCAGTGATACTCTTCTGATAATAAAACACTCATTGTATTGAAAAAACAGCACACAGCCTAGTAAGTAACACATCGCTGAAATCAGTGGTTCAGACTCTGTCTCATGCTGACCTGAGATTATATAGTAAACACTGGCTGATAGATTTTATTTAAATTGAATTCATTAACAGGTTTTTCCCTATGTAAACCATTTGCCTATCTGGTAGCCCTCTTTAATAGCCTTTCCGCAAACCGTTAATATGAGCCCAGCTGCCCCGCATGCCTTCAAAAATAGCTTATATGATTTTCATGTCCTGTATGCCAATCAGACCTAAGTGGTCCAAAGGGCATCTTTAGACCGTGTTTGCCTCTTCCTCTGTGCCTGCAATTGCTGCCCCTCCAACACTGAATGATATAGATGACTTGTACTATGTCACTCAAAAAGTCTGTTCAATTTTTGCGCCACAGAGGATGAGCCGACAACATACCGGAGATGCCCATCAGATTATTTGACACTGATTAGTATACATACACTTATAGAGGGGCTTTATTCCACATGTATGTGGGGCAACTGCGCTCAAATCAATGGGTTGCAGGAATGCCATGTAATGGGATTCTGTCAGTACAGGATGACTGCTCAATCTAAGGCCACGTTCACGGGTTCAGTATTTGGTCAGTATTTTACATCAGTATTTGTAAGCCAAAACCAGGAGCGGGTGATAAATACAGAAGTGGTGACGGGTTTCTATTATACTTTTCCTCTGATTGTTCCCCTCCTGGTTTTGGCTTATAAATACTGATGTAAAATACTGACCAATTACTGATAGTGTGAACGTGGCCCAAGACTGAGCCAGGAGACCAGTAGGGAACATAGCCCTGGGTTTGACAGGACACCAGGGGTCTGGTAGGTGAATATCTGTTCTTTTTTGTTTTAAAGGGAATCTGTCACCTCATTTTTGGCTTACCAGATAAAAATATAATTGTATTGAGTGTTTTCTATACATTTCCCACCTAGTTGCAATCTCCACTTGCGCGTGCGCAGTATGCTTTGCCCAAACTGCGGGCAAAGCCAGAAAAAAGTAGTTCACATGCGCCAGAAGTACTATGTCCCGGAAGTATTTCGCTGCCATTTGTGCTCCGGGACATAGTTCACCGGCGCATGCGCACTAATGCTTTTCGTCTTTGCCTGCAGTTGGGCAAAGCATACTGCGCACGCGCGACTGGAGATTGCAGTGCGCACGCGCGAAATATGGACGAGAACTACGGAAATTACCTGAAATATTGCATACAGTGGCCAAGGAGCAAAAACACCGCCTGTAGGACCGGACCCAAGTAATTTACATACAGCGCGGGTGAAAGAAAAATGGTATTATTGGGTGATACATGGGGAGTTAGGGGAATTCAAAACTAGGTGGGAAATGTATAGAAAACACTCATTACAATGATATTTTTATCTGATAAGCTGAAAATGAGGTGACAGATTCCCTTTAATGCCCCCATGGGTTCACTTAAAAAAAAAAAAAAAAAAAAGTAGTGGAACACTTCTTTTTAAAGGGCTTTTTATTTTTTGAGAATCTTTTTTGATTTTCCATGGTATAGGAGATTAAATAAACTAGGGAAGTAAAACGTTACCCCTTGAATCACCAGATGCCCTGACACTCCGCCAGTGCCAGAGGTGATGATGTCCCATATATCAGTCACATGACCCTTGCAACCAACACCTAGCTTTATTATAGAATATATATATTGGTGATATTTATTGATTGATTGTAAAAGTAAGGTGACTAATGCAAAGGGCTTCATCACTTCTGGTACCGGTGAGAGGACTCAAAGGGTAATAGTTACTTCCTTCATTTTCTTGGTAAATTAAAAAAGAAAATCACAAAAAAAAAACAACCATACTGATTGCTATATTTCAAAATGTAAATTGTCTATTAGCTTTCCTTGTGGTGGCAAGCCCCGATAGGGGCTCTATTATATGTACATCTTTGCTCACACTTTTAATACACATATTTAGAGCCTAAAACTGGGTTCACATTCTGGACAAGATCACTTTAATTCGGGATTGCTCTTAACATGGTTAAGGGTTTATTGCAGTACGCAATATCAAGAGCAAAAAAACATTATTATACAGTTATATAATCATAGTCCCGAATGTGCAGAAGGTAAATTCCTCTGTGAGTTTAATACATCTGCACTTTTATTAGTTACAGTCCAACAATAAATATTTATTACACACAAACATTGAATAGGATATTGCACCACTCGGATGATGCTCGGTCTAAATGGATGAAATTAATATAATACAGCAAACTGTCAATGTGATTGAGTGGAGCTGTTCCCTAGGGTGCTGCTATTAGGCGCTTAACACACATGATGGGCGATGTGCAGACGCATGTGTATTACACTCATCTCATTATTAACCCCAAAACGCTTATTTTGCAGTACTGTGGTGTTACTGCTTCCTAGTCTCTTAATGTGTTTTTTGAAGGGATATTATTGTCTGCCAGGTGCCATGTTAATTAGCCTTTCATACTAAATGCTTAGTGCTACATGTGTTGTCAGATCAACACTGAAGGAAAATACTTGATGGGCTTGTGTTGTTGCTGTTTTTTTTTTAACCCATGTTAGATGACACTTAAGGCCTGCAGACATTTTAATAAAGGGTCAGCAGAACCTGACAATTTTGCCAAGCCTGGAAAACCGTATGGAAAGTATTCAGACCCCTTTAAATTTTTCACTCTTTCTTTAATTGCAGCCATTTGGTAAATTCAAAAAAGTTCATTTTTTTCTCATGAATGTATAGTTTGCACCCCATCTTGACTGTAAAAAAAAAGAAATGTATACATTTTTGCAAATTTATTAAAAAAGAAAAATTGAAATATCACATGGTCATAAGTGTTCAGTCCCTTTCCTCAGACGCTCATATTTAAGTCACATGGTGTCCATTTCCTTGTGACCCTCCTTGAGATGGTTCTGCTCCTTCATTGGAGTCCAGCTGTGCTTCATTAAACTAATAGGACTTGATTTGTAAAGGCACACACCTGTCTATAAAAGGAACTGGCCAAGGAGCTCAGAGACAGAATTGTGGCAAGGCACAGATCTGGCCAAGGTTACAAAAGAATTTCTGCAGTACTCAAGGTTCCTAAGAGCACAGTGACCTCCATAATCCTTAAATGGAAAAAGTTTGGGACCACCAGAAGTCTTCCTAGACCTGGCCGTCCAGCCAAACTGAGCAATCATGCGAGAAGAGCCTTGGTGAGAGAGGTAAAGAGGATCACCAAGATAACTGTGGCTGAGCTCCACAAATACAGTAGGGAGATGGGAGAAAGATCCACAAAGTCAACTATCACTGCAGCCCTCCACCATTTGGGCCTTTATGGCAGAATGGCCTGACGGAAGCCTCTCCTCAGTGCCAGACATATGAAAGCCCGCATAGAGTTTGCTAAAAAACACATGAAGGACTCCCAGAATATGAAAAATAAGATTCTCTGGTCTGATGAGACGAAGATAGAACTTTTTGGTGATAATTCTAAGCGGTATGTGAGGAGAAAACCAGGCACTGCTCATCACCTGCCAATACAATCCCAACAGTGAAACATGGTGGTGGCAGCATCATGCTATGGGGGTGTTTTTTAGTTGCAGGGACAGGACGACAGGTTGCAATTGAAGGAAACATGAATGCGGCCAAGTACAGAGATATCCTGGATGAAAACCTCTTCCAGAGTGCTCTGGACCTCAGACTTGGCTGAAGGTTCACCTTCCAACAAGAAAATGACCCAAAGCACACAGCTAAAATAACAAAGGAGTGGCTTTAGAACAACTCTGTGTCCATTCTTGACTGGCCCAGCCAGAGCCCTAACCTAAACCCAATTGAGCATCTCTGGAGAGACCTGAAAATGGCTGTCCACCAACGTTCACAACCCAACCTGACGGAACTGGAGAGGATCCCCAAATCCAGGGGTGAAAAACTTGCTGCATCATTCCCAAGAAGACTCATGGCTGTACTAGCTCAAAAGGTGCTTCTACTCAATACTGAACAAAGGGTCTAAATAGTTATGACCATGTGATATTACAGTTTTTCTTTTTTAATAAATTTGCAAAAATGTCTACATTTCTTTTTTTTTCAGTCAAGATGGGGTGCAGAGTGTACATTAATGAGAAAAAAATGAACTTTTTTGAATTTACCAAATGACTGCAATGAAAGAGAGAGTGAAAAATTTAAAGGGGTCTGAATACTTTCTGTACCCACTGTATATAATAACATTTCCTTGACATTGAATCCTTTTCATGTTGCCACCAGAGAAAATTTGCACGCCATATAAAACATATACTGTACATTCTAGGCCAAGCTGATTGTCAGTTGAAGGACGTCCTAGGTGTATGGGCACCTTTAGTGTTTACCTTTAGCTTACTGATTTAATAACACTCTTTAAAATGTAATTCTTTCTGCAGGAGCGCACTGCTCCCCTAGCCTCCCAGTTTCCTAATTGCTGAGAGCAATGTTCTCCTAAAGATTGCCAATTTGGACTAGCGGATGGCCGCGCCGCTAGTCTGCACCATGCATTCTCCGATGCTGCAAGCAGCGGCAGCTCTGTAATCTGGCCAGCTTCAGAGCAGCACTTCCAAGCTCTAAAATAAAGTCTATGCTCTTTGCCTAGGAGACTGGCCAACTCTGATAGACTGCAGAGGTGGCTGGTAACCTATGCAGTGAGAAATATAGTATAGAAATAAAAATCCCTGAAAAGGTAAATTTGCAGAATTGCATATTTTTTTATATAAGCACTTTACAATCTTACCCATTTCACAAAATGAGACAACCCCTTCTAACTCTTTTTTTTTTTACACTGGCAGATGGGTGTGCGAGCGTTTCTTTCTGATCAAGACCAATGGAAGGAAAAATAAATGAGAAAATGTTCGTCCAACTGCATCTTTTATGCAAATATTAAAATCATAGTTTGTCAACAATGACACATGGCCTCTTGCAAACAGGGATGTGTTGACAAAAATAATAAAAAAATGTATGCAAGCTTATAATGGTACTAAAGATTAGTGCAGTTGATTGCGCGTTGTAAATAGCGCTACGAGAGCTGTATCGTTTCGGATGAAAAATCTTCCCGTGTTACAGGACCCTTAATCCTGTGGTTGGTTTGGTTTCCAGGACTGACTCATTTTGCAACTTCTTTATGACAGCTTAGAAATGCTTTTATTGGCGTATAATCATAAGATCCTTGTAGATGCAGCATTAGTTTTTCGGTGCCAAGTCAATACACTTGGGTGCCTAATATTTCATCAGCGCTCAGCTGTGTTTCTATGAGACAGACACTCTTGAGGGTATGTCCCAGGATCCAGTTTCCATGGAAAGCCTACATCTGCATGTATGATGGTAACACTGTAGCATTCATGTATAAGTAAGCATCTGTATGCACATTCTCTGATAGCCAATATCTTGCCCGTTTCCATTCCCTCCCCTTTACTTGGTCTCTCTTACACTTGTCTTTCCCTCCTTCTCGCACTGTCTCCCTCCCTACCTCTGTCTTGTTATCTGTCTCATTAGCAAGCATGCTGCAGATTCCTTGTTCCTAACACTCATTGGCAGCCGCAGAGAGCATAATATGTTTCATATAAAGCGTCAATGTGACTATTCTGCAGAAGCAGCAGGCTCGGTGCCCGTTTTATCAATACCTCACAAGGGATTAGGGTAACATACAGAATTTCGGTTTTGTATTCCTGACATCTGCCCTTCTATTCCAATATCAATATTTGTTCTTTGCACTCACACATTTCTTCATCCTTCATAAAGAAGACTCTTAAAAGGCAATAACGTGTACCCCAATATATAACACAAGTCCGGTGGACATGAAAGGTCAGACTTTATGTTTAGATTTCATTAACCGAACATATTGGTTAAGTCAATTTTTTTTTTTTTTTTCTTTTTTCTACTATTTTGCTGTAGTCACTGCGTGCATTTAAGAATTTAGTAGAAAATGGAGCACAGATGGTTACATATACCACAGATGTGCTTTTATTCGCTATACATTACACAGTAAGGTTTTCCATTAGTATTCACATGGGGCAGATTTGTTGTCGAAATTTCTCCATTCTATATGGTTTTTCTGCAGCAAGTGCATGAATGTTTACAAAATCTGTTCACGGATTGGAAAAATAGATTTCTGCCACATGTGACCATTTATTTTAGCATTAGATTGTCAGCCATTTCCTCCCAACGATTTGTAATGTGTATATGGATTTCCTGACAGCTGACATCAAGGTATGGAAGGATCAGGCAGTTGATTTTTAACATGCCCGATCCTTTTATTCTCAGGAGACACTTAATTCACTCTGCCTATTCAGAACGCATGCACAACTCAACTGTCAGCCAAGATTTTAGCCAAAAGCTGTGCAAAGTACGGTATATGGCCAACTTTATTCCATCTAACAAATCCTATATATTGTTTCATTATTTAAGGAAAGCATCCATCATAAAATGACCTTTTGATTAAATCAGATTTTTATGTTACAAGTATATTTAAATAAAAAAAAATTCATTTTTTTCTTCATATCACTCTTTATTAAAAACATAGCAATCTTGCAATTTTTACACTGACCACTAGAGCTTTTTTAGACTCTTAACTTCCTGTCCTTGGAAGTGTTTTTTTTTTTTTTTGCAAAGCCCCATACTATAAGAGGCAGGATTAAAATGACAGGTAGCACCTCTATATATAGCTGATAACACAGGATCCACAAATCATAATAAGTGATGTCACAGCCCACCTGCTACACCTCCCTTTGCCTGTGCTCATTAGAAGCTTCAAAAGATAGAGTCAGACTCTGAGCATTGTGGCTAATGTCTGTGTGAGGTTTCCGGAAACAATAGGAAATCAGAATCTATCAAAGCCTAATTGGCAAGTGCAGGACTTTTTTTTTATATATATATTTTTACAAGGAACTATAAACTACTTTGTCAAAAAAAAGTATTGTAACTAGAGTTGAGCGATACCGTCCGATACTTCAAAGTATCATATCGGATGGTATCGGCCGATCTTTAAAAAAAGTATCGGTATCGCCGATTCCGATACCGGAAGTCCCATTCAAGTCTATGGGACTTCCGGTATCGGAATAAGAAAAACCCTTTCCTGCCCTTGTACAGCCTCTCTGGGGTCTGTACGGGCCTTTCGGGGGGCTGTGCCGGCCTGCCAGGGGGTCTGTGCAGGCTCCGGTGGTCTGTGCCGGCCTGCCGGGGGGCTGTGCCGGCCTGCCGGTGGTCTGTGCAGGCTCCGGGGGGCTGTGCCGGCCTGCCGGGGGGCTGTGCCGGCCTGCCGGGGGGCTGTGCCGGCCTGCCGGGGGGCTGTGCTGATGTCCGGGGGTCTGTGCAAGCATCGTCCGATGGGACTACAAGTCCCATCGGGCGATGCCTGCTACCATGACAGTGATTGACACATTAGCCAATGATGGGACAGTAGTAGTCCCATCATCCGGCTAATGTGTTAAATGTTAAAAAAAAAAAAAAAAAATACTACATACATACTACATGCATGCTACATACATACTACATACTACATACATACTACATACATGCTACATACATGCTACATACATACTACATGCATGCTACATACATACTACATATATACTACATACATACTACATACATACTGCATGCTACATACATACTACATACATACTACATACATACTACATGCATGCTACATACATACTGCATGCTACATACATACCACATACATACTACATATATACTACATGCATGCTACATACATACTACATGCTACATACATACTACATACATACTACATATATACTGCATGCTACATACATACTACATACATACTACATACATACTACATGCATGCTACATACATACTGCATGCTACATACATACCACATACATACTACATATATACTACATGCATGCTACATACATACTACATGCTACATACATACCACATATATACTACATACATACTACATATATACTGCATGCTACATACATACTACATATATACTACATGCATGCTACATACATACTACATATATACTACATGCATGCTACATACATACTACATATATACTACATGCATGCTACATACATACTACATACATACTACATGCTACATACATACCACATATATACTACATACATACAATACATTCATACAATACATACATAGACATACAGTACATATAACATAGAGTAACATACTTACCAATACTTGTCACATTGTTCCCCGAAGCCATTGTCGTCTACGGAATAAATATTAACATAACAAACCACAAAAATACTCACCCACGATCCGAAGCAGTCCACGAGTGTGTCCCACGACGATCTTGGGTAGAGAACTGCAGCATCAGATGATGCTGCCGTTCTCTACGGGCTGCAGGAATCCAATGACGGAAGGTAGGTATCCTTCCGCACTGTATTCCTCCGCCACTTAAAAAAAAAAAAGTCCCTAGTCTCACTTTATGCCATTGCTGTGTGGGAATTTCCCACACAGCAATGGCATAAAGTGAGACTAGGGACTTTTTTTTTTAAGTGGCGGAGGAATACAGTGCGGAAGGATACCTACCTTCCGTCATTGGATTCCTGCAGCCCGTAGAGAACGGCAGCATCATCTGATGCTGCAGTTCTCTACCCAAGATCGTCGTGGGACACACTCGTGGACTGCTTCGGATCGTGGGTGAGTATTTTTGTGGTTTGTTATGTTAATATTTATTCCGTAGACGACAATGGCTTCGGGGAACAATGTGACAAGTATTGGTAAGTATGTTACTCTATGTTATATGTACTGTATGTCTATGTATGTATTGTATGAATGTATTGTATGTATGTAGTATATATGTGGTATGTATGTAGCATGTAGTATGTATGTAGTATGTATGTAGTATGTATGTAGCATGTAGTATGTATGTAGCATGCATGTAGTATGTATGTAGTATTTTTTTTTTTTTTTTTTTAACATTTAACACATTAGCCGGATGATGGGACTACTACTGTCCCATCATTGGCTAATGTGTCAATCACTGTCATGGTAGCAGGCATCGCCCGATGGGACTTGTAGTCCCATCGGACGATGCTTGCACAGACCCCCGGACATCAGCACAGCCCCCCGGCAGGCCGGCACAGCCCCCCGGCAGGCCGGTACAGACCACCGGCAGGCCGGCACAGACCCCCACAGGGTGCACAGACCACCGGCAGGCCGGCACAGCCCCCCGGCAGGCCGGTACAGACCCCGGGCAGTCCACACAGCCCCCCGGCAGGCCGGCACAGCCCCCCGGCAGGCCGGCAGAGACCCCCGGAAGGCCCGAAATGACGGCGCATCATGATGCGCACACACCGCGCATCATGATGACGTCAGGCCGTCAATCAACTGAACTTCCGATTCCGATGCCGAATTCCGATATTGAAAAAATATCGGAAGTCGGTATCGGAATTCCGATACAGCAAGTATCGGCCGATACCCGATACTTGCGGTATCGGAATGCTCAACACTAATTGTAACACAAAAACCTGTTTGAAACATTAAGTCATTTTTAGATGATGGCTTACCTTTAAAAAAAACTTACCAGGTTCCACAGGGCACCATAGTCATAAAGAGCAATATTCATGTGTTTTAATCAAGTGTATCGTGTGACAAAGGTCCGCTGCTTTGAGCAGTAAAAAACACTTTTGCTTTACTACTCGTGCTAGCTAGCCAGGACTAGTCCAGTGTGGCATTTATCACCTTTGACTCCTGCTGTTATCACAGCCACTTAGCATGATTGACATCTTCGCTGCTTCAGTGCAGGACTTTGTGCACCTCTGCATGAGACCTCCTTATATATTTAAGCGAGACAGGAAGAAAATTTGAATCACACAAAGCCAGTGTGATTACAGCACCCGAGGCTGGGACTAGTCCTGGGGAAAAAGTCACCAAACCGGACTAGTACTGGAGTCCAAGGTCAAGAGCCAGGAATGTACGTCATAAACAGAGGGAAGAGACAAAGGTGTAGTCATGTAATGGTCCGAGGTCAGAATACCAGGAGGAAATCAGGTCAGAGCAAAGGGAGCAGGCAAAGCGGGTGGTCAGAATGAGGTTGATGATCAGGCAACAAAAGATTCACAAGCAAAGCACAAGGTTCAGAGAAACTAACCACACAGAGCTGAATCTGCTTCGGACAGAGATCTGGGGCTGACTGTCCAGCTAAGTAACTGTGTAATTGCCTGGGACAGGGATCATGTGAAGGCAGAACAGCACCTCTCAGTCATAGATTGGACTGCCGAGCTGTCAATCAAAACACCGACCGCTCAACATGCCCCTGTACCAGACTGGAAGACTGACCTGTCAATCGAAGTACTGACAGCTCCGCATGCCCCTGCACCAGATTGGATGGCTGAGCTGTCAGTAACTATGTCTAGGACACACTGAGGGGCAGAATTCTGACACCTACACTATTTCATCCTGAGAAGTATGGCAGCCTTTTTATTGCATGGGAGTCTATGGTTAATGGAAGTCACTAAAAATATTTCTTTTAACATAATGAAGTTTTCATGACGTAGTCGTTATTCGGATGCCATTATGTCTATGGGTGTTGCATTCATGTGATGGATGCCTAGACTATAATTGCATCCTTTTATTGGATACGTCATAAATAGCTTTTGAAAATCTGTTGTATCCGTTAAACGGATGCCATTATAGACTATGGCTAGCGGGTGCCACTTTTAGGCATCCACTTAACACATCTGTCACCCATAGACTATAATAGCATTCGTTTAATGAACATGTTGTGAGTTTTTCAATAGCGTTTCATGACATTTGCGTTAAATGGTCGCCATTATCGTTATCGGTGACAGATGCCACAGCCTCCATTTACTCCATATACTTTGGGAGCCCCTCCCCCTTAAAAAAGATGTGAACCAGGCTTTAGATGTCATTTTGTGCATCTCCATCCACTTTACATGGTGTACCTGGTAATTATGACTATGGTAGAGGTTGGTGTTTAGTAGAGAAGACATCACACTGCGGATGGCGAGAGCTGATAAGTCTTCCCATTATGTTTCTTGTTTGCAAAATACTTTACTGAAGCAATAAGAGGAGGAAATAACAGCAGCGATTACAGTGGTATATGTGCTTAATAAAATCCCAGCACATCTGTTAAATAAATGCCACATAAGTCTCTGCTCAAATAATTACACATTCACTTGTATCAGGCCTCGTGAAATATATAAATATTTTATTCTTTCTTCTACGAATAAATCACTACACAAATAGAGCTGTTTTGCCAACTGAATTCTTCCACTGAAGACAGCGGGTAGCAGTTTCCAAAAGGATTTCTTGTAAGGCCTGGTTCACATTTTGCATTTTGATTAGTTGTTTTTGTAATATGCATTTTTTTTTTAAGCAAAAACCAGAGGTAGCGTGAACGGGGAGCTTTATTCTTTTATCTGTCGTGGATGAAAAGCGTGAACCTATCAGTGACTGATTAGTATCTTCAAGGGATTGCCCAAGACTTAAAAAATGAGTGTGTGTGTGTGTATATATATATATATATATATATATATATATATATATATATATATGTATATGTCTGTAGTTGCAGTTCCTCAATACCAACGATGCCCCCTGTGGTGGATGAAGGGTGTATCGCAGAATTTCAGAGATATTATCAATAGCTAACAAAACTGAATACTTTCCACCAATTACTTATTGTAATATATACCTTTTAGGTAATTCTGACTAAAGGCCCCGTTACACATAACGATGTCCCAGCGATCCCACCAACGATCCGACATGATGGGATTGCTGGGACATCGTTAGGCTGATCGCTGGTGACCTGTCACATAGACAGACAGCCCCTCCAGCGATCAGGACCAGCGACGCTGGTTTCTAATGTAAACATCGGGTATCCAGGAGCCACGGCTCTTGGATACCCGCTGTTTACCTTGGAAACCGGAGTACACGCTGGTTTCCAAGGTAAACATCGGGTATCTAAGAGCCGCGCAACTCCTGGATACCCACTGTTTACCTTGGAAACCAGCGTCGCTGATCGCTGGTCTCTCGCTGCCAAACGCAGTGATGCGTGCTGGCCAGCAGGAGACCAGCAATCGAAAAAAGGCCCAGGCCGATCGGCGATAACCGGCAGGGGGGCCGGTCGCTGATCCCCGTCACAAAATCAGCGATCTTGCTAGCGAGATCGCTGTGTGTGACAGGGCCTTAATGCACAATCATAAGTACTGAGGAAGGCAATGAAAAACGTTTCCGTCCAGTTATACAACTGTAATTGTAATGTACATTCTACACATTAGTGATTAGGAGGGGGCTACTAGGTGATCTGCACCCCAATGAAAGATAATAATGGCCAAAAAAATTATTTAGAGGATAATTATATTTATTAACTTGATTGGCTTAAAAAAAACACAAGTTGACAATGCAAAAGGTAAAATTGGCATAAGACATGATTAAAAACATGGCATGGGCAATAGAAAAATTGAGAACCAAATATAATAGGTAATAAACGACAGAAAAAATGTAGTCAGGATAAAAAGTAAAATAAATATTAGGTCTATGCCAAAGGCCTTTATATGCTTAAAGTGCTAGTGCAAAAAAAGTGCAAGTGCAATAAATCCCCAATGGCAGATATAATAAAATAGCAGAAATCTTATAATACCAACCCTGCATGTTAAAAATAGGAGTCCTGTGGTCCAGCCACACACGCTTGTTTCGCATAAGGTTCCCCACGGAGTGTCGAGATACACTTGTTCGTTTTTACCAGTTATTTGTGTACCCCTATTTTTCCCTTTTATGATGTTTACTTTTGTCATTAAGGTACTCCAATTCAGATTGTTTATACCATGCGATCTTGGCCGTGACACATGTTACAAAGCAGCATAATGAAAATGAAAGGTTGTACATTTAAATATTACAACAGAAAGAGAACAATTTCATAAAGAATCATTAGCCGCTGTACTGTATATATGATATTGCATGATGTACCGTTAGACACACTGTAAAAAGTGCAAGTGCTTGTGGTTTGGAAGGCACAGCAACATATGACACTTAGAGATCCCACATAAAATAGTCCTGTAAGAGAAACACGCTAGAGCAACAGACACAAAAAAAGGAAAATGATGCAGGAGTTGTAAGATGGAAAGTCAAAAAATCAAGACTACTAGTACAGCAGGGTCCATGCATGTTTCGCAAAATTGCTTCATCAGGGGTTGGAGGGCTGTGTTTCTGTGAGTCATTTATTACACGGTAGAACTAATGGTATAGTAAAATAAAGGTGTCTGGAGATGTATGTAGTTTATTATCCAGCATGAGCCACGGTCATAAATTTAAAGCTTCTAGTCAGTCTCAAAAAGCAATTAATAGGAGCTGAGCTGCTGTACCAGGGAGTGGCCACTAGCAGTTTGATGGTTTTTCTGTACCGAACTCTGTGTACATATGCGCACACTGTCAGAGCTGGTAACAGCTGATCAGCGGGTTTGCAGAGCGTCCGTCCCCCATTCATCTGATATTGATGACATATCCTATAGATAGGTCATTAATATTCTTAGTAGAAAGCCAGATAATACATATTGAATGTTGCTGGCAATTTGTGTGCTTAGGTCATGGATGTCTACTGAAGACAGAACTGTTGGGTAATGATTACATTATAACAACATCTATGGAGATTACTGTTCTGAACGACACAGGGTGTTTACATCTCGCAGGTATGTCGACCTCTCTACAATGGTTGTACATAGACGATTTGCAGGTGGGATTGCGGGATTAGTGCACTTTCATTTCTGGTTACTAAATCAATGAAAGCCTGATCAGAAAATGTAAAAATTGATGTATTTTTACAATCAATTTGCTCTTTCACGTTCTTCCTTTCTGACCTTACATTTAATTTTCCCTTTCATCTCCCACCATCCAATTTACTGTAATCCTTGCTCTTTATTCAGCGTCACTATATCCTTCCGCTAAATATCGTTTTTTACTTGTCATACTGTTACTACCCCTTTCAGACTGACATCTCTCGATCACACCCTGCTTTCACTTGCGTGCGCTGAACCTCCCTTCCGTCATCTCACTCATAAATCCTTTCTTTTTCTCATGCGCTATTTTTTTTCTGCACCTCTCAGCTTCCCATGAGGCCTCTAAGAATCCAATTAAACATCCAATAAAAAAATGTAATCAAGCAATAATGCACCTTCCTCTGTTTAATTAGTACTTTGTCATTGAAGTGTGTATTTAACAAGGGAAATGGGACATTTGAGGTGGGTGATGCAAGGAGGCTACATCCCATCTCAGGGCAACACGCATGAATTAACCTAAAAATTTTAATGCTAAAATTAGTTAATCAAATGTTAATTATTTAATATTGAAGACCATTGAGCATCATACATAGAGCTAAAAACGTCTGCTTTGTACAAGCCATGTTTAGTAGCAGCTTCTGTGAGCTGACTCTTGGGGGTATAACAGGCAGCATTAGAGAGGAAAGGTGACACTTACTATTCATCTCCCCTGTAGCATTGTTAAAGTATTAATTTGCACCCATCAGAGTAAAGTCGGCGACCCTGTCAAATCAATTTAGCCTATTAGGTTCGTCTCCCAAACAGCAAAGTAGAATAGACTATAAAACATGCTCATATTTTGTAATTATACCTTGTTTCAGTCCCCAAACACTAATTTGGGCTCATTAGCAGTGGGCACATGGCATTGTGTGTTTACATTAACATAGGGTCTCCATTTTGGACCTTTATCCATGCAGTGGTTCTTAGGCTAGTTTCACATTAGCGTTTATGGCCGCAGCATCGGGCTGCGCACGGGCGCCGCTAAGTCCCGCCCCCTGCCGCGCCTCCGCCGGTAGCTCCGCCTACGGACGCATGCCGCTGCATGCGTCCTGCGTCCCCTATCTTTAGCACTGGGGACGCAAGCCGTGCGCAGTATGCGTTTGGCGGCGCATGTGTCCTTTTGACGCTGCGCCGACCAGCGCCAAACGCAACAGGTTGCAATTTGGTGCGCTCGGCGCAGCATCAAAAGGACGCATGTGCCGCCAAACGCATACTGCTCACGGCCTGCGTCCCCAGTGCTAAAGATAGGGGACGCAGGACGCATGCAGCGTCATGCGTCTGTAGGCGGAGCTACCGGCAGAGGCGCGGCAGGGGGTGGGGCTTTGCCACGGCCGTGCGCAGCCCGACGCTGCGGCTGTAAACGCTAATGTGAAACTAGCCTTATATTGCATTTCTCATTCCCTGAGATGTGGTTGAAGGAAGGGGAATATGTTATCTGAAAATGATCTACTGTTTTAAATCAGGTTTTTATGTTAAAACATATTTTAAAAAATAAACAAAAAAAGTTTGGTAACTATTTTTTTTCACACCCGGAAGTATTAAAGAATGAACAAATATTATATATATATATATATATATATATATATATATATATATATATATATGTATGTATTTGTTATATACTTTAATATATATATTTTATTATATATATAAAATTTATATTTAATACACATATATAATATATATACTGTATATGTGTGTATATATATATCAATTTATATATTTTATTATATGTCTAAAAATTATATGTGTGGGTATATATATATATATATATATATATATTATTTTTTTTTAGTTACTTATATATCTTGCAATTTTCACACTGGCCACTTGGGTTATTCTAGACTCTACTTCCTGTTTGTTTAGAAAATTCACATGTACATTAGCTGCATTAGGCTGACTGCACTGGCTCATTGTAGGCTTCAATACAAAAGATAAGGTAAAAATTTATTGAAAATCAAGGGGAGCTGTGACATCGCCTATTGTGAATGGTGGATCCTGTGCCATCAGCTTTGAATAGAGGCGGTAAAGGGTTTATCCAATACTTTTTTTATTTTTTTAATTTTTTTACTATGGGCTTAAAAGCTAACATGGAGTTAGGTGCTGCCTACCTGCCTGTTGTGCCCGATGCCGATATCTGCAGGCACAGAGCGTTCCTGTTGGTGAGCTGCTCTGCTCTGTCGGGGCGTTATGGCAGACATGCTGATTGACAAACAGCTCCTGTTTGCCTAACTGTTGACAAAGACCTGCAACGGCTGAAACGTTGTATTTTGGCAGAATAAAGTTTTTGAAAACTTCTAGTCACCTGGAAGGGATGCTGTTCTTCTTTTCTATTTGACAGAATGACACCGTCAGTTACACACGGTCAACAGAGCAGAGCAGAAGAGGAAGACCAGCTCTGTTGACGTGGAGCAGCTGAATAGCCAGCAGGAGAGGTCGGTAATGCTCTGAGCCGGCGCTGGGTAAAACAGGCAAGTAGTTAACAAAAGTACCTGTGTTAGTTTTTTTAGCCCATATTAAAAAAAAAAAAAATCTTGGATAAACCCTTTTACTGTCATAATCCTAACTGGAATAATAATGAAACTTTTGAAAATATAAAAGGAATCTAAAACAACCACAGTGGCCTGTGTGAACATTGCGAGATTTAAAAAAAAATTTTAATACAGATTTTAATCTAAAAGTAATTTTTTTTCTTGTTTTAAATATATTTAAAACAAAAACCCTATTTAAACAATAGGTACATTTCTGATGTGTGCATTCCCTTTAACCTGCTATAGCAGATACAATGCACGGATGAATGTGGCATTGAGTCTAGGAATCTTATGACGTTCTCATCTTTCGGGCCCTCATTGATCACATATTAATGTTATATCCTAAAAATATTTCATCAATCATTATTAGCACAGAACCATTGTAAAGAAACAAATCAAACTGTAAGGCTGTGGTCACACGTAGCTTTTTTTGCGTTTTCGCGGCGATGTTAAATGCACAACTTTGCCGCGAAAAAGCAAAAAAAGAAGCATCCCATGCAATCCTATGTGATTCCGCACATGTTTGCTAATGCTGCTGATTTTTCTGCGGCGGTATCGCATCGTGGAAAAATACTCAGCATGCTCATTCTTTGTGCGGAATCGTGGGAAAATCCACCCACATAGGAATGCATTGTTCTGTTTATTTTCCGCATGTGGCTGTGCCCACCATGCGAAAAGTAAGCAGAACATTTGCGGAGGGTACCCACGGTTTGGAGGAGAGGAGACTGTCCTCCTGGCTGTGGGTACCATATCCCTGTAAAAAATAAAATTAAATAAAAAAAAAATCGTCATATTCTCACCTTCCGATGTCCCGCGCAGCGTTGCCAGGCCTCAGCGATGCTCCCGGCAGGTCCCGTTCCCAGTGATGCATTGCGACAATGACCTTTGATGATGTTGCGGTCTCGCAAGACCGCGACGTCAAAGGTCATTGTCGCAATGCATCACTGGGAACGGGACCTGCCGGGAGCATCGCGAGGATCGGGAACGCTGCGTGGGACACTGGAAGGTGAGAAAAACACCATTTTTTATTTTTTTTAGTATTTTTTACATTATATCCTTTTTACTACTGATGCCGCATAGGCAGCCTCAATAGTAAAAAGTTGGTGACACTAGTCAAACACTGTTTGGCGAGTGTGACCAACCTGTCAATCAGTTT
Organism: Dendrobates tinctorius; assembly: GCF_039654945.1. Classification (NCBI taxonomy): domain Eukaryota; kingdom Metazoa; phylum Chordata; class Amphibia; order Anura; family Dendrobatidae; genus Dendrobates; species Dendrobates tinctorius. The sequence goes on from NW_027361878.1 coordinate 21,113,326, forward strand.
TCCAAGCGATGCTACAGATAGCTTAGAAAACGCTAGCATTCTGCAAGCTAATTACGCTTGCAAATCGCTAGTTTTTCCGCGGGAAATAGGTGGGAATTAAAATTTTTCTCGCATATTTCCCGCGGAATGGAATTCCCCCGGAAATTTCTGCGACCATTCCGTGTGCACATAGCCTAATAGACATTATATTTGAGATACATTGGTGAATTCCAAAATAAGCCGTTTAATATGTACGGACACAAGGGGGGCAATCATCACTTGTGCAAACACGCAAAATAAAAGAAACGCTATCACTCATTAACATGTCACCCTATGAATTAAGCTTAATATCCATCCTGCAACCAAATTTGTAGACTCCATGGATGAAATCTATTCCTGTGTAATCCCTCTTTAAATGTTATAAGCGCTTTGTCCTGAAATCTACTCTGCAGATTGTCATAAAGGGAGGATTTGTGTTTATTAGGAGCAGAAGTTACATGTCACTGTGCTAAATGGTGGAAGCAAGAGAAGGCAGACATGCCAGTGGAGAGAGTCTGCAAAACGGTGGTGTAAAACCTGTGGCTCTCCGGCTGTTTTGAAAGTCTCAGCAGATAAGAGTCTTTAGCTTTTATACATTCATGGCACGCTTGTTGTATAGCACCAGTTGGATACAAAACCAGATGCAAATGATTGGCGTTCTATACAGTATATGAATGTTTTGGAATACTGTTGAAATAGATTGAAACTGCTTAAATACCGGTAGATTGTCCAGTTCAGAAAACTTTTTATCATGTGATAACTATTAAAAAAAACAAAACAGGTTATTACTTGCCCTCCCTGGCTCCAGAACTGACTTTCCACCTCTGCCATGGTCTCTGCGGCGCTGACGTCACATCGACAACTCTACAGCTACAAGTCTCAGAAAATCGAAAAATGTTGCTTTTTTTTTTTAACAACCTTTTGGATTTTTTTTTCACCACTTAATTAAAATTAATGGTAACTACAAATCTGTAATGACCTAGTGAATCATAATGACAGGTCAGTTTTAGCATTTAGTAACATGGTAAAAAAAAAAATTGCACTAATTTTTTTTTTTTTGCAATTTCACCGCATTTGGAATTTTTTTCCCGTTTTCCTGTACATTATATGGTAAAACCAATGGTGTCGTTCAAAAGTACAACTCGTTCTGCAAAAAACAAGTCCTCATATGGCCATATTGATAGAAAAGCACAAAAGTTATGGCTCTGGGAAAACAGGGAGCAAAAAACAGAGAAGCGAGCTCAACCGGCTCTTCCTGGTTAGCTGCAGCGCTGTCGATGTGACATTATCGCTGCAGACAAACAAGTTACCAGATGAGTGTTGGAGAGCAGGCACTTGAAACTTGGAGCGTGAGTAATACTCGGTTTGTATTTTTATAGCTACCACAGCCTATGAAAGAGTTTTCTGAAACACAACTCCTTTAATTGCCCGACATAACATAAGCTTTGAGAAAACCAATATGGTTCCCATTACAGTTCCCACAGGGTTAGTCACTCAGATCTTATCGAGAACTAATCTCTTCAAATCTCAGTGATAGTCACATGCTGCAGATTTGTTTCACAAATTACTGTACTTTTGCTCTTCAGCCGAATGGGCCTTGCAGTGGATCCATATGTTTGCTTCATCCCATTTAGATAAATAGAACTAGTTTTCTGTTGCAGAAATGTCTGCAGCAAATCTGCCACATGTGAATATATCCTTATTGTCACACACCCCTTGCTGCATGCAGATGTAAAGTCATATTGGCTGTGATCTTCTTTTCTAGAAACAGTTTCAGCTAAAGCAAATTAGGGAAGTTAAGGGACTGCTGAAAAGATTTTGTATAAGCAAAATCTTTAAAGTTATTTTTTCTTTTCATTTAGTGTAAATAACTTTGATTTTGGAATTGTTCAAATGATGCTTCCTGTAAACGCATTTCTTTTAGGAAAGAACCTTGTGAGGCAAAGAAGCACATGGAGAGAACACAGTTTAGTAAGGCAGAACTTCTGGGTCATTGTTTGTCATAGTTGAAAAATATGGGCATAATTTATAACTATAATGATGCAAAGAACAACCAACATTTTCCAATTTGCTTGTAGTTTCATACTTTGTCGATCTATTCCTCCCGGTAATACATGCTGTGTGTGGATGCCACTGTATTCTCTCATGTATCAGCACAGCTTCATTCCTGGAGAGCTGATCCTACTGACAAATTCTTTTCAAAGGAACCAAAATAATACTAGCGATTTAGATTTTGCAAGTAGCTGTTCTTTACAAACTAGTGTAATTTGTTAATGTGAACGGATATGAAACATTGAACATAACAGAATTCCGGTGATACGTAGCGCTCTCATTGTGTACAACATCTCTGTTCCTTATTTTGTAAGTGAAAACTAAGCAATATACAGACTGACCTCTTGTGCTGAATGTAGTCAATAAAAGGAAAGGCTATTGATTAGATCTCAATTAATTACAATTGCAGATAAAGGAAGAGGTGGATATATTGATGTGGGGAACGCTAATGTACTCCTCCTTTTCCCAATCAAACTGTAGGAGTGCGACGTGTGCCTGTGCATCGCAGACAGTATTTATTTTGTTTATACACATTATAATCAGGTCTCTCTTGAAACATTTTACATAACCAGTAACAGATGGTGCATGATTTTATTATTTTATTTTTTCTTACAGTTTCCTGCTCTTTTTGTGCCCATTATAGAGTTAGTGGCAATGGCATGGTTAGGCTGGACAGTGCTCTTATTAGAAATAACCTCTGAGGACTAATATGGGAAAGTCACGGAGCTGAGATTATGTGCAGTGCCTGCGTTAGAGGGCACAGCGGCTGAACAACTCAAGCAGAAAGAGCATTGCTGCCTGACTTGTCATTTTACTACGCAACGCCAGCTGTGCACACAATACTGATGTAACCTTTCCCAGGCAAACCACGTGAAGAGCGCATCTCCTCTCCCTTCCTATGCCGCTTTATTTTCCTGCCTGTGGCATCAGTTTTGTCTTTTGCCTTAGTTATGTTTTTTTTTTTGCAGATGAATATAGGAGACTGTATTCACATTTTGTTTGGGGAGGGAGGTTAAAACTGGATGTAAAAATGTATCCCATTGCTAACCATACAGTTGGATTTATTTGTCAAATTACAAATTTAGAAATGATTAAAAAAAACAGTATTGTGCAAAAGTTTAAGGCAGGTGTAGGAAAAATGCTGCTACGTAAAAGCTTTCGAAAGCAGGAGTGTTAATAGTTTATTTTTATCAATAAAATGCAAAGTGAATGAAAAACAGAAATCAAAACCACATCAACATTTGCTGGGACTGCCCTTTACCTTTAAAACGGCATCAATTTTTGTAGGTACTTGTACCCAGTTTTTGAAAGAACTCGGCAGGAAGGTTGTTCCAAACATCTTGTAGAACTCAGACAGACTGGATGATGTTGAGATAAGGGCTTTGTGGAGGCTATACCATCGCTTCCAGGACTTCTTGTTACACTGCAGTTAGTTTTTAATGACATTGGCTTCATTTTTGGGGTCATTGTCCTTCTGCAGAATAAATTTAGAGCCAATGAGACGCCTCATAGAATCATAGAATCGTAGAGTTGGAAGGGACCTCCTGGGCCATCTGGTCCAACCCCCTGCTCAAAGCAGGATTCGCTAAATCATCCCAGTCAGATGTCTGTCCAGCCTCTGTTTGAAGACTTCCATTGAAGGAGAGCTCACCACTTCTCGTGGCAGCCTGTTCCACTCATTGATCACTCTAACTGTCAAAAAGTTTTTTCTAATATCTAATCTGTGTCTCCTCCCATTCAGTTTCATCCCATTGCTTCTAGTCTTTCCTTGTGCAAATGAGAATAAAGTTGATCCTTCTACAATGTGACAGCCCTTTAGATATTTGTAGACAGCTATTAAGTCTCCTCTCAGTCTTCTCTTTTGCAAACTAAACATTCCCAAATCCTGCAACCTTTCCTCATAAGACAGGGTTTGCAGACCGGTCACCATTCTGGTCGCTCTTTTCTGAACTTGCTCCAGTTTGTTGATGTCTTTTTTAAAATGTGGTGCCCAAAACTGGACACAATATTCCAGATGAGGTCTGACCAAAGAGGAATAGAGGGAAATAATGACTTCACGTGATCTAGACTGTATGCTTCTGTTAATACATCCTAGAATTGCATTTGCCTTTTTTGCTGCTGCATCACACTATTGACTCATATTCAGTCTGTGATCTATTAGTATACCCAAGTCTTTTTCACATGTGCTGTCACTTAGCCCTATTCCTCCCATTCTATATATGCTTTTTTCATTTTTATTGCCCAGATGTAGTACTTTGCATTTCTCCCTGTTAAAAACCATTCTGTTAGTTGCTGCCCACTTCTCCAGTTTATTTAAATCTTTTTGAATCCTCTCTCTCTCTTCTCTAGTATTAGCTATCTCTCCTAGCTTTGTGTCATCAGCAAATTTAATCAGTTTACCCTCAATTCCTTCATCTAAATCGTTGATAAAGATGTTGAACAATACAGGGCCCAGGACAGAGCCCTGTGGTACCCCACTTGAGACATTCTTCCAACTGGATGTACAGCCATTTACGACCACTCTTTGGGTCCGATCACTAAGCCAGTTATGAATCCACCTAACAGTTGCCTTGTCCATTCCATACTTAGTCATTTTTTCAATAAGGATTGTATGAGAGACTTTGTCAAATGCTTTGCTGAAGTCAAGATATACTATATCTACAGCATTTCCTTGATCCACCCAATCAGTAATACCGTCATAGAAGGAAATTAAATTAGTCTGACATGACTTATTAGTTACAAACCCATGCTGACTCTGCTTAATCACTTCATTCTTATCCGGGTATTGACATACATGTTGTTTAATAATTTGTTCAAAGATCTTTCCTGAAGTCAGACTCACCGGCCTATAGTTGCCTGGGTCCAACTTCTTCCCCTTTTTGAAGATAGGAACAACATTTGCTCTTCTCCAGTCTTCTGGCACTTCTCCTGTTCTCCAAGAATTTTCAAAGATTATGGAGAGGGGTTCAAAAATTTCTTCTGCTATCTTCTTCAGTACTCTGGGGTGTAATTCATCTGGACCTGGAGACTTGAATTCATTTAGGTTAGCTAAGTGTTTCCTCACTATCTTTCTGTTTATAGATATCCTGGATTCTTCTATTCCCTTAATAGGACAGTGAATAACAGTTGATGTTACATTTCCTTTCTGAGAGAAAACAGATGCAAAATAGGAATTTAAAAGTTCAGCCTTCTCAACATCCTGTCTTACCATTTCATCATTTTCATCCTGTAAAAATCCTATAGCATCTTTGACTTTTCTTTTACTTTTGACATATCCCCAAAATCCTTTATTATTGCTTTTGACATCTCTTGCAAGCCTCAATTCATTTTCAGCTTTTAATAATCTGATTTGTGCCCTGCAGGTTCTGCAGACAGCATTATATTCTTCTTTAGATATGCCTCCCTCTTTCCATTTTATAAACATTTTTTTCTTCCTTTTTAGCATGTGCTTAAGTTCTGTGTTCATCCATCCTGGTTTCCTTAAATGCTTCCTATTCTTCCCTCTTTTCTGAATTGTTAACAACTGTGCTTTGAGAATTTCATTTTTCAAGATTTCCCATCCCTCCTGGACATTTTTGTCTTTTAGGATATCCAGCCATTGGATCCCTCCAATTCTCTTTCTGAATCCCTTAAAATCTGCCTTTCTGAAATCTAACCTTGACGTCTGAGTCTTCACAGGTCTTCCGCCTCTAGTTATCCAAAATTCTAAAATAGCATGGTCGCTACCTCCTAGGGTCCCAGCCACTTTTACCTCCTCAACCATTTCCTCCCTGTTTATAAGAATTAGATCCAAGGTAGCAGTTCCCCTTGTTTTCTCCCTTACCTTTTGGAAGATAACGTTGTCAGCAAGAGAGGATAAGAATTTCCTTGACCTGTTAGTTTTGCCTGAGAGAGATTCCCAACAAATGTCTGGATAGTTGAAATCTCCCATGACAACTATGTCATATTTTTTGGAGAACTTGGCCATTTGATGCGTAAAGAGTTCATCCATATCTTCAGCTTGCACAGGCGGCCTGTAGTAAATGCCTACAATGGTGTCCTTTCCATTGTTCTGTCCTTGTATTCTTACCCAAACAGTTTCCACAGAACTCCCAGTCTCTGAAGCTTCAATCTCTGTGCAGATATACGCGTTTCTAACATACAATGCGACACCCCCTCCTCGTTTATCAAGTCTGTTTCTTGCAAATAAGTTGTATCCTTCTAGTCTTGTATTCCAATCATGTGTATTGTCCCACCAAGTTTCAGTGATTCCAATGACATCATATTTCTTTTCCTGTGTTAGTAGTTCCAATTCTCCTTGTTTGTTGCCCATGCTTTGTGCATTAGTATAGAAACATTTTAGTTTGTGATTGGTTTCTCTTTCTCCAATATTTTTATTAATTAGATTCTTTCGTCTTTGTTCTTCCTTTCCACCTCCCTGATGGTATTGCATGATGGATAAGTATCTGACTGTATTTCTTAGCATTGAGGACACCATTAATCCTGACCAAATCCAAACTCCATTTCTGAAATTCAGCCCCAAACTTAGGGTACGTGCCCACGATCAGGAAGAGTAACGTTTTAGACGCAACATATTTTCACTGCATCCAAAACGCTGCATTCTATATATGTACTTGTGTTTTAGAACTAAGAAAATTACAGCATCTAATGACAGACTATTCAAGGAAAGTACGTAGAGGAGACTAGTGTCTCCACTACAGAAATTTTCAATCTGCGCCTCGTAAACCCACAATGCATGTGTCATGACTCTGTTTTCAAGTGTACCAGGAACAGGGGCTCCTTCCCTGTCCCTAATCCTAGGGGCACCCTAGCTCACCCTGTTCCCTGGATTACTGCTGATGGTGAAGACGCCGGGGCCATGTACTTTGCTTTAGCTGCTGAATCCACCCTCAGTCTGTACCCTTCCCCCCACCGAGGGAAAAGGGGAGTAGTAGTTTGCCATAATACACCAACCAGATTAACAATGTAGTACGAACAAGGATAGCGGAAAATACCAAACATACATATATACTCACACAGATAACAGAGGAATGCATCGGAGAGTGGAGGATGGGGTTAAATCAAAGTAGGAGAAGAAAGGGAATTATCACACACTCAAAACCTAGCAACAGTCTCAGATAAATCCACCACACGCCTTCTCCAATAATAACCACCAACAACCTCCAGCCATGCAGCTTAAGCTGGCTCTGACCATGAGTGCTAGCCTGGGCCCAGATTATATGCAATATGGGAGTGGCTAACCGTGCACAGCTGAGAGCCTTAATGCAGGAAAACTTCTAGGAGCTCTCAACTGAGCAGATTAACCCCTGCACTGCTAAAAGAAATTTACACCGTTTAATATGAAGGGAAGATGCTGCTAATCAGTGCAGGAGTAGGAGAAATCAGACGCTGTGGTCTTCTGGCTCATCTCTATCGCGGTAAACTCGTGGCAGCAGATCAGTTTACTCAGAGTTAAAAAGAAGCACAGTGGGCATGTGATTTCTATAATTCCCATCCACTGTGATTTTAATGTATAATGCAGCCTTTTGGATGCAGCAAAAATTTGCTGCGTCCAAAATGCTACTATTCCTGATCGTGGGCACGCACCCTTACAAGGAACCTCAACCATGCTTCATTGTTTCTGTAGAAACTCATTATTGGACCTTCCTTCAGCCGTTCGTTTAACAAAATGCCTCCTATTACAGCCAAATATTTAACATTTTGAATCATCAGTCTAGACCACCTGTTGCCATATTTCTGCACCCCATTTCCTATATTTTCAGACATAGTTGAATTGATTAAAAGGTATGTTTTTGGGGATTTTCTATGAATACCACTTCTGGCCAGACGTACAGTAGATGGATGTAGAGGGGTCCCACTGGTTGCTGACAGTTCTGAGCTGATGGCACTGGTGGACATCTTCTATTTTCAAGGAAAGTAAGCATGATGTGTCTTTCATCTGTTGAATAACGTTTCCTTGTCCGAACATTACAACTGTGGTCTTCAGCGCTGTCCATTTCTTGGTGCATCTTCAAAAGAGCTTAACCCACACATCTTGAAACTACAGTCTGCTTTGAAGTCTTTGCCTAGGATAGACCTTGCCAATGCAATATAACTACCTTGCGTCTTCTTGCTGTGCTCACTTGTGCCTTGGTGTATGACCTTTGACATATAACAGTCTACCACAACTTCACCTTTTGTAACAGAGTATGTTCATCACCCATTTTTAAGCCGCTCCCGCACAGCTGTTTCTGTTTCAGTCAATGGCCTTGTTCCAACCTACATATGAACATGATGATCTCCATCACCTGTTTAGTATAATTTCTTACTCATACACCTAATTATAATCCTACAAAATCTGACTTTGTGCAAGTGTACTTAAAAGAATTGATTATGTTTTGAAGGCAAATGTAACAACCATGCTGGCGTCACTGCATGGCCTCCCATCCCCCGCACATCAACTTACTCACTGCTCCGGGTCATGCTGTGAATTCTGTCTATTGCCAGCCCTGCGCTCTGTGCCTCTGCTCTGCTGTATGTTTCCTGGCTATGTGTGTATAGGGGGGCGGTGCCAGAACTCTCTGGTTCTTATGTAGTCAGGGTGCACCTGTCTAATCTGTCCCTGACCAATCACCTAGAGCCCTTGACTATTTAGTTCCGCCACACCCACTGAAACATTGCCTGTGCAATGTCTAATCTCAGTTAGTATCTTGCTGCTAAGGAAGCCAGGCTCTGTCCCCTGTGTATTTTCTCCTTCTCTGGAGGAATACATGTCTTGATTTGTACCTTGTCTGCCTGCCAGGAGGCTGAATATCCTGGCCCTTGAGTCTTGGTCCCAGTACCTTGTCTCTACTCTGTCCTACCTAAGTCTCCCTTTTTTCTTGTCTGTGGCTTCCTTCCCTGCTGTGTCTTTCCTTGTGTCCTCGCTGTCTGTGCATCTGCACCCTTGCAGCTCTGTCTGTGCATCTGCACCCTTGCAGCTCTGTCTGTGCATCTGCACCCTTGCAGCTCTGTCTGTGCATCTGCACCCTTGCAGCTCTGTCTGTGCATCTGCACCCTTGCAGCTCTGTCTGTGCATCTGCACCTGTTATGAATGAGTCACCGGAGGAGGAAAAAACAAAAATGCAAGCTAAGTCCAGAAAACCGGAGAGGTTGGTAGCTAGCGGATTGCAGACCCCTGGAACCTATTCACAACAACTAACAGTAGCCGTGGAGCATTCCTACGGAGTTCCTAGACACCTCGTCACAGCCGGAGAACTACATAAGCCTAAAGAAAGAAAGGGGAAATCTAAACTGCCCCAGAGCAGACCCCAAAGCAATAGACAGCCCCCAACATGTATTGTCGGTGAAAACACAAACACAGACAGAAAGACAGGCAGAGCAAATGATGGGGCCCAACTAACTAGATAGGACAGGACAGAAAAGATGCTGGCTGCAATCCGCAAAAACCCTACCAAAAATGTTCCAACACGTCTGATAGGAAAAACGGCCCTGAAGTCACTAGACTTCAAAATCCCTATATCAGCACTCCGATATATTCTGAAAACAGAGCAAAAGAGATTAAACCTATCAGGGACAAAAATGGAAATTCAGCAAAGCCCCAGCCGGGGCAGCTGAACACAAAACTAAGCAAATCAGACAAAATCTCATGGAACAATAACAGAGCAAAACTTAGCTTTAGAAGACAGGAACTGAACTGGAGACCAGAGCTCAGAGCAGAGAAATCACCAGCAACCCTACAGGACGTCGGCTGCCTTATATCCACTCAGAGATTCCTGATGTCCAATCGCAATCCACCTGTTCAGGTGACAGGTCTCTCCCATCCAAATCAGTTTCACCACCTCCTTTCACCAGCAGAGGGAGTTCATTGGACATCAAAGGTGAACGAGAAAATGAGCTCACAACCTGCACCCTTGCAGCTCTGTCTGTGCATCTGCACCCTTGCAGCTCTGTCTGTGCATCTGCACCCTTGCAGCTCTGTCTGTGCATCTGCACCCTTGCAGCTCTGTCTGTGCATCTGCACCCTTGCAGCTCTGCCTGCTCGGCTCCCTAGCCGCTCTGCCTGCTCGGCTCCCTAGCCGCTCTGCCTGCCCGGCTCCCTTGCAGCCCAGCCTACTCCGCACTCCTGCGGCTCCACCTACTCTGCACTCCTGCGGCTCAGTTCTTACCTGTTCCTTTCTGAGCCGTGCCTGCTTGCCCTGTGTCTCCGAGCCGTGCCTGCTTGCCCTGTGTCTCCGAGCTGTGCCTGCTTGCCCTGTGTCTCCGAGCCGTGCCTGCTTGCCCTGTGTCTCCGAGCCGTGCCTGCTTGTCCTGTGTCTCAGCCTGCCTGTTAGTCACACCTGTCCAAGTGACTTGTCCCCGAGTGGGATCAGCAGTCACAGCCAGACACCACCCTGGAGTGGCACCCGACAGCTACCTGCCGCACAAGCCTGACCTTACCATCAGAGGCTCCAGTGAAGACCGAGGTAGCTGTTGTAGTCACGCCCCTTCCAGGGTAGTCCGGTTTGTGGCACAGTGGGGCCACAATCCCCCGGCACGCGCCATTCAGCCAAGACGCGAGCGTGACAGCAAAGGTAGATTTCTCTCGTTCATTCTCTTTTCATTTTCTTAAAAATTAAATATTAACATATATTTCATTCTTATGTTACAGAATTATTTCCACTCCTGTGTAAAACTTTTGTATATTTTTATAACCTTTTGCACATTTTATTATAATATCTAAATCTTAAAAAAATTATACAAGTTCATTATCTCTGTAATCCTACTGACCTGAAGAATCATATTGCCAGGTTTTTGTTTTTTATCTCACAATGAATGTTGGAAAAATGAAACCCCAAAAACTGGAGTGGGATTGCATTTTTTTCACCCCACTTGTAATTTTTTCACATTTTTTCATTACATTATATGGTAAAATGAATATTGTCATTCAAAACTAAAATTCATCCAGCAAAAAAAAAAAAAAATAAAGACCTCAAACGGCTATGACAATTAGTGATGAGAGACCGTGCTTAGATAAGGCGTTATCTGAGCATGCTCGGGTGCTAAACGAGTGACTTCAGTGTGCTTGGAAAATATGTTCGAGTCCCTGCGGCTGCATGTTTCGCGGATGGTCGACAGCCACAACACATGCAAGTGCAGGGGCTCAAACATATTATTCGAGCACGCCGAAGTCACTCCGTTAGCACCAATAATTCCTTATCCAAGCACATTTGCTCATTGCTAGTGACAGTGGAAGAATAGCAAAATTAAGGCACTTAGGAGGGAAAAAAAAATCAAGAAAATGGGGCCATGGCTGGGAAGGATTGAGTACAAAAATTAATTCAGAAACTGCACCAAAACATCATGGGAATAAGCTCTCTACTTGTCTGTTATCCTATATATTTTCCCTACATTGCACTTTTTTTTCCTCTCCCCATCTAAAGAGTGATATAGCATAATCCGTCTCCATTCTTTACATTGCGATCACTCCACCATATATACCTCAGTCTTTCATAGATCAAGAATGGGGTTAATGACTGTGGACACAGTGCTTACAATTATTCATAGCCGTACAAGGCTTTCATTCACAGTGATGGAGTGTGACAGTGTTTTCTTGTCAGCCCTGACCTTCCTGCCTACAAAGGAGAACTTTCCCTATCTTTTTTTTTTTTGCATAGCTAAATTAGCGTCACATCTTCCCGTTTGTCAAATATTCATTTAAATACTTAAAAAGTAAAGATTTTCCAACATAGGGCACAATGGAATGCAGAGAAGAGAGAGCACCTGATAGACACTTACATGACATGATTATGTATTATTATGTGGGAGAGGAAACCACTTATGAATATTAAATTGGACAATGAAAATATTTCAAAACCTAAGATGCTAACCACTGCCAGTAACCACAAACTGAGTCAGTTACGGGCGCAGTCAGACGGCCGTATAACACGGACGACCATCGCATTGCTGTGCATGGACTGGCCGGCGGCTCTCCTGACCCACGCGTGGCATCCGGATAGCAATACGTACTGTCACGCTCTGGTCAGGAGAGCAACCGGCCAGTCCATGCACTGTGTTATACGGCCGTGTGACTGCGCCCGTAGTCTAACCAAGAAAAGGCATATCTCTATCATCTACTGAATAGTAAAACAGCTTGATGATAGTTTAGTTTGTAACAATGTGAAATGTGTTAATACAATTCAGGACGTCGCACTTTATAAGTCCTTAGTCAGAAGCGTGTTTTCCAGCTCCAATGTAAAAGCTATAAATTTGGTGCAAAAAAAAAACTGATCCAAACAGGTAAACTTTTCATAAAAATAAAGTATTTTTTACTAAAGAAGGTGTCCTTAACATACAGCATTCACATGGAGATACGATAGGGCTGTGTGAGCGAAGCCATATTGTCGTCATGTTACACCTAAAGCATTGTAATACAGCTGCCAGATGTGCAGTGTTCTCATTCACAATGTTAATGATCTATAGCATCGTTTTAAATGCACCAAAGACACTAAAAGGGATAATTTACACTGCATTATTATACATCACCTCTGATCCCGCTATTGCTGAGTAGCATTGAAATGTGGACTAGGTGCTCGGCTAACATCAGGCTTGCTTATTTTAGCTCCTTTTGCACGACAGACTGCACACAGCATTGTAAGTCAATGATCACAATTCGGGAAGGTGTTTTTTCACACGGACACATGATGAAAAATCGTAGCATAAATTAATCACGTTAGATTTGCAGACGAGACTTTGATCATTTGAAATCATTACAAAAATTACACAGGATGTCATATACAGATCACATACGGATGTGACAGTAGCATATACGGAACACTATGCGGATGGAAAAAGGTCAGGTTTTTTTCAGGAGGTAAAAGGGTTTTTTTTTTCTTACACAGTCATGTAAACTGAACCTTAGTCCTCTTTCTCGCAGAAGTATTTTGGCCAGTATGTTACTTAAAGGAGTTATTCAGAACGTTTGCATGTTTAACTACAGGCCTAAGAACTAACAGGCAAGTAGCTGCTAATTACCTACCTGCCTGTTGTGAGCGGTGCTGATCTCTGCCGGCACAGAGAGGTCACACACCGCTCCTGATGGCGATTCAGTGGCTTCTGTCTGACGTCATGTCGACATAGCAATGTCTTTTCTTCCGGTCTGCTCTGTTGACAGGGTGTGAGTGCCGACATCATGCTGATTGACAAACGGCTCCCCCGCTGCCTAACTGCGGGGAGCTGATGTCACGGGTGTGTCAGGTGTGACAGTCATCCTGGATTTGTGTTTAGCTCAAGCACCTTCTTGATTTTAGGGAGCAATATCCTTCTCCTTCTAGGACCCAATAGTTATCTCCACCTTCTGCTGCTAATCGCACACCTGGGCTGAACATTTAAACACATTCAGCATGGTGCCAGTATTCGCGCATACTTGCCTCAATCTTGTTGGAAGTTATAGTAGTCGGTTAGTGTCTTTCCCTGAGGACCCTTGGAGGATTGCTGGCGGCGTGACATCTCAGTTGTCTTCTCAAACTAAGTGTTTTCCCCCATCCGTCTTCCCTCTCTGTCTTTAATTTTAATGGGGACTGACTAGTGCTTACCCCGTCCCCTCTAAATATAGGGCCTATCGCTAGGGTCAGGCAGGGATTAGGTTCCTGCTCGGTTATAGGTGCAGAACCTATATAGGGACGTTTAGGGCAGACAGGGTGATTTTAGATCTCCCTAGGGGTCTCCACTTCCCTCTTTCCTAGTGTTTGGGCTCCCCCTTCCCTATTCCCGTTGTGCACTTACTTGTCCTTCACTCAGCATGACAGCCGGCTGTCAATCAGCAGGACATCAGCAATCACATCTGTCAACAAACCAGCCTGGAAGAGCTGCTCTTTTGCTGTGGAGCAGCTGAATTGCTGGTAAGAGCGGACAGTGAGTAGAACAGGCAGGTACTTGCTTCTGTTTGCAATACCTCTTCTTGTTTGTTTTTAGGCACATAGTAAAAGAGATTAAATAATCCTGGACATTCCCTTTAAGGTAAGTCAAAATCTGGAATGAAAAGGGCAGAGAAAAAGTCTTGGGGTATGTGCACACGGCGTGGTATAGTTGCCGGCGTACCCGCATAGCGTTTGAAAAAGAAGACACTTCAGGAAAACTCCAGTGATGTTTTTCCTAAAGCGTCTTCTCTGTTGTCTTTTTTATCTTTATTGTGGCGGCCTTGCAAACAGTGTAGATGTTTTTTTTTATTATTATTTCATTTAAAAGATAGTGGAAGCCGCCAGAAAATTAGATTGGCCACTTCTTTTAGCCCCTTCACAGCTTTCGAAGCCTGAAGCAGTTAAAAGAAGTTAAAAAAAGATGAAACATGTTCACAGCAAGTCGTTTTGAAGTGTTTTTTTTTTTTTGTTTTTTTTTTAAACATGTATTGAGTTTACTTTCAAGCGAGTTCCAAACGGAATTCAACTGAAAAAAATGTGTGCACATACCCTTATCATAGAAAGGTTAGCACTGCTTCCTTATTTAGACACACTGCTTACAAATATTTAAGCAAAATACTGCCATGCCAGTCTCTAGACTCGGGCATACACACTCATAGACAGGACTTTAATGACTTTTCACTGCTACTATGTAAGCTACAAGAAAATATGAAAAAAAAAAAAAACACTTTTGTGATAAAGGAAGCTTCCTCTGGTTATCATCTCATGGCGATTAATTCTACAAAAATGAATACTTTTGGACATAATGTTTTAGTTTTTCAATATATTATGATTTTGAACCTGCAATATTCAATGGGTACCGTACAACACATTTTTGTTTTTTTTCCCTACTGGCCTAAAATAAAAGAATACAATGTTCGAAAAAAAACAAACAAACAAGAAACTTACAACATTAAGTGATACTTTTAGGCTATATCTTCGCAGCGACTCTTTATTTCTCATGAGTTGCAGTAAAATTGCTACATTGCCAAATACCTGAAAGGGTTATTCCCATCTTTAAAGTGATGGCATATTGCAAGGATATGTCATTACTTTATGATTGGTGAAGGTCTGACCTCTGGGACCCCTATTGATTTTGAGAATTAAGGGGCTATAGTGCTGACCTAGCACTTTGTCACCATCACTAATTTCCCTGCACAATGGTCTACCTGGCTTTGCAGGGAAATTGAGCTGTCCCCTATCACTTGTCTGAATCTGTGTCACAGTTTTTGGCCCAGCAGGTAGCCATAAGCGTCGCTTTGCACAAAACACTGATGAAGTCAACGCTACGGCCCCTTGTAGAAAAGTGATCAGATATTTTTACAATTACTTTATAAGATAAGAGTACCCACTATTTCCATTTAAGAGAAAAAGTCATGCTGAAATGTGCACAGCAGAGTTTTCAACCTTTTTATTTTTATTTTGAACAAAAAAATGGTCAATTGTGAAATTATAAGCATTATCAGCTTATTACAAAATGAAATCAAAGAGTTTTCAAGTCAAAACTTTATTCTAGGTGATGTTACATTTGCACATAGGACCCCTTTTTCGAAAGAAGCTTCTGAACGCTCTCGTCCATTGAATTTGTCATTTTTTGGATGGTTTGTGCTTCAATAGTTTTGCATGTGGACAGAATACCCTCCCAGAGCTGTTGCTTAGATGTGAACTGCCTCCCGCCATCATAGACACTCCTTTTGATGATGCTCCAGAGGTTCTCAATGGGGTTGAGGTCAGGGGAAGATGGTGGCCACACCATAAGTTTGTCCTCTTTTATGCCCATAGCAGCCAGAGATGCAGATGTGTTATTTGCAGCATGAGACGGTGCATTATCATGCATGAAAATGACCTTGCTGCGGAAAGCACGGTTCTTCCTCTTGAACCATGGCAGGAAGTGCTGTTTTAGAAACTCCACATAGATTATGGAGTTCATCTTTACCCCTTCAGGGATCCTAAAGGGGCGGACAATCTCTCTCCCCATGATTCCAGCCCAAAACATTACTCCACCTCCTCCTTGTTGGCGCCTTAGCCGTATTTTCATGGGGTGTCCATCAACCAGCCATCCTCCACTCCATCCATCTGGACCATCGAGCGTTGCACGGCACTCATCAGTCTTCATGTATCCTTTGGCCCACTGGAGTCGTTTCTGCTTGTGTGCAGTGGATAGAGGTGGTCGACAGGATGGCTTACGCACAGCTGCAAACCTCTAAAGGACCCTGCATCTTGTTGTTCGGGGGACGTTGGAGGCACCAGCAGCTTCAAAAACTTGTCTGCTGCTATGACAAGGCATTTTTGCAGCTGCTCTTTTAACCTGACGCAATTGCCTGTTGGAAAGAGTCCTCAATTCTTCCTTATCAGCACGCACACGTGTGTGCTGGGAATCAGCTACATACTTCTTGATTGTGCGATGATCACGATGAAGTGTCTTGGCAATGTTGATTGGAGTCATGCCTTGACCTAAATACTCCACAATTTGTTGCTTCTCAGCAGCCGACACATCCTTTTTCTTTCCCATTTTGGCAAAAAATGTAGGCTGCTTAAAAATGTGGAACAGCCTTCTTAAGTAGTCTTGCCTTTATTTGGACACACCTGCCAAACTAATATACACAGGTGTCTGCAATTGCTTTCAGTGATATAAAGAGCCCTGACACATCACCATCAATGAGCTTAAATGACAAACAAAAAATTTCTAACCTTACCACTCCTAAACTCTTTTTGCATAATAATTTGGAACACAGTTTATATACAATTAGCTACGGATGCATCTTATTTTGGGGAACTGATTGCAAAATGAAGTTCTCACCAGGGGTGGACATTTCATTGGTGCAGCCACACAGGGACCAAAGAGGTAAAGGGGCCACTACTGCTTCCAAAGCAGGTGGAATTGTGCATTAACGCAATAACGTAGCAATAATGGCAATGTTTACCTTCTCGGTGTATAAAATAACAGGTAGGAATATATATTTAGAAAATACCTTGTTCTTTTATTACAGCAGTAACGGCTCATAACGCTGCCAGCCTGTAATGATATCATTAAAACGAAGGAAATCTTTACGGGCAAATAGTGTTTTTTTATTATTTCAGATGTTCTAGCACTTTGGAGGGTTTATTTGCAAAAGCGAAAAATAACACAATTTCACTTTCGTCATTCTTTTTTTTTTTTTGAGTAGGCCCAGTACAAAGAGTTAAAACCCCAGGTGAATTGCGCTGTCGGTATATGATGTAAGATGCTGCTCGCTCTGAATTTTTTGCAAAATTGAATTTTTGGCAAAGAACGATTCTAAGGGATCACTCACAGACTGATGGGACTTGTGGGAAATGATTGCATTACATGCATCAATCATGCTTTGGTGGAATATTTGTTGTATTATGTTGAGGGTATTCTCTCATGTGATAAGGATAAATGTTAATTCAGTGGGCTTGTGTGTGATAACGAATCAATAGACTCAAGAACGGCTCCTAGACAGGAGGATATTACTGAGCATGCAATCCGCTGAGAGAGAACACACATCGCAGGTGGAAAATGTGTATCATCGCAGTGACACTGGCACGCTTCCCCAGGTGCAGGTGGCATAGCCGTTCTCCTGCCTAAAATGATGCAAGAGTTACATAGAAGAGTGAATCAGGCTGCTAAATGGTTTCTTCTCCTTTTTATAATGGTTTTATGTATGAATTGTTGTGGGATGTCTGATAGAATACTGGGAATTGTGCCTCTATCATACTCCAAAGATGTGGGAGTAATGCAAAGATAACTGGAAGAACATTTTGCTGGATACGCTGCCAGATTGTTACAAAAGCTAATTGTCACTTTGTGATGGGGTAAAAGGATTGGATTGATAAAGTGAACAAAATGAGCTGACACACAGGAATATGTTAAGTTCTTGTCGTTTGTATGGGGCACGGTGATTTTTTTATTCTTCCTCCTTTTTTGGATTGTTTTACTTTTTTTTTTTTCAGAATCGCATTGCATTTTTAATATAAGAGCGTGGTCTTGGAGCGCCATTCTTTGTATAGGATGTCATCATTCAAACAATTTTGAAATGTTGACCCCATATTACTTACACACATGAAAAAAAAATGAAAATCCATATTTTTTGCCTTAAAAATCCTGTAACTTAAAGCCACCTTAAGGCCTCGTTCAGATATCTGATCTTCGCGTACGAGCGCTGTCTGCTTTTCATGGATAGCACTTGTAGTTGTTCTAATTGTTGGGGTCATTCAAGTGCCCATGATTTTTTTTGCAGACCAAGCGGTCCATGGAAAATCACAAAGGAATGTCCAAATGTCTGATCAAAATCGGCAATGCAAGACTGAGTGTGGTCCAATGCTCACAGGGATTCTCTTTATATGAATGTACCTGCACTCGCTCGCATCTGAGATTCACTTCATCTTTTAGTCATTTCTCACTTTGTAAGTTTTTTATTTGTATGTGTATAAACTACTTACCTTAAGAATGTACAAAAAGAGATATATTATTAGTATTACCACAAAGGTTTACATCATGCATCAAGCACTTTCATTGGGCCCCTCCTTTTTTTCAATGGCCCTTATTAGATTATATCTTTTCTTATTTTTCCCATTGACGTTATCTATAGTTATGCATATATTTGTTATTTGCACATCTGTTTTTACATAATACTTTTAGATTTCATCTTGACATTGTGTTTCATTCTGGAGCACACTGCCTTGTTTTTTTTTTTAAGTGTCACTACCTTTGACATTTAGGTGTTGTGTCCTGCGTGGGGCTGTGCACCTTCCATGTGTCATTTCTGGTGCCGGATCTGGCTTGCTCCCGGCATGCGTTCCACGATGGGACGCATTACCACTTCCATTGACTTCCGGATATCACCGCCATGTTTTCCATACCTCACTACCTCTGATGCTTTAGTGGTGTGTCCGGAGTTGGTCCAGGCACCACCTGCACGTTTTTTCCGGTCTAGCTCTGGTCCGCCTCCAACGCTGGGACGCATCACTACTCCCATTGGCCTCTGGACACCACATGACATGGCACATCATTTCCGATGCAGGATTCGTTGGCGCGCGTTCCACATTGAAACGCAGCCCTATTTTGAATATTTAATTCAGTTTTTTTACTCTCACATATACTATTTCTATCTTCCTTATATTGAGGTTATTTTACATCCTGCCTATGTTCTTTGACACTTAGCTATATGTTTTCATTACAACTCTCTTTGCAATGATTCTCTTGCTTATTAGCTGGGACTACATATATAATGCCCCCATTCCTTCCCTTTTTCATACCCCTTGAGAGAGTTAGCTGGCGAAATGTACGGTGGAGTCTTTGGGTACCTGTAACTTGTAACTAAACTTCCTTATATTACTTTATTTTGCTATGACGTTTGTTTAGTATTATTTATGTGTCCATTGGGAGTTACTATGTAATGCTATATATGATTATATGGACTCTATGACTATATTTACATTGGCCTTATGGCTGTATTGTGGCAGTTTAATGCCATCTATTAATTATCATAGAATCATAGAATGGTAGAGTTGGAAGGGACCTCCTTCCTCAAAGCAGGATTACTGTATACCCACTCTCTCTGTTCTCCTGTATAGGTATTTTTTATATCCCCTCTTGAATGTTCCGCCATTGTTTTCATAAATATATGGATTTTATTGTTATGTATATTTTAATGAATATTTTTGTATATATTCACCTTTTTTGAGTAGGAATGATATCGAACAAGTGAATACTCACGTAACTAATGTGCATTTATTAGTGTTTTTTTCACTTTGGTGTTGCCTACTAATTTTACATTGTCACATAGGAGAATGTGGAGACATTTCTTTTTTTCTCTCTCTCCACATATAGGAAAAATTGATGGCACTCGGACCGCACTCTGATGAGAGCCTGATCAAAATAATGGGTCCATTTTTCCCATACGTGAGTAAATCAGACTTCTGAATGAGGCCTAACATTCATATTTTGCTCAAATTTCAAGCCAGAAACGGTCCAACATTCATAGTCCCAATATGCACCCCCATGTCAGCGGTCGTGCGTCTTCTAACACAAACTCAGTGGCCTCATGTATGCCTATGAAGCGTTTGACTTTGGGTCTGGAGCCTCTTGGCCAGTCTGTACTTGGACCATGATTGTCAAACTCATGACACACGCAGTGTTTTTGTTGCATTTTTTCAACAGGAAAAATACAGCTGAAATTCTGCAATAAGATGCGGTTTTCACTTTTTACCGCTCAAATCTAATTTATCACAGTGGGAAAACAAAACAGTGAAAAAAAAAAAACACTGAAAAAATTGACATGATGCTTTTTTGTAAATTAAAAAAAATCCTAATGCACTGCAGATAAGAAAAAAAGCAATCAGAAAAGACACGTGAGAATGCGATTTTTAGAATTCTCATTCATTTTGCTGCTGTATGTTTCCAGACTTAAAAAAAGAGATGGGGGGAAAAAAACATTCTGCAAAAACTACATGTGTAATCAAGCCCTGAGGCCATACCACCTAGCATTAATAACGCTGCGTTTTTTTTGTGCAGCAAATCTACAGTGTTTAATAACGGTTCAAGGAAAGTAGATGTGATTTAATGGAAACTCGTATCCATTGTGCAGAAAAGAACATATGGAACTTTATTAGTGCATTTTTTCTCTCAATAGGCTTCTATGAGAAGCCTAAAAAAGAAGCTGCAATAAAAATGCACTGATTAGAGCAGATTGTAAGGCTGTGTGCACACGCTGCGGAATCTGCTGCGGATTGATCCGCGCGGATTTTCAAAATCCGCAGATAAATCCGCGGATTATCCTGTGGTTTTACCATCTCCACAATGGAAGAAATGGTAAACCGCTGCAGAATCCGCAGAAAGAATTGACATGTCAATTCTTTCTGCGGTTTAGAAACCGCGGAAAATTCCGCAGCGTCTGCACTGTGGTTTCCATTTCCCATAGGGAATAATGGTACTGTACACCACAGCAGAAACTGCTGCGGATCCGCAGGGCCAAATCCGCTGCGGAACCGCAGCAGAATCCGCAGCGTGTGCACACAGCCTAATTGTGTATTTTAGTACAGACACTTGTAGAAAAAAAACAGTGCAGAGATTGAAGGTTACAAATGAGCACCTTAAAATTGTCATAAGCAGCAAAAAAATGCAACGTGTGAACATAGCCTTACTCTTGAGAGTTTGATATATAACTTGTTTCTTTACAAATATACCGACTCTCTCCTAGATAGATAGAAAAATAGATACATATTAAAATGCTGCTTTTAATACAACCAGAAAGGAAATTGCCTTATCAATTAAATACCATAGGAAATCTATACAGATAGAGGATTAAATGTTACAGGATATCTCCTCCGATCTCTCTGGGGAGACAGAGAACTTGTTAAACCTAAATGATCTATTACACTATCCGGTCAAATAATTCCGAAGCTTTGTAATGAATTAATTTTCTTGTGGGTATTTTCAGATTATTGGTATACATTGCATAGGTTACTCTGTAAGGTGGTGTCAGGGACATTTAGATATGATAGTAAACAGTACTTTATATGGAGCATAAAAGAAAACGTTTACTTCTGTTATCTACTGAACTTAACATGAGTATTAAAAAGTGAGGTGATGGACTGAAAAAATTGAGCCTGACTTTACACGTCAGTTATAATGTGTCAACCCTGTCATCGTAGTAATATCTCCTCTTTACTGTAGTCCCAACTGTAATCTCTGCAGCCAGCAATAGTTACAGAAGGGCATACATAACCCAACTGTAGTCAGAGCAGTATCTTCCTTCCTTAACCTATACTGTGAAAAAGGAAGGGTATGTGCACACAGAGGTTTTTTTTTTAGGAGATTTTGGAATAGAAACTGTGCAGAACCTCCAAAATCCTTCTCCAAATCTCAAATGTATTTATTTTTTTTCATTTCTGTGTGCATATAGCCAGTTTCCGCTCTAAAAACTCAGCAAAGAGACTCTGTGCCCATATACACCCAAAGGCCACATTCACACGTTGAGTATTTGGTCAGTATTTTACAACAGTATTTGTAAGCCAAAACCGGGAGTGGAACAATTGGAGGAAAAGTATAAGGCTGTGTGCACACGCTGTGGATTCTGCTGTGGATTTTTCCACGCAGATTTTGTAAAATTTTGTATCTGTGGATTATCCAGCAGTTTTCCCCTGCGGTTTGACACCTCTACAATGGAGAAGGTGTAAAACCACAGCGGATTCCGCACAAAGAATTGACATGCTGCGGTTTTGAAACCGCAGCAAATCTGCGCGAAAAAATCTGCACCGTGGGCACTGCGTTTTTTTTTCCATTGAAAATAATGGTACTGTACACCGCAGCAAAAACTGCTGCGGATCCGCAGGGCCAAAACCGCTGCGGATCCGCAGCGTGTGCACACACCCTAAGGGTATGTGCCATGTTGCAGATTTGTCTACGGATCCGCAGCGGATTTGGCCCTGTGGATCCGCAGCAGTTTTCCAAGTGATGTACAGTACCATGTTATCCTATGGAAAACAAAAACCACTGTGCACATGCTGCGGAAAAATCAGCGCGGAAACGCAGCAGTTTATTTTCCGCAGCATGTTAATTTTTGGTGCGGATTCTGCAGCGTTTTTACACCTGTTCCATTATAGGAATCTGCAGGTGTAAAAAAAAAAAAAAAACGCAGGGGAAATCCGCAGTAAAAACGCGGGTATTTTGACCTGCAGATTCTGCACGGAAAAATCCACAACGTGTGCACATACCCTAAGGGTATGTGCACACGTTGCAGATTCTGCTGTGGAATTTTTCATGCAGATTTTGCTAAATCCGCAGGTAAAATGACCTGCGTTTTACTTGCAGATTTACTGCAGATTTTGTGCGGATTTTCCCTGCGGTTTTACATCTGCGGATTCCTATAATAGAGCAGGTGTAAAACTGCTGCGGATCCGCACAAAAGAAGTGACATGCTGCAGTTTTAAATCCGCAACAAATCTGCGCAGAAAAATCCGCAGCATGTGCACAGCGGTTTTTAATTTCCATAGACTAGAATGGTACTGTACATCACTGGCAGTTCTGCTGTGGATCCAAAGCAGAATTCGCAACGTGTGCACATACCCATATAGAAACCCGTCACCACTGTATTTATTACCCACTCCTGGTTTTGGCTTACAAATACTGATGTGAAATAGTGACCAAATACTCAACATGTTAGGCTGGAGTCACACACAACCATTAAAAATTCGGACCGATTTTAACGGTATGAAATCGCACAAAGATTTCTTGTCCAAGGATCCGTCTGTCATCAGAATTTCCGGTGATGAACCGATTTTATTCACATCTAAGCATCAAATTGACATCCAATGCCAAAGCCTGATGCTCTTTCCTGTTGACCTGGAGAAGTCTTGCGATTTAATCGCAAGTCACACGTGTGGTCCGTTTTCAATGCGATTTTTAATTGCATCCATAGATGCATCCATAGACTTGCATTGGCGAATCCGATCCGAAAATCGGTGACAATCGCAGCATGCTGCGATTGTCTCAGTCCGAGGAACAGATCCGATAAAAAAACGCATGATGGGAGCAGCAACATAGAATAACATTGGGACGAATGCAATGTGATTTTTTTATCGCATTTGTCCGATTTTATCGCTAGTGTGACTCCGGCCTTAATGTGGTTTTGGGCTCCCTCTTTAGCATTTATGCAGAGGTGTGATGGTTTGGTTGTAAAATTCTCTGAAACTGTTACTTATTCCCTCCAACTCAACTAAAGTCCCAGTTCCAGCTGCCGCTGCACAGCCTCAGAGAATAATGTTGCCTCCATGCTTCCCACAGCACCGTACCTCCGACACTGTCCATTGTGTGGATCGGTCAAGTAAATTTTTTTTTAGTATTGGCTTATCCTAGGAATGAAAATGTACACTTAGGCTGGAGTCACAGACAACCATTAAAAAAACGGTCCCATTTTAACTGTCCGAAATCGCACAAAGGTATCTTAACCATTGATCCGTTTTTGATGCGATTTTTCTTAATTGATGCGATTTTAATCGCATGTAAGGATCCATTTGACATCCGTCTGGCGAGATTTTCTCGCAGGGTAGCAAAATGGACATATTATGGAGCCCAATGACAGGTTTCCCCACACAAAGAATAAATAGATCTAGACATATATATATATATATATATATATATATATATATATATATATATATATATATATATATATTATACATGTCATAGAGACACATTTATATATATATTTCTAATTCATACAGTTCATCATAGCTGAATAGCCGCAGAAACATTTGCCGGCTTTTGTATAATTATTCACCTGCCCGACATGAAATGACACATGGTTTACATATAGTTAACCATTTCATTTCATGTTTTTTTTGTTATGTCTATCACTATTAATTAGATGAGGGTTTGTGGGTAAAATTTTGGACTTGTAGGGGTTAATTTAAGGGGTTAATTCGTTGTATTAAATTGCAGGGACTCCTGCTGACGTCACTGAGGCTGCAGGGAGTCCCCGTAATTTCATACAATGAAATCGCATGATGGGAGCTGCACCATAGAATAACATTGGGACGAATGCAATGCGATTTTTTTTATCGCATTGCATTCGTCCGATTTAATCGCCAGTGTGACCCCGGCCTTAACGGAGTTATCAACTACTAAACCAAGAAAGTGAAATAAAAAACTGGACTGGCAATGCTCCTGATCCCTCCCCTCTGTTGATTGGATGCAGTGGTCACTTCACACTCTGGCGGATGTGGAGGTCAGAAAATTGGAGGGGATGCAGCAATGAGTACAGTGGAGCGGTGCCGGTCCTGGAGACGAGTATCGATCTTTTTTCACCTTCCGAAGCTTATAAATAACCAGGGCTGTGGAGTCGGTAAGCCAATCCCCCAACTCTAACTCCTAAATTTCCATGACTCCGACCACCAAAATGGGCTCCAACTCAGACTCCACAGCCCTGTATAACTGTCTGGCAGCCACTTTAATGAATGTTAACATAATATGGCATCAGCTTATGCCCTGTTCGTCATTTCATATGTGCATTTGTTTTAGGGCACTTACATGATCAATGTGGGCCATAGACATCTACAGGACCTTGAAGGAATTAGCAACCATGGAGCTGCAATTTAATCAATGTCCTTATGTAAGAGTCTAGCGGATGGTTCACACATACATGCAGCAATTGAACTTACAAAACTCTATAAAAATAAAAGCGGTAATGTGAATGCAATTATCTTCTCAAGGCTTCATCTGCTTGGAACAAAGGCTCCACCAACAATAAGGCTGGTTACATAAAGGTGGATGAATTTAACACGAGCTCATAGTCATTGAAGAAAATGCATCAGTCATATCCAGTCTATCCTTAAAGAAAGCTCATCAGTTATGCTTTGGAGAAAGCCAAACAAGTAGGAAACATTCGCTAGATAATCTTTCGCACGGCTGAAATTGTCACTGGAGACATCTTTCCGGGATTATAGTTGATTGTCAAGAAGGATTTTCTCGTCCATCAGCATGCACTGAATGAAGCTCCACCTTGTCCTCTCGCTCTAAAATATCCCATCGTGCTCAATAAAACAAACCTAATTACAATGGCTCTTAAAGAGCGATGAAATGGAACTGTAATACCTGCGGATGACACTACAGTGATGTGCCCCAGCAACAGGACCGCATTATAGTCTGGAACATGGATCAGGAAGGAAGGAATCTTCAAGTAGCTGGCGATCATGAAGACATGGCCAAGACGCAAGACGCTTTCTATGAATAACTACAAATCTGTAAGACAATATTTTTAGTATATTCATATAGTACCAAGCAGTTCTGTGGAAAATTAAGACTAGATAGGATGAGCTTTTAAGCCTGTATTGTTCTCCGATCAATAAGACTTCTAGTCTTTTAGTCTACTTTATGCCGACTCCTGTCTACAGGACAGTGATCATGTCTCTTCTCACGGTTTATAGATACTTAGTATTTATGAATCACACCTCTCTCTCTATTTTCATGGCAGTCTGAGTTTATCACAAGCTCATGACATACTTGAGAAAGGCGCCGGTGCGGCACCAAAACGCCTTGCTATTAATAAAAACGCATTGGAATCCCAAGGCTCTTCATTCCTGCCTAAACGTGCCTGCTTCCATTTTTATCAACCTCCTGTTATGACATTTTGTCCCATTCGACATGTACGGCTGTAGCAGTTACAATGGATGAACCATAATGCCATGTGGTCAAGATGTACCAAAACCAGCCTGGAAAATGTCTTGGGGTGTGTGCACACATTGCGGTTTCTCCTGCAGAATTTTCTGCGTGAATTTGTCTAAATCCGCAGGTCAAAAGACCTGCGGTTTATCTGCAGATTTTCTGCGGTTTAGCCTGTGGGTTTCCCTTGCGGTTTGACACCAGTCATGGAGCAGGTGCCAAACCGCAGCAGAATCAGCACAAAGAATTGACATGCTGCGGATTTGAAACCGCAGAGAATTCCTCACATGTGCACTGCGAATTTCATTTACCATAGACTAAAAGGGTACTGTACAACGCAGCAGAAACTGCTGCGGATCCGCAGGGCCTATTCTTTTTGTTAGAGATTGCGCCATAAGAAATGAATATAATACACAGCAGTGACATCACGACATTGCTGCGCTCATGTCCTGTCGTCTTATGTCACTTTTTTTAACCACTTAAGGCTTTGTTCACAAGTTGCATTTTTGCTGCATGTTTTTTTGTATGCAAAGTTCAAGCTGCCTACAAAAAGCAGGTTTTGCTTAGATTTTGCTGCATTTTTTGCTGCTTTTTTGTCTGGGTACATTTGTCTCCTGTGCATGCTGATAAAGTTTAGTGCTTAAAAAAAAATCTTATTCAAGTTCATTAAGTTTTGGCACTAAAAACGCAGCAAAACCTGATACCTGCATTTTTGCAATACCCATTGATTTCAATGGGTGAGAAACGCTGAAAGAAGTGACATGCTGCATTTTGCAAAAACCATGCTATTTAACAAAACAGTCAGAAAAAAAAGCAAGGTCTGTGCATGAGATTTCTGAAATCTTATAGACTTTGCTGGTACTGTGAAATGCAGCTAAAAATTTACATTAAAAAAATCAGCAAAAACACAACATGTGCACATAGCCTAGGGGTTTATTTTTTGGAGCGGCTTCCGCTGTAGCCACTCAACACTAGAGTGTAAACAACAGATAAAAGACGCCAGAGGTAGTGCTACCGGGAAAAACTTTGGCAAAACCACCAGCGAAAATGCTTCAGGAAAAAGACAGCTGGCGATTTCCTCAAGTGACTTCGCCTAGAAAAACTTGACGGTGGAACAGATGTGGGGTGTGTTCACACAGTCCTTTTGCTGAGTTTATGGAGTGGAAACAGACTATGTACTGTACACAGGGTCTTTTTGTTTTTTTGGAGGAAACTCAGTAGAACATCCAAGTTGTTTAGAAGTTCTGCATCTTTGAGAAAGATTTGAAGAATATCCTCAGTTTCTGCTCCAAAACTTCCTAAAAACAAACTTTGTGTGCACATAGCCACTGAACACAAACTCCAAGTGTTTGAGGAATTTTGAGTTTTTCGGGAGGGATTGGAGAGTTTGAAGAACTCCTGGGGAAAAAAAACTCAATGTGAACATACCTTAAGATGAGTATCATTATTTTTTGTGTAATTTTCACTTCACTGGGTTTTTTATGCTAGGTATTGAACGTTTTGCTGCAGATCCAATGAGTGTTCCGCAACAAAATCCGTAAAAATTGAACAAAAAATTTTTTGAATTTCCTACTGAATTCAGTTGGGAATAAAAATTAAATTTGACACAACAAAAAATGTATATAATGCAAATAAAATCTGAACCGCAGTTTAATTTCTGTATGAATTCTGCTTTGCTGCTACTGTAAAATACAGATTTTCCACCTCCCAAAAATCCAAATCAATTCACAGTGTTCATTTACAGGATCTTTGTAATCAGCTGTAATCTGTGAGAGAGCGGGCATTAAGGGTGTGTGCACACGTTGCGGATCCGCATCAGATTTGGCCCTGCGGGTCCGCAGCAGTTTCTGTTGCGTTGTACAGTACCCTTTTAGTCTATGTAAATAAACGCCTACCTCAAAAAGGAGGAAACACAGCGTCTGGTGATGTCCATGAGTTCAAGACTTCAGGCAGTCATTGCCAACAAAGGGTTTTCAACCAAGTACTAGAAATGAACATTTTATTTACAATTATTTAATCTGTCCAATTACTTTTGGTCCCTTTAAAAACAGGGTGGCACATGTTAAGGAGCTGAAACTCCTAAACCCTTCATCCAATTTTAATGTGGATACCCTCAAATGAAAGCTGAAAGTCTAAACTTCAGCTGCATCTGAATTGTTTTCTTTAAAATTCATTGTGGTAATGCAAGAAGCGAAACGCGTGTAGGGGTCCCGCTGTCCACATATAATATAGGTTGGTACTTCCTATTATGAATTTTAGGCATTTGTTTATATATCTGACTATCTCTCCCCTTCACTAATTCATGCTATTCTTATACCAGCTGACAGTCTCTCACACTGGTGGTTATTAGACTTTTATTAGACTCCTATTTGATGATTATAATATATTTTGTATCATATGCACTATGCACTTTATGGGAGATGTTATTTACTGTTGCATCTAAATGATAATTGAGAGAAAGCCGATTGTCACTGTTATCTGCCTGTACTTATGGACTAATATTTGTGCCATGACCTTTATTTATATGTGGTAATTGGATGTCGCTGATTCCCTTATTTGTATTTATCGATACTTCTCTATGTACATATTGTATTTTATTCTACTGAGTATAAATAAAAAATTTGATATTTTATACATTGCTCTTGATTCCATTTTTTTTTTTTTGTTTACCTGTTCAGACTAGTTCTTGATGTGCCGTCAGTTTTCTGTAATTTGTAAAGTACAGGGTGGGCCATTTATATGGATACACCTATATAAAATGGGAATGGTTGGTGATATCAACTTCCTGTTTGTGGCACATTAGTATATGTGAGGGGGAAACTTTTTCAAGATTGGTGGTGACCATGGCGGCCATTTTTTCAATGGGAAGAGGGTCATGTGACATCAAACTTATTGAGAATTTCTCAAGAAAAACAATGGTGTGCTTGGTTTTAACATAACTTTATTCTTTCATTAGTTATTTACAAGTTTATGACCACTTATAAAATTTGTTGAAAGTGCTGCCCATAGTGTTGGATTGTCAATGCAACCCTCTTCCCCCACTCTTGACACACTGATAGCAACACCGCAGAAGAAATGCTAGCACAGGCTTCCAGTATCCATTGTTTCAGATGCTGCACATCTCATATCTTCACAGCATAGACAATTGCCTTCAAATGACCCCAAAAGATAAAAGTCTAAGGGGGTTAGTTCGGGAGACCTTGGTGGCTATTCACCGGGCCCACGACGACCAATCCACTTTCTACAAAACTGTTAATGTAGGAATGCTTGGACCTGACTCCCATAATTGATGGCATGGTGTGGTGTATGGGGTACAAAGACAGTGGGGCCATTCTTCATAAATAGAAACCTCAATGCCACTGGATATCTGAAATTGCTACATGATGATGTGCTGAAGATGGCACGTTCCCTGAGTTTTTCCAGCAAGATGGTGCACCACCACACTATGGATGTCAGGTCCGAGCATTCCTACAAGGAATCTGACCCCCTTAGACTAGAATTTATTCTGCAGTGTTGCTATCAGTGTGTCAAGAGTGGGAGAATTCGGTTGCATTGACAATCCAACACAGTGGGCAGCACTTTGAACACATTTTATAAGTGGTCATAAACTTGTAAATAACTCATGAAAGAATAAAGTTACATTAAAACCAAGCACACCATTGTTTTTCTTGTGAAATTCTCAATAAGTTTGATGTGTCACATGACCCTCTTCCCATTGGAAAAAATAAAGTTGGATTCAAAATGGACAACTTCAAAATGGCCGCCATGGTCACCACCCATCTTGAAAAGTTCCCCCCTCCCATTTACTAATGTGCCACAAACAGGAAGTTGATATCACCAACCATTCCCATTTTATTTACATGTATCCATACAAATGGCCCACCCTGTATTGTATGACAGGTAGTTCACCCAAAGGTGGTTATATGACAGGCTGTGAGGAGTAAAGCTTTGCAGGTGCCTAGCAGATGCTGGTTAGATGTAATAAGTACTCTACATCATGGGGGCCAGGTTAGAAAGTATAGCACCATAAACAAGGCAAAAGTATGAAGCATATTACCTAGGTGATCCAGGCTACCAAGCGTGGCGCACACCCAGACACGTATTTTGTTTCGCCCCTGACGAAGTATCAATCCAAAACGCACATCACCGTATGTTAATTATCATGTTGTACCAGGCACATTGTATTACACTCCTGGCCCTATTTTACCTTGTAGATGCTTACTTCTTTGTGGTTCAGGTTACACATACATATATATGTATATTATATTATTATATTCTTTACCAGTTTGTGTACCCATATCATTAATGTATTTTATGTAGTGAGGGCATCCGCTTCTGTAGTGCCACCAAGAAACCAATTGGTTGTAAAATATATATATTTTTTTTACTTTCTCAATTTCACGTTTTGACCTTCTATTGTTATGAATGGGTCACTGAGGAGGAACAACAAAAAGCTAAGTCCCAGAAAACCAGAGAGGTTGGTAACTATGCAGATTGCAGATCCCTGATCTTAACCACACAACTAACAGTAGCAGTGGAGTGTTCCTACGATGTTCCTAGACGCCTCGTCCCCACCGGAGGACTACATAAACCTAAAGCAAGAAAAGGGAAAACTAACTGCCCCAGAGCAGACCCCAAAGGAATAGACAGCCCCCACACATGTATTGACGGTGAAGCAAGATGAAAACACAAACACAGGCAGGAAAAATAGGCTGAGCAAACGATGGGGCCCGACTAACTAGAAAGGACAGGAAAGGAAAGCCATTGTCTGCAATCTGCCAAAAAACCCTACCAAAATAATGTCCAACACGTCTGATAGCAAAATTAACCCTGAAGTCACTAGACTTTTCCCACTATATCAGCAGTCTGAAATATTCTGAAACAGAGCAAAAAGAGGCCAATCTAATAAGGGACAAAAAGGCAAATTGGCAAATACAGATAAATAGGAGTGGAAGTTCAGCATAACCCCAGCAGGGGCAAGCTGACCACAAAAGAAACTGAATTGACCAACAAGCGCAAGTGTGAACATTAGCAAAAAACAAACTTAACTTGAAAAGACTGGAAGAGAGCTGAAGTCCAAGACCTGAGAAGCAGACTGAATCACCAGCGCCAGGATAGGGCGTCGGCTGTCTTATATCCAGTCTGATACTCCAGAGATCCAATCGTTATCCTCCTCATCAGGTGGCAGATCACTACCACTTAAACCAACCTCACTACCTCCTGTCACCACCAGAGGGAGAACGGAAGGAGAACTCTCAACTGGTGGAGCAGAAAATGAGCTCACAACATTCTATGATCATATGTTCGGTGTTTACGCTTTTGGGTTTCCTGATTATATCCGAATGGTCTGCCATTCATACTCTAGCAAGTATATGTCAACATTTTTGATACTAGACAATGGTCTGATACTCTCCATTTGGTTTTATAAATCATTTGCGCCGTCCAGTTTTTGTTTCTCTGTGTTTAGAACATGACACACCAACAAGAGCCAAAAACGCAGCGTCAATAACAAACTAAAAAAACGCAATGAACAAATGCAGGTAACCTAATTTACTTATTAGGGGCAGCAAAACTGCAACATCAAAAGGTCATCGTGGGAATGTAGCCTTAGATTTGGGGTTTTAAGGAGGATTTTATAGTGGATCTGTTGCAAAATCCTCTTAAAAATAAATCTATGTAAACCTGATGTAATAGATGAGGGATACCATTAAGGAATCTTTATGAACTGAGAATTTTTTGTGTGCATTTTCTCAGACTTTAGAACTACTGCCTTGAACTAAAATTAATTTTTGAGTTACCACTAGTAATGAGCGAATGTGTTTGGATAAGGTGTTATCGGAGCGTGTGATAACCGAGTGTCTTCAGCATGCTCAAATAATATGTTTGAGGCCCCGCAGCTGCATGTCTCGTGGCTGTTCGACAGCCTCAACACATGCAGGGACTACCTACCAAACAGGAAATACCAGCATGTGTTGTGGCTGTCGAACAGCCGCGAGACACACAGCCGCGTGGATTCGAACATATTTCTCGAGCACAATGAATACACTCGGTTAGCACCAGAGCATGCTCAGATAACACCTTATCCAAGCACATTCACTCATCACTAGTACTTGACATTTTTTATGATATTCCTTTTTATGCACCTCTATAAAGGAGCATTAAAATGTACTAATGCAGAACACATGAGAGAAGAGTATCCGTATGAGATTGGTAGTCTGTAACTGGCAATTAAAATAAAAAATAAACAATACCTGTATTTTGACCTCTACCTATGTAATTGCATTATTATAATCTTAGGTCTTTTCATTTTTTTTTTTTTATTATTATTATTTTCTGACTTTCATTGTGGTAAAGCAGAAGATGCACAGTATTGAGTTATATAACAACAGAATGGAAATCTGCACCAGCCATCTGGAACGTAGGAATAGAACGTCACGGTCTGATCAGTTGTTATGAGTTATGAAACTTTTGCGGTTTGCTAGTAAATATCTGCTGGTACTACAGTGAGGCAATAAAAAAAAGCCAGTGTCAGCCCGAACTGGCTCTTATTACGTGTGATTATATGCTCAAAGTTACAGTACTTGGAGGCGATGGACATTGGAGAATGCTGCCTTATGGGAATAGCGATCCATGGTCTAATGCAATTACTGGCTTGTTAATGGTTGCACTTTAATCAATCATCTGGTCCCACCAGGTTTTATAAAAAGAGCTGTCAAAACTTGCAACATTTAATTTTAAAGTCCCTTAATAAGGTGTGTAGATTTGTTACAGCAGCACAAAGAGAGGGGGAGTGTTATTTAATTACAAAGTGTCCATGGATAAAGTACATATTCCACAGGAACATTACACTCCACCTTACCCTGAACAGTGATAGCCAAAGAGCACTACATGTGCACCAATCTGGTCTTTAAGTTTCTGCAGTGTGTAAAAGCTGCCGTTTTTTTTTTTTCGCTGTATCTTTTGGAATGACATTTATATAAATTTTTTTACCAATGCGTTTTTTTTATTCATTTTTTTAAAGGGGTTGTCCACTAATCGGACACCCCCTTCTCAATCGCAGTGACGCTTATTGACGCTGGGTATTGCGTGATGTAACAATGGAGAGCCGACAGTGAAACCACTGGAACTGCACCAGAGGTGAGTATAAGGCTGTGTGCCCACGATGCGATTTTTAAGCATTTTTGCCACGATTTTCGGAGCGAAAACGCTGCGAAAACGTTTAAAAATCGTGTACAGAATGCACCCCATGCATTCCTATGGCATTCCGCACATGCTGTGCTAATGCTGCGCTTTTTTCCGCGGCGGAATCGCATTGCGGAAAAAATCGCAGCATGATCATTCTTTTGTGCGGAATCGCAAAGAATTGCCGCGATTCCACACCCATAGGAATGCATGAGAACCGCTTACTTCCCGCATGTGGCTATGCCCACCATGCGGGAAGTTAAGCGTCTCATGTGCGGTTGGTACCCACGGTGTGGAGGAGAGGAGACTGTCCTCCAGGCCCTGGGTACCATACCCCTGTAAAAAAAATAATAATAAAAAAAAAATCGGGGTATATTTACCTTCCGACGTCCCGCGCTGCATTTCCGGGCCTCAGCGTTCCCAGTAATGCCTTGCGGCAAGGCCCTGTGATGACGTAGTCTCGTGAGATCGCTATAGCAACGCGAGACCAACGTCATCACAGGTCTCGCATGGCATTGCTGGGAACGCTGAGGCCCAGGATGGCAGCGCGGGACGTCGGAAGGTAAATATACCCCGATTTTTTACTTTTTTTTTATCATTTTTAACATTCTATCTTTTACTATTGATGCCGCATAGGCGGCCTCAATAGTAAAAACCTGGTCACACTTGTCAAACACTATGTTTGACGAGTGTGACCAACCTGTCAATCACTTTCCAAGCGATGCTTCAAATCGCTTGGAAAGTGCTTGAGAAAATTGCGGCAAAATCGCGAACAGAATCGCGGTGAAATCGCACGGAAAAAAATGCGTGATTTTTGGGAAGGAGTCCGGTTTTCACTGTGCATTTTAAAACGCTACGTGGGCACATAGCCTAAATGGTTTTTTTTTTTAATGGGAGGCAAACTTTAGAGATTGAGAAGGGGCTGTCTTAGAGGAGCTAATTTTAATTCCACAGTACATCAATTCCGATGACAGGGTATGTGCACACATAAGCGGTTTTTCGCGTTTTTACCAAAACAAACGCTTAAAAGAAGCATCCCATTCATATTAATGAATTCTGCACTTTTTGTGCATATTGACGGTTTTTTCCTGCGAAAGAAAAACCCATTGAGGAAAAAAAGCAGCATGCTCATTAATTTTGCGGAAAAACCCGCATTTCTAGCTATTTTCTATGAGACTGGGGACGCTCCTGAAAAAAAACGCATAAAAAAACGCGCGTTTTCTGGGAAGGGGTCCGGTTTTCAGTCAGGAATTTTCTGCCTACGTGTGCACATAGCCTAAAGCTGATTTTTGATGGTGAGTATTTTTGCTGCTTCAAAAATGCTGTGTCCCACAGTTCGAGCACAGTGGATGGGGTTTATAGAAATCTCCTGCCCACTTTGCTTTTTTTCTATTCAGCGTAAACTGACCCGTGGTGCGGTGTTTTTAATTCATAACATGTTAATTTCCTCTTGCAGACATGTTGAGTATTTTGTGCAGATTTTTGCCATAGAATTGCATTAGATGCGCAAAATTCTTAGGTAAAAAATGCAAATGTGTTTTTAGTGCAGAAATGCGTAAAAAAAAAAAATAGCATGTAATTCGCACATGACTATCAATAAAGCTTTGTCAAAGCCAGATATCAGGAAGTGTCAAAAACAAAGTTTTATTTCAGATAAAACATACCAAAAAAGAGACAAAAAACGCAGTGGAAAAAAAAAAGCAAGAAAAAAATAAATTAGCTAATTCCATAAAACAAAAATGGTTGTCAAGTCACCATGTATTAATACAGTTGAATGGCTAGCATCTGAGTCCATTACTAATCAAGAAGATGGATGAACAGTCGGCATCCCATATGTGATCAAATAATTTTTAAGCTTTATTTTTTTACATGGTGGACTTTTTCTTCATGGAATGTAATGACCCATAATTTTAAAAGGATGAAATAAAGTGAATAAATGTTATTGCCTATCGAATGTGGGCTATTAATCTATCCTGTAAATGGATAATTTGTGCAGCAATACTTTTAAAAATCCTCACCATCAAAATGCACTACATAAGCACTGAGAGATCCTAGCCTCACAGTTTAGCCCTACTCATGACGCAGTGCACGTTTTTTTTTCTCTTTTTAAGTGGGCACATCTGTCTAGTTTTTCAAGAGAAAGTTGTTTTTTTTTACCGATGTATCTTTTTTTTAGTATTTTTTTTTTTGTGATTTTCTTTAGCTGTTTCTTGAGAAGTTAGTTGATTTATTTTCAGTGTTTTCACAGTTTTTGGAGCGTCTTCTTTTACTAATGTAAATTAAAAAAAAAATAAACATTCAATTATGAAAAACCCGCTAGCATTTTTATACAAGCAAAAACACTGGCAAAACTCTCAAAAAGACGACGAGGTTGGTTCTATTGAGCTTTCCCATTGACTTGTATTGTAAAAGGATAGAGTGTCTTCGGAGCGAGACATGGCTGAAAAACGGTCAGTGTTGAGGAGTAAAAAGAGATGGACGTTCTTCTGAAGAACGGGTCAGGTCACTTCTTTTAATCGCTTAGCGTATGGTAAATTTGAAATAGTTGAAAGACACTTGAAGATTTGCATTTCTATGTAGAAATGTCTTGCTGTTCATTCTTTCGAGCGTTTAGTTAGCGCTTTTTTAGGGCGAACTTTGGAGTAGACTCGCCTGAAAAAGACATCGTATGGGACCCGCTCCGATTGGCGTAACGGAGAACTTTTATCCCTGTTGGAATGGAGTGACAGTGCACTTGCTCGACCAGAGATCCATTTCTTCCCTATGGGGCTGCTCTTGACTTTTTTAGGCAGACCCTTAGAGAAAGAATGTAACGGCCATAAGTAGACCGCCTGCCACCTTTTTTTTTTTTTTAAATCGGTCATACAAAGTTCCCCATTCTGCCGATCTGTGCGGGCTACACCTGCAGCGGTGTGATAACTTGTTTTCACTGGACAATTTTACCCTTTGCAATACATAGGTTGAAAGCTATGACAAACCCACAATAAAATCAGTAGATCTGTGCTGAAATGCAGACAAAAAAAATCTATTGTAAATTTGCCCCTTGTGAACATGCCGGCATGGTAAAAAAAGAGTATCTTGATGGAAACTTTCCAAACATGTGCCAAAAAAATACGATACATATCCAAACACCTTTTTTTTTTTTTTCCCCCAGCTGTACACTATGTAAAAACTTAGTGCTATATTTGTTGTGTGGCAGACATTTAATGACCTCATGATGGTTATACTGGATGTACATGGTCTGTGGCTGTTCCTAGATGTAAATGGGTGCAAAAATTTACTATTTTTGTAAAGATATATTCTTCTTGTGCTCCATGTTGAGCACAGTGTCCGGGTTTTCATCCCTGAAAAATGGGATTCAGACAGAAACTCCTCCTGCGTATGGCCTCAGTTCAGGCAGTGTCCGTCGTTTTTAGGCAGACGCAAACCCCCCTTTCTAACATCTTATTTTCTTTTTTTTTTCAAATGCCATGTAAGGTCAAACTGGCAATTTTTTTTCTGTAGTTTTCGACTGTGAGAAATTGCTAATTTTGTCTGTAACTGAATTAAAAACTATATATATTTTATATAAAATGCTATAATAAAATATCCATGATTGTCTGTAAGTATGCAAGAAGCCACGGGGACGCTAGTACTTTATAATAGCTATCTGCTATTATTCACTACTTATTCAACTTCCAATTTGAAAAGCTCAATAACATTGAATTTTATAGTAAAAAAAAAATCATATATAAAATATAACTAAGAACACGGTCAGATCTATGATTTAAAGAAAATATAGATTTTTCTTAGTATAATTATTCAATAATAATTGCTTTATAATCCTAATGTATAGCTGTCCGCCCTGGGTGCTACGCAGTGACATGAATAGCTTCTGACCATTGCCTGCGGCGGCGGTTACAATGGCGGCCGCATTGGTTGTCATTTGCTTAGGTGAATTCAAATTTATGGAAAGTGCACTTTGAGATTACTAAAAAGGATAATGAAATCTGTAGATGCGGTCTTTTCTAAATCTTCATTATAAAACAGGAGCAATTCTTCATTTGAGGAAATCATGCAGTTTTCGTCTGTAATGATTTTAATGGCTTTTTTTATGACGCTTGTGTGGTCTTAGTGTCTAAATTGCGAAAGGAAACCACTCTAAATCTGTTCTGTATCTGTGCACGTGTCAATAGATCAGCATCGCTCAATAGATTTTTACCCAGTAAGGCCTGTTTCACACTTCCGTTTTTTCAAATCCGTCAAAATCCGTTGGTTTCCGTAAAAAAACGGATCCGCCATTTTTTTCAGGATCCGTTTTTTTTGTCCCATAGACTTCCATTAGCGGTTACCGCGGATCCGTCAAAAAAACGGATCCGTTTTTAAAAAACCGGATCCGTTTGCATCAGTTTCCGTCAAAAAAACGGAAACGGATCCGTTTGGCGGACACAAAAACGGAAGTGTGAAACAGCCTGTTTCACACTTCCGTTTTTGTGTCCGCCAAACGGATCCGTTTCCGTTTTTTTGACGGAAACTGATGCAAACGGATCCGTTTTTTTTAAAAACGGATCCGTTTTTTTGACGGATCCGCGGTAACCGCTAATGGAAGTCTGTGGGACAAAAAAAACGGATCCTGAAAAAAATGGCGGATCCGTTTTTTTACGGAAACCAACGGATTTTGACGGATTTGAAAAAACGGAAGTGTGAAACAGGCCTAAGACAAATTACAGCAACATAGATTAGATAGCTGGAGATTCACCAGTGTTAGGAATTAATGGATATCCATGGGAAATATGTACATGGAATACAGGCATAATTACCTGGCATAGCGTGCAGCATGCACACAGTGGAACCACTAGTGAGCTGCCGTATGGTGACGCCGCCACTATATCATGGATATATTCCGCCTTGGAATCAATATTTCTAATGCCACATTCACATATCCATGTGTCACGGTCTGAGGATGGACCGGGATGAATGGACTATGCGTGAGTCTCCTGACCCAAACGTGACAGTTTCATATATGTCTATCAGGCTGTCAAGTTTGGGTCAGGAGACCAGAGGACGATCCATGAATCACGGTCCATCCTTGTGTGAATGCGGCATATGGGAGAAGACACAGGTTATAAGGCATCCAATGGAACATGGCACAATTCTACATATAGTATCCAACAGAATAAAGCTTTGTATTGTGGTGCCTTACAATCTTAGGGCTCTTGCGCACCACTGATTTCCTTGGACGAGTGCTATCTGTGGTTAGCACTCAAACCTATGGGGCTGTGCACATGTCCGAGGAAAAAATCGGAGGCTTGTCCAATTTTGATTAAAATCTGCAAATTAAGAGTGCGGTCCGTGAAAAAAAATCGGACCGCACTCTGAGGATATCCAACACAGTCCTATTTTCATGGACTGAAAAAACATAGAAAGTGAGGGACTGGTGACTGTCTGAGACGCCCCAGAGATGGCTGAAAATTGAGTCATTTCTTTCCAGGGTGGGACAACAAGATGTTCACTTAAAATAGACCTACAGGACATAACTAATCTTTTAACTATGGAGGCAACGATTGGAATCTGGAGACGGGAAGTAATAAACCAGGTGCATATCCCCATTGTGAGGTAGCGCTGTCATTCAAGGTTGGGGGACACTCGCTTGCAGCCACACAATCAGGTCCAGCTCGGGTTTTCATAAGCCATAACAGTCCATGAGGTTTATTTGCCATCATAAACCACAGCAGCAATATACAACAGCGCAGCTTCCATTATAAAGCTTCACATGACAGCATAGCGTCCATTATACAGGCTATTTAGCCCCAGGGTTATCTCACCCACGTCAGGGTTCCCATATGGCTGTTTCTCCAGGCTGCAGACATCCACTCACTCCTCGGGGACTCTCAGACACTGGCTGCCATTACCCACACAGCCGCTCCACAGGCTGTTAGTGAGGAGACCCTTCTCCTCACGGGACCTTCCAAACTGGACCAATCAGGTCCCAGCATTCACCTTGTGACCTATCCTGGCTATGTTATATGGTCCGTAGCCACGCCCCCTGGGTCACATGGCTATGCCCTCATCACAGGTCCTTCACCTACTCATGCAGCCTTTTACTATAGGTGTTATCAGACACACCCCTGGGTGGGTTTGTGGGCAGCTAGAACCCGCCCATCTCTCCAGCTGCCTGAAGGCTTCTCCCTAATTCATAGGCACGAAAGATCAGCTCTGCTGATCAGCATATAACCGAGCCTTCATCTCAAAGCCACCCACTTTGAGACACACCACGGCCACTCCGTATTCTGCCACTCATCCTCTCTCTTGGGACATCCACACAGCGCCCCCTAGTGGACACAGTGGTCATTATACCACATACCCCGCCCCTCTGTTCAAACTTGTGGGGTTGAACACACAATCTTACACCAGGATCTCGAGACCAGGCACACATTACACCTTGCCCCACAGGTCGAGAGAACCGTCTCCATCTGTCATACGGCCTCATCTCTGCATTAGGCCTCCCCCGCCCCAAGCGGTCAGAATATCGGTCATTGTCTTTGACCCTCCATTTGCAGTCTGTCTGCATCATCAGACACTGTTTAGGCCTGGATCACACTTCCGTTTTTTTCAAATCCGTCTAAATCCGTTGGTTTCCATTAAAAAACGGATCCGCCATTTTTTTGCAGGATCCGTTTTTTGTGTCCCATAGACTTTCATTAGCGGTTACCGCGGATCCGTCAAAAAACTGATCCGTTTTTTTTAAAAAACGGATCCGTTTGCATCCGTTTCCGTCAAAAAACGGAAACGGATCCGTTTGGCGGACACAAAAAACGGATGTGTGAAACAGGCCTTAGTCACCACCCTCCTAGAGTGCGCTTCGTCACCTGACCGTTCCCCCACTGACCGGCTCTCCCGGTTGGTACGGTCATCAGTCTTAATCGGTCCTACTGTCTGGCCTGAGTCTGACCCATTCAGCTTCTCACAGGAACTGCTGTCTCTCAGCCTTGCACGGCCCATCGAACTGCCACTTTCTTACATTCTTTGGCCATCTGCCATGTCACTACTTGGAGGAACCCTTCGGGTCCTTACATCTTGGGTTGGAGGCGGCCGCCACCTGGTATTCCGTACTTCTTTATTAATTCGCTGACGGTCCAGCCTCAACTGCTCAATTTCTTGCAGGTACCCCACCCGATACTCCACGAGCATCCGAAAATCTCTCAGGCTCTCCATGGAGCCAACCACGATGATGGGAATTCTACCCACTTCACTGGATACCGGGTCTTCATCATCAGGAGGGATCCTCACCCTCATCACACCGGAGATATTCACGAGGTCTTGCATCACCTTCCCGGATCTTCCAATGATTCTCCCAATCAGAGCTTTGGGTACCGGAACCACATCTTTCCGCAAACCCCGCCGATCCATAGCCTCTCTTGCTATCTCTAGGCGTCGAGCAGCCTTCACATTACTCTGCCTAACCAATTGTTTGACACGTAGACACTGCAAATGCATCTCTTTCAGGACAGCTACTCGGTTTGATGTATCTTCTCTGGCTGATACTATCACCAACTGCCGAGTCTCAGGTGCCCAGTGCACCTTACAGGCTTTGACCGCCTCTTTGAAAGCCTCATGTACACCTTCCTCAGCACAGGCATCTTGCATGTCTTCTGGAACGTCAATCACAGTCTTGAAGGACGTGGTCTTGCTCTCTTCCAGGCCAGGAGGCTCTGGCCTTACCACGGACACTTCCCTCACTACAGTTGCCCCGACCGGGTAACTGTCTTCTTTGGTTCTTAACTCACCAACTTCACACGATGGTATCACTTCATGACCCTTTGCCACGATGGCTACTGGCAGTTCTGTCTTACTATCACTCGCGCTCACCCGCGGTAAGTCTTCGTCCAACTTCTCTCGCAGAAGACTTTTTACTACTCCTCTGAGTTCCTCCATCTCTTCCTTGAGGTTCTTGTTCACACTTTGCCAGGTGGACAGGTGACCTCTGAGCTCCAAGACTTCTTTCTCGAGCTCCTCCACCCTGTGCTCAGCCGTTTGTCTCAGTACGCTTTCTCGCTTGACATGTTCATCCACCTCTTCTCTGAGGGCCTGATTCAGTCCTTGCCAAGTTTCCATGTGACCTTTGAGCTCAGAGACTTCTTTCTCTAGCTCCTCTAGTCTGTGATCCCTGTCTCTCTCAGAGCCACAGTCACCCCCAGAGTCTGAGTCACCCCGACCTGCCGAGTACTCCTTCCAGCTACCCATTAACCGTGCGACTACTTCAGCCGTCTTATCCACCATGTCAGCGTCAGTTTTGTCACGAGATGTCTGGTCCGTCCGTTGGGCTGACGTACCCTTTTCCCGGTCACTTCCACCTCTGACCTTTCCACGTCAAGAGCCGTCACCGTCTTCGTATTGGTTAGCCCAACAGTAGGAACGTCTCCACCCTCCTGGCCTATATAATCAAACCTGACAAAGTCCCGGCCCCACTCCAAGGCATACACTAAGTCTGATGGTATACTGCCCCCTTGGCACTCACTGCCTTCGAGACCCTCAAACATTATTCTGTCTACCGCATAGTTCACTGTGACCCCATGTGCACAGCGAACCTGGACCATTTTCTCGGTCAGACAGAAAGTGAGAGGAGTTCCTACCAGCGTCACCTGACTCTTTGAGTCCAACCGTCCCGAGATCCCTTCCCGGTGTAGCATCACGGAACACACTTGCGGCCAGTCATCACTCGGAAAGAATATCCCACATTCTGGAAATGACATACATGAACACTGCAGTTTCCCAGTCATACCCACTGAGCCAACCAGTGCTGCCATTTCATCAAACTCGGCCACTTTCTGGACCACCACCCCAATTTGGGTTACCGCCTCCCTCTGAGACTCCACCCCTTTTTGGGTTACCACCCCAATTTGGGACTCAACCCCCTTTTGGGACTCCACTTCTTTTTTGGTTACCACCCCAATTTGGGACTCCACCCCTTTTTGGGCTACCACCCCGGTTTGGGTCACCGCCCCCTTTTGGGACTCCACCCCCTTTCGGGATCTCCCCATGTCTGTTGTACCTGTCTTCTCAGACCACAGTTCACACCACACCGTTTATGTCTCTTACGATACCACACAAGTCTTTGTTGGCACCACCACAGCTCCTGCTGTCACCGATCACCGTCACCACCGGCTGCTGTTCACACACACAGCGGCTGGAGTCACTGCAGCTCCTGCTGCGCCGTCTTCGTGGACCCGCCGATCCACCGGAAACCGCTTGTCACCTTCGTGGCCCCACCGAGCCACATCAAGCCGCTTGTCACCTTCTTGACTCCCACTGAGCCACCGCAGGCTGAGTCGAGAAAAAAGAAGAAAAAAAACACACCACAAAAAACTCCAAAACTCACGTGTCCTGACTGTGTCCTATTCAGGAAGCTCCTGTCTCCACTTGAGACCGTCCCAACACACAGGGCGCACCGGGTGCGATTCAGGGAGCGACCCTCCTCCCAGGGTCTCCCCACACACCGGCCTCACCAGGTTCAGGGGCTCGGCGGGTGCTCTTCAGGACATCTGTCTCCGCCTGAGACTGCCCAACACTCGCGCCTCACCAGGTCCAAGGTCACACCACGTGCTCCTGGGATCCGACTCTGCTCCCAGGGCTGACCCTCCAGGACCTTTCCTCACTGGACCCTCCAGGTACACTGTCTTCCTCACTGACCCAAGTCAGTACCACACGAACACCAGTCCGTTTCTCCTGTGTCGCCCACACAGGTCCTCGGGTACCTCTTCTCCGCAGAGGCACCCTAGCAATCACCAGTCTCTTTCTCCTGGGGAAGCAGCCGCACTGAGCTCACCGATCCGGACAGTGCCTTACTCACTAGGCCGCCCCACGGTTTCCATAACCTCAGCCGGACAGTGGCTTCCCCACTTGCAGGCCGTCACAGGCTTTGCTCACACGTGGCCAGTCCGCAGCACATCACACGGCTTCCACAACCGTCAGCCCTTCTGGCTCAGCGTTGCTCTTTGCCACCGAATTTTGCTGTCCTTATCCGTTGCTCACAGCAACAAGGCTACAACACTGCCCATAGCCTTCTCCACCAATTGTGAGGTAGCGCTGTCATTCAAGGTTGGGGGACACTCGCTTGCAGCCACACAATCAGGTCCAGCTCAGGTTTTCATAAGCCATAACAGTCCATGAGGTTTATTTGCCATCATAAACCACAGCAGCAATATACAACAGCGCAGCTTCCATTATAAAGCTTCACATGACAGCATAGCGTCCATTATACAGGCTATTTAGCCCCAGGGTTATCTCACCCACGTCAGGGTTCCCATATGGCTGTTTCTCCAGGCTGCAGACATCCACTCTCTCCTCAGGGACTCTCAGACACTGGCTGCCATTACCCACACAGCCGCTCCACAGGCTGTTAGTGAGGAGACCCTTCTCCTCACGGGACCTTCCAAA
The DNA here is from genome assembly GCF_039654945.1 of Dendrobates tinctorius. Lineage (NCBI taxonomy): Eukaryota > Metazoa > Chordata > Amphibia > Anura > Dendrobatidae > Dendrobates > Dendrobates tinctorius. The sequence continues at coordinate 21,157,072 of NW_027361878.1, forward strand.
CTGGACCAATCAGGTCCCAGCATTCACCTTGTGACCTATCCTGGCTACGTTATATGGTCCGTAGCCACGCCCACTGGGTCACATGGCTATGCCCTCATCACAGGTCCTTCACCTACTCATGCAGCCTTTTACTATAGGTGTTATCAGACACACCCCTGGGTGGGTTTGTGGGCAGCAAGAACCCGCCCATCTCTCCAGCTGCCTGAAGGCTTCTCCCTAACTCATAGGCACGAAAGATCAGCTCTGCTGATCAGCATATAACCGAGCCTTCATCTCAAAGCCACCCACTTTGAGACGCACCACGGCCACTCCGTATTCTGCCACTCATCCTCTCTCTTGGCACATCCACACAGCGCCCCCTAGTGGACACAGTGGTCATTATACCACACCATGTTGATCTGTCGATTAAGTCAGTCGAACCTCATATACCCTAAATGTCAAGATGGGAGGCTGCGGGGATTAAATCATTGGGAGACCTTATAGATGACTTTGACTTAATTCCATTTAATGATATCCTGACTTCACATCCGTCTCTGAGGGGGCCTTTTATCAATACCTTCAAGTTAGGCATCTGCTATACACTGGGCCTAATCCTTGGACTTTACCTATGACTTCTTCACTGAAAAAAAATCACTTTTCTCCTCTGGTAGGGAAAACTCGGGTTTATCTCGTTTTTATAAGATGCTCAATAATCCCCCATTGGAAAGTACACTCCCATACATGATAAAGTGGGAAAAAGAATTGAAATTCTCTACATCCCCTCAGAAGTGCCATGATGCTATTAGTTTAGTACAAAAATCCTCTAGATGTGTTAATCACCTAGAGCAGATTAAAAAAACTGCACCTCAGATGGTATCTCTATCCGGTGAGATTAGCTCACTTCTCCCCAAATTATTCCCTCCTTTGCTGGAGAGGTTGCAATCAAAAAGGTTCCTTGAGCCATATGTGGGGGGACTGTCTGGTAATTCTTCCATTCTGGCTTAGGGTTTTTGATCTCTGCGCACACATTTTAGGCCAGAGAATACACCCAGAACCCAGTCTGGACAATTATCCGGTCGGGATGGGGACGGTTCTTTCACATATTCTGATATCTGTAAGATTTTATTTGGCTGCAAATTTGAAGTCTCCGAACCCTCCCTGTATTCAAGAGCTTATTAAAAAGGTAAATTCTCACTTTCAACACGAATACTGAATAGCTTTCTCCCTTAAGCAGAAGGGAAAACGAATTTGATCTTGGGCCCTCTGGCTGGACTCTTCCTTAGCAGCCCCTCTATTGACCATAACAGAGGATGCCCCTCTTTCCTGAGTCTAGACTTGCTTGAGACTAGGCCCTTTACATTCTACTTCCTCAGTGTCATTGTTCATTTGTTTTAGGTCTGTTGCTTGTCTCACTCAACACCTTACCCCCCTCTCCTTGGTTATGTTAGTATTTCCCAATATAACAAAATCAGAGTTTGGATTCAAATTGTTGCAGGTCAAATTGTTTAGCTCAAATTTCTGTGGTTTCAATTTTATATGTGATGTTGATTTGTGACTGCGTTTATTGTACTCTGCTACGTTCTGCTCTTAATAAAAGAATTTGGATTAAAAAAAAAACATAGAAGGTGGATAAAGTTGTTTTTTTTTCTCTCCACTTCTGAGAAAACGTGATGCAGTTCTGATCAGAATACTGGGACCGTTTTTCTCGGATGTGTAGAAGACGGTGCTGTGACACGACCCTTACTTGTCACTGTTTCAATACACTTGGAGCTTATGAGATGGACAATGCAGTGACCAACTAAAAATTACTTTTTCAGCTTGAAAAATCATCCTAAAGTGACAGTGACTAGGCATCTCCCTTCTGTGTAATTGATATCCCCTGGCTGCTTTCACGTGTAATCTGTATCTAGCATCTGAGACGGGTTACAGGAAGCTGGTCCTTGTCTCTGCTCCTTTGATTGTATCTGTCAAACTTTTGGTATAAGGATTTTATTTCCGGGCCAGCCAATGCATGCTGAGATGTAAGGGAAAGGAAGTTCCAGCACATTTAGTGCTGGTAGAATGCTCATGGAAATAACTGCTCACTGAGAAATAATAAACAGCATTTTTCAAGGCAGGAGAATCAAGGGTTTCTGGACATTTTATACTTTTATTTTTTTCTTTGGGGTGAGGGCACGCACACCAAGGTTTTATACTTTTTTTTAGTGAAATAACATGTAAACTTCAAGACATACAAAGGGATAGTTTGACTCTGCTGAATTATGGATGTAGACAACCAGGATGTATCGAGCCATAATATGTGTTTTGTGGAGCAGCTTGTTCATTCTCTAGAGAAAGAATCTTCACCTTTTGTAATGTGTGTAAAAAAAATTCTCACAATGTTCAAGATCTCGATTTTATGTCAGTGAATGGAAACGTGTAGCTAAAACCCTGCCTTGATCATGTTCAGTTTGGCACTTTTTGGACCATTACGGACAGTCTACTTACGGACTCTTCGCATGTTAACACTGACATTACAGCACAACCAAAGAAAATGAGGACACGGCAGATCCTGAAAAGATAGAGGAGAATGACTGAAGTGAAGATGCTTCTCGAACCGGAGGTCTTCTCTGTGTGGTGTGGAGTTGGTGGATAATTAAATCTTACAACTTCTTCAGAATAGTCCATATTAATCATACTGAAAAATGAAAAGTATCAGCTGCACAATGAGAAGGCAGCAGGGGGAATAAGGGTCATTGCGAAGTAATCCATAGACAAGAATTTTAGATCAATATACCTTTTAGGAAGAATTAATATGCCACTTCATATATTATGTATTGTGGAGTATTTCCCACTATATTAATCAGTCAGCTTCACTTTCAAGCACAGATCGAATGAAACCAAAAAGGAATGAAAAGATGTAGCACAATGATGTGAATATTCATATATGTAAAACAAGACCCCTTAAAAACTGCACACGAGAAAGGCTGAACAACTGAATTGAAGGCCTAATTTAAAGTGGACTTTTCACTAGGTAAAAAGTGGTCATTTTTTTCCTCTGTTCCCCTAATTAGTCTTCTGCTCCCCTGATTCAGTTTTTCTTTTTTTTTTTTTTAATCCCCTAAATGGTTGAAGAGATATGTAGCTTTTTATATGGTCCCCCCCCCCCCCCCAGGGTTTTTTTTAAGCTTCTCTGCATAGTTACCACATAAGCAACACACCTTTGATAAAGACATCTTACCAATGGAAAACATTTAGAACATTCCAAAACACAAAATTTGGCTAAAGACCTTGGACTATTGAGCAGCAAGAATTCCACATCAGATAAGAACAGGACAGCATTCCTGTTCCAGAACTCCAACAATTGTCTCCTCACTTCTGAGATATTTACAGATTGTTGTAAAAAGATACACAACTTTTGTGAGATGTGTTGCTGCCATCAATTTTTCAAATGAAATGTAAAAATGTCCAATGTTCACCTCCTGATCTGTGTCCTCCCAAGAATAAAATCTGTCCCTAAAGAGATTAACAAATCATTGCAATCTTGTTTTCTTTAGATTTGAAACAAGTTTTTGGAATCAGGGATGCAATTGTGTTGCGATATGATCCTAATTTGTAAAAATTACAGCGTGCCAGCAAGATACACTAGGCTGAGGATACAACATTTGTTCAATTTGTTTGTTCAGTACAGGACCCCTAAAAATCTCCTGTATTTTACTTAAAAAGTGGTTCACAGTTTTCTGCAGCTCTTCCTGAGCTTTTTTTTTTTTTTTTTTTTATATGTATCTGCTTTATGTTTAGTAATTTTCTTCTTATTTTTCTTTCATTTTGCTCTTTTTTTTATCTTATTTTGGGGGATTTTGAAACCAATTACTTACTAGTTTCTGGTCTCATGTTACAACGGTTTTCAAGTTATCCTGGAACCAATTAATATTGTAACTTGAGGGAGCAATTGTAATTGACAAGTGACATCATAACACTTTTCTAAGGCCGTGTTACCGCGTGCGAAAACTCTGCTTTTATTTCACTGCATTTTTTTTTCTGAAGGTATCTGCAAATAAATACGCCATAGCAATCTGCTCTGATTAATGCATTTTTTCTTTGTTTTACTCTAATACATTTTTGGTTCAGATTTGATGCACTGTTTTTGTTTTTTCTTAAAAATCATTGGGATTCTGCACTTAAAAACGCAATTGTCTTTTTTACATTCATTTTTTTTTTCAGGTTCACCCTAGAAACTCAAAAGGGAAAATATGAACCAAAAAAAGGCACAGATCAACAGTGTTATTGTATGCAGAGTGGATATGAGTATTCATGAAATCACATCAACTAGCTTGAGCTGTTAATGAGACTTGTCAGCACAGAATGACTTTTCAAACCAAGCACGTGAGCTCGGTGCACCCTTGATGTGGCCAAACAGTTCAGTACACCTTCCCACCTGCTTGCTTTCCCTCAATCTCCACCCCCACCTTCTTTGATTGACAGTTCTGGCTTCATAGAGCCATGGAAGGGTGGAGATGGATGTAGAACAAGCAGGTGGGAAGGTGCACTTAAATGTTTGGCTACACCTAGGGTACACTGAGCCCCCGTGCTTGGTTTTGGAACAGTCATTCTGTGCTGACAGAGTCCATTTAAAGGAAGCTGAAAAAGGCTGAACATATCCAAAGAAAGCAATTTTGTTATTGCAGCTGTGTACATTAATTCTTTTAAGCATTTTTTTCTTTCTTGGCTCTTTCAGGCGGATTTCAGGTGAAATCTGCCTAAAAGTAACGTGTCTTTTCATGCACATACTCCAAAAAAATAAAATCACCTAAAATCTAAGGCTCATAGTAAACTTCTCGCTCATTGCATATTAATGCCGATTAATGTATTAATTACAGTTAGCATATACAAAATCATTTTAAGCAGCTCCAGCAAATACATGAACTAAAGAAACCCCCTTTCCATGGACTTGAAAGAATCATGCCTGCACTATAGACAAGAATATTGTAACTGCAACTGCCAAAGTATATTTTCAGGGAAAATATACATATCCTGGCTGCATATTGCCATTTTATCAGTAATCCCCGGTAATTGTGGAGTTTCCAGGTGTCTCACACCTTTACACGTACAGAGATTAACAGCTGCCAGTCAGACAGAGAATGTAACACAAACAGTAGGTTGGGAATGAGCGATCGCTCCTCCTGGGGACTGAACTTGTATCAATCAGGTTTTGTGTAATATATTTTACTTTCTGCATTCATTTATAGAAGCTGATCAGAGAAGTTCGCTACAGGCAAAAAAAAAAAAATAGGAATTTGTGAAGTCCAGTTATTATATCATGGACTTCCTTCATTGCTGTTTCTGTCATTTACTTGCAATGGAGAGTTTTTTCATGCTTATTTCTATCTTGTACATTTAAAGGGAATCTGTCACCTATTTTTTCGTATATAAGATGCGGCTCAGGGGCTTATCTATAAGCCCCCGATATAACCTGAAAGATAAGAAAAACAAGTTACATTATACTCACTGGGAGGTGGTCCGGTCCGAGTCCAATGGGTGTCGCAATCCGGGTCCTGTGCCTCCCATCTTCTAGCGATGACGTCCTCTTCTTTGTTTTCCGTCGCGGCTCCGGCGCAGGCGTACTGCTCTGCCCTGTTTAGGGCAGAGCAGAGTACTGCAGCGTGCAGGCGCTCAGAGAAGGCCCGATGCCTGCGCACTGCAGTACTCTGCTCTGCCCTCAATAGGGCAGAGCAGTGCTCCTGCGCCAGAGCTGCGACGGGAAGCAAAGAAGAGGATGTCATCGCTAGAAGATGGGAGGCACCGGACCCGGACCGCACCCCGTGTGAGTATAATATAACTCGTTTTTCTTATCTTTCAGGTTACATCGGGGGCTTACCTACAGCATTACAGAATGCTGTCGATAAGTCCCTGATGGCAGTGGCCTCATCTTATATGCAAAAAAATAGGTGACAGATTCCCTTTAAAGCACATCCTGGTGTTGAAGACAGTGGAGGATGGTCACACATGGTGTTTTGTCTCTGATTACTTTCTGTAGGGTTGTTTTCAATACTATTTCCTAAATAAAACACTGACCTCGATTCAACATTTTAGGGTTTTTTGAGTCATTTTTTTTGTCGTCTTTCTTTTAGAGATTGAGCATTTTGTGCCAAATTTATCAAAATGTGCACACAATGTTTAATGGATTGTCACAATTTCAAAGATTCTTTTTTTGTGTGTTATTTTAGAGTAAAATGTCTCATGATCCTTTCAATAAGTTTTAAAATTTCACAAGTTAGTCTTTAACTGCACCAAACAATATATAGATATATTTTGACAGATTTTGTACTCCACTAGAGTACTGCTTAAAATTTGCAAAGTTGCAAATGATGAATAAAGGCTTACACATCTAAATGACCAAAACTACACCTATAAAAAAAAAAAACAACTGATGAAACAAAGTAAGGTAAATTTAAGAGGACATTTCACTTGCTCAAACAAATTAAGTGAAATATCTTGTAAAAATCTCTGAGTTTCTCGGATTCTGCTGCTCCCTTTCCATTTTGTACCATGTCACTGCATTGCCGAGATATTCTCATTTGTTGCTTCTGGAGAGCAGTATTTGAAATCTCTGCTTGCAGACCAACTGGGCATTTCTTCAAGGTCTTTGTGGGAGCTTGCACTTTCACTCCCCTTCCTCCCAGACTGTGCCAATCACAGTTCATCAGCTGATCTAGCAGTCTCAAAGACTTCCAGTTTGTGATTGGCTTCATCTGGGAGGGAGGGACGAGAGCGCGTGACTCCTGAGAAGACTCTGAAGAAACGTCCAGTTGTTCTGCAAGTAGATATTTCTAATAGTGTGCTCCAAAAGCTACAAATGTGAATATCACTGCAAAAGAGCGACGCAGCACAAAACGTAAGCATTTTAAAATAAAGGGAGCTCAAGGCTTTTTACAAGGTATTGTAGGGATTCTGGCTTTCTAGCAGCAGTGAGGGGTAGACACAGGTACTTGCCTCTGGTGCAATGACACTCTTAGGTTTATTGTCTCTCATAAACTTCAAAAGTAGCAAAAGTGTCTTTTCTTCAGCCAAAAGAAAACAGTAACAAAAGAAAACAGTCCTTTCTTAGAGTATGCACAGTAAAATTACATGGTCTTACTTTCACAGCAAGTCAGGCAGTACTACGGCTTCAGGCATGGCCTGTCCACCATTAAAGCTCTACTCAAGATCCACTACATCAGACACACCTGAGCCGAGTCAGACGCTTTTTTATGAGCATGAAAAGGTAGAAAATTCAGCTTCACAAACTTTAAAAAAATAAAATAGTAATCCAGTAAAAAAAATTAGTGAAAATACCAAATTCATGAAATGGCTACAGTATCCATAGAAAAGGCATAGTATAGATCTATGCGTTTCAGGAGTATAACACCCCTAGTCATGAACCTAAAAAGTAGATCTATACTATGACCTTTCTATGAATCCTGTAGCCATGCTTTGAATTTGGTATTTTATATTAAAAAAATATTCACTGCATTAGTATTCACGAATAAAGAAAAAATATGTATATTTTTTAAAAAAGCTTGTGAACCTGTTTTTTCTACTTTTCATGCTACTGATTGCGTCCAGGCATAGACTACTTTCATGTTCAGAACTACATGGGAATCATGATGGTGAGTTTGATTTTTTCTCATTGCTTTTTTTTTTATAAGACATGCAAGGCCAAGATTGGAATGTATGAGAGCAACCATTCCCACACAGGCTTTTCTGGTCGCTCCTAAATCCCGGACCAAAAATCCAGTCTATTTAAATAAACCTATCAGTAAGTTACCATTACTAGAGCCTTCAATTCTGGGACTTGCATCACCGAGGCCAGCCACTTCGGTGATACATATTTACCATCCAAGACTTTCCCTTCTGCTTTCTTACAGTATTTAACTTAGGTTTTTTAAGCCAGTGACAGGTTCTCTTTTAAAAAAAAGGTCTACATTAAATAATGAATTAGGCACAAATAAAATAAAGTCACAATCAGAACCATTTTTGCTCCAGAAAATTGCATAAAAGCAATAAAAGTTTGACCCTATTGTTTTCCAGTGGAGAAAATATGGACTGTCCCATAATGAATGGTATTGCTTTCTATTACTACGTTATAATGGCTGAGTAAGTGAAGTATGAGAATGAATCGGGCATCTAATGAGTAAGTCTATATTGTAATGACTAGGGCCAGGTGCTAATGACCTATAAATGCATATACTATGGTTAGTACAATAACCACTAAAGTCTGTCTGACAGAGAGATCACAATGTCTTTGTTCACTGCCAATTTATGTTGTTCTTTAGTGCGTCTTGTAAATCTCACTATTGTCTAGCTAAAGCGGATCTTGTCCAGTGGGTTTATAATATCCTGGAAGATTTGTATCTAAGACATTTGAGACTTGGGGTAATAAAAAATTAAATACTCTAAAATTGGTATTTTTCAGACAATTTTTGTACAGGAGACATGATATGAAAAATAACCAGCAGCTAGAAGGTAGTCTCCATTGTTTATAATGTAAGGTAGCGCTGTTATTCAAGTAGGGGATACTCGCTTAGCAGCCACAAAACCAGATCCGGCACGGGTTTTCCATAAACAATCATAGTCCATGCGTTTTATTATGCAGCATAAACCAAGGCAAGCAACACAAACTTCATAACATCATCATAGCGTCCATGACAGAGTTCAGCTCTGTAATCCCTGTGGTCACACAGGTTAGGCATACACAGGCTCTTCAGCCTCAGTTATCCCACCCACGTCAGGGTCTCCTCATAGTTCCTTCATCATGCTGCAGACGTCCATTCCCTCCAGGGAATCATCAGGCATGGGCAGCCATTCAACACAGCGTTCCTTGCTGTCAGGAAGACAGCCCCATCTCTCTCAGACGGGACCTTCCAAAACGGACCAACCAGGTCCCCCAGCATTCACCTCATGTGACCTACCCTGGCCACCTTATATGGTCCGTAGTCACGCCCACCAGGTCACATGGCTATGACCTCATCACAGGTCCTTGAACCACTCATACACACTTTAAACTAGCGTTCTTAAACACACCCCCTGGGTGAGTTTGTAGGTAACTAGTCCTTGACACATTGAACCAGCACCTCAGCAGTATCACTGCTGATCAACACACACAAGTCTCCATCTCAAGGCCACCCACCTTGAGATACATAACGGTCATTCAGTATTCTGCATTTCATCCACTCTCCTGGGACATCCACACAGCGCCCCCTAGGGGACACAGTGTTCACTACATCACAATAACGTATGATCTACAGGACAAATTAGCAATTGGCTTGATGGCTATATAAATCAATCAGTTTGCTTACTATGTAGATTGATAACTGACCCATTTAGATTCTTCACTTTTTATGGACGTAGCTTTATTTGCTTATTAGGAATTGTCTAAAATGTATCATCATTGGTTCGTTGCACTAGGGTAATACAAAGTATAGATATTGGAAAAGATAAAAGTACTCTATTTTCATAGTTTCCCAGTATTATATAAATTTACTTAGAAAGTCTATTGACCTGGCAGATATTTAGCTTTTTTGAATAATAGTGTGTTTTATTCTTCTCTTGGCTGATAGTTGGCATATGTCCGCAAGTTTTGGACATTCTACAATCTGTCCCAACAGCTTTGCCCTAGTTCTCACATGGCTTACAGAAATATACCATTATGAATCTTGTTTTAAAATGTAAATAGACAAAAGTTTATAGCTCTGTCCACACTTCAGGTTGTGTCTTCATAGTTCTATTATGTTTTTTTAAGTAAAAAAAAGTTGATAAATGTCTTAATAAAAAGAAAAAAAAAAGAAATAAGCTGTTGGGATTAAAATTTCCATAGAAATCAATATTATTTATTATTTATTTTATATTCACCTATTTGGCCTAAACTAAAAATGAAAAATCTGGTTAGAGCCCAATGTTTTCCGTGTAATCTATGAAGACCCATTGTATTTAATCTTCTATTAATTGAAAACGGATTCTTGAATTTGTTGGAAAGATAAGCCAAGCTTGACGTTTGAAGAATCACTCAACTTTTTTTATTGATTTTGTTAAGAAATGTAGCGTTTCATTATTTATGTTTCAGATTCACACGTCAATGGGAAACATATGTGCATTATTTCCCATTCTCAGACAAACTGTTTCCTTCCTAGGGCAACAATTAGAATCATCTTTTGTATAGTCAACAATTAGTTTAGCACCAACATTTTTCATGCGAAGGAAACAGGATCGGTGTTGGATTGGGTTTTATGAGACCATCATAGTACTGAACATGTACATAACATGCATATCTACTTTTAGTTTCTTCATTGTCTTTATATTATACTAGCTGAAGAGCCCGGCGCTGCCCGGGAATAGTAACTAACTACGGTTAGTTATAACAAATTATAATGATTTTATCTATCTATATATGAGTGTATAGCCCCGCCCACTCCGCATAGCCATATTCACTATAATATCCCACATCATCCCATCAGCCAGAGCTACCGGACTACTACCCCTAATATCCCACATCATCCCGTCAGCCAGAGCCACCAGACTACTACCCCTAATATCCCACATCATCCTTGTCAGCCAGAGCCACAGGACAACTACCACTAATATCCCACATCATCCCGTCAGAGCCACCGGACTACTACCACTAATATCCCACATCATCCCGTCAGAGCCACAGGACTACTACCCCTAATATCCCACATCATTCCGTCAGACCTACCGGACTACTACCCCTAATATTCCACATCATCCCGACAGCCAGAGCCACCGGGCTACTACCCCAAATATCCCACATCATCACGTCAGAATGGGGTCAGAGCTAGAGCGCTGAGTGGAACGGTCCTAACTTTCATACCGGGGATCCCTTTAAGAGAGGCCTGGCATCAGAACCAGAGCGCTGAGTGGAATTGCCATAACTTCCATACCAATGAACCCTTTAAGAGAGACTGGGGTCAGAATCAGAGCGCTGAGGGATTTACCCCAACTTCCATACCGGGGATCCCTTTAAGATGGGCCTGGGATCAGAACCAGAGCGCTTAGTGGAATTGCCCTAACTTCCATACCAATGATCCCTTTAAGAGACCCTGGGGTCAGAACCACAGCGCTGAGTGGAACGGTCCTAACTTCCATACTGGGGATCCCCTTAAGAGAGGCCTGGGGTCAGAACCACAGGGCTGAGGGATTTGCCCTAACTTCCATACAGGAGATCCCTTTAAGAGAGCCTGGGGTCAGTACCACAGAGCTGAGGGATTTGCCCTAACTTCCGTACAGGAGATCCCTTTAAGAGAGGCATGGGGTCAGAACCAAAGCACTGGATGGATTTGCCCTGCCTTCCATACCGGAGATCCCTTTAAGAAAGGCCTGGGTCAGTATCAAAATGCTGAGTGGATTTGCCCTAACTTGCATACCAATGATCCACCGGACGGGGGGATTTATTTCTGTCATGTGCTCTGTGCTCCTTTCTGGGGGGCAGACAATGGCTGGGAGCTTATGTTCCCGGAGATGCTAGATTTCTCCCACCATGTCAGTGTCTGCTGAGGTGCTGTCAAGTGGGAAAACTTGCTCATATGAACCAATCACAGCTTAGCTTCTTTTAACCAGCTCTGGTGAAATGAGAGATGCTTCTTGATTGGTTGGTGATACACACATACATACATTCAGTTTTATATATAGAGATTATTGCACATTTATAACACTCATAACAGAAGAATTGAAATAATCATCTACCTATGTCTTCTGCTGGATCCTTGGATCCCGATATACCTAGAGCTCAATATTACGTTAGTCTGGGTTTATTGAAGGATCCTCGGTCGGTTTTTAATATAGATAGTGTGTGCCAAAATAGTATCAAAAGGTATATGTTTTTGCTTGTAAGCATCTCCATAGGTTTTTTTTATTTTTAAAGTATTCTATAGCATAGTATTTTGAGTTAAAGAAAACAATTTGGCATTCCCCGATCCAGCGTCCACTCTGATCCTTTGAGGCGCTCTTCAGTTCTGTATCTAGTATCCTCAACCCATCGTCCTAGGCGTGTGTTTTGCTTAATTTGCTTGGTGACTTTGCCGGGCCCAGTAGGCGAAAGTGAAAAAATAAGCAGGGGTGCTCCATCTGGTGGGATAAAACCGAGAAATAGATACTCCAGGGACCTGCTCACCTCATAAGGTTGTGCAAATTGTCAGCACAACACTGAATAGGGCTTGAGGAATGGTAGGACATGACTGCTGCTTCACCCACTGAACTTGACAAAGTCAGGCACGGAACTTGAGAAGAAAATAAATGGAAAATGTGGTGTTAGCGGGAGCTGCCAAGTCCAGCAGAAACCGGGTAGGCACAAGTGGGACCCAGAATTCTTTTGACAAGGATGCTAGAAATAAAAATTAAGGAATGTCCCAGTCTGGCTGCCATGGAGGACCAGACTGGATGTCAGGCTGGAGATGGTTCAATATTTTTGCTCAATTCTACTATACTATAATTTTCTGCACTGAGGTACGCACAATAAAACATATTGAACACAGTATACTATTTTACAAAGTATAAGGTCGATGAATACTCCATAGATATATCTCTGATATGGATTTCGATAGGCTCTGTAGTGTGATGGGATGCACCACTATCACACAGTAACATGACATGACTTCACGACCGACTGCCAAAAATGCAAAATCTTGATGTTGTCAGTATACGCGTGTGACACAATGGCACTGTATAGCAGATATCCCAGATTTTCTTTCCCCTTCAGCTGCAATGCATGCTATATATGCTGCAATAGTCATCCTGCCCACACGACTGATAGGTGTTGGTACATAGCCATAGACATGAGTGCTCTGCTATAGAAATGATGACCGGTACGTGGCACAAGAGTGAGAATAGTGTGCTGCAAGAGGCTGAGAACGAGAAGCAGGTAGATAGTGGAGGTAAGAGAACAAAAACCAGGAGATGCGGACTAAACAAATGCATGAAAAATGCAGGCAAGAGTGGAGAGCGCAACAATATACAATGTAGAGACAGAAACTCCAGATGAGGAGGAGAACAGACACACCGGTTCTGCACAGAAAAAAAAACTGTGATATCTACGATATGAAAAGATTATTTCTGATTGAAATACGGAGTGTTAGAGAGAGCGAGATGAGAGATGTGTCAGCGAAGGTGGCAGAGCGTGCGTGTGTAATAAGAGAAAAGGGATGTGTGTGTGATGTAGGAAGGGGAAGGGTTGGCGAGAGCGGGTGGGAGAAGATAGGGGAGAAATATGTGCAGAGGAATATATAGAGAGATGGAGAGGAGAGAAAACATGATCAGCCACAATCAGGATAGAAGCGAGCCGTGGACACAAGAGGAACAATAACCTAGATTAGATAGAAAAATATGGATGATAGATGATTGACTGTGGAAAACTTGTACGCTTGTATAAATCAGCGGAAGATGCATTAACCCTGTTCTAGCTTCCTCCATTCCGGTAACAGAACCGTCACGAGGCACACGGAGATACAAGTCCGGGGCTGATCTGTATGCTGAACCTGTATCTCAACCTCGGATGCAGGCTCCCTTATTCCATCTCATTCTCTCTTACCCTGCCTATATAAGACACATATGCATGCGCAAGAAATAGGAGTGCCACTCGCTGATGTATATCTGTGTTAGCAGCGCACTATTCATTCTCTAGCACAGATCCCTGTCCACATAAATTAAGACGTTCCGCATGGAAACAAAGCAACAAACAGTTCTCATTAGACACAAGACTAGGTGAACGGATACGTTTGTTTGTATCTTGATGCAATAATTAAGTGATTGTCATAAATTAGGAAAGGTTTTTCCGTGCGAGGAGAACTGGATGATTTCTGCAAAGACCCTAACCGAGCTTATACATGAAAGATTTCTGCGGCCGCTGGGACCAAATTTGCATTGATTAATTGAAATTAAAAAATGTTCAACGCTAAAGACTCAACATGAAGTCACGTGCAAATCACAGTAAAAAAAAAAAACATTCAAAGTATTGCTGCTTATAATTTTCTACCCCATTTCGAAGGAGCAACAAACTTTCTTATTTTACGTACTTTTTGTTTTTGCATTATTCCTGCCTTTTTTCTTGGAGAAAAAAATGTGCAAAACTGGGTTTTACATAAAAATCAATAAAGAAGATCTATAGGTTATTCATAATAGAGGAAACTCCCAAAAACTATTCCTTTTCAAAATCTGGGAGTTTTTCAGGATTGTAAACCAAATAAAATGGGCAAGGAATTAAAATAAAAGGTTTGCTTGTTAAAGCCTGCAGTTTTTGCTTATAGTTATTTACTTAGCTGCAATAATGACATGTCGTGCATTCACATGACTGCTGCAGCTAATCATTGGTCAGGGTGGCTATGTTAACATGTATAATGGAGACCACTGAATGGTTGCAGTGGTCATAGGGATAAATGTGACTTTATCACTGCAGAAAATGAAATGGAGGCCGGTGTGGATCTCTTAGCTTTGGCTCTGGATATGCAGGGGATATATCACATTTGGCCAATTTTTATTTGGGCAACCTCTTTAATTATCCTTAGGGTCTCCTCCCTGTTGACAAATGTTACCCATATCTCTTTCACATTGGGATTAATGGGTTCTGTGGTTTTCATGTAAAAAAAAAAAAAAAAAGAACCCATAAATCTTAAAGGGAACATGTCATCCGATTTCACATGCAGTAGGTATCAGACACCATTTGTGTTATTGCACTTTTCCTTCATTGAAAGCCCTTGACTAACAGGTCACTTGTGATGTACTATATTTGGGGGACTGGGGTGGAGAAAAGCCACCGGAAATCTGTCTTTACTAGTCATCCTTAATATATAGTCCCTCTGCTGTTTTTTCAAAGTATGTTTTCTCTGACATGTTGCTGCGTTTTAGAGTAGAACATATACTGTACAATGATGCAGTCTGATTCATGCTGTCTGTGGATCAGGCTGCATGAATCAGATGACAGCAGGTTCCCTTTTATAACCCACAGCTAAATGCAAAATTTGTGTCTTTCCACACAACCTAAGGCCTGAAGTTAGAGAGCCAGTCCTGCTGTGAAAATACAACCAGATACATCAAAATTTCTAAGTGGGGGATAAAGAAAGATGCAGAAATTGTTTGGATACCATCAGGGCTCTACGATGCAAGTAGCATTTTAGCATTTAATTGGAGGTATACTCTCCGGTCCCACGGTAGTACAGTTCGATCTGTCAACTAAAAGATCACAATGTAGAAAATTCATAGAGAAAAAAGCTCAATAGCTAGGATGACCGTAGGCTTCCGCGTATACATCATAATCTTCACACCTACAAAATACTAGCTAACCTACCGTTTTAGTGTTATGCCTTACTCATGGATTGCGATAATAGTGTAGCATCTCTTTCTTTTGGAATCACCCATCACATGTTGAATAATGACAAGTCAGATCCTGCTTGACATTTACCCATATAAGATTTCTGGTTCCCAATGTGAAATGTGAATATATAGATACTCTGTACAATAACTGCACTTATTATTGCCCTCTAGTAATACACTAGTGTACAGTGATTGACCCAAACATAACACGTGACGAGCGATTCCATCATATGTGACACACGACGCTATTACAGTATGCCATGAGTAAAGCATAAATGCCGAAACACGTAGGTTTGTTAGTAATTTGTATATACGAAGTTTATGATATATATGAGGAAGTTTTAAACAGGCTGAATAAAGTTTTTATTACAATCTGTATTAAAAATAATAAAAAAAAACCTTGCAATTTCTCCTTCGCCTCATTGGGGGACACAGATACTGTGGGTGTATGCTTCTGCCGCTAGGAGGCTGACACTAAGTGAAAAAAAAAGGTTAGCTCCTCCTCCGTTATATACACCCTCGCCCCTATTGTGGGCGGAACTCAGTTTTTTGCTTAGTGTCCATGGAGGCACACACGTCTGGTTTTGCTCCAGACTTTTTCTTTTTTTTTTCCCATGAAGATGAGACAGGGGCGACGGACCCTATTGAAAGGGTCCGATCTCCCCAAACCATCAACGGGCGAGCATGTGTTGAGTATCGTCTCCACGTATCCTCTCCCGCACCGTGGGACATATCTGGGCCGTTTTCCCCAGACCTTTTTTTATTTTATTTTTATCGTCTATGAAGATAAGACAGGGGCAACGGATCCTATTGAAAGGGTCCGATTTCCCCAAACCAACGGGCGAGCACGTGCGAGTGGCCCTCCACGTATCCTCTCCCGCGACGTGGGACACAATGCCAGACTTAGCCCTGACCACCCCTAGGTATTGAAACCATGGGTTGTACAGAGGCACAAGACTAGTCCGTGCGGCCCCCACTGCTCCACCAATGCTTAGACTGCGGTGCTGCAAGTCGGCGGACGGTCCCTCTCCTCACCCCCTGAAGGGGTTAGATGGAGCTAGGATCCTTGCACCGTCCTATTTTGTCAAGGCCCCCTCACATACCTGAGCTGGGAAGCTGAAGAGGATCGTCAGTGAGGACAGGGCCTGGGAGGGCTCCTGCGCGAAGATCCGGGTCTGGAGCCCTTAGCTGTCAGATGCCACCGGCCAGTGGCTGCAGAGTGGTGCGGAGAAGCCCGCGCCAGTAAGTGGCGCCATGGAGTTCGCTCCCCCCGTCGCGGGCAGGAGATAAATTGAGGCCATGGCTTTAGCCGAAGCTAGACCACGACCGGAGGTTCTGCCTCCGGGCCGCGCGTCACCTCTGGCGGCCCGCCCCCAGGCCTAGGCGGCGGGGGATAAATTTAGTCCCTGGCTTCGGAGCGCGGCTAGGCTGCAGACCTGGAAGTACCGCCCCTGGACTGGTTTATATGCTGGCGGTCCGCCCCACAGCTGGTGGCGCGCGATTTTTGTGCGGAGGGACACAGGACTGGGGTAAGTGCTGCCCGGGAGACCACAGGGAAAATGAGGTGCTACCTCCTTCCCCCCATCCCCAGCAGCGGACATATACAGCATGTCCGAAGAAGTAGCATGCATCTCTTGTCGGGCTGCGTTTCCGCGGGCGCAGAGCAAGCAATTATGCAAAGCTGGCGACTCCAAACGCGCCCAGGAACCCTCCCCTGCGACCGAACCCACAATGCTGGTGTGGGCAGACCGCAGAGAAAAAGGCTCGGGATTCCCGCTGTGCAGCACCTGGAACCCGACGCCTAAGAGAACCTCAGTGTTCGTCCTCCCCTGCGACCGCGACCAATGTGCCAAGCCCCCCAGAGTGGGCCCTATCACTGTCACAGTTCATGCAATTGAGTCCCTTCAGGCCCCAGATGGGGGCAGGGACAGTGGCTCGCTGGCCTTAGTGGGGACCTCCACCTCACAAGAGCCTCTCGCCTGCAGGGGCCGCTCTCACTCCAGGCAGACCCGAGGGAAACGAATCTACACGGTGTCGCCCTGTCCATCCGGTGCCTTGGCATCCGTAAGTTCTGCTTCTCGCTCCCCGTCACCAGTGGTTGATAGTGAGCAGATCTCAGAATGCGACTCAGACGAGCCCCTTGTCCTAGATACTCCAGCGTCACGTGAAACAGTGGACAGCCTCATAGAAGCCGTCAATCAGACCTTGAGGATGATCCCGCAGCGGCTACGGAGCATAAGGTGGTGTTTAAGCGAGTGAAGCGGCCGCACAGAATTTTTTCCTCTCACCCTGAGTTTGAGGGCATAGTGCAGCGACACAGTGAACGACCAGACAGGCGTTTCTCGGGTCAAAAGGCACTCGAAGCAAGGTATCCATTTTCCCCAGACCTCCATAAAAAATGGACGGAATCTCCGACGGTGGATCCACCGGTGTCGCGCCTAGCCACTATAACCTTGTTATCCGGGCCTAGCTTTTCCTCTATTAAGGATCCCACGGATCGCCTCATAGAGAGCTCAGTGTGCTCAGTATATGAGGCGTCAGGATCAGCGCTCTCTCCCTAGTTCGCAGCAACTTGGGTAGCCAAGGCCATGATCTCATGGTCAGAATCGTTAAACAAGGTCACGCAGGAGCAAGAGCTACCTGCAGAAAGATCAGAAATCGCGAGTCAGATCGCGATGGCCGGAGATTACGTAATCAATGCGTCTTTGGATGCGGTAATTGCTCGGCACTTGCAGCCGCTAACGCAATTTCTATCAGAAGAGCTCTATAGTTAAGGACATGGCATGGCCGTGGAATCTTGAAGTTGGATAAACTTATCTCCGACTCCACAGGAGGAAAGATCGGTTTTCTTCCTCAACAAAAGGTCAAACCGCCTTTTCGCCACTCTTTTTAGGCACGTTTTCGGCCTTTCGCAACCCCGGGTGGACTACAGCGGCCAATTCCGCCGCTTCAGGCCCCCCCAACCAGGATAGGGGCAGCAGGTCTCCAAAGAACCAACCCATTGGGGAGAATGCAAACTCATCAGCCAGATCAAGGGGATCCAGATCCCAAAGGTCGTCAGCCAAATGAATCGAGGCGCTTGATAGACGACACCAGCAAGGTGGGCGGCCGGCTACTCTGGTTTTGCCACGTCTGGTTCAGTGTCGCGCACGACGCATGGGTAAAGCAGTTGGTGGCCTCTGGTTACAAAATAGAATTTGTCAGATACCCTCAAAGACGGTTTTTTTCTTTCTCGTCTTCCCAGGGTGGATACCCAGGCAAGAGCTCTGTTGGCGCCATTGAATTGCTCCAGCGCAGTGGGATCATTGTTCCCGTGCCAGAGCACGAAAGGACTCAGGGCTTCTATTCCAACCTGTTTGCGGTTCCCAAAAAGGACAGGTATGTCAGACCGATTTTGGACCTCAAACATCTGAACAAATTCATCAGGATCAGACATTTCCAGGTGGAGTCTTTCCGTTCAGTCATATCGGCCATGGAGCAGGGAGAATACTTGGCCTCGATCGGCATCCAGGACGCATATTTGCATAGTCCCATTTTTCTTCCTCATCAAAGGTTACTGCGTTTCTCCATCAACGGTCGACATTGTCAGTTCATGGCGCTTCCTTTTGGGTTAGCCACGGCTCCCAGAGTGTTCACTAAGGTTATGGCAGTTGTCATGGCCATACTGCATTCTTGAGGCATAGTCGTCTTGCCTTACTTGGACGACCTATTGGTCATAGGCCCTTCAATACGGGCACGCGAGGAAAATGTCAGCATCACGCTAGATACTCTTGCCCGCTTAGGTGTGGCTGGTCAATGCGAAGAAGTCATCTCTTGTGCCAGCTCAGAGGATCTCCTTCTTAGGAATGATCTTCGACACTTGCCGAGGGTTGGTAATTCTCCCTCAGGAAAAAGCCCTAGCTCTCCGGCAGGGAGTCCGGACTCTTAGCCAACCAGTCCCTCATACCATTTGTTTCGGGATGAGGATTTTAGGGAAAATGGTGGCAGCAATGGGAGCGGTATCGTTCTCCCAGTTCCATTTTCGCCCCCTGCAGTACACCCTCTTGGCAGCCTAGGATAAGAATCCTTTCATGCTCGATCGGCGGTGCCGACTGTCCTCTCAAGTCAGGCAGTCGCTCAGATGGCGGATAACCAGTTCCTCTCTGACCCTGGGGAAACTCTTCCCCCCAGGCCATTGGTAGGTGGTAACAACCGTCGCCAGTCTCCTCAGCTGGGGAGCGGTGTTTCGCCACCATACAACCCAGGGACGGTGGTCGCCACATGAGGCACGTCTCCCGATCAACTTATTGGAGATACGAGCGATTCGGCTTGCTCTGCAGCAGTTTCATCACTTCTTAGCAGGCCGCCCCGTCCGAATTCAATCGGACAACGCCACGGCGGTGGCTTACATAAATCACCAAGGGTGCACCCGCAGCAGAGCAACTATGCGCGAGGTGGGGCACGTTCTTCAATAGGCCGAAGCAAACCACTCAGTGATTTCGGCAGGCCACATCCTGGGTGTGGAGAACTGGGCGGCAGACTTTCTCAGCCGGCGGGGTCTTGCGTCCGGAGAGTGGTCACTACATTCTGAGATCTTCCAGCATATTTGTCAACTGTGGGGAACTCCGGATGTAGACCTGATGGTTTCCAAGGTGAACGCCAAGGTACCCCTATATGTCGCTCGGGCCAGGGACCCGCAATCGATCGCTGTGGAGGCGTTGGTTCCGCCATGGAACCAGTTCCGCCTCCCATATCTATTTCCCCTTCTGCCACTACTTCCGAGAGTTATCAAAAAGATCAGGACGGAAAGGGTTCCGGTGATTCTGCTGGCCCCGGACGGGCCCGTCGAGCGTGGTACGCAGATCTATTGCAGCTGCTCGCCAACGATCTGCCACCCGAACTCAGGGGCCCTGTGTTTTGACGGCATGGCTGTTGAATCTTGGATTCTAACCCAGGCAGGGTTCGGGAGCAAGGTGGTCGCTACAATGGTTAGCGCCCGGACGCCGGCTTTAGTACAAATTTACCACCACACCTGGAAGGTGTTCTTTGCTTGATGTCGAGGCCGCGGTGTTCCTCCGCTGAGATTCTCGGTCCCCAACATCTTGGCTTTTCTCCAGTCGGGCCTAGACTAGGGCTTGACCCCAAGTTCCCTCAAGAGGCAAATATCGGCCTTATTCGTCCTGTTCCAGCGCAGAATTGCTACCAATTTGCAGGTGAAGACTTTCATCCAGGGAGTCTCCCACTTGGTACCTCCCTATAAGGCGCCTATGGATGCCTGGGACCTTAACCTGGTCCTAAGTGTTCTGCAGGAAGCTCCATTTGAACCACTTCAGCATATCTCCTTGAGGTACCTTTCCTGGAAGGTGGTGTTCCTAGTGGCCATCACTTCTATCAGGCGGGTTTCAGAGCTGGCGGCCCTATCCTGCCGAGCTCCGTTCCTCACTTTCCATAAGGATAAGGTGGTGCTCAGACCAGCCCCTCCTTTTCTGCCAAAAGTTGTGTCCTCATTTCACATTAATGAGGATGTTGTCTTGCCTTCATTTGGTCCAGCACTGGTGCACCGTATGGAAAAGGCTCTTCACACGTTAGACCTGGTAAGAGCCCTCCGGAGATATGTGTCGCGGATGGCCCCCTTACGTCAGACGGACACGCTGTTCATGCTCCCTGAAGGGCGCAGGAAGGGACTGGCTGCCTCAAAATCGACCATAGCCAGATGGATTTGTTTGACTATTCAGGAGTCTTACCGCATTAGAGGCACGCCGATCCCAGCAGGGATCAGAGCGCACTCTACTTGGGCAGTGGGCGCCTCTTGGGCGCTTCAGCATCAGGCTTCGACGGAACAGGTTTGCAAAGCAGCAACCTGGTCCAGCCTGCACACATTTGCCAGACATTATAATAGTCATACTCAGGCCTCAGCGGATGCGAGCCAGGGTAGAAGGATTCTCCAAGCAGCGGTGGCGCACCTTTAAACAAGAGGTGCATGTAGCTTGGATCGGTGAGTCAATCTCCCACCCAGGGACTGCTTTAGGATGTCCCACGGTATGTGTGTCCCCCAATGAGGCGAAGGAGAAACATGGATTTTTGTGATAAACTCACCGTAAAATCCTTTTCTCCGAGATGCTCATTGGGGGACACAGCACCCACCCTATTTGCCAGATGGCTCTGTTTTTGTTTAGTTAATACGCATTTATTTATGGGATATAAGGGTGGTCCTTTTCTGGACATGTTGTACCTGTATTAAGGCTGATTTTGTTGTCCTCCTACTGCTTTGGCACCAAACTGAGTTGCGCCCGCAATAGGGGCGAGGATGTATACGACGGAGGAGGAGCTAACCTCTTTTTTTCACTTAGTGTCAGCCTCCTAGCGGCAGAAGCATACACCGACAGTATCTGTGTCCCCCAATGAGCATCTCAGAGAAAAGGATTTTACTGTGAGTTTATCACAAAAATCCATGTTTCACACTGGCCAGTGGGGCTTTTTTTTTTTAAAGACTTTTAACCTCCTGTTGTTTCAGGAAGCACATGTGCATTAGCCACAATGAACAGACCCCAATCCTATCTAATGAGCGTGTACAAAAGTCTTTGTGAAGGGAGGAGGAGCAGGGACAGCTGTGATATTGACTATTGTGATTGGCGGATCCTATGTTATCAGGTGTGTATAGAGATTTTACCTGTCATTATAATCTTGCCTTTGATGATAGGTAGCCTGCTGAAAACTCCTCCTGAAGGGACAGGAAGTTGCAGTTTAAAAAAGCCACAGTGGCCAGTGTGAAAATTGCTAACTTTGGTTTTATTTAATACAAATCATGATATGAAAAAAAGCCAAAATAGTTAAACATACATGTGACAGAAAAACCTGATTGATGGCTTCCTTTAAAAAAAAAAAATAAAAAATAAAATATGCTGACAAAGACTAGCCTGACAGAGGCCAAATTAACACTTAAAAAAACTATTGCTCTATAAACAGCTCAATTTTCTGTGATCTTTAATATGGAAAAAAATATATATACCCCTTGATAGTGAAGTGGTTAATTTGTTGCTGTCTGTAAAAGTGTAATGAACAGTTACTTGAGCAGAAGTGTGAACCTTGCATATTGGCAAATTGCTTGTTCAGTCTTGCACAAAGCATGCAATTTTCACATCTATACTCAAGCAACACCTTAAACTTAGCATGCGTCGTAGATGCGTTAGTTGGAAACGGACATTTTAACACAATTGCCACCAGTGAGCCTAAAACCTTGTTCATGTCAATTGTCATATTTTTTATTGTTTTGCCACAAAATAGAAATTGAGCACTATGATGTGAAATTTAATTACAAACAGGTTATCGGCATTATATATACTGTATATATAAATATGTATATAATGCCAATATATTTACAATTGTATAAATACACTGCTCAAAAAAATAAAGGGAACACTTAAACAACAGAATATAACTCCAAGTAAATCAAATTTCTGTGAAATCAAACTGTCCACTTAGGAAGCAACACTGATTGACAATCAATTTCACATGCTGTTGTGCAAATGGAATAGATAACAGCTGAAAATTATTGGCAATTATCAATACACTCTCAATAAAGGAGTGGTTCTGCAGGTGCGGACCACAAACCACATCTCAGTATCAATGCTTTCTGGCTGATGTTTTGGTCACTTTTGAATGTTTGTGCTTTCACCCTCGTGGTAGCATGAGACAGACTCTACAACCCACACAAGTGGCTCAGGTAGTGCAGCTCATCCAGGATGGCACATCAATGCGAGTTGTGGCAAGAAGGTTTGCTGTGTCTGTCAGCGTAGTGTCCAGAGACTGGAGGCGCTACCAGGAGACAGGCCAGTACACCAGGAGACGTGGAGGTGGCCGTAGGAGGGCAACAACCCAGCAGCAGGACCGCTACCTCAGCCTTTGTGCAAGGAGGAACAGGAGGAGCACTGCTAGAGTCCTGCATAATGACCTCCAGCAGGCCACAAATGTGCATGTGTCTGCACAAACGGTTAGAAACCGACTCCCATGAGGATGGTCTGAGTGCCCGATGTCCATAATTTACACCTAAAAGTTGCGTAAATTTTAAGAAAAATGTTCACCATTCCCTTGTGGGAGTACATTCCCTGCGACAGTGCATAGCAGCTGAGAGATACACCAAATTCATTGAGGTGCATGCAAATCTTACAAAACACGATGAATCAGGGCCTAAATCTTACAGTATCCTTCAATGTCCAAGTTAGATCAGATTTATACAATCATAGTATAAAAAATGCCATCCACCAACTTTAAGTCAAGGTGATTTTCTTTTTCTGCATATTCTTTAATGACACATACAGTGACAGTAATGACATTTTTTTTTTATCATAAAGGTTTTTATTGAGTTTTCAGAAAAAATACAAACTTCTCATACAAAAACATCAAGAACAGGAGCAATGAGTAGCAAGAGGTGGAATAACCTCGAGCCATTATTAGAATATCAATCTGGGACATTAAATACCCCTTCCAACAACAACTTGAACATAGAAGCGGGGAGAGGGGGGAGGAAGGGGAAGCAGCTCTACATGCATGGCATTCTTAGGCACAATCAATTTATTTATGGTGTAGGTGTCTGTATCTGGGGGAGGGCCGTTGCATAAAGGGAAGTGGCCCACGGATGCCATTGTTTAAGTCTCACCGTTCTCTTTTCTAGATTGGGGGTCAAGTTGGTTTCGTATAGCCAGTGTAGGTTGGTCCTCTCAATTAGTTCTGTTTTTGTAGGGGGGCTCACCGACCTCCACTTGTATGCCACACAGTACCTGCCGGCTATGAGAATGTGAGAAATTATATTTTTTAAAAGATCCGGGATCCCATCTAGGCCAATGTGTAGCACCGCTAAGGTTGGGTTTGGGGAAAGACGGAGACTAGTAAACCTCATGGATTAGATTGAACACCTCCTGCCAGAAGTTAGATAACTTAGGGCAAAACCACCACATATGACACAAGGTGCCCCTGTGGTTGCATCCCCTCCAGCACAAAGGTGACATATGTGGGGAAAAAGAAGCCAGTTTAGTAGGGGAGTTGTACCACCGCAGATGAACCTTTTTTAATTGCTCTATGTGATTGAGACATGAAGAGAATTTGTGGATCCATTTTGAGGCCGCGAACCATTCTTGCGACGGAAGCTGAGAGGCTAGATCTTTTTCCCATTTGAGCATATACGGCAATTGTTTGTCCGGTTCCGGGGAGTTTAGCAGGTTATGGATGTATGAAAGGCCTTTGATTTTGCTATTTTGAAAGAATTTTTTAATTGTAGCGTGGTCGGCTGTTGTGGGAACCGGTAGGTGAGGAGCGGACTGAAGGAAGTGACGTATTTGAAAAAACTGGAATAAACTGTGTCGGGGGAGGTTAAATTTAACACACATTTCTGAGTACGGGAGTAGGACGCCTTCTCTATAGAGATCTGCTAGGGTAATTGGACCTCCACGTGTCCAGGCGGCAAGATTCAAATTCGGAATGAAGGCTTCCAGCGATCTAAGGGGAAGGCTGGGACCTAGAGCCTGTGACACTGGCTTGCTCCATAAGGACCAAGCTTTCTTTAGAGCTGCTGTGGTGGGTAGAAGATCGCCGGGGGGCGAAGGGGTTAGGAGCAGGGAGTCTATGAATTGTTTAGGGGAGTGGGCCTGTGCCCAGGTGTACTCAATCTGTAACCATCTCAAGTCTGAATCATTCTTCCACCAATCTCGAGCCGGTTCCAGGATAGCAGCTCTGTGATATGTTAGAATATTAGGAATACCCATTCCTCCACCACTGAACGGGGCATGCATACATCTCAGGGCTATTCTAGGTTTTTTCCCAGCCCATATAAATTTACTCATTAGCGAATGAATTTTGGTGAGATACCGTTGCGGAATTGTTAGGGGCAGGCACCGAAGTAAGTAGATAATTTTTGGGAGACAGATCATTTTAAAAGTCTGCATTCTCGCCACCCAAGAGAGCGGGAGAAGAGAAAGGCGAGTAAGTTCTTTATCCAATGAGGTGTGCAGGGTCAGCAGATTTTTCCGGATCACGGAGTGTAGCGGGGCCAGTATAATACCCAGGTAGGGGATTCCCTCGTCTTCCCATTTGAAAGGGTAAAGATGAGAAAGAGTGGCTCTGGTAGAGGCTGGCAAGAAGAGCGGAAAAATTAAGGACTTGGTAATATTAAGCTTGTAATACGAGACTTGAGTGAAGGAGGACAGGATCTCCATTACGTGTTGTAGGGACACCTCTACATTAGTGCAAGATAAAATCACGTCATCTGCATATAGACTGACCACATGATTTATACTCCACACTCGAATCCCCGAGATCTGAGGGCATTCACGGATAGTCTGCGCCAGAGGCTCTATAGCAAGGGCATAGATGATAGGGGAGAGCGGACACCCCTGGCGTGTCCCATTGGTTAATTCAAAACTCCGAGATATAAATCCGGATGCCAGAACTTTGGCGTTAGGGTTAGAGTACAGCGCCATTATGGCATTAAGTATGGGGCCTTTGAAACCAAACTTGGCCAGAACAGATTTCAGATATCCCCAGTGCACCCTGTCGAACGCCTTCTCTGCGTCCAGGGACAGGAATACACTGGGGATTTTCCTCCCCTCAGCCACCGCAATCAGATCCAGCATACGTCTCGTCCCATCTTTCGCCTGCCTCCCCGCCACAAACCCCACTTGATCCGGGGAAATCAGTGATGGAAGAACTTTATGTATTCTAGCTGAGATTATTTTGGCGTACAATTTTAAGTCGCAGTTTAGGAGGGATATTGGCCTGAAGTTTCCCGGTGAAATAGGGGGTTTTCCTGGTTTTGGCAGGGTAGTTATAATGGCCTCTAGATTATTTGGTGAAATATCTGCTGTGGCTCGCCAAGAGGAGAAAAGTCTCAGGAGGAAAGGAGACAGGGTTTCAGTGAATTGCCTATAATAGGAGTTAGTGAGGCCGTCTGGGCCTGGAGCTGAATTTCTTTTGGCTGTGGTCACCGCCTGGCGAACCTCTTCCAGAGAAAAAGGGGAATTTAGTTGCTCCAGCTGTACTGCAGATAACCGAGGAAGATTAATATTGTTTAAGAAGGAATTGCCGTTTGGGTAGGCTTTGGGGCAGTGGGGTCATTTTTAAGGTTGTAGAGAGACTGGTAAAAGTCAGCGAATGCGTTGGCTATTTCCGTTGGGTTGCGTATTGTGGCATTAGAACCCGTCACGAGGTATTCAATTTTATTTTGCATTTCTCGTTTTTTAACCCTCCTGGCTAGTAAGGCACCCACCCTGTCACCCATCACATAGTACCGCTGTTTGAGGGACCTTAAGTTTTCTCATAGTCTGCCATCAACACTTGGCGGAGCTGTGTTCTTAGTTTCCTGAGTTCGTCAGATGTCGACAAGTTTGGGGCAGATTTATTGTGGGCTTCCAAAAGTACTATGTGGGACAGTAGAGCTTTGTAAGTTGCCTGACGCCTCCTTTTCTCCCTAGTGGCAATTTTGATGAATGACCCCCTAATATAGGCCTTGTGTGCAGACCAAAGCGTTTCCTCTGTCACCTCCTTGTTATCATTAAAGTTAAAAAACTCTGCGAGGTCGGCCTGCAACTCCTCAGAGATTTGTCTACAGGCTAGGAGGGAGTCATTCATGCGCCACCGGGTAAAACCAGGCGCGCGGTTTTGCTCCTGAACTGTCAGGTATATGGGGGCGTGGTCCGACCAAGCTATAAGTCCAATTTTTTAATCTGAGCAATCCATAATAAGTGAGCTATCAACCAGAAAGTAGTCCAATCTGCTGTAAGAGGTGAACCGAGGCGAGAAGAATGTGTAGTCCCTCTCATTTGCATGTTGGTATCTCCATATATCATGGAGATGCCTTTCTGAAATTATTGTGCTCATCTCCTTCCTCTTTACAGCAGTATTGGAGCAATCCAGAGTGCTGGACATTACCATGTTAAAATCCCCGCAGATTATTTGCTTACCCTCTTTAACGGATGAAAGCTTGGAAAGAAACCTCCGCAAAAAGCTGATCTGACCAGAGTTGGGGGCGTAAACGGTTGCAATAGTATACTTAGATCCATTTATGGAGCAATTAATAATGGCGTATCTACCGTCAGGGTCTAAATGTTGTGAATGTAGTGTGAACGCAACAGTATTTTTTACACAAATGAATACTCCAGCCTTTTTTTTTTTCCACAAGCCAGCAGTATGAAAGGAAATTTAGCATTATTTAACCTGTGCGAGTCCCCTTGGAGGAGATGAGACTCCTGACCACATATTACATCACATTTGGATTTAACCACTTCCCGCCAAAACATGGATCTCTTGGCTGGCGAGTTCAGACCCCTAACATTTATAGACATACAGTTCAGTACCATTGTACATGAAAAAAAAGTCTCTTGCCTAGAGCTGCAGGGGGAAAAGGAAGGTTAGGCAGGAAAGAGATAACATTAACAATATTGACATCACTAACATTACTGATGTAGGGAGCATCAGTCCACAAAGAAAAAGGCCCAAAAAAGGGGCCTGCGGTATGGTGGAAATTTACCGCCATGGGGGTTCAGGGTCCTGGTTGAACAGAACCAGCGGACCTTAAAAGTAGCAACTAAGTCTCAGCCGCGACTCAAACATATCACATAACTCACACGACGGACCAATCTTCATTCACTTTATCCTGTTGGGATGATCCTGTACAGTGGGGCAAAAAAGTATTTAGTCAGTCAGCAATAGTGCAAGTTCCACCACTTAAAAAGATGAGAGGCGTCTGTAATTTACATCATAGGTAGACCTCAACTATGGGAGGCAAACTGAGAAAAAAAAATCCAGAAAATCACATTGTCTGTTTTTTTTTCATTTTATTTGCATATTATGGTGGAAAATAAGTATTTGGTCAGAAACAAAATTTCATCTCAATACTTTGTGATATATCCTTTGTTGGCAATGACAGAGGTCAAACGTTTTCTGTAAGTCTTCACAAGGTTGCCACACACTGTTGTTGGTATGTTGGCCCATTCCTCCATGCAGATATCCTCTAGAGCAGTGATGTTTTTGGTTTTTCGCTTGGCAACACGGACTTTCAACTCCCTCCAAAGGTTTTCTATAGGGTTGAGATCTGGAGACTGGCTAGGCCACTCCAGGACCTTGAAATGCTTCTTACGAAGCCACTCCTTCTTTGCCCTGGCGGTGTGCTTTGGATCATTGTCATGTTGAAAGACCCAGCCACGTTTCATCTGCAATGCCCTTGCTGATGGAAGGAGGTTTGCACTCAAAATCTCACGATACATGGCCCCATTCTTTCTTTCATGTACCCGGATCAGTAGTCCTGGCCCCTTTGCAGAGAAACAGCCCCAAAGCATTTTGTTTCCACCACCATGCTTTACAGTAGGTATGGTGTTTGATGGATGCAACTCAGTATTCTTTTTCCTCCAAACACGACAAGTTGTGTTTCTACCAAACAGTTCCAGTTTGGTTTCATCAGACCATAGGACATTCTCCCAAAACTCCTCTGGATCATCCAAATGCTCTCTAGCAAACTTCAGACGGGCCCGGACATGTACAGGCTTAAGCAGTGGGACACGTCTGGCACTGCAGGATCTGAGTCCATGGTGGCGTAGTGTGTTACTTATGGTAGGCCTTGTTACATTGGTCCCAGCTCTCTGCAGTTCATTCACTAGGTCCCCCCGCGTGGTTCTGGGATTTTTGCTCACCGTTCTTGTGATCATTCTGACCCCACGGGGTGGGATTTTGCGTGGAGCACCAGATCGAGGGAGATTATCAGTGGTCTTGTATGTCTTCCATTTTCTAATTATTGCTCCCACAGTTGATTTCTTCACTCCAAGCTGGTTGGCTATTGCAGATTCAGTCTTCCCAGCCTGGTGCAGGGCTACAATTTTGTTTCTGGTGTCCTTTGACAGCTCTTTGGTCTTCACCATAGTGGAGTTTGGAGTCAGACTGTTTGAGGGTGTGCACAGGTGTCTTTTTATACTGATAACAAGTTTAAACAGGTGCCATTACTACAGGTAATGAGTGGAGGAAAGAGGAGACTCTTAAAGAAGAAGTTACAGGTCTGTGAGAGCCAGAAATCTTTCTTGCTTGTTTCTGACCAAATACTTATTTTCCACCATAATATGCAAATAAAATGAAAAAAAAACAGACAATGTGATTTTCTGGATTTTTTTTTCTCAGTTTGTCTCCCATAGTTGAGGTCTACCTATGATGTAAATTACAGACGCCTCTCATCTTTTTAAGTGGTGGAACTTGCACTATTGCTGACTGACTAAATACTTTTTTGCCCCACTGTAGCTCTTGGAGATCTGGCCGGGAGATTTGCCAAGTTCCATGAGGATAGGAGCTTTGCCAATTGCTGTGGGGAATGGCAGGCGTGGGTATTTCCTGCTCGGAAAAGCAGGATCTTTACAGGGAAACCCCATCTATAGGATATAGCTTCATCCCTGAGAACTTTGGTATAAGGAGCAAATTCCCTCCTTTTTGCCAGGGTTCCTGCAGACAGATCTGGAAAAATGGACAGGTGCCGGAATTGCTCAGACAGAGGGGGTCTCTTTCTCAGGGCTTGCAGCAGGGCTTCTTTGGTCTTGTAAAAGTGCAGGCGAGCTAAAGTGTCCCGAGGGACATCAGCACTGAGGGATTTAGGCTTAGGGACTCTGTGTATTCTGTCCACCAGGAAATCAGTTGCAGTCAGGTCTGGGAGCAGCTCCTGCAGCAAGGAGCCCAGAAAACTCTGCAGCCCCTTGTCTGGTATGGCCTCTGGAATTCCTCTGATTCTTATATTATTTCGGCGGGACCTGTCCTCTAAATCCAAGACCTTGGTATGGAGCTTTTGCACTTGTTCCTCCAGTGCTGCATTGGCATCAATGAGGCTATTGTGTGACTTTGTCAGCTCCCCCATTTTAGATTCAATATGTGCTGTACGGCTGCCTATGGCAGTGATATCTCCCCTCAGCTCAGCCACCATATCTTTCCAATTCTGCTGCAGTGATGAGCGGAGGGCACTGAGCAGTTTCTGCATTGTACCTTTGGTAAGCGGTATATCTGCAGCGTCTGTGTCCAAGTCTGGGCCTGCTGTGGATCCCCTCCTGGATGAGCGTGAGGAAGCTGTGGAGGAGGATGCTGCAGCCATTTTCCCTCGCCCCGTGCTGGAGAAGAAGTCTGTAACTTTCGCCGGGGACGGCTTCTTCTGGGATTTTCCCCTTGGCATGCTACGATCCTGGATACCTCCGCAGCACTCCCCCCCGTGTGCAGAGAGATTGGTGCCGCTGGCGAGCCGCAATGAGCCGATTAGGAGTCGAAGTGGCTGGAGCTCAGCAGCTAAGTGACCGGTGCCATTAGCAAGCAGGCCACGCCCCCCAGTAATGACATTTTAACCGGCAAGTGGCCTTTCTCAAGCCAAGGTATGCTGGAAAAAGGACACTTGTTGGCCAAAATGTCACTACTGTCGTTGTATGGGTAATTAAAGATTTTGCAATATCGAGGATCACCTTGACTTTAAGTTGGTGGATGACATTTTCTATGCTTAAAGGTGTTTTCCATTTTTATCTCCTGGTTCTGACATTGTCAGTTTCTTAAAACACCATATTTTGAGGCGAAAAAAACCCCCAGCCATACCTATTTTATTCTTTTTGCTGGCCCAAGTAGTCTTTTATAAAGGCTTCCCTGACCTTTTTGTGGTTCACAGCTGGCTGCTGTCCAGCCTGGCATTATGGACCGATGTAAATCACTGAGTTTTGAAAAATGTTGTAAATATTTAATTGTCTGACAATGAGAAATTTGTATTCTCTGCTGCCTCTTTGCCATTTCTTCGAATAGTCCTGTTTTGGTGTGAAGCAGAAACAATGTATCCAATACAAATATATTGAACTCCAAAGCACAGATGCACTTTATTTTTACCCTTTTCTGGGTATAAAATATCGGCTGTTTTTGAAGGATAGCATTTCCTCCTGGCACATAGCTATATCTGTTCTTCCGAAGTGATTACCGCCATAAGTGTTAAGTATCACTTCACTGATCCACCATGAAGTCATATGTGATTAAATGACCTGTGCAGTGTTTTTAAAGTGTACGCATGACTCCGAAATAATCTTCATATACCAGAAAAAAAAAAAAAGTTACTTGGCAAGTTCTTCGGGAACCCTGTAACATTTAAGTCAACATTATTGAACGTTTTTTATTTTTTTTTTAATTAAAAAAAAAAAAGCTCATTACTTTTCACTAAATGTGAAAGACTCCAATGGCTGGAGTCTTTCAAGAATTTTCTATGATATTATTACTTAAAAGAAAATATGCAGGGGCAGAATTATAGTGGTTGTACAGGCGGTACTGCATGAACTTAGCATGCATGGGGGTACAAAAGGTCACACTCACCACTTATGTCTAGTACTATAAACTAGTTGGGGGATCCTGTCATAGGTTTTGCATTGGAGCCCAGGAGCTTGAGGTTTCACCTGTACAAACTCAGAAATTTGTCTACAAACTCAGAAATGTTACCCAATACATAAAGCGTAACGTTATTCTAAATGATGTTTGCGCTCAATAGTTTCTAATTATATAAAGCAATATAAATGAGTCATTAAGTAAGCTTAATGTTGGTTATATTGCTCATCTCAACCACAGACTCTACATGAATAGTTATACTCCAACAACGGCAGATCAGAATTGTTGAAGGGTAACACCATGAAGGGGCAGCAGGTTAGCACGGATGTCTCAGCTGAAGGCATGGGTGGTAAATACTGTACATGGGAAAGATGTAGCTGTATCTAAGAACATTTGGAGAACATTTGAACTTGATGAGATACAATTAAAAAAAAATAAGCCTATTCATGTTGCCAGTTGCTAAGACCCTCCTGGTTTGGAGGGTCTAAGATACCTTTTTTTCTTTTAGTAAATACTTTTTTTTAGAATATTTACACACGGTCAAAATTGTTGGTACCCCTCGTTTAATGGCAGAAAAACCCACAATGGTCGCAGAAATAACTTGAATCTGACAAAAGGAATGTAAATAAAAAATCTATGAAAATGAACAAATAAAAGTCAGACATTGCTTTTCAGCCATGCTTCCACAGAATTTTTAAAAAAATAAAACTCATGAAATAGGCCTGGACAGAAATGATGATACCTTTAACAATATTTTGTTGCACAACCTTTTGAGGCAATCACTGCAATCCAACGATTCCTGTAACTGTTAATGAGACTTCTGCACCTCTCGACAGGTATTTTGGCCCACTCCTCAAGAGCAAACTGCTCCAGTTGTCTCGTGTTTGAAGATTGCCTTTTCCAGACGGCATGTTTCAGCTCTTTCCAAAGATTCTCAATAGGATTTTAGGTCAGGGTTCATAGAATGCCACTTCAGAATAGTCCAATGTTTTCCTCTTAGCCATTCTTGAGTGTTTTTAGCTGTGTGTTTTGGGTCATTATCCTGTTGCAAGACCCATGACCTACGACTGAGACCAAGCTTTCTGACACTCGGCAGCACATTTCTCTCTAGAATCCCTTGATAGTCTTGAGATTTCATTGTACCCTGCACAGATTCTAGACACCCTGTGCCAGATGCAGCAAAGCAGCCCCAGAACATAACAGAGCCTCCTCCATGTTTCACAGTAGGGACATTTTCTTTTCTTCAAGAAAGGCACATCCAGCCCATGAATGGCAGCGCTTCCCAGGACTCACATCCAAAGATGATATTTCATATTTTTTTATTTGATAGATTAAAAAAGAGATACAACGCGTTTCGCATGCAGTATATATCCTTCATCAGGTTACATAAAAACACAGTAGAAATCCTAATAGTATAGCATTCAGTTACACTTATAGTAGCAAACCTTTTATCCCAGTCTCAGAAACTTGATTTAGGGTGTGGACCAAGTTCAGGAACACACCCACTGATTGATCCAACTTTGACAACATAGATGCAAGAAGAAAAAAAAAAACCAGAGGAAGAAAAACCCAGAAAAAAAGCACGTGTTCTTTTCTTGATATGCTTCATTTTTCCGTCTGTGAATATAAAGCTGATGTGCCCTGCCAAAAAGTTCCATTTTTGTCTCATCTGTCCATAGGACATTCTCACAGAAGCTTTGCGGCTTGTCAACATGTAGTTTGTCAAATTCCAGTCTGGCTTTTTTATGATTTTTGTCAACAATGGTGTCCTCCTTGGTCATCTCCCATGAATTCTACTTTGGCTCATACAACGACGGATGGTGCGATCTGGCACTGATGTTCCTTGAGCCTGAAGTTCACCTTTAATCTGTGTAGACGTTTTTCTGGGCTCTTTTGTTACCATTCGTATTATCCGTCTCTTTGATTTCTCATCAATTTTCCTCTTGCGGCCATTTCCTGGGAGGATGGCTACAGTCACATGGAGCTTAAATTTCTGAATAATATGTGCAACTGTAGTCACAGGAACATCAGGCTGCTTGGAGATGCCGCCCTCCTTCTTCACAGGCTCCCCGGCACTGTACTCCTGCACAGGCATACTTATCTGCCCTGTTGAGGGCAGACCACCGCATCGGACTGCCTCCCGGGTGAGTATAATAAAACTTGTTTTTCTTATCTTTCAAGTCAGACTGTGGGCAGATTATAGAATGCTGTATATAAGCCCTGAAAGACAGTGGTTGTACCTTATAGCGGCCAAAACTGCTGACAGGTTCGCTTTAACGACACAAAGAAATTGATGCACCCCGTTACCTGTATAAAGTGTGCATTACTGCCTGTATCGGGCTATGTTTGTAGCTTAGTAGGACTTATAACAGCACTTATAGGGAAGCTGTGACAACGTTTTTGCTGTCCCACAAAGTAGGGACCGGAACTAGGGTATTAGTTTCTGGACTTTTTGTGTTTGTTTTGATAAAACATAGCTCATCAATGAGCATATTATCTGAACTGCAGCACATTATAGTCCTCCAGCTATCCCAACTCCACCACTGACAGGCTGCTTTCTGCCTATTATTATTATTTATTTTTCGAGCATCATTGATTCTATGGTGCTGTACATGAGAAGGGGTTACCTACAGAAAAACCAATATAATGTACAATGACAGACTGGTATGGAGGGGAGAGGACCCTAGCCCTGCGGGCTTACAGGCTATAGGATAATGGGGAAGGAGGCAGCATGGTCATTGCAGGCTGTAAGCATTTTTGAAGAGATGGATTTTCAAGTTCCATCTGAAAATTCCAAACATGGTGGATAATCGGATGTGTTGGGGCACAGAATTCCAGAGGATGGAGAATGCTCGGGAATACTTTTGGAGGCGATAGGGTGAGCAACGTGTAAGTTTGGAGGAGGAGAGGAGGTCTTGACATGACCAGGGATTATGTGTTGAAAGGTATCGAGAATTTAGTTCAGAGATGTACGGTGGAGACAGATTATGGACGGCTTAGTAGATCAATGCTAATAGTTTGAACTGTATACGTTGGGGAATTGGGAGTCAGTGAAGGGATTTACAGAGGGGAGAAGTGGAGGAGTAGCGAGGAGAGAGGTGGATTAGGCAGGCAGCCGAGTTCAGGGCAGACTGTGCCTATGCACAGTGTATGCAAAAAGCTGTCAAGAAGTGGTGTGGACAAGCTCATCACTGAGAGGATTAGCAGAGCTGCAGCAGATAAAAACAGTGATTTTTACCAAAACTACAGCAAGATACCCAGTAAGTGATACATCGCTGAAATCGGGGCATCTGTCCATATTTTATGTTGCCCTCAGATTGGGAAACATAAACCTGGTGAGAGCTTCCCTGAATATGTGGACCAGTATCTACTCTCCTTTTCTAATACAAAGTGTAAGGTGTAAGCAGTGCGTGGACTGGAGTGTATAGTAAAATAGGATGCCAGCAAAGATGTGGCCTCCTCATTGCACACAGAAATAATATTAATTAAAAAAACAGCAGCCATACTTACCAATACTAATGCATTACAGGATACAGAAAGCCACAATAATAGAAGGTGGAGGCAGCGCAGGTGCAAAAGACCAATGAAAAACCACCAAAACACCTACCAGTCATTGGGGAGGGGGGAGATTGACCTCCTTGGTGCAAACATAGCAGTTTATGTATCAGACGAGTACAGCATTAGGCGGCTGTGAAGCAGGGCTTGGAAGCCATATGCTAAATCTCTGTAGCATATAGTTTATAGTATAGTACCGAGCAGAGTATAGTGATGTCTGCATGCTCTGGGGAGTGTGTTTTCTGTATATTCATAGTATCTATCACAGACTAAATGGAGCTGTGAAACTAATATAAATTTTACTGTGAATCAGTAACTACAGCTCATGCACACAAACAGCCTTCTGTGCAGGTGCCGAAAGTGGGAATGGGCATGTTTTTTTAATGTGTGATCTAAAGTTTTAAATACATGATCCATTCACTTATGGGAACACATAGTGTGAATGTATATGTGTATATATATCTATATCTATATATATATATATATATATATGTATGTGTATCTATGTGTGTGTGTGTATATATATATATATATATATATATATATATAATCATGATTAGTGACATAGATTGGGTCTAGTAATTAGTTTGGTTAGATCAAGTGTTGGATGTACAGCATGTGATTTATTAGGAAACAGATGGAAGTGCCAGGGGGGCATAAAGGAATGAGGAAAAGGTGTAAGAACTGTTTAAAAAATAAATAGAAGCATGTTGGAACAAATTTAAATTTAGACGGAATCTTTCTGCACATTATGATTTGCTCTATACGCTTTCACTGATTCAGTTTTCTTATGAAAAATCATTTATTAGATTGACATTTGAGACGCGGCATTATCGCCTGTGGACGGTATGATATCATTCTTGCTTATGTTTTAGGAGTATACCAGTTATCATCATATGGCCATGTTCACACTTTCAGGATTCGGTCAGTATTTTTCATCAGTATTTGAAAGCCAAAACCAGGAGAGGGTGATAAATACAGAAGTGGTGACGTGTTTCTATTATGCTTTCCCTCTGATTGCTCCACTCCTGGTTTTGACTTACAATACTGGCAAAATGCTGAACGTGTGATTGTGGTTTAAGGATCACGATGGAAAAATTTTGACAGCTGGATCTTCCACCCTTTGAGAGCAAACGATACCCAGCGCTGAATTTAACCAAGAGACCCCCTCTTCACTGATTCAGTCAGGATGATGGATCAGCTTGATCACTAATGGGTTTCCATGACTCACATGTATACTATCATATCCTGACACTGACGATGCAGGAGTGGTTACTTCTCCCTTTATATAACAGACAGTTATGGGAACTTATGAGTGTCACTTCGCAAACATTTCTAGCATCATTGCTCTGTTACCCAATTTTCTGATTGTCCTGATGTATCCCTTATGATAAGTTTGACATCAAAGTTTATTGCTAGAGAACACTGTTAAATACACTTGGACACAATTATTGGGACCCATCCACATTACACCTACAGGACCTTTCATGACTTCACATTCTAAACCCATAGGTATTCTTATGGAGTTTTTCATGACTTCACATTCTAAACCCATAGGTATTCTTATGGAGTTGGCCCCTTTGCAGATATAACAGCTTCCACTCTTCTGGGAAGAATTTCTACAAGATTTTTGAGAATTTTTGTCCATTCATCCAAAAGAGGATCTGTGAGGTCAGACACAGATGTTGGTTGAGATGGGTGGGCTCATAATCTCCGTTCTAATGTATCGCAAAGTTGTCCGATGGGGGCGTTATGCGACCAGTCAAGCTTTTCCACACCAAACACGCCCAACCATGCCTTTGTGCCTCAGTGGCACAAAGCAAAGTCCATAATCAGGCTGGAACAGAAAAGAGACTTACCCAAACTGTTTCAACATAGCTGGAAGCCAAAATGTCTTAATATGCATTAAAATTTCCCTTCACTCTATGACAAACCCCTATTCCTCCTACATCAAACTTTACAGTGAGCACAATGCAGTCAGGCAGGTAACGTTTCCCTGGCTTTAACTCAGATGCCAGATAGAGAATTGTGATCCGTCACTGCACAGAACACATTTCCACTGCTTGACAATCCAAATGTGGCATGCTTTACTGTACTCCGACGTGCTTCATGATGCTTCTGCGTGCTTTAGACTACTGCGGCGCTCTTTGCGCTACTCTGGTGTGCTTTACGATGCTCCGGCGTGCTGTACGCTACTCCGGCTTGCTTTACGCTACTGTGATGTGCTTTACATTGCTTCGGTGTGCTTTACGCTACTCTGACGTGCTTTATGCTACTCTGGCATGCTTTACGCTGCTGTGGTGTGTTTTACGTTGCTTTGGCGTGCTGTACGCTACTCCGGCGTGCTTTGTGCTACTGTGGTGTGCTTTACGTTGCTTTGGCGTGCTTTATGGTACTCTGGTGTGCTTTACGCTACTCCGGCGTGTTTTATGCTACTCAGGTGTGCTTTACGCTACTGTGGTGTGCTTTACGTTGCTTTGGTGTACTTTACACTACTCAGGCGTGCTTTCCGCTACTCAGGCATGCTGTTATGATTGGGTCACCGAGGAGGAAAGCAAGACCAAGCTAAGCCACAGAAAACCAGAGCGGTTGGTAACTAAGCGGATTGCAGACCCCTAATCCTATCCACACAACTACCAGTAGCCGTGGAGAGTACCTACGATGATCCTAGACGCCTCGACACAGCCGGAGAGCTAAATAAGCCTAAAGCAAGAAAGGGGAAATCTAAACTGCCCCAGAGCAGACCCCAAAGGAATAGATAGCTCCCAAACATATATTGTCGGTGAGCCCAGATGAAAACAAAAACACAGATAGGAAAATAGACTGAGCAAACGATGGCGCCCACACTAACTAGACAGGACAGGAAAGGAAAGACACTGTCTGCAATCACGCAAAAACCCTGCAAAAAATGTCCAACACGTCTGATAGAAAAATACTGAGGTTGCACGACTTGGCCCACTATATCAGCACTCTGGTAAATTCTAAAAGCAGAGCAAAAAGAGGCCAATCTAATAAGGGACTAAAACAAACTGGCACAAGCAGTAACATATGGATAGAGATTCAGCATAGCCCCAGCCGGAGCTGGCTGACCACACAAAACTGAAATAGACAAAACCAGATCAAATGTGAACAATAGCAAAAGAACACTTAGCTGAGCATGCAGGGACTGAGCTGGAAACTAAGACCTCAGGAGGCAGGAAAAGATCACCAGCAGGGATAGAGGGATTCGGCTGTCTTATATCCAGTCAGAAACCCCTGATCTCCAATCGTCCTCCTCATTATCAGGTGGCAAGCCTCTGTTAATGAAATCAGCTATATTACCTCCAGTAACCACCAGAGGAAGCCCAGAAAGAAAACCCGCGACCCCTCTGTCATTATAACCAGTTCCACTACCTTCACTAGTAACCAGAGGTAGGCCAGAAAGCGAATTCACAACAGCGTGCTTTACGCTACTCCATCCAATGTTTAGCATTGTGCTTTGTGATTGTTAAGCTCACGGGTCTTTTGCTGTCCAATAGTTCATGATGATGCACAATTCCACCAATGGGACTGAAAGACAAACCTGAATTAAGTGATTTAGAGGTCTGTCCCAATACCTTGTCCATATAGTGCAGCTGGAGAGCTATAAAAGTGCAAATATTGCAGGAAAATATCCTGTTGCCTTCCTTTGTGATCTGTAATCCTGTAAATACTGTATCCACGATAACTTCTTTACTCCTGCCTTTCTGCATTTTCACAAGTTACATATCTACTGGGCTTTTCATTGTCAAACAGGAATATAAGCCATTTTGTGTTCCCTGCTATATGAAATTTTGGAGGATATTTCTTTACTCGTACGTAAAAAAATATGAAAAAAAGATTTGTATGTGAGCCATATATGGTATCTGTTTCCTTATTACTCTGTTGTAAGACACGTGGCGACGGTTAACAGTTGTGGGCAGAACCCAGAGGGTCCTAACAAGTAAAACGCTTCAAGATACAACAGAGGCAGCACAGGAGATGGAGGCTGCACCATGTCTCAGTATTAATCACACACCAGGCTACTAAGCATCGGCTATGACCTCTCTGCCCCCCCGAGGACAGTTATTAATTGCCTGCTTTAATGCAGGTAGCAGATTATGAACTGGAAGATATAGATGATTCGAGTCTGCGGGGATCTCTCAATGCCGGCAATCCTTAGGTGGATATTGGGTAAAGAACCTGCAGAGACACTTAGCATTTGTGCCCGTATAAATCCATCATACTTTTCTGTGAAGAGGATGCATGAAGCATCAGAGGAATTCCCTGATCGGAGCTGTGACCTTTACCCAAACATATGGTGAATATCCTTATCTTAGCTGTTATTATTGATGTCCTGAAATATTCAATTAAAGAGCAATAGTAGTATAAAGTAGTTCATGTAAATTCAAAGGACGGTGGTGGGAGGGTTATGCTACAATTAGGGTATGTGTCCACGTTGCGCATTGGCCTGCGGAATTTTCCGCACAGAATCTTTATCTCTTGGCAGAAAACGCAGGCCCAAAATGCTTGCAGATTTCATGCGGAAATGATGTGGATTTCTTGCGGAATTGTTGCGGATTGTCATGCGTTTTTTGATGTGCGGATTTACCTTACTCAGTGTATAGTCAATGGGTGCAAAAACGAATGGACATGCTGCAGAAAAAAAAAAAAGCAGCGAATCCGTGCGGATTTTTCCTCAGCATGTGCACAGCAAATCTCAAATTACCATTGACTATCATTGGTACTGTACTACACTGCGTATTTGATGCAATTCCACTCTTCAAAAAACGCTTCGGAAACGCATTATAAACCGCAACGTGTGCACACAGCCTTAGGCCTCTTTCACACTTCAGTTTTTTACAATCAGTCACAATCCGCCAGGTTTTGAAAAAAACGGATCCTCAATTTTTTTTTGAGGATCCGTTTTTTTTCCCCATTGACTTGCATTAATGGCGGATTGTGACGGATTGCTGTCCGTTGCATCCGTTTTTTTTGAGGATCCGCCAAAAGTTGCTGTCTGTCACCATCCTCAAAGATTTCAAAACGGAGCTTGTAACGTTTTTTTCTCTGGCGGATCCTCCAGACACTCATTTAACCCGAAATTCTTTCTGGGTGCTGGACAAAAATCTCTCTCTCTCTCTCTCTCTCTCTCTCTCTCTCTCTCATTTGAACTGATGCAAAAAACTGAAGTGTGAAAGAGGCCTTAGGAGTTACAGTGAAGTTTGCGTTATTAAAGGATCTAAACTACACAAAACACAATTGAAAATGTGTTTTAAATGGCATGTGACACCAAATATGATGTACACTAGATACAGTTATAGCCGAAAGTGTTGGCACCCTTGAAATTGTTCCCGAAATGAAGTATTTCTCCTAGAAAATTATTACAATTATATACAGTATGTTTTGTTGTACACGTTTATTTCCTTTGTGTGTATTGGAACAGCACAAAAAAACGGAAAAAAAGGCAATTGGGACTTAATTTCACACAACACCCCAAAAATGGGCAGGGCAGAACAGAATTGTTAGCGCCATCTACTTAATATTTGGTTGCACACACTTTGGAATAAATAACTACAATCAGTCGCTTCCTATAACCAGCAACAAGCTTCTTACACCTCTCAACTAGAATTTTAGAGCACTCTTCTTTTGCAAATTGCTCCAGGTCTCTCATACTATAAGGCACCTTCTCCCAAAAGCAATTTTAAGCTGTTTCCACAGGTGTTCAATGAAATTTACATCCAGACTCACTACTGGTCACTTCAGAACTTTCCAGTGTTTTGTTTCCATCCATCTCTAGGTTCTTTTTGAAGTATGTTTGAGGTCATTGTCCTGCTTGAAGACCCAATGACCTAGGACACAAATCCAGCTTTCTGATACTGGGCACTACATTGCGACCCAAAATCCTTTGGTAATCTTCAGATTTCATGATGTCTTGCACACAGCCTAGGCACCCAGTGAAAAAGGCATCAAAAGAACCCCAAAACATCTTTGAATCTCCACCATATTTGACTGTAGGTACTGTGTTCTTTTCTTTTAATGCCTAATTCTGTTTTCGGTAAACAGTAGAATGATGTGCTTTACCAAAAAGCTCTATCTTTATCTCATCTGTCCACAAGACACTTTGCCAGAAGGATTTTGGCTTACTCGCATACATTTTGGCAAACTGCAGTCTAGATTTGTTATGTCTGTGTCAGCAGTGGGGTCCTCCTGGGTCTCCTGCCACAGTGTTTAATTTTATTCAAATGTAGATGGATAGTTTGCGCTTACACTGATGCACCCTGAGCCTGAAGGACAGCTTCAATTTATTTGGAACTTGATTAGGGCTGCTTACACGTCTTGGGATTCGGTTAGGCTCACAATGTGAGGTGGATCCTCTGAGCCACAGGTCCGGATGGGCACATGGACCTTGGGTGTTGATACAGCAAGCTGGAAGTCACATGAGATACAAGGACTTGACACACTCAGGGATCTCAGGAGCATCAGGATGAATAGAGTGGGACCCAGCAGGGATGGCAGCAAGTAGAGCACAGTATGGATAGAAGGTGGAGCTCACCAAACATGGAAGTCTAGAGTCTCAATCCCAAGACACAGGTGTGTGTCATTGGACCTTAAAGGAAATCTGTCACCCCATTTTAGCCCTATAAGCTGCCGGCTGTCATGCCCGTCATTTCTGTTATGCTGCATGACCCCTGGAGCAGTGTGCACGCGCACCTCACTGTTATGCCTGTTGGGTCTGTTATGCTGCATGACCCCTGGAGCAGTGTGCATGCGCACCTCATCTCATGGCTGCCTGCCGTTGCTGGTGCGCACTCGTGCTCTACCTCATGGCTATACGCCATTGCTTGTGCGCACATGTGCTTCATCTCATGGCTGTTCGCCATCGCTAGTGTGTACTCGTTCCCCACCGTGGCTGCATGCCTTTGTTGTGGGCATGTGTGCTTTACCTCATGGCTGCATGCCGTTGCTGTGTGCGCGCCCGTCTCTGCTCTGCCTGCTGCAGTCCTCTCTATGGTCTTGGAGGACCAAATCCAGCAATCCTCTCTATGGTCCAGGAGGACCTGATCCAGCAACCTTCTCTATGGTCATGAGGACCCGACCATGTGATCCTCTCTATGGTCCAGGAGGACCTGACCCAGCGATCCGCTCTATGGTTCTGGAGGACCTGACCAGGAAGTCCTCCCCCATGGTCCTGACCTTGAAGTCCAGGTGCTAATGCTCTATATCAGACCGCCCCTTCCTATGGTCGGGGCCTGAGTATCGTGTTGCTTCCCTGCTAGGCTGTAGGTCTGCTCGGTTGCTCCCTGTATTCTGTGCCCCTGCACTCTGCCCTGTTGTGCTTCTTCGCACATGCTATGTGCTTGTACTTTGTCTGGTGTCCTGTGTTTGTCCTTATCCTGTACTTCGTCTGGTGTCTTGTCTTCGTCTGGTGTCCTGTACCTGGTCCTGTATCTTGCCTTGTGTGCCTTCCCTGTACTCTGTCTTATTGTGCTCTTTTAGCACAAGCTCTGCTTCCTTCCTTTGCTCTGCCCTATCGTCCTCTCTTGCACAAGCCTGTTTCCATACTGTGCCTCGCTGTGCGGTCTGTACGCGCTTTGGCCATGTACTTTGCTTTAAGCCTTATCTTTGTATTCTGCCTTCCCGTGCTCCTTTAGCACAAGCCCTGTCTTGTACTCTGTGCTTTGCCATATACCCGGCTCTGTGCTATGGCATACGCTCCGCTTCTCCCTTGTACCCGGCTCTGTGCCTTAGCATATGTTCCGCTACCTGTCCGTACTCTGCTCTATGTCTCTGACACGGCTCTGGGCTCTAGCGTACGCTTCGCTTCTTTTTCTTGTACCCGGCTCTGTGCTTCAGCCTACGTTCTGCTCCTTGTTCTGTACTTTGCCTTGCCTTGTTTCTTTGCGTGCCCTTTGCACGTGCCTGGCATTCCCTCGCCCGCCTGTTTGTGCCTCAGCCATGCCTGCCTTAGCCATGCCCGCCTGTCTGAGCCTCAGCCTGTCCAGCTAGCCAGTGCCCAGCCGTGCTCTGTGCTTCCTTGCACTCACGCTGTCCCTGCACTGTGAACTGCGTGCTCTCTTGGCACGCGCAGGCCTTAGTCCGCTCCTTGGCATACCTCCCTGTGCTTCTCTAAAGCACGTGCAGGCCCTGCCATGAACCCTGGGCTGCTTCCTAGCATGCACAGGCCCTAGCCTGTACCCTGGCGTGCCCTATAGCACGCACAGGCCCTAGCCTGTACCCTGGCATGCCCTCTAGCATGCACAGGCCCTAGAATGTACCCTGGCGTGCCCTCTAGCACGCACAAGCCCTAGCCTGAACCCTAGCGTGCCTCCTAGCACGCACAGGCCCTAGCCTGTACCCTGGCGTGCCTCCTAGCAGGCACAGGCCCTAGCCTGTACCTTGGTGTGCCCTCTAGCATGCACAGGCCCTAGCCTGTACCCTGGCATGCCCTCTAGCACGCACAGGCCCTAGACTGTACCCTGGCGTGCCCTCTAGCACGCACAGGCCCTAAACTGTACCCTGGCGTGCCCTCTAGCACGCACAGGCCCTAGCCTGAACCCTAGCGTGCCTCCTAGCACGCACAGGCACTAGCCTGTACCCTGTTGTGCCTTCTAGCACGCACAGGCCCTAGCCTGTACCCTGGCGTGCCCTCTAGCAGGCACAGGCCCTAGCCTGTACCTTGGCGTGCCCTCTAGCACGCACAGGCCCTAGACTGTACCCTGGCGTGCCCTCTAGCATGCACAGGCCCTAGCCGGAACCCTGGTGTGCCTCCTAGCGTTAGATTATACTCACCGGGGGCGGAGTCGGGTGTGGTGGGTGTCGCGGTCCGGTCTGGCGCCTCCCATCTTCATACAATGATGTCCTCCTCCTTGCTTCTCCCTCGGCTCCTGCGCAGGCGTACTTTATCTGCCCTGTTGAGGGCAGAGTAAAGTACTGCAGTGCGCAGGCGCCGGGAAAGGTCAGAGAGGTCCGGCGCCTGCGCACTGCAGTACTCTGCTCTGCCCTCAACAGGGCAGATAAAGTACGCCTGTACAGGAGCCAAGGGAGACGCAAGGAGGAGGACATCATCGTATGAAGGTGGGAGGCGCCGGACGGGACGGCGACACCCATCGGTCCGGACCGAACGCCGGGGTGAGTATAATCTAATTCTTTTTTCTTATCTTTCAGGTTACATCATGGGCTTATCTACAGCATTAGAGAATGCTGTAGATAAGCCCTTCATGGAGGTGCTGGCAGCTGATAGGGCTAAAATTGGGTGACAGATCCCCTTTAAATAGGTCTAGGAAGATGATGTCATTGATCATGCAGGGAAGCCTGCAAAACTCAACATAGAATCATAGAATCGTAGAGTTGAAAGGGACCTCCTGGGCCATCAGGTCCAACCCCCTGCTCAAAGCAGGATTCGCTAAATCATCCCAGTCAGATGTCTGTCCAGCCTCTGTTTGAAGACTTCCATTGGAGGAGAACTCACCACTTCTCGTGGCAGCCTGTTCCACTCATTGATCACTCTAACTGTCAAAAAGTTTTTTCTAATATCTAATCTGTGTCTCCTCCCATTCAGTTTCATCTCATTGCTTCTAGTCTTTCCTTGTGCAAATGAGAATAAAGTTGATCCTTCTACAATGTGACAGCCCTTTAGATATTTGTAGACAGCTATTAAGTCTCCTCTCAGTCTTCTCTTTTGCAAACTAAACAATCCCAAATCCTGCAACCTTTCCTTTCCTTTCCTTTCTGCAACATAGAGCACAACCAGGAGAAGGGAGCTAAGCCC
The DNA here is from genome assembly GCF_039654945.1 of Dendrobates tinctorius. Classification (NCBI taxonomy): domain Eukaryota; kingdom Metazoa; phylum Chordata; class Amphibia; order Anura; family Dendrobatidae; genus Dendrobates; species Dendrobates tinctorius. Next base: position 21,202,046 of record NW_027361878.1, read on the forward strand.
GTGATACCCAGGACAAATGTGTAACAGTAATGGCTTGGCAACGATGAATTCACTGATCTAGGCATCATCTTATGTGATTAACCAAATGGCATACATATTATACAGGCGTGCCTACTCTCAAAGGTAATACGGTAACGAAGGTGCTCTTTCCTAAACATTTTTCACATTAATTGCTATTTTTGGCAGTCTATCAATGAAATTAAAATCAGCATCATCAGAAATGCCACAAGATGCCCAATAAGGTCATATGGACGTCATATAAAGGTTGCCTCAAATCAAGAGTCTGTGAACCAGAATAGAGAACTGTTAACACCCATTTACTACTCAGAGTGATTTTGAGGGTTTTTGTTTAAAAAAAAAAAAAAAAATGTAAAATGTTTTTGTTTTTTTTTGACACGTTCAAAAACGAGATGCAGGAAACGCTTCTTTGAGTTTTTGTAGAAGTTTCTCATTTTCCTGAAGCTGATTTGAAATGTTTTGTAAAAGTTTTTTTTCTATTAAGTGTTCTTTTCTCAGCCTTTTTATTGGACATTGCCTGGTTTGGAGTGTACCCCATCTGGAACTGCTGCAAAGTAGTGACTTGCACTGTTTTTTTCCCACCAAGCATTTTTCCAAATGTGATGGGAAAATAAACACATACTGAACACATGAACAGTAAAATAATTTGACAACAAAAATTAATAGGATGAGTCTTTCAAGCATTTTTAAGAGAGATTTTAGGCTTCTTTTTTAGTTCGGACTTGCTTTAAAAAAAAAATTAACTTTGCACATGTAATTTCTTTGTATGTGACATATTCATAGCCACCCATTTTGGTGCACATTGGGTTTCCAAGCATCATCAACATAAATGTTTAAATTTTTTCTACCGTGGGATTAAATGTTAGACACATGCCACTATATGGAGTACAGAGACTTTTGTCAGAGGTATTTTTTTTTATACCTTTTGATGTATATCTTTCACTCCATTGCAATTAAAAAATTTTTCTACCCTATCGGGAAGGTTTCATAATTAATTCCAGGTTAACATCTGCTTGGCTCTTTTATAATCTTGAGGTTCTTGTACTATACAATTGCTACGGTATAATTTCTGTTTTTAGCGCCAAGTATTTGGTCACGAGTGGATGCGCTACTGCTGAATAAGTTGCTACCTGATGAGACTGATTCTACTTTGCAATTCTGTAAAGTTAAAGACATGAGCTCTACTTATGGCAATTGACTGGTATGTTTTTTATAGGATTTTTTTTGTTGCTTCTTGTATTGGCAGAAGTATAAGCTTTTACTTGCCTGCTAGGCTAGGTGCAGACAGCCATGTATTCTAACATCCGAGTCGATTACTCTGATTAGAATTTGATCATAGTGTGATCCGAGTGTGATCCGATTTTCTCAGATGAGAAGATACAGGAAAAATATTCTCCATCATCTCCATTGTGTCAGTCCATGGAAATTGCACTGAAGTTAGATGTCACCTTACTAGGTGCAGACTGCCGTGTATTCTCACATCCGAAAGAATTGGATCGATTATGCAAATAACACTATGATCATTGTTTGATCAGAGCGTAATCACAGTGTGATCTGATTTTCTCTGATGAGGAAAAGATAGAGGAAAATATTTCTCCATCTTCTCCATTGTGTCAATCCATGGAAATTAGAGCGCAGTCCAATGGTTTCCACAAGCTCATTGACTTGCATGGCCGAGTTCTCTTGGAATATCGGATCAAACTCGGGCACACATGCAATTTTTCTTTTTCCTTGTATCGGAGCGGTTCGAAAAAAATATCTGACATGTGCATGGCCCCACAGAGTAACATTGCTCCGATGTTTTTTCGGATTGCACTCGAACCGAAAATATGGCCATGTTCACGAACCCTTCGTAGATGTCATTAGTATCGGACATATGGTTATGACTTTGCAATTAGTGGAGCTGGTGAAATAGCTGCAGCTTTTTGTTTTGGATGGAATAGGCTTTTATTGAAGACATAGGAAATATCGGAGTAAAATTGACGTGAGAGGGTTAGCAGAAGGTTAAAGGAATCCGTAATAAGAAGTGATGTGTTTATATTTATTATTTATCCATCATTCAGACAAAGGACTGATCTCCTCATGACCTCTGTGATTCATTAAGCTCCCACAAGGCTGACTGTGTCCCGTGAAATAGCGATTTGACTCATTACTCCACCTACATCTGCTGGAGTAGAGTTATGGGGAGCATCCCGGAGAGATAGCACGGGATGGTGGAGAGAAGGCCATTAATGTTAATGCAGATGTCAATAGTGAGGAACAAGTCTCCCCTCCTTGCACTAGATGATCAATACATCTATAGAAAGGGGAAGGGTTAGGAAAGGGATTATCTCTGCTTGATAAGGGCACTTTAACAAGACAGAAAATGCCTGGCTGTACTAACATGACGCCTAAACCCGCACGGTTAGGCAATTGATGACCAAAAATAAATTATTAATTCAAGCAAAGTAAATGACCCTTCAACCATATGCATTTGAGAATGAGGATGATCTAAGGGAGCCATTTTATTTTATTACCGAATATGAGAAACATCAATGTTTTCTTTATATTGGATTGTAAATTGCATAGAGCATCTTTAATGTTTCTACAATGAAAGGACCATTAGGCTAGACAAGTCTTTAGTTGTAGGATTTCATCATAATTAAGGGGTTGTCTTAACTAAACTGCAAAGTGTAAAAATAAGCAACTTTGCTATTTCATACTTTTTAGCAACCCTCTCCATTCTCAAGAACACAGGGATTTGTAACTTTATCGCTTACTGCTCATTGTTTAGATTACCGCCCACCCCTGCAGTCTGTCAGAAGTGACTAGTCTCCTAGGCAAGTAGCACATGCTTGCATGCTCTATGCTTTAGAGCTTGAAAACCCATCTCTGAGGCCAAGTGGGTCAGGACAGCTTCAGTTCCCCTTCATTGCTGCAAAGGCAGAGCTGCCTCTGCTTGTAACATGGAAAACAGAGTATGCTGGTCTAAACTGTCAGCCTTCAGGGGTGCACTGCCTCTCAGCAAGCAGGAGGCAGGGGAGCAGTGTGTACCTAAAGAAAGCTACCACCAAATACCTTTTTTTTTTTTCTTTTTTTTTTAGGACCAGAGAGGGTAATATAGTGCTTTTCTTTTGTGTGAATAACACCTAATCCTAGTCTACAAGTTGTGTTTGCACCATGGCAAAATGTAAGGTTTGTTGAGCTTCTATGTTAAAAAAACAAAACAGTATTTTGTGAATGCAGATTGACTTATATACAAATGCAGCAAGCACTACGGCTATGTAAATAAGTATGCTGCCTTCAGGAGCTCATGTCTAGTTATTTGGATGCCTTTGGGAAAACAGTACTATATCAATACCGTGATAATTTATGTTTTATATTCTGTATTTCCTGCAAGGAAACTATCTCTTCTTTTTTTTTTTTTTTACTTTCATGAACCAGGCATTTCTAAAACTATTTCCTGATATTTTACACAAAGGGTGATATATAATCTATACATTCTGCAATTCTCAATGTTGAAAAAAGACTTTGGAATAACAAATGCACTTACAGGCTCATCCCGAACGACAGATTCCCAGTGAAGACGAGCATAGATTATTCATAACTTTTTTTTTTTTTTTTGCTATGTAAGTTAAGATAAACTGTTCCAGCCGCATGCATCAGAAAGATGAGATGGGTCTGACTACTTATTGAGGCAGTCGGTCTTGATATAATGCAAAGCATAGTTTAAGGCCCCATAGCAAACCGCTTCGAATCTAATTTCATCACTGAACATAAATTTACATGTAAGGTGATGACCTGAATCACTTTGTAATATGTTAAAAAAGAAGATAAAAAAAGTACTGCCTCATGTTTTTATAAAAACAACATAGATCTGATCAGCACTGCGCAACAGTGAATAAAACAGATTTAATATAAGTAAGATGGATTCACATTACGTTTGTGGTGTATGGTTTCGGGAATGTTCGTGTTTTTTTCTCCCATACGATTACTTTAATTGTACATAATTTAGCACACAGATACATCTTCTATTCATTGGAAAGTTTTCTAGCGTATGTATATTAATTCAGATGTCCCCTTTTTCATGTACACGTTTTAGTGGTGTTCTTTACAAAAAAAAAAGGTGTCTAAGGAATAGTGTTTGTCCTTGTGGAGAGTGACATGCCAGTGTAAGGAGACTTATAGGCTGTGCAATGCTACTCTGGATAAAAGTGAATATTGCCTCTTCAGCGAGTAAGAGGACTTAAAGTCTAGTGCCACCTATTGAATGTTAGCAAGCCTAAGTTTAAGAGTTAATATCGACTTTTCGACTGTCATGTGACTGTCATGGCTCGGGTTGGGGATTCGATCTGGTAACCTGTTTCTTCGTGATCGGTTCTTCTGCCTGTTGAGCTTTTGTTTTTTTTTTCATCCCTGTCCAAATGCTGAATGTTCCTTTGTCCTTATTCTCCCTTCTTGGTTTGCTCCTTTCCAGGTTCTTTCCATTTTCGGTTTTGTCCTATCACGTTCTGGGTGAAGCTATATATAGTATCCCATCTTTGAACTTCCTTGCTGGCTATATTTCCTGGTGGAGGTGTATTTAGGAGTTCCAGCTCTTTATCTTAGTGTTTTACCTTGCTGGGTAAACTCCAGTGTTATTCTTGCAGTAAGTTACGGTAGTTTGCTTCCCCTCCCAGCACCTTTTTCCTTTTACCACAGTGTGGTTGGGTTGCCACACCTCACAGTTATTAGTTGGGATCCATGAGCAGGGTTTTAGACTCCAAGCTATATATATGTGCATGTAGCTCTTTCAAAGACAAGTCCAGCAATACCTTTACATGGCCAGTCTGTTTCCCTGTTACTAAGAAATCGGCATTTAAACTGATATACAAATTAGGCAGGAGGACTATGATAGATCTCAAGCCTCTGTCACTCCAGCTCTATTCCCTCCCCAGCATCGCCTCCTCCTGACTAATGGTTTCTTTGCCTGAAGTTACGCGGGAGAGACGCTGTCAGTCAAGCAGGAGGAGGTGGTGCTGCATGGGGAATAGAGGTGGAGTGACAGAGACTTCAGATCTACAAATGGCTCTTCAGCCTTATTAGCATATCAATTCCAACTCTGATTTCTCAGTAATGGAGAAACGGACTGGCCATGTAAAGGTGTTGTTTGACTTGTTTTTTTAAAGAGCCACGTGCACATGTAGCTAGTTTGTTGGGTGAAATTCTGCTGGAAAAACCCCTTTAAGGAGAGAAAAATTGTCAGAAACTGACTTCCACTGGTGACATCGTATTTCAGGACCATGCTGGAATCAGTGAGCACTTTACAACAAGCCAGTCTGACATATTCATAAAGGCAGATGACATGACGAAGGGCCAGATGTTATTTACCTGTGGCAATGGGACTGAAGCAGAAACCTGAATTCAATGATTAAGAGATGTGTCCCAATACTTTGGCCATATCGCGTATGTTCTGTTAGTATATTGGCAGCTCTCATCCCTGGTTTTGCAGTTGTTACAAGTAATCTTTTTTTACCATTACTCTACATGTAAATCAAGGTGCTGCTTGCATGAAGCTAATTTAAAGAGGACCTGTCACTTGCGCAAAAAAAGACGAGTTAAATACCTTGTAAAAATCCCTAAACTCCTGTTTCTACCACTTTTTTTTGTTTTGTGCTGCACAGCTCCTTTGCAGAGATTTCACATGATGTGCTCCAAAAGCACCAAATGTGAATATCTCTGGATGCAGACCAATCAGATGTCTCTTCAGAGTCTTCTCTGGGGGTATTTGCTTTCACCCATCCCAGTGCCGCCAATCACAGATCTGGCATGATCTGGGAGGGATGCATGAAAACGCACGCCCACAGAGAAGACTGAAGAAATGCCCTGTTGATCTGCAAGCAGAGATTTCACATAGTAAAAAAAGCAGCAAATATGAAAATCTCTGCAATGGAGTAACGCTAAACGCAAAAGAGCGGAAGAATCTGGGAACCTCAGGGATTTTTTGGGGAGCAAGTGACAGGTCGTCTTTAATCCCTTTCTGCCATGAGACGTACTATCCAGTTTATGTGCCCTGGGACTTAATTCCCAGGGACGGGATAGTACGTCATAGCGATCAGCAGCGCCCACGTGGTGAGTGCCGCTGATCGCGGCCGGGTGTCAGCTGATTATCACAGCTGACACCCGGCACAATGTGTCAGGGGCGGTCACGGACCGCCCCCGATACGTTAACCCCTTGCACACCGCGATCAAACACGATCGCGGTGTACCGGGGGTTAAAGGGAAGCATCGGCAGGGAGGGGGCTCCCTCCGTGGTTTCCTGAGCCCCCCACGGCAGCGCAATGTGCAGCGCTGCTGCGGGGGGCTCTTTCCCTGCAGGCCCCCGAATCCAAGATGGCGACGGGGACCTTCGGGGGCCTGCAGGGAGCCGGCTTCCTGAGTGCCTGCAAAGCGCAGGCACGAGGAAGCCTGCTTGCACTGCCTGTGACAGATCGCTGATCTGTCACAGTGATCTGTGATGTGACAGATCAGCGATCTGTCACAGGACAGTGATGTCCCATCTGGGACAATGTAATAAAGTTAAAAAAAAAAAAAAAAGTTAAAATAATTTTTAAAAAAATCGCCAAATAAATTAGAAAAACAAAAAAATATTCCCCCAATAAATTCATTTTTTGGAAATAAAAAAACAAAACAATAAAAGTACACATATTTGGTATCTGTATCGCCGCGTCCGTAACGACGTGCCCTATAAAACTGTCCCATTAGTTAACCCCTTTAGAGAACCCCTTAAAAAATAAAAATAAAAAACGAAGCAAAAAATAATGATTTATCATACCGCCGAACAAAAAGTGCAATAACGCGCAATCAAAAAGACGCATATAAATATCCATGGTACCGCTGAAAACATCATTTTGTCCCACAAAAAACGAGCCGCCATACAGCATGATCAGCGAAAAAATAAAAAAGTTATAGCTCGCAGAATAAAGCGATGCAAAAATTAATAATTTTTTATATAAAATAGTTTTCATTGCATAAAACCGACAAAACATAAAAAAAAGACATAAATGAGGTATCGCTGTTACCGTACTGACCCGAAGAATAAAGCCGCTTTATCAATTTTGTCGCATGCGGAACGGTGTAAACGGACCCCCCCAAAAGAAATTCATGAAACGCTGGCTTTTGTTCATTCTGCGTCCCAAAAATCTGAATAAAAAGCGATCAACAAATGTCATGTGCCCGAAAATGGTACCAATAAAAACGTCAACTCGTCCCGCAAAAAATAAGAACTCACATGACTCGATGGGTCAAAATACGGAAAAATTATAGCTCTCAATATGTGGTGATGCAAAAACTATTTTTACAATAAAAAGCGTCTTTTAGCGTGCGACAGCTGCCAAACATAAAAACCGCCATAAATAGTAAATCAAACCCCCCGTTATCACCCCCTTAGTTAGGGAAAAATAATAAAATTAAATGAAAATGTATTTATTTCCATTTTCCCATTAGGGTTAGGGCTAGGGTTAGGGCCAGGGCTAGGGTTAGGGCTAGGGTTAGGGGTGTGCTGGGGTTCGGGTTGGAGTTAGAATTGGGGTGTTTCCACTGTTTGGGCACATCAGGTGTTCTCCAAATGCAATATGGCGTCTGATCTCAATTCCAGCCAATTCTGAGTTGAAAAAGTCAAATGGTGCTCCTTCCCTTCCAAACTCTGCCATGCACCCAAACAGTGTTTTAGCCCCACATATGGGGTATCAGCCTACTCAGGACAAATTGCAAAACAACTTTTGGGGTCCAATTTCTCCTGTTACCCTTAGGAAAATAAAAAATTGGGGGCAAAAATATCATTTTTGTGGAAAAAAATGACCTTTTTATTTTCACGCCCGGGCGTTATAAACTTCTGTGAAGCATTTGGGGGTTCAAAGTGCTCACCACACATCTAGATAAGTTCTGTGGGGGGTCTAGTTTCCAAAATGGGGTCACTTGTGGGGAGTTTCAATAGTTTAGGTACATGAGGGGCTCTCCAAACGCACATGACACCCGCAGACCATTCCATCAAAGTCTGCATTCCAAAACGTCACTACTTCCCTTCCGAGACCCGACGTGTGCACATACAGTAGTTTTCTCCCACATATGGGGTATCAGCGTACTCAGTACAAATAGGACAACAACTTTTGGGGTCCAATTTCTCCTGTTACCCTTGGGAAAGCAAAAAAATTGGGGACTAATTGATCATGTTTGTGGAAAAAATACGATTTTTTTATTTTCATGCCTGGGCATTATAAACTTCTATGAAGCCCTTGGGGGTTCAAAGTGCTCACCACACATCTAGATAAGTTCCTTTGGGGGTCTAGTTTTCAAAATGGGGTCATTTGTGGGGGGTTTCCACTGTTTAGGTACATTAGGGGCTCTCCAAAGGCAACATGACACCCGCAGACCATTCCATCAAAGTCTGCATTCCAAAACGTCACTACTTCCCTTCCGAGCCCCGACGTGTGCCCATACAGTAGTTTTCTCCCACATATGGGGTATCAGCGTACTCAGGACAAATTGGACAACGACTTTTGGGGTCCAATTTCTCCTGGTACCCTTGGGAAAATAAAAAAATCAGTGACTAAAAGATCATGTTTGTGGAAAAAATACGATTATTTTATTTTCACGCCCGGGCGTTATAAACTTCTGTGAAGCACTGGAGGGGTCAAAGTGCTCACCACACATCTAGATAAGTTCCTTGGGGGGGTCTAGTTTCCAAAATGGTGTCATTTGTGGGGGGTTTCCACTGTTTTGGTACATCAGGGGCTCTCCAAACGCGACATGGTGTCCGATCTCAATTCCAGCCCAAAACGTCAAATGGCGCTGCTTCCCTTCCGAGCTCTGCCATGCGCCCAAATAGTGGTTTACCCCCACATGTGGGGTGTCAGCGTACTCAGGACAAATTGCACAATAACTTTTAGGGTCCTGTTACCCTTGGGAAAATAGAAATTGGGGGTGAAAAGATCATTTTTGTGGAAAAAATATGATTTTTTTAATTGTACCGCTGTACGTTATAAACTTCTGTGAAGCCCTTGTGGGTTCAAAGTTCTCACCACATATCTAGATAAGTTCCTTGGGGGGTCTAGTTTCCAAAATGGGGTCACTTGTGGGGGGTTTCCACTCTTTAGGTACATCAGGGGCTCTCCAAACGTGACATGACGTCCGATCAGAATTCCAGCCAATTTTGCATTGAAAAAGTCAAACGGCGCTCCTTCCCTACTGAGGTCTGCCATGCGCCGAAACAGTGGTTCCCCCCCACATATCAGGTATCAGCGTACTCAGGACAAATTGCACAATATATTTTGCAGTCCAATTTCTCCTGTTACCCTTGGTAAAATAAAAAATATTGAACCCGAAATATTTTTTGTGTGAAAAAAAGTTAAATGTTCATTTTTTTTTAAATATTCAAAAAATTCCTGTGACGCACCTAAAGGGTTAATAAACTTTTTGAATGTGGTTTTGAGCACCTTAAGGGGTGCAGTTTTTAGAATGGTGTCACTTTTGGGTATTTTCTATCATATAGACCCCTCAAAGTGGATTCAAATGTGATGTGGTCCGTAAAAATAAAATGGTGTTGCAAAACTGAGAAATCGCGGGTCAATTTTTAACCCTTATAACTTCCTAACAAAAAAAAATTTTGGTTCCAAAATTGTGCTGATGTAAAGTAAACATGTGGGAAATGTTACTTATCAAGTTTTTTGTGTGCCGTATCTCTGTGATTTTAGGGCATAAAAATTCAAAGTTGGAAAATTGCGAAATTTTCAAAATTTTCACCAAATTTCCTTTTTTTTCACAAATAAACGCAAGTTTAAAGTTATTCACACTTTATTGTCCTCCCTCCTTGGAAGGTGAGCTGATTACCGTTTTTTTTCCTTCCCTATACAATTCCTGAAAGTATATTCTTACTGGAGCAATGCTACTCCAGCAACTAAAAAAACAATGCATATTATATTCGCTCTGTATTATATTAGTAGTGCGCATTAGAATACTAATCTTTCTCAATAGAAATGAGACGTATGTTAAAATGACAATACTATTTATTTTACTCTGTCCCTGAAAACATTTGTCCAATTTTATTAATCGAGCCGCGGGCCTGTTTCTGCATGGAAGATACAACATTTGCCTGTTTGTTTTTCAGCTTAGCCAGAAACATATGGTGGCACAGACTGCCTTGCAACCAAAAGGGTACAATATATTTCATTAATATTTTTCATTACATTCCCTTATGGCACTTTACTGATGAGAAGAGAAGATACAACACTTAAAGATTTTATATAGAAAAACAAGAAATTACTTTATGGTTTTATGACCGATTCCTCAGTGTGCACCAGGCAAGTATACGATTGTAGAAGTCGCAGATGAGGCCTTATGCTTCGGGTCCCACAGGGTCTCCTGACATATTAAACGATGGCAGCAGTGTGAGGAGATGGCGGCGCGGCACAATGACGTATCATTATAATCACACGCTGATATTAGCTGATGTTTCCTAATGATTTCTTCATTATTTTACAGTATATATAACCAGTGCATCATAAATGCGGAGATGTGACACTATTGCCAATTAGTTAGGGGTCCAGGTATAGATATTTTATATTGACCCATGAACAACAAGCTATTGCCCTATGTGACCTCATCTATATTTATGAGACTACAGAGACTATTATCTATACTATTTCTATACCGCATACATCAAATAAAAACGGTTTATTTTCTCTCTAGGATAGAATTACATTAGTGAACTCTTATGATATTTGTGCACAGGTCAGACGCTGGCTGTTGCAGGGCGCAGGCATGACATTTAGTGAGGTTTACCGAAAGAAGGCATTGTTGGTGTGCTATTGATTTCTGGTCCAACCTAAACAATCTATAGCATCCTGAAAAGGAGATTGGCGGCACTTATGTCAAAGCTCCAGTTGGTTTGCACTCGTACATGCTGATCTAAGGTTTTGCAGATTGCATTCTCGGTGCACATGAATGGGATTTGGGGATTAGTAACGTCTAATTTGTTGCAGTCATGAGTATGGAATAATAAGCAACATAATAGCGATACTGACATTGTCATTATTAGTAATGGGTATGGAATACATTTGTCAGGACAAAAAAATAGCAAAATAATTAGACCATTTTTTAGATAATGCTAATAAAGGGGTCAGCCTGACCCCTCTACTACCGGTGTAAAAATGACACTAAGCAGCTGGGGGGCTGCGTTATAAATCTTGCACTAGACCCAAAAACTATATATTGTCTGTTGGTTATGTGGCACATTTTGGTGTAATTTATAGGGTTATTTTCATCTCTACCTTTCATGATCAAGAGGGTAATAATTGCTTCTAGGTCCCGGCCACCAGAGACAAGAGTTATAAAAACAACGTATTGCAGTCAGGCTATGCTGAGCGTTATTGAAACTGCATGGAACGTGAGATCACCTGTTGGACTCACTGCTGATTTACAGAACCACCATAAGTCGCTGTACTACTCTGGTTTTGTAGCTCCCTTTCATATCTATGGGTGTTTGCGTAGCCCAGTTTTGTGTTATGCCCGCAGGTGACGCACCTGGTTTGTGGACACACTGTGCCACAGGGCCGGACCTGCAGGTCCGAGGTGATAGGAGCCCCCTTTTTCCATAGGGGGTTGAGCCATGCCTGGGTATCTCCTGCTAGGTAGTACATCATGAATCCCACCTTGGCCCGCTCAGAGGAAAACTGCTGACTGAAAACTTCATAGTGCTGCATGCACTGCTTCGGATCCACATAGTACTGAGGCAGATCAGACAGGATGAGTTCCACTCCAGAGGCATAGGTCTCTGGATGCATAAGCACAGGCATAGGTACTGCAACTTGGGTTGGCGCAATTAACGTCAAACCTTCCAGACGGGCATCAAGTGACTGCAGATGGTACAACATTTTTTCCTGGCTCTCTTGCTGGTAGTTCAGCTGTTGACACAGCTCCGAATGCACAAAGGACTGGGAAGAGTGGGGCCCATGATCTGAGCAAACTGCCATGTCCGCAGGTGGCGCATGTGGTTCGTGGACCCACTGTGCCACAGGGCCGGGCCTGCCTAGGAAGCGGCATAGCTAAGTGGCTACCTGGTGTTCACTAGCACTCCTGATGGTGGTGACAGACTGGGCTGCACGTAGCTGCCATATACCACTCCTGGCAGGCGCCGGTACTGCAGCTGCTGAACCAAGGGATCGGGTTCACTGACACCTGGAGACATGACTGAGGTCACTGACTAGCCAGAAACAGAGACTGGCGGACTGTATGGACCACTTGGAAATTGAAGATAGGTTCTTCTTCACACATGTAGTTTCAGAATTAGGATACCGCCAAAGCGGTCACAGAAACATGACCAGCTATACTAGGCTAACGGGAACACAGGATACAGGAATGACTATAGCAAACAAGGGACTGGGGATCTTGCAGCATACAGTTGCACACACCAACACCACTAAGACTAAACTATAGGGGTTGCCCAGGCACCTCCCTATTGGGGAGGGTGACTTTTTTACAAGATGCCGCTCCCAGGTATTTGCTGGGAGACACCTTACAGGTGATAACTTTAAGTAAATACCTCCCAGCTGTTAGCTGGCACATTTTACCCTGTCCGTGCGCTGCCTCTTTAAGAGCAGGGAAGCGCACGTGCACACAAGGCAAGCTGCCGGTACACAGTGCGGTGTGCACAAGGGAGGAGGAAGCTCGCGATGACGCTGGTGCGGCCGGGACAGTGATTAAGACGGCATCCCTGCCGGGTGGGAGGAGGGGAACCATGCGACAGACATTACACTTTGTTTTGCTGTTTAACTTCTGATGGACATGGTTTAGAACAGTGGTCCCCAACCTTTTTTTGCACCAGGGACCGGCTTGAACCAAGACCATTCTTCCATGGCCCGGCAGGGCGGGGATGGAGGTGTGACAGGGGCGGGGCTTTGGTCATAAGGGGGCGGGGCTATGGACGCGGTTGTAGTTTAGCAGTGCATACTTATCATTTAATTATAACATTTTTAATGTGACTCAACTCACCATAGGTTTTGAATGAGTGGGAGCACCTGGCTTGTTTCTCTGTTTCAGTGGGAGCACCGGCTACTTCTACTGATGACTGTCACTGCTAATGATGATTGTAACCTACAAGGAAATGGAGCATTGAGCACTTAAGAAAAATTGTACTGGAGTACTGTACATGCTGATTATTTTCTAATCAGAAAATGTATGTGTGGTCCCCCCCGTCCTGTCCAGCTCTGTGTGGCTCCCCCTGTTGTTATGCATGGCTCCCCTGTCCCATCCTGTATACATGGCTCTGCTCCCACTCTCCCATCCTGTAAACATGGCTCCCCTGTCCCATCCTGTATACATGGCTCCGCTCCCATCCTCCCATCCTGTATGCATGGCTCTGCTCCCACTCTTCTATCCTGTATACATGGCTCCCCTGTCCCATCCTGTATACATGGCTCCGCTCCCACTCTCCCGGCCTCCCTTGTATATATGGCTCCGCTCCCAGTCTCCCGGCCTCCCCTGTATATATGGCTCCGCTCCCAGTCTCCCGGCCTCCCCTGTATATATGGCTCCGCTCCCAGTCTCCCGGCCTCCCCTGTATATATGGCTCCGCTCCCAGTCTCCCGGCCTCCCCTGTATATATGGCTCCGCTCCCAGTCTCCCGGCCTCCCCTGTATATATGGCTCCTCTCCCAGTCTCCCGGCCTCCCCTGTATATATGGCTCCGCTCCCAGTCTCCCGGCCTCCCCTGTATATATGGCTCCGCTCCCAGTCTCCCGGCCTCCCCTGTATATATGGCTCCGCTCCCAGTCTCCCGGCCTCCCCTGTATAAATGGCTCCGCTCCCAGTCTCCCGGCCTCCCCTGTATATAAGGCTCCGCTCCCAGTCTCCCGGCCTCCCTTGTATATATGGCTCTGCTTCCACTCTCCCTCCCTTGTATATATGGCTCCGCTCCCAGTCTCCCGGCCTCCCTTGTATATACGGCTCCGCTCCCAGTCTCCCGGCCTCCCCTGTATATATGGCTCCGCTCCCAGTCTCCCGGCCTCCCTTGTATATACGGCTCCGCTCCCAGTCTCCCGGCCTCCCTTGTATATACGGCTCCGCTCCCAGTCTCCCGGCCTCCCTTGTATATACGGCTCCGCTCCCAGTCTCCCTTGTATATACGGCTCCGCTCCCAGTCTCCCGGCCTCCCTTGTATATACGGCTCCGCTCCCAGTCTCCCGGCCTCCCTTGTATATACGGCTCCGCTCCCAGTCTCCCGGCCTCCCTTGTATATATGGCTCCACTCGGCTCCCCATCATACTTACCCTCACATCGCTGACCTTCCTTCCCGTCGCTGAACTTCCCTCCCTGCATCTCGCAGCGCTTCAGCTCCTGTGCGGAGCGGTCACGTGCTACCGCTCATTAAGGTCCATGAATATGGACGCCACGCCTATGGGAGAGGAGTGGCGTCCATATTCATGACCTTAAATGAGCGGTACACTTGACCGCTCAGCGCTGGATGAAGCCGCCGCGGGATGCAGGGTGAGTATCAGCTGCTGCACCGCCGCCGGCTCCCCTTCTGTCCGTGGACCGGCAAGGGCACTGCAACGGCCCGGTGCTGGGCCGCGGACCGGTGGTTGGGGACCCCTGGTTTAGAAGAAAGTATTTACATCTCGGCCAGGAAAAGACAGAGATGAAAATAATACTTTAATTGATAAGTGAGCAGTATGTATACACTAGGGTGACCGGATCTCATATGGGGGGGAAAAAATGTCAGAATCTTGTTCGTCTGGACCCCACAAAACGATTCCCCTTTCCAGATATTGAGATAGCCAAAATTTGAGCTCGATCAAACGACGTTAACCCGTGCCGCTCGTCGCTCAAAGTTTGAAAAAATCCAAATTGAGGTATTTTAAGATTTAGGTATTTTGCATAGTCTGTTAGACTATAAAGAATGTGACAACAACATTGCAGAAATAGCCCTGACCAAATTTTCGAACCATTTGTGGTATTTGAATGCAGAGTTGGTGGGATTATTGTTTTTTGATCCCACCATTACAAACAATGAAAAGTTGTTAATGGCTAATAAATTGCTCAGTAGCACAGATGAACCATCAGAGCACGCTAACCTACATGAGTTGATAATTTTACATAGTTGTCTAATCTATTCTAGAGCTTTTGTTAAAGTAGTTTTTGAAACGTCAGAATATAATGCTCGGCATTTGCTTACAACTTGCAGGACATATTGCTTTTGTTCTTCATCTTTTGTCAGAAGGTCGTTAAAGTCGGTTACTTCCTACCTCTTTTAATTTTTCTTTCCTAACTTTTGGATTTACAACCCTAGCGTGCTCTGATGGTTCATCTGTGCTACTGAGCAATTTATTAGCCATTAACAACTTTTCATTGTCTGTAATGGTGGGATCAAAAAGCGATAATCCCACCAACTCTGCATTCAAATACCACAAATGGTTCGAAAATTTGGTCAGGGCTATTTCTGCAATGTTATTGTCACATTCTTTATAGTCTAACACAGGGGTCCCCAACCGCCGGTCCGCGGCTCAGCACCGGGCCGCTGCAGTGCCCTTGCCGGTCCGCGGACACAAGGGGAGCCAGGGGCGGTCAGTGGCGTAGCGGGGGCTGGGGCGGCGCGCAGCAGTTATTAGCGGCGGCCAGGGAGCGATCCAAGCAGCTCCGCTGCGTGCAAGAGGGAATAGCAGGAGCGGAGCTGCAGGGACCCGTCCAGCTTCCTGCCCGCCGCCCGCGCTTCCTGTCTCTGACACAGAGAGGAGCGCGGCCGCTGCTGTGTGAGAGCAAGGAAGCGCGGGCGATGCTGCGACAGGTGAGAGGAGAGAGGTGGTGTGTGTATGTCTGTCTGTGTGTGTGTATGTGTAATGTGTGTGTATGTATAATGTGTGTGTGTATGTATGTCTGTCTGTGTGTGTACATGTGTGTGTGTGTGTGTGTGTGTGTGTGTGTATGTATAATGTGTGTGTGTGTGTGTGTGTGTGTGTGTGTGTGTTGGTCTGTGTTTGTGTAGCCTGGCCCTGGAGGAGATGGGGACATGAGGAGAAGGCCATGAGGGGAGTGATGGAGAGACGGCAGTGATGGGGTGAAGGCAATGATGGGGAGAGGGGAGTGATGGGGTGAAGGCAATGATGGGGAGAAGGGAGTGATGGGGAGAAGGCAATGATGGGGAGAAGGGAGTGATGGGGTGAAGGCATGATGGGGAGAAGGGAGTGATGGGGTGAAGGCAATGATGGAGAGACAGCAGTGATGGGGTGAAGGCAATGATGGAGAGATGGCAGTGATGGGGTGAAGGCAATGATGGGGAGATGGCAGTGATGGGGTGAAGGCAATGATGGGGAGAAGGGGGTGATGGGGTGAAGGCAATGATGGGGAGACAGCAGTGATGGGGTGAAGGCAATGATGGGGAGAAGGGAGTGATGGGGTGAAGGCATGATGGGGAGAAGGGAGTGATGGGGTGAAGGCAATGATGGGGAGAGGGGAGTGATGGGGTGAAGGCAATGATGGGGAGAAGGGAGTGATGGGGAGAAGGCAATGATGGGGAGAGGGGAGTGATGGGGTGAAGGCAATGATGGAGAGATGGCAGTGATGGGGTGAAGGCAATGATGGAGAGATGGCAGTGATGGGGTGAAGGCAATGATGGGGAGAGGGGAGTGATGGGGTGAAGGCAATGATGGGGAGAAGGGAGTGATGGGGTGAAGGCAATGATGGGGAGAAGGGGGTGATGGGGTGAAGGCAATGATGGGGAGAGGGGAGTGATGGGGTGAAGGCAATGATGGAGAGATTGCAGTGATGGGGTGAAGGCAATGATGGGGAGAAGGGAGTGATGGGGTGAAGGCAATGATGGGGAGAAGGGAGTGATGGGGTGAAGGCAATGATGGAGAGATGGCAGTGATGGGGTGAAGGCAATGATGGGGAGACAGCAGTGATGGGGTGAAGGCAATGATGGGGAGAAGGGAGTGATGGGGTGAAGGCAATGATGGGGAGAAGGGGGTGATGGAGCCCTTATTCAAAACCTATGGTGAGTTGAGTCACATTATAAATGTTATTTAATTATAAGTATGCACTGCTACACTACAACCGCGTCCATAGCCCCGCCCCCTTATGACCAAAGCCCCGCCCCTGCCACACCTCCATCCCCGCCCTGCCGGGCCACGGAAGAATGGTCTTGCTTGAAACCGGTCCCTGGTGCAAAAAAGGTTGGGGACCACTGGTCTAACAGACTATGCAAAATACCTAAATCTTAAAATACCTCAATTTGGATTTTTTCAAACTTTGAGCGACGAGCGGCACGGGTTAACGTCGTTTGATCGCGCTCAAATTTTGGCTATCTCAATATCTGGAAAGGGGAATCGTTTTGTGGGGTCCAGACGGACAAAATTCCGACATCGATTTTTTGCGGTCACCCTAGTATACACATTGACAAATTGCTGGAACCCTCCTTTTACAGTAAGAAAAAAAACCACAATGATCATTCATGTAATTTGAAACTGACAAAAGTAATTTTCAGTTTTAATTTTTGAATATCAACTAATGAAAATCAGATATTGTTTATTTTGCTTTTGATTTGTTGTTTAATGGAAGAATTAAAAAAACAAACTAATGATACTGGCCTGGACAAACATGATGGTACCCTGGACTGGTGTTGTTTGTTGCACAACATTTTGAGGCAATCACTGCAAACAAAAATTCTGCAACTCTCAATGAGACTTTTGCACTTCTCCACAGGTATTTTTGCCAGTCTTCCTGAGCAAACTGCTCCAGCTGTCTCACATGTGAAGGTGCCTTCTCCAGACTGCAGGTTTCAGCTCCTTCCACAGATGTTCAATAGGATTTAGATCAGAGCTCATAGAAGCCACTTCAGAATAGTCCAATGCTTTGTTCTTAGCCATTCTTGGATATTTTTAGCTGTGTGCTTTGGGTCATTATTCTGTTGCAGGACCCATGACCTGTGACTCGGACCACATTGTCCTCCAGAATGCTTTCATGGTCTTGACATTTCATTGTAGCCTGCACAAATTCAAAGACACCCTGTGCCAGATGCAATAAAGCAGCCCCAATGCATAACGGAGCCTCCTCCATCTTTCACAGTCAGCACAATGTTCTTTTCTTTGTATTTTTTATTTTTGCATCTTAGAACATAGTGCTGATGTGATTTGCCAAAACCTCCAAATTTGTCCCATCTGTCCAAAAGATATTCTGCCAGAAGCTTTGTGGCTTGCCAATATGGATTTTGGCAAATTCCAGTCTTGTTTTTTTATATATTGCTTTCATCAGTGGTTTCCATCTCAGCCGTTTTCCATTGAGTCCTCTTTGGCCAAGACAGAGACGGAAGGTGCGATCTGCACTGATGTATCTTGACCTCGGAGTTCACCTGTAATCTCTTTGGAAGTTGTTTTGGGCTCTTGGTTACCATTTGTATTTTACGTATCTTTGATTTGTCATCAGTATGCCTCTTGCGGCCACGTCTTTGGGGTTCGGCTACAGTCCCATTGACTTGAACTTCTGAATAATATGTGAAGCTGTGGTAAAACTACTATCAAGTTTTTTGTAGATGGTGTTATAGCCTTTATGTTTAAAATGTTTTTCTATAATTTTCTTTCCGAGATAACTCTCTAATCAGCTTTCTTTGGTCCATGTTCAGTGTGATACCAAACAGCACAATGACTACTTTTCACCCTCTAAATAGGCAGACTGACTAAATAAAAGTATGTAGACTCCTGCTGTTCTAATTAGAGAACACCCCTTAGTTTAACATGTCCCTATGCCTAAATTATTTTGAATCTTTTCTAGGGGTACCACCATTTTTTTTTCCAGGCAGTTTTCAGTAGGTTTTTTTAATTTTTTTTCTGTTGAGCCTCAAGTCAAAGGCAATATCTGTCTTACTAGTGGATATCCAGCATATCTAAATTACAAATTACTTTTTTCAGTTTCAGATTATTTCAGTAACCATTGTGGGGCTTTTCTTACCCGAAGGGTACCAACAATGTAGTCCATGTGTGTATATATGGGTATATAACATATATAAAATATTATAGTAATGCCATTATTAGCAATGTTGCACAGTAAATGAACACAAAATCGTTTGGATGGTCTTAGACGTGTAATTTTTAAGATGATTGTGACCATTGTTTCTTAGATTACCCTTACGTTTTTTTTTTTAATTATACACATATACGGTAATGAAGATGTGTGAATATACAGAAACTGGCTCCATGGACAGTTCCCCTGGCCAGGTAAAATGTAATGAGGATGTCCTCAGCAAGAAAACCTTTCCAAAGCCTGCCTGGAAATGAGTGCCTCTGCTTTCCAATAAATGAGACTTCCTATGAGGTAGCGGTTCGGCTTGTCAGCGGGGAAGTCGGGCGCAGAATCCAGACAACTGCATAAATAGCAAAACATAATGTTCCCTGTCTGCTGCGGTTAAACAGATGATATTTAAGGGATAGCCCCATAAATAGGAGTGTGTCTGTGGAGCAGGAACTTGACCTGGAATAATTTAGCAGCGTGTAGCAGTAAAATTTGCGGCGCGTGTTTGTGTATAGATATATATTACAAAGCGGGTGCCCAGAAAGACATTAAAATAAATGGTGATGGCTGTTTAGTCATGCCGAGATTTGACTTCTGCAGCTTTCCCTCCCACTCTCACCCCCTCACTCATCACTGATCCCTTGGAGAAGCGCCCAGGAAAGCTGCATTTTTACTGAGTCGCCGAAAAATATAAAATAAATAAATCTGCTTCCAAAAAAAAAAAAAAGGGTTGCAGACGACAAGAAACTGAAAACACAATCCTATTATCAAGTTCACTCTCAAGGTAGAAGTATAAAAAGCAGAACCTGTCAATCAATATTTCTCAGATCTGCTGGATCTGTATAATGTATTTAATTTCTAACATTAGAGCTGAGTTTGGGAAAGGAATGCAAATTACAGATTAACAACATATGAAATAGTATAATTTACGGTAATGTTTAAGGTGCTTAAGGGCATAGTAATAGGGAATAAAGTCGCACTAAGATTCTGGTACCGGCAGGGGGCCCAAAGGCCTCTCGACAGTAGAAGAAGAAAACCACATTATAAATGGCACATGACACAAAAAGTGTAAAAGTACCAATCTAATGGTTGCTTTCCGACTGGCTATCATTGAAAAGATTTTAAGGAAAAGAATATATTGCCTTCTGGATAATGAAGAGTTCATAAGATAAGGAAGTATGTAGAAAGTGGCAAGGAAAGAAAAGGATAGTATGAAAAATGGAAGTAATGTCATCGTCTTTTCATCCTCTACAGTAGATAGACACATACATTTATACCCGAAATGTTTCATTTTGCAGAATTCATATTACCTGAAATTACATCCTCGGGACATTACTTGTGATTGTCATACTGCCTGGATCTGACAAATGGATCAGTCCAAGCACATAATACATTATTGCTTAGCTCTCTAAATAAAATTTTACATTTTCGTAAAAAGTGGAATTCTGATGTACCCTCATAAGGCAGGATGAAATCCTGTTTTCATAGCTAGTGACCCAACCTACTAGTACATTCAATAAATTGCTTGTTCGATTCCACATATCATCTGACTAGTTCTGCAAACTAGGCTACATACAGAGTTGTTTTTAGGGGAAAATGTGCAAGATATATGTAGTTCCTGCATCCGTTTATTACAGTGCCATGTAGTAATGCGTCTTATGGGAGGAAAGCGGTGTAGTGGACCATGCAGATATTTTCTTCCAGGCAGATTACTTTTGAAGCCAACAGAGAAAAAAGTCCACTATGCCTCTGTTTGAAATTGAACTTCGTACACTTCTATGGGTGCTTGGAGTTTGTTCAAAGCATTAGCCGGGGTATCTGGGATTTAAAAACAAAAAAAAACAACTGTGCCTAAGCACCAACAGGCACGTAATTGCTGCTTACCTGCCTGTTTTGCATGGCGCCGTGCTTCCTCAGCACAGAGCTTTCACAGACCTCTCCTGCCGGGGATTGAGAAGCCTCCACTGACGTCACGTCTACATATCAGAGGCTACTTTTCCACTCCGCTCTGTCGAAGGGGCAATACTTCCAGTGTCATTCCGATTGACAGACGGATCCCCACTGCCTAACTGGGGAAGCCTGCTGGTTAGTCTCCGGCAGGAGCGGCTTGTGCCTGCTATGTGCCAGGTAAGAATGACGCCGGCACAACAGGCAGGTAATTTGCAATTACCTGCCTGTTAAGTGCTTAGGTTTCTTTTTTGTATAGTCCCGGATAGCTCCTTTAATACACAGTTGGTTGTGATTGGGGATGACCAATAACAGTACATGCAGAAGAGTATACGGTAATTACCAAATATTAGTCTGATACATGACTCTTCATGCTTAGAGGGAAAAATGCATCTCCTCTCCAAATTAGCTGTAGTGTATGAGAAACTAAAATATATGTAGGGTTCCTAAAGTAGGTATGTGGAGCAGCAGCTCCTTTCTTCAAAAGAACATGGCGTTGATCCAGTGGGCAGGTCTCATGCACCATTGGCGGGTTTCTGTGCTTACTCGGTTTGACCTCCCACCAGGTCAAATAAAGTCAATAGAATCCCAGAAAATCAGAGTCACCAAAATTGGAGTTTGTATGTTCTCCCCTTGTTTGCGTGGGTTTCCTCTGGGTTCCCTGGTTTTCTCCTACACTGCAAAAACATACTGTTAGGGAATTTAGATTGTGAGCCCCGATGGGGACAGTGATGATGATGTCTGTAAAGCGCTGTGGAAATCAATGGCTTTACTCACTTATAAGTGAGTAAATTAAATAAAATGATTAGGGATGAACTGACCCATGGAAATTTTGGTTCTACCGAACTATAGTTTAAAGTTTGATTTGGGTACCAGAAATGTACACACACTTGAGCCTGAACCTCATAGAAAATAGTGGGGACCCAAACTTTAAAGCTGGAACCATTGACAGAGAGTATTGGCTAATGGACTAAAATTTGTACTTTTTTTCCAGCAGTGTCTGTTTCTTCTGAAGACTACGTTCTTGTGCCTGTCTGAAGAGACAAACAAAGGAAGGGCAAAAATGCTATTTGAATGGACCCTTATGCTATATTTAGAATGCATTATCACTTTACCAGTTCACCTAATGACTTTTCTGCAACAACGCGCTGTGCAAAATTCACATAAAACATTGAAAATATGAACCTTAGCTGTTTTGTCCATAGTTTACCTGCACAGAGTAATAGGTCAAGGGAAATCGTTCTATAAGTTTCCATGATAAAAAGAAATGTCTTCAAAGGCCTAAACGTATCTGTCTGGTAGGAGTAGTATCTTTGTATCAGAATCATCCGGCGAGTGCAGCTTGTAGTTGGAGGTGCAGACGTGCAAACCTTTGCATTTGTTCATGGAAATATAAAGAAAAATAGCGATTGACCTTAAAATAGCATTTGTCTTTCATGCACTAACCCCATGGGCTAGCCGGAGCTTCAGACTAGCAGCTTACACAGTGTCTGCATCTTGTTTGGGCTCAGTCTCTGCGCTTCGGTTTCTGGTAGTTGTGCCAAGTGCATTAGTGCTGGATGGCTATAAATTTTAAGGAGCCAGGGGCTCTGTAACTCAGCAAAGCCCATAGTGAGTTGGTTGGGAAAACAGCGTCTCTCTTCTTTTTCATATCTTATTTACAGCTTTGTTTTTCTCTAAGTTGCCCTCTCTGGATCTTAGAAGGTAGGTCTAGGGAGATCACCCCCCATAAAACATCAGCAAAGCACAAGTTGTTACTCCCTTTTCTCTCTCTCTCTCCTTCCTGCGTCTCAAAATCAATATTAATTCATTATCTCCAACACTTGCCAGATATATTTATTCCCTTCTCCCCCCTTCTCACGCACAAACACACACTGCTTCACTCCCAATCCATTAAGGATCTTGATTTATGGGTCTCGTGGATGGTTAAGAAATAATATTATAATATAAGTGTATATTCTGGGCAACAATCGCGCACAATATCCTTAGCATGTACATATATATTAGCGTAGGTGTCTTGGGTGAATGGTATCTGGAGGTCAGCTTGAGTGGCCGTAAGTTCCAGAATTGAAAGGTGAAAGAATCGAGTAATATATAGAGGTATAAATATAGGTGTAAGCACTTAAGAGGGTCATAAAAGGTATACATTAAATATATAAATCTAGGTGCACTTAGACGGACAATCTGTCAGATGTTTGCTGATGCAAGGCACTCATTGTGTCAGATGTAACAGGTTTGTCAATAGGATTTTTTTTTAATTAACGTAAGAAACACTTGAAACTTCCAGACGGAGTGACAGACGGAGGTCTGACGGGAAGTGAGTGTTGGCTCAGAGAAAACCAAGAAGGGTTCTAGAACTCTATGAGCCGTGAAACTATATATTCTCTCATCATCAGTGGGTTCATGAATAATGAAGCGACCCTTGAAATATCATGCGGAATACATTGCCAAGGGGTCAAACATCATAGCCGGCCAATCAAATTTCCAAAATCTCCAATGATTCCAAGTATACATTGATTATCACTAAAACCTTTTGAAGTCATACATCAGAAACATCTTCGTGAAAACCCAGCCTGAGATGATGAGAGGCCCCAAGATGGAAACATAGGTTCAGTAGATGCCATGTTTGATGTCAACATACCTCACCATGTGCCGCTTGTTGAGATTTGCAGGTCTTTGTTAAGAAATAAATGCTTGGTAAATTAGCCGTTCAGGGGCACGCCTAGCAAAAGGGAAATTTTGCATTTACCTCTTGGGGATGTGCTTTGTTTTCTGTTGGTGATTCATGAGGACAGGCTGAAAGCAGGCAGCAGTGACATTGCCAATTAAACATGACACACGCATGTCACTGAGCTACTCCACACATACATACACTTATTTAAAATAGGGTTGGATCTTTGCTCACAGGACCCCCTTAACCCCTGTGAGGCAAGTACCCAACCACAGCAATATTTCGCCTTTCCCCTGCCAGAATCGTGGTATGTCACTAATAACGGAGCAACACTGTGCTTAGATCCGGGCTGCTTTCCATGTGATGAGCGTAGGGAGGGGAAGGTTTATTTAGCCAGAAGAGAAGCTGAGTTCAGTTCTAAATATTTGATGTTTTAGGATCGTTAAGCATAATTAAATACACTGATGTTAATGCCGTCCGCTCAGTGGAAGTGACAGGCGATAACTGCAGCATTTTATGAGTCCTTTGGGAAAGACTCACAGACTTCCCCTCCACTTCTGTCTATGGATTATGGGATGATAGAAGCAAGAGAAGTTTCTTCTTGCAGACAGACAGACAGACAATCCTTCAATATTAACCCTTGGCAATCCAATCATAGATAAACCAGTCATTACACCAGTAAGTGATCTCTTTTAGAGATAAATTTACTGATTTCTGTTCGACGTAAAAAAATGTTCCATCCCGTCCATGAGATTGTTCACGGATGAGGCATCTGATAACGCTCATCTCCGATGGCAAAAATCTAGGAGTCTATGGCCAGCTTTAGTACTACTGTATAATGATGGTGAGAAATATTCACTCCAGGACACTACTAACATAATGTGATGCAAAATATTATGCTACACACAGAATTAAACAGTTCCCAATATTCTCCCGGACAGTAATCCACCGCAAAAAAAAAAAAGTATATGTAGTCTGTTCCTCATTACTTGTACACTCATTTGTGTAATGGTTTCATAGGACTATAATTACGTTCTCCAGGAGCATTATTCATACATACAGTAAGTGCCAGAAGCTCTTGGGCTTCGTTTCCATTTCCCCATCTTATGTAATTCTGTCACATTTCTAATTGTAAACCGCATTCTGTATACATAAAGGCATACTCTAGAATTTACAAATTTTGAACATGTTGCCCTTCTTTACAGTCATGGCCAAAAGTATTGACACCCCTGCAATTCTGTCAGATAATACTCAGTTTCTTCCTGAAAATGATTGCAAACACAAATTCTTTGGTATTATCTTCATTTAATTTGTCTTAAATAAAAAAATACAAAAGAGAATGAAGCAAAAAGCAAAACATTGATCATTTCACACAAAACTCCAAAAATGGGCTGGACAAAAGTATTGGCGCCCTCAGCCTAATACTTGGTTGCACAACCTTTAGCCAAAATAACTGCGACCAACCGCTTCCGGTAACCATCAATGAGTTTCTTACAATGCTCTGCTGGAATTTTAGACCATTCTTCTTTGGCAAACTACTCCAGGTCCCTGATATTTGAAGGGTGCCTTCTCCAAACTGCCATTTTTAGATCTCTCCACAGGTGTTCTATGGGATTCAGGTCTGGACTCATTGCTGGCCACCTTAGAAGTCTCCAGTGCTTTCTCTCAAACCATTTTCTAGTGCTTTTTGAAGTGTGTTTTGGGTTATTGTCATGCTGGAAGACCCTTGACTTCTGAGGTAGACCCAGCTTTCTCACACTGGGCCCTACATTATGCTACAAAATTTGTTGGTAGTCTTCTGACTTCATAATGGCATGCACACGGTCAAGCAGTCCAGTGCCAGAGGCAGCAAAGCAACCCCAAAACATCAGGGAACCTCCGCCATGTTTGACTGTAGGGACCGTGTACTTTTCTTTGAATGCCTCTTTTTTCTCCTGTAAACTCTATGTTGATGCTTTTGCCCTAAAAGCTCTACTTTTGTCTCATCTGACCAGAGAACATTCTTCCAAAATGTTTTAGGCTTTTTCAGGTAAGTTTTGGCAAACTCCAGCCTGACTTTTTTATGTCTCGGGGTAAGAAGTGGAGTCTTCCTGGGTCTCCTACCATACAGTCCCTTTT
Organism: Dendrobates tinctorius; assembly: GCF_039654945.1. NCBI lineage: Eukaryota > Metazoa > Chordata > Amphibia > Anura > Dendrobatidae > Dendrobates > Dendrobates tinctorius. Next base: position 21,227,810 of record NW_027361878.1, read on the forward strand.
CATTCAGATGCCGACGGATAGTACGGGTTGACACCGTTGTACCCTCGGACTGCAGGGCAGCTTGAACTTGTTTGGATGTTAGTGGAGGTTCTTTATCCAACATCCGCACAATCTTGCGTTGAAATCTCTTGTCAATTTTTCTTTTCCGTCCACATCTAGGGATGTTAGCCACAGTGCCATGGGCTTTAAACTTCTTGATGACACTGCGCACGGTAGACACAGGAACATTCAGATCTTTGGAGATGGACTTGTAGCCTTCAGATTGCTCATGCTTCCTCACAATTTGGTTTCTCAAGTCCTTAGACAGTTCTTTGGTCTTCTTTCTTTTCTCCGTGCTCAATGTGGTACACACAAGGACACAGGACAGAGGTTGAGTCAACTTTAATCCATGTCAAATGGCTGCAAGTGTGATTTAGTTATTGCCAACAACTGTTAGGTGCCACAGGTAAGTTACAGGTGCTGTTAATTACACAAATTAGAGAAGCATCACATGATTTTTCGAACAGTGCCAATACTTTTGTCCACCCTCTTTTTTATGTTTGGTGTGGAATTATATCCAATTTGGCTTTAGGACAATTCTTTTTGTGTTTTTTCATTTAAGACAAATTAAATGAAGATAATAATACCAAAGAATTTGTGTTTGCAATCATTTTCAGGAAGAAACTGAGTATTATCTGACAGAATTGCAGGGGTGTCAATACTTTTGGCCATGACTGTATGTGTTTTGATTATATAAACTTTATGTCTCTCCATACGACTCTTACCATTTTTGTTTCTATATTTATTAAACTGGCCATACACTGTCAATAGCTCCGTTTGCCTAATGAACTCCTCCAAAATACAGTCATATGTAAAAGTTTGGGCACCCCTATTAATGTTAACCTTTTTTCTTTATAACAATTTTGGTTTTTGCAACAGCTATTTCAGTTTCATATATCTAATAACTGATGGACTCAGTTATATTTCTGGATTCAAATGAGGTTTATTGTACTAACAGAAAATGTGCAATCTGCATTTAAACAAAATTTGACAGGTGCAAAAGTATAGGCACCCTTATCATTTTCTTGATTTGAACACTCCTAACTACTTTTTACTGACTTCCTGAAGCACTAAATTGGTTTTGTAACCTCATTGAGCTTTGAACTTCATAGCCAGGTGTATCAAATCATGAGTAAAAGTATTTAAGGTGGCCACTTGCAAGTAGTTCTCCTATTTCATTCTCCTATGAAGAGTGGCATCATGGGCTCCTCAAAACAACTCTCAAATGATCTTAAAACAAAGATTATTCAACATAGCTTTTCAGGGGAAGGATACAAAAAGTTGTCTCAGAGATTTAACCTGTCAGTTTCCACTGTGAGGAACATAGTAAGGAAATGGAAGAACACAGGTACAGTTCTTGTTAAGCCCAGAAGTGGCAGGCCAAGAAAAATATCAGAAAGGCAGAGAAGAAGAATGGTGAGAACAGTCAAGGACAATCCACAGACCACCTCCAAAGACCTGCAGCATCATCTTGCTGCAGATGGTGTCACTGTGCATCGGTCAACAATACAGCGCACTTTGCACAAGGAGAAGCTGTATGGGAGAATGATGCGAAAAAAAACGTTTCTGCAAGCAAGCCATAAACAGAGTCGTCTGAGGTATGCAAAAGCACATTTGGACAAGCCAGTTACATTTTGGAAGATGGTCCTGTGGACTGATGAGACAAAGATTGAGTTGTTTGGTCATGCAAAAAGGCGTTATGCATGGAGGCTAAAAAACACAGCATTCCAAGAAAAACACTTGCTACCCACAGTAAAATTTGGTGGAGGTTCCATCATGCTTTGGGGCTGTGTGGCCAATGCCGGCACCGGGAATCTTGTTAAAGTCGGTATCAGCAGATTCTTTACAATAATGTGCAAGAATCAGTGACGAAGTTGAAGTTACGCAGGGGATGGATATTTCAGCAAGACAATGATCCAAAACACCGCTCCAAATCTACTCAGGCATTCATGCAGAGGAACAATTACAATGTTCTGGAATGGCCATCCCAGTCCCCAGACCTGAATATCATTGAACATCTGTGGGATGATTTGAAGCGGGCTGTCCATGCTCGGCGACCATCAAACTTAATTGAACTGGAATTGTTTTGTAAACAGGAATGGTCACAAATACCTTCATCCAGGATCCAGGAACTCATTAATAGCTACAGGAAGCGACTAGAGGCTGTTATTTTTGCAAAAGGAGGATCTACGAAATATTAATGTCACTTTCATGTTGAGGTGCCCATACTTTTGCATCGGTCAAATTTTGTTTAAATGCAGATTGCACATTTTCTGTTAGTACAATAAACCTCATTTGAATCCAGAAATATAGCTGAGTCCATCAGTTATTAGATATATGAAACTAAAATAGCTGTTGCACAAACCAAAATTGTTATAAAGAAAAAAGGTTAACATTAATAGGGGTGCCCAAACTTTAACATATGACTGTATGCTCTTGGATCAGCCAACTATACTTGTTTTCTGAGTAGCGAATGTAGAGTAAGCAGCTGTCAAATACTGGCAGTGGCATTATTTTAGGATCAGGGATGTTGAAATTTAACATGCCCTATCATTTTCCCAAACCAATAAAGGTCGTGCATGTCATTAGTCAAGGCGTGGTAGTGGCCGAGCCTCGCTATTGTTTGTAGTCAATGGCAAAAATGTATCTCCGTTTGCCTCCTGAATCCAGCAGCACATTAGAGGGGGTTATCCTTTCTGAACTCACTTCCACATTTCACATCTACCGATCGTGATGATACCTTTTGATCGTTGATGCGTCCTGGTAGGTATTAGGTATCACCAGTACCGCTCACCTTCCGATGCAGATCTCCCTAGCAGAAAGTGAGGACCGTCGCACAGTTTGGATTACGTTAGCCAACCATCTTATACAGTGATACTCAAATGTGAATTGGCAACTTTTATTTATTATGCTTTGTGTATATAGCTGCATCATACTCCCAGTGGAGCTCACAGTCTAAATCCCCTGTATCTGGAGTGTGGTAGGAAACTGGAGAACTCACAGGAAAACCACACAAACACAGGGGAGAAGATCCAAACTCCTTGCAGATGTTGTCCTTGGTGGGATTGAACCCAGGACATCAGTGCTGCAAAGCTAGAGTGCTAACCACTGAGTCCCTGTGCTGACCTCCTGTACAACTTATACACATTTTATGAGCTGCTATATAGCGCCTGTGTGCACCACTTCATTGCAGAGTAATATCTTTGTAAGATCCCAGCCAGTGTTGTCACTCCATTTTTTTTCTCTTGAACCCATAGATTTCTATAAGTGACTTATTACGGTGTACTAGTACTCTGCTCTACTTACGATGCTACAATGATGGCTACTACAAAGTTAGTAATGAGCTCTTAGAAGTCTATTCTGAAGCCTGTTTATTGTGGTAAAACTTAACAGTTTGGGCCCCTATCACCAGTTACTATAATAGGTTCAGGGCAAGGGTAGTGTGAGGCTGTGACCCGTGTCACAGGTAGGGGTCGCTGTTTTTTCTACCCAGGATGTGCACAGAGGCGTATTGAGGCCATGGGGGGCCATTGCAATGGTGAAGCAGTGACCGGTGTCACAGGTAGTGGTCACTGTGTGTTCGCCCCAGGATTTGCACGGAGGCGTATGAAGGCCATAGGAGTGCATGGCAGTCACGAACGTAGCTGTGACTGCAATGCAGACTATGAATAAAATAAGTGCTAGCCTTGGACATGCTAGTGTCCGAGGCAGATGTAGGGAAAACCTTCTCTGAGATGTTGTGGATCAGACTGCAGGATAGTAGTTGTGCAGTCCGTTTCACTCCTGGCCCAGGTTTTTCATGTGGCTAAAGGCCACAGGTTTCTTTGTTAAAAGACCTGCAGTGAAGGGTTTGGGTGTGTCAGGTCCAGTGTCAGGGCCAGAGTGAGTTGGTGCATGTTGCTGTGCTGAGCAGTTGGTGTTTGCAGAGCATGGCCTGTGTGAGGCAACACACGACAGAGCGGAACCAATAGGCCTGACACCCGCAGCTTACACAGCGTTGCTGCCATCCACGGTAACTGGTCTCGGATGTGGACAGGTCTTGTGCCCGGAGGTGGCTGTCCTGTGCCTGAAGGAGGACTAGCGTGTCTAACAGCTGCAAACAGGTGGATATGGTGCCCGGCTGCGACCCGGAGGCTATCAATTACTGTGCAAGGCTGTGTGAGTAAAAAGACATTGACACGGTGGTGTAGTCGCCCACACAAACTTGTTAGAGGAAGACTAGCGTGTTTAGGGACTACAATATAAAGTATATTGTGTACTGTGCAAAGAAAAGGTGGCTGTGAGTAAAAGAGATATTAACAGAGAGGTGCGGTCACCCACGGCAACTGGTCAGAGGTGGACTAGCATGTGTAGTGACTGCAAACTAATGAAGGCTCTGAGTAAGAGACATTGACACGGCACTGCAGTCGCCCACGGAAACTGGACAAAGGGAAGTACGGCGTGTTTAGTGACTGTGATTTAAAGGATGCTGTGTACTATGTAGTGCTATGGAAGGGTGTGAACTGAACACTAATAATATGCACTTGTGTGAAGTGAGCATTTAATGCAGTGAAGTAACACATTAAAGGAGTTTTGGGTTTGAACTTTGTGGGTCACTGCCTCTTCACTGCATATGGTGGTACCGGTGCACTACAGTAGGCACAGACAGAAGTGTACGTATGTGCATGAACAGTATATGGGCTCTTTGCAGTTCAGTGGCTCCTCATAATGCACATTTCCACCTGCTTTGTAGTGGGAAAGGAACTCCTTAAATCTTGGGCCCCTGTAAGACCTCACAGGCTCTTCCAATTATATGTCTGCCCCTGGTGCAGGGATTGAAGTTGCGCCTGGGCCCTGGAGACTAGAGGAGACCCAAACGTCCCTTTACCCCATAGAAAAAGACTAGTACTATTAAAGACCAGTGATAGTTGGGGATTTTGCATTGGGGCCCACAAGTTCCAAGTTACACCACTGCCTATCACCCACACAAACTGCAATATTTTTTGCTATCCTTGTCTTATAACAGAGACTTCTATTTGCTATTGATTATATCACTTCCTCATCTTCTCATGGACAGCCATAAGCATTTATCAATCTATTGTATTTACCCCGTACACACATTTCTCCTTCCTGGGCTATTGTGAAGGTTGTTGCACTGTTTTGTTCACGAATAATGATATTAAAATGGGGTTAAAATGATAATACTATCATGCCTAATTCATAAGAATGGGGCATGCACGTGTATGGTGTGCCAACTAGACAAGTGGTACTAATCTCACATCTTCACATCTCCAACCCTATATAGAGCCATGTGCATCAATTCCAAGGTCTTCGCGCACAAACCTATGATAATGGCATCTCCTATATTTGCATATTTGGATTACTTTAGTAACCAGCACAATAAAAGGTATTATTATTAGGTTTCTTTGATTAAAGGGCAATTTTTGTAACAAACCCAAATACATTTATCAAAAGGCCACTCCACCAGCAGTTTATCATTAGTAGTACTGAGAGGAGGTGATGCTGTACGTCAGCTCCGTAGTGATACAATATCATTCTTAATACCAGTCACTAATTCATATATTGTTGCTTCTTTTTAAGACGTGACCAGGAAACAAAGATATTGTTGCAAATCCCCGGATTTGGCCTCAATATATGAGCAGATTGTGGTCATTTCCTTATGATGTTAACATTTTTAGAGAATTTTGTGGTGGCCTTGTGATACCTAGAAGAGCCATTAGCATTGGCTTAGAATAAGGAGTTGAATCTATAATCAATCACCCTCTTACTAGGCGTGCATATAAATAAGTCGTCGTCCACAATAATGTATTGCATATCACCAGGTCTTTCTTTACATGTGAATTTTTTTGTTATTTTCTCATTTTCTAGGACCATTTTCAGGTTGTGCAAGCTCTCTATATTCCTCCTGCTCCCTTTTTCTCCCTCCCTCTTTCTCTCCTCCTCCTGCTCCCGTCTCTCTCTCTCCTCCTCCCTTTCTCTGTGCTTTTGCTGTAATGCATTTCATGAGCGTGCCCTTATATTCAATACAATCTTTATTCACTCCCTTGAGAGGTTACCCTAAAGGGGGTCAAGCTATAAAGAGCAGTCGCCAATTCTATTGGGGTGCATAAATGGAGGGGGGCTGATTCAGGGGAAGCGATTGGACCAAGGAAGAAAAGCAATTTCTCTACCGTATAGGAAAATCTTCTCCTGTCTACAAGGGCTTCTGCACTGCGATGTATAAGAGCGGTGAGAAAGATGCCTTTCTATATTTCCTTCCTCATATCTCTTCATTTCTTTCCATCTGAATGCGTTTTATTGGAAATTTTCTGGTTTGATGCCAGGTTTTAATATTCCTTTACGTACCTGTTCTTCTGTAAGCCCTGCTATTGCGCTATAAAACTGATTCTTGAAACTACTTTGGAGGTTCAATCTGCAAATGCCCCATAAAACTATTCCTTATCACATACAATTATTAAGCATTCCTTGTAGATAGGACGCTTTCTTTTATTTTTATTCTACTGCGCGACACAAGGTCATTAGCTCGTCATGTATATATTTGTTGCCACGCTGAGAACTTATCTCACGTCACTTGTTATATATCTATGTGCTTGTCCCCTGTCAAGACCATATCTATGGCATTAATTACTTTTGTGGCTTCATGTTTAACTCCTTGCTTTACATCATCTGATTTCATTCTTCTAGTAAAATTCTGGATTTTTGACTCTTAGTTCCCATTTGCACTACCATGACCATTTCATGCTTCCGCTCCGGCTGAAGGGAGAACGCCTACCATTTTTTTTGGTTTCCTATCTCCTCCTATTGAACCCTAGAGTCTCACCTGTGAATCTTTTCTACTATCTCGACTTATTTCACGGCCCATCACAAGATAATGGGAAGATGAACCCTACTTTGACCCATAATGGTGGGGTCTAATTTTCTTTTAAGGGACCAACTCTACACTCTTGGCTTTGATGTCTCCTCACGTCTGCTTCTGCCGCCTCTCATCTCATTAAGAAGCCTGCAAAGCTTAACAAGTATCAAAACGAGCCCATTTCGCTTTCTTGCCTCTTCCCCACCTTCTGTTAACACATTAGGAGCTCATGCACTGGTATTCCGGTTCATCTGACAATTGTACACGTTATTACGAAAGAAGTTTAATTAGCCTGAGACGTTACTTGGGTTCACAGCGCATAGACAGCACTGTCTGTTCTCACTTCTCCCACCCTCTTTTCTCTATCATTCTCTCCTCGTCAGCCTGTTCGGTTTTTTTTGTTTTTTTTTTCCATTGTGTGTACGCCTCCAGGCTCTGTTATATCTGCCACATTTCTCAATTCATGGCTGGTGTGTGTGTGATGTTGTGTTCTGTTGTGAGAAATGAGACGAAAAGGACCAGCCAACTGAAAATAACTAAACTCTGCACACACACTTTTAGTATGAAGCACTTGAACATCCTCGTCTTCAGAAATGGTGGTACATTGTATGGCAATATGGCTTGTGTTTAGTTCTTTTAAGTGTTTTGTGCTGTCTATATATGGTTTAGATGCTATGAAACTATACAAAAAAATGCAAAGTTGCAGCGCTAAGGTCCTGGGTTTAAATCCCACAAAGTATAACATCTGCAAGGAGTTTGTATGGTTCTCCCCAGTATTATGGTATCCTGAGCAGCATATTGGGGACATTTTGCACCTACTGTTTCTAGTCAAGGTCTAAGGAGTCACGATGACAGCTCAACAGGGTGACTCGATGGTTCCCACTGTTGCTTTGCAGCACTGGGGTCCTGGGTTCAAATCCCACCAAGGAAAACATCTGCAAGGACTTTGCATGTTCTCCCCATGTATGCGTGGGTTTGCTCCGGCTACTCTGGTTTCCTTACACACTCCAAAGACCTGTTGATAAGGTGACGCAGCAGCGATATTGCTAGCGATATTGCTACATGTGACACTTACCTCCGACTGGCTCCCCCACTGGCTATCACTGATCGCGCGAGAACGTCCTGGGCCATTTCTCGTCAGCGGCTTCCTCATGGCGCCGACGAGCGACGCATGGACGCGGGCGGAGGACTTCATCATCGCCGCATCTGACAGGTAAGTAACGACCGCTGCTGCATCGCTGGTGAGATCTGCCTGTTTGGCAGCTCACTAGTGACCATTTAGCGATGCACCAGCGATCCTGACTGGGTCGTATCGTTGTCAGGATCGCTGGTGCATCGCTAAATGTAACGGGGCCCTTAGATTGCGAGCCCCCAATGGAGACAGTAATGATAATAATCTATGAAGTACTGCGGAATATGATGATGCTATATAAGTTAAGCGTAATAAAGTATAACTGAAAATATTGCATCCCAAGCAGTTTTGGGAACTCCTGCAATAGTACTTGACACCTGTGGATCATTGCTGTCGCCATTGGAGGCTGTTCACCTTATGTTACAGTAATAGGTTGCATGTAGCAAGAACTTGGCCGAATGAACAAATTTAGTTTTTAGCATACATCAAATGTATATGAGTGTCCTCCAATCTTTACCCAATGGATAACTCTATCCATGTTTTCTCGGGGAAGATAAGCCACCACCAAAGTTGTCTTTGCTATCCAAGGCATATAGGCACCTCTTGGATAAAGAGAGGGATTTTTCCTTGTGTTTCTTTCTTCCATCTTTAGCCTATTAGCATTAGTTTATCGCCTTCTTTATTAGCACCAGCTATTTCTCAGAAGTCAATGATTTACCAAGAGGTCTGTGTAGTGCTAGACACAACACCACGATTGTGAACAATATTATACATGGTAATAGGTTTTAGAGCATGGACTCATTGGTAAAGAGAAGAGTAATTAGCAGATTTAACAATACTCCGACACACTACCTCCTTCACTGTAAACATCTTATTATCACTTGAGTAAAGGTTATGTTTCTGCCTTGGTTAAATGGTATCTTTCTTGTTTCCCTTCCATACAGGTATTAAAACATTTCTCAAGACGTCAGCCCGTCAGAAAGTCGCAACGTTACTGTATGGTTTTTCCTTGGGATTATAAAATGAAAACCTAAGTGGAGTGTACAGTCTTCCTTTCCACGCTCTTCCAGATATAACTTAGAAAAATTAAATAAGTAATTCATGTTGTCAAGTAGCGATATATTGGGAAGAAAGATCCCTCACGCTCCCCCCTTACTCTGGAGAGAAAGATCAAACCACCGTTACTTGTCTATGAATACATTCTGGTGAAAAGTCCCTGGGTTTTCTGCCGGTCACACCACACTGCACTTATTATATACATTCAACCCTGCCCCCTCCGTCTGTGCCCTGCCATGAAGCAGGATCGCTCACTGCAATAAACAGAAGGTATAGAAGGGCTGAAATAAAAGAAAATATTTTTTTAGCTGGAAAAAAAAAAGAAAGAAAAAAAAGCAAAATGAAGAAATGCTTTAATTCCAGTTTCTGATCTGGACGGTGGAATAAGACCTGTCGAGTGCAGGGGAGAGACCTCCTGTGGATTGCACCTTTTATTTTTACCACCCTTTGTTGGATTTACAAATTTCAGGGATGTGAGCAGAAAAAGGCAACTACTGATGAAGACTTGTGAATAGCAAAATCCAGATGCCTTCAGTTTTTCACTAAAAGGTAAGGACATGAATGGGATAAGTTGTCTTCCTTTTACATTTTCGTTAGACATCTTCTGTTTCTAAGGAACATCAGTCCAACATGTATTTATATATACGACACGACAAAGAACAATAACCGCATGGTACTGCGATGGTACGTATATAGTCACTTTGTAAAAAAATGGATAAAATTAGGTGAAAGGAAATAAATGCAGTCAAAGAGTTCATACAATTATGTGAGACTAGGCTTCTCTTTATGTACATTGTCGATATTACTTCTTTGCATACATAGGTGCCGCTAGTGAATTTATTTAATGCAGTATAAAGGAAACACAGCAGTGAAGGAATATAAAAATGTCCCTGATATAAAGACTGTTACTCTGTATCATAAGTTCATTTACTTATTTTTCACCCTGTTAGACTGCATTCACACAATCAGGTTTTTTCGTGGCGGTTTTTACTGCGCGATTTTGCCGCGAAAACGCAAAAAAAAGAAAACCGCATCCCATGCAATCCTATGGGATTCCGCAATGCTGTGCTAATGCTGCGGATTTTCCCACGGCGGAATCGCATCATGGAAAAATATGCAGCATGCTCATTAATTTGCGGAATTGCGGCAATTCCGCCCACATAGGAATGCATTGTTGCGCTTACTTTCCGAATTTGGCTGTGCCCACCATGCGAAAAGTAAGCAGAACTTTTGCGGATGGTACCCACGGTCCGGAGGAGAGGAGACTGTCCTCCGGGCTCTGGGTACCATATCCCTGTAAAAAATAGAATTAAAATAAAAAAAATTGGGTTATATTCACCTTCCGGCGTTCCTCACAGCGTCCCCAGGCCTCAGCGATACACGCGGCAGCTCCCGATCCCAGTAATGCCTTGCGATGACCTTTGCTGACGCCGCGTCTCGCGATACTGTAGCGGTCTTGCGAGACCGCGACATCAATAAAGGTCATTGCCGCAATGCATCACTGGGAACGGGACCTGCTGGCAGCATCGCGGAGGCCTGGGGACGATGCGCGGGACGTCGGAAGGTGGATAGAACACAATTTTTTAATTTTTTTAATTATTTTTAACATTAGATCTTTTACTACTGATGCTGCATAGGCAGCCTCAATAGTAAAAAGTTGGTCACACTCATCAAACACTATGTTTAACGAGTGTGACCAACCTGTCAATCAGTTCTCCAAGCGATGCTAGAGATCGCTTGGAAAACGCTAGCATTCTGCAAGCTAATTACGCGTGCAAATCGCTAGTTTTTCCGCAGGAAAATCGCAGGAATTTAAAATGCGATTTTCCCGCGGAATGGAATTCCAGAATTCTCGCTGTAATTTCCGCTGGAGTTCCTCAACATGTGAACCCAGCCTTAGTGTATGTTCTTGTTTTCCCCAATTTCCCCGTTCCATTTAAAACACATGTTTAAAGAACATGGCCATTTATTGGTCTGTTCTGCCTCAAACCTCTGCATTTTGAGCTTGTGACTTAAGCTGGGTTTTTTCATAGTGCATACACTGACCACAGGTCTTCTGACCTGAACCTATAGCCTCGTAGATACACGTGAGGCTGTAGATTCGAGTCTGGAGACGGTCATTGCGGCCAGTATGTGGGCTGAAAAATACGCCCGTCTGAACCTGGCTTTACTCTGGGTCTTATCGATGTTCTCCACTACTAATGAAGTCCATCTTAATATGTCAAGGGTGGGGTAAAGAAAACAAACAAACTGTACTCATGTCCTGGACCAGCGCTGCTCCTCCAGACTTTGTATTGCATCCTCTGGTGATTTCCAGGCATCAACATCCTACAGTAGGAATAACGTGACCGCTAATCGGCGGAAGCATTCACATTCCATCTTAATGGTTTCTAAGATGCTGATGCCAGTAGACCGGCAGCGGACATAGTGCAGAGAAACAACGCCGGTCCAGGAGATCGGCACAATTTTTTCTTTACTTACACCACCATTCATTAGCAGTGGATGACACCTTTTAATGGAAAAATTGGCCTTAGTGTGTGAGTGTGCGTCTGAAATATTGAGATTAGATTGTGAGCTAAGTTGGGGACGAGAACTGATGTATAGGATTAAAAAAAAAAATCTCGGAAGTGGAACAGCACTGTGGTGTATGTTGGGGCCATATAAGCAACAGGGGACAAAAAAAATTGTAGAATGGTCGGGATTCTTGTACATGTTGACTGAAACTTACCTTAGTGTCAGAGGTATTAAAAAAAACAGGAAAAGTGTCAATTCGAATCCGCAGCGTCCAGATGTAACAGCATAGTGGAGGAGATTTTATGAAATCCCAGCTCCACCATGTGTTCAAACACGCAGGTGGCAGACCTGCGTATATACACACACATGTGGCACATCTTTATAGACCGCAGCATGTCTATTTATTTAGACATGTCTATGTATAGGATGCGGTGATTCTGCAAGTGTTCAGTGAACACATGCAGAATCACCGCACATACAAAAGCTGGCAGCACTTTGGGCGGAGCTGCGTCCAAACCGCTGCCAATATGTTCCGTGGAAACATACCCTTAAAGCTTAGCCTTTAATCATATAGGATAACAAAATCAGGAGACTGTGCACATATAAAAAAACAAACAAGCAATGCTTACATGTTTCAGGTAGAAAAAAAATCATTAATCATAGCTATGATTATAGTGCGCCTGTCAGCAGGTTTGGCCGATATAAGATATGGCCCACTACCTTTCAGGGCTTATATATGGCATTCTATAATGCTGTAGATAATCCCCCGATCTGACCTGAAAGATAAGAAAAATAACTTTTATTATACTCACCTGTGGGGCGGTCCGGTGCGATGGGTGTCGCAGGTCCGGGTCCAGCGCCTCCCATCTTCTTATGATCGCCGCCCTCCTGCTTGCATCGTTGCTCACCGGCATATCACTCCTGCGCAGGCATACTTATCTGCTTGCTGAGGGAAGAGCAAAGTACTGCAGTGCGCAGGGAAAGGTCAGAGAGGCCCTGCGCACTGCAGTACTTTGTTCTGCCCTCAAGCAGGAGGGCGGCAATCATAAGAAGATGTGAGGTGCCGGACCCGTACCTGTGACACCCATCGGGCCGGACCGCCCCTGGGTGAGTATAATAAAACTTATTTTTCTTATCTTTCAGGTTAGATCGGGGGCTTATCTACAGCATTATAGAATGCTATATATAAGCCCTGAAAGGCGGTGGCTGTATGTTATATTGGCAAACCTGGTGACAGGTTCCCTTTAAGGGTTTTTCTACCCCCAAATGTGTTAAGCATTTATTATTTTCAATATGTGAACATTCTGCCAGTTTTTTTTTAATCCCATATGATTAAAGGCTATGTTTTAACTACTTTCCCTTGGTGCTGGAGAACATTCCCTTTTGGACTATTGAGAGCCTAGTGCCAGAGGGTAAGGAAAGTTTACCAACTGGCGCTGGAGGATAAGGTCAGGTTTTATATAGTCAGCATATATGGAAAAAAAACACAGATACAATTAATATATCAGTCTTTGTCACTTACAGACACAGGAGGTAGAGTATTTGGACATCACAAACAGCTTTATCAGATTACTGAGCAGGTAATAACGGGAGGTGACAAATAACCATTTTTACATGTCTCCGATTGTACAGCACTTCATAGAAACGCTTTCCTGCTAATGTCATCTTTGTGTGCAGATGTGATTCTTCATGAACTGTCACATGAGAGTAGAAGTCCATTAACACAGCAGTCAGAACGGATATCATTTCCCTGACATTTCAGTATTAAGTATGAGAGACATCACTGGTGGATGGAAGTATAAATGTTACAGCGGGCAGTCAGCTGGGAAAAAAACAACAAGGTAGAAAAAAAGAAGGCTCGAAAATAAACCTGGAGAACTGCAAGGGTCTCCTACCAGACGGTGCTCACATGAGAACATGCGGGGAGAACATAAAATGTGTCTGAAGCTCCAATTAGCTCATTAATCTTTTGTAAACTAGCCTATGTCCATCTGTCAGGTGTATACGGGTTAAGGGGAGAGTGCTGCCTTGGGGCAGGAGACATAGATAACCACAGAAGAAGAGGACAAGTTCATGAGGACCTCCGACCTTTCTGGAGGCATCATGCATTGATCTACAAGGCTCTTTACTTGTAGAAGACAGGCTGCGCTGTGTACAGTCTCTATAAATCGCCCATCCTATAGCATATTGTCCTATTCTTTCATTGGAGTTGGCTCTCGTCAAGTAGATGGTCAATGTGTGGCTTTTCGACAGATGATGGTAGAAATATAGCTAAAAATAAAAGGCAACTTTTTTTTAAAAAAAGTACATGTAACACAAAAACAGGATTTAAACAATAGGTCATTTTCTGATGATACGCTCTTTTAAGTGGTTTTACTGGGGTGATTCTACTGTGTTGGTGACAATGATATCTTAATTACAGGTGGGACATTTCTAGGGGTTTCCAATTAGAAAAGCTTGGCTTTCAAGAAGCCGTGTTTTGCCATAGAAACTGACTCGAATACAATTATTTTGCACACAGCTGTCAGGATTGTATTTTCATGACACATAAAATAACCTCAAGAAATGCCCTTATAGAAATGCACACATAGGAACGCGCGTATCTAATGACCCAGTCATTCTGGGATATATAGTTATCACCTTGAATTTCTGTTACATTTCGATGCTATTGGAATAATGCTGTAGAAGTCTCCTGATTGCCACATTACATACAGATGTATCACCTTTGATTGTATTTGTAGTGAATTTTGCTCAGGTTTCATTAGCCTTATGTAATGGACCCAGATCGGATTGCTTACATTAAATTATAGGACATTTTCTACAGGAAAGATGTATATCTTTGTACCGTGTTAGCCAATAGAAAAATATTCAGAATTGAGAGTCCTCAGTGGTTGATACCTTTTAATGGCTAACTGAAAAGATGGTAGCACATTGCAAGCTTTCGAGACTACTCAGGTCTCTTCATTAGGCATAGACTAATACAACATTGAAGAATTACATATATATGTGCTGTGTTGTGCATATATATGTGATTCTTCAGATTTTGTATTAGTCAATGCCTGATGAAGAGACCTGAGTAGTCTCGAAAGCTTGCAATGTGCTACCATCTTTTCAGTTAGCCATTAAAAGGTATCAACCACTGAGGACTCTCAATTCAGGACATTTTCTAGTAACATTTTACAGCTGTGACTTCTTCACTGCTCCTACAATGTAGTGAGAATCAGACTTTACCATGTACTGATGACTGGCAGCTGTAACATTGTTCTTTCGCTAAACTTTTCACAAGAAATTGCTTTAAAAAAAAGACCATACTGCGTTAAAGCACCATGGAAGAGAATTTGGCAATAAATGTAGTTTTTTTTTTAGGACATTTATTGTCTGGTTTAGGAAACGATTTTCAAATAACCTATTAATATATAGAGATAGTAGAGGGGGAGCCCTATATTTGGTGTCTCATTGAATTACCCGCAGTGTTCTAGAGGACCTTGCACATCCCTGTATTACATGTCCAGCCCATGAATTTGCAAATACAGCTGTCTGTGGTTGGAAACCTGGCCTTGGTAGTTCCCTTGTCATATCTGTAAACTCATAAAGAGCTGGATATTGGCTTAAAGGGCCACTTAATATGGTGGTAATGGTGGTTTCCGAGGGGAGCCACTCCTTGGCTGGGTCCTTCCCTGGAGGAAGATCTGGCTAGTCCCGTGTTTGAGACTCTTAAATGAGGCTCCACGGACTTTATTTGCATATTCGTGTTTCCCGGGGAGCATTGCACCTGGGATTTCACTGGTTGGGTGCCTTTACCGGCTGCCGCAGTGTTTTCTTTGACTGGTCTCCCTGGGGTCAGTGATTGTTTCGTGATGTCCAGCCCATGAAATTCCCGCCTTGTAATGCCTCATTTCTCCTGTAGGAGCAGCACCCTTGCAATGTCACTATAGATTACTGCTGATCGCTGACGAGCCCTACAATGATGGACACTGATCATATTGGAGGAACCTGCTAGCAGAACGCGATTGTGTAAAATGGACAACCGCCTGAAAGGGAGTGTGTTATCAGAAAATAACACGAGAAAAAACAAACTGTCCATAGTCAGCTTATAGTTATTAAATTCACACCAAATTGCCAAAGGCAAATAAAGATCCTTTATAAAGACCCAAATTAAAACTGAATCTTTAAAATGTTGTGATAGTAAAAAAACGGAAAAAACTCTTTAAAAACACATGACAAAAGATTAGGATAGTCGGTCATAGATTCATTAAAGTGCTTATGATCATATCATTGGCAGTCTATTGCCAGTAAAGTACAGTGTCAGGGACAGAGTTGCTCCAATTATATACAGTATGCAACTTGCTAATAACTCCAATAGTAAGCTGTTGATGGTACAGATAAATTTCTATGGCGACTGCAGTCATTTATGCCAACTGTACAGGATCAACAGGCTCCTTATCTGTGGCTCTGCCGATGCCTCATTAGACAGGCATGCTGCTTATTCACTACCTCTTCCTTCAGTTATTCACTTATAAGGTGCCTCTATATATGTAGTAGGCTCTGCACCACTGTCTGCCTGTTAACTGACCCTGTTGAGGATCTAGCGCATGCTGTTAAAAGATAGCAACCATTACCCTCCCCAAGATGTTTCGCCTTGCGGCAGCATCATCACGGGAAAGAGGCTATAGCAGACAGTGGTGCAAGGAGTATGGCTGCATATGGTGTCCCGTGAGGACTCTATATATTGCGTTCTCAGATGTCGTATGTATGGCTGCAATGTGGCACATGGACTACAGTGCAGAATCTATATATATTGCTTTGTTGCATGCCTTAGCTATGGTGGCAAGTGAGGACTCTATATATACTTTGTCGGATGCCATATGTTTGGCTGCATGGTGGCGCATGGACCAGAGTGCGGACTCTATATTACTTTGTTGGATGCCTTATGCATGGTGGCACATGAGTCCTGTGAGGACTATATATATATACATTGTCGGATGCCGTATGTTTGGCTGCATGGTGGCACATGGACCAGAGTGCGGACTCTATATTACTTTGTTGGATGCCTTATGCATGGTGGCACATGAGACCTGTGAGGACTATATATATATATATATATATATATATATATATATATATATATATACATTGTAGGATGCCGTATGTTTGGCTGCATGGTGGCACATGGACCACAGTGCGGACTCTATATTACTTTATTGGATGCCTTATGCATGGTGGCACATGAGTCCTGTGAGGACTATATATATACACATTGTCGGATGCCGTATGTTTGGCTGCATGGTGGCACATGGAGTCCCGTGCAGACTTTATATATATATATATATATATATATATATATATATATATATATATGCTTTGTCAGTTGCTGTATCTATAGGAGTCTGTTCTCCCTTAGAAGCAATGGCTTTTAGGAAATATAAGTTTGTACATTCAGCATCCAATGGAACATGCCATGCATGCCTACCTTGTCTTATACATGTGCTTTTCTATGGGTGTCTGCTGGATCTGTAATAGAGCTGTGTGTACAAGGCCTTATAAGAGTGGAAGAAGAGAATGAAGACAGGGAGGACAGGGTGCATGTGCCCGTCACAGACCGATACACTTATATATGGACTGCTAACAGCCATCATTCTAGCACCAAGAAGAATTTGCCAGAGAATAGTTGCAAATCAATAAAGGGAGTAAAAAAAAATCCGATTTTCTTCCTACTGAGGAATTTTATGTAAATTACGGAGGTGTCCACAATTTGTCAATTATTTTCCAATAACTGTTTTTTTATCAGTCCTGTCTTATCTGCTCAGTGACATATCAGCCTTTATTAGTTTCATTCTGGAATTTGAGCATAAATTTGGTTTTATGTGCATTTTGGAGAGAATTCTTTACAAGATATTTAATCAATGTAGAAGCATATGGTGGTTGTGAAGCATCTGCTCCGAGCTCGGGATATGCATAGATTTAGAGTTGCCTAAGGTATACGCGAGAGGAGGAAAGTTAGGAGAGATTATGATTTACTAGTGAGACTGTTTTCTTGGGGTGTACTGGAGAATATCAGGATGCATAAATCAAGGAGAGAAATTTTTGTGATGAAGTACTTGGCACACAGACTAAACACACATATTAACTACGGAATGACACCCGTCTTTGGGTATTCTGGTCAGCAATATTTTTTCTTGCCCTTATTTCAGTAAAAGGTTAGAGTGACAACTATTATTAATGTATGACTTTTGCCAGGGCCATCAATATATCAATGAGGCCCGAAACAATTCCTCCCGCTGAATGCCTAAGGCTGGTTTAATCGCATACAGCATTTTGGAGTCTTTTGGGATTTATTATTTATATGTATTTTTATATAGAATTATTACTTATTTATATTTATTTTTAAATGAATTTACGATATATTTTATATATGGATTTATTAATTTTTTATGTATATATTTTTATATGGATTTATTTTTTTATATATGGATTTATTATTTATATTTTTAAATGAATTTACTTTTCATATATTTTTATATGGATTCACTATATTACTTTGCATGGATTTATTATTCATATTTATATGGATTTATTGCTTATATACTTATACATACCGTATTTTGCGGTTTATAAGACGCACACTAAATTTTGGGGAGAAAAAAAAAATTAACTTTTTTTCAATAAAATGGTGGTGCTTCTTATAATGCGTGCTTCTTGTTGCTTACCGGTGGTGGTTGCTGCGGTGGAGCAGGGTCCCAGGGTCGCTGCTGATAGAAGAAGGAATGTTGTGATGCTGCGGATCCCAGGCTGGGAGGAAGGGGTATTCAAAGGTGCAACGCTGGTGATGTTCAGTGGTGCCGGGGACTCCATTGACATTTTGTAAAAGCCCAGAGCCCCCGCACTTCCATATAACTTCCATGGTTTACTCCGGAAAAATGGCTGCCGGGGGCAGCACATGCGCAGATGATCTTGTCTCAGGAGAAACCACCAGGTTTCACAAAATGTCGGCGGAGCCACCAAACACCTGCAGAGTCACCTCTGAACAACCCCTTCTCCCAGCCTGAGGCCCGCAGCATCACTCCATTCCTGCCTCAGCCACCAGCCACCCTGGGATCCTGCTGGAACCACAGCCGGTAAGACCTGTTTCACATTTCCGTTATTTTGACGGGAGGCAAATCCGCCAGAGCGGTTAAACACGGATCCGCCTCCGTCATGGGCTAAACGGATGCTACAGGATCCGTGTTGTGTACGGATCCGCTGGAGGGGAAATTTAAAGCAACCGCGGCCTGGAAAGGAGAGAGATAGAGAATTTTTTTTTCTTTGCACGGCTGTTCCGGAAGGCCATTCAGGGGTTAAAAGCCCTGAAAAGCAGCGAATCTGCCGGGAATGCGCAATAGAAATTAGCGGACCGTCGCTCGGAAAAAACGTTGCAGGGTCCATCCCATCTGCCCGGGAGACGCTAACATTTTGACAGATCCGCCAAAAAACGCGTGGCACGGATGACCATCAGTCAAGATCCGCTGCTAATGTAAGTCTATGGGGGAAAAAACGGATCCGCCCCTTTTTTGGCGGATCCGTTTTTTTCGAACATTGGCGGCTTTTGACTGACGTCAACAAACGGAGGTGTGAAACAGGCCTAAGGTATATTCGAGTTATAAGACACAAAACCCCATATATGTGGGATGCGTCTTATATAACGAACAATACGGTGTGTATATATACTGTATTTGCAGCGATGTGAAAAAGTGTTTGCCCCTTCCTGATTTCCTGTTCTTTTGCATGTTTGTGAAAAAAGCTTGAGGGCACTACGAATGATCTATAGGGGACTGCAGTCCACACACCTAGAGAAACAGACCAAGAGAAGTGTGTATAATGGACGCGGTCAACCCCAAAATGAGCATAAAAATATTAACCATGATATAATATCAATTTTTATTGTTTAGCATACAAAAAACACAAGTGACAAGAATACAATTAAAAACAATTAAAAAGGCCATACAAAATTGGCCATTAATGGCATTAAGTGTGCATGGTTGTCACACTTAAATGTTTTCAGATCACCAAACAAATTTAAATATTAAACAAACAACACACGTAAACACACAATGCAAGTTTTAAATCAATGTTAATTAAGGGAAAAAGAAATCCAAACCTTCAGGGCCCTATATGAAAAAGTGATTGCCCTCCTTCCTTTAAACATAAATTAACTATGGTTTATCACATCTTCCCTAGCCACACCCAAGTCTGATTTCTGCTACGCAAGTTCTCAATCAAGAAATCACTTAAATAGTACCTGCCTGATAAAGTTAAGTAGACCAAAAGATCTTTAGCTAACCATTATGCCGAGATCCAAAGAAATTTTTAGAACAAATGAGAAAAATCAGTCTGGAAAAGATTATAAAGCAATTTCTAAAGATTTGGGACTCCAGCGAACCACAGTGAGAGCCATTATACACAAATGGCGAAAACATGGAACAGTGGTGAGCCTTTCCAGAAGTGGCCGGCCAACCAAAATTACCCCAATAACGCAGCAACGCCTCATCCAAGAGGTCAGAAATAAATTCTTTTTTTTTTATAAATAAAATACAAAAATAATAAAGATACACATATTTAGTATAACCGTGTCCGTAACAACCCGCCCTATAAAACGTGCCTACTAGTTAACCCCTTTAGTGAACCCCTTAAAAAAAAAAAACTAGGCAAAAAACAAATGCTTTATCATCATACCGCCAAACAAAAAGTGCAATAACACACGATCAAAAAGACTTATATAAATAAGCATGGTACCGCTGAAAACGTCATCTTGTCCCGCAAAAAACGAGCCGCCATACAGCGTCATCAGCAAAAAAAAAAAAAAAATGTTATAGCTTGCAGAATAAAGCGATGCAAAAATAATTATTTTTAATATAAAATTGTTTTTTATTGCATAAAAGCGCCAAAACATAAAAAACATAAATGAGGTATCGCTGTAATCATACTGACCCGAAGAATAAACCGCTTTATCAATTTTACCACACGCAGAACGGTTTAAGCGCACCCCCCAAAAGAAATTCATGAAACGCTGGTTTTTGTTCATTCTGCGTCCCAAAAATCGTAATAGAAAGCGATAAAAAAAAAAATCACGTGCCCGAAAATGGTACCAATAAAAACGTCAACTCGTTCCGCAAAAAATAAAACCTCACATGATTCGGTGGGTCAAAATATGGAAAAATTATAGCTCTCAAAATATGGTTATGCAAAAACGCATCTTTTAGCGTATGACAGCTGCCAAACATAAAAACCCGCCATAAATAGTAAATCAAACCCCCTTTTATCACCCCCTTAGTTAGGGAAAAATAATAAAATAAAAAAAATGTATTTATTTCCATTTTCCCATTAGGGTTAGGGCTAGGGTTAGGGCTGAGATTAGGGTCAGGGGTGTGTTAGGGTTAGGGTTGGCGTTATAATTGGGGGGTTTCCACTGTTTGGGCACATCAGGTGCTCTCCAAACGCAACATGGCGTCTGATCTCAATTCCAGCCAATTCTGCGTTGAAAAAGTCAAACGTTGCTCCTTCCAAACTCTGTCATGCGCCTAAACAGTGGTTTACCCCCACATATGGGGTATCAGCCTACTCAGGACAAATTGCACAACAACTTTTGGGATCCTATTTCTCCTGTTACCCTTGGGAAAATAAAAAATTGGGGACAAAAATATCATTTTTGTAGAAAGAAAATAATTTTATTTTTATGGCTCTACGTTATAAACTTCTGTGAATCACTTGGGGGTTCAAAGTGCTCACCACACATCTAGATAAGTTCCTTGAGGGGTCTAGTTTCCAAAATAAGGTCACTTGTGGGGGGTTTCCACAGTTTAGGCACATCAAGGGCTCTCCAAAGGCAACATGACACGCGCAGACCATTCCATATCAAAGGCTGCATTCCAAAACGTCACTACTTCTCTTCCGAGCCCCGACGTGTGCTCATACAGTAGTTTTCTCCCACATATGGGATATCAGCGTCCTCAGGACAAATTGGACAATAACTTTTGGAGTCCAATTTCTCCTATTACCCTTGGGAAAATAAAAAAATTGGGGACTAAAATATCATGTTTGTGAAAAAAATGATTTTATTATTTTCACGCCCAGGCGTTATAAACTTCTGTGAAGCACTTGGGGGTTCAAAGTGCTCACCACACATCTAGATAAGTTCCTTGGGGGGTCTAGTTTCCAAAATGGTGTCATTTGTGGGGGATTTCTACTGTTTAGGCACATCAGGGGCTTTCCAAACGCGACATGGTATCCAATCTCAATTCCAGCCAATTTTGCGTTGAAAAAGTTAAACGAAAACCGGAGTCGTCGTAACAATCTACGGATCATTGGTGTTCCTGAATCTGTAAAGTACCTACACAACCTTACTTCCTCATGGCTCTCAATTTGCCTGACATGTCTGGCTCTATTGTGGTGGAGCGAGCGCACAGAATTGGACCTGAGCGCTCTGATCCGAAAGCTCGTCCACGCCCGATAATTTTCAAGTTACTCAATTACCAGGACAAACTTCAGTTGCTCTGGGCGTACCGAGCCACCTCCTCATGGAAATGCGAGGGCCATTCCCTCCTTATGTTTCAAGATTTCTCCTCCTTGGTGGTGACCAAGTGCCATGCTTTTTCTTCAGTTTGTAAATTATTACATGACAA
Source organism: Dendrobates tinctorius (assembly GCF_039654945.1). Taxonomy (NCBI): domain Eukaryota; kingdom Metazoa; phylum Chordata; class Amphibia; order Anura; family Dendrobatidae; genus Dendrobates; species Dendrobates tinctorius. Next base: position 21,250,059 of record NW_027361878.1, read on the forward strand.
AGGCAATCGTTTTGCTCTTCTCTACCCTGCACGCCTTCGGGTGGTGCTTCAAGGAAAACTGGTATTTTTTGATGACCCAGATAAAGCATTAGAGGAAGCTGAGCGCTCTTTCCGGGCTTCCTCTCCGGTCACTTGACTCTGATTTGTAGCCATGTGTTATAATGCCTATAAGATTTGATTTTGAGCTTATGGCTTGATCTATATTGAACTTTTTGTTCTTATCTCATGTTTTTCCTTCTAGGGGATACCATTAGTTAAGATAACTTAACCCGATGTTTAACTTTTTGGTTTATACAGTGGGGCAAAAAAGTATTTAGTCAGTCAGCAATAGTGCAAGTTCCACCACTTAAAAAGATGAGAGGCGTCTGTAATTTACATCATAGGTAGACCTCAACTATGGGAGACAAACTGAGAAAAAAAAATCCAGAAAATCACATTGTCTGTTTTTTTTTCATTTTATTTGCATATTATGGTGGAAAATAAGTATTTGGTCAGAAACAAGCAATCAAGATTTCTGGCTCTCACAGACCTGTAACTTCTTCTTTAAGAGTCTCCTCTTTCCTCCACTCATTACCTGTAGTAATGGCACCTGTTTAAACTTGTTATCAGTATAAAAAGACACCTGTGCACACCCTCAAACAGTCTGACTCCAAACTCCACTATGGTGAAGACCAAAGAGCTGTCAAAGGACACCAGAAACAAAATTGTAGCCCTGCACCAGGCTGGGAAGACTGAATCTGCAATAGCCAACCAGCTTGGAGTGAAGAAATCAACTGTGGGAGCAATAATTAGAAAATGGAAGACATACAAGACCACTGATAATCTCCCTCGATCTGGTGCTCCACGCAAAATCCCACCCCGTGGGGTCAGAATGATCACAAGAACGGTGAGCAAAAATCCCAGAACCACGCGGGGGGACCTAGTGAATGAACTGCAGAGAGCTGGGACCAATGTAACAAGGCCTACCATAAGTAACACACTACGCCACCATGGACTCAGATCCTGCAGTGCCAGACGTGTCCCACTGCTTAAGCCTGTACATGTCCGGGCCCGTCTGAAGTTTGCTAGAGAGCATTTGGATGATCCAGAGGAGTTTTGGGAGAATGTCCTATGGTCTGATGAAACCAAACTGGAACTGTTTGGTAGAAACACAACTTGTCGTGTTTGGAGGAAAAAGAATACTGAGTTGCATCCATCAAACACCATACCTACTGTAAAGCATGGTGGTGGAAACATCATGCTTTGGGGCTGTTTCTCTGCAAAGGGGCCAGGACGACTGATCCGGGTACATGAAAGAATGAATGGGGCCATGTATCGTGAGATTTTGAGTGCAAACCTCCTTCCATCAGCAAGGGCATTGATGATGAAACGTGGCTGGGTCTTTCAACATGACAATGATCCAAAGCACACCGCCAGGGCAACGAAGGAGTGGCTTCGTAAGAAGCATTTCAAGGTCCTGGAGTGGCCTAGCCAGTCTCCAGATCTCAACCCTATAGAAAACCTTTGGAGGGAGTTGAAAGTCCGTGTTGCCAAGCGAACAGCCAAAAACATCACTGCTCTAGAGGAGATCTGCATGGAGGAATGGGCCAACATACCAACAACAGTGTGTGGCAACCTTGTGAAGACTTACAGAAAACGTTTGACCTCTGTCATTGCCAACAAAGGATATATCACAAAGTATTGAGATGAAATTTTGTTTCTGACCAAATACTTATTTTCCACCATAATATGCAAATAAAATGAAAAAAAAACAGACAATGTGATTTTCTGGATTTTTTTTTCTCAGTTTGTCTCCCATAGTTGAGGTCTACCTATGATGTAAATTACAGACGCCTCTCATCTTTTTAAGTGGTGGAACTTGCACTATTGCTGACTGACTAAATACTTTTTTGCCCCACTGTATGTTGTTTCTCAGTTCAGTTGGGGGTGGGGGGTGGGTTCCCTCTCCTTGGGCCCGCTCTATGTCCGGTCTTTTTGGCTAACTTGGGTTGGTAGGTTTGCTCGCTGGGACAGACCTTTGCCCAACTACTCTTTTTTTTCTCATTTCTACGTTCTGGCCCCAATGTGGGATGGGTTAACATGGCCGCCCCTAATAACATAGCTTCTCACATTAATATACGCTCCATCGAACTTTTATCATGGAATGTGGCTGGCCTCAATTCAGCGGTAAAGCGCAGAAAAGTACTAGATCACATTACTCGTCTACACCCCCATATTGTCTTTTTACAAGAAACCCACTGGCTATGCAGGGGTAACCCAGCGCTCCGTAATAGATATTATGCGGAGTGTTTGGAGGCTTCCTTTACACAGAAAAAACGCGGTGTGGCCATTTTGTTTCATAAGGATCTCGATTATTCTATACAGGATGTGGTGAGGGACCAGGCAGGGCAATATATATTAGTCAGAGGTATTATTGAACAGCGGGAATATTGCCTTATAAATGTTTACGCACCCAATACTACTACCCCTTCCTTCTTTGCTAAACTTGAAGAGATGGTTCACGGCTGGCATCCTACCAGTATATTATTGGGTGGAGATTTAAACACCCTTCATGATGCTTTTTTGGACAGATCTTCCCCCCTGCCCGCATCTCACCCTCCATCCAGAGCGATTTCTACCTTGTGAAACAGGCTTGACTTGGTTGATGCCTGGAGGTGCTGCCACCCTACGGAAAGAGAATGTACCTTCTATTCTAGGGTACATGATGTTCACACTCGAATTGATTATTGGCTAACTTCTGCCTCTCTTCTTTCCCTTCTAAAAATAGTTGATATTCTCCCTTAAATTATCTCAGACCACTCCCCGGTCTTACTTACTCTGGAACTCCACACTAATAGATCTGTGTCTTTGCGCTGGCGCTTCCCCTCTTATCAATATACTTCCGATGATTTCAAGCGCTATATGACAGGCTAGTGGGAGACTTTCGTGGAGGACAACTTGGAACACTTGGACGATATCAATCTATTTTGGGCCACTGCTAAAACAGTACTTAGGGGACGTGTTATCTCTACTAGGGTTCCCAATATTGTCTTACCCGATGGCTCTATCACTCGTGACCCAACCCAAATTTGTGCGGTTTTTAGAGACTTTTTGTCAGAGACACCGCACTGAACTTGCTCACTGAGCCAGTGCGCGTGCCCTGAGTAAGCGAAAGCGTGCTCAAGGCTACCTGTGGAGCGGGCAGCAACCGAATAGATGCGTACTTCAGAGCTGCAGGGCCTGAAGCACGTGACTGCTAGAGGCGTGGCTTAAACTCCACAGAGCTAGGAGCTGCAAGACAATTCCTAGCAGAGTAACTGCGAGACAAAGATACCAAGGGGCATAGACAGGGAGAATAGTCAGGACGTAGCCAATGAGTCACACACAGAGATAGCTGCAAGGTACCAGAGGGGTGAGCAGAGAGTGGTCAGGTCACAGGCAATGAGTCATACACAGATAGCTGCAAGGTACAAGAGGGGCAAGCAGAGAGTAATCAGGTCACAGGCAATGGGTCATACACAGATAATAACGCAGTACAAAATCAACAGGCAAACTCACAACGGGAAACAGAATCGGGTCAGAACCATATAAACAAGCTATAGCAATAAACAGGCACACGGGGGTCAGCACACTAGACCAAAGGCAAAAGTATAACTGGCAGGGATTGAAGCTACCCAGAGGTTTATGAAGCTCTCCCAGAGCCAGAAAGAGGCCACAATCATTAACCCCAAGTGTGCAGGTCAAAACCTGCACAGAGCTCCAGACATTAACCCCCGGTGTGCAGCTCAAAAACCTGCATTGGGATCATGACACTTTTATGCAGATCTTTATGGCCCATCTCTGGACTCTCGGGGGATGGATATGCATTCCTATGCAAGGCTTGTCCATCAAGGCTTTCTGACTCTCAGCGGAAGATCCTAAACCAACCAATTTCTTCTGAGGAGGTAAGATCAGTCATTAAATCTTCAAAACTGCATAAAGCCCCTGGCCCGGATGGGTTCTCGGTAGAGTTTTATAAACTGTTACAACCCTTAATTACTCCACACCTCCCCTCTCTTTTTAACCATATTTTGGACTTGGGTTCTCTGCCGGATCGATTTAATGAAGCCTGTCTGTCATTACTACTAAAGCCGGGCAAAAATCCGCTTCTCCCTGCCTCGTACCGCCCAATTTCCCTTTTAAATGTTGATTTTAAATTGCTCACCAAAATCATGGCTAATAGATTACAGTCTATGCTTCCTGATATTCTTACCTCGTCTCAAACGGGCTTTGTCCATGGGCGGTCTATCACTTACAATATCAGGACGGTGTTAGCGGCCATCACACATAGTTATCAGGCTAAGGCCAAGAAGAATATACTGGTCAGCCTCGACGCTGATAAGGCTTTTGACTGTGTGTCCTGGTCTCATCTTATCAGAACACTGAAGTATAGACTGTTTGGCTTTACCTTTTTTAATTTTATACGCACAATTTACACTAACTCCCAATCTTCGATTTGGCTTAATGGTATCCAGTCAACCCCTTTTTCCATCTTCAAGGGGACGAGGCAGGGCTGTCCTCTGTCACCTTTGTTGTTTAATATTGCCCTTGATCCCTTACTAAGATATCTGGAGATTTGGGGGCATAGGGGTCGGTCACCATACACTTAAAATGTTGGCATTTGCTGATGATATCTTACTCATGAGATCCAATCCTAAGGAAGCCATTTCCTCTATAATGGACGCCTTTAATGAATTTGGAGCAGTTTCGGGATTTCGTATAAACTTTAATAAATCTCATGCTTTAGCTATTTTTAAAATTGCTCAAAAACGGTGGCCTTTCCCTTTCAGTGGAGGAGAAATTCTTTACCTTATCTTGGTGTTGACCTACCATCAAATCCTCATGATATCTATAAATTAAATGTTCAGCCTCTTATTTCTGTAGTTATACAAGAAATTCAATCCTGGAAATCCCTTAAATTATCCTTTGCAGGTAAAACCCATCTAATTAAAATGATCTCTTTCCTTTACAGACGCTCCCAGTTCTACTTTCTAAAGCTGATGATAGGCTACTGACACGAGCCTTCCGCCAATTTATTTGGGGCTCAGAAGGGGGCTCTAGAATTAGTGTTTTTAAGCTACAGCAAACCAAATCTTTGGGTGGACTTAATCTCCCAAATTTACGCCTCTACAGTATAGCGGCTGCTTTTCGCCATTCCCTTGATTGGATATACTCCTTTAATCGCTTCACTAATACCCCAATAGATGAGGCCATGTGTAGACCCTTCAGCCTCCCAGCATTGCTTCACCTACGAAATGCTGAAATTCCAGTGGAGGTTAGAGATAATCCTCTATTATGGTCGGTAATCTTGGGATGGCGTCAAGCTAGACGAATTAGCGGTCTTGACCCCCACATCTCGATGTTTCTTCCCTTTCAAGGTAACCCCTCTTTTCTACAAGGCAAGTCACCTCCCATTTACAAGGTGCTTGGAAACAATGGGTGTAGACTGGTCCGAGATACGTTAACAAATAATCAATGCCTTCTTACCTTAGAGGATATGGTTTTCAAATACCCAATCCTTACAGAAGACAATTTTACTATCTCTCAAATTAGACATTACGTAAGCTCAATATTGCGAGACATATCCCGGATGATGCTAGAACACACCCTCTAAATTTAATATCCATTAAAGCCCAAATGGGAACTTATTCTATGAGTCTTGTATATAAATCATTAAAGTCTTCTATACATTGGTCAGACTCTTCACCAGGCCCTGGAAAATGGGTTGCTCAATTAACGAACTGTCGGGTAAATGACCTTTTGAAAGCCACTCTGCTTATTAACTCTATATTACCATATGACAGTTACATAACCATGTCTCTTATGATATTTTATAGAGCATACATCTCCCCGGAGGTCAAGTCTAAAATGTCCCCCTCAGGGGACTATCCCTGCCCTAAATGCTTACACTCTCCAGCTGATATTTTCCATTGCCTTTGGGACTGCCCAAAAATAAGGGAGGTGTGGGATACACTTCTGCAACATCTCATCAACACTTTTGGCATATCTATCTCTCTCTCCCCGGAGTGGGCCATATTTAATATTCTCGCACAGGACCAGTTGGTGAAGCTTTCTGTCCAGCAGCGCCGCATCTTGCGAATATGGGCGGCAGCCACACGTAAAAGCATTCTCCATTTGTGGGCACAGGATGTAACACCTTCTTTAAGCTTAATTACAACAAAAGTAACATATCTCTTCAAAATGGATTGGATAGAGGCCTTACTTAATAAAGAAAAAGACACTGAACGCTTTTTTTTCACATGGTCTCTTTTATCAATACTCAGACATCTTCCACACACCAGGCGATACATAGTTGTTTCCAGCTCATCAACTGGTATATGAGAGAGCAGCTTGCTGGTAATAGCCCTGTTAGACTGGATTGAAATTGTGTTACGAAGTTATGGAGTTTGCCCGGGGGAGAGGAGGGGGAAGGGCGGGGGGGGAGTTATAGTTGAAAAAATGCCATCTAATGTTAATATGTTATTGGACATTATATGTATACTTTGTATTACACTCAATAAAGACGGTTAAAAAAAAAAGAAAAAGTTAAACGGCGCTCCTTCCCTTTTGAGCTCTGCCATGCGCCGAAACAGTGGTTCCCCCCCATATATCGGGTATCAGCGTACTCAGGACAAATTGCACAATAACTTTTGGGGTCCTGTTACCCTTGGGAACATAAAAATTGGGGGTGAAAAGATCATTTTTGTGGAAAAAATATGATTTTCCCTTCACCCATGATAGCACACCTGAGAGAGGGATTCGCCCCGCCTGGACAGGAGCCTACTGAGATATAAGGGGCAGCACCTCTCCCCCACTTCAGTTGGGTTCCTTTCCTGGAAGAAATCCCACTGTCTGCGGTGCCTGTCATGGGCGAAGAAGAAAAAAAAAAAAAGACCCAGGCCTGTCCCGGCGCGGGAAGAACAGGTGCCTTACCTGTAGTGCCGGCCGTCGGGTGCTGGAGGCACAGTCCCTGGTGTCCCCCTGGGCTCCGGGTTCGTGTGGGCGCAGGTGGGATCCCGGTGGCTCCTGGAAGCCCCCACCGCGCCGCCCTCCCCTCACGCACTCCAGCATCTCGATCCCCGAGGCGTCTGGCAGGGGAGAGACGCACGCGTCTTCCGGCCACTGACGTCGGCGGCGCAGAGGATTGTGGGTGCGCCGGCTGACGTTGGCAGAAGGCGACGGTGTCATGGCGCCAGGTGCGACGCCGGCTTTGTGAAGCGGTCGGCCGGCGGTTGCAGGGGGGAGGGGATGGAGACACCCCCCAGGACGGAGGCCGCATTTAAACGAGGACCAGCGGAAGGGCAGGCGGTGCAAAATGGAGTCAGAGCAGGAGAGGTCCTTGTCTCTGCCTCCCTCACAACCCTCCGGCCGCAAACATGGAAGCCGGTCAAGCAGCAACCGCCCCAGCTGCAGGTCGGGAGATTCCTCAGGGTCCAGAGAGCACAGGTCTCGTGCTCCGATGCAGCCTCCAAGTCCGGTACCCTTGATTACGGGTGGTGAGTGATCTTCGTGAATGCTAGCATTTATGTTAATAGGGATTCTCTGTTATATGTTTGACCCCGTAGGAAAAGCCCAAAAAAGCGGGAAGTAAGAAGAATAATAGGGACTGTGCCTTATGTAAAACGGCCCTAGCAAGAGACTGGCAGAAAGACCTCTGCGTCAGTTGCATTCAGCGGATAATGGCAGAGGAAGCGCCTAGTTTCGCAGCTAACCTGATATTGGCCCTTAGGTCAGAAATGGAGGGTTCAATTAAGACCCTACTGAAAAAAGGGAGGAAAGGTAGAAAAAAATCCCCCTAGTTCTCCCTCAAATTCCTCATCGGCCTCGTCTCAAACAGAACAAACGTCCTCCTCAGACAGTGACACGGGGGTAAGCCATGTTTCCCTGTAGAAGACACGGATGCGCTCCTAAAGGCCATTAGAACAACAATGGGCCTACAGGAAGAGAAAGCGGCTAAAACCCTAGAGGATGATTTGTTTGGGGGGCTTCAAGAGAGGAAAAAACGGACCTTTCCAGTGAACAAAAAGATCCAAGTGCTTATTGAGAGAGAGTGGAGGAAACCCGAAAGATCAGGGGGCCCTTCTCTCCACCTCTAAGAGACGATACCCCTTTGAGCACAAAGATGCGGAAATAAGGGACAAGGTCCCAAAAATAGACGCAGCAGTATCCAGGTCTTCTAAAAAATCAGCCCTGCCCCTGGAAGACTCAGGAGTTCTTAGGGACCCCCTAGACAAGAAAGCGGATTCATATTTGAGGCATGCGTGGGAAAGCGTGTTTGTCATTACCCCTATCAGAAAGGCGACCGAAGAACAGTTGGCCTTGGAAGCAGAGATCCTGAACCTGATAGACAAGCAGGTCCTTTACAAAGTCCCAAACACACAGGAGAGAAGAGGGTTCTATTCCCCCCTTTTTCTGATAAAGAAACCGGGTCAATCATTCAGGACAATTATAAACCTCAGAGGGCTCAATCGGTAGATAAGGAATCAGACTATCAAGATGGAGTCAGTGGCTACGGCCATAAAGCTACTACATCAAGATTGTTTTATGACCGTAGTCGATTTGAAGGATGCGTATTATCACATCCCTATCCATGCAGATTACCAAAAATACTTCAGGGTAGCTCTTTATATCCAAGGCGTACTGAGGCATTTCCAATTCAGAGCTCTTCCATTTGGCATATCTATAGCCCCGAGGGTTTTCACCAAAGTCATAGCAGATGTAACGGCCTTCCTCCGGATTCACGATACGGTCATAGTACCCTACTTGGACGATTTCCTTATAGTGGGCAGCTCAGAGAACCACTGCACGGCGCAGTTGAACCGTGTGACTGACACCTTACAAGAATTAGGGTGGATAATAAATTTCAAAAAGTCAAAACTACGACCCCTAAGAAAAACAGACCTTCCTGGGATTTATCCTGGATTCAGAACAGCAGGCGTGTCTGCTTCCGGATACCAAAGTAGAGAAGGTACAGAACATGGCTTTGGCTGCCCGAAACCAACCGCATATGACATTGAGAAATGCGATGTCTCTACTAGGTACCCTGACATCCTGCATTCTGGCGGTTAGGTGGGCTCAATTTCACACCCGTCAGCTCCAGTGGGAGATACTATCAGCACAAAGATCGCTAAGAGAGCGTTTAGAAGGAAGGCTGGAGCAATCCTTAGAGACCAGCGACTCTCTCAACTGGTGGCTGGACAGTACAAACTTGGCCTCAGGAATACCTTGGGACAAACAGACGACAGACGTGATTCTAACAGACGCAAGCTCCTTGGGGTGGGGGGCACACCTAAGGGGTCATGTAGTCCAGGGTTCCTTTACGCCTCAAGAAATGGGGGCATCTTCCAACCTGAGAGAACTATGGGTAGTGAACAAAGCCCTAAGCCACTTCATTCCGCTACTCAGGGGTCGCAATGTCCGCATCATGTCGGACAACAAAGTAATGGTGGCGTACATCAACCACCAAGGGGGACAAGATCACAATCCCTAATGAAGGCAGCAGACGACATTCTTGGCAGAGCGGAGCAACACCTACACTCATTAACAGCCTTACACATAAAAGGGGCAGAAAAAACATAGAGGCCGATTTCCTGAGCCGCAATACTCTGAGGCAAGGAGAATGGGCTCTAAATCGGTCCATTTTTCAAAGAATAACGCAGCTTTGGTGGAAGCCAGTGATAGACCTCTTTGCCAACAAGCACAACAGGCAAACAGAAAGGTTTTGCTCACTAAACCCGAGGAAAAATCCATGGGCAGTGGACTCATTGCACATTCAGTGGAACTTCAGGCTAGCTTATGCGTTCCTCCCCAGTGGCTCTGATCCCAACATTTGTCAAGAAGATCAGGAACGATCAAGCCAGGGTGATTCTAATAGCCCCATTTTGGCCAAAAAGGCCCTGGTTTGCTCTACTGCGAAGAATGTCCCTCTCCGATCCATGGGTTCTGCCAGAAATCCCGGACCTACTAGCTCAAGGCCCAGTATTCCACGCTCAGGTCAAAGGATTCCATCTGACGGCGTGGAAATTGAAAGGTCGCTTTTAATGGATAGAGGGTTCTCCCCCGGGTTGGTAGCCACCCTGCTTAAGAGTAGGAAACCGGTGACAACTAATACCTACGGCAGAACATGGAATACATTCCTATAGTTCCTAGGTAAGCCTTTAGAAAAGAACCCCCGATTAGTGCCATCTTGGAGTTTTTATAATCAGGGTTGCAGCTGGGGTTAGCGGTAAACAGTCTTAAAGTCCAGGTATCTGCGCTAGGAGCGCTCTCTAACTGCAACTTGGCAGCAAATAGATGGGTAGCCAGATTCATCAAATCCTGCCATAGGGCTAGGCCTATCCCAATACCCAGAATAACCCCTGGGATTTAAACCTAGTACTAGAGGCCCTTACAAAGGAACCATATGAGCCGTTACATCAGCTCCCCATAAAATTTCTGACCCTAAAGACGATCATTTTAGTGGCCCTTACATCGGCCCGTAGAATAAGCGACTTGCAGGCTCTCGCGGTAAATCCACCCTATACACAAGTTTTTCAGGACAGGGTGGTATTGAGAACAGACCCCGCTTATCTGCCTAAGGTAGCATCAAATTTCCATCGGGGGCAGGAGATTATCCTCCCATCCTTCTGCGACAATCCAAAAAATGCAGGGGAGGAAAAATTTCATAGTTTGGACGTCAAGAGAGCCCTATTAGAATACATATCTGTCACTAGCCAGTGGAGGAGGTCCCAGTCCCTATTCGTAGCTTTTCAGGGTGCCAGGAAAGGCTATGGGGTTTTAAAAGGGACTATTGCTAGATGGAAGCAGTTAGTGTAGCGTACTCAGCTAGTGGTGTTCCGATTCCTGACGGCATTAAGGCTTATTCCACCAGAGCCGTGGCGACCTCCTGGGCTGAAAAGGCAGAGGTATCGATAGAACAAACTTGTAAGGCCGCTACCTGGGACTCACCTTCAACCTGATTAAGCACTATAGATTAAATCTATCCTCCTCTGCTGACTTAACCTTTGTTATACCCATGATCCTAAGTCAAAAAGGCAATAGTCACTTCGATAAACATATCCCAAACAGAAATCATCACGGAAGGTGCCGTGAGGATCCAAGAAGTGAAAAACAATGATATTGATAAAAATGTAAATTTTTATTGATTACAGATTAAAAATAACAAATTATATTAAAAAGACAGGACTAATGGTCTCCAACATGGGGAGTAAGGAAAAAACCAGCAAAAAGGTATATGGTATCTCCACAGTGTGCAAACAGCTATTTCAAGTATATCCAAAATTCTGAAAGAATCAGAAAGAATCCCTCCAAAGCCAGAAAAAAGCAAAGTATTTGAGGCCTATGTTCCAACAGCAGTTACAAAGAACTTGCCAAAATTGGGTGCTATGAGCACTACAAAAAAGAAAAGAAAAAATGGCCTAGTATGAAGGATGGCTAGGGAGGGAAATAATAGGCAGGAGTTATATCCAGAAAAGGGGCACAGCATGAATTAATGACATGGATGAAAATAGTGCAATAATAGTGATAAGATTTTACCTGTCGCTGACCACTGTAAAATGAGGCCGATGAAATGGCTGAAAGCTGGTGAACCTAGTTCCCCCACCGCCGCCCGACAGCACTGTTTCGCATAAGTTGCTTCCTCCCGGGGCGTTCGGGTGACTTAACCTTTGGTAGAAGGGTGCTGCAAGCGGTGGTCCCTCCCTAAGGTGTTTCGAAGTCTCCAAAAATCTCTCAGGTGTGCTGTCATGGGTGAAGGGAAAACCACCATGGTTACTTACCGGTAGCCGTTTTTTCCGGAACCCATGACAGCACCCGTATATTCCCTCCCCCTTTTCACCATATGGGTGTGCACGATTAGTAGGATGCTTTTGTGTGATGTGGTGTTGGATTAACATGTAACTAACCGGGAAGTCCTCTCAATGCTCTGTAACCCAACTGAAGCGGGGGAGAGGTGCCGCCCCTTATATCTCAGTAGGTTCCTGTCCTGGTGGAGCGGATCCCTCTCTCAGGTGTGCTGTCATGGGTTCCGGAAAAACCGGCAACCGGTAAGTAACCATGGTGGTTTTTTAATTGTACGGATGTACGTCAAACTTCTGTGAAGCCCTTGGGGGTTCAAAGTTCTCACCACATATCTAGATAAGTTCCTTGGGGGGTCTAGTTTCCAAATGGTGTCATTTGTGGGGGGTTTCCACTGTTTAGGCGCATCAGGGGCTTTCCAAACGTGACATGGCATCCGATCTCAATTTCAGCCAATTTTGCATTGAAAAAGTTAAATGGCGCTCCTTCCCTTCTGAGCTCTGCCATGCGACGAAACATTCCCCTTCACATATCAGGTATCAGTGTACTCAGGACAAATTGCACAATAACTTTTGCAGTCCAATTTCTCCTGTTACCCTTGGTAAAATAAAAAAAAAAATTGGACCTGAAGTAATTTTTTTGTGAAAAAAAAGTTAAAATGTTCATTTTTTAAACATTCAAAAAAAATTATTGTGAAGCACTTGAAGGGTTAATAAACTTCTTGAATGTGGTTTTGAGCACCTTGAGGGTGCAGTTTTTAGAATGATGTCACTTTTGGGTATTTTCTATCATATAGACCCCTCAAAGTGACTTCAAATGTGATGTGGTCCCTGAAAAAAAATGGTGTTGTAAAAATGTGAAATCGCTGGTCAAATTTTAACCCTTATAACTTCACCCTTATAACTTCCTAAAAAAAAAAAAAAAAAATTGGTTCCAAAATTTGCTGATGTAAACATGTGGGAAATGTTACTTATTAAGTTTTTTGTGTGCCGTATCTCTGTGATTTAAGGGCACAAAAATTCAAAGTTGAAAAATTGCGAAATTTTCAAAGTTTTCGACAAATTTCCGTTTTTTTCACAAGTAAACGCAAGTTATATGAATGAAATTTCACCACTAAAATGAAGTAAAATATGTCACGAGAAAACAATGTCAGAATCACCGGGATCCATGGAAGCGTTCCAGAGTCATTACCTCATAAAGGGACAGTGGTCAGAATTGTAAAAATTGGCCCGGTCATGAACGTGCAAACCACCCTTGGAGGTAAAGGGGTTAAATAGACTGTATGGTTTAGGCCTGTTTCACACATCAGTTTTTTTGGTCAGTCAAAATCCGCTAAAATGGCGGATAACGGATCCGTTCGTGTACTGACCACAACGTTTGGCACCGGACCGTTATTTTAACGGATCCGTCAAAGGAAGAATTTTAAAGGAACCGCTGCCTAGGGGGGGAGGGGAGAGAGAGAGCGTTTTTCAGCCGCCAGAACAGTTTAGGGTTAAATTTGCAGCTGAGTGAAGTCTTTCGGGCATGCGCAGTGAGAAATGCGGATCCGGCCGCCCGAAAAAACGTTGCATGGTCCGTTCGGGCATGTCGGCGGACGTCAAAATTTTGGCGGATCCGCAAAAAAAGGATCCAACGGATGGCCATCCGTCAAGATCCGCCGGTAATGCAAATCAATGGGAAAAAAAAACGGATCCGCCAAGATAAATGGCGGATCCGTTTTTTTTGCAAAACGGATTTTGACTGATGGACACAAACGGATGTGTGAAACAGGCCTTAGATGTCTGTTCTCTATATCATTTCATGTCCCTGTAAATCTTTTTTTTTTTTTTTTTTTTTTTAAACAAGGATAACATCCTAAAAAGCAAAAGTGTAAGGCTCACGTCATATCTTGTTAGGTTATTATAGGACCAATGACAAATATCTGTTATTACTTATTTGACAGATCTATAATGTTATGTTGATCAGTGATCAAAGTTTATTGATTACCTGATCAACCAGTGACCCAGACAGAGGTCTGAATGTATACATACATCAAGCAAGCGATATTCAATAATAGGAATCCCATATAAAGAATAGTGTGTGAGAAAGGCATTGTATGCATATTCCCGTGGAGTCATAATATCATATGCATACTTGTTATCGCTATGAGGAAAAAGGGAAATAGGCTGATGCAAAACTTTGGACACCCTGCATGGTTAGTACCATCTGCCACCCCTTTTTGCAAGCATCACAGCGTGTAAACACTTTTTGTGTCTTTTAATTCTTGTTTGAGAGATTTTCATCCATTCTTCCTTGGACAATTCTTCCAGTGCTGTGAGATTCCTGGTTCGTCTTGCATGCTCTGCTATTTTGAGGTCTAGCCACAGATATTCAATGATGTTCAGATCAGGGGACTGTGAGGGCCATTGTAAAACTTTGAGCTTGCGCCCTTTGAGGTAGTCTATTGTGGATTTTGAGGTGTGTTTAGGATCATTATCCATTTGTAGAAGCCATCCTATTTTCATTTCAGCTTTTTAACAGATAGTGTTATGTTTTCATCAAGAATATGTTGAAATTTCATTAAATGCATTCTTCTCTCTACCAACAAAATGTTCCCAGTGCCATTGGCTGCAACAGAAACCCAAAGCATGATTGATTCACTACCAAGCTTAATGGTTGATGAAATGTTCTTTTGCTGAAATTCTGTGCTCATTTTTTTTTCACACATTCAGGTGCTTCTCGCAAAATTGCATTAGGCTTGTTTAGATGTTCTTTTGCATACTTTAATGGTGCTATATAAATAAATAATAAAATGATAATACTTATGATACTGAATTTTATGGTGAGGATGGAGTAGAGGTTTTTTTTTCTGATGAATCTTTCTGAAGGTCTTTTGCAGTCAAGCGGGGGATCTGATTTGCCTCTCTCTACAAGTGTCTCACTGAAAATTTGCTTGGTTTCCCAGACCTTATCTTGACCTCCACTGTTCCTGTTAACTGCCATTTCTTAATTACATTTCGAACTGAGGAAAGGGCAACTTGAAAATGCTTTGCTATCTTTTTATAGCCTTATCCTGCTTTGTGGACCTCCACCATTTTCATTTTCCAACTGCTAGGCTGGGTTTTTATAAAGCTGGGACATTTGCATCACCTGGCCTTTCCTAATAATGATTGTGAACAAGCCATAAGCCTATCAGGCTAATTAAGGTCTGAAATCTTAAGGCCCCTTTACATTTAGCGATGCATCAGCGATCCCGACTACAATATGACCCGGTCAGGATCGCTGGTGCATCGCTAAATGGTCGCTAGTGAGCTGCCAAACAGGCAGATCTCACCAGCGACGTAGCGATGCTCGGTGGTTGTACTTACCTTTCAGATGAAGCGATGACCGCCGTCTTCCACCCGCGTACATAGCTCGCTCGTCGGCGCCAGCAGGAAGCCGACGATGAGAAATGGACGTGGACGATCTCGCGCGATCAGCGATAGCCAGCGGGGGAGCCGGTCGGAGGTAAGTATCAAATGTAGCGATATCGCTGCTGCGTCACAAAATCGGTGACGCTTTAGTGATATCGCTATGTGTAAAGCCCCCTTTAGTTAAAGTTATCTGAACACACAAATTCCCATGGGTGCCTAAAATTTGCATAGGCCAATTTTCCTTTTTTGTAATTTTTAAAAATGTAAAAAAAATTACAATATTTTCTCCTCCTAAAAAATACAAAGGAAATGTGTCATCTTTAACTTTATCCCTTTTAGAGATCATTTTATCTTCAACTTGCTTAACTGTGCACAATAACAGTCATTTTGACCAGGGATGCCCAAACTTGCAGCTGTCTTTATACATAGTTTTTAGGTCACCTTATGTTCATGTTTTATTTCTTTCTAAGCTAAAAACTTTGTTTTGCACCGATTTTACTTTGCTTGCCCGCCTGTGAACCCACTCAAGCTCTACACAATATTTCAAGTGAGGATTGACCACTGATTTGTAAAGTGGTAGAGTTGTTCTAATCATGAGCATCTCTGCCTCTTTTGATGCAGCCCATGATTTTTACTTGCCTTGGCAGCAGCTGCCTGGCATTGGTTGCTAAAGCTAAATGGGCTGTATCAAGTTGCTAAGTTATCTTTGGTTGGATAGGGAATAGCTTATTGATCGCAGGGGGGTCTGACCACTAGGTCAATCACCGAATCGGACAACAAGCCCTATTTAAATGGAGTGGAGGTTGACCATGTGCACCTTTGCTCCATTTATTTTCCATGTGACTGTCAGAAATAGGATTGTCTGCATTCCTAAATCATTACCAAACAACAATGCATTTGTACAATCCACCTCATCCAATCCTAAGTGTATTATACATGATACCTGATGCATTATCATTACTATCTCATGTGTTGTTTCACCGGAGAAGAGAGCGAGCGGCAGGAACATCATATAATTTAATTTCTTAAGTATATGTGAAGCAAAAAAAAAAAACACTATTCTCCATGGAGAGAAAATAATGATGTCTTGTTTTATAGCAATGACATTTCTCTCCACCATGTATGGGGCTTCAAGAAGTAGTTAAGACTTGCACGTAGTGAGAAAATGCGTGGGCAGTGTATTATAGGGGATGCTTAATAAAGAGAAATAATAATTAGAGTAGTTATTTCTTTTGAAAAAGAAATCACAAACATATGACTGTGACTTATTGGTCCATCGGGAACCACAGAGCTAAGAAACATGAAATATACGGGACGCGCCCAGCCCAGAGAATGTGTGGTGTAATATTCCTATGTAAGACTGTGCACATGTCCCTTCAGTCCTAGCAAGCACACATGACCTATTACAGTATAGAAAGAGTGTAGTCCGCCACGGCACAGGGGGAGCAGTAAAATCTGACTCCAAAGTCCCAGCGCCTTCAATGCTGAGCGAAGCAAAGCCCTTCACTCAGCTTCATTTTATGTTTTTGTCCTATATAGCTTGTTAGTTTTTCATGACGGGGACAGCAGTGTGGTTTATAGCACTTGACATTTACAACATATATAGGATGAATGGTTTTTATGACATTAGCTGAAGCATTTCCAACCAAAGTACAAATAGAGGATGTGCATCCCATTCAACATACAGTATAGGGAAAATAAATTCTGCATCTTCCCACATAGTAGGAATTGGCTTGGTTCACACCGGGTATTGGTATGTTGTTGTTTTTTTGTGGTGTCTTACATATAACATATTCCTTTCATATAGTAAAGGGGTGGGCAATTAATGAGAAACTGGAGCTGCTGTGGAGAGCTGGGTTCAGACAGCCGGGTTGTGGACGTGAATGACTCCATGTTCAGCTTCGTACGCTCGTCGACATTACAGACAGGTACTGGAGCTGCCTTTACCTTACATGGACCAAACTAGAGCAGTTTTTTTCATACAGGCCATTGGTCAGTGTGGCAAATTGGACACGTGCACTGGCTATAATGTGCTCAAACTGGTCTAGTCTGGGGGAGTTTGCCAAGGTGACTCCCATCTTTAATTATTTGCAAACTATTTAGCTGGGTTTCTATATATCGGAGGAGAAAAAGGGAGTCTATTTTATGCCATTAGAAATTAAATACAAAATTTTATTGATATCAATGTTACAAAATTTGTTAAACATGTCAAGTAGTACAAGGGATACAAATAGGTCTCCATTATATCAACACTGTCTATCGCAGTTGGTAGCCACTAGACAAGAAGAGATTCCAACTAAGGTAATGTATAAAAAGTAATATGTTTATTAATGAAAATCAATAATAATAAAAAAACATAGTTACAATAAAAGAAGGATAAAAAGACAGGGCAAAAAGCTCCAAACAAGAGAGGGGAGGGAGACACAACAATTGTTGAAGCAGGTAAATAAATAAATGAGGGACTGACCAGAGTGTGCCAAGATAAGAATATAATGCACCAAAATTAAACATTAATCATAATGAATATGTAATATTCAGGTATGGAGTATAGAAATAACTATCAAGTATGCCAAAGTAGGATTTTATACCAAGAGTACACTATATACAAAAAATGCAAAGAAAAGTGCAATGTGCATATACAGTATAAAGTGTTGCTAGTGTGAATATAAAAGGCAATTTCTTGAGGTAATATCCAAGCTGCCAAAAAAAACCTCTCAAGGTAAGGGTTGCAAGGAATAATATAATATATTATCCAGGCAAATATGCTCCTGGTATTAAATTCCTGATTCCAAATGCCCCAACATAAATATGTGAGATACAGACCTAACTAATACTGGTATACAAAGGTGAATACATTAATAAAAGGTGCCATTACCTGAAAAGAGGAAGGTGCGACAATCTGCCCAATTGGGTGAAAAGGGTAAGTGCCTGCGGGTCCCATGGTTGGTCTGTACCTCCCCCACGCCCGACGGGCGCCGTTTCGCTGCTCGCTTCTTCCGTGGGTGTGAAGAAAAAAAATTGCCTTTTATATTCCCCCACTACCAGCACTTTATATACCACACTCTCGTGCCTCATTTATTTACTTATTTACCTGCATCAACAATTGTTGTGTCTCCCTCCCCCCTATTGTTTCGAGGTTTTTGCCCTGTCTTTTTATCCTTCTTTTATTGTAGTTTTTTTTATTATTATTGATTGTAATTAATAAACAAATACTTTTTATACATTACCTTAGTTGGAATCTCTTCTTGTCTAGCGGCTACCAACTGCAATAGACAGTGTTCATATATTGTATGTGAAGTGTCCAACGATTAAAAGATCTTTCTGGACATATAGGAATTAATTTATATAGGTCTCCATTGTATCCTTTTTCTCCTCATACTGATTGTTAGGAGTTGCCAATTTATGGGTACACTTAATATATGGAACTGGTACCTTTTTTGTATGTAGCTGGGATGCTGTTTGCAGTACACTGTTTGTTGTAGCTTTGCTTATTTCGGTGTCTGTGCTTGCTCTGTGTCCGACTTCTTGATCTTATTGCTGACTTCGGATTTGTTGTGACTATTTGTGTGGATTATCCCTTCTGCTTTTGATGCTGTCTGACCTCAGGTATCTGAACCCCGAACTTGTCCTCTAACCATCTGTTTGTTGTACTCCCTTGTCTTTACGTACCTTCCTGGCATTTGACCCCGCACTGTTACCTGACCACTCCTTTGTCTTACCCTTCTGTACTACGAGTGTGATATCTGACCACGGACCTCCTGACTACCTTGTCTCACAGCTTGCCTGTGAGTAGTGACTCAGCATCACAAATGGTACACAAGGCACATACACGAGTTATGCTCTCCTCTGTACAAGCCTGAATTCTGCTCGGTATTCATTTTATTGCTACAGTCAATGAGTGCAGAGGTTTGTCAATGTCATAGAAATGACAGGACATGGCTCTCAGAGGCAAAACGGAACAGCTGCAGTAGGTAAGTATATATTTTTTTATTTAAATCAGCAGTCTGCAGTAGTAGACAACCACATACATTAAGGGCGGACTACACTATCCAATTAATGGGCATTTTTCAACTTTAATTAAAAAACATTTGGGCCTTATGCACATGTGACAAGTGTATCTGCACATGTGGAATGAACATAAGACTTAGGTCACATGTGCATAATGCCCAAATATCTTTTAAAGTCTTATATTCATTCCACATGTCATGATTAAGAGTCCCTGCTGGACTCGAACCGCATAGACCCAGAGTCACATTTGGCTTTTAATGCGATTTCGTTTAAACCTATTTTACAATAAATGTGAGTATTAATCTATCCTTACCTGCGGATGTTGGCCCTAGTTGCACTTTTCTTCATTCATTCTGCGTGTCATAAATGCGTAAGGCCAAAATATTTTTTCACCTGGGTCAAATCCCCAATCTTCTGCAGAATCACGCTTTGGGATGAATTAAAAGATATCTGGGACATTCAACATGTTTAAATAGTTGCTTATCATGATCTGCTGCTCAGTCAGTGCCGCTATGAATTCTAGTTGTGCTGCTAATTCGGCGGGACGCAGGTATCACACCGTAACGTGCTCCTGCAGACAGGCGTGCACACTGTGAGGATTCCCTGTGTTGATCGTCTCTGAGTCTACACCTGACCCCCCCCCGCATCAGTTAATTTTTGTCTTTTTGGCTGTCTCCCTGACCCCGGGCTGCAGATAGTATATTAGTGCACGTTGCATTTTTCATCTCTTGCAGCATCGCAGCTTTCTCTAGCTCATTTTGCAAGTTCCTAAAAAGATTGCTTTTTTAGTGAATCTGCACTTGATATCATGAAACGTTGCGCGATATGATTCGGTTCAGGTCTAACATGATTTATAGAACAAACCTTCTCTTACAGAGCACAAAGACCTCTTGGGCTTCGTTCGGTGCCACTGACTTTTTTCCTCCCTTTTATATCTTACTAACAATTCTTACTAGGACTAAATCAAACTAAGTCATATAACATAAAGGATATATGTAGGCTGAGGTATATAGGTCAGGCGTGCAGCAAGTGCTCAGAAGAAATCGTTAAGAATTGGTCAGTAGACTGGCAGCAAGTTAAATCGAATCTGTCTGCAGGATTTCACATGCCAACAGTATGCGCATGTAGCTCTTTCAAAGCGAGTCCAGCAATACCTTTACATGGTCAGTCCATTCCTCCATTACTATGAAAATGAGACTGAAAAGCTTTTTCTGAAGCCTCTGTCACTCCAGCTCTATTCCCCGCCCAGGTCCGCCTCCTCCTGCTTGACTGATGGCTTTTGTGTCAGAGAAGCAGCAGGAGGCGGTGGCGCTGAGTGGGGAATAGAGCTAGAGTGACAGAGGCTTCACACCTACCATAGTTATTTGCATATGAGATCAAACGCTGATTTCTCAGTAACGGAGGAAAGTACTGGCCATGTACAGACATTGCTGGACTTGTCTTTGAAAGAGTTACTTGTGCATGTAATTAGTTTAAGGGCTGAATTCCAGCTGATAGATTCACATGAAGTCGCATACAGTATGCTTTCTTTGGAATTTGTGCAGGGATAGAAATCAACAAGATAGGCAGTTATCTAGGGCACCACTGTCTCTACTGCCTAGAGGTTGTATCTAGTGATGAGTGAGCATGCTTAGATAAGCTGTTATCTGAGCATGCTCGTGTGGTAACTGAGTGTCTCCGGCATGCTCAAGTAATATGTTCGAGTCCTCGCGTCTGCAATTCTCACGGCTGTTCAACAGCCGCAACACTTGCATAGATTGTCGATTTGTTAGGCAGGCCCAGCATGTGTTGTGGCTGTCGAACAGCTGCGAGACATGCAACCGCGGGGACTGGAACATAATATTCGAGCACACCGAAGTCACTCGGTTAGCACCTGAGCATGCTCAAATAACGCCTTATCCCAGCACGTTCGCCCATCACTAGTCATGAGACATTTGTATCATTGCCTCCTGCCTGCAGAAATTCAAGCAAGGAAAATGAATTTGCGCATGCAACTTATATAGGATCTCAAAGTATGCTCGTTCCTTTGGAGCAGGCCACTTAGCTCTTTGCTCCATCAATGATATACAGTTAATTGGAGGAACCACACACATATAAGGCTACTTTCAGATTTCAGTCTTCTTTATCCGACAGGATGCAGTGAAATAACCGGACTACCGGATCCGGTCGCAAACGCTGACACCGGATCCTTCTTTCTGCCGGATATGTTCCTGGCAGAGAAGGTCTTCCGGGCATGCGCAGTGGGAAAAACCGGTCCGGCGTTTGTAAAAAACGCTGCATGCAACGTTTTTTCCAGGCGCCGGACCGGCAATTCTTGCTGGATCCGGCAAAAGCCGGACGCGCCGCATTGCCATCTGGCGCAATGCGGCGACAATGAAAGTGTACGGGCAAAAAGCCGTATCCGGGCGTAACAGGCGCCTGATCCGGCTTTTACATATTTCGCCGCATCGCGCCGGATAGCAAAAAATTGAAATCTGAAAGTAGCCTAAGAACAAGATCTGTTCCAGTATTTTTATTGTTTATCTCTCATAGGACATTGTTTTATATTGACCATAATCGATATCCTGTAAACTCTAAAGCGCCACCTAGTGTCAGAAAGTTATAATTTAATGATATATCTGTTTGGGGGGGGGGGTTTGGGACTCAGTATCAGAGCCACTATATTATGCTAAAAAGTGGACTTTATAATGCCCATGATCATAAAATAGTAACAACTGACCATCATGTTCCTTTAGACATATAGGTGCTGGGACATGCTGAGAATTTCCTGGCATATATACCTACATTGTAGCGGAGCTATATAGTGGCTGCTATCACTACATCTGTAGTAAATATTCTTACTGTTACTACTGTTAATAACTATAATTTCTATAATTCCAATTATATACATCTTCTGCACAAAAGAAAAGGCGAATATGTATTAAAAAAAAAAAGTCACCATAAGACGGATCTGTCTCCATGGTAACAATTATACTGCTCTCTGTCTGATGAGACATTCGGCACAGACCTGGAGCCCAGATACGAGGTGCAGGTACCGCCGACGCTCAGATGGCACCGGTGAGGATAAGGGTGGATCCGGGTGATGAAAGGATGATGTAAACCGAGCACAGGTTACTCCTCTGGGCCTTGTTAACTGATCAACCTGCTGCTTTCTAAGCAACAGCCCCCACCCATACACTTCTATTTATTACCAGGACTCTGGAGGGAAAAGTAAGAATATATAAGGATAATTGTCCTATACTTTAACTGATTCAGATCCTTCTCTGCAGTCTGCTGGAAAATTTCATTCTACAGTTTCATGTATTTTCTACATTCCTCATTTGCAGGGTGTGAAAAAACAAGCTAAAATAAAAATATATCTACTATACATTCAGATAACATTTTTCTAAAGTGTCCCAGGAGTCATTTTTCAAAATGACAACCACCGGCTGCTTATTGCTGGTGCTACTGTGAGCAGCCTGCATGGTCTAAACGTGCTCCCATGGCTGCAGTGTCTCCAGATTTGTCTCCCATTGAACACATATGGGACGTCATTGGCCAGTCATCACACAGGAACAGCCAGCAGCGGATTTTGATGATTTGCTCAAGTGTATTCAGCGCAGCAGAACATTCCTCAGAAGACTATTAATAACCTCAATGATAGCAGCTGGGGCTGTAAGTCTGGGGATTTCTCCATGTGGCGTTGATACTCTCGGTACTGAAAAAAATCAAGATGTTTTGAAAAAGTTCTACAATTGGATGTGTTAAAAAAATGTTCCTGTACTTATAAATGCACCGCTATATGCTGTGTAATGGCTGTGTCTGACCATGTGGAGTTGCTCCAGTTCATGGTCGCCACGTACCACAGCTCCTGGCCAGGGGAGATAGTTTAAGTCTGTGTAATGGCTGTGTCTGACCATGTGGAGCTGCTCCAGTTCATGGTCGCCACGTACCACAGCTCCTGGCCAAAGGAGATAGTTTAAGTCTGTGTAATGGCTGTGTCTGACCATGTGGAGCTGCTCCAGTTCATGGTCGCCACGTACCACAGCTCCTGGCCAGGGGAGATAGTTTAAGTCTGTGTAATGGCTGTGTCTGACCATGTGGAGCTGCTCCAGTTCATGGTCGCCACGTACCACAGCTCCTGGCCAGGGGAGATAGTTTAAGTCTGTGTAATGGCTGTGTCTGACCATGTGGAACTGCTCCAGTTCATGGTCGCCACGTACCACAGCTCCTGGCCAGGGAAGATAGTTTAAGTCTGTGTAATGGCTGTGTCTGACCATGTGGAGCTGCTCCAGTTCATGGTCGCCACGTACCACAGCTCCTGGCCAAAAGAGATAGTTTAAGTCACTTATGGTGAGTGAGCATACAGACAAAACAGCAGGGGCCCGCAAACGGTGCTTTCATAGGTAACACATGTCTCTGTTTGTTTTATCATAGGCCTTGCTTGCACAGAACATTGTGCTGCCGAGAGCACAAAAAGTTTATTTCACCTTAGAAATGAGCATTTTGCTCATTCATTGGTTGATCCACAGCCTGTTTACACTGCACAATTATCGGGAAATGAATGTTCCTATGAGCATTAAAGGGGTTGTCCACTATTAGGACAACCCCTTCTTGATCTAAATGATTGGCTCCCCGATAATATGAAAAAGCTTATATTCACCTTCTATGCCAGCATCGTTCCCTCGGTGTCGGCCTTCACTTTCCCCAGGGCTCCCACGCTGTTGTTGTGACACGTGACCCTGGCGGTGCCCAATCACTGCCCCACCTTCTGTGGGATTGAACATGTAGAGGAAGTCCAGGCTGCCGCTGATCTCTGACTTTGCCTTTTCGGGGACAGTGCCGCCAGAGCTGACTGGGCGCCAGGGTCACACCTCACAACAACAGCACGGGAGCACGGGGGAGAGCGAGTGCTGACACAGCGGGAACAATGCAGACACCGGAGGTGAGTATAGGCTTTTTATATTTTACCTGGGCCAAGTGAGGAGTATGACAAGGAGTTGTCTAAATAGTGACAACTTCTTTAATCCTGCAGTATAAATGCCCTTTTACTCTTGCCCATGTTTGCTGCCTTTATAACGCCATTGTATTATGACGTTATTTTTTTTTTTCTGTGATTTTATATGACTGTAGATCTTGAATCCAATATCAGCCTGAGAATAAGGAGGTCTTATTCTACGTAGAGCGTTACTCACCGTGGACGTGATTGCCAGTAAACAGCAATATAATGTTTTATTACACAGACGTTTCGACATTGGCTTCACTTCCAGGCCCGTCTGCTGACGCTGCAGGGTAGACTCGCTCCTCCTTTTTACTCATAAAACTATTTGCTCTTTTATATTTACTCTAATATTGGTCTTCTAATTTCTGTCCTTTACAGCTCATTTTATCGCTCTCAATATAATATTCGTTCAATTGCCTCATATAATCTGACATACACCTCTCCCGTCTCTTTCCAAGTCTGCGAGCCCAGGCCTTATCCGCTGTGATTAAATGAAGTCTGTGCAGCCGACTGAGCGCTCGGCTTGGCGTGTGTGTGCTGGTAATTACATAGAGAGGATGGGAGGCTCGCATGATTAATGTATAAGGCAGTGAATTAATGTTCAGGATGATTTGTTTGATTTAAATTTGACTTTTTATTATTTATTGTTTCTTTAATGCCATAACCCTACAATTAAAATCGTATGACATGCAAATTATTTGCATCCACCTAAAAAAAAAGTTTTATGGCTAAATAAAACAAAAACATCTAACGAGATAGCATCGGAAGTCGTCTAACGGGGCCGATAGCTGAAAGGAATTTTGTAGGAAAACACATTGATTACATGGATATAGTCAGTGTGTAATTGGCGGGATCCAACTCCGGCATCCCCATCGAGCAGCGGAATTAAAGGGCTGCAACATCCCAGAGACCACCGTGAACCACACAGATGGATAAACTGTAGGATAGGCTATAAGTATGTTTTCTGTCACATACCGATCAGACATTGATAGCCTATTCTAAGGGCTCGTGCAGATGACCATAGTTCAGGTCCAATTGCACTCGGACCAATGTTATGCAAATGTACGATTTTTTTTCCTTGCAGCTATCCGGTCTGAGGAAAGAAAAAAAGCTGCATGCCCAAGTTGGATCAAATATTCGGATCGCACTTGGCCATGCAAGTTAATGAGTAAGTGGAAAACATTGAACTGCACTCGGATGACATCTGAGAGAAGTCCGCTTTTCATAAACTGAAAGATTGGAAAAGATCTCTCTTCTCATCCAAGAAAATTGTATCACACTGTGATCAGAGTTTGATCAGAGTGTGATTAACAGAAATCATCCCGATTGCCTCGGATGAGATATAAACCTGATGTGTGACACTAGACTATTAGGGTCTGTGCACACGTTGCGGTTTTGGCCCTGCGGATCTGCAGCAGATTCTCCTGCGTTGTACAGTACCCTTCTATCCTATGCAAATTGAAAAACGCTGTGCACGTGCTGTGGAAAAATCCGCAGCATAAACACTGCAGGTTTATTTCCGCAGCATGTCAATTCTTTGTGCGGATTCCGCAGCGTTTTACACCTGTTCCATTATAGGAATCCGCAGGTGTAAAAACGCAGGCGAAATCCACACTAAATCTGGAGAAAATCCGCAGGAAATCTGCACTAAATCCGCAGGTAAAACGCAGATCGTTTTACCTGTGGATTTGGAAAAATCCCCAGGACAATCTGCACCGTGTGCACATACCCTTATGGCTAATGAGTGTTTTCGATCAGGAATAGGGATTTAGGCAAATGATGAACATACGGAGAGATCAGGAAAATTGTAAATTAACCCTGCCATAACTAGTGGTAAGTTAGATACTAGCTCCTAAAGTGCAGGTTTTCTTAATAGCAGCCAGAGAGGTACGGATGCATTTTCTATATTTACTTCTCTACAGTGTATTGTATTGTCGGGTTGTTGTCCGACCTGTGGATCTGCCGCAGTCTTTCCTACATGTGCTTTAACCACCTAATACCAGGTGAGCAGCTTCCTACTTAAAAAGTGCTAACTTACTGTCGGATAAGACCCTATTGCGCTTTGTGTCTCCCTTGCTTTATCTATTACAATATTAGTTCCTGAAATTCTGCATCTTTTGAAGACAAAGGAAGGAGACTGTCGTAGCAAGAAAGGTCACAATGACGGTTCAGTAGGGCATCAAGGTCAAAATAAAAAAATGTTTTATTGTTCTGGTGGTGAATACTCCTTATAATATACTCATATATTATATATATACTCATAAAATTTTGCATGGGACTGACCTTAATAAAAAGCATGTGATTTTTATGGCGTCACCTAATTCATTAATGCAGCAAGCACTGTGCCTATTGTATGCGTATCCTCATTTGTCCATTCAGTAAGAGGCAGCAATGTTAAACCACAAGCTCCATGTCCAATGAATGAGTTTCCTGTCCATTCATTATAGGGTTATCCTGTGGTCACAGAATGGACAGATCATCTCTTTAACCATTGGTAACAATCAGATAGTAGTGCATTCATTAAAGTCATAAAACTATTCCTGGTACTGACCAGCCCCTTACTAACCTATGCCCTGGTTACGCTCCTCTGCTCATATACATGTTGTCATGCTAAAATTAAGAATGTATATTGATCATAAAATGATGCCGAGGACATGGAAATGGCCAAACTAAGCTGGACTCATTTCCTAACTTCATGTGGTTTTGTGTAAAATAAAGTAGTAGTTGTAAAGGACTTCAAACTACTTGGATCAATGATCACTCAAGATGTAGCGATGACAGCAGACGTCAATAGAATAGCTATGGACAAATAAACAATGAAGTCACTGGACAAGGTCTTCAAATCGAGGAATATTTCACTGGTAAAAAAGACATACCGTATTTTTCGCTTTATAAGACGCTCCGGATTATAAGACGCACCACAATTTTTGAGGAGAAAAATAAGAAAAAAATATTTTTTAATAAAATGGTGGTGCCTCTTATAATCCTTGCATCTTATTGCTTACCGGGGTTGGTGGCTGCGGTGTAGAGGGGTCCCAGGCTCGCTGCTGGAGGAGGCAGGCGTGGAGTGATGCTGCAGGCCGCATTCAGGGATGAGGGGGGGCTCTGATGTGTGCTGTTGCTGCTGCAGAGTCTTGTGCTGGTGTCAGGTTTCTCCACTTGTCCGGCGGTTGGAGGCCGGTGCTGCGGGTGCTCCGGTGCGGCGTTGTGTGCCCATCGATGCCCGGGGCTCTGCCGACATTGTTTGACAGACCAGAGCCCCAGCATTTCCTTGGTTCCCTGTATATGTGCGCTGAAGTGCCGGTAAAAAAAAAAATGGCCGCCGGCGCATGCGCAGATGGGATCTCGGGACCAGTTCTCGAGAGATGAGATCTGAAATCTCATCTCTCGAGAGCTGGGTCCCGAGATCCCATCTGCGCACGCGCGGCGGCCATTTTTTTTGCAGGCACCACCGCGCGCACACAGGGAACCCAGGGAAAATGGCCGCCGGCGCGTGCGCAGATGGGATCTCGGGACCCACCTCTCGAGAGATGAGATTTCAAATCTCATCTCTCGAGAACTGGGTCCCGAGATCCCATCTGCGCACGCGCCGGCGGCCATCTTTTTACCGGCACACAGGGAACTGAGGAAATGCCGGGGCTCTGGCCTGTCGCACAATGTTGGCAGAGCCCCGGGCATCGACGGGCACACAACGCGGCACCGGACACACCCGCAGCAGCGGCCAGCAACCGCCGGACGCCCCGATCACAGCCTAGGTAAGGCATGTCCGCTTTGTAAGACGCACCCCTGTTTTCCCCCAAAATTTTGGGGGAAAAAAGTGCGTCTTACAAAGCGGAAAATACGGTAGTTGGGTCTTTTCTGTGGTGACATATGGATGTGAAACCTGGACGGTAAAGGAACAAGACAGAAGAATCAACACCTTCAAAATGTGGTGCTGGAGAAGAATCTTATCAATACCATGGATGGCAAGAAGAATAAACAAATCAATTTTGGAATAAATCCAAAGCCAGACATGTCACTTGAAGCAAAGATCACCAATCTACGAGTTGCCTACTTTGGACACATCAAACGAAGAGAGCAATCACTGGAGAAGGACATCATGATTGGAAGACTAGAAGGAACAAGGCGAAGAGGGAGACCGGCAACCTGATGGCTTGATACTATGAAGATAACGGTGGAGAAGACCCTGGTGGACCTATCTAGGTTGCACAAGATCAATCTTCCTACAGAGAATCTTCCTACAGAGAGTTCATCCATCAAGTCACCATGGCTCAAGAAAGAGCTGAAGGCCATTAAATAAGATAAAGATAGCTGACAAGACATTTCACCCTCAACTCATAGTGCAATGATGCTTACCTTATATTTTCCCCAAACTTAGGGACTAATTTAGGCGTCAGTTTTTTAGATACGAGTTCAATCTGTGTTTTTCACTGATACAACTTGCACCTATTAGGCTTTACACACGTCTCAGTATTTGGTCAGTGTTCTTGCATCAGCATTTGTTTGCCAGAGCCAGGAGTTGAACTTACAGAAAAATTATTATTTAAAGATTGACACCTGTTCTGTGTTTTGGAGACACTCCTAGTTTTGGCATACATATACTGATCAAATACTAATCAAAAATACTGATGTGTGAATGAAGTCTTATAGCCAATGGGGCTGTTCAGACATCCTTGTTATTTTGCACACAGAGTGGTCCGCAAAAACATAAAGACATGATCTGAATCACGGATAAAGCTCTCCAAAGCAAGTCTATGGGTCCTTGAAAAAAATTGAACAGCGCTTGTAGGCCATCCTTGTGCTGTCTATTTTTCACTGACAAATACTGATGAAAATCTCATGGTAAAAATTGACACAAGAACCAAATCTCGGACATCCGAATGAGTTCTTTTATATATTTTTTGCACCAGGGACAGAAGGGTAAGGGCTAATTCATATGTCTGTTTTTCTTTTTTGTACGTGAAAAAAAAAGAGTTTTGACAAAGTTTCATCATAGTTTTATCGGAGTTTGGTCCAAGTT
This sequence comes from Dendrobates tinctorius, assembly GCF_039654945.1. Taxonomy (NCBI): domain Eukaryota; kingdom Metazoa; phylum Chordata; class Amphibia; order Anura; family Dendrobatidae; genus Dendrobates; species Dendrobates tinctorius. The sequence goes on from NW_027361878.1 coordinate 21,279,274, forward strand.
TCATCAGTTTTTCTTGTTCTGTGTAATCAAAAAAATAATTTTTTCCACACTGTCCTATCACAGTCTGTGAAAATCAGACCACACTCGGACAACACTCGAAAGCTGTCTAATTTTTTCATGGACCCCTAGACTTGCATTGCCAATTTTGGTCAGACACTAAGGTCAAAATTGGACATGTCTCTGCGATTTTGCACGGACTTCGAACTCCCCAAAATTTGTGGAGATGTGAATGACCCCATACACTATTATAGTTACAAGTGTTAAATCGAAAACGAGCTCTGTTATTGCAGCCGTGCATGGTTCACTTTGACATGCTGCAACGTTTCAGAGAAAATATACTATAGAACTGCGACCTAGGACGATGCAACGAGAATGACTAGTCCAAGAGGCAGGTCCCTGGAGGTTTCTCCACTCCCGCTAGACTCGCAGATCTCTCCCAATGTGCATGTATGGGGAGAGACCTATAATTCTAGGGGTGCGGGGCAAAGTCGGCAGGGACTTGCCTCTTGGACTAATCATTTTAGTCACATCGTCATCGGCCCAGGTGTAAAGCAAGTGCTCTCTAACACCCTGAAAAATTTCACAGTGAAACGTGCATGACTGCAATAGCGGAACCGGTCTCTGATTCCTACTGCCTGTGGCTCATTAGACAGATTCCCTTTAACTTACCTACAGTATTTATCCTCTTTTTACTTGCTTATTACCTCTTTGTTATACTCTTTTTGCATACTTTTGACCCATCAAAAAAAAAAACTATGGATATGACAGAGTATAAAAGGATAGATCCTTTTGACCACTGGCGGACAGAAATGGGACCCTGCACAAGAGCAATATAAGGGCCCTTTTCAGTCCAATAATAGCTCATCATAATGCACAATTTTACATATTGTGGAGGTGGAAATGGGCCCCCTTAAGTTTTAGGACCCTGTGCGGCTGCACAGGTTACACCAATAGTATATCCATCCCTGCGTTGGATGTCATCCATAAATGTAACTGGAGCTTTATGTATCCATCTCTGACTAATACAGTACATTCTAATTCTACTTTTATACTTAGACGTTACATAATGTCTGAAAGAAGCACAATCTCGGGTTCAAGGAAACGTTTTATTCTACATTTAGTCACCAATTAATGCATTATTTTACTGGAGAAGAGCATATTCTTGTCTTCTTACCTGACTACTGAGAATAAAAGTGTCACGTGACCTCGTATTCCTCCTCACCTTCATCTTTATTCATGAGATTTCTTCCTTTCTCTCCACACCGAATGAAGATTAAGTAATTTTAGCAGATTTCTCCATGTATTATCTGCATGAAATCATGAATCATATCACACAAGACTGATTTTCTGATTTCATTGATGTGGAATTGGTTGATCCGTCATGATGACCCATTCATAGCAATTCAGAGAAGTAATAAAATAAAGCCCTGGCTATATACACGGGAAAGGCGGGGTTATAAATCACTTTTTAAATGTTACTTTTCCAAAAACTAGAATAATAGAATAAAAAATAGAATTAAAAATAGTTTGTAGACGTAGGTATCTATTCTGTTGGGGTTTCCATTATGGATTTAGATGGCAATAAATAACACACTCCTCGTTATTTTTTTTTTGCCGAAAATACTGGAAGCTCGATAGACCTTGCTAAAGTAAAATGCATCTACCAGGATTTGGGTTTTACTTTAAAAATGAAATTTAGAATAACTGTAATGGCTCTGAAAAAAACCACAACACGGAGTCCGTATGGAAAATCGTAGTCTATAGTAGGCACTTCATGAAGCTAAGAGCTATGGATAAGTATTCCAAGACATATACCTTCAAATATCCCTTTTCTATCCTTTTGTATAGCCATACAGTGATATGTGGACCATTGGCCACTGGTAAAAAAAATAAAATATAAATATATATTTATATGTGTGTGTGTGTATATCTATCTATCTAGCTATCTATATATACACACATATACACAGTGTCATGTCCGAAAGTGTTGGCACCTTTGAAATTATTCCAGAAAATTAAGTATACACATTTTTAGTTCCTTTGAGTGTATTAGAACACCACAAAAAAGTGAGAAAAAAAGGCAAATTTGACATAATTTCACAAAAATCCCAAAAATGGGCCTGACAAAATTGTTGTCACCTTTCCAAAATTGTTGATAAACAACTTTTCAAGCATGTGATGCTCGTGCAAACCCCCCTGTTTCAAGTAACAGGTGTGGGGAAATATGAAAATCACATCTGAAATCAGATAAAAAGGGGAGAAGTTGACTCAGTCATTGCATTGTGTGTCTGTAGCATGGAGAACAAAGAGGAGAAGAGAACTGTCTGAGGACATGAGAACCAAAATTGTTCAAAATATCAACAATCTCAAGGTTACAAGTCCTACGATTAACTTACCCTTAGACAAAGTCTAAGTGGGATGTTTGGGAGGCCTGGTTAACATACCTCCTGCGAACACTGAGTTAGGGTTTCTATCTAAATCTGTGAAAAATGGGATTCAGACAGAAGTCACTATAGAGAGCTATTCACTATTGTAAGGTAGCGCTGTCATTCAAGGTTGGGGACACTCGCTTGGCAGCCAAATAATCACGTCCGGCACCGGTTTTCCATAAAACAATAACAATCCATGCGGTTTATGCAGGCATCATAAACCCACAGCAGCAACATAAAGTTCATATAATCAGCATAGCGTTCATGACAGAGCTTCCCTCTGTTAAGCCTGTGGTCACACAGGTTACGCAATGTCCAGTACTCAGGCTCTTCAGCCTCACAGATATCTCACCCCGTCAGGATTACCTCATGGCTGCTTCAGCTCACTGCAGACGTTCATTTCCTCTCCCTAGGAACTGTCAGACGCAGCCATTACAGCATTCACGTGCTGTCAGGCAGGAAGCCCCATCTCCCAGCGGGACCTTCCACAACGGACCAACCGGGTCCAAGCATTCACTCCATGTGACCTACCCTGGCCACCTTATATGGTCCGTAGCCACACCCATCGGGTCACATGGCTATGACCTCATCACAGGTCCTTCACACACACACTCATATACACTTTACTATGGCGTTCTTAAACACACCCCTGGGTGGATTTGTAGGTAGCTCTCCCTAACACATTTGCACGAAAGATCAGCTCTGCTGATCAGCACATAATCAAGCCTTCATCCCAAGGCCACCCAATTTGAGATACCTTACGATCATTCAGCATCCTACTCCTATCAGGACAGTGGAAATGCTTATATGCCTGTCCTGGGACACCCACATAGCGCCCCCTAGCGGACACAGTGGTCACTACACCACACTATAAAGAGGCAGGATGAGTCAATTTGTACTCTTGTCTTGTCTCCGTTCCGGCGGTGTCCATCTTTTTAGGCGGACACAAAAGTGGAGGTCTACCAGAGTTCTGTGTCAGATGGCTACTTCATCTGCCTCATGGTAGTCAATTGCTCCTTCTGAGATTTTGTATGAATCACATTTTTTGGGGGGTGTTTTAGATGGAAACTCCCAGCACAGAAGAGCAAAGGAAGAATGTGAACATTGCCGTAACATGACTGGTCTGATGAGATGGAAAAAACACATTTTTACTTCCTTCCTGAAACAGCGCCATGCATAGGAATGGTGCTGTATCTGGAAGAAAGAAGCCATATTTCATTATGTGACGCAACCCCTTTAATATCTTTAGCTATTTTTGTAATACTCAGCACTTCTATATCGTTCAGCCTAATATCCAGGAAAACACTAGACATAGAGGGGAGTTATAAAATAAGGCCTTATCTGGCTACGCCGCTCGTTATGCTGATAGTTTATCGCCGGCCTGCTCTGTATTCAGCTTGACTCGCCTACTCTACTTATTCCACAGGCAGTAACCTCACCGGCCCCGCAGAGACAAGTTATGGAAATAATGCCAGGTACAGGCTAAAATACGAATAGGAGGAAAGTGCCGATAACGCCGGCAGCCCGAGCCTGCCCCTGATAAATGTATTCTGGAGGTCTTTCAGCTGGAAGACTAGCAATGGCCAAGGCTGCACCTGATAATCTCCAGTCGTAGAAGTCACCATGCTGCAGATATAAACAAGCGCTCCCTAAAACTGTCTGCGGCAGATAAGAGGCGCACAGGTCACTCTGCAGCAGCTATAGACTTAACTAATCTCTAATCTGCTGTTCTTCTGTATAAAATAGAGCGGGCGACGAGCTACTCTATATAAGTGATGTGATGAACCACAATTGCTCACACGGCACAGGCGTGATCCTTCTTCATCACCAAGGCATCTATAATCATCGCTTTATAGTTTTCCTTTCCCATAAATGCCATGGTTGTATTAAATCTTCATAAGCCGCACTTATTCCTTTATATGTGAATTGTTATCTCAAAAATAAAGAAAACCATGGATGGATCATTATGGAATTGTGTTTTTGTTTTTTTTTTCATTTCAATCTGCTGCTCCTTCATAATCTTGATTTCTATCCTTGGTTGTAACTTGTGTGAGAATCTGTAAGGCTAGTTTCACATTAGCGTTTTTTTGCGCAGCGCATCGGGCGCATAAAAAACGCCAAACAAACTCACGTTTTTTTAGCGTCATGCGTACGCTGATGAGTCAAAAAAACGCAGCGTTGCTTGCATTTTACATGCGTTTTTGCATGCGTTTGCGTTTTTTATGCGCATGCGTTTTTAGGTGTAACATTTTTTCCATTGTCTAGAGAACATTCCAGACTTGTTTACCTCAAAAACACATGCGCAAAAAAACGCAAGTGTGCGCAAGACCATGCGCACGCATGCGTTCCCATAGATTTCAATGTGTTTTTGCGCATTCCGTGCGGAAGCGTGCGCATGCGTTTTTTTTTTACGAGACAGGGCGGACCAAAAAATGCAACATGTTGCGTCTGGCGCGAAAGACAAAAAAATGCATGCGCACGAAAACGCAAGTGTGCGCAAGACCATGCGCATGTCATGTTATACATAGGTGCGCAGTGCGCATGCGCACGGGTGTGCACGATGCGCTGCGCACAAAAGCACTAATGTGAAACCAGCCTAACAGTCATCTTCTTTGGTCAGTATTGGGCATCATTCAGACATCCATCTTTCATGTAGGCGTTTTATCCATATTTTTACTCATAGTGAATATACCTATTGTGGTATGTGCACACGTTACGTATTTGATGCAAACATTTCTATACCAAAAACGTGTCTGGAAAAACGGTGTGTAAAATAGGCGCGTTTTGGATTTGTTTTTTTTCTCATTCATCTGAAACTACTTCCAATCTATCATGAAAAAATGAGCAGCAAAATGTGCGTGAGATTTCAGAAATCTCATTCATATTGCTGGTACAGTCAAACGCTGTTGTTTTTTTCACGGCAAAACGCAAAGTGTGAACAGGTCTTTAGGGTTTACAGATATATCCGTATGTTCATTTCTTGTGAACTGACTGTCCCCCAAAAAAGTCTAAGACATGCTGAATAGGTAAGACTGATCAGCATATCTTCTAGAAAATCAAGCCAACGGGTCCTGGTTTAAAATAAAAAAAAATTACATATTTATATATTATTTATTTCAAAACTGGACCCGTTAATATATATATATATATATATATATATATATATATACATACACACACACATACAGACACACAGAGATGTGCTCAAAAGTTTACATACCCTGGTAGAATTTTTGCTCTCTTGGCCTTTTTTCAGAGAATAGAGTGATAACACCAAAGGTAACATCTTTCACCTGTGACCTGTTTGCTTGTAATCAGTGTGTGCATAAAAGCTGAGCGAGTTTCTGGGATCCAGACAGACTCTTGCATCTTTCATCCAGCCACTAATGTTTCTGGATTGTGAGTCATGGGGAAAGCAAAAGAATTGTCAATGGATCTACGGGAAAAGGTAGTTGAACAGAATAAAACAGGAAAGGGATACAAAAAGATATCCTAGAAATTGATTATGCCAGTCAGCAGCGTTCAACCTGTGATTAACAAATGGAAAATCAGGGGCTCTGTAAAAACAAAACCACGGTCAGATAGACCAACAAGAATGTCGTCCACAACTGCCAGGAAAATTGTTCGGAATGCAAAGAAAAACCCGCAAATTACATCAGCTGAAATACTGGACTCTCTGAAAACTAGCGGTGTGGCTGTTTCAAGATGCACAATAAGGAGGCACTTGAAGAAAAATGGGCTGCATGGTCGAGTCGCCAGAAGAAAGCCATTACTGCGCAAATGCCATAAAGTATCTTGCCTACAGTACGCAAAACAGCACAGAGACAAGCCTCAAAACTTCTGGAACAAGGAAATTTAGAGTGATGAGACCAAAATTTAACTTTTTTGCCACTACCATAAACGTTACATTTGGAGAGAGGTGAACAAGGCCTATGATGAAAGGAACACCATTCCTACTGTACAGTATAAAGGTGGATCGCTGATGCTGTGGGGATGTGTGAGCTACAAAGGCACAGGAAACTTGGTCAGAGTTGAAGGGAAGATGAATGTAGCACGTTATCCGCAAATGCTGCTGCGCATGGGACGAACTTGGACTTTCCAACATGACAATGATCCAAAACACAAGGCCAAGTCAACCTGTCATTGGCTACAGCAGAACAAAGTGAAGGTTTTGGAGTGGCCATCTCAGTCTCCTGACCACAATATCATTCAGCCATTCTGGGGAGATCTCAAGCGTGCAGTTCATGATAGACAGCCCAGGAATTTACAGGAACCTGGAAGCTTTTTGTCTAGAAGAGCGGGCAGCTTACTATCTGAGAAAATAAAGAACCTCATCCACAACTAACACAAAAGACTTCAAGCTGTCATTGCTGTTAGGGGGGCAATACACGGTATTAAGAAATGGGGTATGTAAATTTTTGATCAGGGTCATTTGCATGTTGTGGGTTGTCATTATGATTTAAAAAGAGAAAACACAGTAGTATGACAATAAATGGCTTCACCCAACCACTAACCATGAGTGGAGAAAACGTTTTGGTGTTATCATTCATATTCACTGAAAAAAGGCCAAGAAAGCAAAAATTATGCCGGGGTATGAAAAATTTTGAGGAGAGAGAGAACACATGATTGCCATCTGTGTCACCTGAGTTTTGTCTGATTTTTTTTTACTATTTAGTGGTAAGGAAAAACTTCATTTTTTTGTGTTTTTTTTTGCAAATGAGAAAGAAATGGATACAAGCATCAAAAATGAATTAAAATTGGATCTAGCACATTAATGAAAAACTTATACACACAAACAAGTCCTTGCAAGAGAGAGAGGGAAAAGTATGCACCCTGTTTTTGGTTGGAAGGCCACATTGTACTCACTGCTGCTGCAATAACCAAATGTTTCCATTTGACACATTTATGACATATCGACAGTACACACCATAAATGTCTTAGGCTAAGTGCACACTTTGCGGATTTTGATGCGTTTCCGCGTATTTGGACACGCGGAATTGCATCAAATACACACTGTAGTGCACAGCCAATGTTGGTCAATGTGAAGTTTAGAATTGCTGTGCACATGCTGCGGAAAAATCAGCACAGGTTTGCAACATTTTTTTCCCCGCAGCATGTCAATTCTTTTTGCGGATCTGCAGCATTTCTGCACCCACTGACTTCCATTGAGTCAGTCAAATCTGCAGCAAAATCGCAGGTGTAAAAAGATTTGCGGTTTGGCTGCTGAGTTGCGTGCGAGAAACGCTGCAGATCGGGAGGAGGAAGAGTGTGTGGACAGAGACCATGTGTGTATGCGTGTTTGTGGGTCTGTGTGTGTGGGTCTGAAGAGACTACTGCTCCACAGATGACAGTGACAGCATTGCCGATGATGGGATAGTAGTCCCATTAGACGATGCATGTGTTCAATAGTAAAAAAAAAAACCAAAAGCATTCAGTACATACTCACCAATCACCTAGTGCATGACGCCCTTGTTCTCCTGTAACAAAAATAAAATAATAAACTAACCTATACTTACCTTTCCGCCGTAGTCCATTTAATAACGAGTGTCCCTCGACGATCTCCCGTGTAGAACAGTGACATTGGGAGATGCACTGAGCAGAAGTAATCCTCCGCGTTGTATCCCTCCGCCGCCGGTAGAGACGTGACCAGAGTTCATGCTGTCACCGGCAATGCTGGCGTGAGAAAATTCTCATGCAGCATGCCGTAAAGTTAGAGCCTGAACTCTGGTAAACTCTTCATTGATGCACTGCAGGAGCCATTACCTCCTGTCAGTGCATCGCCGGAGGCCTATAGAGCGGTCACATGTCCTCATGTGACCGCTCTACAGGGGAGATCATCGTGGGACACTCATTATTAAATAGATTACATTCGAACAGTGAGTATTTGTGTTTGTTTATTATTTAATTTTTTTTGCAGGTGATCGAGGGCTTCACATGGATTAGTAGTATGGGAAAACTGTGTTTAGTATTTCATTAAAAGACTTTATTCTGACTGTGTCTTTATTTAACCCTTTAACAACTATAGGATTAGTAATGGATAGGTGTCTTATTGACACCTCTCCATTACTAAGCCGGGCTTGATGTCACCTTACAATACAAAGGTGATATCAACCACCAACTATTACCTCATATGTCACCCCTACACGGCAGTGGGAAGAGAAAGGCTAAATGCCAGAATTGGCGTTTTTTTGGGGGGGTCCCCCTATTTTAATAGCCAGTAAAGGCTAAATATACAGCTGTGAGCTGATATTAATAGCCTGGGAAGATGCATGGGTATTACCCCCTTCCCAGGCCATAAACATCGGCCCCCCATCACTGGCTTTCCCTCTCTGGCACAGAAAATTGCGTGGGAGCCCACACCATTTTTAAAAATATATTTTTTTAAATTAAACAGATATTGCATTTAAGGCCGGGGTCACACTTGCGAGAAGCTCATATGAGTCTCGCATCTCAATACTCAGCACTGCCACCGGCACGAGACTGGAGTGTGTGGCTGCATGTATTTCTATGCAGCTGAACGTTCCAGTCTGAGTGCCGGCGGCAGTGCCGGGTACTGATGTGCGAGACTTATGCGAGTTTCTCGAAGTGTGACCCCGGGCTAACGTAGATTTTGTGTGTCTTTATTTAACTCTTTATATACCATTTTATTATGTTTATTACTAAATATCGGGCTTGGTATAATCTATCTGTCCATCTACTGTATCTATACAGATATGCATCCATCTATCTATCGATATATCTAATCTAACGTGTTTAAATGTTATTCTTCAATGGAGTATGTAAAATAAGAGGTTGGACAAGGAAATGACATCACAATTCTTTTTTGTTAAATAATAGATCTTTATTTAGCTGACAAAAACGCATACAAATCAGCATGAAAAAACGCATGAAAATCCACATAAAAAATGAGCGGATTTTTAACTGTTTTCTGCCAAGAGATGCAGAATCTACACAGAAGATTACACAGGCAAATCCGCAACGTGTGCACATACCCTTATAAGTGGAAGTTCCATTTCAGGTGCTTCACTTGTCAAGAGACTAAAGTAAGTGCCCCCTGCTCACCCATTTATCACTGGAGTTGTGGAAGTTGTCACTTATAAGCTCGGTTGTCTGCATTGTACTGTATGGGAAGTGAGCTTTTATCAACCTCCATAAACTACATTTTTGAGAGCAGGCGAATTGTAAACCTGATGGCAGACAGAGGAAACTCTTAAATATATCGGTGCCAGGGGTAGTTTGGGGCCACACAGAAAAGCATTGTGTCCCACAGGTGCACCCTTGATATAGATGGATATTCTGTACACCACTGCAATGCTGAGACATTTTGGGGGGGGGGTAGTACATTGTCCTTTTTTTCGATTTCTGAGTCAAGTTTCCAAAAATCAGGAAAAGAGTCTTGTAGGAAAATTAGGGGCAAACTTGAGTTACATGGACCTGTATCAATGTAGGCTTTATATACAAGAACAGTGTCAGTACAACAGCGTTCACATAAATACTGGCAATCAGAGAGTGCCCTCGTAATTAGTCCAAGCTCGAGCATGACGCATAAAGATTTTGAGCTGGGATTTGCCTCTATAGTGTCTGTCCCTAATTAAAGCAACCCCATAAATTCTCTCTCATTAAATCTTTATTTGCATTAGAAAATGTGTGGAAGTCACTTGATAATCATCTTTTTCTCACTTATGGTTTAGTAGTCTGTACTTGGTTTTATACAGAGCGGCCAATCAGAGGAGACATTGCAACAGAGAGGTGTGAGAGAGCAGCAGTCCGAACCAATAATGACACAGAGGCGTGTCCCAGACTACCAGCGACTCCTGTAGACACTGCACGTAAACAGTAGTCACAGATCACAGCTATGCTGAACTAAATCGCAGCCAAGGTGCGGGAACCGATGAAAGGAAATCGTAGGTTATCCTTCCTTATAGATACTGACTAACGTATCAATTTTAAGTTTGACTAAACAGTGACTTTAAAAATGCCTAAAAAAAAAGTGTCCCCATAAAGTGTCTGATGGAGCATACACTTATAAAACGTGTCAGACACCAAGTACCCCTATAAACACTAGTAGCCATAATGTTTATAAAAAGAAAACTACAATCACACCATTACTTCTTGTCTCTTAGCCAAAAAACTGACACTCAGAAGTCTCTTCCTCAGTGGCGTTGGTCTTTATCATCAGACATCAGTGTTGATTAGGTATTCTGCTCACCGACTGAGTAATCGACTGATTAAAGGCCCCCATACACATTAGATAAAAGTTGGCCAAATCCGCGGATTACGGAGGGAACGACCTACCATCTAATGTGCTTGGGAGCCCATGACTATCTCCAACAAATTATGTCCAGGGAACACAAGGAGCGAGTGCTAGGAATTGAACTACACCATCCTTTTGTTTAGCGGGGTGATAAAGTTGCTGCCAGGTGATTCTGGCAGCAGCTTTCTCATAGAGGGCACAGGAATGCTCAGCCAAGTGGTCCTATGTATGGAGGAGTTGAGAGAGCTGTCTAATGAATATGAAGGAAAAGATAATTCACTGTTTTTTGGCTGCACTTATCAAAATGATGATCCTTGATCCTATATATAAAGAAGCGGTTTTTATTCCACAACGCGTTTCCGTGCTGGACTAGCGTCTTTTTCAAGTGTAAAAACCAACTATACAGTAAGTGCCTTGCTAATCAGACCAACTGCACATCTCCTTACCCGAATTGATAACTTCATATATACAGTCATATGTTAAAGTTTGGGCACCCCTATTAATGTTAACCTTTTTTCTTTATAACAATTTTGTTTTTTGCTACAGCTATTTCAGTTTCATATCTCTAATAACTGATGGACTCACTTATATTTCTGGATTCAAATGAGGTTTATTGTACTAACAGAAAATGTGCAATCTGCATTTAAACAAAATTTGACCGGTGCAAAAGTATTGGCACCCTTATCATTTTCTTGATTTGAACACTCCTAACTACTTTTTACCGACTTCCCGAAGCACTAAATTGGTTTTGTAACCTCATTGAGCTTTGAACTTCATAGCCAGGTGTATCAAATCATGAGAAAAGGTATTTAAGGTGGCCACTTGCAAGTAGTTCTCCTATTTTATTCTCCTATGAAGAGTGGCATCATGGGCTCCTCAAAACAACTCTCAAATGATCTGAAAACAAAGATTATTCAACATAGCTTTTCAGGGGAAGGATACAAAAAGTTGTCTCAGAGATTTAACCTGTCAGTTTCCACTGTGAGGAACATAGTAAGGAAATGGAAGAACACAGGTACAGTTCTTGTTAAGCCCAGAAGTGGCAGGCCAAGAAAAATATCAGAAAGGCAGAGAAGAAGAATGGTGAGAACAGTCAAGAACAATCCACAGACCACCTCCAAAGACCTGCAGCATCATCTTGCTGCAGATGGTGTCACTGTGCATCGGTCAACAATACAGCGCACTTTGCACAAGGAGAAGCTGTATGGGAGAGTGATGCAAAAGAAGCCGTTTCTGCAAGCACGCCACAAACAGAGTCACCTGAGGTATGCAAAAGCACATTTGGACAAGCCAGATACATTTTGCAAGAAGGTCCTGTGGACTGATGAAACAAAGATTGAGTTGTTTGGTCATACAAAAAGGCGTTATTCATGGAGGCTAAAAAACACAGCATTCCAAGAAAAACACTTGCTACACACAGTAAAATTTGGTGGAGGTTCCATCATGCTTTGGGGCTGTGTGGCCAATGCCGGCACCGAGAATCTTGTTAAAGTTGAGGGTCGCATGGATTCAACTCAGTATCAGCAGATTCTTGACAATAATGTGCAAGAATCAGTGACGAAGTTGAAGTTACGCAGGGGATGGATATTTCAACAAGACAATGATCCAAAACACCGCTCCAAATCTACTCAGGCATTCATGCAGAGGAACAATTACAATGTTCTGGAATGGCCATCCCAGTCCCCAGACCTGAATATCATTGAACATCTGTGGGATGATTTGAAGCGGGCTGTCCATGCTCAGCGACCATCAAACTTAACTGAACTGGAATTGTTTTGTAAACAGGAATGGTCACAAATACCTTCATCCAGGATCCAGGAACTCATTAATAGCTACAGGAAGCGACTAGAGGCTATTATTTTTGCAAAAGGAGGATCTACGAAATATTAATGTCACTTTTATGTTGAGGTGCCCATACTTTTGCACCGGTCAAATTTTGTTTAAATGCAGATTGCACATTTTCTGTTAGTACAATAAACCTCATTTGAATCCAGAAATATAACTGAGTCCATCAGTTATTAGATATATGAAACTGAAATAGCTGTTGCAAAAACCAAACTTGTTATAAAGAAAAAAGGTTAACATTAATAGGGGTGCCCAAACTTTAACATATGACTGTAACCTATGAGGTTGTAAGTTTGGGTGAGGAGACCCATGGTCTATTTGCCCCATTGCAGTCAGTGAAATATTTGTGTCTGAACATGGCCTTATGCTAATTAAATTGGTACTTGTGAGTTGGCTTTTAATAACTATTTATTACTGAACTGGAGAATTGCAAATTTTTTTTGCCCTAAGTGTGACGATCAATGTCATTTCTGGTACTGAATGTATGGAAGATGAGCTCGCGGGCTTCAGATTATGTCACTTCTAACTAAATAATTTATCACAGGCTATTTTTGTAAAATAATTAATTTCTAACAATCATTAAACCCTGTATTTATTAAATTTGCTTGATGACAAAGGGGTGCAATCCATTGGACATGTCAAGGCCTATCAGGAGCCCACAGTGCCTGTTGTATTCCTCCCTCTGCACCATAGTGCCGCTGCCAGACTGCAGGTCCCTGACGGAGCGCCACCGGAGGCTCTTGTTTACTCGCACTTCTAAAACTCTGCCATCCGGTCACAGTTTTACATCCAGAATATAGAGAGAGCAGATCTTTGAGAACTGCTAATATTGATAATGGCAGCGTATCTGATCATCGGCTCTGTTTAGGCATCAAGATGATCTGTAAAGCCAGGGGAGAATCACGCAGCGCTGGGGGCGATTTATAAACATACAGAAGAGATTATACTCGTCAGCGTGTTGCTAGCATTTAGCCTTGACAGGCTCACAAAGTCAATTAGTGTATGTTCCCTATATCCTCTGTGTGATTTCTTTTGGGGGAGTTAAATGCTGGCGGCATGAAGGTGACTGTTCTGCAAGATTTATAGGGTAGGCCAATTTAGTGAAATAGGAATAAAGCACCAGCATTGTTTATATAGCACCAAGGTATTTTGCAGACAATGGGGCAAATGTATCAAAATCGAATTCTTACAAGGTGCAAATTTAGACTAAACAGTCTCACTATGCTCCAGATTTATCATAGTGGTTCACGCTATTTGATAAATGGGATGTATTTTTAGAATGTCTCATTTACACCAAATACTAGTTGGCTTATTTTGTGCCAGAAATGTGCACCAAAATTCTGGCGCATTTTTTGACACACAGTATCAGACATTGGGCCACACCTGGTGGCGGCCGGATAAGAGCACTGCGTACCTCCTACTTCCTGCTCCACCCATAGCGCCTCTTCTGATAAGATATCTGCCAAGACATTATTATGCATGCACGACATCCTGGCAGGCTACTAATCTGGAAACAAGCAGGGGATGTTGTATATAGTAGTAGGTTCACAGCACTCTGGTTTGGACAACTTACATGGCCGCCGGATCATGGTCGTGCGGATATTTTTTTCTCAACTCTACAATTAAACTATCAGCATGGAATATGGAAGGAAACCAGAGTACAAACATTTCTTCACAAACATGTCAAGAACAAATGAACTTAATGCAAATGTTGCCACTGGTCAGATACCAGTGCTACAGGACATGAATGCTGACCGATGAGCCACCATACTGGAGAAGTAGCAAGGCTCAGTGTATGTATATAGGCAGAATACGACAACAGGTAGCCATACTCAGGCAGATGATATACGAGAGGTGACCTATCTCCGAACCCTTCTTGTGTTGGGAAAGATGGGTTAGAGATTATTCAATGCCAGATCTAGGTAGATAAATCAGTGTGTACTTTGCAAACATTTTTCTCAAGACCATAATTGTCATTGGTACAGATAAAGATCAGCTGTCAGAAGATTTCTCCATACTAAACCAATAATGCCGCTGGGTTGAAGTCATATGAAAACAGACCTTTTTTTGCGGCAAATTGAAGTAGCATTCCCGAAAAATTAAACTTTATACGCACATTAGCTTGAAGCTGCCCAGTGGGCGGTCCTGAACCCAGGCAAGTGCTTTGGCTCCAATCACTTAATCCTCCCCAGTCCCTCAACCTAAAGCCCCCATCACACGCAGCGATCTTACCAGCGAAATCGCTGTGTGTGACCCTTACCAGCAACCGGCCCCCCTGCCGGGTATCGCTGATCGTCCTGGAATGGCCAGGACAATTTTTTGATGGCTGGTCTCCCACTGGCTAGCACTCATCACTGCGTGTGACAGGTGGGAGACCAGTGAGCTGGCGCTGGTAACTAAGGTACACATTGGGTTTCTAAGTGCCGCGCGCCACTTAGAAACCTGATGTGTACCTTGGTTACCAGCTCCCTGCACCAGCGCGCTGGTAACTTAGGTACACAGTGGGTTTGACAGCTCACCAGCGATCATGTAGCGACACACCAGCAATCTTGACAAGGTTATATCGTCGGGATCGCTGGTGCGTCGCTATTGTTGATTGACTCCATCAATATTCTGCAACATTGACATGTCTAGCACTGAAATCCTATCAATCAACACCAAGGGGGAGGTGTTGGGGGACGGTATAGTGATTGATAGCAAGAGCACTTGTGTGAACGCCTACTGGACACTTTGTACAAGACTAACTGTTAACTTTCTCCTCAATGCCAAGTCAGCAGGCGCAAAGGAAGGTCTACTTTCACAGATTTTTAAGTGAACTACCTGGCACTGTTATGGGTTTAACAGGGCACAATCTGCAAGTGGATTCCCTTTAAAGCAGTCCCTTCCTTAAGCTCCTAGGCTATGTGCACACGGAGGTTATTTTGAGGCAATCAAAAAATATTAGTTTTCTAGTAGAAACCTCTTCAGGCTCTATCTTTGGTGGATTTTTGGGAAAGTTTATTATTTACTAAAGCATTTTTTTGCTGCCTCCTAATTGTACAGTGCCTAGAGTTTTCCTTTACAAGACTTGAAGGAAGTGGTGCACACTCTATTTCCCATCAAGCATTTTTCAAAACTTTGGAAGGAAACGCTCAGAAGACTAAATATACGATCTAAGTCAATTAATTATCGATATGAAATCGGAAGAGTGTTTCAAGCATTTTTTTTTTAATGTTTTTTTTTAGGTGTCTTTTGGAACGGACCAAAACTCATTAAAAAAAAAGTCTGTAGCCTTATTGAAGCCGAAACTAAGTGCCCATACTCTGCTCTTCATAGGTTTATTCAATGTGCCCATTGAGATATATTCAGCTGCGTGTCGGGTACCAGTGTGTATGAGTCGGAATTGCTGGTCGATAGTGATAAATACATTTATTGTTCCTTTGTGCGGACATAGGTAGTTATTTCTTTTATGCAATGCTGTATTTATCTGCAGAGGGCACCTACAAAATACAGTAATCTAAGCTCAGAGCCAGGGTGGTTTTTGTATTATGATCATATCTAGTGTTAATAAAGTTGGTGTTTTAGCAGCCGGTCTTATACGGTGCGCACCATCACCCGCTATTGAGCCGCACAAATGACTCGTAATAGTATCAGAAGCGCCGAAAACCAGAAGACGTCCGACTGGCAAGACAAATAAGGATCAGCTGGCTATGCAGCGGCAAGGAAGGATTAATGAAAAGTTTACTATCTTCCCAGTCGAAAAATGAAAATAAGTTTGGCTATCAATGGATTGCAGTAGATATATATATATTTTTTCTTTTAGAAGTGATGGAGTATTGATAATGTTTGCCTCCCGAGACACTGCTTTGAAGAGGATTTTTCAGCATTGGAGACATTTGTTGGATTTCCATCGTTATTCTCCGTTATCAATCTTCTATTTGTGCTTACAATCTACCCTCCATTATTGTGAGCTTTATGCACAGAAATGCAGTATCTTCTATTATTGCTTTGTGCATCGTCGCACTATCGTATATTATCATTTATGTATCCTTATAAGCAATTGCTAAGGAATAGAGTATAAAGACGCCGAAGATGACTGCTGCATGTAGCACCCGTAATACATTGCACAAGGTAATGACACACGTGTACATGATCACATAACAGCATAGCTATACGCCATTGGGATATGCCGCTTCTCTGAGGATCTGCAGACTTGGAGCATGTCTTTTAATGGAGCAGATCCTCATCCAAATAATGAAACATGAAAAACTCGGTTATAAAGGCGCACTTAGTCCTTCTCCTCAGATGTATTGAATTTTGTAAGGATGGATGGAAAGTAAAAAGCTGTATAGTAAATTACTGTATTAAACCGGAGAATACCAATACTGCTTCCAGTTAAATTGCACCGCTGAGAAAAAGTATTTGACCCTTTTCGGATGGCCCGTTATTGCATATTTCTCACCCTGATTGATTTCTCATCATTATACAAGATGCTATAAATGTTATATTGAATGAAGGGAAATCAGGCCGAGGATCATTTCACACCACGTTCCACGTTTTAGCTTTATTTGCCGCTCCCGCCAGACGCTTCTATCAGAAGCCCAGAAAAAAATGAGATTCTGACTGAGTCACAATAGGTTAGTCTACTGCGCTATTGTGTCCGGCATAAAGGAAGGTCAATACCGCCAAAAAAAAAGTCAAACTCAGTCCAAAATTTTGGATTTTGCCTACTTAAAGTAAATGGGGGTGATTCATCACAACTATGAGGCCAGAATAGTGGTGATAAAATGCTTTTGAAAAGTTTTATTTTATTTTTTTTGTTTTGGCACAAGACAAATTTTGGGACTTTTGGAGTTTTAACAACAGTTTGAAGCAACTCCATCAAAATGAGTGGAACTGGGGGGAGGCAGGAAACTAAGTCCTCCCATCAAATTCATCTAAAGTGCCCCCATTTTTTAATGCTCAAAGTGCTAGTCCATACCCTGACTGGAGTAGGGTCTCTGGCAAGGCACACAGAGGTGTGTTGTACTCCAGCAAGAACTTCATTAACACTGGAGAGCGCAACACCACTTAAAGAATTGGCCCTATGTTTTCATCATTCTAACTCCTTAACGTTATGTGCACATGGTGTCTTGCAGACACTTTTACAGTCTTTTAGAAAATGTTGGCGGTGTTTTCCCTGAAGTGTCTCTTTCTGACGTCTCTTTGAACATCTTTTTCCAGTGGCTTTGCCTCCAGCATTTTAATTCTATATCTAATAAAGTGAAGACATATAGACCGATCACTTTTTTTTTTTTAAGCCGTTTCACAATATTTGAAACCTGAAATTGTTAAAAGAAGTGACAGAATAAAGGATATGTACACAGCAAACTGTTTTTACATTGCTGTTCATATGGTCATTTTTGCTGATCATATGTCCATTTTTGGGGGGGGAATGAGTTTAGGGCTTTTTCAGGTTTCCAGGCTGAATCCACCTGAAAAAGACTGTGTGCACATCTCTGGCATTTCAATACCGTGCTCAGGCTGAAAAACCATGGATGGTGGCTAGGAGGAATTGAGGTCTAATCACTCATCACTACAGGTTATGTCAATATGTTTAGGATATGGACCACAAACTTCTTGATATTTAAGCTGAACATAGCCGTTGACCTCCAATGACTTTATGAAGGCCAAAAGAGTGCTCTTGTAGATTTTTTTATTAAAAAAAACAAAAACGTTTGTATAGAAAAGCACACTGCAATAAAGCAAGTATACCATGTGGCATAGGTTTTTGTGCCACTATGGCCCATTGCCAATGTATGCCATATACCAAAAGTTAGAAATCAGAAAATACTGCAGACATACAATCTATTTCCAACCTATAACACTGTTTATTAATTAATGCTGCATTTTAAATAGGAGCATAAACACATCTTATCCACGTAAAAAAAATGTAAATCATCCCGTTGAGATATTTTTGATAGATGTATTGGTTGGTTTTCCTACATATACTACTTGTTTCAGGCCCAGAAGAACAAAGTACAAAATGAATGCAATATACTTTTGTGGAATACTTCTAAGACGTCTAAAAAGGACCGCGAAAAACAAGTTTATAAGGAAGAAGACTACTAAAGAAGTTGCTAAATTAGATGATTTAGGGCCATTTCATCTTGGCTCTCAAATTGTTGTTTTTTTTGTTTGTTTTTTTACCTCTGGCTCGCAGAAAAGAGCTGGAGAGAAAATGATGGTAAAAATGGATCGAAAAGCTCCTTATAGGGTAAATTTTGATGTTACGTTGTCATACCAACTCAGACAGAGAAGATCTGCATGCTACATTTCTTTACTATGGATGCTAGACTGAGTGCATAATTCTTCCATTAGTTGTGTCTGGCTCAGACAAAGAATAGGAAGCTGGATACATAGAATATATGTAAGCCCAAAGTAGAGCCGAACTACACAGGAAACCACAAATAAAGACATCCAAGGAACCTCAAGCCGCACTTGTCCTCGGCTAAGGTCAATGATTATGACTTTAGAGTAGAGTCAGTCATTGCGGTTACCATTTACACTACCGTTCAAAAGTTTAGGGTCACTTAGAAATGTCCTTATTTTTGAAAGAAAAGCACAGTTTTTTCCAATAAAGCTAACATTAAATGATTCAGAAATACATTCTATACATTGTTAATGTGTAAAATGACTATTCTAGCTGCAAATGTCTGGTTTGTAATGCAATATCTTCATAGGTGTATAGAGGCCCATTTCCAACAACCATCATTCCAGTGTTCTTATGGTACTTTGGGTTTCCTAACTGTAAGAAGGCTAATGGATGGTTAGAATACCCTTGAAAACCCTTGTGCAAGTATGTTAGCACAGCTGAAAACAGTTTGACTGATTAGAGAAGCTATAAACCTGACCTTCCTTTGAGCTAGTAGAGAATCTGGAGCATTAAATGTGTTGGTTCCATTAAACTCTCAAAATGGCCAGAAAAAAAGAACTTTCATGTGAAACTCGACAGTCTATTCTTGTTCTTAGAAATGAAGGCTATTCCATGTGAGAAATTGCCAAGAAACTGAAGATTTCCTACTACTCCCTTCAGAGGAGAGCATGAACAGGCTCTAACCAGAGTAGAAAGAGAAGTGTGAGGCCCCGCTGCACAACTGAGCAACAAGACAAGTACATTAGAGTCTGTAATTTGAGAAATCGACGCCTCACAGGTCCCCAACTGGCAGCTTCATTAAATAGTACATGCAAAACGCCAGTGTCAATGTCTACAGTGAAGAGGCGACTCCAGGATGCTGGCCTTCAGAGTAGAGTGGCAAAGAAAAAGCCATATCTGAGACTGGCTAATAAAAGGAAAAGATTAATATGGGCAAAAGAACACAGACATTGGACAGAGGAAGATTGGAAAAAAGTGTTATGGACAGACGAATCCATGTTTGAAGTGTTCGGAGCACACAGAAGAACATTTATGAGATGCAGAACAACTGAAAAGATGCTGGAAGAGTGCCTGATGCCATCTGTCAAGCATGGTGGAGGTAATGTGATGGTCTGGGGTTGCTTTGGTGCTGGTAAAGTGGGAGATTTGTACAAGGTAAAAGGGATTTTGAATAAAGAAGGCTATCACTCCATTTTGCAACGCCATGCCATACCCTGTGGACAGCACTTGATTGGAGCCAATTTCATTCTACAACAGGACAATGACCTAAAGCACACCTCCAAATTATGCAAGAACTATTTAGGGAAGAAGCAGGCAGCTGTTATTCTATCTGTAATGGAGTAGCCAGCGCAGTCACCAGATCTCAACCCCATAGAGCTGTTGTGGGAGCAGCTTGACCGTATGGTACGCAAAAAGTGCCCATCAAGCCAAACCAACTTGTGGGATTGGCTTCTGGAAGCATGGGGTGAAATTTCTCCAGATTACCTCAGCAAATTAACTTCTAGAATGCCAAAGGTCTGCAATGCTGGAATTGCTGCAAAGGGAGCATTATTTGAAGAAAGCAAAGTTTGAAGGAGAAAATAATTATTTCAAATAAAAATCTTTTTTTTTTAACCTTGTCAATGTCTGGACTAGATTATAAATTCATTTGGCAACTCATTTGATTAATAAAAGTATGAGTTTTCATGGAAAACACAAAATTGTCTGGGTGACCCCAAACTTTTGAACGGTAGTGTACCTTTGATGAAGGAAACTCTTGTCTCTATAATTAATCTTAATATAAACTAATGATATATTAATTCAGCGATTGTGACAGTCTGTTTGCCTTACAGATCGCGTAAAATAAAATATTCAAATATGCCATGAGATGGGGCTGCACAGTCTTTACCTCTGCACTACATGATTTCAGAGTAAATTCCGCTTTAATACTCTATTAGTTTAGGTTTCTTCTCCGCCGCTCTAAATAAAAACATTACATCTGACATTGGCATTTTCATTGGGAGCAAACCGTAAAGGACCACAACAATATTTCCGTTCTTCGAGGAGCACAATAGAGCTCAGGAGACGATAAAGGAAAATAAACAGACTGTTTATTCTGTGATCCGGTCCTGGAAGAATGGAGACACCATCCTGCATTGTATACCACTTATAGACGGTGTACATTGTAACGCACAATGCAACCCAATGAGTTTTCCATTGTCCTCGGATGGAGGGTAAAGTAAAAGATGATCTTGAGCAAGACATTTATACTGTGTGATAAGATGCAGATGATTGAGTGATGGGATGAGATCTACGTGGCCAGAAAGGCACTCAGGTTCCCCATTCATATTAAACAATACAAGTGTTATTTTTGTCCATAGTTATAAAGCTCCATGTGAAGCATTTCTAGCAATTCTGCACATTTTCCTGAGACTCTGTATAAACTGAATACATCAAAGTCTGGACTTTTACTCCCCCTTTGTCTCATCTTTGTTCCCTGCCCATACGCAGAGCTCAGCAACCGGCCAGCTGACTCTCCGTAACCTTTAAGTCTTTCTTAAAAATGGCCTAATACATTTGAGAAACAATTAACCCATATTTCCTCTTCATATATCAGCAGGAGTGTGCTGTGCATACCGCGTGGCCTGACAATGGCTTGGCCATGCTGACTGGATGCACTGTGTGCTGAAAATAGAGAGGGCATCCTGCCCATTGATCACTGGAACCGGAGCACTTTGATAACAAGCCATGGGGCGCAGGAGCATTGAGGCTGCTCGTCCGTGATAGTTTCTTCCTATAGACAAAATATTATCCTAATCATTTACCTTCTGTTCTTTTCTGCATTATAGTTGTTTGATTTATGAACCTCATTGTATACAAAGTCAAGAATATGCTAACTCAGGAAATCTAGGGGACCATGTCCGACATTGTCCTCGGACTGAGGAAAAAATGGCAGTGTGCCCAAGTTGGATACAGTTATTGGCCATACAAGTAGGCGAGTCCGTGGAAAAAAAAAATTCACGGACAGAATGGAGACATTTTTCATTCCATCTTTTCCTTATTCGAGAAAATCAGATCACACTATGATTACACTCTTATCAGAGTATGATTAACAGTGACCCAGTTCTCTCGAATGAGAGAAAATACGCTGGGTGTGAACCAAGCCTCATCTTTATAGATTAGCAGTCATAAGTCCCACCATACAAAGTAGATGAAAATTAGACAAGTCCATCAGTTTTGGCTGGACCAGATATGTATGGGGGCAACTCTCTTACAACAGATGACGTCAAGGAAGAGACGTATCAAAGAATTCAAAGATTGACCTGCTATTTGCTTAAAAAAATAGAGTAAGAATCCTTGAGCTTCCCTTTTTCTCCCAATTAGCAGTTCAGACCAGCAGTCTCATATGCTATTGTGCTGTGATTGTCCGGGTCTTGGAATGAAGGGTGAAAGTCTACACCCCCAAAGAAGACTGAAGAAGAAATGTTCAAATGGTCTGTAAGAAGAGATTTCCCATACTGCGCTCTAAAACAAGTATGAATATCTCTGCAATTGAGTGACGCATCGAAAAATGTAAAAAAGCAGCAGACTCGGGAAAGCTCAGGGATCTTTAAAAGGCATTAAACTCCATTATTTTTTAAGGAAGTGACAAATCCTCTTTAAATGTCTGATCCTTTTATTTTCAGAGAAGATAAGCCAATGCCATAGGTGTCTGACAAAGACTTTCTTCCCTCTCCCCATTGAATACAAATGAATGCTCAGCTGAGCCAGGCACTTGTGTATGGGGGAGTTGGGAGAGGTTGCCGATGACTGTCCGATGGCTATCTTGTGTGCAAGGTCAGCTTTAAGAATGAGGCATAGTAATGTAAAACAGAAAGACTCCAACCGGTGACTCTCAAGCTTCTGCAAACTTCTATCATGGTCTAAAGGTACTGTCACACTTAGCGATGCACCAGCGATCCCGACCAGCGATATGACGCGGTCAGGATTGCTGGTGCATCGCTAAGTGGTCGCTAGTGAGCTGCCACACAGGCAGATCCCACCAGCGACATCGCAGGGGTCGGGGGTCGCTACTTACCTGTCAGATGCGGCGATCCTGACGTCCTCCCGCCCGCGTCCACGCTCGTCTCTCCACAGGAAGGGCCGCAGGAAGCAGACGACGAGAAACAGTCCTGGACGTTCTCGCGCGATCAGCGATAATCAGCGGGGGAGCCGGTCGTAGGTAAGTATCACACACAGCGATGTCGCTAGCAATATCGCTATAACGTCACAAGTTATAGCGATATTGCTAGTGATATCGCTTAGTGTGACAGGCCCTTAAGACCTGCAGGCTCAGAGTTGTAGTTTTGTAATAAGTGGAGAAGAAGCACAGGTTGGTTAACATTAGCCGTAGTGCTTAGCTGTTGGTGAAGGTGCACACCTCGGTATGAGGAGATAGAAAGGATAATCTGGCTCAGTTCACTTTTGCACTGGTAGATGAGCTTGGCCAGTGATGACATGTCTGCAGTCATCTGCTAGCTCACATGCATTAGAATAGGACACATAGATAGGGCGCAAAGATATCTGTAGACATGATGTCATCGGCACGGCTCACTTCCCGATGCAGAGTGGAGCTGGATTCCCCCTTTATATGCACTGTGGAATATTTTTCCCCTATATTCATAAAATCATAATATTTTTGCACACAATGTAAATTGCATATGATGTAAGGATTGTATGTTATGGTTTATCCAAGTGTAAGGATATTGCAATGAAAAGTACTTGGCCATGAGCCTTGTGCTTTTATGTGGTCACTGGGGTTCTCTGCGGTTTCTAATATTCTTATGTTTTACTCTACGGAGGTTATTCTATTATTGTAGCTGGCAGGTAATGGGAGCAGAATATGGTAATGCTAGGACATATCTTTTGGAGATAATGCAGAATTGCAGGAGCTGACCTAAGGTTGATGATATCTAAACTCCTTCCTTACACAGAACCAGCAGCTGCTTTTGTGATTTTGGAACGAGGCATTGATCAGTAGCTTGTGGTCGTGAGCCAGCGGCGGGCTGTCACTGCCATGTCTCATCTATCCCCGCTATGGAAATGACAGGGAAATGATCTGGTTGGCCAGAAGGAAAGTGGCTATGGGGTCAGAGAAAACACTGGGCAGCATCTGGTGGACTACAGAAGGGGCCACTCATTGTGTAATTAATCGATGTGACATCTCAGGAATGGAAATCTGTGCAGCACTTCCAGGCAGATCCTCCGTCCGCTGGATAATTATAGCACTGCCAACTCAGTGATGTCATGGCATTAGCGGAAAAAAAACCAATAAAAATATGGTAAAGTGAGCCTGTCAGTATTATGCAGATAAATAATAGACATTTACCAGAATACTCATCAGCTTCTAACTGCTCCTGGATCTGCACATTATGGTCACAGATGCAGTGGGGGGGGGTCACCATCAGTCATAAATACAAAGCATTTTTCTACATTGATCATTATTTAACCCTTGATAATTTGTAAACAGTAAATCTTCTAATAATACAAGTATGCTAAGGGTCAGCTGTTTTCTCTCCAAATCCCCTGCAAAAATGTAATCAAATAATATACAGTAATTCTGTCCGTTTGCAACTACCACTAGGGGGAGCTCTGCTCACTGTGATCAAGTGCTGAATACTGGACCTAAACACTTGTTAAAAGTTGAACATTCACTTTAATTATTGTGGGTACTGAGGGATTTCTAAAGGCCTGCAGAAAAGTTAGAATAAAGTCAACCAAACTTGGGGATATTGGCGGGATCAGCCAATATGGGGGCTTTCCGACTTTTCCTTCCCCAACAGATTTTCTCATGGAGAACATAGAAGTGTTCGTATGAATGAGTCAGGAGAGCTGTCGGGGTCGATTAATGGTTTTATCGTCGGCTGTATAATGTGTATGGGGGTCCATTGTGATTTGGGAAATGTAATCAAAGCAGACATGGGCAAAAATGGACATTTTTATTAATATGTCAAAAAGGCCAATTATCGTATTATAGAGGGGACTCCAAGGCAAATTAGCGTCTCCAGTCTGCTCTGAGCGCTCACTTGTACTTCTGTGGATCAGGACAGAGGGATGTGTGCACGCTTGCTCGGTTCCCACACACATGGCCAAATTTTCAGAACAGGGAGGACTGGCTCTAGCAAAGGAGTGCCATCAGTCAACAAAGAGGGGCGGGAGTGCGGGACATTGTACTTAGTTTGGCCACGCTAGGGGTGCACTCACCACCTTCATTTGAATAAGACCCATTTTCTGAACAACTGAGAAAACTAGACCAGACTAGGGACTAAGTCACCTATATAATCATCTGATTAGTTTAAATTGCATTTTGGGGTTGACACAATCCATTCAAATGTACCTAAAATAGTGTCATTAAAACTACAATAAGGCCACAAAAAAATCAGCCCTCGTAAGTCTACATCAGCAGAAAAAATAATAAAGTACCAAACTCGACTAAGATTAAGGGTGAATGTGAAGTTTGAAACGCGTTGGAGGTTATTATATCCTGCTTACCATTTTAATATGGATCTTAATATATTACCAATAAAGAAGGACTTTTATCTTTTTTGGCACTGAACGGGAGAAATTAACTTTTTTTTTATTTTTTAATCAAACAGAAATCACAGATCGGTAAAGAGCCTCTTCCTCCTTATGTTATTACAAGATGATAATCCAGTAATAAAAAGTGTAAGAGAAAAAGGAAAACATAATGAATAAAAACTTCCATGTTTTCACTATACTCTGGTACTACCGTATATTTTCCTGAGCTGAACATCTAGTTACAGAGCATGAACTTTTGTTTCAGCACTTAGGCTCCTGTGAAATCTACTTTCCTGATTGTAAACTTTAATGATATCTGTGAGAGGTGAAATCAAATGGACAATAATTTGTGATTTTGCAGCGCCGGGTTCATCTCTGGCTCCTTCTCAGTGTTCTGTCCTGTACTGCAACATTTTAGAATATTGTAGTATTTTTCTCCTATTTTAATGTGGTTCTGGATCGATTTAAAGACAGACTCTAACCAGACACAGATACATTTCGGTGCATATCTATACCTGCTCAAAGCTTTCCATTTCTTTCCAGAGAGTTTAAAACACGCAAATATTTAAAAAAACAATTGCGGTTTGTATATGGAGCAGGAAATACCCTCCGTCTGAACTTGACTTTAATAAATGTAGGCACCTGTTTCTAGCAATTTTTCTCTATCATAATATGGCCCCAAGTGTCCTGCAGTCCATACAGTTGTGACTGCTGGCTTATCTGCATGATGCTTAATGGGAATATGTCAGTAGGACTATGCCTCTTAAGTTGTCTATAAGGACATTTAGGTCATGGGAATCTGAATAAAATACCTTGATATCTGCAATCTGATTTCTTATTCCAGAGAAATTCACATTTTTCTTAATATGTGAATAAGCTGTTAATATCTTTTGGACAGACATAGATCTCCCAAGAATGTGCCTCCAGAGATTATTTTACATGAAAGCCGACATTACCCGTGTGAGACATGTAACAACTGACAGTCCACTCTCCTGATATACATGTCTCACACTGGTATCTCCCCTTTCATTTAATATAAGCTCTGGAGGCAGATTCTCAGGGTGAGCTATGTCCTACCCATAGATCTTAACAGCTCATGTACATATTAAAAAAAACATTGATTTCTCTGTAATAAGACATCAGATCGCAGATATAAAGGTGTTGTTTTATCAAACTTCCTATGACCTACATGCCCATATAGAGAGCATAAGAAAGTTAATTTTACTGACAGATGGCCTTCAACAAACATAATTGAAATCTTAATATCAGAATTTTCGTTTCAAAATATCTGCCACTAAGCGTGACAGATACTGTATGTAGGAGGATATCTAGAAGGATGTTTAATAAGTTCACATGAAATGACGTTTTAGGCTGTGTGCCCACGTTGCGCTTTTTAAGCGTTTCCGCTGCGCTTTTAGACGCGTTTCTGCCGCGGAAACACTTAAGAAAAGCATCCAATGTAATCATAATTGAATCCGCACACGTTGTGCCAATGGTGTGTTCTTTTCCGCTGCGGAAACGCTTAGCGGAAAAAAACGCAGCATGTTCATTAATTTTGCGGAAACGCGTGCGTTTCCGCATACATAGAATTGTATTGCAAAAACGCATAGGGAAACGCATACGAAAACGCTTAACAAAAGCGCTTCATAAAACGCATGCGTTTTCCCGGGAAGAGGGTGTGCGTTTCCGCTCAGGAATATTCTGCTTCAGAAACGTTACGTGGGCACATAGCCTTACAGTGGTGCAGTTTTTCATTTTAATTTTTTACACTTTTTTATATTCCCTTTATTTTTGGCTTCACAAGAAGCATCCATGTGTGAACCTGGCCTAAACCATCTCCATGGAATTCCAAGTTGGGCCACAACTTCACAGGCAAATTTTTCAATCTTATGTTTGATAAAGACAGTAATAAGACTAATTAGGTGTTTAAGGAAATTCACATGGGATAGTCATTGAGCAGGTGAGAGGGGCGCTGTTACAACTTACATAATCCAGGTTCAGATTGCGCTTCTTACATGTATGGTAATTGTCGCTTTTTCTCAAACCAAGAACATTATTGCAGTGGGGCAGCTTAACTAAAAATACATGTATTTACATGCTTTTTATTTGCTATGATAATCAGCACCATGGTAATACTGCCCTTTATAAATACACCCTAAAGTTTGTTGATTTATCTAAATTTGATGGCATTGCACCCATATACAGCATTTACTGGAATGATATTTCTGAAGGTGAGGTCTTCAAAACTGAACTCATTACCAGTTCAGGTCTAAAGATCTCCAGCAATGACAGAAGGCAAAACTGAGACAGAATACAAGGGTTGTACAAGATGGAAGAGAAGCGTAAAATTAACGTTCCTGATTTAAAATTAATGGCTGGAAAAATAATGGAAGGGCTGAATGAATTCAATTATTCTGAAGGTGGAGGGGTGAAAGGAGCGATCAAATGTGTTTTATTAGTCGTTGGAATTAAAACTTTAGAAACCTGAACTTATCCCCGTTAGTACAGGCATGAACAAACATTAAATACACACAAATCATACACACATACACATTACAAACACACACATTAAACACATACATTACAAGCGAGGCCAAAGGTTTTGAGACTGACACAATTTTGTTATTTTAGAAAATTTGCTGCTTCGTTTAATTAGATTTCTCTGATGAAACATCCTTCAGACTGTTGGGGCCTACTGGAAGAATGATAGTCTAGAGGAGAAACGGTGAAAGCTACCATGAGTCCTGTGTCTGCCAACAGTAAAGCATCCTGAGACCATTCATGTGTGGGGGCTTCTTATCCATGGAGGTGGCGCACTCACAATTTTGCCTAAAAACAGTGCCATGAATAAAGAATGGGTTCTAAAAATCCTTGAAGAGCAACATCTCCTAACGATCCAAGAGCAATTTGGAGATAAGTAATGCTTTTTTCCAGCATGGAGACCATGTCACAAGGGAAAAGTGATAACTAAGGCCGGTTTCACATTTGCGCTTTATGGCGCAGCGACGGCCTGCGCACGGCCGCCGCTAAGCCACGCCCCTGCCCGCCCCTTCCGGTCATCGCCGCCTACTAGCGCACATGGACGCTTGCGATCTGCGCACCCTATCTTTAGCATAGGGTGCGCCGATCATGCGCTGGCCGTGTGCTAGCAGGATTTTGCCGTGCGCTGCGCACTTTTGAAGGTGCGCCGAATGCAGCATGTTGCCTTTCGGCGCGCACGGCGCACCTTCAAAAGTGCTCAGCGCACGGCAAAATCCTGCTAGCGCACGGCCAGCGCACCCTATGCTAAAGATAGGGTGCGCAGATCGCAAGCGTCGATGACCGGAAGGGGCGGGCAGGGAGACGGCAGGGGGTGGGGCTTAGCGGCGGCCGTGCGCAGGCCGTCGCTGCACCATAAAGCGCAAATGTGAAACCGGCCTAAGTGGCTCGGTGAACAAAACATTGAATCTTTGGGTCCATGGCCAGGAAACACCCTCAGATTTCAATTCCATTGAGAACCTGTGCTCAATTCTTAAAAAGTGGGAGGACAAACAAAAACACAAATTGTGATAAACTCTAAGCACTGATTAGGCAAGAATGGGTTGTCATCAGTCATAGTTTGGCTCAGAAGCTGATATCGAGCTGCCAGGGAAGAAGGGCAGAAGTCTTGAAAATAAGCATCAACAATATAAATATTGAATCTTTGCATAAACTTCATGTATTTGTCAATAAAAGTTTAAAAACTTCGGAAATGCCGATAATTGTAGAAACATTGGAATAAACGATCTAGAAACACTAAAGCAACAAAATGCGTGAAAACAAAAGATTGTAGTCTTAAGACCTTTGGCCACGACTATACACATATTTATATACACACACTACACAGACACACACTTTTTCATCAGATCATAGTAAATAAAGTATTACACTTAGTTAACACTAAAAATGACCATCTTGAATATACATACATAGATAAGTCACTAGCAATGTCTTGTGTACGTTCCACTATTAATGCAAAATATTTACGACCACACAATCGGTGAAGACTGGTGTTAAACACTCGTGTTTTGTGGAATTCAGTTATTGCTACGATGGCATGACCAGTGAAATAATGGTGTAAGCACCCCTCCCTGGCTTATGCAATATTTAGAAAGTCGAATAGATGATAACTTCCTCATCAGAAAATAGTTATTTAGCTAGCCGTGGAGGTGAGAGGTTAATACATCCCGCAGGAACATAAAAACCTTCCGCCGTCAATAGTGATGGGGTAAGTAAGCCTCCAGCTCTGACCCGTCAGGGACAACTTGCTGGCAGCTCTTATTGCAGTACAGAGATTAAAGACTGAGCTCGGAGAGAAGAGTATTGACACTGTGAGATGGTTTCTGAGTCTTTCTCTGTAATCCCGGGATACAGAAGGGAGAGAGCGGAAGGAACATTTGCGGATTTGACTCTGGGGAATGAATAAACCATCATACTGGAGCAAATTTACTTATTTCTATCAGCTATTTGCTCTTTGAATACTTTAAACAGGTAAAAAGATCTGGCCCCGTTGAAGATGCCGCCATGGGGCTATATGTCTTTTCAGCTTCTCATCTGATTCTTCTGTATTTTAAAGAATACCTTCCTTTTCTTTAGGATTCTAGTTTTTATTCTCTTCCTATTTGAGCATCTGAAAAGCTAAACCGTTATCTTTGATGGTGTAACATAAAGCTTCCTTTCAGGTATCCTGGCATGCCTATGATATAACCATTGAAGTGGGTTGTCCACTTTGCTCATAATCTTCTCAGAATTATTTCTTGACAGATTTAGCTACTAGAAGAGTCACAAAGACATTTATACTTTCTATATACTTGTTAATGAACTGGGTTGCTGGCATCCCTGCTCCTCGATCTGTTCCTACCGAATATGACAATGGCCCACTTCAGCTACAATGGGACACTGACCAAGGACACTCGCCAATGGCTTCTCCCCTTTAGTACATACTAGCTGAAGAGCCCGGCGCTGCCCGGGCATAGTAACTAACTGTGGTTAGTTATAGCAAATTATAATTATCCTCCATCCCATAGTCCCGTGCCCA
Organism: Dendrobates tinctorius; assembly: GCF_039654945.1. Taxonomy (NCBI): domain Eukaryota; kingdom Metazoa; phylum Chordata; class Amphibia; order Anura; family Dendrobatidae; genus Dendrobates; species Dendrobates tinctorius. The sequence continues at coordinate 21,309,789 of NW_027361878.1, forward strand.
TATACCCATCATACATATCCACGATCCCATAGGCCCATGCCCATATACCCATCATACATATCCTCCATCCCATAGTCGAGTGCCCATATACCCATCACACATCCTCCATCCCATGCCCATATACCCATCACACATCCTCCATCCCATAGTCCCATGCCCATATACCCATCATACATATTCGCCATCCTAGTTGAGTGCCCATATACCCATCACACATCCTTCATCTCATAGTCCCATGCCCATATACCCATCATACATATCCTCCATCCCATAGTCCCGTGCCCATATACCCATCATACATATCCTCCATCCCATAGTCCCGTGCCCATATACCCATCATACATATCCGCCATCCCATAGTCCCGTGCCCATATACCCATCATACATATCCTCCATCCCATAGTCCCGTGCCCATATACCCATCATACATATCCTCCATCCCATAGTCCCGTGCCCATATACCCATCATACATATCCGCCATCCCATAGTCCCGTGCCCATATACCCATCATACATATCCTCCATCCCATAGTCCAGTGCCCATATACCCATCACACATTCTCCATCCCATAGTCCCGTGCCCATATACTCGTCATACATATCCTCCATCCCATAGTCCAGTGTCCATATACCCATCACACATCCTCCATCCCATAATCAACCATTATGACATCATAATGAGCGGCGGGGCTTGCAACCTATGATGACATCAGCGTCGCCATGGCAACCATTATGACATAATGAGGGGTGGGGCTTGATACACGCACACTTTTCCCCCATTATTGTTAAGAGGAGAAACACAAGTGCACGCAATAAATCCCATATAGAAAAATGCAAATTTTTATTAATATTAAATTAGTAACAATAATACAATATGGATAGCAACAGATGTGCTCATGAACAGTATGGACAATATGTCCCATGGCCCAACCTCACACCCCCCAGATGAAAAACCCGGTGGATATATAACGTGAACCTTAGGTCATGTCTTAGTTCAAGATACCACCCCAGCAAATCTGGAATAAACAGTCTAAATAGCAATGGCCAAATCCATCAATGCCAATGCCCGCTAACGGTGAGGGTCAAATAGATAAAACCGATGCTAGTTGGGATCAAAAAGACCATATAAGGAGATCACAGAACAACTCACCGAGGAGGGGAAGAGGAGGGAGTCCAGCAGTGGGGCCTCCGACGCGCGTTTCGCGACGTCCCCCGCCGCTTTATCAAGGAGGAGAGTAAGTGGAAAAGTCCCGGTAGGGCCTTCAAATAGCCCATGACCCTGGTCACATGACCGGCGTCCACCAATAGGAGTGGCACAAGCGGCGCATGCGCCGTGGTGTCTGCAGGTCCTATGCTGCAGCACGGCGTCCATGCACTGCGCATGCGTCGGAAACCCGAGGCAGAGCGCACTGTGTTGAGGGACGCCGACCGCAACATGGAGCCGCACACCACACGGCGATGCGCACGGCCAAACAAGGATTTATGGGACACAATATAATTGGTCCCAAGTCCAAAAGTCTACATCAGGAGATTCTCTTTTTGAAGAGTATGTGAGCATGAAAGCAATCATTGATTGACTAACATAGACAACTCCCTTTTTATATCTGCCACTCAAGGGTATTCTGGCTGACAACTGTGCCCATTTTTAGTTAGAAGTACTTCCAATATAATACCCCAAGTCAAAGGCAAAAGCCCCCCCATGAGCCAGATGCCGACCATTACCTCCCCAATGTCAGTCACATCTGCACTGTCAATCAGAATGCCTTCTAAGCTCGACCCACCACCATATTAACCAGTCATCTTCTCTATATTCCCACCACACTACAGCACTCGTCTCCTCCAATGTTGCTCACTAGTTACTTCCTCTTCCATGGGTCAGTGTACGGGAAGAAACTCCCAGTAAGAGTAATCTGTAATAGATTCTACAAGGTTTGAGGGAAGAGACATTAAAGTTGTCATTATCAGTGTTCGGACATCAACTCTGATGATTATACAAATAAAGGGGTGAATTTACTAAAATTTGTAGTTCCGAAGCTTGCTGAAATTAGGTGCGGTGAGATATGTGCACCATAAAATTAATTTACGACAGGTATAAATAAGGTGATGTAGAATTTCTCATAAGTCCAGCACAATCTTTTTTTAGAGAAAGTGGCAAGAGCAGTGTAAAAATAAATTAGAAGCAATTTTTTCAACACTGTTGTGCGCCATTTTTTTTTTTTAATTCCTCAACAAAATTGGAGCAATTAGCTTGGTAAATGTTCCCCTTTACTGACTTCTGTTAAACAGTGATAACAGAGGTTATCCAACCTGGAATATGCTTGCAATTAGGTTCACACATTACATAGAATAGTAGAGCTTACTCACCTTTTTCCCATGAGAGCGGCAGTGTGCATTCTCGGACAGTTTTTAATGGCAAAGGCAGAAAATTAGCCGAACCTGCCAATTTTGGCAGGGCCGCTCCTTTTCTTTTCAGGGGAGATAAGCTGTTGCCAGAGGTGTCTGGCAGTAGCTATCTACTCTCTCCCCATTAAAAACACAGTAACACCTGGCCGAACTGGGCGCTCATGTCTGTGAGGGAATTGGTATAGACGTCTGTCTGATGAACGAACATACGTCTGCCAATTATATCTCGTGTATGACTAGCTTTAGACCCCTAATCATCACTGGAGATAAGAAAATAGTTTTGACACAAATCCAATTCCTGTAGAATTTCATGAAACTCATAGGTCCCTGTGAATGCAAACAATTTGCTTGAATCTGCAAAAAACCTGACCGTTTCTCTCTTTTACACACTGCAGAAGATTGTATCAGCCAATGAAAACTCACATGACCTAATGCGCGAATGCATCGGCTTCCCTGTAATGCCTTGCAGCTCTCATATCACATGCTATAAGGCAGCCAATATGGAGGGACTATCGTAGCTCATTTAGAAGCTGAGGCAGGCGATTAAGCAGTCATTTTATTTCAATTTAGGATAGTGAGAGGATGTCAGAGCTCACAACTGAGATAAGAAGAGAAAGTCCTAAACCATAGGACAAATACTCCAGAAAGTAATATTTTGTATAACCACCACAATGAAGATATGAGTGTAGTAGTCTGCAAATAATAGAGCAATTCCATTGATAGGGCAGAAAGATAGGAGAGATGACAGCAGCAACAACAGACTCAGTGTTATTGATCACTGATATTATGTAGCTGGTCTTGTCCTGCTACATTTGAGCTACAATTACACATTTTTCTTCATTCTCAATGCACTAGAAAGCAGTTGTAAGGCAGCACAATACTTTTTACAGAGAAAAAAAATATGAAATCAGTGTCGGTCAGAGACAGTGTGCTTGCGTGTCACAAGTGACTGTACTGATTTTTTTAATTTCTTGTGCAATACTGTTTTTGTGAAAGGGAATAATTGTGTCGTTTGGGTTTTTTTTTAAATACAAAAGAAAATTCTCCAAATGCCAGATATTTAACTGCAACTGTCGACCTCACAATGTGTGCTTGTCACAAACAATTTTTTTGCACATCTGTTTTACATCCAAATATCCCACACCAAAGCAACACCCCTTTGAAGGTACTGGATTTTGGATGTCTACATATCTAGCATTTCTTATTTCGTTTTTGGGAAGGCAGTTAAATTTTGTTAACCAGAAAAATAACAATTAATAAATGTAGACCTTTAAGTGTTCAAGTCTGTTTTACACACCTGCTTTACTAGTCCAATATGACAACTTGGTACGTGTATCTATCTACCCAACATGTCCCGTGTTTACCATGACAGAGAGGGGCCAGAAGATTGCGGTGTCTGATTCTGCGTACTCTTGCACTGATTAGAAGCACTTCACCATCATATTAAATGGTGCAGGATTCTGCTAGCAGTACAGGGGTTAAATCTGTTCAGCTTGGATTCTCTGGAATTTTCCTGCTTTGTTACTCTCAACTTTTCGGTGGTGGCCTCTCCCCTCTGCTATATGTACTCGTCTTTGGCAATCTGAATTGCCAGCATTAGTTTTATACTGCATGGTGTGGAGTTGGAGGTGTTTGTTGAGGATGTGTTCGGAGTGTTGTTCTAAAGATTGATGCTTGGTGAATTGTCTTCGTACATTTCTTAATCCTCTCCCATTTGGTTGTTTCTTCCTTTTACTTCCCGTTTCACTCTTTTGTTTGTGAGTGCATATTTTTTATGATTGGTATTTTCATTTATCCCTGTACGTCTTCCGTTGGTTAATTTGGTTTGCATATTCTTATACACAACTTCTCCCGAATTACCTATGTGGGGGAGGGGACAGATAAGGGCTAATTCAGGAGCTCAACAAGGTATGTGGTCCCAGCATCTTCACCATTAGAAATAGTCCATGGATCAGGGATATCTAGGGTGTCCCTAGCTTTAGGGATGGGGAAGGAGCCCCTTGCCCCGGGATATCAAACTACAGTCTCGTGACAACATTTCTCGTTATGTTTTTTTTTTGCAAGGGTTCAATAATTAGGGTTGAAAAGATTGTGAAAATTAATTACATTTTGTACAACGCTATATGTTAAGAAAAAAGGTGACAATGGAAATGTATGGGGTAATATAAATAAAACAAAAGGGAGGAAGTGTCATGTAATATATGGCACGTGTCTCGTTATAGTCGGATGAGGTTACCTCTGACAGAGACACCATCAGTTTGAGTCAGTGATCTGCCTTACTAATAGGGATAATTTTTCGACTTTTTATTTTTTTTTAAAAAAGACGTGAAATATGTTAGTAAATTGATTGTTAGTTACTACAAGTTTACCAACCTTTATATGGTGAAGCCGCACTGACATTACTAAGGATGTGTTTTTGTTCAAGAGCTTGACAGCGGTTGGATACAGTCCTAGGAGTCCTCACATCTTTTATGGGAAATTGCTGGCTTTGTTGTGCTGTGATTTGCCACAAATCTAATTTTTTTGAAAAATTTGTCAAACGTGGCGAATTCCACTTAAAAAGAAATGACTGAATTTTTTTAATCACATTTTTATCTATTCTGTGGAGAGGTCTTCAATATTTTCAATGCAAAATACCATAAAAGACTGTTTTAATTATTTTTTTAAGTTACATTTGTAGCAGAATGTGTTTTTCTCTCTCTTAGTCCAGGGTCACACTTGCGAGAAACTCGCACAAGTCTCGCATCTCTCAATACCCAGCACTGCCGCTGGCACTCGGACCGGAGTGTGCGGCTGCATGTATTTCTATGCAGCTAAGCGCTCTAGTCTTGAGTGCCGGCGGCAGTGCTGGGTACTGAGACACAAGACTCGTGCGAGTTTCTCGCAAGTGTGACCCAGGCCTTATTAGTAGACTCAGTACATCTTTTTATTTTTCCACTAGCTTATGCAGTATTTATGTTAAATATGGCTTTCATTAATCTTAAAGGGTATCACATTATTAACTCTCAAAATAGATGACGAGTTGTGGCTGATTTTCTGAAGTTTGGCAAGGTACCAGTGTCTATTGTTAAGGGAGTTATATTATGCCGATCTCAGAGGGCTCAAGAAGGGCTCAATCATTATCAGAATGTGATTTCCATCATAATGCCAGTGACGCAGTCTTTAATCTCCCAGCTGAGATGGCTTGGAGAAGCTATTATGTAAGTCAAAAGATGGACTTGCTTTTACAATCATGCGCTTAAAAATCACTCTCAGAACTTCCTCACACATTATAATCACTTCATCTTCTGCATCTCTTCACTTATTAATTTGCTTTTATGTCAAGCAAAACTGAGGCACTGCGATTCACACGGGCAATCTAGTGTGCCTGCAAAGAAACCAGATGTAACAAATGGATAACAGCTTGCAATCTATGGGTAATCCAATCCCACAGAGCTAACAATCTAATGTGACCATTCAGAGTGCAGGAATTAGGTGTGTATGAATTACTGTCTTGGCTTGCAATAATGTGACAGGTATCCGAGTGGAAACTGCAAGTTTTACACTCAATACTCAGTTTTGGGGGTACGGATCTATTAAAATATTACATTTCATATTAGTGACAATGCATTTTATTATGTGAGATAACAGACAATAAAATATTAAAGAGGTTGTCCCATTTCAGAAAAGTTTTCCTTATAAGCTTTATTAGTAAAAGATACAAATTGCCCGGAACCAGCGTTGATTCTCCACTGCTACCCCAAGGTATCTTATTGTCTACAACACTGCAGCCAATCAGTGAGCTCAGCAGCTCTGAGTGACTTATGCCATCTACACTGGCATAATCACTAAACTCAGTGATTGGCTGCAGCGCTTTTGACGTGACATCAGCGCTGCAGACAATAATAAACAGCAGGAACAGCAGTCTAGACTCATCTTGGGGAGGGTAAGTGAAGAGTTTGTTCTATTTTTAATACTATCGGCGCTTATATCAAAAAAGTTTTCTGAAAGGTGTCAACCCCTTTTCACTGTGATGCTGACAGTGGTGATGGGAATTTTCTACGTTATATTGCACCTGATTGTTTCTGTTTTATTCTGTTTTCCAGGAATTTATCCAAATTCATCAGAACTTTTACAAGACAGTTGTGATTTGGAAGACTCCACAAGAACATGACGGTCACAACCACCACCACTACCACTGCGGCAGCCGCCTCGGCAGTGGCCACGACAACTGCAACTGCTACCACAGTTGCAATGACTACAGCTACCTTGGACTTACGCGATTGGCTATTTTTGTGTTACGGACTTATTGCATTTTTGACAGAAGTAATAGATAGCACCAATTGTCCCTATGTATGTCGCTGTGACAATGGTTTCATCTACTGTAATGACCGAGGTCTTACTTCTATCCCAGCCGAGATCCCAGATGATGCAACCACCCTCTACCTCCAGAACAATCAGATCAATAATGCTGGAGTTCCACCAGAGCTGAAAACTAAAACCAATGTTAGAGTCATCTATTTGTACGAGAACGACCTAGATGAGTTCCCACTCAACCTTCCCCGTTCACTTAGAGAGCTTCACCTCCAAGATAACAACATACGCAGTGTGACTCGGGATTCTCTATCCCGTATACCACTGATAGAGAAGCTTCACCTAGATGACAACTCTGTGTCGACTGTCAGCATTGAAGATGACGCTTTCCTAGATAGTCGTCAACTTCGCCTGCTTTTCCTTTCTCGCAACCATCTCAGCAGCATTCCCAATGGTTTGCCACATACTTTGGAAGAGCTAAGATTAGATGATAATCGCATTTCTACCATTCCTCTCCATGCTTTCAAGGGACTCAACAGTTTGCGGAGGTTAGTGCTGGATGGCAATCTCCTAGCAAATCAACGCATTGCAGATGACACATTTAGCCGTCTCCAAAATCTGACTGAGCTATCACTGGTAAGAAATTCATTGGCTGCCCCTCCTGTAAATCTACCAAATGCTCATCTACAAAAGCTGTATTTACAGGATAATGCCATAACGCATATTCCCTATAATACACTGTCTAAGATGAGGCAATTACAGAGACTGGATCTGTCCAACAATAACCTTACTGCCCTCCCTCGTGGCCTTTTTGATGACCTAGAGAACCTGAGCCAGCTCCTTCTCAGGAATAATCCCTGGTTTTGTGGTTGCAATCTTATTTGGCTTCGGGACTGGGTGAAAGCAAGAGCTACTATCGTCAATGTCCGTGGCTTAATGTGTCAGGGCCCTGAGAAAGTTAGGGGCATGGCCATCAAAGACATCACTCATGAAATGGATGAATGTTTTGAGGGAGGTCCCCAAAGCAATGTAGCATCTGCACGAGCAACTCTAGCAAGCCCTTCAATTACTACCCCTCCCCAAGGATCGCTGTTTACTCTCAAGTCTAAAAGGCCAGGTCTTCGATTGCCAGATTCCAATTTGGATTACCCTATGGAAAATGGAGCGGGAACAAAGTCTTTGGTGATTAGCGTCAAACCACTGACGGCCGACAGTATTCGCATCACGTGGAAGTCCTCTGTTCTCGCCAGTTCTTTTCGTCTGAGCTGGTTGAGGTTAGGTCATAGCCCGGCTGTTGGCTCTATAACAGAAACCTTGGTGCAAGGAGATAAGACAGAGTATTTGTTAACTGCCCTGGAACCAAGATCTACCTATATTATCTGTATGGTAGGAATGGAAACGGGGAACACCTATCTGACAGATGAGCCACCCGTATGTGCCAAGGCAGAGACAGGGGATGTCTATGGCCCTACTACAACACTTAATCGAGAACAAAATGCTGATCCGTTGGCTGGTTTACCTCTGGCGGGCATTATTGGTGGGGCTGTCACACTTGTCTTCCTTTTTCTCATCTTAGCATCAATATGTTGGTATGTCCATCGAGCCGGGCAATTGCTAACCCGTGAAAGAGCTTGCAGTCGAGGAAGCCGAAAGAAAGATGATTATATTGAATCTGGCACTAAGAAAGATAACTCTATATTGGAAATTAGAGGACCAGGGCTCCAAATGCTACCAATAAATCCTCACCGAGCCAAGGAGGAGTATGTGATTCATACCATATTCCCATCTAATGGCACCAGTCTTTACAAAAGTACCCACACGATAGGTTATGGCACTCACAGGGGATACAGAGATGGTGGTATTCCTGACACAGACTACTCCTATACATGATGAACCATTATTATTATTTTTTTGGACTGACCAGATTCCTTCCCATAGTAAAATCTCTGGTTCTCCTGGTGCCCACAAGATTCCTAAGTATAGGGGAAAGAATTAGAAATATAAGTAAATTAAGTTATGATACAAAGACTGTATGGAATCATTTGTAGGAATGGAAAAAAATACCAATATTCGTATCAAAACCTGAGCATAAAGAAAAATTAAAAAAAATAAAAAAAAGACAAGACACGCAGTAATCCATATCCTGCAAACTGAAATGGTCACGGGAGAACTCAGTTACTTTATTACAGAAGTTTCAACCATTTTAGAACAAGGAAATAAATTTAGAGAGATTCGAGCGCTTGGATTCAATTTACATATAACGTGACAATTCTTCTTTTACTTTTGTTAAATTCAGGGTGAAAATGACGACACGGTGCAATGAATAGTTGTTTTACATTTCATATGAATATTCCGTATATATTTTTCTTCCTCTCTGCAAGTTTTTCTTCCTTGTTTTTTTTTTTCATTTTTTTTTTTTATTCTAGCGGAAATAAATGGCAAAGAAAGCAACTAATTCTACTACGAAGAAATCTTTCTTTTTTTTTTTTTCTAATTGCAAATGTGTTTTCACAGATTTATATTGAGCTGGCATTCATTGCCAAAAAAAAAAAAAAAGTTTAATTTGAACTGAATGATAGAAAGGTAGTTGAGAAGCAGAGAACAATTGAATTGTTACGTACGGTAGACTTTCTTTACAATAGACTTTTTATTCAGTCTCTGTGGAAACCCTTACTGACACTCAGATCCTTCAGCAGATATCTGTAGCGTGTGATGGTAATCTATACATGTTCAGTATCCCAATGTATCTTACACTCCACTACCTGACCGCAAGAATCAAGGGGTTGGTTAATTAGGCGCAGAATGACAGCCTCATCTACAATATATACTGCTGGCCCCTCTCATCAATCTGCAAAAAGACAGGAATACTTCAGAAATGAAATATAATCTAAATGTTATCATTTTCTGTTCTACTTGGGAAATTATCAGATTTTTTTTTTTTTTTTCGCAAGAGGGATCTGCAAAATCAATGAGTGGTGATGGAAATTTTGTATGGTCAATGCAGATCACATAGCACTGTATACTGTCTGTATATTAAGTTTGATATGGTTGCATATTATCTAATGTTCATGCATAGGATTAATTGTGTTCCCTAGGTAGAGATTGTAATGAATGGCGGTAAACACATTTACACTCACTGGCCACTTTATTAGGTACACCTGTCCAACTGTGTGTTAAGACTTAATTTCTAATCAGCCAATCACATGGCGGCAACTCAGTGCATTTAGGCATGTAGACATGGTCAAGACAATCTCCTGCAGTTCAAACCGAGCATCAGTATGGGGAAGAAAGGTGATTTGAGTGCCTTTGAACGTGGCATGATTGTTGGTGCCAGAAGGGCTGGTCTGAGTATTTCAGAAACTGCTGATCTACTGGGATTTTCACGCACAACCATCTCTAGGGTTTACAGAGAATGGTCCGAAAAAGAAAAAAAATCCAGTGAGCGGCAGTTCTGTGGCCGGAAATGCCTTGTTGATGCCAGAGGTCAGAGGAGAATGGGCAGACTGGTTCGAGCTGATAGAAAGGCAACAGTGACTCAAATTGCCACCCGTTACAACCAAGGTAGGCAGAAGAGCATCTCTGAACGCACAGTGCGTCGAACTTTGAGGCAGATGGGCTACAGCAGCAGAAGACCACACTGGGTACCACTCCTCTCAGCTAAGAACAGGAAACTGAGGCTACAATTTGCACAAGCTCATCGAAATTGGACAGTAGAAGATTGGAAAAACGTTGCCTGGTCTGATGAGTCTCGATTTCTGCTGCGACATTCGGATGGTAGGGTCAGAATTTGGCGTAAACAACATGAAAGCATGGATCCATCCTGCCTTGTATCAACGGTTCAGGCTGGTGGTGGTGGTGTCATGGTGTGGGGAATTTTTTCTTGGCACTCTTTGGGCCCCTTGGTACCAATTGAGCATCGTTGCAACGCCACAGCCTACCTGAGTATTGTTGCTGACCATGTCCATCCCTTTATGACCACAATGTACCCAACATCTGATGGCTACTTTCAGCAGGATAATGCGCCATGTCATAAAGCTCGAATCATCTCAGATTGGTTTCTTGAACATGACAATGAGTTCACTGTACTCAAATGGCCTCCTCAGTCACCAGATCTCAATCCAATAGAGCATCTTTGGGATGTGGTGGAACGGGAGATTCGCATCAGGGATGTGCAGCCGACAAATCTGCGCCAACTGTGTGATGCCATCATATCAATATGGTCCAAAATCTCTGAGGAATGCTTCCAGCACCTTGTTGAATCTCTGCCACGAAGAATTGAGGCAGTTCTGAAGGCAAAAGGGGGTCCAACCCGTTACTAGCATGGTGTACCTAATAAAGTGGCCAGTGAGTGTATATGTATTTTACTTATGTGAAAAAGAAATACAATATTTCAAAATAAGGCCTCATTCATATGTCAGTGCAAGAAAAATGGGCAGATTTTTTTGTTATCAGATTTTGATGAGTTTTTCATATACGTGGAAACATAAAAAGAAAAATAAATTCCCCACTTTCTGCTATGTGACAGTCGTATTTTTTCTTGGACCCATAGACTTGCATTTAGGAGCAAAATTGGACGTCACCGAGATTTTGTGCGGACCCCTTGGTCGGCGAAAAATCATGGACATGTTAATGGCCCCATAGACTATCATAGCTCCAAGTGCTATCCATGAAAACCACGGATAGCATTAGTACGGGAAAAATGGACGTATGAATGAGGCCTTTGGCTGAATTTGATCTTTCCCTTTGCCAGCCATAAGGACAATGACATTCTGTATGTAGCAGACTCAGTAATGCAAATCCTTCATGTGAGCGTGCATGGTCTTATGGCTTTCTGCTTCCAACTGAAAAAAACATTGCAGGTAGATTGGAAGGTGCCTTATAGCAATGTACTGGGAGTGATGTTTTTATGTTCAATGCAGGCTCGTTACTTCATATATAATAACCACAGACTTCTTAAAAAAGTTGTCCAGGATTTAAAAAAAAAAAAAAAGGACAAGGATGGCAAAAGAAAAAAAAAAAAAAATCAATACTGACCTGTTAAATTTCCACTAAAAGCAAATGCTACACATCCATGTGACCACTGCAGCCAATCATTAGCCTCAGCAGTCTCATGGTCAGTAACTGGCTGCAGCGTTCATATGAATGTAATACAGCAAACCAAGACCAGCGTGGGTCACCAGTGCAGCTGCCATGGAGGATTTAACAGACGAGTACTGTAATCTTTTTTTTTTTAATCTATTATTTCACATATCTTTTTTTTTTTATCTATTATTTCACATATCCTGCTCTAAAACATTATTTAAAAAAAGAACCTGGACACCCCTTCAATATTCGATAATGAGGCATGCAGAAAGAATTCTTGTTATTTATAAAGGCTGTTACAGAAATATTTCAATTTAATTAAATATGAATATTTTAAAGAGGTTCTGATATTGTTGAAAATGACAGTAGCAAACCTTACTTTTCTGTTAAATCACCTGTTGCTCCAGTGCTGATACTCTGGTGGTCCCCACCCCTCTGTTGCTCCAGTGCGCTGGTGGTCCCCATGCCTCTGTCGCTCCAGTGCTGATACTCTGGTGGTCCCCACCCCTCTGTTGCTCCAGTGCCAGTGCGCTGGTGGTCCCCATGCCTCTGTCGCTGCAGGGCTGATGCTCTAGTAGTCCCCACCCCTCTGTCGCTCCAGTGCTGATGCTCTGGTGGTCCCCAGCCCTCTGTTGCTCCAGTGCCCATGAGCTGGTGGTCGCCACCCCTCTGTTGCTCCAATGCTGATGTTCTGGTGGTCCCCACCCCTCTGTCGCTCCACTGCTGATGTTCTGGTGGTCGCCACCCCTCTGTCGCTCCAATGCTGATGCTCTGGTGGTCCCCACCCCTCTGTTGCTCCAGTGCTGATGTTCTGGTGGTCCCAACCCCTCTGTCGCTGTGGGGCTGGTGCTCTGGTGGTCCCCACCCCTCTGTCGCTCCAATGCTGATGCTCTGGTGGTCCCCACCCCTCTGTCGCTCCAATTCTGATGCTCTGGTGGTCGCCATGCCTCTGTTGCTCAAATGCTGATGCTCTGGTGGTTGCCACCCCTCTGTCGCTCCAATGCTGATGCTCTGGTGGTCGCCACCCCTCTGTCGCTCCAGTGCTGATGCTCTGGTGGTCCCCACCCCTCTGTCGCTCCAATGCTGATGCTCTGGTGGTCGCCATGCCTCTGTTGCTCAAATGCTGATGCTCTGGTGGTCGCCATGCCTCTGTCGCTCCAATGCTGATGCTCTGGTGGTCGCCACCCCTCTGTTGCTCCAATGCTGATGCTCTGGTGGTCGCCACCCCTCTGTCGCTCCAATGCTGATGCTCTGGTGGTCCCCACCCCTCTGTCTCTCCAATGCTGATGCTCTGGTGGTCGCCACCCCTCTGTCGCTCCAATGCTGATGCTCTGGTGGTCCCCACCCCTCTGTCTCTCCAATGCTGATGCTCTGGTGGTCGCCATGCCTCTGTTGCTCAAATGCTGATGCTCTGGTAGTCGCCACCCCTCTGTCGCTCCAATGCTGATGCTCTGGTAGTCCCCACTCCTCTGTCGCTCCAATGCTGATGCTCTGGTGGTCGCCACCCCTCTGTTACTCCAATGCTGATGCTCTGGTGGTCCCCACATCTCTGTCGCTCCAATGCTGATGCTCTGGTGGTCCCCACCCGGCTCTGTCGCTCCAATGCTGGTGCTCTGGTGGTCCCCACCCCTCTATCGCTCCAGTGCTGATGCTCTGGTTATCCCTAGTGGTCTTTGTTAACTTTTTTTTTTTAAATGATTAAAAGTGAAAAATGCACATGACTGCTGCAGCCAATCTCTAGTTTTAAAGGGAATCTGTCACCCCTTTTTTGAGATATCATATAATGATATCATTCAATTGTGTGTCACATAAGGATTCTCTTTATAAGAGAAAACAAGGGCGGGGGCGCAGACATAGGGCTTCACCTGGTATAAATCAATTAAAATATAAAAGTACTCTGGAGTACTCACCCATTATGGGTTGTGTTCAGACACAACCACTCTCAACGTTTGTTGCAGTCATATAGCTGCTGCAGAGCTCGTGCAGGTAGACAGCGTCCACTAGGTATCATAAGTTGAGGATCCAAGAAAAGCACTTCTGAGCATCCGCGCTGCTCTAGTGATAAGAATTCTTCAGAAATCCATATAAATCTTTCAAGTTCTTTATTATATGTACTACAGAAACTACGCGTTTCGAGGTGACAAACCGCACCTCTTCTTCAGGTTACAGTACAGAGTTGTTATATAATAAAGAACTTGAAAGATTTATATGGATTTCTGAAGAATTCTTATTACTAAAGCAGCGCGGATGCTCAGAAGTGCTTTTCTTGGATCCTCAACTTATGAAGGATTCTCTTAGTACTTTTGCTTCCGCCTGACCCCGCACCTTTTATGCATAAATACCTTTTTTATATTGGTTCAGATGTATGTAAACTGCTGCAGTTCGGTCCGATGGGCGGGGCTTATTCACCTGCGCCCCCCTCCCTGTCTTGCTCTACGCATTTCTTCTTGTGTAGAGCAAGACATGGAGGGGGGAGCAGGTGAATAAGCCCCGCCCATCGGACCGGACTGCGGCAGTTTACATACATCTGAACCGATATAAAAAAGGCATTTATGCATAAAAGGTGCGGGGTCAGGCGGAAGCAAAAGTACTAAGAGAATCCTTATGTGACACACAATTGAATGATATCATTATATGATATCTCAAAAAAGGGGTGACAGATTCCCTTTAACTGTCACATACCATACATGGTAGCATCACCAATGAGATCAGTAATTAGCCTCAGTGGTCATGTGCTGCAAAATTTTGTTCCAGGAGACTAAACAAAGACCGTCGGGGACCACCAGAGCATCAACACTGGAGTAATGGGGGATTTAAAATATAACATTTCCTGCAATTACAGACTAGGAAAACATGGGTGCTTTCTTCCTGAAACAGCTAGACTCTTGTCCATGGACCCTATTCAGGTTAATGGGAGTGACAAAACCCCTGTTTTTGGAAAAAGCTGACCCATTTTTAGAACCTTGAATGACCCCCTTTTAAGACTGTAACCCATGGTGTAGGGCATGTATTCCTGAGTTCGTTGTCCAGCACACTTCTGTTCTGGGTTCCTGTGACTGTAATCCAATTCATCTAATCCTGTATTTGTCATAAAGTCGTCAGTAAGCTGACCCCATGTATTACTGGAAAAGTCAGCACGAGAGAGCCGGAGCGCTCCTACTCCTCTTATTCCCAGCATTCATTTTCTTCTTCTCGCTGATTTGTCTTTGTTTGCTGCCGGCTTTATATTAACAAGCAATTTGCAGTTCTCTTCCGCTAGAGAAACTCTATCTGCAACATGTGGAAGGGAGCTGAAATGTGAAAGTGGAAAAACAGCAGAAAAACGATGGGAGGAAATATATTTCGGAGGGTAATGCAAATTTCTCACAGTTATAACAGGAGAAAGGGTGGGTGGGAAGGTTCTGATGACAATGTGTAATCTCACAGATGAAACGCAATGTGTTGGCAGATATTTTATTATGTGTTGTTCTTATCAGCAAAGCGTTGCTTTATATATAATAATTAGATGACATCTCCACATCTTAGTATAAAATACTCAGCTCCAGTCTCCAGCCCTGCACCACCAGCCACAATGTCCATCCCACCCGTAGTCCTAAAAAAAAAATCACCTGGTCAGCAGTCCGGTCTAAAGTGCTTAGTAGTTTTAGTATTAAAATATGCCATTTATTGTTTTACATTCCTCATGAGATGGAATGGTATGGCTTACTGGCATTGCAGCGCTACTGTATAAGTGTGTGGCATCCTGTGCGGCCATTCTTATAACCTTATAACTGTAAACAGCCAGAACTTTATTATTTAAATGGGTTATCTAGCCTTAAAAAGAAAACGTGTCGCTTGCCATAAATATGTATTTTGTTTATTTTTTAACCACAGTTCTCCTGAATCCAGCATTATTTTACTTTTGCTCCTGCTCTTTTCCATTCCTGATATAATGGCCTTCTCTTCCCTGTTTGTAAATCAGTTTTTTCTTTTTTAGCCAACTGGGTGTGGTTGCGCAATAAGTCTTTTGTAGACAAAAGCTGAGGATGCTGCCTACTTAGCTTAAAAAAAAAAAAAGACTAAATTTTTATACACCGAAGTGGAGACTGTATCTCAGGAACAAGACAAAAACACTGTCAGATTCAGGAGAACGGCGGCATTTATACACTGCAAGGGACAGTAAAAATAGTAATGTTTGATGGGGTGACATTACAATGACAGGTGAGTCGGGTGGCTACACTAACAAGCAGGTATCAACTTGTGCATAGAAATGGCAATTAAGTGCTTTCATTGTGGCATAGGGACCGGAAGATAATGACGTTATATATTTACTAGCTATTAGACCCGTTCTACGCCTGGGTGGCGAGCATTTATATTGGTATATGGTCTCCATCCTGGTATGTGCTGCTTCCATCCTGTTTCCTAATCTTGTCATGTGTTGGTACCATCTTGCGCCCCCATCCGGTCAGATGATGCTCCCATCCTGCGCCCCCTTCCTGTCATGTGCAGCCGCAATCCTGTGCCCTCATCCTGTTTTGTGCTCCTCCATCTTGTCATCCTGTTTGTCATGTGGTGCTGACATCCTGTCATGTGCTGCTACCATCCTGCGGCCCCATTCTGTCATGTGCTGCTCCCATCCTGCGGCCCCATTCTGTCATGTGCTGCTCCCATCCTGCATCCCCCATCCTGTCATGTGCTACCCTCATCCTGCATCCCTATTTGCGCAGGTGCCAATTCCCGGGGCAGTAGGGAGTAGGGGGGGGACATTGTGACGCCGGAATCAGCGCCTGATATATTTAAATCAGTGATGTGGGCGGAAATGCCGTGATGTCAGGAGAGGGCAGGATTGTGCTGCCGAAATCGGCGCCTGCGCAGTCTGCGCTTTCCAGCGCCATTTTCTTGAAGACACTGGCAGGGGGACACTGTGGCGCCAGAATCAGGGGGACACTGTGGCGCCAGAATCAGCGCCTGATATATTTAACTAAATCAGCCACAATCCTCATCCCCCGGATGCGTCACTGTGTTGGGTCCAGACTGCGCAGGTGCGTCGCGCTTGCGCAGTCTATGAAGGCTTCAGACAGAGTGACGCTACCAGCATTATATTATAGATTTACTTTACTCATTTATATAGCGCCATTAATTCCACAGCGCTTTACAGACATTATCATCACTGTCCCTGATGGGGCTCACAATCTAGATTCCCTATCAGTATGTCTTTGGTGTGTGGGAGGAAACCGGAGAACCCAGAGGAAACCCACGCAAACACAGGGAGAACATACAAACTCCTTGCAGATGTTGTTCTTGGTGGGATTTGAACTCAGGACCCCAGTGCTGCAAGGCTGCAGTGCTATCCACTGAGCCACGATACAGTGCTAACCACTGAGCACATATATGAATTATCCACTGCGAGTTTACCTCCAGACGCATAGCAAGTGGCTTTTGTCTTAGAGGAAGCAGAAAGTAAGAACCATTACATATAAACACTGCATGTGCATACAAAGAAGCTAAGAACAAAAGACATTTATTAAGGGCGCAAATATGGAGATGTATCTATTGTGACATTGTCCTTGATTATCCGGTATTCAGCTTGTGTTTTGTCACACTCATTGGCAAATGAGAGGCGATCATGAAAAATGCATGACACTTTACAGGATTGTGGGTTATCAAAGATTGCAATTTATTTCTTCGTTTTCAAGGATTTGGCTCAAATCACATATGAAGTGATGTTTACACCAGACACGTGATTATAAAATAACCAATCTGTATTCATTGTGTGTAGAAATATGGCATCAAGACGTACCACTGGCCAACAGGGGATGTGCACAGGAATAAATGTATACAAGTAGAAGCCGATTTAAATCTACCACTTAATTTCCATTAGTTTCATGCCGTAGTACAATTACATGTTTTATAAACCCTGGGCAGAGATTAAAGAGAACCTGTCGCCTTTCTGTTAATTTTGTAATATACATTATTAAATAATATCATTGCTATTTTGTTGCTTTTATCCATAGAAGAGGTGGTCTCCTATAGTGAAGACCACTCGCCTGCATTCCTCCCCCCTCTAATGGCTTTGAAATCAGATTCTGCCTGTGTGTAATGACTCGGGGTGCACTAGAGAAGAATCCGGGTAAGCCACGTTCTCATACATTGTAAACAGTGGAAACGTAACGATGGCCGTCAATAAAAATGTGTTAGAGGAGATCAATGATCTTTATCCTGTAAGGTAATACAGGACATCCCGGTCTGTCATTTTTTATTTTTTTGCCACGGTTGTGAGGCATAAAACTGGCATATGTATATACACTCTTAAAAAGGCCCTCTCCTTGTTCATTAATTAGTAATAAATGAATACCGTAAATTAAAATATAAAAAATGCATAGAGCATTAATGACACCTATAAAGGTTTGCCAGCTGTGCGAGAATAATCATTCATAGCGCCTCATTTAATAGTAATAGAATTAGAGCATTTAAAGCCGCGCTCAGACTTATTTCAGACCACTGTGTAACTTTATTAGAACGATATCGGATTTATTAAGCACATTAAGTTATTTATTTTTTTATATTATAAAGACATGGATCTTAAACACGCAACTAAAGCCCCCCCATACATACTAGCCTAAAATCAGCTGAACCCTGAATATCTGTGGGATCGCCTGATGTCATGTACAGTTAGGTTCAATTTTAACACCTCGTCTTTTGTTCTTCAGGAGATAAGACTCTGCCATAGCTGCCTGGCAGCAGCTTTCTCCATTCTTTGAAGACATGTCAACATCCATGTGAGCCAACTATTAATGTGGATAGCGAGACAAGAGAGAAGGCTGAAGGCCAAAATGAACATCAGCTATTATTTTGATAGCCATCCTTAAAGGGAACCTGTTACCTCGGAAAACACTTTTAACCTGCAGATATATGGTTAATATTCAGGTAAATACTGCTGAAAGTGCAGCTACCCGGTGAAAATGATCTTATTTCCTCCCAGGAGCCGCCGGCTTTTAGTCATGGAGCATGCACAGAGTGGCTATAGTCACCAACGACAGCACCACTCATTGTAATGTGAGCGGCGACTGTAAACACACCCCGCCACTTTTGTTGACAGCCTGCTCTGCAGAGTATCCGTGCATAGAGAGCTGTCAATCAAAAGGGCCGGGGCGTGCTTTCAGCCACCGCTCACAGTATAGTAAGCGGTGCTGTCATTGGTGACTGTGGCCACTCCGTGCATTGCCCCATGACTGAAAGCTGGCGGCTCCTGGGAGGAAAGAAGTTAATTTTCTCCCGATAGCTGCACTTTCAGTAGGGCAGCATTGTAATGCTATATACTGTAGGTAAATGGAATAAGTGACAAGTTCCTTTTAAGCACATAAGATAATTGCTCTGAAATCGGATATCATGATTATCCATGAGTGGACATGTTGTATTTTAACATGCCCAATCCTTAGATAACCATGGCCTGAGGTGACTGCTTATTCTTCTCTATGGGTATAAAACTCTGTCAATCCAAACATGTGTATATGAGGGAGCTGGAGAGTTAGCTTTTCTGATATATTATGTGTGTGTCCACTTTACATTTATATAGTCCTCATTTATAGACCGGAGATTGTAAAAATGAGCTAGGGGCAGCAGCCATTACCATCAAAATGCCATTCATTTATTTTCCATTACGTTTCCCCCCGCTCTCCTAGTTTTTGATAAGGAAAGCAGACGGGCTCTGGAATGGAGATTGGCGATCTCTAGTCCACACGTACACAAGCAGGTTACCCTGATAGCGGGTAACAAGGTCAATGTTACACACCGGAAATTATCAAATTATTCTAGACAAAATATCTAGGATACAGAACTACAAAACAGATTTTATTTTTCTTTACTGAATCTCATTATTAAATTCTGACTAATGTCTTCTACGGCCGTTCTTATTGTCGGAAAAGGTATATAAATCTAATGTAACAGTAGAGGAAGCAGAATAATAGCCCCTATGAATTAGTTATAATAATTCAATCAAAACTACAATCGGCTTCATGGAATAGTACATTGCACATAAGGGTCCTCAATGAAATGCAGCTGAGCCCCGTCATGTAACCATTAATATCGCACTGCAGCCTTTATTTCTGAGGATATAATCAGTAAGGCTAGGTGCACGCCACGTGAAGCCCCAGATGTACCCAACTGAAAACCTATTCAATAATATACAGCTGCCATTGACTCATAAAAAAACTGTATACTGTGCTGTATACAATTTATTTTTCTGTATTAATGAGAACTGACTATATGTATCGATAGTATAATCTGTCATATGGCTGGAGCCCTGAATCTTCCTAGCTTCTTCTCTAGTGAACGCCATTTGCGTACAGGTAGGAATATAGCATTAGATGAGCCAAACCATATAAGGAATCTGGTGTGTAATCTGACAGCTGCACGCTTAGACGCTGATTCCAACGATGTATCACTTAGTTTGCTGAGTGCTGTAGTTGTGACTAAATCCCTGATTTCCCTGCTGCAGATCTAGCAGAGCTCTGAATGCGGAGCGGTATATAATCCCACCCACATCACTGATTGGTAGCTTTCTGTGGACACTGTACATTGACGGAAAGCTGGCAATCAGTGGTGGGGGCGTGATTGGAATAGGAGGCACAAGGCAGCTAGTCCTGTAGTGATAATCTCCTGCTGATAAAACGTTGATTATATTGAAACAACAGCACACAGCTTAGTTTTTGACACATTGTTGGAAGCAAGGTCTCTTTTCCTGCCATACAATTCCGCTGACAGATTTCCTTTAAGGACAGTTTCCAGACAGATTAAAAGACGCTGGATGGATCTTTTGAGTATAGTTTATGCTAAAGTATGAAATTGATTTTTGGCATTAGCAAATCCTGAAAATTATATGTTTTCTTAAAAGAAAGGTGTGGAAAGACCAGAAATGAGACAGGTGCTCTGTAACAACCAGAGGCTACTATTTAACCTCAGCGCCAAATAGCTGAGATGACAAATCTCCCGAATACCTACGTACATTTGGATGAACATACCAGAACGATGTGTTCCCGCAGCACAAGGACCAAATGTTCTGTTTTGGCAGAGAAGCTTTAGTGCTGTACAGTCATATCCACATATACTTTGGGCATTCTGAATACATTTTCCATCTATCATGTTCCTATCCTACACATTCTGGATTTGATGGTCTTTAGAGCTGGGAACACTGGGCATAGTCGCGTATTTCTTTAGCTGACATCATGGATTTCGTAAACCCGATCTAACGTGTAGCCGGTGTATACATCGATACCATATAGATCTCTGTATATAGTGACAAAGAAAAGAAAGGGGCAGAGAGAAGCTAGGATTACGAGGACAGCAGCAGTCCCATGACTATTTTAAACAATCTGCAGATCGGTGGAAGGGGCTGCCATATTCCCCAAGGAAACATTTCCAGGAATACTCTGTCTATAACCATATTACACAGCTCTTCCCAGAAGGGATAAGCCTGTTATCATCTCCTTAAGAACACATTAGTTATTCCAGTTAACATGATGACATGTGACAGTAATCCAGGTATTTAGGTAGTTGGATAATCAGGGCTCCCCTGAGCAGTACCAACTTGTGTTAAAACAAACTCTATAATGTAATTACCGGCAGATTAAACACGACAACTCACGATACAACTTTTCAATAACATTTAATGTTCCGATTCCGAAAAGCATATTTGAATATTTTTGGAGTTCGGTGAGCCGCACCCGTGGACCTTATCCTTAAATGTCATTGTATTATTCACATATCCTTTTCAGAATGATGAGCCTCATGATATGTAAGACGACTGCGGCTGGGTCCGTTCTCGATCACCTATCGTGAACACCTCTTTTTAGAAAGACTTTGTAAACCCAATATTGCGATGTTCTTTTACGCCGTCTCCCCAACTATAAAAATTGTTTCTGAATTCAAGATTGAATTTAAAACTATTTATTCCCATTAGAATATACAATAAAACTTTGCGAAAAATACATTTTCATGTTACATTAAAATTCACATTTTCAATACTCGACTAGGGTGTTAGTTTAAAAAGAAAAAACAAGTTTTATAGTAAATCTTGGAAACTGTTTTTGAATTCACTCTGGAATTGAGGAACGTTTTATAATTATAACATTGTTCCAAAGAAGCTTCATTTTTGTTTTTTTAAATAATTTTTTTAACCGAATATTTTTCTGAATCGCCACCATTGCTTTTCAAAATTTATTGACGCCTTGTTAGAAGTAACGGAACACATCGTCTTTATATAAGAAATAGGATAGGTATGGGGCACAACTGCATTCACATTTAGAGAACTTCATTGAGGTTCCGCAGGATTTGAGAAAGAGATCAGTTATCTCTAATCTGTGGTGCGACAAGCAGGTGTCATTCAGGAGACACAAAAACTACTGGGATTAGATAATGGCGATGATAGATGAATTTACAGCAGGTCAGGGTAGAGCTCCATTCACATTTAGAAGCTTTGTTGAGGTTCTACAGGATTCTAGAAAATCATTTAAAGGGAACATGTAAATGTTAAACATTGCGACAACATATTATAGAGCAGGATGTGCTGAGCAGATTGAGGTATAGTTATAAGTTATAAACCTAGCACTCAACTTTAGGATATTCAGAAGAATATTTATTGTAGTACGTAAAAAAACGTTTCGGTCAAATTTTGACCTTCTTCAGTTACGTACTGTACAAAATACGTGGTAATAGGTAATAAACCTATTGTGAAGATTCATGTGCTCTTAATTGGGGTGGTCTGTCCCACTGATATATAGTTGTCTGGGAAAAGACTAAAGGCCCCGTTACATTTAGGCTACTTTCACACATCAGTTTTTTGCCGTCAGGCAGGATCCGGCTATTTTTAGAAAAAACGGATCCGGCATAAATTTTGGAGAACTGTAGAAACGGATCCGTTTTTTTGCTGGATCCGTCTAGCAGCTTATATCTGTTTCCTGGGGGCTGGCCAATTGGATCTGAGCATGCGCAGACTTAAAAAAACGGATCCGGTGGCTGAATCCGTCTTTTTCTGGATCCGGCGCATTCCGGCGCCCATAGACTTTCATTGTAGCAAAAAGCTGGAAGCGCCGGATCCGGCGCTTCCTGCTTTTTCGCCGGAGACAAAAAACGTTACAGTAGCCGTTTTTTCCAGACGCCGGAATGAGACAAGTAGCCGGATCCGGCAAAAAACGGATGAAACGCAATGCCATCCGGCGCGATCCGGCGCTAATGCAAGTCAATGGGGAAAAACTGGATCCGGCATTGCATTTTGCCGGATCCGGTTTTACAAAAAAAACCCGGATCGCGCCTGAAGGCAAAAAACTGATGTGTGAAAGAGGCCTTAACAATGCACCAGCAATCCCGACCACGATACGACCCGGTCAGGATCGCTAGTGCATCGCTAAATGGTCGCTAGTGAGCTGCCACACAGGCAGATCTCACAAGCGATGCAGCAGCGGTCGGCGGTCGATACTTACCGTCAGACGCAGCGATGATGACTTCTTCCGCCCGCGCCCATGGCTCGCTCGTCCGCGCCAGCAGGAAGCCGACGACGAGAAATGAACCAGGCCGATCTCGCCCGATCACCGATAACCAGCGGGGGAGCCGGCCGGAGGTGAGTATCACGTGTAGCGATATCGCTAGTGATATCGCTGCTGCGTCACAAAATCGGTGACACTTTAGCGATATCGCTATGTGTAGAGGGCCCTTAAGTGTAGCTTTTATTTTATTAATTAAATCACAGCTCTTTCTAGGGTGTCAGTCACTAAGTAGATCCGCCCACTTGACTCTTAAGCATGGAATGCAAGAGATAATGAATAAAATACTAGTTTGAATGAATCTTTTCCGACAAAACTATATATCAATCTGTTCAGCTTCTTCTGTTCTATAACATGTTGCCTCATTATTCAACATTTACATGTTCCCTTTAAAAATGATTTTGTAAAATCCTGTAGAACCGCAACAAGACTTCTCAATGTGAATGGAGCTGTACCCGGACCTACTGGAAATTCATCTATCATCGCCATTATCTAATCTCAGTAGTTCCGTGTCTCCTGAATGACACCTGCTTGTGACACCACAGATAGACATAAGTGATGTATAATAGGGAATGGTGGAGATGTAGACACATGATATGGCCTAGTCTTCTCCACTTTTGAAAGGCAGTCATGTACACTTAGCCATCATCTTGCCTCGGAAATCAGTTATCCATATGTGACCGTTCACCTTTGTTGTAGTCACCTGTCTGAGAGATAATGGCTCGGAGATTACGCTAACTCCTTGCCACGAGGCCCAGAGACATCGGACCAGTTATGTTCTTATATTCTATAGTTATTCATGTAAATAAGGTTAAGTTTTCTATGTTCCCATTATCCCTGCTTATTTCCATTTCCAGCCACTTCTATGTCGCGCTGTTAGTGAATCTGCCCCATATCATGTAAGAAAGTGCCTGTAGATAAGATTAGCGAGCATCCCACAGGAAACGGGAGCATTGTATGGGAGTGTTAGTAGTTATGCACTGTAAAGTGATGTGGGAATCCCAGCTGTCAGGCTTGCTGTCATCTCTGCCGGCTTGTGTCTCAGCTAAACCTGTTAGTCTATGACCTCTAAGACACCAGCATCTGGGAGGCTAAATTGGATAACGTCTATTTGTGCAGCGCAGTTACAGAATGTGGCAGGATTGTAGACAGTCATGGAGAGTATACAGCAAGGAACCCCACATCGGTGCCAAGATGAGAAGGGTACTCAAGTAACTCATGTAACATTGTCATCTGCTGCTTGTTATGCTTCCAGAAGGATTGGGATTGACCTGTCAATAACAGAAGAACATTTTCTCTTTGTATTAAAATCAGCTCCTGGGGCCTTTTCTCCAGATTTATACATTTTCATGGTCAAGATTTCCCTCCTCTTAGATATTGGTTTCAGCTTGTACGGCTCCGTTAATTTCCCTCTTGTCTAAATTACAAAGAGTTTTTACAAACTCAAGAAAGTTTTTACTGACGTACTAATCTGCTCCTACCCGAATCAGCTTGAATTAGCAGATACTTATCCTGCAGGTACTGTATATATAACTAGTGTGACGGGTTTAAAGCTGTCTGGATTAAAGGCAATCTATCAGAAGGTTTTTGTTACGTAATCCGAGAGCAGCAGAATGTAGAGGCAGAGACCCTGATTCTAGGGATGTGTCACTCACTGGACTGCTTGGTCCAATCTTAATGGAATTCCTGTCTGTGATCTCAGACCAAAAGGTTTCAGCACCATACAGAGCCTAGTTGTTAAAGGGATCAGTAGACTAAAGTTTTGTTTTTACATGCAGCTCAGGTGATATAATAACTAAATAAACCATTTTCACCTTGTCTCTCAAAAAGAGCCCAGTGCAAAAACTCCGGCACTTTCCGGTTTTGGTTTGAAAAGTGGACAAGTCACTGCCGCCGCCGCTGCAGCGGTCGCATGCATTATTACTGGTATCAGGTCTCTGGTCGCTGAGCTGTGAGGTCAGTCAGTAGAGCATGTGACTGCTGAGGTCACCGATTGGCTGCAGCGCCCCCCGTGTTGGACACTTGTAAACACACATTAGGAGCACTGATAATGCTTCTATGCTGGATTGCAGGGAAGACAAAGTGACTGTGGTTTATTTTTCTTATTTTATCACATCAATTTACAGCCTGAGATCATTCAGCTAGATTTCCCCTTGGTATGTGCCCACGTTGCAGTTTTGAAGCAGATTTTTCCTGAGCAGAAACACACACCATTGGCTGGAAAAACGCATGCAGATTTTTTTTATTGTTTTGAAGCGTTTTCGTGCGTTTTTCTGAGTTTTTTTAAGCGATATCTAAGCGTTTTTGAGCCGAAATAAAGTTGTGACAAAAAAAAGGCTCCTATGAGGTCATTTCCTTTTCCAACCCCTTTTCTCCATTTTGTTTTCTTGCTGTTTTCAAGATGCCTCAAGTGCAGCCCCAGTGGAGTCTCAGCAAAGAAAACATGCAGATTTTGCTGCTGACTTTATTACCCGTCTTTCTAGAAAAATTTGAAAACCCAAAAAAGGTTAATAAAAATTCACTTTGTTTTTAAATTAAAATCTGGTCTCCATTATTTTGTCAAACTCCATGTTGGTAAAATGTAAGTGCCTTAGTAGCACTCTAAATCCTATTAACACATAGGTAGTGTTCACATCATGACACCTTACTGTAATAATGTCACCGTCCTGGCGCCTTTATGTAATAATGTCTCTCATTCTAAGCTCCTACCTGTTATAATGTCCACCATCTTGGCCCTCTTATTAAAATATGCCCCATCCTGGCCCCCTTACTGTAATAATGTCCCTTATAATGGCACCTTCCTGAAACAATGTTTCCCATCCTGGTATAGTGTGCCCCATCTTGGCCACCTTTCTGGTATAATGACCCCCATTCTGGTATAATGTCACATTCGGAACCCCTTCTTGGTATAATAGTCCCATTCCTTGTCCTCTTCCAGTAATAATGCCCCCCCCATCCTGGGTCAGTTCCTGGTACATCATCCCCAGTCATGGGCCTTTTACTGTTAAAATTTCCGCTATCCTTGACCCTTCCTGTAAAACAGTGCTCCTTATCCTGGTATAATGTCCCCCATCTTGGGCACCTTCCTGGTATAATGAGCCCCATTTTGCTATAATGATCCACATCCTGGACCCCAGAATGTTATAATGAGTCACATCCAGGTGTAAAGACCCCCACCCTGAGACCCTTCCATTTGTAATGATCCCATCCCATTCTGAGCCCTTTCCTGGTATAATGACACCCCGTCCTTTATCTTTGACTTTCGGAAGAAGGGGAGTGCAGAAAATAAAAATTGTTCGGCCATTGTTGGATGAATGGTTCCACTGTGGGTCAGTCTTTACCCCTAAACTGAGGTGAGCGTGGTGCACACACAGGAATCCATTTTTTTTTTTTTTTTTTTTAAATTATCACACACAGTTTCTTCCGAAAAAATGTTTTTATAAACATTAATGTTTTAAAAATAAAAAACAAAGTCATGAAAAGACAAACAAATAGCACCCTGTCAACAGGACAGGGGAGGGGGGGTGGGACGTCCGGCCTGGTTGGTGGTGAGATCACAAAACTTTTCAAACATTTTAGTAATCAGGATCGTAGCCAAGCCATATGTGGGAAACAAGTCTTGTGAAGACATACTAGGGTTGGGGGAAATTACATTATGGCCTGAGGTTTGAGGTGCAGGTGGTCGGCCATAACATAATGCTTCTGCAGCGCAGGCCTGTATTCTGCCGCCTGCCCAAAACGCTGCAATGCAGCTGCTGGTGGTGGTGCAGGCCCACTTTGGGGATTAAATATGTTAAGAATCCCAGTCATTATAGCTGCTTGGGGATGGGACAACAACAGTCATTAAAAGTAAATTGACTGCTGACATGAACAGATTCTGCCGTCCCGTGGCATGGATCTTAGGTGGCTGGCTAAAAATGAGCCGAATTTGTCCAGCTCATCTTCCCTCGACAAATTGTCGAGCATATTGAGGGTTCGACTAGTGAGGTTTTCTATCGCACTAGTCGAAGTCTCAATATTTGGGACCTTCTTGGGTGCCGCCCTTCTCAATGCCACGGGACGGGCAGAAGCAGCCCCCATCCTAGTGGGCCTTGACATGCCACCAGCAGAGCTACAGGCAGCGCCTGAGGCAGGAGCAGCAGCACAGGACTCTGACGCCACCTCCACCCCAGATGCCGAAGTGCCAGCCGCAGAAAAGGTTGCCGTTGCAGCTGAGATATCAGATGGCGCCAAGAATGATAGCCTGGCCTCCGAAGCATCCGGTGAGGAGCACAGCAGATGGTCCTCGGCCTCCTCTCCCAGACCCTGCTCCGGGCTGTTTGGATGGGCCAGTGGCGTTTCAGCCCTTATGTTGCCGTCAGTTCTGTAGAAGGAAGAAAAAAGCCATGATAATAAAAGACTACTTTAAAAACGTTAACAAAATTAAAAAAAAAAAAAAAATATATATATATATATATATATATATATATATATATATATATATAATTTACCTCCACAAGTTCCTGCTCGTCAATATGAACTGTAGTTGGTCCGCATATTGCACCCTCCTCGGAGGTGAGCTTCCACTTGCTGGTTTAATGGACTTTATGAACCGATCGGTCACTGATCTCCATCTTTTCTTGACATCGTCCACTGAAATGAAACAATAAAAAAACAGGATTTTAAAAATAAATTTTTACAAAAACTGGACTAACTCAAATTATGAAATACTTACTAATCGTTTTTTGTCCAGCTAAAGGCAGCTGAGGCCACTGTGGATATAGTTAGGTGACTATTGCCAGCCAGACATCCCGCTTAGATCCTTTATAACCTTCGCTTGCACGGTCCCAAACAGCCGGATGTTTCTCTACAATCTACATTAAAGTGAAGAAATTTGTTCTGAAAAATTGTGTATTCCAAAATATAAATATTATATCAATATCTACACTTGAACCCATAAATTCATATATATCCACACTGAAACACACTTTCAAAACCAATATAGATATGTATGAATCCATGTACACATGTGCACACACACAACCCCCCCAACACAGCTCTTTCAGCCTACTCTCCGGTATGATTACCATAACACTAATCCCAACCCTTACCCTAATTCAAACCCTAATCCCAACCCTAACCATAATTTTAAATTGTTATTGCCAATTTCAAATTGGGATTACAGTTAGGGTTTGTATTAAGGTTAGGGTTGGGATTAGGGTTAGTGTAGGGTAAAAACTTTTTTTTTGGGAGGGGGGGGTTAACAAAATTGTTTGGCGAAAAAAAATCTTTGCCAGAGTGGGAAAGCAGACGGCCGGGGGCCAATATTTGTAGCCTGCGAAGGGGTTAATACCCATGGCCCCTTCTCAGGCTATGAATATCAGCCCGCTGATGTCTGCATTGGCTTCACTGGCTATTTAAATTGGGGGACCCCCCAAAAAATAATGACATGGGGTCCCCCTATATTTTATTGCCAGAAAAGCTACACAGACAGCTGCGGGCTGATATAGCCTAGGAAGGGGCCATGGATATTTGCCCCCCCGGCTACAAATACCAGCCCGAAGCCACCCCAGAAATGGCGCATCTATAAGATGCGCCAATTCTGGCATTTAGCCCCTCTCTTCTCACTCTCGTGTAGCGGTGGGATATGGGGTAATAAGGGGTTAATGTCACCTTTGATTGTCAGGTGAAATTAAGCTGGGTTAATAATGGAGCGTCGTCGTCAATAAGACACCTATCCATTATGAACCCTACAATAGTTAAGGTTTTTTTAAAAAAACACATTAATTAAAAAATCTTTTAATGAAATAATCACAAGTTTTTGACAATAATTTATTTTTGTGGTAATCAAAAAAAAAAATTGATCTGAAAAAAAAAAAAATATATATATATATATATACATACCTCTCCGCAGTACAGTCAGGTCCCACGCTGTACTTCATCAAAGGGTTAAACAATTTACATCAGGGACCAGTGCTAATGCGACCAGCCCTGATGTAAACCAGTGCATAATGAGTTCATTGTGCTCTGCGCAAGCAAACTGGCTCACCGGAGATGAACTAATTGGCGTGGGAAAATTTCCCACGCTCCTGAGTTCACCTCAGGTCAGCGTGGGAGTCCGCGCAACCGCAGTGAGCACCGCCAGAGTTCACTCGAGCAGCGCGAGCTGCTTTCGGGTGAACTCGGTATACAATGAACCGGGGCGCTTTATGGCCCCGTTCATTGTAGCGGCGTCTGTGGTTTAGAGCGGCCACATGTTATGCAGCTGCTCTAAACTAGATCATCGTGGGACACTCGTTTTAATGGATTCTGCGGAGGGTAGGTATTTTTTGTGGTTTTTTATTTTATATTTTTTTAAGGGAGATCAAGAGCTTCGTGGAATTAGCTGTGTAGGCGAGTAGGGGTTTTTTATTTTTATTTTAGGTGGCGATCGTCGGGGACAGGTAATTATATTTTTTTTCCAAAGGTAACCACTGGCCACCAATGAAAAAAAAATTGGGGGGACAAATTTAAAAAATAAAAAAATTATAAGTTTGTATGTTGAAAAAAAAAAAAGGAATTAAAAATATTGGGCCCTAATAAATAATAATATATTTAGAAATATAAGGAGGGGGGCCAATAAAAATTTTAGGGACGGAGGGGGGAAAAGAAGACAAAAAAAGTGTTTTGTTTTTTTTAACAGCAGGAATAGCTCAATGGGAAATACTGCTCCCATCGAGCTGAGCCTGCTGCAACTACTGTGGGGAACAGACATAGGCCGATAGGAGTAGTAGTCTCACCGGCCTATGCCAGACAGCACACCACATATATACCGCACACCCCGACACACACAGAGACACACACACACATAGACACACACCGACACTAATTATGAGTGGTACATCCAGGTCCATCCTGCGATACCACTCCATGCTGGCAGCCATGATCCAGGAAGATGGAAATTATGGGATTTTCGTCTTCCTGGATTATGGAATGCTGATGGGATGGCATTATGGTATGGCCGGATGTCACTTCCTGTCGTCTGCGTTTTTAAACGCTTGAAAATCCGTACATATTTGTATTGAAACGCTTGAAAACCGCAAATATAAGTCTATGTATACGGATTTTCACGCAATTCCGCAAAATTAATGGACATGCTGCGATTTTTACCGCGAAGCGATTCCGCAGCAGTAAAAACCGCAGCATTCACACATGTGCGGAATCTAATAGGATAACATGGAATGCTTTTTTTGCGTTTCCGTGGCAAAATCGCGCTTTTAAAAACAGCACGGAAACGCAAAAAAAACGCTACGAGCCTAATGGTGTTGACCTGCTCCATCTCCATCTACAAAAATTTCATGGCCAATAGAAACGGAAAAATTGTTCAGAATCTCAAATTTCATATTTAGATCGGTTCTCTGACTGTACAATAAATAAAAGATTAGATTTTTAGATGAGAAAACAGAGTAAAAGTTTCTGTGAAAGTAACCGGAGAGTACGTGCTGCCCGCTCCTAGTACAATGCAACCCCGAGACGGTCTGAGAGATGATCTGCTTTCCTTCACTCCTCAGAAGACATTCACATTTATTGACGTGATACATCCTCTACATAAACCACACCACCGGGATAATAAAAGACAAGAGGAAAAGAAATGCCAGCTCAGTTCTGGATTATAATCATTGATGATTTTGCAACGTTGTTACTTTTTTTTAGAATCGTTATCCTATATCTACCCTAGATATTTTAAAGGAGGATTTCCAAAATCTGCCACCATGGCACATCAGCCAGACATACTATGTAATAGGAATCTTGTCCGTCGGAGGCAATCGGCTCATATAAAGAACAAGGGAGACCCAGCTTTCATTACCTTTCTTTTTTCTAACAGAGAGGTGACCCTACTGAAATTAATTCAAGATATGGAAACCTACGAGTGTTCTGCCATCAATCAATGACTGACATGCCTTCAAAGTCAGCCCTACAGAGTTCCACGTGTCTGGCAGAAGACAGGGAGATCATTCATTATACGCAGCATTGTCCTTATCTGTTGTCTGCGCCACAATGATAGAATATGAAATCCTTACTTATGAGTTCACAGGGGCTGTGTAACGTGCACTACTACATGGGGGGCTGTATTCAAGGGCTTCATGACGGGAATTATGATCATTTCTGGAGACCTTTCTGCAGAATGTGCCGCATTTCAGATGAACAGTAAAATCCAACATAAAGAAACTGCAAGATTGTAACCAAACGGAGCATGCATATCGAGGGATGTACGATCTTAGCTACTTTGCCCATATGTCCAAGTTATACCTATGTGGCAAGTCTGTACGTCCTCACTTTTTAGGAAATAAGTTGTGGCATGCAGTACCAGCAAAATTAATATCTTGGTGCCAAACTTGCCATTTAGTGACCAAACCTTCCAAATATATATAAAAAAAATAAGAGCACACCAAAAAGGTAACGTGCAAACATTAATTAACGTTTTATTAGTCCATGTGGCAACATTTCAGTTCATAATATGAACCTCTTTTTACTTTTTAGGAGTTGTGAGAAAAAAAACCCAACAACTTAAGTTTACTTTTATTGCATCAGTTGTAAGATCTGATGACAGCTTAGCAATAATAATCAAGGATGATGAATATAGAATTGTAAGGAATCAAAAGACAGAACCTTCTTCAAATTCAGTAACGTAGAACTTCCTATTGGTATCTTTCTTGTCGGCAGGTAGGGTAGCTACTTTTTGGTCCCTTGTTCAGCACCAGCCCAGCCTTGAGATAATGCAAACTACAAGCTTACACTGTGAGCACATTGGTTTAAAGGGAAACTGTCAGCAGGGTTTTTTTTCTATGTAATTGGGAGCAGCATGGTCTAGGGGCAGAGACCTTAATTCCAGTGGTGTCATTTACTGTGATATGTTTTGCGGTTTCAAATAATCAGTGTTTATCAGCAGATTACCACTACAGGACTAGGTGACCCCTGGTGCAGTCCCGCCCCATTGCTGATTAGGTGTCAATATGCATAGAAAGCAGTCAATCGGTGGTGTGGGCGGAGTTATACAGAGCTCAGTATTCAGAGCTCTGCTAATTCTGCAACAGAGAAAACTGTGATTCTATCACAACTGCTGCACCCAGTAAACTAAGTGATACATTGCCGGAATCAGGGTCTCTGTCGCTACATAACGCTGATGTCAGATTCTCTTTATGGAGAATTAATTTCCTGAAAATACGACAGACAGTATTATTACTAAATATTATGAGAAATTATACAACTTTCAAGGAGAGTTAATGATTGCTAGTGCAACTCTTTATTATATGTATCTATCGTATTTCTAATACATAATTGGTTTCTATGTATATAAATAGGAGGAAGAATTCTAGTTTTAGCATTACCTGTCCTGTTAAATTATTGGGTGTCTGAAAGGAAGGACCTCATCAGTGCCCAGAATAAAAAGGTCTGACAGATCTTAATGGAAAGGTGACTGAAGCTCTGACTGCATTCATAGAAATCAATGTGAGAACCTTTTCATTCTGGATATCAGTTGGGGTCCATGATCCCTGTCCCTCAATTGTGTGACTATTGTAAGATATTTGATGGTCATTGACCGCTATAATTTGAAAACCCTTGTAAAGGGGAGGAAATGGCACCATTGTGTAGTGTAATCTTCTATATAGAAGGACTATACCAATAAGAGATTGCAGGGTTGCACATTGTGAGTTTCACAGATGGTAATTTTCTGATAGTCCGAACACTTGAAAACATTTGTCTTAATATATACATACATATATATTTGTATGTGTGTGTATATATATATATATATATATACTGTATGTATGTGTATGTATATATATATATATATATATATATGTGTGTATGTATATATATATATACACACACACACACACACAATGTGAAACAAAGTAGTGCGCAAAATGATCTTTATTATAATTAAAAATGAAGGAATTGTTTTCAAAAAATTGTATGACATGAAGATGGAATTGATTTTGAATCACACATAAAAGGACGAAAATGAGGGGACATAAGGTGAGTACCAAAATTATATGCACACGGTATTTCACGAAAAATATATAAATATCTCTGAGAAAATATATCTAAATGGAAAACCCACACGTATATAAGTAAAAAGACAGTGCTAGTTGAATATGCAAAATACAAATGGGTCCAAAATGGAGAGAGAGCTATATATAATGAGCCTATACAATGTCTGACAAGTGTGACTCTGTATAATAGCAGCTACATGCACAGAATTTAGATGCAAAAACAGTCACTAAAAAAGTGATCTGATGAGTAGTGAAATAAAGTGCAATAGTGCAAGAGGTAAAATGAAGTGATAATGCATATAATGCAAGTGCAAAAAGCAAATGTACCAATCACTGCGCTGTGAAAAACTGCAGACATGAAAGTAAATGGCAGGCTCAATATGGAATAACTCAAATACCTGAAGTGCTGTGTAATGTGGGTCCCACAAATGGCGTCTTCACCCCGACAGCGCCGTTTCGTTATTGCTTCCTCTATGAGGGCGTAACTAATCATGATCTGACACGGTCCTTTATATATATGAGATCCTGAGTGTACACGCCAATTCATTGGTGGGCAGGAGTTGGCGCTTCTACGCTACTAACAGACCCGCCTAGCAGTGGAAAAGTGACTTCCGGTCACCGCGCTGGAACGCAAGCTGAGCCGCAAGAGAACCTACTGCAATCTAGCAAGGGCACTGGCGCAATTGGAGTGCAAATGGATATACAGATTAGGTACATTGTCACCTCAAGGGCTCAATGAAAATCTGGGTTTTGGTGCATTCCTCTAACCAATAATTTTTTTTTTTTTTTGTTACCAGTTATTTATTTATATATATGTTTTAAAATTTTCCTGTTTTTAATTGTCCTGTTTTCACATGGTTTTTAGCATATTTACTTTTTTTATATGTATATTTATATCATGCATTTTTGTAGTTTAGTTCCATTTCAGCCTTTGCAAGTCCTTCCTGTTTGGTTAGTGGCTGTGCTGTTTTCATCTTTGACATCCGGGCTTGAGGATTTTTGAGAAGATTCCTTGATTACCATTTTTTGGTATTACTCCATTGGCACTTTACGTCGTAAAAGGACTTTACATTATATTAGCCATTTTGGTATCACTTTACTGGCACTTTATGTTAAAAAAGGACTTTATATATACTTACTATTCTGGCACTTTACGTGTCCATTTTATTGACATATGGAATGTTATTTATACTTCATTATGTATATGTGCACTTTATTATCATTATTATCACTATTATTATGTCACTATATATACATATATATGTATTATTATTATATATTTTATCATTGATTTTTATATATTTTCATAATATTGCATTTTGTTTAGCACATATTTATAATAATATTTTAAACACGATTTTTTATCTTTTTGGCACTTTAGCATTTCACTATTTCTAGGGCGGAATATTAACATCACTACCTCCCTTTTTCAGTGCAGTATAATTTTCGCCACATTTAATACACCACTGTATTTTTCTTTTTCTTCTCTAAATCCGGCTTTGTTCATTTCACTGCCATTACCCCACTATATTACACTTCATTGTGGTGGTGTGCGCTTTTGCTCTCTCAGTCTGCCTCAACTTCCGGTCCTGTGCAGTAGGTTCTCTTGCGGCTCAGCTTGCGTTCCAGCGCGGTGACCGGAAGTCACTTTTCCACTGCTAGGCGGGTCTGTTAGTAGCGTAGAAGCGCCAACTCCTGCCTACCAATGAATTGGCGTGTACACTCAGGATCACATATATATAAAGGACCGTGTCAGATCAGGATTAATTACGCCCCCATAGAGGAAGCAATAGCGAAACGGCGCTGTCGGGGTTAGGACACCATTTGTGGGACCCACATTACACAGCACCTCAGGTATTTGAGTTCATCCATATTGAGCCTGCCATTTACTTTCATGTCTGCAGTTTTTCACAGCGCAGTGATTGGTACATTTGCTTTTTGCACTTGCATTATATGCATTATCACTTCATTTTACCTCTTGCACTATTGCACTTTATTTCACTACTCATCAGATCACTTTTTTATTGACTGTTTTTGCATCTAAATTCTGTGCATGTAGCTGCTATTATACAGAGTCACACTTGTCAGACATTGTATAGGCTCATTATATATATCTCCATTTTGGACCCCACATTTGTATTTTGCATATTCAACTAGCACTGTCTTTTTACTTATATATGTGTGGGTTTAGTTTAGATATATATGTGTGGGTTTTCCATTTAGATATATTTTCTCAGAGATATTTATATATTTTTCGTGAAATACCGTGTGCATATAATTTTGGTACTCACCTTATGTCCCCTCATTTATGTCCTTTTATGTGTGGTTCAAAATTAATTCCATTTTCATGTCATACAATTTTTTTTTGTTTTAAATTCCTTCATTATTAATTATAAAGATCATTTTGTGCACTACTTTGTTTCACATCATCCTTTCTCTCCATTCATGGTGTATGGAGTTTTGTACGTAATTTTCATATTTGGATGTTATTCATTATAATCAGACTGTGTTGATATGTGTTTGTGTGTATATATATATATATATATATATATATATATATATATATATATATACACACACACACACACACAGCTCTGGCAAAAATATTTTTGAGTATAATGTAAATCGCTCTTTTAGTCTATAAACTACTGACAACATGTCTCTGAATTTCCAAGCACTAAATATCGTATTTATTTTCAGAAAATGAGAAATGGTCAAAATAACAAAAAAATGCAGTGCTTGCAGACCTCAAATAATGCTAAGAAAACAAGTTCATAATCATTTAGAAACAACAATACTAAAGTTTTAACTCGGGAAGAGTTCAGAAATCAATATTTTGTGGAATAACCATGATTGTTAGTCACAGCTTTCCTGCGTCTTGGCTGCTTTCCACCAGCCTCTCACACTGCTTCTGGGTGACCTTATGCCACTCCTGGTACAGAAATTTAAGCAGTTCTTCTTTGTTTGATGGCTTGTGACTATCCATCTTCCTATTGATTACATTCCAGAGGTTTTCAATGAGGTTCAGGTCTAGAGATTGAGCTGGCCATGACAGGGACTTGATGTGGTTCTTCATCCACACATTGATTGACCTAGCTGTGTGGCATGGCGCATTGTCCGGCTGGAAAAACCAGTCCTCAGAGTTGGGGAACATTGCCTGAGCAGAAGGAATCAACTGTTTTTCCAGGATAACCTTGTATGCGGCTTGATTCATATGTCCTTCACAAAGATTAACCTGCCCAATTCCGGCCTTGCTGAAGCATCCCCAGATCATCTCCGATCTTTCACCAAATTTCACAGTGGGTGCAAGACATTGTGGCTTGTGTGCCTCTCCAGGTCTCTGTCTAATCATTAGACGACCAGGTGTTGGGCAAAGCTGAAAAATTAGACTCATCAGAGAAGATTACCTTACTCCAGTCCTATGTGGCCCAATCCTTATGGTCTTTGGCAAACTTCAGCCTGGCTTTCCTTTTGCTTCTCATTGATGAAAGGCTTTTTTCTACCTTTACATGACTTGAGCCCTGCCTCTCGGAGCTTGTTACGAACTGTTCTTGCCGTGCACTTCACCCCAGCTGCCATTTGCCATTCTTATTGTAGGTCACTTGATGTCATCCTGCGGTAGCTGAGTGATATTCTAAAAAGATGACAGTCATCCCGTTCAGTGGAGAGTCGTTTTCGCCCTCTGCCAGTCTGTAGCTTTGTTGTCCTCAATGTCTGCTGCTTGACCTTGTAATGGACTGCCATCTTACAAGTTTTAAGGATGGCGGTAACATGACGCTCACTATATCCCTCTGCTAGTAAAGCCAGAATTGAGCTCTTCTTTTCCTCACTCAAGACTTTTCAACTCCTTTGGCATGGTTAAAAGTTATTTTTTCATTCCTATTACTTTTGGGATATTACTAGCACTTATCTTACCATCCAGCTTGTCCTATTGCAAGAAGATTGTGAACACCACAGCAGGGTTTTTTTTATACTTTCCTACGTTAAATAAGATTTGGTTCAGGTGATCACCTAATCAGAAGCACATTAGGTAGAATGAGGTGTACTCTGGTTGGAATTTCAACTGACACGGGAATGGAATGGCTGTCAGACATGGAGAGAAGCTGATTTTTATGAACTGTGCAGTGGGCTCTTAATTTTTGCCTGAGCTGTGTGTATATATATATATATATATATATATATATATATACAAAAAAGAACACAGCAGCACATGTGCATGAATCTAGGCCATGTGAAAACACAGAAAAACATTCTATTTCCTTAAACTAATCAAAACTTTCCCAAACAATTTTTTTTCTACTATACAGTAATAGATGAAAAATGAAGGTTCTTAGCGCACAAATTGGCCAATTCATGTATGCCCACCAGCCATGGCAAGGCGATCTCCCTCTGATGGGTCCCTGCTCTACAATATAAGCCATTTCTGGGCCACCAGCCTACAATTTTGGACCAACATGTCACTACTGGGCTAAGCCTACTGATTGCGGCACCTGCAAGGCCAATGGGAGGGGTGCAAGATCAGGCTGGGAGCAGCCACCATCCAGTCTTACTTAACCCCTTCACCCCCAAGGGTGGTTTGCACGTTCATGACCGGGCCAATTTTTACAATTCTGACCACTGTACCTTTATGAGGTCATAACTCTGGAACGCTTCCATTGATCCCGGTGATTCTGACATTGTTTTCTCGTGACATATTGTACTTCATGTTAGTGGTAAAATTTCATTCAAATAACTTGCGTTTATTTGTGAAAAAAATGGAAATTTGGCAAAAATTTTGAAAATTTCGCAATTTTCCAACTTTGAATTTTTATGCCCTTAAATCACAGAGATACGGCACACAAAAAACTTGATAAGTAACATTTCCCACATGTTTACTTTACATCAGCACAATTTTGGAACCAAAATTTTTTTTTGTTAGGAAGTTATAAGGGTTAAAAGTTGACCAGCGATTTCTCATTTTTACAACACCATTTTATTTTTAGGACCACATCACATTTGAAGCCACTTTGAGGGGTCTATATGATAGAAAATACCCAAAAGTGACACCATTCTAAAAACTGAACCCCTTAAGGTGCTCAAAACCACATTCAAGAAGTTTATTAACCCATTAGGTGCGTCACAGGAATTTTTTTGAATATTTAAAAAGAAATGAACATCTAACTTTTTTTCACAAAAAAAATACTTCAGGTTCGATTTTTTTTATTTTACCAAGGGTAACAGGAGAAATTGGACTGCAAAAGTTATTGTGCAATTTGTCCTGAGTACGCTGATACCTGATTTGTGGGGGGGAACGACTGTTTCGGCGCATGGCAGAGCTCAGAATGGAAGGAGCGCCGTTTGACTTTT
Source organism: Dendrobates tinctorius (assembly GCF_039654945.1). NCBI lineage: Eukaryota > Metazoa > Chordata > Amphibia > Anura > Dendrobatidae > Dendrobates > Dendrobates tinctorius. The sequence goes on from NW_027361878.1 coordinate 21,348,445, forward strand.
TCAATGCAAAATTGGCTGGAATTCAGATCGGACGCCATGTCACGTTTGGAGAGTCCCTGATGTACCTAAACAGTGGAAGCCCCCTACAAGTGACCCCATTTTGGAAACTAGACCCCCCAAGGAACTTATCTAGATATGTGGTGAGAACTTTGAACCCACAAGGGCTTTACAGAAGTTTATAACGTACAGCGGTACAATTAAAAAATCATATTTTTTCCACAAAAATGATCTTTTCACCCTCAATTCTTATTTTCTCAAGGGTAACAGGACCCTAAAAGTTATTGTGCAATTTGTCCTGAGTACGCTGATACCCCACATGTGGGGGTAAACCACTATTTGGGCGCATGGCAGAGCTCGGAAGGGAAGCAATGCCATTTGACGTTTTTGGCTGGAATTGAGATCGGACACCATGTCGCGTTTGGAAAACACCTGATGTACCAAAACAGTGGAAAACCCCCACAAATGACACCATTTTGGAAACTAGACCCCCTAAGGAACTTATCTAGATGTGTGGTGAGAACTTTGAACCCCTATGGGCTTCACAGAAGTTTATAACATACAGCCATACAATTAAAAAATCATATTTTTTCCACAAAAATGATCTTTTCACCCTCAATTCTTATTTTTCCAAGGGTAACAGGACCCTAAAAGTTATTGTGCAATTTGTCCTGAGTACACTGATACCCCACATGTGGGGGTAAACCACTATTTGGGCGCATGGCAGAGCTCGGAAGGGAAGCAGCGCCATTTGACGTTTTTGGCTGGAATTGAGATCGGACACCATGTCGCGTTTGGAAAACCCCTGATGTACCAAAACAGTGGAAATCCCCCACAAATGACACCATTTTGGAAACTAGACCCCCTAAGGAACTTATCTAGATGTGTGGTGAGAACTTTGAACCCCCATGGGCTTCACAGAAGTTTATAACATAAAGCCATACAATTAAAAAATCATATTTTTTCCACAAAAATGATCTTTTCACCCTCAATTCTTATTTTTCCAAGGGTAACAGGACCGTAAAAGTTATTGTGCAATTTGTTCTGAGTACGCTGATACCCCACATGTGGGGGTAAACCACTATTTGGGCGCATGGCAGAGCTCGGAAGGGAAGCAGCGCCATTTGACGTTTTTGGCTGGAATTGAGATCGGACACCATGTCGCGTTTGGAAAACTCCTGATGTACCAAAACAGTGGAAACCCCCCACAAATGACACCATTTTGGAAACTAGACCCCCCTAAGGAACTTATCTAGATGTGTGGTGAGCACTTTGACCCCCCCAGTGCTTCACAGAAGTTTATAATGCCCGGGCGTGAAAATAAATAATTCGTATTTTTTCCACAAACATGATCTTTTAGTCACCATTTTTTTATTTTCCCAAGGGTACCAGGAGAAATTGGACCCCAAAAGTTGTTGTCCAATTTGTCCTGAGTATGCTGATATCCCATATGTGGGAGAAAACTACTGTATGGGCACACGTCGGGGCTCGGAAGGGAAGTAGTGACGTTTTGGAATGCAGACTTTGATGGAATGGTCTGTGGGTGTCATGTTGCGTTTGGAGAGCCCCTAATGTACCGAAACAGTGGAAACCCCCCACAAATGACACCATTTTGTAAACTAGACCCCCCAAGGAACTTATCTAGATGTGTGGTGAGCACTTTGAACCCCCCAGTGCTTCACAGAAGTTTATAACGCCCGGGCGTGAAAATAAAAAATTTGTATTTTTTCCACAAACATGATCTTTTAGTCACCATTTTTTTATTTTCCCAAGGGTACCAGGAGAAATTGGACCCCAAAAGTTGTTGTCCAATTTGTCCTGAGTATGCTGATACCCCATATGTGGGTGAAAACTACTGTATGGGCACACGTCGGGGCTCGGAAGGGAAGTAGTGACGTTTTGGTATGCAGACTTTGATGGAATGGTCTGCGAGTGTCATGTTGCCTTTGGAGAGCCCCTAATGTACCTAAACAGTGGAAACCCCCCACAAATGACCCCATTTTGAAAACTAGACCCACTAAGGAACTTATCTAGATGTGAGGTGAGCACTTTGAACCCCCAAGGGCTTCACAGAAGTTTATAATGCCAGGGCATGAAAATAAAAAAATCGTATTTTTTCCAGAAACATGATCAATTAGTCCCCAATTTTTTTCATTTTCCCAAGGGTAACAGGAGAAATTGGACCCCAAAAGTTGTTGTCCAATTTGGCCTGAGTACGCTGACACCCCATATGTGGGAGAAAACTACTGTATGGACACACGTCGGGGCTCGGAAGGGAAGCAGTGACGTTTTGGAATGCAGACTTTGATGGAATGGTCTGCGGGTGTCATGTGCGTTTGAAAACTATTGAAACTCCCCACAAGTGACCCCATTTTGGACACTAGACCCCCCACGGAACTTATCTAGATGTGTGGTGAGCACTTTGAACCCCCAAGTGCTTCACAGAAGTTTATAACACTCGGACGTGAAAATAAAAAAAATCATTTTTTTCCACAAAAATGATATTTTTGCCCCCAATTTTTTATTTTCCTAAGGGTAACAGGAGAAATTGGACCCCAAAAATTGTTTTGCAATTTGTCCTGAGTAGGCGGATACCCTACATGTGGGGGTAAAACACTGTTTGGGCGCATGGCAGAGCTTGGAAGGGAAGGAGCACCATTTGACTTTTTCAACTCAAAATTGGCTGGAATTGAGATCAGATGCCATGTTGCATTTGGAGAGCCCCTGATGTGCCCAAACAGTGGAAACCCCCATTTATAACTCCAACCCTAACCCCAACACACCCCTAATCTGAGCCCTAACCCTAACCCTAAGGCGTGTGCACACGCTGCAGATTTTGCTGCGGTTCCGCAGCGGTTTTGGCTGCTGCGGACCCCAGTACCATGATTCCCTATGGGAATCAAAAACCGCAGTGCAGACGGTGCGGAATTTTCTGCGCGGATTATCTGCGGTTTTCAATCCGCAGAAAGAATTGACATGTCAATTCTTTCTGCGGATTCTCCTGCGGTTTGCCATCTCCTCTAATGAAGAGATGAAAAACCGCAGGTCAAAACCGCAGAGCAATCTGCAGGTAAAACCGCAGGTCTTTTGACCTGCGGTTTCACCTGCGGATTTTACAAAATCCGCGCGGATGAATCCGCACCTAATCCGCAGCGTGTGCACACAGCCTTACCCTAACGGGAAAAATGGAGATAAATACTTTTTTTTTAGTTTTATTATTTTTCCCTAACTAAGGGGGTGATAACGGGGGGTTTGACTTACTATTTATGGCGGTTTTTATGTTTGGCGGCTGTCACACGCTAAAAGACGCTTTTTATTGTAAAATAGTTTTTGCATCACCACATTTTGAGAGCTATAATTTTTCCGTATTTTGACCCACTGAGTCATGTGAGGTCTTATTTTTTGCGGGACGAGTTGACGTTTTTATTGGTACCATTTTCGGGCACGTGACATTTTTTGATCGCTTTTTATTCCTATTTTTGGGACGCAGAATGAACAAAAACCAGCGCTTCATGAATTTCTTTTGGGGGGGTGCGTTTACACCGTTCCGCGTGCGGTAAAATTGATAAAGCGGTTTTATTCTTCGGGTCAGTACGGTTACAGCGATACCTCATTTAGGTCTTTTTTTATGTTTTTGTCGGTTTTATGCAATGAAAACTATTTTATATAAAAAATAATTATTTTTGCATCGCTTTATTCTGTGAGCTATAACTTTTTTATTTTTTCGCTGATGATGCTGTGTGGCAGCTCGTTTTTTGCGGGACAAGATGACGTTTTCAGCGGTACTGTGGATATTTATATGCGTCTTTTTGATCGCGCGTTATTACACTTTTTGTTTGGCGGTATGATAATAAATCATTATTTTTTGCTTCGTTTTTTATTTTTATTTTTTAAGGGGTTCGCTAAAAGGGTTAACTAATGGGACAGTTTTATAGGGCGGGTCATTACGGACGCGGCGATATCTAATATGTGTACTTTTATTGTTTTTTTTTATTATTATTTTCAAAAAATGAATTTATTGGGGAATATTTTTTATTTTTTTTTTACTAATTTATTTGGCGATTTTTTTAAATTTATTTTTACATTTTTTTTAATTTTTTTTTACTTTATTACATAGTCCCAGGTGGGACATCACTGTCCTGTGACAGATCGCTGATCTGTCACATCACAGATCACTGTGACAGATCAGCAATCTGTCACAGGCATTGAAGCAGACTTCCTCTTGCCTGCGCTTTGCAGGCACTGAGGAAGCCAGCTTCCTCAGGTCCCCGAAGGCCCCCGTCGCCATCTTGGATTCGGGGGCCTGGAGGATAGGAGCCCCCCGCAGCAGCGCTGCACATTGCGCTGCCGTGGGGGGCTCAGGGAAGCACGGAGGGAGCCCCCTCCCTGCCGATGCTTCCCTTTAACTCCCAGTACACCGCGATCATGTTTGATCGCGGTGTGCAAGGGGTTAACGTGTCGGGGGCGGTCCGTGACCGCCCCTGACACATAGTGCCGGGTGTCAGCTGTGATAATCAGCTGACACCCGGCCGCGATCAGCGGCGCTCACCACGTGGGCGCCGCTGATCGCGGTAGACGTACTATCCCGTCCACGGTCATACGGGCCCGGGTACCGTGGACGGGATAGTACGTCGGATGTCAGGAAGGGGTTAAATAAGCAAAAAAAAGACCGATCAGCACCTTCCAGTGTGAACACTGACTACCTCCAGTCTGATCTTGCATTCCTCCCATTGGTCTTGCAGGTGCCTTTATCAGCTGTACCTGCCCATAAATTGTAGGCTTAGCCCAGTAGTGACATGTTTGTCCAAAATTGTAGGCTGGTGGCCCAGAAGTGGCTTATAGTGTAGAGCAAGGCTCAGTCTGTGCCGAAACCTCATCCAGACATGTGGGTCTGAATAAACCTTACCAAGCTTTCACTTGGAAAGTTATGAAGTGCTGCCTTAATTTTTGTTTTTTTGTCTAATTTTGGGCAAGTATTGGACTTTCTTGCCGGGGAGGCCTGGCACCCACTAGTAAATATTGTGCTGTTCCTATATATATATATATATATATATATATATATATATATATATATATATATATATGACACACTTCCACTTCTTCTGCTCCAGCTCCTATCGTTCACACTATCATAGTACAATAGAGTAGCCCTTAATATATGCTGACTGCGTGGTTGTCTGTGAACAGAGCATTAAACATCATTATTGTTCATTTGTATGTATTGAAAATTAATAAATTAAGCTCCATATAGCACTAAATGATATGCTCAAGGGCACATACAGAGGCACAGAAATGTACAGGGAAATTAACTGTCTTTTGTAAAACCAATTAAGTCTGAGGTAGCAATGCGATACTGAGCCGGGCAGAGATCCTGAAGGTCGCAGACCTGTGTGACAATCATATCCACCACAGTAGTGATATCACCACAATGGGATTTTATTTGCTAATCATTAATATAATATTTGTGTCATCTCATCTTCAGCTGTGTTTTTGATTTGAATGTTGACGCACTTCATTAGCATGCACATCCTGCAGTAACAGATACATATGTCCAATGCATTGTCTCCATGGTTGAATGCAGCCGTTGGTTCAATCTATGGGTTGGTATCTTTTCACTTTTATTGCATGGATCTCATCTGGGTTATTTTGGTTTCTTACTGCTCAGAAATCCCAGAATAATAGGGATCTCACCTTCCTCCCATGATATTCTTCTTATTATGTGATAATAGATTGTGAGCTCTTCTGGGGACAGCCAAGTGCGAGTGGTTACGATCTGTGTACAGAGCTATAAGGGTACATGCATCATGGTGGAAAACCACAAGGCTGAGATACCGCCAGTGTCTGCGATGCATGATTTTGCATGTAAAACTGCTGAGGACATGCAAAATCCTGCAACTATTAGGCTGAGTTCAGAGGAGTGTTTTTGGTCATGTGTGCAACGTATTGTCCACGGACTAGAGCAACGTACTGCTCACGGACCAGGGCAACGTACTGCCCACGGACTAGGGCAACGTACTGCTCACGGACCAGGGCAACGTACTGCCCACGGACTAGGGCAAAGCACTGCACACGGACCAGGGCAACGTACTGCCCACGGACTAGGGCAACGGACTGCTCACGGACCAGAGCAATGTACTGCTCACGGACTAGGGCAACGTACTGCCCACGAACTAGGGCAACGTACTGCCCACGGACTAGGGCAATGTACTGCCCACGGACTAGGGCAAAGCACTGCACACGGAATAGGGCAAAGCACTGCACACAGAATAGGGCAACGTACTGCCCACGGACTGGGGCAACGTACTGCACACGGAATAGGGCAACGTACTGCACACGGAATAGGGCAACGTACTGCACACGGAATAGGGCAACGTACTGCCCACGGACTAGGGCAAAGCACTGCCCACGGACTAGGGCAAAGCACTGCCCACGGACTAGGGCAACGTACTGCACACGGACTAGGGCAACGTACTGTCCACGGAATAGGGCAACGTACTGCACACGGACTAGGGCAACGTACTGGCCACGGACTGGGGCAACGTACTGCCCACGGACTGGGGCAACGTACTGCCCACGGACTAGGACATCCTATTGCACATGAACAAGCGACATACTGCACATAGACTAGTGTGAATTAATGATTTTCCACATGGAAAAAAATTGCCCCATTTATTCTTGTCCATTTTACGGACAGGACATGTAGTAGCCGGCAGCTCCTGCACCAGTCCGTGATGCAGACGAGCGCACGGAGATGCACTCAGAGCCAGTGACATCTGTGACTGGCCCAATAGTTTAAACAATCGTATGATCTGGGCCTAAAGGACTATTTGTTAATGGTAGCACAGTTTTCAGTTAAGCAGCCATCATCATTCAGATCTGCATGGCAGCAGAGTTTTTACGCATCCAACATCCGCTTTATGTGGCCGTACCCTAAAACTAGACATAAGTACCACTCCAGCCTCGAAAACATATTTTATAATGTATTCAATCATGTTGGACTTTTATAATGTGTCAATGCTACAAAAGTGTGAATATGCAAAATACTATGTAAATTCACTTATCTTCTCTGAAAAATGATGTGGCGGCTGGAATGATCCTGGAACTAGGGAATCCTTTCATAGTCTATGTACCTTGTCATCAGGAACTTTTCTGAATATATTATCATTTCTAAACAAAGACTAACGCCGAGGACTGCATTTATTGGGCCCTATCATTTCAACACAAGGAAGAAAAGTACCTTTTCTTTTTGTCCTTCTTCTCGGCATTGTCTTGCTTTTTGCCGGTATTGCTGAAACACAACGTAATGAAGGTGTCTGGAGAGTTCTCTATGTTGTACATACTAATATCTTCCGTAGCGGTCACATAGTAGAGGGTTGTAAGTGCAGGCAGATCTGCAATTCTGTATAAACTTCTGCCCAAGGGATGAACATGTTCATGGACTGTTTTATAACAGCAGCCTAAAAATCCTCCTGCCCCTCTAGAGTAACTTTCTAATTTTCTTTTTGTATATTCCGAGTGAGTTTTTTGTTAAAGAAAATCGAAATATATAAATATATATACATAAGGGTTTCCATACAATAATAATAAACAGAACCAAAGTGCACTGCTAAACAGCCCTTTGGACTCTAGAAGGTGCCTTGATCTTTTCACTGTTCTGATGAATGTGTCTCTTGTTCTTTATTTCCTTTCATATAAGTATAAAAACTGTAAGTGACAACTATCCATCTCTTTCTTGAAATAAATAGAATTTCACATGTCTTCTTGTACTTTGTGTTTTTGTCGCTTGTTTTTTTTTCAACATCTTGTCCTGGGGGAGCTACATTCTATTAATGTACTCTAGGCACCAGGACACAGGGACACTTTCACAATCTGCAGACCAAGAGCTGTGCTCTACTTCTGCCACCTTTGGCAGTGTTAAAGGGGTTATCCGGGAATATTATTTTTTTACAATGTGCCTAACAACTAACAGGCAGGTAGTTGCTAACAGACCGCTCCTGCCGGCAATTCAGCAACTTCTTCTCTGCTCTGATGATGATGTGGGTGACTGCCGACGTCATGCTGATTCACCGCTTGCTCCCCGCTGCATAACTGCAGAAAGATGGCTGTCAATCAGCATGATGTTGGCAGTCACGCCCCGTTGACAGAGCAGCCCTGAAAAAAAAAACTGGTTGGGGTAGAGCATCTGAATCGCCAGCAGGATCAGTTGGTGATCGCTTTGAGCCGGCGCCAGGTACAACAGTAGTTCCGACTACCTGCCTGTTAGTTTCTAGGCCCATAGTGAAAACAAAACATCATGGACAACCTCTTTAAGGAGTTCTTGGTTATAGAACATGCCTTCTCAAATCAGCCCAACAAGAGTCTAAAACCCATAATAAATGTGGTACAAGGCATGTACACCCAGTTTTTAGCATAAATTGAGCTATAACTCGCATTTAGTTTACTAATCTCTAACGTACTTTTGCTGTTTTTGAAGCCAGTGGTATTTTTTTTTACGTTCAGCATGCTCTGTATATGTTTTTTTTCTGTACTTTTGTAACAAAAATGTAACAAAATATAATAAAATGTCAACAAAATGATTAAGAAAAATGACAAAAGTTACTCAAAGAAGAGTGGATCACACTTGACGTGCAGGAAGGAATGGTGGATTGAGCAGCAGAAGATTCCAAAGTTCCTGGTCCCAAGAATAGTCGCTGATTGGCACTGGTGAACAGATGGGGATGTATTGAGAGTCAGATAAACAGGTGGAGAAGTACTGTAGTCAGGTAGAGGAAAGGTACAGTCACTAGGATTACGGGCAGTATGAGCCTGGTCAAGCAAAGTGATAACCCAGTATGGAGAGAGCTGGATTTAAGAACCAGGAGCGGCACCACAGGTACCAGATTTAGTACCTAGGAATTGTAAAGGAATGTAGCCAAAAGTCAATAACACCTAGAAAGGGGGACAGATCCCAGTGCACAGAAGATCCAAAAATTCTATCTAATACACTGGATTATCATATCCAGCACATTCATGTCAACTGTGCCCTGCACATGTGAGATCTGCCAGATCCTTACGAAAACTTAAAGAGCTGGACTATGTAAAAATGAGCATGTGATAGCTAATTATGTATAAACGTATTTCTTTTGATTTTCAGCATTCAGCTAAAGAACTTTTCTTTTTTACAGTCCTATTCCTGCTGGAAGCTGCAGCTTTTTTCCTTATCTGTGAGAGAGCCAGCTCGCTTCTTTTTCTGGTCTAACCCTAGATTAGCCTGTACATGTTGTATTGTATAATGAGTATTATATGATCTTTTCATTCCAGACTGTCACTGTACTTCTTTTATTGGACTTCAACGTATGAAAAGGAAGTAAAGAGTTATTAACTCTCTGGAGCATGAATGAAGCGCTGTTTGGGGGAAGCAGAATATAGAAACGGTAGGTCCCGTAATGGGGGTTTCGGCTGTGCGACATTCTGAAAGCCTTTCGAATGACAAGACAGCGAAGCATGTAGCTCTCCATATGTTGGGAATCCAATATTAACAGTTTTGTTCCTTTTCTAGATCTTTGTGTAGTAATACTACATAAACCAAATACAGAAAGGCTAAGTAATATGGAGAGTGATGGAGTATCCATGGAATATCAGTCATCAGTAATGATTATTGAGAAAAAGAGTGGCACAACTAAGGAATAAAATAACTGATTTTTCTTTATTACTTAACAAACCTTTGCAACGGAAAAGGTCCACATGGTAGACATGAAAGACTGACGCGTGTCAGGCGAAACAATACCGCCCCTAACTCATAATCTCATCACTGATTGCAGAATCTAGGGTGTCAAACATCTAGAGTCTCCAAAGCTGTTAGAAGAGGGGATAACCTGCTGATTGACAGCATCGGGACCCCCACCAATCCTGAGAATGGGCTTCTGAAATGCCCCTTACAATGGATCGGTGGCGGTGCACTCACCTGGTTATCTCCAGCAATCATATACACAGTGAATGGAGTAGTGGCTCTAGGGGGAGATAATATCTTTCTAAATATTTACTATAGAAGTATAGTAAATCTATATAATATATACTGGCAGCTACAGAACTAGGAGTATTTCTTATTGTTCATCTGCCCCAGAAAACCTGATTGACCATTAATAGAAGTATTATTCTTACTTCTATCTAAAGTGTATAAAAACACCACTGTATCCACCATGATTGTATTGCTTTGTGAATGTGACATGCTGGAAAAATGCAGAAGAGAATGGACTATAGCGTATTGTTTTGAAATAGGGTCTTGGGTCTGATTTGCTTACTGAATGCAATAAATTCTATCTGAAAGAAGCTTTTTATCTTTGCATCTGACAAAAGCAGAAATCGTAGATACGCCAAGCCCATTATGCTCACTGCACTCTCTCTGAATGAAGTCAAGTCTTTTATGGCTGCCTGAGATGACAATAAAATATGCTTTATTAAATGCTGCCTATTTGGCTTTGTCATAACGTGAGTTGTATATATATGGGCCAGTCCGGTGCCTGGTAAGTAACCCTGTGCACTCATAATGATCAGCTGGCATGGTTTTGTAGCGAATCACCCAGGCGGCATCTGCTTTTTATTATTTTGCCTTTTTTATTTCAAAGATAACTAAAGATTGTAAAGCTAGGTGTTCCAGGGGCGGACATATTATTGGTGCAACCTGTGCTGCCGCCCAGGGCCTCAAGAGGTAAGGGGCCACTACCACCTCCAAAGCAGGTGGAACTGTACATTATGATGAGTTATTGGACGGCAAAAGGCCCATATATTGTTTTTTTATGCATCCATCCATGTGAGGATTTCACTATAGAATAGGTCTGCAAATTAAATGCCTTATCCCAAAAACAAATATTAATTTGCTCCGTAAGATCGTGTGAAACAAATTTTCATCTGCAATCGTTTAATTAATAAGATGCTTTCCGTATGTAAATATTTTGGCTATGGACTTGTTATAGCGCCCCCTCGTGTTCTTGTGATGTCCTCTCCGATCGTCTACCTGCTGGTGATCTCGCGTTTAGTAGATCAGTCTTACCGGCTGGATCCTCCTATGTCTATGCATCGGCAGCAGTGATTCCCACTATTGCACGGGCCACCCAACAAGAATCGGAGCACTCCGAGCGGCTTTCTCTCACCAGCACTGGCCCCCGAATTATCAAAGCTTCTGCGCCAGATAACTTACGTAAAACATAGTATAAGTACAACAGCAGCGGTTTTAGGATTCGCAGCCACTGTGTGAACACAATCTGATAATCAGGTGAAGAAAAGCATCAGCGGCGAGCATACTCCGAAAAGCAAGCAAAAGTCATGCCTAATGCGTATATATTTGCACATACAGTATGTTTGGCACAAAGTAGCGGTACACTGTCATTTGTATCTTTGAGCCAGCGGAGAAAAACAGCTATGTGGATTATTAGGTGATTTATTAGCAGTGGTAGTAGGAAACAGAGGAAAATGACAAAATAGTCCATGCAAGACGCAGCCAAGTCATATCCCTGCCACGGTCGTATTTTGATGTCACTAGAATACAGGTCATTGTCTTCCCACACATCAGAGACAAGCTACAGATGTGCCTCCAATTTGGGATTACACTTGGCTCAGAAAAGCACTAAAGAAAAATAAGAAGCACTTCTCATCTCTTATTCCTTCTATTCTATGATATCGCTTTGATATAGGCTTTGATATTGAATAGCGGGAGAGCGTGATAAACGTTATCCTTCCCTCTGACATAAAAGACTTTGGTTGTGTACTGCATAATGGTGAGCACTTGTTATGTATGCATGCTATGTCCTTATGTATATGCACTGATCGTATCTATGTACTGTGCCGTTGTGTGCTCATGCACTGTCTTAGCACCTGGTGGACACAGTATGCATTTACACTGCCACACCTTAGCAGAACAGCTGGCCGGCAGTGGTGCAATTTTTCCCAGCTGCCAGATTGTACTAGTAGGTGCCAGCATCAGCAAATGCCTGGGAAGAGTCTAATATTGATATAAGGGTGATTGTCATTGTGCTAAAATGGTAATAGGAGGGGGGCAGAAGGAGGTTATTTGAGGGCAGTATTTGGTCGCAGTGGAGCAATAAAATGAGATGCCCAAGAGACCCGATGTGGCTTCCTAGAGCGAATAGACCTTAACTTTTCTGTGGCCTTGTACATTGTGAGAGATTGGTTGCCCTGTGGCCTGGCTGGGATCCTGCCCCGTAAGCTAGTGAGCTGGTTAAGAACAGTGGGGCAAGCTCAAGGGGTCCATATTAGTGGCTAGTGAAAGGCCTCCACCTGTGCACAGTGAGGGTATAACTGGTGCATTGCAAGTTACAAGGAAAAGCCAATCTGTGACACTGACCCAAGGGTTGTCTGACATCATGTGACTGCCATCATTGACCCAAAAGTGGTCTGACATCATGTGACTGCTATCATTGACTCAAGAGTGGTCTGTTATCATATGGCTGCCATCATTGACCAAAGAGTGGTCTGATATCATGTGCCTGTTATCATTGACCCAAGCATTGTCTAATATGATGTGACTGATATCCTTGACCCAAGAGTGGTGTGATCTCATGTGACTGCTGTTCTTGTTCCTAAAGTGGTCTGATCTCATGTGACTGCTGTCCTTGTCCTGAGAGTGGTCCGATATCATGTGACTGCTGTCCTTGACCTGAGAGTGGTCTGAGCTCATGTGACTGCTGTCCTTGACCTGAGAGTGGTCTGAGCTCATGTGACTGCTGTCCTTGACCTGAGAGTGGTCTGAGCTCATGTGACTGCTGTCCTTGACCTGAGAGTGGTCCGATAGCATGTGACTACTATCATTGACTCGAGTGGTCTGATATCATGTGACTGCTATCATTGACCCGAGAGTGGTCTGACCTCATGTGACTGCCATCATTGACCCAAGAGTGGTTTGATCTCATGTGACTGCCATAGTTGACCCGAGAGTGGTCTGCTATCATCTGACTACTATCATTGACCCGAGAGTGGTCTGATATCATGTGCCTGCTATCATTGACCTGAAAGCAGTCTGTAACCATTGACCTGAGAGAACACGAAACAGTTTACCTTTTTGTGAATTGATATATTACTGTGCTGCAAGTTAACGTGAGCAGTCCCTTGAGTAGTCGATTCCTTTACTAGAAAAAAACATGGACTATACCTACATGGCGGCCAGAGATTTTATTTTGTGCGTGTGCGTGTGGTTGACCAAGAACTCACAGAGGCACTAAAAGAGGGGTGAAAACTGACAGCCACTGTGGGTGCAACCCGACTCTTGGTGAACCTGTAGAGTACGCATAGCCCATGGCCTCTGAAAAATGTTCAAACCTTGCGAAACCTAAACTTGTGTTTCTCTTCTTAAGGACTGTGTCTTGAAGTTGTCCACAGAGTAATCAATAGTGTCTAAGGAGGGTGTCGTAGTTTAAACAAAGATTATGCCATATACAAGGTGCAACATTTAAACCTACTAAAGGTCTTTATCAAGCCTCGAAGTTGTTCTGCAACCATCAAGCTTACGTTGCCTCTCCATGTGCGTTTGTAACCATCAAGCAAAAATATCTCCATGCGTTAAAATAAAGAATACTGCGGTTTACTTAATTGTGGGGTAAGTACAGTCTATAAACCCTCCTTAAAAGATTACTTTACCCATCCATCCTGTTACCCCCTGCATAAGCTCCAGTAATAAAGATGGGTTTCTCAATAGTATACCATTCAATGGAAATTAAGTTCTGTGGCCCTTTAATTTAGCTTCTCTTTATCATGGTTTTTATACTCAGGAAACTGACACCCATATTCTATTTATTCATTTCACACATGAAGTAAGCATCACACAGCGTGCTCATTATCAATGTTTACCTAATCCGTATCGGCACTACCGTGAGCACCGCAACGAACAGCATCGCAGTAAATGCCGGCTGAACTTTGTAATTGAAAGAGCTGCAGCTAATTTTCGCATAATCTGTTATTAGAGATCAATAAAATAAATGAGCTGTCAGTACTGGGACAAAAAAAAAATCTAGAAACTCCCGTGTGCTGGATTGAAATGAGATCTACATTTAAAGGAACAGCTTATAAGAGTGATACTATACACTACAGTCTCTCCTTCACCCGAAATAACTGATAACAGGGAACAATACACTGCACGGCAGGAGGGAGTTAGGGATAGGAGTAGACTTTTAAGGTACTGTCACACTAAAGGTACTGTCACACTTAGCGATGCACCAGCGATCTCGACCAGCGATATGACGCGGTCAGGATCGCTGGTGCATCGCTAAGTGGTCGCTAGTGAGCTGCCACACAGGCAGATCTCACCAGCGACATAGCAGGGGTCGGGGGTCGCTACTTACCTGTCAGACGCGGCGATCCTGACGTCCTCCCGCCCGGCTCCACGCGTCGCTCGTCTCTCCACAGGAAGTGCAGCAGGAAGCTGACAACGAGAAACAGTCCAGCCTGTTCTCGCTCGATCAGCGATAAGCAGCGGGGGAGCGGGTCGTAGGTAAGTATCAGACACAGCGATGACGCTAGTAATATCGTTATAACGTCACAAGTTATAGCGATATTGCTAGAGATATCGCTTAGTGTGACATGCCCTTTAGCGATGCACCAGCGATCCCAACAACGATATGGATCGCTGGTGCATCGCTAAGTGGTCGCTAGTGAGCTGCCACACAGGCAGATCTCACCAGCGACATAGCATCGGTCGGGGGTCGCTACTTGCCTGTCAGACGCGGCGATCCTGATGTCCTCCCGCCCGCGCCCACGCGTCGCTCGTCGGCGCCACAGGAAGCCCAGCAAGAAGCATCCGACGAGAAACGGTCCAGGACTTTCTCGCGCGATCAGCGATAACCAGCGGGGGAGCGGTCGGAGGTAAGTATCACACATAGCGATATCACTAGCAATATCGCTGCTGCGTCACAAAACCAGTGACGTTACAGCAATATTGCTAGCGATATCGCTTAGTGTGACGGGGCCTTTAGGTTTAGTTTTCCTATAAACCAGTGGTCGGTCAGGACCATATCAAGGATATATTATGGAAAATGTTGCTGAATTGTACAGTGTTTGCTCCCCTCAGAAATAGTGTCACCAAGATTGCCCATGGGCATTGCTTAGTATTACAGAAATCTGTCACTAGGTTTTTGTCTAATCTGAAAGCAGCATAACCTAGGGGCAGAGATCCTGTTTCAAGTGATGTATCACTTATTGGGCTGCTTACTGTAGTTTTGATAAAATCACTGATTAGTCAGCAAGAATTCATCATTCAAAGACTAGTGAACCTGCTGCCAAGTAGTCCAACCCTGCCCCCACCACTGCTTGGGCAGCTTTCTGCCTAGGCACAGTGTACACAGACAGCAGCTAATCAGTGGTGGTGGTGGGATTACACATAGCTCAGCATTCAGAGCACTGGTAAATCTGCAAGAGATAAAAAGAAAGTGATTTTATAAAAATTGCCACAACCAGCAAAGTAAAGCCCCCGTTACACATAGCGATATCGCTAGCAATATCGCTGTAACGTCACCGATTTTGTGACGATGCAGCGATATTGCTAGTGATATCGCTATGTCTGATACTTACCTCCGACTGGCTCCCCTGCTGCTCATCGCTGGTCGCACGAGAACGTACTGGACCATTTCTCGTCGGGCGCTTCCTGCTGGGCTTCCTGTTGTGCCGACGAGCGACGCGTGGACGCGGGCGGGAGGACGTCAGGATCGCCGCGTCTGACAGGTAAGTAGCGACCCCCGACCCCTGCTGCATCGCTGGTGAGATCTGCCTGTGTGGCAGCTCACTAGCGACCACTTAACGATGCACCAGCGATCCATATCGTTGTCGGGATCGCTGGTGCATCGCTAAGTGTAACGGTACCCTAAGTGATACATTATTGGGGTCAGGGTCCCCTCTTATCATGCTGCTGTCAGAAGTGGTAGCAAAATACTGATAAGTTCATTTTAAGAATCATCCAATTCAATGCAAAAAAATAGTACTATCTCCAGAACCAGGGCAGCTTCAATTAGAATAGCCATGACTAAAGGCTCATTTTGATCAAATGATGGTGCTCAGAATCCAAAGTCCACATATAAGTGAAAATTCCAAAAAAGATAGATGAATAGGCACAACATTAGCCAACTGGCTCTTTAAAGAACCTTGATCACTTTATTTTGCAGTTTTGCGCACTCAGCACTTTCTCAGGGCATCATCACCAGGGTGCCGTGAAAAAGCACTGGGAGTGCGAAACGACAGTAAGCTGTCTGCTCTACATCTCCTCTCACCTTTTGGATATGTACCAAGCAAAGTGATCAAGATTATTTAAAAATACTGTTGGTGAGTGCTGGGTCAATTCCACTCTCTTTTTTTGAAACTTTATGTTTGGAAAACAAAAATATGCGTTTTTACACTACCATTTCCTAAAAAATTTACAACTCTAGCGCACTAGCCGTTACTGCTTATATACCATAGTGTCCTCCTTTATGTAGGGGGACGCAGCAACGTGTCACATGTGTCTAACACTTAAGCCTATGTAGACTTGTGACCATAAATGCAACAGGTTTTGGCTTTTAGTGTCCCAGTGCAACTCCATTGACAAATATTAGAAGCAACATTGCCATGACACTTTGTACACGAGTAGCTCTGACCTAATGAGGAACGTCGGCTGTTTTTTTTTTATCATTTATTATAGTCGTCTTCTCCCAAACCAGTACGTCTTTTTCCTTCCATCCTACCCTTTGGCCTTCTCACCTTGTGGTTACCTTATTAATGCAGTAAGCTGTAGTTGTGTCCTAGCTGGAAAACCATATTTTGCTTTATGCCTTTTGTCCCTTCCTATTCTCTGAGCGACATTTTGCACACAGCACGGTGACCTTTTCATTTCAGGAGGACTATGTGATGAGCTTATCACACAGAACTCCCTTTGTAATGAGGGAAGCCGGGGCCCGCACGCACAGTTTATAACACACAGAAGTTGCTACATCTAATAAGCAGGCTGTGCAGACAGCGGCCTTTCTATCTCCGAAAAAGAGCAGTATGGGAATCTAAAATCATAAATTTAAGGGCTGGTTCCTCAGCAGTGGAGGGCCAGTTTTAAGAGTGGGATTGCTGTTTTGTTACTGCAAAAAATGTAGTAAAATCTGTGCCTAAGAATAATGAGACCGTAGGATTTATCTTTTCATCCTACCCTTACTGATACATATGGTAGATTGATCTACTCCGCATCACCTTATCGGTGCCCCATACAGAACAAGTATTTTTTCTTGCGTTGTACAAACATTTTTAATCTAAGTGAACACATACATACTCTACATAAACATGTAAATAGATAACACTTTGCAGAATATGTCATAGCAGAAAGCGCCATCTTCCTCACCTTGCTAGCTCATTATAATACAGAAGATGAGGACGTGTAAGCTGCAGTCATCTCTGGGTCTCTATATATTAGTGAGAAAGCATGCTGTGAGAGGGGAGGGAGAGCAGACATTGAGTTATCACTTGTCATCTACCATATAAATATTCATAACAGACTCTTTCTATTTCTCCAAATGTGGCGCTAAACGGCGACTGGAAATCGACTACCCTAGGAGCCCATTTACACTGGCCAAAAACTGAAATGAGCATTCCTAGGAACACGAGTTTCAAATTATCTGCTGTGAAAGGAAGCCAGCAATCACTGAACGAATAAATAAAATGCTTGTTCGTCAGGTGAAATGATTTTTAAGATCGTTCTCTGCAGCACATTGTTCTGTGTAAACATGAAAATTTGGTCAGTAGGAAGAGGGGAATATGTTCTAGCAAGACACATTTCTGCTGGCAGCATCTTATCTTCCCCTGAACAAAAAGGTCAGATAAATGAACCAGAAATTCCCAATTACTTATCAGGAGTCCTCAATATACATTAGATAGCTGTTCGCTGGTTTTGCCAATATGCCTATAAACTAAAAGGTTATGACCATCCAAAAACTCTGGATGGGCAGACAGGGTAGGAGAAAATTAAAGTCTGGCAGACTGGGCATGCAGTCTTAAAGAGGACCTATCACCTCTCTGGTGCTGCCTTTTTTATTTAAGAAAACAGAGGACAGCCCCAGAGATAGGTGATATTTCTAAATAATGTAAACTTTTAAAAAATGGACAGAAATTCCCCTAATGCCACCTGACTGGTAGCAGCTCTAATGAGGTCACCGGATCCCACAACCTGTAAGTTCAATCACAGATATTGCTAAAAAGTAGTGTGTTTTGGGTGGCATTGGGAACACTTCTGTGCATTTTTTTAAATTAATTTTATTTCTTAAAATCCCCTTTCTGTAAGTGCCCACTGTTTCTTAAAGCACCACTCCAGTGTTTTTTTCAGTGAACTGCTGGAGTGGTTTCACCAATCTAAGTTCCCTGTCCTTAGTATTATGCCTACCAGCCAGTCTTCATTTCTTGTCAGCGCTGCTCCGATCAGATGGCTCCAGTGTTTGCTGGGTCATCCAGAAGTCACAATTCAATGTAAGTCTATGAGAGCCAGAACGAGAATCTCATAGACTTACACTGAGAGCTTGTAATCGATACCTCTGACTTTTAGTCAGTCTGACGTTGTGATCACAAGTTGCCAGTGCAGGAACAGAGCGGCGCCGGGAAGAGCTAAAGACAGCGGCTGGTGAGTATAAGACTAAAGTCAGGGAACAGACATTAGTGACACCACTCCAGGGCAGAAATAATAATAAAAAATTGCTGGAGTGGTGTTTTAAGTTAAAAGAATAGCTCGAGACAAGCGATCGGTGTCACACGTGGATTGTGGGTCTCACTGTGCCACAGGCTGGGCTTACCAGGGATGGGCTTGGCAAAGCGGCTACCTGATTTTCGCTAGATCTCCTAATGGTGGAGTTAGGCTTGCGTTGCAGATAGCCGCAGTCCCCGGTACTGCAGGATCCCAGTCTCAGACATGGACTCAGAGTCACTGGCAGGACAAGACTCAGGTACTGGAATAATAGCTAGGAAGACAGAACAGGCTTCAGGTTCAGGTATCGCCGTGCGGTGCGGCTTCAGGGTCAGGTACCTCCGGTGCGGCTTCAGGTTTAGGTTTAGACTAAATGGGATTCAAGGTCAGGGACCTAACATTATACTAGTTGCACACACAATAGGGAAACTACAGGGATTGCTCAGGCACCTACTGGGGAGCATGCCTTATATACCTGATGCCTTGCAGCTATCGGCTGGGGCATTTCCAAAGGGCGCACGCTGCCTTTTTAAGAATCAGGGGGGCACACCATTGGAAGACCTGCGTAGTCCCAGGGGACCAAAAAGTAGTAGCAGGAGACAGAAACACTACCGATCGGCCAGGGCAGTGAGAAGGTCGGTGTCCCTGCTGGGAGGAGGGAGAGGGTTATGCAGGGACGCCGGCATTGGCATTACAATAGGTACCCTTTAAAGAACATTTTCCGATTTTGGTAAAAAAACCTGTCCCCCTGGGAACAGTTTGTTTTAATGGCAGGGTATCTGAGTAAAGCACAGCTTGTTTTTTTTATAAAACAAACTATAGTTTGGGTACAGGGGTTTTCTTAAACCAGAAAACCCCTTTAATGCCTCCATACATATACATATTAGACTAAAGGCAGCGGAATCAGCCAATATTCTCATTTGCACATAGAAACACGGGAGACAATGGGATGAAACTGAAAGGGAGAAGATACAGATTAAATATTAGAAAAAAAACTTTTTACAGTGAGGGTGATCAATGAGTGGAGCAGGCTGCCATGAGAGGTTGTGAGTTCTCAGTCAATGGAAGTCTTCAAACAGAGGCTGGACAGACATCTGTCTGAGATGGGTTAGTCAATCCTGCATTGAGATGGGGGTTGGACACAATGACCCTGGAGGGTCACTTCCAACTCAAACATTCTAGGATTCTATGGTAATGTGAATGGGGACTTTATTCTTGCACTTTCCTATATGCGATTGTTAGTACCCACCAGATGACATGTCAGAATCCTATAAGGGATGGGGGCATTGCTCTAGAATCACTGCGTTGAGAAACATGTGATGGTGTCTCCGCAGTGTTGGATGTTGATCTCCATGAGTTCATTCATCCTCATTTTCACAGTCTTTTACTAGGCATTGCTCCTACTAGCCTGTGTCCTACTCCACACTGATGAGGGGCAATACCCCGAAACAGCTGTCTGTGGATGGATACCGTGTTTTGGCATAGGTGGTTTCCTTCATTGGAGACTGACCTTCCCGTGGTTGTTCCTTCCCGTTGAAAGACCTGGCTAGTCATTGCTTGCGTTGAGAAACATGTGATGGTGTCTCCGCGGCTTGTTTTGCATGTTTTTGCATATTTCCCATAAGGGATGGGGGCATTGCTCTAGAATCACTGCGTTGAGAAACATGTGATGGTGTCTCCGCAGTGTTTGGATGTTGATCTCCATGAGTTCATTCATCCTCATTTTTCAATGTCAGAATCAAAGGCGCCCAAGGCTCATTGATGCGCACTGTGAGCGACAACTATGCTATGTGGCTCAACTGCTGAACTACATACATAACTATGGTATGTTTAGTGGATTGGCGTCGTTTATCAAGAGAAATTCTTAAAATCATGTAAAAAAAATATGCTCAGTGATGGAAAGTCTCACTAAATCCATCTTTATCAAAGACAGAAAAAAAAAGATCATTGCCAGTGTCAATCAAGCATTTAGGGGGTCTGAGGGCAGAGAGATGTCCAGAAAGACCTCCTCTCAGTCTTCAGGAACGTATAGGAGAGATAAGTCATGGTCCACATTTATGAATGTGACCGCCTGGCTTATACGTAACAATCAGAAAGCTTTTATAATACAGCATAGCTCATTTAGAAATGCTTATCTGGAAAACAAACTAATTTCAAATGCATCCAATTCCCAGGAGGCAAATTGTGGTTGAAATTTGATTTAAAAACAGATGGGGATTTTTTTTTATTTTTAATCTAGCAGGTACATCTCTGAGCACGAAATAGGAATTCACTACTGGCCATGCCAGACAGCCCTTTCTTCAGGCTGCAGACGCTCTTCCTGTCTCTTTTCTTTAATCTAATAGCTTCCTTTCAAACAATAAAGACATTTGCTGAAGGACATTTGTACAGTTACTTGTCTGCACAGCCTGGAGATTAGCAGCACAGGATTAAGCCCAAATAGAAGAATCAAAGGCAACTTTTATATAATGTCCAATCGTCCCAGACTAGTGATGAGCGAGTATACTCGTTGCTCGGGTTTTTCCGAGCGTGCTCAGAGATTAGTTTTCGTCGCCTCAGCTGCATGATTTGCGACTGCTAGACAGCTTGAATACATGTGTGGAATGCCTGTTTGTTAGGGAATCCCCACATATATTCAGTCTGTCTAGCAGTCGCAAATCATGCAGCTGAGACGAGGAAAACTAAATCTCCGAGCACACCAAAATACTCGGGAGGACACCCGAGCAACGAGTATACTCGCTCATCACTACCCCAGACCCCAATTCTAACTGGTACCAGTTATATCTACTGTATTCTGCAATGGTACAACCCATACATCATATGTAGCCCGATCCATACCTCTTTCCCTGGCTTTCTGAGATAGACCAGAATGTTATGGGATTCGAAGCATTAAAGAAGGGCATGAGAAAACTGACACCATATATCTCTGTAGCACAGGCTACACTTTCGTCCAGTAGTTACTGGTTATAATCGAGGTTCTGTTAAAGAGGATGTCCAGGCTTGTAGCTCAAGTCTATGTCAGGATTCTCCAGTTCCGGGAGCAGATGATTATATTACTTGAAGTATGAGTTTTGCATACTTCCAGCCACCTTCTGACAAAACATGTCTGGCATTGCTCAATTAAATTGTATTGAGCGTGGTCGCGTACGTCTAGTTGGCACGTGACCGCAAGTATGCAAATCACATATTCACGGTCATTCGCCCATTCCTGGCACCAGAGAATCCTAACAGCACGCACCTAGGACCCCAAGCCTGGACAACCCCTTTAAACTCCAATTGCTGGCCAGTGGTAATTGACACTGCTTTAACCAGGTACAGTGGGGCAAAAAAGTATTTAGTCAGTCAGCAATAGTGCAAGTTCCACCACTTAAAAAGATGAGAGGCGTCTGTAATTTACATCATATTGTAGGGATTCGACTCGCTCAGGTGCAGCGGGAGACAATCATGAGGCAGGTTCTTCCCAAAGTTCATGAGGTTTATTTGCTCCATAAACCATAAATCAGCGTATCACCAAAATAGCCTCTAGCTTAGGCACAAAAGAACATAAACGTCCGTGGCTTCAGACTCGGACCGAGAGTCTCAGCACATGCTGGGAGGTGTAGTCCTCCCCATATACAACTAATATACCCAGCTCAGGGCAATGTCCAGAGCAGCGCTCTATCTGCAGCCGCAGACACAGGAAGGCTTCTCCTTCCTTAGCACACAGGCCCCTCTCTGTAGTGTCCCACCTGGACACAGGGAAGTCTGTCCACACTCTCACAGACTCCCTCCACTCTCTCTCACATGTGCCAAACACCTCAATTACATAGCCCTGTAACCACACCCACAGGTGATCACATGGCTATGACATCACTAAAGGTTGTATAGACACACACAGGTTTCCCTGACACAGTGTAACAGAAAGATCAGCAGTACCTCTGCTGATCAATACACCCTGGAGCCTGCATCCCAAGGCCACCCACCTTGAGACCCATAATGGTCATTTAGGACCCTGCTCCTGTTACCACACTGAATGTGCCTGTACACCCGTCCTGGGACACCCACACAGCGCCCCCTAGCTGACATAGTGGTAACTACACCACATACCTCCCCCCTCTGTTCAAACTTGTGGGGTTGAACACATGACATCACCCAGGGATCTTGAGACCGGGCACTCATGTCACCTTGCCCTACCAATCGAGAGGACCGTCTCCATCTGTTTCGGCAGTCATACTGCATCATATTTACGTTAGGCCTCCCCCGCCCCCAGCGGTCAGTATCTCGGCCTTGGGCTTTGGCCTTCCCGTCAAAGTCCGTCAGGGTGACCAGGCACTCTTTAGTCTCCATCTGTCTGCAGTGCGCTCCATCACCCGACCTTTCTCTCACTAGCTGACTCTCCCGGTTCATACGGTCATGAGTCCCACGTCCAGTTGAGCTAACTGGCTGGTATGAGTCTGACCCTCTGTCGCTACGTC
Organism: Dendrobates tinctorius; assembly: GCF_039654945.1. Lineage (NCBI taxonomy): Eukaryota > Metazoa > Chordata > Amphibia > Anura > Dendrobatidae > Dendrobates > Dendrobates tinctorius. The sequence goes on from NW_027361878.1 coordinate 21,371,563, forward strand.
CACCACCGGGTCTCGTGCCTATGCTACTAAGATTAGAACTGCCACTTGCGGACTCTCGACGTTCTTGTCTTCGACTACCTGTCCTTTCATTCTTTGGAGGATCCCTTCGGGTCTTTACAACTTGGGTTGGAGGTGGACGCCACCTGACGTTCTGTATCTGCTTATTCATCTGCAGCCGATCCTGTCTTAGCTGCTCAATCTCCTTCAGGTACGCTACCCGATATTCCAGGAGCAAGCGAAGCTTACCAATGCTTTCCACCGAACCAACCACAATGACAGGAACCATGTCATCTTCAATAACGACTTGGATTTCACCAGCAGGTGGGATCCTCACTCTCTTCACACAGGATCGATTCACCATCTCCTGCATCACCTTTCCAAGTCTGCCAACGACTTTCCCCACCAGATTTCTGGGTACCGGAATTATGTCTTCCACAAAGCCCAGCCGACTTTGTGCTTCCCTTGCAAGCTCCAGACGTCGAGCGGCTTTCCTATTACGCTCCACGAGCATCTGTTTCGTGCGGAGACATTGTAGGTGCATCTCCTTCAGGATAGCCACCCTTCTCTCTGTGTCTTCCGTTTCTGCCAGTATCACCAACTGGTCTGTTTCTGGTGCCCAGCTCACACTATAGGCCTTTACTGCCTTTTTAAAGGTCTCATGCACACCATCGCTGGCACACGCTTCTCGCACGTCTTCGGGTACCTCCATTACAACCTTGAAGGTCGTGGACTTGCTCTCATCCTGGACAGATGGCTCTGGGTTCCCCACGGACACTTCCCTCAAGATATCTGTCATGACCGGATGACTGTCTTGTGCAGCTCTTGGCTCACCATCTTCCTGAGATTTACAGTCTTCAGGACCCTTTTCCAAGATGGGCTTTGGCAGTTCTGCCTTGCTATCAGTCGGGCAAGGCCGCTGTACGTCTTCGCCCCTCCACTTCTCCTGCAGAAGACCTTTTACTACTCCACTGAGTTCTTGTAGAACTTTATCTTTCTCCTCTGCCAGGTAGCGACGCTCATCCTCTCTCCTGAAAATCTCCTGTTGATGCTTCTCTTGGGCCTCTCTGAGCACCTCCATATCTTCCAACAGGGTCTTGTTCATGGTTTTACACGCTGACAGGTGACCTCTGAGCTCAGAGACTTCCTTCTCCAGCTCATCCACTCTGTGCTCAGCTGCTTGCCTTAGGACTCTCTCCCGTTCGACATGTTCTGTTACAGTCTCCTTTATCAGCTGTATCTCACGATCTTGTTCTCTTTTGTCCATCACGTGTCGCACCACTACCTCTTTAATTATATCGTTAAAGGGTACCACTGGGTCAGTCACCCCAGTCGAGTGAACCCTCCAGTTACCGTCCAGCACCAATGTGTCTAGTCCAGTAGTCTCGTCTCTTAGCCCACCATCTGTCTTATCACGAGACGTCAGGTCCGTCAGTTGGGCAGATGTACTTCTTCCTCTGGTCAGTTCTACCTCTGACCTGTCCATGTCAGGAGCCGTCACTGTCTCAGTGTCCGCTGGCCCCACAGTCGAAGCATCTCCATTGTCAGACCAAACGTCATCAAACAAAAGAAAGTCCCGGCCCCTCTCCCAGGCATAGACTAAGTCCCGTGGTATCCCTCTACCTTGGCACTCACCACCTTTGGTCCCCTCAAACACTACTGTGTCTACTGCGTAGTTCACCGTGACCCCGTGTTTACAGTGAACCCTGACGTTTTTCTCGGTCAGAGAGAAAACGAGAGGAGTTCCTGTCAGAGTCACCTGACTCTCTGAGTCCAGCCGACCAAAGGCTCCTTCCCGGTGCAGCATCACTGTACACATCTGTGGCCCATCATTACTACCTGGAAAGGATATTCCACATTCTGAAAAAGACCTGCACATACACTGCGGTACTCCAGACATACCTACTGAGTCACCCAGTGCTGTCACTTCTTCACACTTGGCCCCTTTCTGGACCACCACCCTGCTTTGGGTTGCCACCCCAATTTTGGTCACCGCCCCCTTTTGGAACTCCATCCCTTTTTGGGTTACCACTCCAATTTGGGTCACCGCCCCCTTTTGGGACTCCACCCCTTTTTGGGTTACCACTCCAATTTGGGTCACCGCCCCCTTTTTGGACTCCACCCCTTTTTGGGTTACCACTCCCTTTTGGGTCACCGCCCCCTTTTGGGTTACCACTCCCTTTTGGGATTTCCCCATGTCCGTCCTGCAGAACCTCTTAGGCCACAGTTCACACCACACAGTTTGTCTCTCACGATACCAGACAAGTCCTTGCTGGCACCACCACAGCTCCTGCTGTCACTGATCACCGGCACCTCCGGCTGCTGTTCACACACATACACAGCGGCTGGTGTCACTGCAGCTCCTGCTGCGCCATCTTCGTGGACCCGCCGATCCACCGGAAGCCGCTTGTCACCTTCGTAACCCCGCCGGGTTACTGGAAGCCGCTTGTCACCCTCAAAGATAAAAAAGCCACAAAAGTGCGCCCATAGGGCCTTACCAGTGCAGGTATAATGGGTTACGCAGCAATAATACAGGGTACTCACCCTTAATAGTTGTGTAAAGCCACAACTGCTGTATCCGCTTAGTCACATGCAATAAAGCTGCAGCAGGATGGTGTAGACAGACAGCGTCTGCTACCAATGCTCCCAGGGCAGATCCCTTAAAGAAAACACCAGGTCCCTGTGCTGCGAGACCTTCGTGACCCCACTGAGCCACAGCAAGCACCTTCAGGTTTTGCAGAGGAAAAGAAAAAAAAAAACACATGCACAGTCTCTCACATGTCCTGTTCGTGTGCCACTCAGGACGTACCGTCTCCACCTGAGACCGTCCAACACACAGGGCACACCGGGTGCTATTCAGGGAGCCGACCCTCCTCCCAGGGTCTCCCAACACACCAGCCTCACCAGGTCCAGGGGCTCAGCGGGTGCTCTTCAGGACATCCGTCTCCGCCTGAGACTGCCCAACACACGCCTCACCAGGTCCAAGGTCATAGCACGTGTTCCAGGGATCCGATTCCTCTCCCAGAACCTCCCAACACTGACCCTCCAGGACCTTGCTCACTGACCCCTCCAGGAACACAGTCTCTCACTGACCCTGGTCAGTGCAACACAGACTCCTGTCTGTTACCTGTGTCGGCCACACAGGTTCCTGGACGCCTCTTCTCCTCCAGAGGTATCCCACAAATTTTAACACAGTCACTTTCTCTGACCTCGGTCAGTATTACTCACGGTTGTCAGACCGTCTGCTCTCCTGGCTCAGAATCGCCAGCGCTGCCACACGTGCTTCTGGGAGTCGCTGCCCGCAGTCTGTCACCAATTGTAGGGATTCGACTCGCTCAGGTGCAGCGGGAGACAATCATGAGGCAGGTTCTTCCCAAAGTTCATGAGGTTTATTTGCTCCATAAACCATAAATCAGCGTATCACCAAAATAGCCTCTAGCTTAGGCACAAAAGAACATAAACGTCCGTGGCTTCAGACTCGGACCGAGAGTCTCAGCACATGCTGGGAGGTGTAGTCCTCCCCATATACAACTAATATACCCAGCTCAGGGCAATGTCCAGAGCAGCGCTCTATCTGCAGCCGCAGACACAGGAAGGCTTCTCCTTCCTTAGCACACAGGCCCCTCTCTGTAGTGTCCCACCTGGACACAGGGAAGTCTGTCCACACTCTGACAGACTCCCTCCACTCTCTCTCACATGTGCCAAACACCTCAATTACATAGCCCTGTAACCACACCCACAGGTGATCACATGGCTATGACATCACTAAAGGTTGTATAGACACACACAGGTTTCCCTGACACAGTGTAACAGAAAGATCAGCAGTACCTCTGCTGATCAATACACCCTGGAGCCTGCATCCCAAGGCCACCCACCTTGAGACCCATAATGGTCATTTAGGATCCTGCTCCTGTTACCACACTGAATGTGCCTGTACACCCGTCCTGGGACACCCACACAGCGCCCCCTAGCTGACATAGTGGTAACTACACCACAATAGGTAGACCTCAACTATGGGAGACAAACTGAGAAAAAAAAATCCAGAAAATCACATTGTCTGTTTTTTTTCCTTTTATTTGCATATTATGGTGGAAAATAAGTATTTGGTCAGAAACAAGCAATCAAGATTTCTGGCTCTCACAGACCTGTAACTTCTTCTTTAAGAGTCTCCTCTTTCCTCCACTCATTACCTGTAGTAATGGCACCTGTTTAAACTTGTTATCAGTATAAAAAGACACCTGTGCACACCCTCAAACAGTCTGACTCCAAACTCCACTATGGTGAAGACCAAAGAGCTGTCAAAGGACACCAGAAACAAAATTGTAGCCCTGCACCAGGCTGGGAAGACTGAATCTGCAATAGCCAACCAGCTTGGAGTGAAGAAATCAACTGTGGGAGCAATAATTAGAAAATGGAAGACATACAAGACCACTGATAATCTCCCTCGATCTGGTGCTTCACGCAAAATCCCACCCCGTGGGGTCAGAATGATCACAAGAACGGTGAGCAAAAATCCCAGAACCATGCGGGGGGACCTAGTGAATGAACTGCAGAGAGCTGGGACCAATGTAACAAGGCCTACCATAAGTAACACACTACGCCACCATGGACTCAGATCCTGCAGTGCCAGACGTGTCCCACTGCTTAAGCCTGTACATGTCCGGGCCCGTCTGAAGTTTGCTAGAGAGCATTTGGATGATCCAGAGGAGTTTTGGGAGAATGTCCTATGGTCTGATGAAACCAAACTGGAACTGTTTGGTAGAAACACAACTTGTCGTGTTTGGAGGAAAAAGAATACTGAGTTGCATCCATCAAACACCATACCTACTGTAAAGCATGGTGGTGGAAACATCATGCTTTGGGGCTGTTTCTCTGCAAAGGGGCCAGGACGACTGATCCGGGTACATGAAAGAATGAATGGGGCCATGTATCGTGAGATTTTGAGTGCAAACCTCCATCCATCAGCAAGGGCATTGATGATGAAACGTGGCTGGGTCTTTCAACATGACAATGATCCAAAGCACACCGCCAGGGCAACGAAGGAGTGGCTTCGTAAGAAGCATTTTAAGGTCCTGGAGTGGCCTAGCCAGTCTCCAGATCTCAACCCTATAGAAAACCTTTGGAGGGAGTTGAAAGTCCGTGTTGCCAAGCGAAAAGCCAAAAACATCACTGCTCTAGAGGAGATCTGCATGGAGGAATGGGCCAACATACCAACAACAGTGTGTGGCAACCTTGTGAAGACTTACAGAAAACGTTTGACCTCTGTCATTGCCAACAAAGGATATATCACAAAGTATTGAGATGAAATTTTGTTTCTGACCAAATACTTATTTTCCTCCATAATATGCAAATAAAAGGAAAAAAAAACAGACAATGTGATTTTCTGGATTTTTTTTTCTCAGTTTGTCTCCCATAGTTGAGGTCTACCTATGATGTAAATTACAGACGCCTCTCATCTTTTTAAGTGGTGGAACTTGCACTATTGCTGACTGACTAAATACTTTTTTGCCCCACTGTATAGGTTAGATGGCTAAAACAACTGGTCAAAGTTCTGCTGATTACAAGTATAACTGTAGCTGGTTTGTAAACAAAAGTGGTTAGTAGAGTTGAGCAAAAAGATCTAAAGTGCCCTGGTCCGGCATCCTGTCCAGGCCAGTTCTCCATGGCAGTCTTTACTTTTGCGGCTGGCGTTCTTGGTCCAGCAGCCTAAAGAGCCTCTTGACCCTACTAGGCCATGCAACGTTATAGCATCGTGGAGCCTTTATCATAAGAAAAGGTCATCAACATGTACGTTCCGGCCAGCCCCTTTAAGGGTGAATTATATTTTATTAGATATTTTATGAAAGATTTCTATGGAAATAACATAAGTTTCTATATTTGCAATATTTTCACAGAGGTTTCGTCTAAATTAGTGGAAATTCTAATTGGAGACATAAATGTGGGCAGTCATGAGGGAATACTCACTGTAAAAATGTATCATGTATGGGAAAAATCATACAAACTAATGACAGATCTTTGGTGCGGAAAAGAACAGAAACTTGTTTTATTCTTGTATGTAGAGAGGATGTAAGTTTTCAATTGTCATAGAACTGTCTATTCCTAATTACAGGAAGAACAGCTCTGGAGCACAAACTGCTGATGATGTGAGTCACTGTGCAGAAACCAAGGCCAAGATTTGGGAGGAAATAATTAATGAATTTAGCAGGAGTCTGAACCATGAACAACATAAAATTCAGACAGGCTTCGAGGCTTCAGGAATCGCTCCTTTTCTCTGAAGTTTTGAAAACTTGGTAGTGTTTTCCTTAACTTTTTTTGTCATTTCATGAGTACTTTTTTTTCTACATTTTTTCCACTGTTTTTTTATTTATATGCATAGCAAGTTGTTTTTATACATAATTCCATACTTTTTAGTGCTTTTTTTTGTGGCGTTCCAAGAACAAACCTTAAATCAGATAATCATGACAATTAATAATAATTGATATTGTCAATAATGCTAAACCAGCAGGGAGGGAGAAATTGGGGGCCGATTGTTAGTGCAGACTTTTCTCTCTACCTGGCTTTGATCAACATAGTTTCAAAGTAATACAAAGCTTTCTGTAATTCTATCTGGATCTCATTCTGCTTGTGGTTCTGGCGGCATGAAACTACCGACAGGTTACCCTTAAATGAATAAAACATAGATACAAAAAAATAAAGAACAATACAAAGAAAGAGCTTTTATTACCATAACAGGCCCTGAAGAGAATCATGCATACCAAGTTTTACATTAGCTGACCTTGCTGCAGTGAAACCCAGCGCTATGCAAGCGGCGGGCTACCGGCACATGATTCCACTCTACCATTCCCCATGTGTATATTAGTATACAGAGAGAGTTCACTGCGCTCACACATCTCTCCCGCATTACTTCACACATTACGCTAACAGGCACATTATTGTAATACAAGATATTCAAGAGTCGTTCTTTTAAATAATGTAGACTAGAAAGACATTCGACCGGGAGAGAACATAGAATTCATATGTGACAATAGGCTAAAAAGCTGATTACTGAAGCAACATTTCTTATAACATACGACAGCTACACATGAATACACCACCTGGCTATGGATCTGTTGTGCAATGCTACAAGGGAAGGCTGGATATTACACCGCATACAAAGTATCACAGGGATAGTCACTGTCTAGCCCAAGCCTGAAACTGTCTGGTACTGCAGACAGTTGATTGCAAACAACATTAATTTTTAGTAGTAAAATTATTAGGCACAGATTTTATCCATAAAGACCCACAAAAGTGGCTAGACGGGCATCTGCCTGACACCTTCCAACCGCGTCAGGTCTAAGCAAGAACCATTATAAGGGTTTCTGTTATGATTGAGTCACCGTAGGAGGCAAAAATAGAAATGCTAGCTAAGTCCAGAAAACCAGAGAAGTTGGCAGCTATCGGATTGCAGACCCCTGAACCTATCAACACAACTAGCAGTAGCCGTGGGGGGCTCCTACGATGCCCTAGGCCCCTCGATCACAGCCGGAGGACTACATAGCCTAAAGACAGAAAGGGAAATCTAAACTGCCCCAGAGCAGACCCCAAAGCAAAAGGCAGCCCCCCACATATAATGACGGTGAAGCAAGAAGAAAGAACAAAACACAGACAGAAAGATAGACTGAGCAAAGATGGGGCCCAAGCTAGCTTAGATAGGAAAGGACAGGAAGGCTGCTGTCTGCAATCCGTGAAAAAACCTATGAAAATAAGAGCCAACAAACTGACAGTAAAAAGGCCCTGAAGACGCTAGGCTTCAAAAAAGGCTATGTCAGTACTCAGGAATATTCTGAAGACAGAGCAACAGGCAAAAGGAGATTCAGCTCACCCCAGCAGGGAATGGCAGAATCCAGAAAAGCAAGGAAAACAAAACACTAATGCTAAAAGGCAAAGCAGAAATCTTAGCTTTAGATGAGCAGGAATCAGACTGGTTTCCTAGAAGTCCACAGAGAAATCACCCGCAGGCCAGAAGGGCGTCGGCAGCCTTATATCCAGTCATTAACTCCACTCAGCCAGTCATCATCATCAGCCCCAGGTGTCTGACAATCAGGCTCACTACCTTTCTTCACCAGAAGAGGGAGTTCCTCGGGCCTCAGTAGTGAAGGGGAAAATGAGCTCACAACAGGTTTCTGAGTCCTAAATACTGATGGTCTATCCTAATTAAAGGTCATCAAAATATGATGGTGGAGGTCACAGTACGAGGGGTGTAACTATAATGGGTGTAGGAGTTGCAGTCAAAGCCGGGCCTTGAAAACTGGGGGACCAATGGGTCCTTTTCTCTCATGTTATAAGGCCCATGATAGTCAAGGGATTCTCCAAGAATGTAATAAAATGTTCCCCTGTCATAATTCAACAAAGGCCTATCCTAGGCACATGTCAGAACTTTCTGCAGTCTGAAGAAACAATACTCTTGAGACCAGTGTCTCAATGACAGAGGAGCACACATACCGGTGAGCTGCTGGAGAAGCAGGAGCAAACGAAAAAAAAAACTTTTTTGCTTGGATGACTGACAGCGCACAAAGGACTGAGGTTAGAGAAAAAAATTCTTTGTGCTCAGTCAGCCAAGGAGATTTCTTTTGATGTCACAGCCCTTCTCCTTGGTTCACTGAGGTCTGTGTGATTATGACACAACTCCTCTGTCAGTTGAGACTCATTTCTCTGGAGCAGGGTATTTTTTGACTGCAGTGCTCCCTAACACATGACTAGCATTGGCTTCTGTTTAAACTATGTGATGTGGGCCATTTTATTACATTCTTTGAGAACCCCGCTATAGTTGGGGGCCCTGTTGGAGACTTTCATTTAGACAAATGAGCTGTAAGTTACTCCACTGTACAGTACCTAATGGAACACCACAGGCCCATAAAGATTATTCAGATACAGGAGGCTAATTAAAAAAAACCTAAATACAACAATACAGTTTTGAGGACTTGATTCGGACTAGTTTTTTAAAGGCCCCCCCCCCCCCCGAAGAAGCTAAGTAGCGAAATGCGCGTTGGGGTCTTTTTAGCCCACATCACAGTAAGGTTGGTCTATGGCTTAATTATATCTACCTCTGTCTCATATACCCTCCTTTGGCGATTGGGCTACTATTGGTGTTAGTCACAATAAGGTATTAGACTATAACTCCTTCATTTTATGTGGTCCATTTTATGTAGGTCCAGATTTCGGATCACTATATTATGCACTGCTGCACTTTATATGACCACTGATAGTTATTTGTCTTTTGCTCTTTATATATCCCTCCTATTTTTTTGTGGGTATTATTACTATTATATTTTTTTGAAATTATTTTTCTTTAATTAATACTTTTTGTGTACTCCTTGCGGCCATCTTTATTGGTATATGTGATTTCTACTTCATTGCCATTTTTTATCTAACCAATCCTGTGTGTGGCTTCTAGGTGTTGCTGATTCCCTTATATATTTAATTCAAAATTCCTTGTGTATGATCTAGTTTTTATTTCTCATTTTTGTATAATAAAACTTGCATATTTTATTTAGTGCTCCTAGTCCGATTTCTTTGGGTATATACTGTATGTCATTGCAATGGATGAGCTTTAATACCTTTAGCCTTTTTTGGAAATAAAGTTATTTAAAGGGTTTGTAAAATACGTTGCTGTTTAAGGACTATCCTTAGGATAGGTGATCAATATCAGATTGGTGGAAGTCTTAAGGCCCCGTCACACATAGCGATCTCGCTAGCGAGATCGCTGCTGAGTCACAAGTTTTGTGACACAACAGCGATCTCACCAGCGAGATCGCTGTGTGTGACAGAGATCAGCGACCAACCCCCCTGCCAGTATCGCTGATCGCTCTGGGAAATCTCTGGACATTTCTTTGGTCACTGATCTCCCGCTGGCCAGCACGCATCGCTGTGTGTGACAGGCGGGAGACCAGCGATCTGCAATAAAATAATAATAAAAAAAAAAATATTACTATTCTCACCGTCCGACGTCCCGCGCAGCATTCCCGCCTCTCTCCACGCTCCGGTCCCAGTAATCCTTTGCAAGAATGACCGCGAGACTTCGCGATCCCGCGAGAACGGACGTCATCGCGGTAATTCTCACAAAGGATTACTGGGACCGGAGCGTGGAGAGAGGCAGGAATGCTGCAACAATATTTTTTATTTTAATTCTATTTTTGACATGAATCAGCGCTGAACACAGCAATGCCGCACGCGCGGTGTCGCTGTGCTAATCGCTGGTGAAGCTGTCTGTTTGACAGCTCACCAGCGATCACATAGCAATTCACCAGCGATCCTGACACGTTGATATCGTTGTCGGGATCGCTGGTAAGTCGCTATGTGTGACGGGGCCTTTACACCCACCAGAGTTTACACACCACAGCACCTTACTCGGCGCATTGGCTGATCACCAGTGCTGCAGCTCACATCACATTCACTTCAATGGGAGCTGAGCTCCAGGACTATCTATCAAAGATGTGAACAACCCTCCTGAGCTGATGTAATGATGACGGTTCACCTGCAGTTCTATGTAAACCACAGATAATAAATTGTAACTTCGTCATAAATTCACATATTCTCTAGCAAGTGTTTTCAGGTGTGTTTGTTGGTCATTGATAGTGAGTGTTCCTCAGTCAGCAAGCAGGGACAACATATACAATTGTGGCCAAAAGTATTGACACCCCTGCAATTCTGGCAGATAATACTCAGTTTCTTCCTGAAAATGATTGCAAACACAAATTCTTTGGTATTATTATCTTCATTTAATTTGTCTTAAATGAAAAAACACAAAAGAAAATGAAGCAAAAAGCAAAACATTGATCATTTCACACAAAACTCCAAAAATGGGCCGGACAAAAGTATTGGTACCCTCAGCCTAATACTTGGTTGCACAACCTTTAGTCAAAATAACTGTGACCAACCGCTTCCGGTAACCATCAATGAGTTTCTTACAATGCTCTGCTGGAATTTTAGACCATTCTTCTTTGGCAAACTGCTCCAGGTCCCTGATATTAGAAGGGTGCCTTCTCCAAACTGTCATTTTTAGATCTCTCCACAGGTGTTCTATGGGATTCAGGTCTGGACTCATTGCTGACCACCTTAGAAGTCTCCAGTGCTTTCTCTCAAACCATTTTCTAGTGCTTTTTGAAGTGTGTTTTGGGTCATTGTCCTGCTGGAAGACCCATGACCTCTGAGGGAGACCCAGCATTCTCACACTGGGCCCTACATTATGCTGCAAAATTTGTTGGTAGTCTTCAGACTTCATAATGCCATGCACACCGTCAAGCAGTCCAGTGCCAGAGGCAGCAAAGCAACCCCAAAACATCAGGGAACCTCCGCCATGTTTGACTGTAGGGACTGTGTTCTGTCTCTTTTTTTCTCCTGTAAACTCTATGTTGATGCCTTTGCCCAAAAAGCTCTACTTTTGTCTCATCTGTCCAGAGAACAGGCTTCCAAAACGTTTTAGGCTTTTTCGGGTAAGTTTTGGCAAACTCCAGCCTGGCTTTTTTGTGTCTCGGGGTCTTCCTCACAATTTGGTTTCTCAAGTCCTCAGACAATTCTTTGGTCTTCTTTCTTTTCTCCATGCTCAATGTGGTACAGACAAGGACACAGGACAGAGGTTGAGTCAACTTTAATCCATGTCAACTGGCTGCAAGTGTGATTTAGTTATTGCCAACACCTGTTAGGTGCCACAGGTAAGTTACAGGTGCTGTTAATTACACAAATTAGAGAAGCATCACATGATTTTTCGAACAGTGCCAATACTTTTGTCCACCCTCTTTTTTATGTTTGGTGTGGAATTATATCCAATTTGGCTTTTGGGCAATTCTTTTTGTGTTTTTTCATTTAAGACAAATTAAATGAAGATAATAATACCAAAGAATTTGTGTTTGCAATCATTTTCAGGAAGAAACTGAGTATTATCTGACAGAATTGCAGGGGTGTCAATACTTTTGGCCACAACTGTACAGTACGCACGGCAGGAGGAGTGCGCTGTTGACACCAACAATGCTTAACACTGCTTAATATCCACATCACAGCCAGAGTTAACAAACAAGCGAATTCACGCAGAGGTGAACAAGACACTGAGAAGGATAAAGACAACACGCGCACTCACACAGCATACTTCTCACAGGGACTTAGCAGTGTGTTAAGCAAACAGGGAGTTTATTTATCAACTGGAAACTGTATGCGATTTATCACAGGGCTCAATCCATACATAAATCTCCTCTGGATGGAAGTCACAAACAGAACAGAGCCTGTGCCTCCACACAGACTTATGGTAAAGTGATAACCATGATTGCAAATATTGTCCAACAGTCCACAAAAATGTATATTGTGTAGTGTGACTTTTATGTGACGGTCACAAGGACAAAAAAAAAAATACAAATATAGAAAGGGGATACATAGGCAGTAGATTTTATTAGACTCGTGTGTAGCATTATTCACTCCATATCAAACTAGAAATGAGAAAGAGGAGAGCACAGCTACGACAACAGTTTTGGTGCTGTACAACCATTTTGTCACGTATGGGTTGGGGACTTTGGGCACTAACCAGTTCCCTAGAACTAAGGGTGACCTGGTCTATCCCTGTCCCCAGATTACTCCTGAACGTGGAGATGCCAGGTTCTTATGTCTTGCTATGCTCCTATATCTACCCTAATCTGTCCCCTCCCCCACCCAGGGATGTGGAAAGCCGAAGTGTATAGAATTAAACAAACAAGACAAACAAGGGATAATGGACAGGGATAAATGAAAATACCAACCATACAAAATACTCAGACAAAACAAAAGAGAGTGGGACACAGAGGAGTTAAGGCCCCGTCACACACAGCGATCTCGCTAGCGAGATCGCCGATTTTGTGACGCCACAGCGATCTCGCCAGAGAGATCGCTGTGTGTGACGGGGATCAACGACCGGCCCCCCTGCCGGGTATCGCTGATCGTGCACGATCGTCCTGGGCCATTTTTTGATCACTGGTCTCCCCCTGACCAGCGCGCATCGCTGCGTGTGGCGGCGAGAGACCAGCGATCAATGACCCTGGTTTCCAATGTAAACATCGGGTATCTAAGAGCCGCGCGGCTCTTAGATACCCGATGTTTACATTGGAAACCAGCTTGCTAGCTGGTCCTGATCACTGGAGGGGCTGTCTATGTGACAGCTCACCAGCGATCAGCCTAACGATGTACCAGCGATCCCTTTCATGTCGGATCGTTGGTGGGATTGCTGGGACATCATTATGTGTAATGGGGCCTTAAAAAGGAAGGAGAAACCAAATAGGAAAGGATGAGGAAATGCAAACAAAACTACAAGCAACAATCTCCAAATACTAACTCCAACCACAAACATCTCTGGGAGTGTCCAAAGCTGAGACAATCCAGGGAGGAAAGCTAGATGAGTCTCAACTGAACAGATTAACCCTTGCACTGCTAGCATGGGAAAACCTGCACTAATTAATACAACAATGAAGTACTTCTAACCAGTGCAGGCATGTGTGAAACCAGATACTGCGTTCTTCTGGCCCCTCTCTGTCGCGTTATCCCCGTGACACATTTTTCAGTCGAAAAAAAAGATAAAGTATGCACATATAAAAATTAGACTAAGTAAAAGGTGTAATATTACTGAGGGAAAAAAGACACAAAACACAAATAAGGCTAAAAACAGATAAAAGAGATTTAGAAAAAAATAAAATAATACCGCATCTACACTCTATTTGATTTCTTATTGTGTACCGTATCTCTGGCAGCGTGGCTTTACACCCACTTCAACTTCCTGCATTTCTGTCTTAATGAATTTGGTGCATCCTTTAGGTGCCATGCACCAACGCAAGAAGTATACTCTAGCCAGGGACCGGAATAGATTTCTACCGTTATTTATGACACTTGTTGTATAGATTATGTTATATTTGTCAACTGTAATTGTTTACTCCTCTTCCTGATTAAGCTCCATTCATTTTTTTTCTTTTAAAGTAGGTGAAGTTGTACAAGACTAAACTACAATCCAAAAATTCTAAGATTTTTGCAAAACTATGGATAGTGCATAGAAAATTGCTAAACAGTTTTACATCATGATTTTGGCAAATACTGTGTTATGGCCTTGCGGAACGCACCAAATAATATAAGATGGTATAGAGGTGCGTTCGCCACCTAGGGTCCACTGTGCAGGGATGTTAACTGCTGCTTGGTAATGGCGGAGCACTAACTAGACACTGGCGGGATAACTGCTGACCCAGTGTGTACAGGAGCGAACTCCGTTACCTAACTGAGCCGCTGGGAAGAGTGCGAGAGCCTGATTATCCTCACAGGACTCGGCAGGAGAGCGCTAGTGCTAGGACACAGGACTCTGCCAAAAGGACACAGGGTAGAGCTCCTCTAGTCCCACTAGCGCTCAGCACCGCACAGCGATGGCTGGACGGACACTTATAGAATGCTGTGCCCTCTTAGCAGTCACAGGGTGCAGCTGCACTTAGCTTACCGCACTATATGTGTATAGCGCAGCTCTGGCGGACGCCACTAACCGGCCTAAGCTCAAGACTGGAAAGCGCATAGGATGCACACGGCGCTCCACTAACGGATGCTGCAGTACCTGCAGTAGCGTAGCGCCTAAGGTAGAGTGACGCACTCTGGTGCTAGCATGTGAGAGGTGCTAGGCAGTGCCACAACTAGGCGCTGAGACTGGACTCTAAACCCTAACAACATGCGTGTCAAAGGGAAGGGGTTTCATAATGAGTCATTCAACGGTTCACAAGGATCCATCATCACTACCAATTACTGTGTATACTAGCACATGCGAGCCTTTTATAGCAGAGTCCTTCCAGGACCTTCCTGATGGTCCAATCCGAGCTGGAGAAGGACCTGAGCATGTGACCTCCGATCTTCAATGAGTGATCGTCCCACGGGCATGCTCAGTGGACCGAAAGGAGGACTTAGTCCCTGGAGTAGTTCGCTGCTGACCAGCATGCGTTGCTATAGCTGGACCAGAGGTGGCAGCAGCAACCAAACCCACAGTGCTGGTCTGAGCAGAGCTCTGCTGAGCAGCCTCCTGCGCCGGAGAGGAATGGGAGACCGCCAAAGGCAAGGCATGGGATTCCTGCTGTGCAGCGACAGGAACCCCGCGCCTAACATACTGTTTGAGGAATTGAGATTGCAAAATGCAATAAAATCTTCCTTGGGCCACATTTATCAAAACTTGGGATCAGTGATGATGACAGCGATCAGAACCCACAGCGATTGGGAAGATATCTCTTATCCTTTGGATACGGAATAACTTCCATTCTTGAAACTACCCCTTTAAGTGTGTAATGAATGACAGAAAGAATATTACAATTATCTACTTTGTGTATTTCTATAAAACAGTAACAAAGTAACTAAGATGTAAATATAGCAATAAATGCGTTGCCCATAAAATAAAGAATGGATCAAAACTGTTGGAAATCCCCATTTTGCATTAGAATTATGACTCGTCTTGAGCTCTACAATCGTGAATCACTTATCTGTCCATGGTACCTTCTCTCCCGCAGATTCAAGGCCAATTTTAGAGAAAGCCACTATTACGAGCTTGTCCATGTCTTCTGCCTCTATTTCTCATGCTGTTTACAAGCTTTTTTTCATTACATTTCATCATTCCTGGCAATTTCTGCTCTTCTTTTCCAGTGTCACATTCCCTATGTCTCTACTTTTCTTGTCTAAATGCACCAGCCATTTAGTCAAGTCCTTTAAAGGTCCTGTCAGCCGTAAACACCTGTAACATTAATCTGTGCGGAAAGCTAAAACAGGAGCTTTCATATGAAGAGGAATCATGCCTGACAGACAGGTCTTGGTGCTGGCCCCTTTTGCAGGAAAGTAGCCCTCTCCACCTGGGGAAACTTGTCAGCTTGATTGAGAAACCACAGAGCGGAGGGGACAAGGCTGATAAAAAGCAGCGTCAAGAGGAATAGTGACCACAGGATACAAGGAAAAATCTGTCTCGGCGCTGAGTGAAGACGAGAGATGTGATAACTATAATTAGAAGTACAGGATAAAGTGCCATAGAAGAGCTCACAACATCTCTCTGCATGGCAGCGGGTGGTCTCTGTTTGGTAGGGGGTTAAGTGATTTCCTGCAGAATACTAAGCGGGAAGGGTTATGCGCACAGTTATGTCAAAACTGGTGTTAATTGACAATGCTGAATGGGTACTGTGTCACCGTGCAAGGGCTCAACATCATAGTGCGCAATCTTCAAGGCTGTCAAACGTCTCTCCAAGCTCCAGATTATTCTAGGTTTGATGAAGTGTGGTTCCTTTACCATCGCACCTGTTATCTTTAGGCAGCCACTACAAACATTTCACTGCCGAAAGGTACTGTGCCCTATAGTGAGACCCATGCTGCAATTCGTATTTGGGCAAGGAAAATGCTTTAGGGATTCTCTTCGTCTAGTTTTCAAAGCTTGTTTTTTTTCCCTCAACAAGGTTTAAATGGGTCGTCTTCTGTGAACGAGCTTTTCCATACTGCAGATACAAGCAGGAGATGATCGGCCCCACGATCTGGGTAAATGTTTGTTTTTTTTCTAGAGAAGCAATAAAAAGGAGTTTCACCTAAACCACATCAAGTCACACTGAGGGCTTGTGCACATTGCCATGTGTTCTTTCCGAGGACGATCCGACAAAACAGCGGATTGCATTCAGATCAATGCAATTCTATCGTGCCGTGTATATGTTAGATTGCTGGTTGCCCGAGTTTGATCCAATATTCGGATCACACTCGGCAATGCAAGTCAATGAATCTGTAGAAACTAAAAGATTGTATTTGGATGGCATCTGAGTGTAGTCCAATTTCCCCAGACTGGAATTTTTTTTTCTCCATCTTCTCATCCAAAAGAATCAGATCACACACTGATCACAGTTTGATAAGAATGTGATCTACAACAACCGATTATCTCAAGAAAATACACGGTCATCTACACCTAACCTGAGGCCAATTTCTCATGATCAATGCAGACGGACGGTGCTTGAATTAGAAGAGCCAGCCCGACCACAGAGTCTCCCAACCTGAGCTAATAACTTCGTAGACATTCATGAAGCACTTCGTTCAGGTGAAGAGACCCGGTGATCGCACTAAGCCAAAGGATATGTTCACACTGAGTTTTTTTCAGGAACTCAAAAACTATATGTTTTCAAGCTGAAACAGCTTCAAAACCTCCCCGAATAAAGTAGTTTACTGAAGTTTTCCTTTGCGTGTGTGCACACAGCCTTTTTTAGATGCCGCTGTACCTGCATCATTTTTGAAGCAGAAGACACTTTTGGAGGTATTTTAACTGAAGTGTCTTTTCTGACATAATTTTGGACTTTTTAGCACTTTTTTATATTCCATATATAATAGTGGTGGCTTGGAAGTGGAAGCCGCCAGTAGAATGGATTGGTCACTTCCTTTAGCTGCTTCACGGCATTCTCAATGCTTGAAGCGTTTAAAAGAAGTGACAACACATGCACAGCAAGTCATTTTAACAGTACTATGCATTATGTACATTTTTTTTGCGAAGATCTGAGGTTGTGGGTTGTAACAAGCACATAGACAGGTCAATGATGCAATTAGTTTTATTTCTTCCATCCACGATCATACAGCAACTCCTGGTAGATGGCCAAAATACAATACCATTAGTCCACAAGACCCCAACTTGGGATTGGAAGTTCCACTGCCCCCATACAAGGTGATACCCACTTTCTCCTAACTTTTGGTTGGCCCACAGCTTTTAGTATCTACTGCTGGTATAGTTGGCAGTCACAGCCTACGTTCCTACAAATGACAGATATCATGACCGTAGCACGTGAATCCAACTCCAGCCAGGAGCAACAGTCCTTAAGATAGCTCCTCATATCCAGATGATGGATTCCATGACCGTAGCACATATACCAAGCTCCAGCTGACAACAGCATATAGTACAGTCCCAACTGGGGTACGTCTTTGTGGGTTCAGTGCTTTTCTTGTCCCGATGAAGATGTCTGTAGTACTTCGAAACACATTTACTGAATAAAGAAAAAACGCATGTACTTTGTCTGGATTTGAAATTATTATATGGGGATACCAGCAGCGCAAATAATCTGCAAATCCTTCTAATCTGGGCTCAGTGATGGGCAGAGTAGCCGACATGTATTCCACCAGATGGAGCCATGTTTCCTTAGGCTGTTCCTAAAGAGACACCCTTTGCAGTTTGCAGAGACAGTCAGAGACTTTTCATATCCACAGTTCCCATTCAGGGCATTCTTGGATGAAGGTGGGGAAAAGTGATCCTTCATTGTTCAAATAACCTGCATATTTATCCTAAGTTGTGTAGGTTAGTAAACTGCAGTGTGCTGATGCAGGAAGGCATTCAAAAATTTACTTACAGCAAAAGTCAACATACAGGTTCATATGAAACAATGGCTCAATTGAGGCCTCTGAGACACTAACAAGAGTAATAAAATGATGTACCTGATTACCAATCTCGTGTCTGGCAAAAAAATATTCAAAAGATCCAGCCTCCACGTCTTCCTCTGCTTTCTATCACTGAATGGAAACTTTGATTCCTACAGCTGAACAATTTCCAGGTGAAATTAGTGCCCTCTAACTGACAATCAAGCAAATCTCCAATAAAACACAACAATAACATCGGCGTAACTTGTGCTCCATGCTGGAAAAAGTCTGGATCCCATACTGCCGTGGATTCCGCTCTACGAGCATTGGTCCAATAGACTTTAATCCATGGCCAGCTCCATGCATCTTTTTTTGTCTTTTCCAAGCAGGTTCATTATGTGAACATACCCTTTACCTAAAACATTTCCTAAAGCGGTTTTGAAAAGGTTTTGGCATTTTTTTTCCTGATGTTTTTCTTTTTTTTTTTTTTGGGGGGGGGGGGGGGGTTGCAGCTTTTTCAACACTGCCTTGTTTGCAGAGGTGTCCTTCAAAATCCACTTCAAAGAATTGGCATGTAAGTTTGATTTTTTTTCCAAAGGGAGTTTTTCAAAAAAACTCAAAGAACTCAACATATGAACAGGAAAATGGTTTTACAATAGAAATGAATAGAAAGAGTAAAATCAAGAATTTTTAAAACAATTTTTCAGATGTTTTTGTGAGCAAAACATGCTAAAAAAAACCTCCTTAAACAGCTCCATGCGCACACAGCCTTAAACAGAGTGCAGGTTTTGCCATGCCGTTCTGGAAAAGCTAAATATACCCTTAAAGGGTGACATGAATGGGCATCTTTTGTTTTTAAGGAGCATCCGAAAATCACTATTATTGGCACAGGGTCTAGTAGTTTATATGAACAGCAGTCTCCTTCAGTCAACACCTTCGATCAACATCTAATCCTTGGTAAAATCCACAGCATCCCCCTAGAATTAACAGCCACAGGAACCCTATAACAATAATTCCCCAAAACAACAAACTTCACTCAAGAAAGTGACGACACTCACAACGTCACCATTGCCACAAGTCCCAAGCATCTGCCTGGGCTGTGTGAAGAGTCTCAGTGATGTCATTTTAGCCTTTCCAAGAAAACAATTAAAAATTGGCATGTGATGAAAAAATGTTTAAGAATTAAGATCTGTACAGAGATTACTTTATCATGTATATACATGTATGAATAATCTATGATCAGTGTTATTTGATGAATAAATGACAAGTGCTGTAATTTAAAAATAGATACCCAGCATATGTAGGTCACAGATGTCCAGTTTTTCATTTCTTCTGAAACAAATCTAGCAACCAAGAAGAGGTCATGTAGTTTTCCTTAAGGAAATAAAAGAGGATTCTTAGAAACTATCTTATAAAATTTGGGTCACTGATATCAGGTCTACCAATTGTAATTTTGCAAAATACTTCCACAAACAAGGAGCATAATGGGGAAGATAATTCTAGAATAGATCATTGGTCATAAGTTAGCTAACTATTGCAAGACAAAGCGCTAGTCAGATGTCACATGCTGCATACATGCCAGGCATTTGTAATGTCACAGCAGCATACCGGTCAGGCATTTGTGTTGGCACCCTTGAAATTGTTAAAGCAAGTGAAGTATTTCTCCCAGAAAATTATTGCTATTACACATTTTGTTATACACATTGTGGTGTAGTAACCACTGTGTCCGCTAGGGGGCGCTGTGTGGATGTCCCAAGAGAAAGCATGAGTGGCAGAATCCTGAAGGATGGTTAGGTATCTCAAGATGGGTGGCCTTGAGATGGAGACTTATGCATGTGTATTGATCAGCAATGATATTGCTGAGGTGTTGTTTCAAGGTGTAAGGGAGAAGTCTCCAGGTAACTAGAGAGATGGGCGGACCTGGTTACCTACAAACCCACCCAGGGGGTGTGTTTAACGCTTGTAGTAAGAGACTGTGAGTGTGTGAAGGACCTGTGATGAGGTCATAGTCATGTAACCTGGTGGGCGTGGCTATGGACCATATAATGTGGCCAGGGTAGGTCGCATGAAGTGAATGCAGGGACCTGGTTGGTCCAAAGCGGAAGGTCCCGTGAGGAGAGTAGTTTCCTGGCTAACAGCCTGTGGATTGGCTGTGTGTAATGGCTGCCAGCGTCTGAGAGTCCCAGAGGAGGTCTGCAGCGTGGAGCAACAGCCATGAGGTAAACCCTGAGAGGGGTGAGGAATCTGTGAGGCTGAAGAGCCTGAGTACTGGATACTGAGACCCTGTGTGACCATAGGTTTAATTAACAGAGGGCAGCTCTGTAATGGACGCTATGCTGATGATATAAGCTGTATTTTATTGGTCACGGTTTATGCTGCATAATAAACCGCAGGGACTGATATAGCTTCATGAAAACCTGTGCCGGACGTGATTATTCGCTGCCAAGCGAGTGTTCCCCAACCCTGAATGACAGCGCTGCCTCACAACGTTTATTTCCTTTGTGTATATTGGAACAGCACAAAAAATAAAAACAGGGAAAAAAAAGGCAAATGTTACACAAAACTCAAAAATGGGTCAAACAAAATTGCTGGCATCTTTCCAAAATTGTGGGTAAACAACTTTGTTTCAAGCATGTGAGGTTCGCTCGTTCAAACTTACTTGTGGCAAGTAACAGGTGTGGGCAATATGAAAATCACACCTGAAACACGATAAAAAGGAGAGGAGTTCACTCAATCTTTGCACTGTGTGTGTCAAACTAAGCATGGAGAACAGACAGAGGAGAAGAGAACTGTCTGAGGACTAGAAAACCAAAATTGTTGCATAATATCAACAATTCCTTTGTCCACAGTGCGTAACATAATCTAGAAGTTTACAACCCATGGCACAGTAGCTAATCTCCGTGGACATGAACGGCAGAGAAAAATGAAATGAAACACTATGACAGGAGACCCAGGAGGACCCCACTGCTGACACAGAGACATAAAAAACTAGACTGCAGTTTGCCAAAATATATGTGAGTAAGCCAAAATCCTTCTGGAAAAGCGCCTTGTGGACAGATGAGACCAAGATGAAGATTTTTGTCAAAGCACATCATTTTACTATTTACCAAAAACGCAATGAGGCTTACAAAGAACACTTGACAACAGTCAGTAGACAGCAAGTTAGTCATAAGAGAGACTCCAATTGGCCAGCAGATTGGAGTGATTGTTCTTTGGGGGGGGGCAAGGGGGTAGGACAACACAATTTTTAAATAAACTGATTGCAAATCATCTATGAGAGCTAATCAAATGGGATCATTAAATTTTTTTAATTTTTTTTTGCAGAAATGACAAAACATATGCAATGGAGACCATTACTACAGCCATACATAGCTATTTTCCATTGCTGCCTATAGTGTTGATAGACGCTATGTACAATCTGATCTCCCGAAATACCACAAAAGTGCATCCTCACTTTACATTCAGGACCACGCGACTGTCCATGACAAGGCCATTTGTCATCATTATCGATGTGACAAGCAGTTGCGTCCTGTTGATTATTAAGTGCTGTCATCTTCCTCTTTGTCCACGCTCGGCGCCCCCACCTGTTGAGCGGCTCGGTTACAATACGGAATTGAATTTGAAGGTCCAATGTCCATGTCGGAATTAATCAGAAATGAATAACCATTAATCTTCCCATAATTAACTAAATATTATAAGACTATTTTAGGATTACAATGAAATATCTTGTTAAATTTGTCTGTGCCATTACTGGTCGAAGGGGGTAACCATAATTTCTTTACTAGTTATGCATAAAAAAAACAACAACCTTATTCCATGTGCAATGGGAATGAAGAAAGAGACACAGAGGAGAACACAAAGGCAAAAAGAACATTGGAGACAAAAAAAAGACTTGTTTTCCCAGCCACAGTGAATGTGAGAGCAGACTCTCTCCATGGGGTGATTAGTACGTGAACACACAGCTTCTCTTTCAAGAAGGAAGAAGGAAGATCTCCCTTTTATCCGAGAAGAGGAAGCTGCAATGTGCAGACATGCAGATAAGTAGCCTTGCCTTACTTTATTTTACTCCATACTATTTGCTGTAGGAACATGCCTCTGTTTCTAGATGCATTTCATTAGCAGTTAGGAGGGAACAGATCAATGCTGCAGAGTTAATCCCACTATCTTTTCTCTTGCAGATGATGTTTTTAAAGGCTAGACCCATTTACATTTATTTTCTTTCATTTCTGTCCTGGACGCTGGAGATTCCATATGTTACATATTCATTAAAAAAAAAAAAATGTGTAATTTGCAAGGGCAAATTTTGCAAAATCATGGCAACCCATACATACACTAATGTTGCTGGACTGGTACAGATGGATTTCCGGAGTAGATGTTTGTTTTTTTTTCAGGTCACTTGCAACAGAAGGAGATGGATAATACATGGAAAAATATGTATATAATGGATAAGGTAATACATTGAAAAAAATTTTACATTTAGACTATGTGCCCATGATCAGGATATAGCAGCGCTTTGGATGCAGTTTGCTGCGTTCTAATCATGCAGGTAAATCCACATGTGTTCATTGAACCATCTAATGAATGGCTATGGATCGCCGTGGGGGAGTTTACGCAGCGTCAAATAGAAGAACAGTGGGCATGGGATTTCTATAAATCCAATCCACCGTGCCGGTAACCTAGAACGCAGTGGTTTGGATGCAGCGCAGGTGCAAAACACTGCTATTCCGGATCGTAGGCACGTACCCTTAGTCAGCTTATTCCATCTGATATTCCAAAAAGAGAAATTTATTAACAAACAGGCGACCTAGAGTATTATTTACGTCAAGGAGGTGATTTTTAATTAAAGGGGGTAGTCCAACGATACAGTATGTATTAATGAGAACTCAATAGAACCTCAACAGAAAGGCATTTTCCCAATATACAGGACATCAGTTAAAAAAAATTTTTTTAACATTTATTTTATATTACATTTTCACCCATAAGGCCTCTTTCACACTTCATTCTTTGTCTCTCTCTCTCTCCTTTTCCAGAGCTCTGTGCCTTTAAATTTTCATGCACTGGCAGCTGCAGCAGATCCGTAAAAAAAAACAAATCCGGTGCCTCTATTTTTTGAAAAACGGAAACGGTTCCGTTTTCCCAAACTTTGACGGTTTGCAACTGACGTTAAAGCACTTAAGTGTGAAAGGCCTAACCGTGCCCCCTGCTGTTTCTCTGGGAGTAGAATGTTGGTCTACCTGAAGCGGTGGACGCACATGCTCCGTAGCTTCTCTGCTCTGTCCTTTCCCCTTCATGCTGCGTAGTGATCTGACAGTGAAGCAGCTGATACTATGTGGTAATAAGAGGTAAAATGGAACATGTGTAGTGGATATAACAAGCAAATATAGGAAAGCTAGAGAGAGACATCGTATATGGATAAATACGCATGTTCTGCCAATAGTAATATTCTCCTGGGAGCTGAAGCGGCTTACATGGGAAGAGTTACAGCCCTCACCCCAAAAGTGAAGAGGCCAGAGCTGCAAAGAGTTGAGCAAGAAAGTTAAAAAGGCACGAAAATTAAAGGGGTTATCCGGAACTAATTGTTTTATGAGCGTAAGAAATTACAGGCAGAATTTACTACCTATTGTGCCAGGCATTGATCTCTGTCGACTCACGGCTTCTGGTCTCATCACGTCGAACATAAGTCGTAGTGTATAACTGCGGGAAGCAAGCTGTCAAACAGCATGACGTCGGCATTCATGCCCTGTCGACAGAGCTGCTCTGTTGACGTTAAGCAGCAGAATCACTGGCAGGAGAGGTCTGTGCTCACTCTGAGCCGCCACCGAGAAGAAAAGTCAGGAAGTTAGAAACCATTAACAAAAAATAGTTCCGGATAACCCCTATACACTTGGGAGACCGAAGGTAATTATTTGCCTTCTGCCAGTATTTTTGTATTATCTATTTGTGGAATAAGCCTTTAAAGCTTCCTTCTACAATTTTTTTTTTTGTATGAAACACATTTGTTCTTGCATATTTTGCCTTACAGAGAAGCCTATGAAAAAATGCATAACAAAAGCCATCACACATGCAGCATATTGCATTTGTAAAAAAAAAAAACGCAAAAACACACAAAGTTATTTGCACACAATGTGTAGCAGGCCAGCGTTCCCACCAAAATTTTCACGCTCAAGACACTTCAGAAAAACGCCCTTGGTCTTTTTCCTGAGGCATCTTCTCAGTCGTTCACAGTATATACAGATTCCCTCCTGTACACGGACAGCACAGTGGACTGTATGCGGACAGCGCAGTGAACTGTACGCGGACAGCGCAGTGGACTACGAGGACAGCGCAGTGGACTACGCGGACAGCGCAGTGGACTGTACGCGAACAGAGCAGTGGACTGTACGCGGACAGCGCAGTGGACTGTACGCGGACAGCGCAGTGGACTATGCGGACAGCGCAGTGAACTGTATGAGGACAGCGCAGTGGACTGTACATGGACAGCGCAGTGGACTGTACGCGGACCGCAGTGGACTGTACGCGGACAGCGCAGTGGACTGTACACGGACAGCGCAGTGGACTGTACGCGGACAACGCAGTGGACTACGCGGACAGCGCAGTGGACTGTACGCGGGCAGCGCAGTGGACTGTACGCGGGCAGCGCAGTGGACTGTACGCGGACAGCGCAGTGGACTGTATGCGGACAGCGCAGTGGACTGTACGCGGGCAGCACAGTGGACTGTAAGCGGACAGCGCAGTAGACTACGTGGACAGCGCAGTGGACTGTACGCAGACAGCGCAGTGGACTGTACGCAGACAGCACTGTAGACTGCACTGTAGACTTTATGCGGACAGCAGATTGACTACAACTCAGTGTACCAGTGCACACAACAAAACTCAGCGTGCACTAGTCTCATCCATTTTGTAGACAAGACATTGCTAGATTAAATGACAAATAGCTTGTGCACCCATCTGCAATACAGCTAAGCATTTGTAGCTGCAATTTGGAAATGTGATTGGTTCATGAATGTAAACGTTCTTCTGAACAAGCCTTAATGCACAACTTTAGTATCTGTTGATTTGTGCATTGCTACTTGAATTTTTAAGACCCGAACCTCTGAAATGTCAACTCATGGACTTGGAAGTTCAGTCCTCAGTGGGCGTACCCTGCAAAGCATGCACTTCCCCCTCCTCCCTCTGCGCCTGTGTCTCCCGCTTCTCTCTTTCTGACGCTGGCATAGTTTTATAAGCTACAATTTATGTTAGAAAATGTAGCTCAGACTCAGAAGCCTGCACGGAAAAGTATATACAGTATATATACATACACACAAGATGTAGTTTATGTAATAAAACTAACCTGGCCCTATTGCTCTTCACTGTCCAAGGGTTGGTTAGCAAAATTACGCTAGTATAACTTCACAATTATTTTTAACACACTTTTTGTCTTCAGTAATCATGGATCAGCAGCTGCTTAAAGAAGCACTCCTCTGTTAATATATTGCAATCATATTGTATATCACTGTGCACTTACAATTGCTCATTTTGTCTTTCTACCCAGCCAATTCTTCTGTTTTCTATTAGGTCTTAAAAACATTCAGATACAGTATATCTCAAGCAACAAACAAAAACAAGTGCAAACATCCTTAAAATATCTGCTTAAAAAAACCCATTATATATATATATATAGTTGTGTGAAAAAGTGTTTGCCCTCTTCCTGATATCCTATTCCGTTGCATGTTTGTCACACTTAAATGTTTCAGATCACCAAACAAATTTAAATATTAAACAAAGATAACACAAGTAAACACAAAATGCAGTATTTAAGTGGTCTTTATTATTGAAAGAAAAAAGAAATCCAAACCTACAGGGCCCTGTGTGAAAAAGTGATTGCCCCCTAAACCTAATAACTGGTTGGGTCACCTTTAGCAGCAACAACTGCAATCAAGCATTTGTGATAATTGGCAATGAGTCTTTTACAACGCTCCGGAGAAATTTTGCAGAATTGTTGTAATTCAGTCACATTGGAGGGTTTCCTAGTATGAATCACCTTTTTAAGGTTATGACACAGCATCTCATGTAGATTAAGGTCAGGAGTTTGACTAGGCCACTCCAAAGTCTTAATTTTGTTTTTTTTCTTAAGCCATTTAGAGGTGGACTTGCTGGTGTGTTTTGGATCATTGTCTTGCTACATAACCCAAGTGCGCTTCAGCTTGAGGTCACGAACAAAAGTTCGGCCATTCTGCTTCAGGATTTTTTGGTTGACAGCAGAATTCATCGTTCCATTTACCATAGTAAATCTTCCACGTCCTGAAGCAGTAAACTAGCCCCAGACCATCACACATCACCACCATATTTTACTTTTGGTATGATATTCCTTTTCTGAAAATGCTGTGTTACTTCTACACCAGATGTAATGGAACATACACCTTCCTAAAAGTTCAACTTTTGTCTCGTCAGTCCACAGAGTATTCTCCCAAAAGTCTTGGGGATCATGAAAATGTTTTCTGGCAAAACTGAGATGAGCCTTTAGGTTCGTTCTTATTGCTCAGCAGTGGTTTTCGTCTTACAACTCTAAACATGCAGACAATTTTTGTCCAGTCTCTTTTTTATGGTGGAATCATGAATGTTGACGTTAATTGAGGCAAGTGAGACCAGCAGTTCTTTGGATGTTGTTGTGGGGTCTTTTGTGACCTCTTTAATGAGTCGTCGCTGTGGTCTTGGGGTAATTTTGGTTGACCAGAAAATCCTGTGAAGATTCATCACTGTTCCAAGTTTTCACCTTTTGTGGATAACGGCTCTCACTATGGTTTGCTGGAGTCCCAAAGATTGAGAAATGGCTTTATAACCTTTTCCAGACTGATAGATCTCAATTACTTTATTTCTGATTTATTCCAGAATTTCTTTGGATCGAGGCATGTCTAGCTCTTGAGGATCTCTTAGTCTGGTCTACTTCCCTTTGTCAGGCAGGTCCTATTTAAGTGATTTACTGATTGACAATAGGTGTGACAGTAATCAGGCCTGGGTGTGGCTAGGGAAATTGAACTCAGCTTCCTAAAGATGTGATAAACCACAATTAATCACTTTTTCACACAGGGCCCTGTAGGTTTGGATTTCTTTTTCCCTTAATAATAAAGACCTTCATTTAAAAACTGCATTTTGTGTTTACTTGTTATCTTTGTCTAATATTTAAATTTGTTTTATGATCTGAAACATTTAAGTGTGACAAACATGCAAAAGAATAGGAAGTCAGGAAGGTGGCCAACACTTTTTCACATAAGTGTATATATCAGTCCATCAATTAAATAAAACTGTGGGAGCTAAAGAGAAATAGCCAAATAAGAAAAACCTACAAATAAACATAATGATAAGATATTGCAGAAATTACATTCGGTGAAGATATCTAGCTTCATATTAAATTATGCATTTGAAAACAGATTTAGCAAATGCTGTTTCCATTAGGAATAAAAGTCAGACAAAATAAGACGTATCAAGGCAGAGAATAAACAGGAAGACATGTTAATTATAATCAGGAAAATTGATGGAATATTTGAAAGGGAGATGAGGTCAAGGTCACCGCTATGAAATGTTTGGCGCACATATCCGGTTCTCCTAGTGAGACAACTTTAAAGGAATATTGATGTGTAAATAATTAATTTTGCTATTAATGCAACATAAATAGGAATGACCACCTCAGATCAGTTGACTCATACCCATTTCGAATCTAAACCAAACTAATTATCCATCCACTGCTGACATATTTATTCACTCTTTACTTACTTTAGTGTTTACCCCATTACATAACCTTTCACAGTACCATTTCTGAAAGTCAGAAGTTTGACTAGCTGGACCTTACCCAGCCAAATCCAATTACGTATAAATGCAAATGTGGTCATTTAATGATAAACATAATGATAGCTATTACCGACAGCAATGAAATGATGGCTGCTTATTTAGAGTTTCAGCTATTGCTTGCTTGATAGAGTCTCCATAGTAATTATATGCCCAGGCTGTATATGTTATATTAGTTCAATGAACAGTTGAATCAATAAAAAGAAACTCATATGGACAACGGCAACCACAGAAATTCAGTCTTATGTCTGTACGATTTTTAGGCATTCATCTTGGTAAATGCACACGGAAACAAATTATCTTCACTAGAGAGGACAGACCTAGTCCTAAAGACAATGGGATAGATGTCAGAGCAGTTTGGAATCAAGAAGAAATATTTCTCCTAACTATGGGGACTGTCAGCTAGAAGGAGAGGGATGTCTAACCATGGTGCTAGAATCCATCAAGTATATTTAGTTTTGCTATTGCTCACAGGTATCAGTAAATGGCAAAACTTTTTGATTTATTGTAAGTCCCAATGAATCAAGGTTCTGTTGTCTATGAGCTTCAAGTTTATCTGAATAGTGAGAGTTATTGTATCTAAAGCCATCTTTTCAACCAGTTTGAATCAACTTCCTTGAATAGGGCAGCACGGTGGGTGGTGTTAGCACTGTAGCTTTTCGGCGCTGGGGTTCTGAGATCAAATCCCACCAAGTACTAAATCGGCAAGGAGTTTTTATGTTCTCCTTGTGTTTGTCTGGGTTTCCTTTAAGTTCTCCAGTTTCCTCCCACATGCCAGAAACATACTGATAGGGAATTTATATTGTGAGGCCCAGTGTTGACAGTGATGACTGTAAAGCGCTGTGCAAATTAATGGCACTGTAGAATAAATAGAATAAATAACACTGTTACTCACCTGTCCCAAGTGTCCCAGGTTTTGCTCCATTACCTCGGTCCGATGCTCTCTGTTATTCTCCATGTTCGGTTTTGCAGGTTGCCTGAGGTGGCTCAGTGATGTCATCTCCATGATCCTATTTAAGGCATATTAGGACACACACCTGTGTCTTAGGATTGGGATTTAAGATTTTATTTCGGTGTACTGCACCTTCTGTGCACACTGCACTTTAACTTGATTCATTCCCTGCAGACTTCCACTTCATCCGTCCCACTACTCCCAGGATTCCTGAGTGTGCCACATATTCGCTCCCCATGTGCCATCCTGCCAGCTGCCCCAACATCCAGGGTCTGTGTACCCATCCAAGGTAAACAGCGGGTATCCAGGAGTCACGCGGCTCTTAGATACCCGATGTTTACCTTGGAAACCAGCATGTACGCCGGTTTCCAAGGTAAACAGCGGGTATCCAGGAGTTGCGCAGCTCTTAGATACCCGATGTTTACCTTGGAAACCAGCGGGTATCCAAGAGCCGCGGCTCCTGGATACCCGATGTTTACATTAGAAACCAGTGTCGCTGGTCCTGATCGCTGGAGGGGCTGTCTATGTGAAAGCTCACCAGCGATCAGCCTAACGATGTCCCAGCGATCCCATCATGTCGGTTCATTGGTGGGATCGCTGGGACATCGTTATGTGTAACACGGCCTTTAGAGTCCAGCTTCTGAGACCTTCAGCACAGACACACACTCTTGGAGATCTACACGCCTCCACATACAGACAAGGGGTGAGACAAACAGACCACATTTAACAATGTGAACCACACCCAGGAGTGGAGATATGGTCAATAGCCATCCATCCCAACTCTTCAGCTGTTTACTATAAACCTGGCCCTGTCATTACTGATTAACCCCTCTTAGTACTTTGTGACTAGAGCATGACTCCAGGTTTACATCACAGAGGACAACCAACTCCGTGATACATATCTCCCATCCACTATGTGTCTGGCAGCCACCTTACATACCCCGCCCCTCTGTCTAAAGCCGTGGGACTTGGCACCTTCTACCATTAGACACGAGAATCTCGAGAGGGCATCGGCATTATCATGTAACTTCCCGGCTTAACATTCTACATGGAAGCAGAAATCCTGCATGGCTACAAATCTTCAGGTAACACACATTTTTCCCCTTTTTCTCTCTCATCCACCTTAGTGGAGCAAGGTCTGACACTAATTTAAATTTTCGCCCTAACAGATAATATCTCAATGTAGTCCACCACCCACTTTATAGCCAAGCATTCGATTTTTACAATGGAATAATTTTCCTCACAGGGTGCGCCTCTCTGTGTATCTCCTGAGAAAGGACAGATCTTAATCGGACTTTTTTTCATAGAATCGTAGAGTTGGAAGGGACCTCCTGGGCCATCTGGTCCAACCCCCTGCTCAAAGCAGGATTCGCTAAATCATCCCAGTTAGATGTCTGTCCAGCCTCTGTTTGAAGACTTCCATTGCAGGAGAACTCACCACTTCTCGTGGCAGCCTGTTCCACTCATTGATCACTCTAACTGTCAAAAAGTTTTTTCTAATATCTAATCTGTGTCTCCTCCCATTCAGCTTCATCCCATTGCTTCTAGTCTTTCCTTGTGCAAATGAGAATAAAGTTGATCCTTCTACAATGTGACAGCCCTTTAGATATTTGTAGACAGCTATTAAGTCTCCTCTCAGTCTTCTCTTTTGCAAACTAAACATTCCCAAATCCTGCAACCTTTCCTCATAAGACAGGGTTTGCAGACCGGTCACCATTCTGGTCGCTCTTTTCTGAACTTGCTCCAGTTTGTTGATGTCTTTTTTAAAATGTGGTGCCCAAAATTGGACACAATATTCCAGATGAGGTCTGACCAAAGAGGAGTAGAGGGAAATAATTACTTCACGTGATCTAGACTGTATGCTTCTGTTAATACATCCTAGAATTGCATTTGCCTTTTTTGCTGCTGCATCACACTGTTGACTCATATTCAGTCTGTGATCTATTAGTATACTTCTGAGGTGTCTGTCTGGAGTACAAATTCCTTCTTAAAGTCGGGGGCTACCAGGACCAGCTGCTTACACAGAGGTACTTTCAGTTCTTGAAAGGCCGTCTCCACCTCCAAAGTCCATTTAGCCATAACTGATTTTATCCCCTTTACGAGGTCGATCAGGGGTGCAGCAATCACGTTAAAGTTTGTGAGGAACCTACCCATAAAGGCTATAACTTGCTTCTTTGAGAGTCGTCTCAGCCAGTTTTGGATTGCATCCACTTATCTGAGGTTTGATCTTGCCTCTACCTACTACATTAGGAAGGTATTAGGTAGGTATTTGGCTTTTTCTGTCCCCATGGCACATTTTTGGAGATTTTTAGAAAACCCCGCCTTCCTAAAAGCATCAAACACCACCTAGACCTTTTCCAGATGACTTCCCCAATCCGGGTTGAAGATTAAAATATCCTTTCAGTAAGCTGTGGTGTAATTTTTATGAGATTTGAGGATCCAGTCCATGGCCCTCTGGAAGGTGGCGGAAGCTCACTGCAGTCCGAACAGCATCTAAATATATTGGAAGCATCCGTCAGGCATAGAGAAAGCCATCTTCTCCTTGGCTACTGGTGACATTCTGGTGGATTTGCAAACATCCCTTTGTTAGATCCAAGATGATTATGCCGCCCCAAGTCTCTCATTCAGCTCATCGACACGTGGTATTGAATATGCGTCGAATTTGGACTTTGTTCATCTTCCGCTAATCATTACAGAATCTCCATTTGCCATCGGATTTTTGAACAAGGACCACCCGCTTTTAGATTCCTGAATGACTCTGAGATTGAGCATATGCTTCACTTCCCTAGAGATCAGTTATCACTGGACCTCAGGAATTCGGTAGGTCTTCAAGTTCACCCATACATGGGGTTCCATCAGAAACTCGTATTCTATGACAACATTTATACTCCCTGACAAATCTGAGAACAGGTCCTGATTCTGCTGCAGCAATTCCCGACAATGCTGTTTTTGGGCCTTTGACAGCATCATCTACTGTGACACCTTCAATGTCCCCTTCTGGCTTAATCAGCACACATGGAATTTCAACAGGGTTCCTGTCTTACCATGCCTTGATAAGATTGATGTGGTAGATCTGGTATGGTTTTCATGTTCACGGTTAATGAACCTTATAGTTCACTTCACCCAGCTTCTCTATCACCTCAAATGGGCCTTACCATTTGACCAAAAATGTACTCTCTGCCGTGGGAATAGGCATGAGGACTCAATCCATAGGGCTGAACTGCCTCACCCTAGCTAACCAGTTGTACACCCAAGGATTGAGCCTCTTGTGCCTGGAGATGTTCCTTTATGATAGTCATTACCTTCTCAACTCTGTCCTGCATCTGGGTGACGTGCTCTATGACGCTCCAGTGGGGCGTGACTTCAGCGTCTCAGTTTTCCTTCGCTATATCAAAAAGACCCCGTGGATGTCGGCCACACAGGAATTCAAAAGGAGAGAATCTGGTAGAGGCTTGTGGAACCTCCCGGATAGAGAATAACAGACATGGTAGAAGACAGTCCCAGTCTCGTCCATCCTTTTCTATGACTTTCTTAAGCATACTCTTTGAGGTTTTATTAAACCTTTCCACGAGGCTATCCGTCTGTGAATGGTAAACTGAAGTCTTCAGTTGTGTAATTTGCAAGGGCTTACACAGTTCTCTCATCACTTTACTCATAAAAAGGGTGTTCCTTTGTCAATCAGGATCTCCCTGATTCCTGTCCGGCAAAGATGTGGAGCAACTTTCGGACTATACTTTTCGTGAAGGAGTTTCTCAGGAGAACCACTTCTGGGTACAGCATATCATAGTTGAGGACAACCAATATATGGAGAGGGAAGGGGATTTTTTGAGCTCACCACAGCATGTCGTCCAATATTGAAGGTTGGAATCTGAGTCGGGTACCGGTCCGCTGGTGAAGTTCAGCCGATGATTCAAGGATAGGGAAATGAGTGGCACTTCTGTTCACAATGTGTAAAAATTAGTTAATGCTTTATTAAAGATTCATTAAAAACATGGAATTCAAAAAGTATATATAAAAATCTGACGCGTTTCTGGTGTCCAAGTGCCATTAGTCATTGGATACCATCTTGATTATCGTATGACTAAGGACACTTGGACGCCAGAAATGTGTCAGGATTTTATGTATACTTTTTGGATTCCATGTTTCTAAGGATTCTTTAATAAAGTATGAACCATTTTTTACACATTGTGGAGAGATGTGCCACTCATTTCCCTATCCTTGCGACAACCAATATATATTGATGCCCACGAGCAGTCTTAACCAGGGGGCCGACCAGGACCATGGTCATTTGCTCAAACGGCACCTATATGATACCTATATAATGGTAGCGTCACAAGGGGATTTTAGAATTGAGAGGTGGAAGCAGTTAACTGGCAGGTGGGACAGTACTTGCAATACCTTAGGATTTCCTGGCGACGTCCGGGCCAATAGAACCTCCGAGTAATCCGTTCTTGAGTTTTGTCCACACCCAGATGGCTACACAGGACATGGGTATGGGCCATGTACAAACCCTCTTGCTTTAGTGTCCTGGTACCAACAATTGCTCCACTATTTCCTCTCTAACCTTAGTAACCCAGTACAATAAGTCTCCACTCATCATAAAATAAAGAAATCTGATGTCAGTCTCCGGATCCTGCGTTATGCCATTTATAATGGTTGCATTACTGAACGCCTCTTTTAGAGTAAGGTCTCTATGTTGGGCAGACCCAACATTTTCTCCAATTACCACTATCGCAGGAATGTCGGAGTCCGGGGATTCTACCTCCTTGTTCTATTTGTCCTGGTGATATGCCCAGCAGTGGACCCAATGTGCCCCGACAGTCAATGTCACCCACAAGTGCGCTAAAATTTCCGTTTTCAATTTTGCATATTTTTTGGCATCCTTTAAGGCTAAATCATAGTAGACTTTTTGTGGCTTCTCTATTAAGTATGGCGCCAGGACTTCTGACCAATCGTAAAAAGCAATCCTATATTGGGTCTATACTAATCCACAGATTGTCAAAGAAGGAATTCCACGCTGCTGGACCCAGACATGGTAAGGCATTCATACTTATATTCTACTGTTAGAGTAATTTTATTAACTAAAGGTAACCACTAAGTTTCAGTCTGCAATATTAAATTCTTTATTCATTTCCATACTCTCTGATATGCAGTTGGCAACATGTTCCAAATTTCAGCTTTTTCTCTTGTGGGAGTGTCTCTTCCCGTAACACAGGCAGGATGTGAGCTGTGTGTGTTTAGTTAGGTTTTTACCACTCACACATTAGTACAACTACGAATTTACACTTATTTCCTCTTCATGTTCTTTCCTTCTTTCCAACTGCCTGCTTTCTCTGACCTCCATTATATATTTTCTTCTTTCTAAACGGTGAGAAAATCTACAGTATGTCCAACCTCTTCCACCTCCCTGGTGCCAACTCTAAGGCTAGGATCACAAAACGCTTTTCCTTTGATCTGAAAAAAATCGGTCCAATTATGCCAGTTAGGCCTGGGTCACACAAGCGTATATTCTCGAACGTGAGAAAATCGGACATATGATGGTAATGACACTACGATCAAACTCTGATACGAATGTCAGATTAGCGTGATGCGATTCTGTTATATGAGATAACCGTAACACAGGTGAGAAGATGGAGAACAAAATTTCGGATAGCACTCTCCCTATGTATAAGCTCGTGAGTAAGCCCTTACACTCTGATTAAAGTGCGGTCAGAGTATGATCCGATTTTCCCAGAGGTAGAGAAGATAAAACAGGTTTCTCCACTTTCCCCATATGGTCAGTCCGTGAAAATCGGACAGCACTCGGATGTGTGTTTATATGTAAAATCATCCTTAAAACCCATCCTGCGTGATAATATATATGAATCTAATGAAAATGTAGAGTCCCTGTGGGTGGAGATAAGGGGAGGGGGAAAAATAATAAATTACTGACAGGGGTTTGTTATAAGTCTTCAAAAATAATGGAAGCAACAGAGAATATCCTCATAAAGCAAATAGATGAGTAGCGACTCAAGGAGAAGTCATTATTATGGGGGACTTCAACTACCCTGAAATACATTGGGGAACCGAAACCTGCAGTTCCAGCAAAGGTAATAGGTTTCTGACAACTATGAGAGACAATTACCTTTCACAACTGGTTCAGGACCCAACAAGAGGGGGGGCACTGCTAGACCTAATATTAACCAACAGGCCAGACCGCATATGAAATGTTAAGGGTTGGGGGTCACTTGGGTAATAGTGATCACAAATTAATAAGTTTTCATGTATCCTTTAATAAGATGTGTAGTAGAGGGGTTACAAGGACACTAAACTTCAGGAAAGCAAATTTCCACCGGATGAGAGATGATCTTGGTGCAATTAACTGGGACGATATCCTGAGACATAAAAATACACAAAGAAAATGGGAGACCTTTATTAGCATCCTGAATAGGACCTGTGCCCAATATATACCGTACGGGAATAAACATGCGAGAAATAGGAGGAAACCACTATGGCTAAATAGAGCTGTAAGGGGTGCAATAAGTGACAAAAATAAAGCATTTAGAGAATTAAAGCAAGTAGGTAGTGATGAGGCATTAAATGCAGAAAATTAAATAAATTCTGTAAAAAGCAAATCAAGGCAGCAAAGATTGAGACAGAGAGACTCATTGCCAGAGAAAGTAAAAATAATCCCAAAATATTCTTTAACTACATAAATAGTAAGAAACTAAAAAATGATAGTGTTGGCCCACTTAAAAATAGTCTGGGTGAAATGGTGGATGAGGATGAGAAAAAGCCAATATGCTAAATGACTTTTTTTCAACAGTATTTACACAAGAAAATCCCATGACGGATACCATGATCAGTGATAAAAATTCTCCATTAAATGTCACCTGCTTAACCCAGCAGGAAGTACGGCGGCGTCTAAAAATCACTAAAATTGGCAAATCCCCGGGCCCGGATGGGATACACCCCAGAGTACTGCAGGAATTAAGTACAGTCATAGATAGACCATTATTTTTAATCTTTAAAGATTCCATAATAACAGGGTCTGTACCACAGGACTAGCGTATGGCAAATGTGGTGTCAATATTCAAAAAGGGGACAAAAACTGAACTTGGAAATTATCGGCCTTGAGCTTAACCTCTACTGTGGGTAAAATCCTGGAGGGTTTTCTAAGAGATACTATACTGGAGTATCTGAAGAAGAATAACCTCATGACCCAATATCAACATGGGTTTACAAGGGACCGTTCCTGTCAGACTAATCTGATAAACTTTTATGAAGAGGTAAGTTCCGGACTGGACCAAGGGAATGCAGTGGACGTGGTGTACATGGACTTTTCAAAAGCTTTTGATACGGTGCCACACAAAAGGTTGATACATAAAATGAGTACAATGGGGATAGGGGAAATATGTGTAAATGGGTTAAGAGCTGGCTCGGGGATAGGAAGCAAAGGGTGGTTATTAATGGAGCACACTCGGACTGGGTCACGGTTAGCAGTGGGGTACCACAGGGGTCAGTATTGGGCCCGCTTCTTTTTAACATTTATTAATGACCTTGTTGGGGGCATAGAGAGTAGAATTTCAATATTTGCAGATAACACTAAACTCTGCAGGGTAATCAATACAGAGGAGGACAATTTTATATTACAAGAGGATTTATGTAAACTAGAAGCTTGGGCTGGTAAATGAGCTTTAATGGGGATAAATGTAAGGTCATGCACTTGGGCACAAAAAAAACAAGATGTATAATTATGTGCTTAATTGTAAACCACTGGGCAAAACTATCACTGAAAAAGACCTGGGTGTATAGGTGGACGACAAACTCACATTAGGGGCCAGTGTCAGGCAGCTGCTGCAAAGGCAACTAAAATAATGGGATGCATTAAAAGAGGCATAGATGCTCACGAGGAGAACATCATTTTACCTCTATTCAAGTCACTAGTGCGACCACACTTAGAATACTGTGTACAGTTCTGGTCTCCGGTGTATAAGAAAGACACAGCTGAACTGGAGCAGGTGCAGAGAAGAGCGACCAAGGTTATTAGGGAACTGGGGGGTC
Source organism: Dendrobates tinctorius (assembly GCF_039654945.1). NCBI lineage: Eukaryota > Metazoa > Chordata > Amphibia > Anura > Dendrobatidae > Dendrobates > Dendrobates tinctorius. Next base: position 21,408,743 of record NW_027361878.1, read on the forward strand.
TGCAATACCAAGACAGGTTATTACACTTGGGGTTATTTAGTTTGGAAAAATGAAGGCTTAGGGGTGATCTTATTACAATGTATAAATATATGCGGGGACAGTACAAAGACCTTTCTAATGATCTTTTTACTCTTAGACCTGTGACGGGGACAAGGGGGCATCCTCTACGTCTGGAGGAAAGAAGGTTTGAGCATACTCCCAGACGCGGATTCTTTACTGTAAGAGCAGTGAGACTATGGAACTCTCTGCCATATGATGTTGTAATGAGTGATTCCCTAATAAAATTCAAGAAGGGCCTGGATGCTTTTCTTGAAAATTATAATATTACAGGTTATATACACTAGTTTTTTGCTATTGCGTTGATCCAGGGAGCTAGTCTGATTGCCGTATGCGGAGTCGGGAAGGAATTTTTTTCCCCAATGTGAAGCTTACTGTTTGCCACATGGGTTTTTTTGCCTTCCTCTGGATTAACATGTTAGGGCAGGTTAGGATAGGATATGGGTTGAACTAGATGGACTTAAAGTCTTCCTTCAACTTCAAGGCTAAGTTCACACGTAGCGGAATTCCCGCGGAAGTTACCACGAGAATTCCGGAATTCCATTCCGCGGGAAAATCGCATTTCAAATTCACGCTGAAAAACTAGCGATTTGCAAGCGTAATTAGCTTGCAGAATGCTAGCGTTTTCCAAGCGATATGGAGCATCGCTTGGAGAACTGATTGACAGGTTGGTCACACTCATCAAACATAGTGTTTGACAAGTGTGACCAACTTTTTACTACTGATGCTGCCTATGCAGCGTCAGTAGTAAAAGATAAAATGTAAAAAATAATAAAAAAATAAAATATTGTTATTCTCACCGTCCTGCGCAGCCTTCCCGCCTCTCTCCACGCTCCCGGCATCTTCCGGTCCCAGTAATCCTTTGCGCGAATGACCACGAAACGTCGCACTCCCGCAACGTCATCGCGAATTATCACGAGAGACCGCACGTCATCATGGTCATTCTCGCAAAGGATTACTGGGACCGGAAGATGCCGGGAGCGTGGAGAGAGGCGGAAAGAAGATCGCCGGCTGTCGGAAAGGTGAGAATAACAATATTTTTTATTTTAATTCTATTTTTTACAGGGATATGGTACCCAGAGCCCGGAGGACAGTCTCCTCTCCTCCGGACCGTGGGTACCATCCGCAAATGTTCTGCTTACTTTTCGCATGGTGGGCACAGCCACATGCGGAAAGTAAGTAGAACAATGCATTCCTATGTAGGCGGAATCGCCGCGATTCCGCTAAATTAATGAGCATGCTGCGTATTTTACCGCTATGCGATTCCGCTGCAGGAAAATCCGCAGCATTAGCACAGCATTGCGGAATCCCACAGGATTGCATGGGATGCTGTTGTTTTGTGCTTTCACAGCAAAATCGCACGTTTAAAATCGCCGCAGAAAAACGCTACGTGTGAACCCAGTCTAATAACTACTGTATGCTACTATGTCATATGAGTGCAGTCAGAGTCTTTCCATGGACAAATTGAGTTGAATTGGCGAGTGCCATCCAATTCTTGGAGGCACATCGTGCATGCAGCAATTTTTTCATCGGACCCACTCGATCCAAGAAAAAAATTAGACATTTGGTGGGCCCCATAGTATAATATGGGGACAAGTGACATCCATCAAAAACCACACATTGCACTAGTCTGATTTTAACTGTTATGTGCACGAGCCCTGATACTGAGAGGAAGAGGCAGAACAAAGACATCAGAACCAAGAGCAGATGGATTTCGAACAGTTTTACAAAAGCACTGAGCTATATAAAAAGGCTTTCAAATTCTTCGCAGCAGCAAAATAGTAGAATTTTTTATTGAAGATTATTTAGAAAGTGACTTAACTTTGCACATAGGGAGCAAATGAAGAATAAATTCTGTGGAATGGGGTACCTAGACTTTAGAAACTGAGCTTAAAGGTCTTAGAAAAATGTACAGAAACAAGGCCATTATGTATTTTGCCTATGGCAAATTTATAATCTGGCACATGAAATCTTGTGCATACTGCATTGTGGGAGAGACCACTGCATCACTTGTACGGTGCACCGGTATTAACAGGTGTCTTGCATGTGTATATGGTATTTCAGGTATAGCTGATATAGAGGTTGAATAGTTGAAAGCTCATTTGCCCAGCATGAAATTTAGGATGCTGTGTGATCTTATCACTCTTCTCTTCTGGCTAAGATGCTTAACATTAATATTTCACTGAAACATTAATCTTTTTTCATTAACTATGTTCTATCTTGCAAGAGTTTCTCTAGGCAATATCATGCAAATTGCCTCTTCAGAAAGAAAGAGGACCTTTACTCTACAGCGCCACCTATTGGTAGTAGCGATCCTACAAGTCACAATCAACCCTTTAACGAGTCTTGTAGTATGACTTAGGATACAAGCCAAATCAGAATCTCAATTTGCAGACACGGTGTTTCGAGCTGTTGGCTCTCGTCAGTGCAAAGTATGAGATCTGATTTGGCTAGGTGAGAGGCTCTGGACTAGGGTCTAAGAAGTAAGGTTTCTCCTTGCGGAGAGTGACATGCCAGCTGTGGCTTGTCAAGGTAAGGAGACTTATTCGCCGTGCAATGCTCCTCTGGGAAAATAATATGCAAATTTCCTCTTCAGAAAGAAAGAGGACTTTTACTCTACAGCGCCACCTATTGGTAGTAGCGATCCTACAAGTCACAATCAACCTAGGCAATATCAAAAGGCTAATACTGGCTGGGGGAATGAAAACCTGGATCTATGGAGAGATATTGAACCAACTGATATAAAAACACTACCTGTAGAACAGATACTTAGAACACGGTGTAGCTAAAAGGAATATTTTCCACATCTATAAGACAAATTATTATTGTGCTCTTTATATTAACCACAGACATGTACGGTAAATGTACTGTAGACAACGGATGCATGAATATCAATGACACCAATGGAACGATCTGGATTTCTCAGATTATCATCTTAAAGCAGCTTTCCAGCTGTACTGAAAAGGAATAATTTTAAGAGGTTGTCGGTTACACCATATTAATAACCTAAATACATGATGGGTCATCAATAACAGATAGGTGGGGTTACGAAACATGGCACCCCCATCTACCATTTACTCCAGTGGCGGACGGTTGTAAATTCTACGAAGAACAGAGGTCACCAATATGGTGTGACCGGGCAACCCCTTTAATGGTTTGATTTGAGCTTACCACTTTAATAGTCTTCATTTCAGCTTTGATTTAGACTTTAGAGAAGTGATATACCAAGGAACTCCCCATACCTGTACTGTACAGTGTTTGCATGTGACCAAAACAGTATGTGAAGGGGGCTGGTTAACTGCTCATTTCAATAGCTAAACCAGCCCCCTCTTTTACTTACACATCTGTTGTGACAGTAAAGGAAATCCTTCAGACAGAAACATAATGATTGCAATTGCTGAAGGTGTAAACACAACTGGGTAAGAGGAGGTAAGGGGGTCCACCTACGCCTATTACAGCTGGATGTTTCTTCTCAGATGCTGTGCACATTCAGTCAAAGTGTATTGCAGTGCAGAGAGCCACTAGCTCCCTTCACCACAATAGCTATACTAGCCACTGGTCTATTGGAGGCCACTAGCTGACATCGTCATAACCCTGCACCGGCTATGAATGAGGAAGACGACACTGCTCATCATAGAAGGAAGACAGGTGAAAAAAATCATATATTTCATAAGAAAGGGGCCAGGATGGGAGACATTTAAAAAAAGGAGTCTGGATGGGAGACATTATTAAAAAAAGGAGTCAGGATGGGAGATATTATTAAAGAAAGGGGCAAGGATGGGGGGCATTATTAAAAAGGGAGTCAGGATGGGGAACATTATTAAAGAAAGGGCTCAGAATGGGGGACACTACTAAAGAATGTGGGCCAGCATGGGTAACATTATTAAAGCATGGGGGTCAGTATAGGGGACATTAATAATGTCCATCATCCTGGCCACCGTGCTTTAATAAAAGATAGGGGCCAGGACAGGGGCTAAGATGGGCAACATCATTACAGTATGGGTGGTAGGGTAGGGGAAAATATTACAAGATGGGGGACTTTATTACAGGATAGTGGCCAGGATAACGGACATTATTACAAGATGAGTGACATAATTACTATGTAAAGGCCAGAATAAGGAACAGACATTATTAGTTTATGGTAGTAAACGGGGGACATTATTACTGTATGGGGCCAAATGGAGGTTATTATTACTGCATGGGGCAGAATAAGGGACACTATCATGCCACAATGGAGAACATTAATAATATTCTCCATTTTGGTCTATACATTATTACTTTATAAAGCCACAATATGAGACACTCCAACTGATCAAGGCAAAAAAAATGACCCTATTACTGTAATGGTGTACATTACTACTGTATTGTTGCCACTGAAGAGAAGGTATTATTGTTTCGAGATTAAAGACAGATATTACTACTGTATGTGGATGTAAAGAAAAAATGTACTACAGCATGGGGGCTCAAAACGAGAAATATGCATGTGTAAAGGCCACAGAGCGGGGCATTTTTACTGTGAGGGAGTCACAAAGGGAGACATCACTACTGTAATATATTTTATTTTTATTCTGTTATCATGTGGGGAACAAAAGTGAGATATGGTTACTGTGCAGGGCACCAGGGCAATACTATTGAACTTTTCTTCTTCACCTGGTGCAATGTAGAAGTGAGGAAACTTGTGGGGGTTGCTGTAGAAGTGGATCAGTCATAGATGTACACTACAGTTCAAAAGTTTGGGGTCACCCAGACAATTTTGTGTTTTCCATGAAAATTCATACTTTTATTAATCAAATGAGTTGCCAAATGAATTTATAATCTAGTCCAGACGTTGACAAGGTTCGAAAAAAAGATTTTTATTTGAAATAATAATTTTCTCCTTCAAACTTTGCTTTCACCAAATAATGCTCCCTTTGCAGCAATTCCAGCATTGAGGACCTTTGGCATTCTAGCAGTTAATTTGCTGAGGTAATCTGGGGAAATGTCACCCCATGCTTCCAGAAGCCCCTCCCACAAGTTGGTTTGGCTTGATGGGCACTTTTTGCGTTCCATACGATCAAGCTGCTCCCACAACAGCTCAATGGGGTTGAGATCTGGTGACTGCGCTGGCCACTCCATTACAGATAGAATACCAGAACACCAGCTGCCTGCTTCTTCCCTAAATAGTTCTTGCATAATTTGGAGCTTTGGGTCATTGTCCTGTTGTAGGATGAAATTGGCTCCAATCAAGCACTGTCCACAGGGTATGGCATGACGTTGCAAAATGGAGTGATAGCCTTCCTTATTCAAAATCCCTTTTACCTAGTACAAATCTCCCACTTTACCAGCACCAAAGCAACACCAGACCATCACATTACCTCCACCATGCTTGACAGATGGCGTCAGTCACTCTTCCAGCATCTTTTCAGTTGTTCTGCGTCTCATAAATGTTCATCTGTGTGATCCAAACACCTCAAACTTGGATTTGTCTGTCCATAACACTTTTTTCCAATCTTCCTCTGTCCAATGTCTGTGTTCTTTTGCCCATATTAATATTTTCCTTTTATTAGCCAGTCTCAGATATGGCTTTTTATTTGCCACTCTGACCTGAAGGCCAGCATCCCGGAGTCGCCTCTTCACTGTAGACGTTGACACTGGCATTTTGCGTGTACTATTTAATGAAGCTGCCAGTTGAGGACCTGTGAGGCGTCGATTTCTCAAACTACAGACTCTAATGTACTTGTCTTGTTGCTCTGTTGTGTCTCCCACTTCTCTTTCTACTCTGGTTAGAGCCTGTTTGTGCTCTCCTCTGAAGGAAGTAGTACACACTGTTGTAGGAGATCTTCAGTTTCTTGGCAATTTCTCGCATGGAATAGCCTTCATTTCTAAGAACAAGAATAGACTGTAGCGTTTCACATGAAAGTTCTTTTTTTCTGGCTATTTTGAGAGTTTAATGGAACCAACAAATGTAATGCTACAGATTCTCAACTAGCTCAAAGGAAGGTCAGGTTTATAGCTTCTCTAATCAGCCAAACTGTTTTCAGCTGTGCTAACATACTTGCACAAGAGTTTGCAAGGGTATTCTAACCATCCATTAGCCTTCTTAGGCCTCTTTCACACTTCAGTTTTTTACAATCAGTCACAATCCGCCAGGTTTTGAAAAAAAACGGATCCTCAATTTTTTTTTGAGGATCCGTTTTTTTTCCCCATTGACTTGCATTAATGGCGGATTGTGACGGATTGCCGTCCGTTGCATCCGTTTTTTTTGAGAATCCGCCAAAAGTTGCTGTCCGTCACCATCCTCAAAGATTTCAAAACGGAGTTTGTAACGTTTTTTTCTCTGGCGGATCCTCCAGACGCTAATTTAATCTCTTTCTCTCTCTCTCTCACAGCGTTTCCTTTAAATTTCCTCATTTTCAGAATCCGTCTAAAAACGGATCCTGTGCCATCCGTTCACATCAGTTAAGAAAGGATCCGCTTGTCTGACTTTTTGGCGGATTTGAACTGATGCAAAAAACTGAAGTGTGAAAGAGGCCTTACACAGTTAGCAAACACAAAGTACCATAAGAACACTGGAGTGATGGTTGTTGGAAATGGGCCTCTATACACCTATGAAGATATTGCATTACAAACCAGACGTTTACAGTTACAATAGTCATTTACCACATTAACAATGTATAGAGTGTATTTCTGAATCATTTAATGTTAGCTTCATTGGAAAAAACTGCTTTTCTTTAAAAAAATAAGGACATTTCTAAGTGACCCTTTACTTTTGAACGGTAGTATATGTGTGTTACTTTCTGCAGAGAAGAGTGGTGCCTGGAAGAAGACAGTGGCCTGTGCAGGCAGAAAAAAAGTGGAAATAAACAGCTTTATTTGGATGCATTACTGGTAAGTCATTGGATTTCCCTCTTCTATATACACTTCTATGATCTACAGAGCTTCAGTGCATAAAGTCACTGGTGGTAATATTAGTGATAACACTGTGGTTTTTGATAATGACCAGTATGGTGGTATTATTTGGTCACTATGTGGTGGTAATATGTGGTCCAGTCATGGTGTGACAGTAGTTATTTCCTATATGTGATATTGTTTTATTGGTTTTGGAAGAGTGGATTTTGTTCTATATCAGACACTATGCGGTGATAATATATGGTTATAGTTTGGCGGTATTTTTCCCATTTATGTGGATTATTATTGGCATGTTAGTTTTGGAATGGCAGACTTGTTCAGTAACAATCTGGTGATGTTTGCTTTTCAGAAACCGTATGACTACTATTTAGAAGCATTTAGAAAATGATCTTATTGCTGTGTTTTCTATGAGATTTATATATTTCATTTGTAGTCTTTATAGGATCTAGAGCACTATGGGGGCTTCTACATTAAAAATTATGCATCGGAACCCATAGAACTCTACTTACGCCACTGTTCAGACTATCACTACAAAACGCAGTGTAAAAAGACCATTATTAAACCTTTGAATAATATGGTTTGATTGCTGCAATATTAATTGGATGAAATCTTTAGAAAAAGATCACGTGAAAATATTTAAAAATACCGTAAATAATGATATAAAATCTAATATATTTTAAGAAGTCTTGAAATGTAACTTTTTTTTTGGAGCAAACCTTCTAGTTATACCCATGAATTAAATCAAAATGCACAAATTGCTACTTTTTTTGATAACTGTGTCTAATTCTTGCAGCACTTGTAACGTACCACTGATAAGTAAATCAGCATACTAATCCTATATTTTTTCCTATATACTGTCCACACATTCAGTGCTGAGGATAATAGTCTTTTCATTACGGGGATGGATGGGAAAGAGGAATATTATCCCTTTAAAGATTCCATTACAAGAGTGGCATGCTCTGTTACAGATTGTCAGAAAGATAACATCTATAGCAGCTTAGGGGCAATCTTTCATTTTAGAATCAAGATATCCTGCAAATTATTATATCCAGACTTTGCCCTCCCATATCTGCAGAACTGGTGGTTTTTAGAGCGGCACGGTTGCAGATATAACCTGCGCTTGTTCATCCCTTACGGTCAGGTTATTTGGTAGCTGCTGGCGACCAATAGCTTTCGATTCATTCTGTGGATTAACGTGATGCCTTAGTCAATAGGAAACCACTCAGGATCACATCAATTCCTAAGGTTAAATCCGTGGAATAGAAATGTTCCAGCGATTGTTATTTAGAAAAGGTATGTGTAGCTTAAAGCACGAACAAGAAGAGGGATCTATATGTTCTCCAAGTGCAAATCAGTAGGAAATTGGTTAGCAGCAGCATTATACCCAGATCGTACAATCCCCAAGCGGTTCCATTTTTCTTCAGAGCGAATGTCATCTTACTTTTACTTTTGGACTCCGAGCCTATACGTGAGCGTTCCTTGCAGGCTGCATTAAACAAACACATATTACTAACTATTCCTTTTCTCGCCCACGAACCTTCGTGCTTCGTAATTCCGATTCCATTTCACGTACGGGTCAGGTAAGGGCTCCCGCGTGGCTCATTTACTGTCTCCATCCTCTTTCTCTCTCGCTCACCATTAGAATCATAATGTGCTCAGCATACATGATTCTCCGGTAATGGATAGTACAGACGGCAACAATATGCAAAGTCCCAATGTTTTTTAACGCTTTCATTTGGAGAATATGGTGAAACAGTTTTCATTTAAATAGAAATAAGTCATCGCAATGTTTCCATAAATGCGCTGCCGCTCATACGAATGATGTTACCTTCGGCTCCATGGCAGAGCACAAAATACATTTCATCCATAGTTGTTCATCAAGGAGAATATTAGACCTCAGTTTGAATTAAATATCAATTTTCCTTCTGGGCATGCATTATTTTGCTTCTGTCAGATATATTGCGTATAATATCCATGTATTCCCTACAAAGTCATGTTTATACCCATGCGTGCTAAAACATAATATGTAAGCTGTCAGAGACTATTGATTTAGTAAAAGGGTCAACCAGCAAAAAAATTTGAACGTTAAGCACCGTAAAGGGAATCTGACCTCAGGTTTTTGCTACGTAATCTGAGAGCATCATAATGTAGGGGCAGAGACCATGATTCCATTGATGTGTCACTTACTAGGCTGTGTTTTGCTTTTGCAATTAAATCACTATTTTATCAGCAGGAGATCACTACTACAGGACTAGTTGTCTAGTGCCTCCTGGTCCAGCTCCACCCCCAGCACTGATTAGCAGCTGTCACTATACAATGTAAACAGAAAGCTGCCAATCAGTGGTGTGGGTGAGGTTATTCAGGACTCAGCATTCTGAGCTCTGTTAGATCTGCAGCAGAGAAAACTAATTATATCACAACTGCTGCACTCAGTAAACTAAATGATACATTGCTGGAATCAGGGTCTCTGTCCTTACATCATGCTGCTGTCAGATTGAAAAATCCACTGACAGATTCCTTTAAGGGCTGGTTCAAACTACCGTAAAAATTGTTCAGCATACTGACCAATGTAAATCATACTTTAAGCCTTAGGCTAGACAACCCGTTTAATGTCAGCCAACAGAAACAAAAGTTGATCTCATATCTTTTAAGATTTTCCCAATTTTTCTCCTACACATGACGTCAGGAGAGAGAAAGATCGGGCATGGTTAATTTTAATTCCTGTTCCAATGGAAGACAATCTGCCACCAGAGATAGCAGAGACTTACTCTCCTCTACGCATTGAAAAACACATTTGGCAGAACCAAGCATATTGCGATAGTGAATCGGATATAGGAGAAGCGCAGTGAATTCCTGTGATTGCCTGGAGGGGTGGGCACAAGCTTGATTGACAGTTCGGGCCAGTAGCACAACGACATTACTGGTCCAAACTGTGTGACCCTGATGTTGAAGCATGAGCAACTTTGCCTCTGCAGCATTGGAGGAGCTCAGTGACACAAAACTGGCTCAGCAGCAATCCTGGGAAGCTTCAGAGCAAAGATTATAATCACAGTGCATGCTCGGCCACCGCTTGTCATGGCGTTGCCGCAACAGTGTGGAGCCAAAAGATTGCAGTGTCCTACTCCGGAGCTGAGAAGCACCTCTCCATCATATTAAATGTGTTTATTTCTTCTGACACAACAGGGTTTAATCAGCCATATTGGAAATCCCTGTGTACACAGCTGAGCTAGGTTAGCCACTCCTTTTCCCTTTATAATCTGGGCTCTGTTACTAATCCTCGTAAGAGCTAGCTTTATTGCTGCATGACTAATGGATAGAAAGAACTTGGTATGAGAAGGAGTATTGAAGGAGTTATCTGTGACTGTTGCTTGGTTTGTATGCGTGGTGATTCCTTATCCTTCCCTATTTTGTTTTTTCCCCCTTCCTGCACACCCCAGTGGATTCCTCTGTTATATGTGAGTGAATATTTTGCATATCGGGAGTTTTCTATCAACCCTTGTCTGTGTTGCCCGGCTTGTCAGGTTGGTGTACTGCAGTGCACAGTAGCACCCCTTCTTCCCTGGGTGGGGGAAGAGAACAGATGACGGGCTAACTTAGAAGATAAGGCAAAGGTGGAGGCCCCGGCATCTTTGCCATCTGAACTACCCCAGGGAGCAGGGCGAGCTAGGGCGCCCCCTAGTGTTATGGACAGGAAACGACAGCTGTGTTGTAACTGCTGCTAAACTGCAGCAGTCGCCTTAGGCAACAAGCTGTAAACAGTAAATAAAACAGCAGAACAAAGGGGAATTTTAGAAAAAAAATAAACATTCAAAAGTGCTTGTTTTCTAACAAGCACCTTCCAAGAATACCCATTAATTAATTTTACATCCATAATTCATCTATCGAATCAGTGGTTACGTCTACAGAATTGCATTTTATAAATTCTCTTTGTACTTGTTGACCCATGTACACGCTCATATCACAGCTTCACAGATGTCCATACTGTCTGCATGTTTTACTTTTCCTAGATCCCATTAGAGCACTCTTCTAAAGATGTGTGATAATCTTTGATGGCAGTGAAGTGGGGATATACTGTAATTATTATTTTTTTATATTTTTTTTTTAAAGAGCCACAATTGAAGGAAAGGTTGACTGTGAAAATGGATGCTACCTGCTCGGATCATTCCTGAAAGCTTCAGTAATATTAATCCCTCCAACATGGAATGCACTTAAATCTGCATTTTATGGTTAGCCTTCACCAAAAACCTATACAGTTAGGTCCATATATATTTGGACAGAGACAACATTTTTCTAATTTTGGCTCTAGACATTGCCACAATGAATTTTAAACAAAACAATTCAGATGCAGTTGAAGTTGAAGTTCAGACTTTCAGCTTTCATTTGAGGGTATCCACATTAAAATTGGATGAAGGGTTTAGGAGTTTCAGCTCCTTAACATGTGCCACCCTGTTTTTAAAGGGACCAAAAGTAATTGGACAATTGACTCCAAGGCTATATCATGGACAGGTGTGGGCAATCCCTTCGTTATGTCATTCTCAATTAAGCAGATAAAAGTCCTGGAGTTGATTTGAGGTGTGGTGCTTGCATTTGGAAGGTTTTGCTGTGAAGGAAACCTGCGGTCAAAGGAGCTCTCCATGCAGGTGAAACAAGCCATCCTTAAGCTGCAAAAACAGAAAAAAATCCATCTGAGAAATTGCTACAACATTAGGAGTGGCAAAATCTACAGTTTGGTACATCCTGAGAAAGAAAGAAAGCCCTGGTGAACTCATCAATGCAAAAAGACCTGGGCGCCCACGGAAGACAACAGTGGTGGATGATCGCAGAATAATGTCCATGGTGAAGAGAAACCCCTTCACAACAGCCAACCAAGTGACAACACTCTCCAGGAGGTAGGCGTATCAATATCCAAATCTACCATAAAGAGAAGACTGCATGAAAGTAAATACAGAGGGTTCACTGCACGGTGCAAGCCACTCATAAGCATCAAGAATCAAAAGGCTAGACTGGACTTTGCTAAAAAAAAAATCTAAAAAAGCCAGCACAGTTCTGGAAGAACATTCTTTGGACAGATGAAACAAAGATCAACCTCTACCAGAATGATGGAAAGAGAAAATTATGGCGAAGGCGTGGTACAGCTCATGATCCAAAGCATACCACATCATCTGTAAAATACGGCGGAGGCAGTGTGATGGCTTGGGCATGTATGGCTGCCAGTGGCACTGGGTCACTAGTGTTTATTGATGATGTGACACAGGACAGATGCAGCCGAATGAATTCTGAGGTATTCAGAGCCATACTGTGTGCTCAGATCCAGCCAAATGCAGCCAAACTGATTGGTCGTCGTTTCATACCACAGATAGACAATGACCCAAAACATGAAGCCAAAGCAACCAAGGAGTTTATTAAAGCAAAGAAGTGGAATATTCTTGAATGGCCAAGTCAGTCACCTGATCTCAACCCAATTGAGCATGCATTTCACTTGTTAAAGACTAAACTTCAGACAGAAAGGCCCACAAACAGCAACTGAAAACCACCGAAGTGAAGGCCTGGCAGAGCATCAAAATGGAGGAAACACAGCGTCTGGTGATGTCCATGAGTTCAAGACTTCAGGAAGTCATTGCCAACAAAGGGTTTTCAACCAAGTACTAGAAATGAACATTTTATTTACAAATATTTAAACTGTCCAATTACTTTTGGTCCCTTTAAAAACAGGGTGGCACATGTTAAGGAGCTGAAACTCCTAAACCCTTCATCCAATTTTAATGTGGATACTGTTGTGAACTCATTTTCTGCTCCACCAGTTGAGAGTTCTCCTTCCGTTCTCCCTCTGGTGGTGACAGGAGGTAGTGAGGTTGGTTTAATTGGTAGTGATCTGCCACCTGATGAGGAGGATAACGATTGGATCTCTGGAGTATCAGACTGGATATAAGACAGCTGATGCCCTATCCTGGTGCTGGTGATTCAGTCTGCTTCTCAGGTCTTGGACTTCAGCTCTGTTCCAGTTTTCTCAAGTTAAGTTTGTTTTTGCTATTGTTCACACTTGCTCTTGTTGGTCAATTCAGTTTTTTGTGGTCAGCCAGCCCCTGCTGGGGTTGTGCTGAATTTCCACTCCTATTTATCTGTATTTGCCTTTTGGTCCCTTATTAGATTGGCCTCTTTTTGCTCTGTCTCAGAATATTTCAGAGTGCTGATATAGTGGGAGAAGTCTAGTGACTTCAGGGTTAATTTTGCTATCAGAAGTGTTGGACATTATTTTGGTAGGGTTTTTGGCAGATTGCAGACAGTGTCTTTCCTTTCCTGTCCTTTCTAGTTAGTCGGGCCCCATCGTTTGCTCAGCCTATTTTTCTGACTTTGTTTGTGTTTTCATCTTGTTTCACCGTCAATACATGTGAGGGGCTGTCTTTCCTTTGGGGTCTGCTCTGGGGCAGTTAGTTTTCCTCTTTTCCTGCTTTAGGCTTATGTAGCTCTCCGGTTGTGACGAGGTGTCTAGGATCATCGTAGGTACGCTCCACGACTGCTGCTAGTTGTGTGGTAAGATCAGGGATCTGCAATCTGCATAGTTACCAACCTCTCTGGTTTTCTGAGACTTGGCTTGTGTTGTTTTTTCCTCCTCGGTGACCCATTCATAACAGAATCACCAGCCATACTGCAGATTCTAGGGTACTCAAAAGCAGGAGAAAATTGTTTAAAAAGGAAAAAAAAAAGGAAAGTGTCAGAATTTTTTTTTTTTTTTAATAATTTTTCCTTTTTCTCTGGGGCCGTAGGAGGATTTTTTTTTCCCTCCTAATGGAGATTAAGCAACTGTCTGATTGTGTGGAGCAACTTGCTGCTGAAGTACAGGGAATTTCCACCTATCTCATTCAGTCACATGCTGCTGAACCCAAGATTCCTACTCCTGATGTGTTTTCTGGGGATTGGTCTAAATTTCTGAATTTTAAGAATAATTGTAAATTATTTCTTGCTTTGAAGCCTAACTCATCGGGGAGCTCTGTGCAGCAGGCTAAAATTGTCATATCCTTGCTGCGCGGCAATCCCCAGGATTGGGCTTTTTCTCTGACACCTGAAAATCCTATTCTGACTAATGTGGATGCATTTTTTCAGGCCTTGGGGTTGTTGTATGATGAACCTAATGCCGTTGATCAAGCTGAGAGAACTCTGTTGGCATTAGACCAGGGTCAGGATCCTGCAGAGTTGTACTGTCAAAAATTCTGAAAGTGGGCGGTCCTTACTACATGGAATGATAGTGCATTGGCAGCTCTTTTTCGGAAAGGTTTATCAGAGACCGTAAAGGATGTTATGGTGGGATTTCATGTTCCCTCTGGTCTGGATGGCTCTATGTCATTAGCAATTCAAGTTGATCGGCGTTTACATGAACGTAAAACTACACGGGAGGCACTGCCACCTTTTGAACAAATGTCTGAACCTGTGCAATATGATGGGGTTTTGTCTAGGGCGCAACGTCAGGAGTTTAGAAGGCGTAATAAGCTGTGTTTTTTCTGTGGAGACGCCTCTCATATTATTTCTGTCTGCCCCAAACGAGAGAAACGTTTTGCACACACATTTGCTGTGGGCAGTGTACAACCTAAGTTCCTTTTGGCAATTACTCTGATCTGCTCCTTGTCCACATTTTCCACTAAGGCTTTTTTTCTGGATTCAGGAGCAGCTCTGAATCTGATGGATTTGGACTTTGCTAAACGTTGTGGTTTGTCCATGACGCCTCTGCAGATGCCTATTCCTTTGAGGGGTATTGATGCTACTCCTTTGGCGGAGAATAAACCTCAGTATTGGACCCAGGTGATAATGCGAGTTGCCCCAGACCACCAAGAAAATTGTAAATTTTTGGTGCTGCATAATTTGCATGATACTATTGTTCTGGGGTTCCCCTGGTTGCAAACTCATAATCCAGTTTTGGATTGGAAATCTGTGTCTGTGGTGAGTTGGGGTTGTCAGTGTGTTCTTGGGGATGCTCCTGTTTTCTCCACCTCTCCTCAGTCTCATGATATTCCTGATTATCTGGATGATTTCTCTGATGTATTTAGTGAGAGTAAGTCTGCGTCTTTGCCTCCTCATAGGAGTTATGACTGTGCAATTGAGTTGATGCCTGGGTGTAAATTTCCCAAGGGTCGGCTTTTCAACTTATCTGTACCCGAACATGATGCTATGCGATCCTATATTAAGGAGTCGTTGGAAAAGGGTCATATTAGACCATCCTCGTCAACTTTAGGCGCTGGGTTTTTTTTTGTGGCCAAGAAAGATGGTTCATTAAGACCGTGTATTGATTATCGTTCCCTTTATAAGATGACGGTTAAATATCAGTACCCGTTACCTCTGATGTCTGATTTATTCTCCAGAGTTAAGAACTCGCAGAATCTCAAGAAAGATCCTACAATCTGTCATAAAATAAACACAAAGTTGACTTCTGATACAATATATGAATTACATTTACTATACATAAAATCTTATGTTTCCTGTAAGGAATACATGGTCTCAATAGGAAAGCCACATGAAAATGGGAAGATCACGCACGTGGCACAGCATTACAGGCAATCTTACCTTTTTATGAGTCTTACACACTATAAAAATGGCTTGGATGGCCCCACTGAGCACTGCATTTTTTTTACATTTATTTTTCAAGAACATTTTTAGTCATTATTGCATTTGCATCATTCTGTTACTGCGAAGTAATAGAAGTTAGTGCATGGGGCCTAACATTGGTAGTTTTTTGTACTCTTACTACCAGGGATGGACGGGGACTGAAATTCAGCCCTGGCATTTGAATGCACACAGGCCCATGCTGTACCCATTCCTGAGCCCCAGATGGGGATATCTATTACTAATATTACCCTGCTTTGAGGAAATTGAGATTTACTGCAAGACCCATATTTCTGATAATACCAATAATACAGCTATATGACATTGAATAATATTACCGTAATAACAATATTGCACTATAACATTGTGTATGGTCCAATCCATAGCCACCTATAGTACGATGGTCCCCAACAGGCCCCAAAAATAAAATTGTTATACTCACCTAATCCAGACTCCTCGTCCTCCGCAGCCTTTGTCTCGTCTTCTAACAACTGTTAACAGTATCCGCGTCAGACGCTGATACTGTTAACAGTTTTCCAGACACGGACCAAGGACAGAACAGCCCATCTGGCATTTGCAAGAATTGCCAGATGGCCAGTCCAGTCCTGGTTACTACTCATGAATTTACAGTTGTGGCCAAAAGTATTGACACCCCTGCAATTCAGTCAGATAATACTCAGTTTCTCCCTGAAAATGATTGCAAACACAAATTCTTTGGTATTATTATCTTCATTTAATTTGTCTTAAATGAAAAAACACAAAAGAGAATGAAGCAAAAAGCAAAACATTGATCATTTCACGCAAAACTCCAAAAATGGGCCAGACAAAACTATTGGCACCCTCAGCCTAATACTTGGTTGCACAACCTTTAGCCAAAATAACTGTGACCAACCGCTTCCGGTAACCATCAATGAGTTTCTTACAATGCTCTGCTGGAATTTTAGACCATTCTTCTTTGGCAAACTGCTCCAGGTCCCTGATATTTGAAGGGTGCCTTCTCCAAACTGCCATTTTTAGATCTCTCCACAGGTGTTCTATGGGATTTAGGTCTGGACTCATTGCTGACCACCTTAGAAGTCTCCAGTGCTTTCTCTCAAACCATTTTCTAGTGCTTTTGAAGTGTGTTTTGGGTCATTGTCCTGCTGTAAGACCCATGACCTCTGAGGGAGACCCAGCTTTCTCACACTGGACCCTACATTATGCTGCAAAATTTGTTGGTAGTCTTCAGACTTCATAATGCCATGCACACGGTCAAGCAGTCCAGTGCCAGAGGCAGCAAAGCAACCCCAAAACATCAGGGAACCTCCGCCATGTTTGACTGTAGGGACCGTGTTTTTTTCTTTGAATGCCTCTTTTTTTCTCCTGTAAACTCTATGTTGATGCCTTTGCCCAAAAAGCTCTACTTTTGTCTCATCTGACCAGAGAACATTCTTCCAAAACGTTTTAGGCTTTTTCAGGTAAGTTTTGGCAAACTCCAGCCTGGCTTTTTTATGTCTTGGAGTATGACGTGGGGTCTTCCTGGGTCTCCTACCATACAGTCCCTTTTCATTCAGACGCCGACGGATAGTACGGGTTGACACTGTTGTACCCTCGGACTGCAGGGCAGCTTGAACTTGTGTGGATGTTAGTCGAGGTTCTTTATCCAACATCCGCACAATCCTGCGTTGAAATCTCTAATCTCTTGTCAATTTTTCTTTTCCGTCCACATCTAGGGAGGTTAGCCACAGTGCCATGGGCTTTAAACTTCTTGATGACACTGCGCACGGTAGACACAGGAACATTCAGGTCTTTGGAGATGGACTTGTAGCCTTGAGATTGCTCATGCTTCCTCACAATTTGGTTTCTCAAGTCCTCAGACAGTTCTTTGGTCTTCTTTCTTTTCTCCGTGCTCAATGTGGTACACACAAGGACACAGGACAGAGGTTGAGTCAACTTTAATCCATGTCAACTGGCTGCAAGTGTGATTTAGTTATTGCCAACACCTGTTAGGTGCCACCGGTAAGTTACAGGTGCTGTTAATTACACAAATTAGAGAAGCATCACATGACAGTGCCAATACTTTTGTCCACCCTCTTTTTTATGTTTGGTGTGGAATTATATCCAATTTGGCTTTAGGACAATTCTTTTTGTGTTTTTTCATTTAAGACAAATTAAATGAAGATTATAATAACAAAGATTTGTGTTTGCAATCATTTTCAAGAAGAAACTGAGTATTATCTGACAGAATTGCAGGGGTGTCAATACTTTTGGCCACAACTGTATGTTTCCTAAACACATCTTGACCCCATCCCAATAAAAACATATAAAAAAAATAAAATCTGAATTTAAATGTCTAAATTAGTGGTGAGCAGCACAGCATATTGTGTAAGTTCAATATGTGATCACTTGCGCTATTAAAGTGGCACACACCGCATTAAGTGAGTAGGCACACACTTGCATATCACTTTTTTTTACCGATCCGTGTTCATGGACACTGATTTCTCTATATTAATTTTCTTTGATTTACAGATACCAGGGGATCTACAACCTATTTTCATATTTGTGTCTGCATAGCTTCATAACCCTTTATGAAAGTTTTTTTTTTCTGGGTGATGTTAAAATGTACATTTTTATTCCAGCTTGGAGGAGAATGGGGCCTTTTAAGAAAAGGGATTTTACAGCCATTGTGACATTGGTTTCAAAGTAAGCACAACAGTCTCATTGGGTCTAAGATCTCTTTAATAATATCGGCAATTGACATTGTGAAATCTGGTGGTACAGTATATCCAAGCTAAGATCCAGACCATTCATTCTAATTATATGCACACTCTGTATTAATAGTGTTATAATGTATAAATGCTTAGTCTGCACCAGATATTAACATTATTATCGCAGATCTTTGTATACTGTGCAAAATCATCACATAGCACTTTGCCAACTACAATTACTTTTTTTTCTGTAGGATTTTACACACCGTGTCGTCATCTTTCCTTATTGAGACTCTGTCCCCAGTTCTCTGGAGATACTTTATTCTCAGTCCTGTCACATCTGATGAGCCCTGGGGACAAATCTCTTGGTTATGCTGAACTCAGCCTTCAGAATGAAAGGCCCGGCCTCGCTCCAATGATTTAACTTGATGTGGCATCTCCCGAGATGCCTTTTTACAATCTCATCTCTCTGCTACCCTCAAGGGGACATCTGTCCTGATCTTCCAAGGAGTTTGGGATCTGTCCTTCCCTGGTGTACAGCAGTTTCTGGATTTCCTTGCTGCTGGGTTAATGGAAAACTCCCGTACGATATCTAGTGAGTAATCAGAGATCCCTGCATCTTAGAGAAATAAATGTGATATAAGTAGAACTTGTACATCATTATTTGAAACTGGAAAGCTGGTACTAGACTATATCTTTTTCAATCCAGAAGCGTATGTCAGCCAGTATCCCAGGCGTAATAGGACTTGAAAACGTGTTTATTTTTCATACATTAAAAAGGTATTCCCATTGCAGACATTTTTGGGATATCCAAAGGATATGACACAAAAGCCAGATACCCCCCATTTGTAATCCACACTTCTTATCTCAAATAGCTTGCCCAAAATAATGCCATCAGTACATTCACAGTGGATTGAAATGTTATTAATTATCACCAAATGTTTAAAGAACTTTATAGGGAGTTTCGGCATAATTAAAGTGGTTAAAGTTATCACGTATACAGAGGATAGTTGGAAACACAAATTGGTGGGGGTCTGACCGCTGGGACAAGGACCGATCGAAAGAACGAGGAACTTTTATCCCAGTTAGAATGGTGTGGCAGACAACACACTTGACCACCACTACGTTCGTTCCCTATGAGACTGCCAAGTGCTGTGCTCGGCTTTTTTCCCATAGGCAATGAATGGAGAAGAGATTCGGCGTCTGACCTTCAACATCATTTTCTAGTGGAGACAAAATTTCCCCGATCTAACGAACGGTGCAAGAACCTAAAGATAGGTGATAACTTGTTTTCACTGGAAAATCCCTTTAAAGGGGGATTTTCAAGTTCTCTCTTGAGCAGCTGACAACTCAGCAGTCTTCTTATTTCCTAGTATCTGGCAGGGTATGGTGAATAGAACGGTAGCACAAGTTCTCCTGTAACACATTCATCTATCAGAGGTTTATTCTAAAGCTACAATTATCGTTGTATTTACATGTAGAGTTAACAGGGCATTGGAGCAATCACACAGCTCAGGACAGTGAGAGCAGTTATGATGGGTGCTCGGGGATTGTGAAAACGGAGAGCTGAGATGTAGGGAAATGGAAGCAAGCAATGAATTGTTGTATATAAATCAATAGGCTGGAGAGAGCTGACTGGGATATTAAGAGTTAACTCCTTTCCCGCAATGCAACTACTCTGCAACCTGGCCAGGCTCTGTTGACCAAGCTCCATGGAAACAAGCTGTACACTAGGTAAGATAAAAGCTCTGATATCATGAGAACCACAGCAGATAGAAAAAGCAAGTCAATTGCAAACTTTCTTATTTTCATGCTAATTAAATAAAGCAATTTCATAACTTGGATATACCCCATTTAAGTATTAACAGACGAACTGAAACAATTGATCAAACTCAAAAAACCACCAGCGCGTGGCTATGAAACCCAACATCCTGACATATCGTAGTGTTGTCCAACAGCGCAGATAGGCATATAGATTGGTGGTCCATTCTGACAAGCTCATGCCATATGAATCCACAACCTAGTTAACACCCAGCTCCATGCAAACCAACTTTTGTAAGCTTCATAAAATAACGCCAAGATCTCTACAGAATCCCACAGACATGAGAACAGACACAGCACCCCTGGTTGCTCCTTATGAGCAGAGGAAGCTAACCTTTACTTCATGGTGTGGCTTCAGTACCTTGGAGAGCTCCTAAGATCCAGAGGAGGTGGTGGAATGAAAAAGTATTGCACATACATGCTCATTTTCACAATTTCTGGTCCTGGCATAAACTTGATATCTGGATGCACCTCCAATCTGCTAATGATGTACAACAGCAAAGGAGCTAAATTATAGGTATTCATGTGTATAGTGACATTTGTCTACTTAGCCTGAATATATCATTATGCAATGATGAGCCTTTACAAAGCCCACCCACTGCACGAGTGAAAGCCCCCCTAAGCATAAAAGGAAGGTTGTAATAGTGCTTGTATTTCCTACAGCACTGCACATAGCCAAGCAACTTTTTCTCATGCAGCAGTTCACTTTCATGCCTCCGACTGACTAGCACTGCTAATAATGAACATCTGCTTAAACTTCACTGAAGCCCAGGGTACCAATGTTATAAGCAAAATCAAAAGTGCTATAGAGTAAATCTTCTATAGATCTCCATAATATCCCCATGTAGCAGACAGAAGAGAAGAATTAGGAGGCAATGGCAAGCAATGCTGCTCCCACACTTAAAGGGCTTTTCAAGTCATTAACTTTATATTAGATATTGAAAAACAAGAACATTTTGCAGATTTGCAAAAATAATTTTCACGCCCTCTATTATTTTTCCTGTTTATCCGACAGATTCCGGCCAAGCATGGTAAGCCGTTTGTTCATGGACCTGCATCTACAGCATTAAGATAATGAACCTACAGGACGAGAGTGTTACATGGTGCAAAACGGTGTCATTAAATTTTATATTTACACAAAATCTTACATTAAGAATTGTTTCTGTATAGATTCTTATAATGATATATTTTAAACAAACCGTCGTTTTCTTCAATAATTCCTTAAAGGGAATCTGTCACCAGATGTTTTCTACCCCATCTGAGAGCAGCATGATGTAGGGGCAGAGACGCTGATTCTAGTGCCGCGTCACTTACTGGGCTGCTTGATGCAGTTGTGATAAAATCATTGTTTTCTCTGCTGCATAATGTCCTCCATGTTGCTTCTGAGGGTGTGCTACATACATGTGTTTGAGTAATAGGACATCACATCAGCTAGACTTAAAGGAAATTCGTCAGCAGTTTTTTTCTATGGAATCTGAGAGCAGCACAATGTAGGGGCTGAAAGCCTGATTCCAGTGATATGTCACTTACTGGGCTGCTTGGTGCTGTTTTGATAGAATCCCTGTTTTTTGTTGTTGTTGATGTAGCAGTGCTCAAGAATGCTGAGCCCTGTATAACACCAACCACAACACGGATTGGCAGCCTACTGCATACACTGTACATTGTTAACAAGCTTCCAATCATTGGTGGGGGCGGGGTTACACAGATTAGCCTGACTGGCTGGCATGTGACACCTAGTCCTTTGGCAATAATCTCCTGCTGATAAAATACTGATTGTATTGAAATTACAGCAAGCTGCTAAGCAAGTGACACATCACTAGAATTGGGGACTCTGCCCCAAAATCATTCTGCAATAACCTGCTGACATATTCTCTTTAATCCACCAGTTCAGAGAAAACTAATATTTATAGATAGGGTATGCAAAAGGAAAAAATGTAAAAAAAAAATGTAAGATACAATGTATTTACTGGCCAAAAATACTGTTAGACCTTATGTTGCACACACATGGTAGCTAATTCTGTAAAAGTCACCTGAAAGACAGGAACAAAAAGAGAAAAATATGCTCCACAGTCCACACAAATCAAAGCTTATGTTCTTGTAAACCTCCTAAAAATGAGCTAGGGTTTCAGACAACATACTTTTACAATTTGGTGGCTTAAAGACCATTATGGGGAGAAAAAAAACCCAAACAGGCTTTCTGAATTTCAAAACCTTAAGCACTGAAGCTGAACTCACCATATTATCAGTGACAATTGAAGATTTCACAAAGTCTAAACACGTAGGAAAAAGAGTCCATTACTCTATATCAAGCACTGGAAAAAAATCTATAGAGTGAATTACAACGGAATAAAACCAACCACAAAGATTATCAGATTTGTTAATTTCGACAGTGATGGTAATTCTGGAATGCAGATATATATTAATACAATTGCTACAGGATAAAATTATATGCACTGTAAGTCATTCCTTCCGTGGATTTATCACATTGCAGAACGCTACATATTGCTACTTCAGACGCTAGAAATACATTTATACTGACTGCACAATTTTTTATCCAACTTGTCACAATACTTGTCTTTACATGGACGAAAATTTGCAGAAAACATCCCATGTTTGTGCTCATAATTTTGCAAAAATAGTAGAAGTGCCAAGTTGTTGTATGCACGGCGTACACTGTGGGGCATCTGTGGAAGAAGTTTTGGGGGTTATCTGGGGCACTCATGGAGGTACTTAAAGGGGTTATCTTTAAGATGTGTCATTAATTTCTGATCGGTGGGCATGCAACAACCTGGCACCCCGACCGATCAGTTGTTCCTGGTGTTGGCGGTGACTGGTAGTGCTCAGTTGCGGAGTTGCACAGCACAGCTCTGTCAACTGTACTGGGGCCGTGGCCGGGTATTGCATATCCAACCTCTATCATAATCAATAAAAGGAAGAATAGTGGCCGTGGCCAGGTACTGCACACGCACCCACCTAATTGATTTCAATATAGGATGGATGTGCAGCACCCGGCTGGGGCCACTATACAGTTGACGGAACTGCGCAGCTCTGCAAATGACCCATTCTGGTAGCCACCGGCATTGGGACCAGATGATCGGCAAGCGTGCCGATTATCACACCTCCATCAATCAGATATTGATGACCTAACCTAAAAAAAGGCCATCAATGTAGATGTCCCAGACAACCCCTTTAACAATGAGGTCCTAGTGGGCACACATTTTTAGGGGGCTTCTATGACCAACCCTCCTGGAATGTTGGGGCCATTTAAAATGACGATTGACAAAATCTGAGCAATTTATAAACTATAACCTGGAAACTTGCCGCAGTGACATTTTCATTTGAAGAGGAAGGATTTTCAAATATTTTCAATTTTTAAATATTTTCAAGTAGAAACTATGACTATGGTGCCCATACCTATTCATTTTCTATTAATTAGCCTTTTTTTTTTTTTTTTAAGAGGCCAAATTTCTACATATACTTGAAACTGAGAAAAGTGTTTGACTTTTTAATATATACTTATTAAAAAAAGTCACAATAATTCTAGTGGGGTCTATATAGCCATCCATACATCAGGACTATTGATACAAAGCCCGAGAATATGGACACCACATTTACTGATCAGTAGCTGAAATGCATGATCAGAAGTACTCGTTAGGTGATAGTTACGGGAATGGTATTAATGTTCTAACCTCCGTACTCTGTGTGTTCTATTTCATCTCATTTCTGCCTTCTCTCTTAATGTTACCATTTTCCTGAATTTCTATAAAATATATGGCAAATGCGCATTTTTTCCAATATTACAAATCAGCCATATTTAACTGATTTATCGCCCCGTCTGTGGTTGTGCCCTCTCATAATTTGTGTTTGGGATATTGTTCTTCATGACTATAAGACTAGCTTAACATAACATATTCCTTTGCTACCGGAACAAGCCTGTTTAGTAATACAAGATCGCAAACCATTTTACCGAAACTTGACAAAAAATTGGCTGGGTTTCCAGTTCCTGCTGCCAGGAAATCTACATTGCAAATGTGGATTCATCAAACACCACTAAGCTTAGATTTACTGCAAAACAAACTGATATTTTTTTGTTCAGACAAGGGTGGGCAGGAGGCTGCTGTGCAGAAAGAAAGAGTTGAGAAATAATTTACAGCCTTAATGAAAAATTTCTGTGTCCACACGGGATCGAAGACAAAATGAGCTGTACATTTATCAATCATTTACGGTCCATAAAATGACATACTCAGTCAATATTCCATAGTAAGTACATGAGCTGCACAGACCGCATCGTCCCGGATCCAGCCGAACCATTCAATTTCAGCCGAGTTGGATCCCAGATTGCAGTTGAGAAGCAGAACTGGTTGTGTATGACGTATGTGCTCTGAATATTTTCAAGCACTACTCATTTGGATGTCCTTTTACCCAAAACACTCATAATTTACTGTGCTTTTTGCTGCTGCCTACTAGAGATGAGCGGATCTGCCAAGATTTGTGTTAGTCCATGCACATTGAATACTCCTTGTTAAAGGGGTTGTCCACTACACGGACAACTCCTTCTCAATTAGCCTATTTGCCCCCTTGTAAAAGAACATTTATACTCTTCTCCGATGTTGGCGCTGTTCCAGCAGTGTCAGCAATGTCTCTCCCGAAGCTTGTGTGACATTATGTCACGCGAGCCCTGCATCCAATCAGCGCTGGCTTCTCCCTCCTGATGAGACATCAAAAGGAAGTGAGCAGCCAGCTGTAGGTCTGACTGGGAGACAGTGACGCCAGCAATGATTGGGCACAGAGCTTGCATGACAATGTCACATGATCCCCACTAGAACCAGTGCCGATGCTGCTGGAACAGCGCTGACACCACAGGTAAGTATAAGTGTTGATATTTTATGGGGACAAATGTACCAATTGAGAAGGGGTTGACTGAGTAGTGAAAAACCCCTTTAAACTCTCCATAGCCCAGAGCCTAATGAATGAAGGATGTTTAAAAAAAGTAAATATAAAAATTAATATTCATCTCATCGCTTACCTGTCCCCTCGTTCCCACAGCCTAACGTCTGGTCCTCAGTTTGGTGCCTCTTCTTTTTTTCTTCCCCCATCAAGCACCCTCTTCAGCTGCTTTATACCAGGCCAGGACTTCCACTGTGACTAGGCCTTTGACAGCCCAGTGTGCCATGTGGTCACTTGGGAGACCACAACGTAACGTTGCAACGTGCACCGCAACATCAAAGATCTAGTCATGCCGGAAGTTCTGGCCTGGAGTGAAGAGGCTGAAGAGAATGTTTGGAAAAGAAGAGGCAACGGAGGAACAAATGGCGGATTATGAGGACAGCAAGACAAGTGAATGGCAAGTATTATTTTCTTTTTCTTAAGCATTTACCTTGCCCTCAAAAATTCAGCAAAATGGTGGCCGGAGCTGACTGCCAATTTGCTAAATTGGAAAAAAAATGTTAGTTTTTGGAAATTCCAATAATTAAACTCAACTCAAATAAATAACCTCATTTCTGCTGTCTACTACCAAACACCAAGGCAAGGAGCAGCTTGGAACAGCTTTATTTGTGTCAGGCCTAAACTGAGCATTTCTCCATCAACCTACTGAGAAAAACAGTCCTACAAGACAACCCCCCTCAATCATCTGTGCACTGAATAGTAGCAAGGCTCTTCCAATTTCCTATATGTACAGAATTTGTTTTTTTATAATCTATAAACAATGTGATATTACCTTAATGCACGCCTTCCCTAAATATAAAATTCACAAAGCAGAATCTGATCTACAAAGGGACTAAGATCTTGCAGTCAAACTGAAAAACTGGGGCTTTGTATCTATAGTGGAGTGCCATCTCCACCAGGTAATTAATGGCTGTAGGGAGTCAAGGAGGCAGAAAATGTGACAACTGCTGCTCTAAGCAAGATGTCATTATGTCAAATTAATTATTAATTAATAGAGATTAAAGAAGTAATATCACAGTAATTATATATTTGCGTAGCACCGTTATGGTGCATGGCGGTATGGATTCTTTGTCTTGCCTCCGTGCACTGTATAACTGATAATTATATATTTGGCACTTATTCTTAATACTGTATAGCTTGGCTTTTTGTATCATAATTGGACTTGGTGAAAAAAAATTAAAACAGTTGCTGATAAGCGCAAAAGAAGATATCAGCAACATTTTATGTCCAAGTTAGAATTTTTAAAGTCTGGGCATTGCTACTCAACCAGTGGCTTTTGGGCAACAAGACCTCTTGGTCCTCTGAAGCTTGGGGTCCTCACCTTTTAACATTTCAGCCTAATGAAGGACGAGAATAACTGAGCTTGTTTTCTTTTAACATTGTCCTATTGCATTTCAGTTATATGGTCATTGCTTGGTTTGGATATTCGATCTGGTAACCTGTTGCTTCATGGTTGGTTCTTCTGTCTGCTGGGCTGTTGCCCTTTTCTTCCCTGTCCAAACGCTGATTCTTCCTATTGTCCTTATTCTCCCTTCTTGGTGTTCTACTCTACAGGTGTTTTCCATTTTGGTTGCCCTATCAAACTCCGGGTTGGGCTTTATACATTATCCGTTCACTGCACTTCCTTGCTGGCTATATTTCTACGTGGATTTGTGCTAAGGAATTTCATCTCTTTAGTTATGAGATTTTCCCTGCTAGGCAAATTACATTCCTGCTGAGTGTCTGTTTGTCTACCTTCCCAACACTTTTGCATTTGACCACAGTTAAGATTCTGTGAGGTTATTCATGTTTCATTTATTTTTTGTTTTCCTTAATTTTCTCTCTCCCCTTTATGAATATGCTTATACTGTATATTTCTTTTACCTTGGGTCTTAGTGTCCACCTCCACATTTTCTTCTCCCCTTGTTAGCAGTGTCTGGCAGCATCCCTCAGGAGGTATTAGAATGCCCTCGATGGTCTTTTAGGGAGTCAAGTCCAAATTGTGTTTTTAGTTGTGTGACTAGGGATTGTCTAGTCTGTACAGGGACCAGTACGGTGTGGGTGCAGCTTCTCTCTGTAATAGGTTTTGCTTATTCCTGTTACCTGTGTGTGTGTCATATGTACTTGCCTTTAGTCTGTTTTTAGACCCCAGACCACCCGTAGTTCTTCAGTAGTGATAACAACCCAAAGTACAAGAAGAAGATACTAGTACAGTGAGTGCTGGTCTTCTTGATGGAGAAAGCATATATATTTGTTTATATTCTATTGATGAGCTGGAAATTAAAGACTTCTTTATATAGTGAAATTAGTATTATTGTTCAAAATATTATCAAAAATTGATCCAAAAAGGGTATCCAACTGTTAAATCATATATATCCCTAAAAATTATCAAAAAAGAAAAAAGTGCACAAACAAAAGCAACCGTGTTTCAAAATTACCAATTAAAAATGGGTAAGCTAGAAGTCCCTCTTACATCAACTAGGCTGTCGCCATCCTGGGTGCGGATGTTGGCACCCTAGGGGGGAGCATTGTGGCGCCCCCGCTCCACGATGGCTGACCCTGGGAGCCCTGTAACACCCTACAGCCACTAGGGGAACCCTCCTACCCGATGTACCATCATTTTTGTGGCAGCAATATGCAGCATTCCTCATCATATCAGTTGTGGGGTTACACACCGTGTCAGGATATGTTGGTATCTGTGCCACTACAATACAGAGTATAGATTGGATTATAGTCTGCAGTAAACCTGCTAATTATATCTATATGTATGCAAACCATTTTTTTTTTTTTCTCCTGCCATGAATGTGTTGCATCTCGGCCACATCTGAGTTGGCTCTAATAGTTTTCCGAGCACCATTTTTTCATCTATGCCAACTATATTAGTTGGCAGATTCAGAACACATGACACATGCACAAAAACTGAACGGGTCAATAAGACCCTGTTCACACCACCCAAGAACTAAGACACAGAAACAGAACACAGTATGACAAACGTGCATAAATACTCTGCTGTAAAACATATGTAACTGTAAGTAGCAAGTGCTAGTAAAAGATGTTAACAAAACCAGGGTATTTTGTTGATACTTTTTTTGCAAAAAAAAAAATAGGACTGCTCCGAGAAGGGTATGCCTTGACGTGGCGGAGTGGCTTAGCGTACACTTTTTTTTTTGCAAAAAAACGTATCAACAAAATAGGCCTGTACGGGTAAACCTTGTTGTTCTCTTGCTGCTTTTCATTATTGGAGGATTTTCAAGTCCTCTTTTTGTACTGTGCTGTATTAGTACAGCTGAAAGTAACATAGTATATATTAGTGTTAGGTACCCGTAAACGTGGAGATCTTTGACGTAGGTTACGGGCTCACGTATTTTGGCTAAAATATCAGCTAATACTCCACATTTTTTTAAATGTGTTTTTTGCACTTTTTATTCGGGGTGCAGTTGGGCCCATTTGGTCTTGTAAACTGCGGCGTCTGTTCACACGGCATGCATTTTGTTAGCGCTGGGCAGCCCGCCTGAACTAATAGAAGGGTGTTGGTACTAGGCTGGCCTGGATGCTGTGCATGGCCTTAGTGTGAACAGCGCCGCATACAAGTTGTTTTGTGCATCCACATACCAGGCAATCGCCCCCTCCATGTATTGGTAGGCTGCGAGCAGTTGCTTGATTGGTATTTTTGCACCTGTGTTGCCATCTTTATTATATGGGTCCACTGCATCCTGATAGTGCATTTGTTTGGAGGCCTGTACGGGTAAACCTTGTTGTTCTCTTGCTGCTTTTCATTATTGGAGGATTTTCAAGTCCTCTTTTTGTACTGTGCTGTATTAGTACAGCTGAAAGTAACATAAAACAGCCTAAATACGCTGATACACAGCCAAGGAAGTCAGGGAGTTTTATAAGACCCACTATTTATCTATTAGAGTTGAGCAAAATAATTGACAAGACCCAAGTCCTTGTCCGCGGGACCATAGTAACATAGTCAGTAAGGCCGAAAAAAGACATTAGTCCATCCAGTTCAGCCTATAAAATTCTATCAGAATAAATCCCTAGATCTATGTCCTTCTAAAGAACCTAACAATAACTGTAAGATACAATATTGTTACGCTCCAGGAAGACATCCAGGCCTCTCTTGAACCCCTCGACTGAGTTCGCCATCACCACCTCCTCAGGCAGGGAATTCCAGATTCTCACTGCCCTAATAGTAAAGAATCCTCTTCTATGTTGGTGGAAAAACCTTTTCTCCTCCAGACGCAGGGAATGCCCCCTTGTGACCGTCACCTTCCTTGGTGTAAACAGATCCTCACAGAGATATTTGTATTGTCCCCTTATATACTTATACATGATTATTAGATCACCCCTCAGTCGTCTTTTTTCTAGACTAAATAATCCTACTTTTGCTAATCTCTCTGAGTATTGTAGTTCCCCCATCCCCTTTATTAATTTTGTTGCCCTCCTTTGTACTCGCTCTAGTTCCATTATATCCTTCCTGAGCACCAGTGCCCAAAACTGTACACAGTACGCCATGTGCGGTCTAACCAGAGATTTGTACAGAGGCAGTATAATGCTCTCATCATGTGTATCCAGACCTCTTTTAATGCACCCCATGATCCTGTTTGCCTTGGCAGCCGCTGCCTGGCACTGGCTGCTCCAGGTAAGTTTATCATTAACTAGGGTCCCCAAGGCCTTCTCCATGTCAGATTTACCCAGTGGTTTACCGTTCAGTGTGTAATGGTGATATTGATTCCTTCTTCCCATGTGTATAACCTTACATTTATCATTGTTAAACCGCATCTGCCACCTTTCGGCCCAAGTTCCCAACGTATCCAGATCCATCTGTAGCAGAATACTATCTTCTCTTGTATTGACTGCTTTACATAGTTTTGTATCATCTGCAAATATCGATATTTTACTGTGCAAACCTTCTACCAGATCGTTAATAAATATGTTGAAGAGAATAGGTCCCAACACCGACCCCTGCGGTCCCCACTGGTCACAGCGACCCAGTTAGAGAATATACCATTTATAACCACCCTCTGCTTTCTATCACTAAGCCAGTTACTTACCCATTTACACACATTTTCCCCCAGACCCAGCATTCTCATTTTGTGTACCAACCTCTTGCGTGGCATGGTATCAAACACTTTGGAAAAATCAAGATATACCACTTAGAGTTGAGCGACTTTGGTCGGATCGTGTTTCATGAAACAAAATTTGTTTCAGATGAAACTCGTTCGACTAGGGCGAAAAAAGTCAGAGTTTCGTCCGAAACCCGACCCCAATGCAAGTCAATGGGGAATAAAAGTCGGCATTGAGTGGATGACATTTATCCGCTCAACGCCGACTTTTATTCCCCATTGACTTGCATTGGGGTCGGGTTTCGGACGAAACTCCGACTTTTTTCGCCCTAGTCGGACGAGTTTCATCTGAAACAAATTTTGTTTCATGAAACACGATCCGACCAAAGTCGCTCAACTCTAATACCACGTCCAATGACTCATCTTGGTCCAGTCTATAGCTTAGCTCTTCATAAAAACTGATTAGATTGGTTTGACAGGAGCGATTCCTCATAAACCCATGATGATATGGCGTTAAACAGTTATTCTCATTGAACAGTTATTCATCCAGAATAACATCCCTCAGAAACCCTTCAAATATTTTACCAACAACAGAGGTTAGACTTACTGGCCTATAATTTCCAGGTTCACTTTTAGAGCCCTTTTTGAATATTGGTACCGCATTTGCTATGCGTCAGTCCTGTGGAACAGACTCCGTCGCTATAGAGTCTCTAAATATAAGAAATAATGGTTTGTCTATTACATTACTTAGTTCTCTTAGTACTCGTGGGTGTATGCCATCCGGACCCAGAGATTTATCTGTTTTAATCTTATTTAGCCGGTTTTGCACCTCTTCTTGGGTTAGATTGGTGACCCTTAATATAGGGTTTTCTTTGTCTCTCGGTATTTCACCTAGCATTTCATTTTCCACCGTGAATACCGTGGAGAAGGTGGTGTTTAATATTTTAGCTTTTTCCTCATCATCTACAACCATTCTTTCCTAACAATTTTTTAATGGGCCTACACTTACCCTTTTGATTCTTTTACTATTGATATAGTTGAAGAACAGCTTGGGATTAGTTTTACTCACCTTAGCAATGTGCTTCTCTGTTTCCTTTTTGGCAGCTTTAATTATTTTGTTAGATAAAGAATTTTTCTCCTTATAGTTTTTTAGAGCTTCAGCGGTGCCATCCTGCTTTAGTAGTTTAAATGCTTTCTTTTTACTGGTAATTGCCCCTCTTACTTTTTTGTTTAGCCACATTGAGTTTTTTCTATTTCTTGTCCTTTTATTCCCACAAGGTATAAACTGCTTACAGGGCCTATTAAGGATGTTCTTAAACATTTCCCATTTATTTTCTGTATTCTTATTTCTGAGGACATTGTCCCAGTCAACCAGATTAAGGGCATCTCTAAGCTGGTCAAACTTTGCCTTCCTAAAGTTCAGCGTTTTTGTGACTCCCTGACATGTCCCCCTAGCGAAAGACAAGTGAAACTGTACAATAATGTGGTCGCTATTTCCTAGATGCCCAACAATCTGCAGATTTGTTATTCTGTCAGGTCTGTTAGATAGCATTAGGTGTAAAAGTGCTGCTCTTCTGGTTGGATTCCGCACCAATTGTGAAAGATAATTATTCTTGGCTATTAGCAGAAACCTGTCGCCTTTGTGGGTTTCGCAGGTCTCTGTTTCCCAGTTAATATCTGGGTAGTTAAAGTCCCCCATAACAAGGACCTCATTATGGGTTACAGATTCATCTATCTGCCTTAGTAGTAAACTTTCCATCATTTTTGTTATATTTGGGGGTTTGTAACAGACCCCAAAGAGAATTTTGCTACTATTTTTCCCTCCATGTATTTCAACCCATATGGACTCGACATCCTCATTCCCTTCGCTAATATCTTCCCTTAAAGTGGACTTTAGACAAGACTTTACATAAAGACAAACCCCTCCTCCTCTCCGATTTTTACGATCCTTTCTAAACAGACTGTAACCCTGTAAGTTAACTGCCCAGTCATAGCTTTCATCTAACCATGTTTTGGTTATTCCCACTATGTCATAGTTACCTGTAGATATTTCTGCTTCTAGTTCTTCCATCTTGTTTGTCAGATGGCTGCAAAACTCCTCCTACCTTCTGGCGCAGTGGCTCCTCTTCTGATTATCATGCATGCGTCACTCTACAAAGATAACATAGCGCTGACCCTACTGATCAGAAGCAACACCGGGGATTGCAAGCAGGTAGGAGGAAGATTGCAGGGCTTGAGTCCGGCAGTGATGGACTACTGATGTTCCAAGGTTCTCCAAATCTTTGTGCTCAACTCTATTATCTCTTGCTGCTATTTGTGAAGGGAGTTATTCTGATAACTGATGCTGCACATTTGCCAATAAATGTAAGAAACACTGCTTTTTTGTTTGTTTTTTTTGCAGTTTAAAAAAAGTCACTTATGCCAATAATCATTTATTTTTTTGTGTTCTCTGAATCATAATAACTTTTAATATCACATCAGATTAGGTTACATTGCTGTCCATACGGATCTACGATTGATACATTTTTAACAAATTTGAAAGAAAAAAACGTATCAATGCCATTGACTTAACTGATCCTTTTTAGGGCTCGAGCACATGGACGTATTTTTGGTCCCAATTGCGAACCTACAAAACGTGGCTGCATACCTGACTTTGATCCAATATTCAGATCGCAGTCAGCCATATAAGTCAGTTAGTGTGTGCAGTCCGATTTCACAGACTGACAGAATGGAGACGATGGAGAGAATCGGATCGCACTATGATCAGAGTATGTTTGCAGAATCACCCCGATTCCCTTGGATGAGAGAATATACACTCCTCTGCACCTGCCCTTAATCGGGTAAAGTAGTACAGCTGACTACAATATTTTTACTGGTAAAATAAAAAAAAACCAAACAACTATCTCTTCCAACGACCCCATACATTTATTTACCGCTTCACTCAGTGAGAGGAGAGAAAGCCACTGGCTGCATTTTATCTGACCGATCACGACATCATTTTATCTCCCCCCCAATATGACACCGTCTAGCAGCGAAGAATTGGGAGCCCCCACTGCGACAAGGTTATAAGAGTTTGGATGACTTTCATTTATTGAGTATAGGATTGAAGGAACCTTGAAGGTGGCTGAGTGCTAGCAATACTCTGATACATTTTAATGCAGTTTTGCTTTTGTAAGACTGATTTGTTACAAGAAAGATTATATTTCTTCACCTCAGTTCTACTTCTTCGTGTCTTTTGTTATTCATAATGCACTTTAAAAAAAAAGGAAAAATATTCTAGGAAAATTGGTTTCCCATTGTAATTATTCACTACGGAGTCAGTTATGTTTCCCATGTTTTGAAGCAGTGAATGTAAAGTTCAGGCTGCCGCCTAACAATAAGTACTGGCAAATGTGGTCCCACCAGGCAGGCAATGATTCTTAAAGTCACCCTTTGTCTATACATGGCCGATACATAATGGATTCATTGTACCATTTTCTTTATTATTGTTCATAGGGACTTACCATCCATAAGGTCTAGTAGGTTATTTGTGAATCGGTCCATAAGAAACATATTGAAGTAGCAAGTGGCTGGCAACAAAATTAGCTCAAAATGGTCTTTGTCTTTTGCTACTTTTTGGGACTCTATTATAAAAGATGCCTATGGTCAGAGCCTGGGCGGCTCTCCAAAAGATCCTATGACATTTATTCCAACCTTTATTACTGGGTGTCTACACTGGCTTTCCATTTTGTGAAAGCAAACATAATCACCCGTTGTTCTGCAGAAGTTCTGGTTTGTGCTCTTCCACTATCAAATTTTTTTTAAAAGGAATCTGTCAGTGCAGTCACCACTCCTAAGCCGTCTATATGGGCATGTAGGTCATAGAAAGTTGAACAATATGATATCTTGACGTCTGTGATCCCATGTCCTCAGTTCCTAGAAATTCTCATTTTTCTAATTATGCCTACGGACAGATTCCTTTTAAGGGACAATATACATCAGATCCTAAGACATTGAAAAATCTATAACACGGTCCTCGCTATTATAGTATTAGTATCTTCCTATATGGCAAAGGGACCTTATGACTCCTACACCACGCACTTGACACAATTTGAAGAGTATCAGTCTTTTATTATCATGGCGCAGTTTATCATAACCACCAGGCATTAAAAGATGGAGAGATTTTCCCCACTGGCGTTCTCTTCTAAAGTATGAAAGTTTACGAAAACTTAGAAAAAGTTTAAAAAAAAAACAAACACAATAATGACAATGTAAGAAATGGAACAATAAAACATTTGTTTCCAACATATTGAATAAGAAATCCTTTATAACACTTGTAGTTCGGATAAGAAATGTATTTTTGAAAGAAGCTATGGAATGAGAATTAGGTGATCCGGAGTGCGTCTAATATATGGATGTAGCTATACACAGGAGGTAGCCGGATAACCTTGATATATATATAAAAAAAAGAAGCAAATATTAATATAATGGAAAACATAGAGCTAATGGATGCATGGTCATAAATACATCCTCTGAATTTCATGATCCATGAAGCAGACTTTCACCTGTGGATCAAACTGTGAGCTCCGGTCCTGAGAGTACAAAGATGCCTCACTTAGCAGGGGGCTCCGGAGGATTATTTATGTAAATATAGAAAATGTCAACAAGCCGGGCTACCGCGGTTCGGAAATGTAGACAATCGATGGAGAGAGGGGAACGCGGGTGCCTGGGGGGCGTAATGGGTTAATTATCTCTCCTGACGGTTGCATTACTAATACTTGAGACCTTGCCTCGTCCCATCTCTCCATATGCAGCTCTTTTTTTTTTCTTCTATGGAATTTTCTATTTTTTTCCCCCTCTTCAAGCCGCCATCATCTTTATTGTTATTCTAAGCAAGGTCTGCTCACTCTCATCTGATATTGCCGCATTAAGATGCAGAGAAGGGGGTTTGGGAGAGAGGCACACAATGGTCTGCGCGTCAAGGAGAGGCGGGAGGGTGTAGGGGAAGCAAAAAACTGAAACCGCTGCTGGCATCTCAGCAGAAAAGATGCTCGACTCCCCAGGGTGGTACAGCTAGGGGACTGACGGCCAGCCTGATGGGTTGGAAAGAGAGACTGGCTAATACAATTGTGTCTGAAAGACAAAGTAAGTTCCACTAGCTGAGATGTCTTCACACTGAAATGACTGGCACTGCCATAATATTATATATACAGTATATGACTGCCTGGCTGCAATTCTTACTCCCCACATACACATTAAATTAAAGTTGGCCAAACTTGCCGATATCAGCACCATCGGAGGACTGGAGGACTTCCAACTCTCCCCCAGACAGATGATGTTTGGGGAGAGAATTATCCGACATGCTGAATTTTATCGGCCGATTCTTTTGCTCCTTCTAGAGAAAATCAGCTGCCTAAAGGGGTTTGGTCACAGCTCTCTCTTAATGCAGGTACAGTCAACGGTATCACCTGTGCAATTCGACAAAACATTGGATCCCCCTCAGACCAATGTTAGTCTATGGGGCCATTCACGTGTCTGATATTTCCCTTGCAAAATACAAGCCGCGGAGACACCATCACATGTTTCTCAACGCAAGCAATGACTAGCCAGGTCTTTCCCCGGGAAGGAACAACCACGGGAAGGGCAGTCTCCAATGAAGGAAATCACCTATGCCAAAACATGGTATCCATCCACAGACAGATGTTTCGGGGTATTGCCCCTCATCAGTGTGGAGTAGGAAACTGGCTAGTAGGAGCAATGCCTCGTAAAAGAGTGTGAAAAATGAGGATGAATGAACTCATGGAGATCAACATCCAACACTGCGGAGACACCATCACATGTTTCTCAACGCAGTGATTCTAGAGCAATGCCCCCATCCCTTATGGGAAATATGCAAAAACATGCAAAACACAAGCTGCGGAGACACCATCACATGTTTTTCAACGCAAGCAATGACTGGCCAGGTCTTTCCCCGGGAAGGAACAACCACGGGAAGGTCAGTCTCCAATGAAGGAAACCAACTATGCCAAAACATGGTATCCATCCACAGACAGCTGTTTCAGGGTATTGCCCCTCATCAGTGTGGAGTAGGAAACTGGCTAGTAGGAGCAATGCCTAGTAAAAGACTGTGAAAAATGAGGATGAATTAACTCATGGAGATCAACATCCAACATTGCGGAGACACCATCACATGTTTCTCAACGCAGTGATTCTAGAGCAATGCCCCCATCCCACAGTCATGGAGAGCAGTGAATATTCATTCCCATTAGTAGCAGGCACACGTGTATCACCCGGCCGCTGCAGGAAGCCGGTGGCTGCGGCTACTGTGCCCGCTATTAAAGTGAAATGAATATTCATTGCTCTTCACTCCTAAAGTCCCGGGCGTGGAGAGCAGTATTACGGCAGCTGTCCTTGGCTTGTAAACAGCACATGATGTCACTGTCATTCGCTGCTTACAAGCTGAAATCAGCTGCTGGCATAAGAACAGGACGCTGCAAGGGAGCGCAGGGAAGGTAAGTAGAATGGTTTATTTTTTTTATGTTTTTCTGATGGGAGTTATGCATACCAGGATAGGGATGAGGGGGCCATGCATACTAGTATAGGGATGAGGATGCCATGCATACCAGGATGGGGATAAGGGGACAATGTTTACCAGGATGGGGATGGGGGCCATGCATATCATGATGGTGATAAGGGCCATGCATACCAGGATAGGGATGAGGGTGCCATGCCTACCAGGATGAGTGGACCATGTATGCCAGGATCAAGATGAGGGGGCTATGTATACCTGGATTGGGGACGTATATATGTATATACACCAGGATGGGGGATATTAGTGCAGAATTGACCACATTTTTTACTTTAAATTTTTTTTCTATTATTAGCCTCTAAAACCTAGGTATGTCTTATGATTCAGTGCATCTTACAGACCTAAAAAATAAGGTACCTTATTTTCAAAAGTAACAAGAAGTGGAGCCATATTTAAGATGCTGAACTTTTTAAAACTTTTGAATTTTTCATCCCTTCCGATGCTTTTATATATTAAGCTTTAAGGCTCATTCATACGTCCAATTTTCATCTACGCTATCTGTGTTTTTCATGGATAGCACTCATACCTGTTGTGAGTTCATTTTCCCCTTCACCATTGAGGTCTGATGAACTCCCTCTTCTGGTGAAGGAAGGTAGTGAGGCTGATTACCAAGCATCTGAGCAGGATGATGATGACTGGGTGACGGGAATTGCTGACAGGATATAAGGCAGCCGACGCCCTTCTGCCTTGCTGGTGATTTCTCTGAGGGATTCTAGGAGACCAGTCTGATTACTTCTCCTCAAAAGCTACGTTTTCTGCTCTGCTTTCTGCATTTGTGTTTTGGTTTTGTTTTGCATTGTTTTTCTGGATTTCTGCCATTCCCTGCTGGGGTGAGCTGAATTCCTTTTTGCCTTTTTGCTCTGTCTTCAGAAAATACCTGAGTACTGATATAGTCTTTTTGAAGCCTAGCGTCTTCAGGGCTTTTTTTCCCTATCAGTCTGTTGGCTCATGTTTTGATAGGGTTTTGTGCGGATTGCAGACAGCAGCTTT
This sequence comes from Dendrobates tinctorius, assembly GCF_039654945.1. Classification (NCBI taxonomy): domain Eukaryota; kingdom Metazoa; phylum Chordata; class Amphibia; order Anura; family Dendrobatidae; genus Dendrobates; species Dendrobates tinctorius. The sequence goes on from NW_027361878.1 coordinate 21,446,341, forward strand.
TCTATCCTGTCCTATTTAGTTAGCTTGGGCCCCATCATTTGCTCAGCCTTTCTATCTGTGTTAGTGTTTTTTCATCTTGCTTTACCGTCATTATATGTTGGGGGCTGCCTATAGCTTTGGGGTCTGCTCTGGGGCAGTTTAGATTTCCCTTTCTGTGTTTAGGCTATTTAGTTCTCCGGCTGTGATCGAGGGGTCTAGGGCACCATAGGAACCCCCCACGGCTACTGCTAGTTGTTGTTGATGGGTTCAGGGGTCTGCTATCCGATAGCTGCCAACTTCTCTGGTTTTCTGGACTTAGCTAGTATTTCTGTTTTTGCCTCCTACGGTGACTCATTCATAACAGAATCACCAGCCATACCTCAGATGCTAGGGTACTCAATAGCAGGAAAGAATTGTAAAAAAAAAAAAAAAAAAGTGTGTACATTTTTTCCACTATATCTCTGAGGCCGTAGGGGGAATTTTTTTTTTCTCTCAATGGAGATAAAGCAATTGTCTGATCGTGTGGAGCAGCTTGCTGCGGAAGTGCGGGGAATTTCCGCCTACCTTGCTCATTCACATGCTGCTGAACCAAAAGAACCAAAGATCCCTACTCCTGATGTGTTTTTTGGGGATCGGTCTAAATTTTTGAATTTCAAAAATAATTGTAAATTATTTTTTGCCTTGAAGCCTAACTCGTCAGGGATCTCTGGGCAGCAGGTTAAAATTGTCATCTCTTTGCTGCGTGGCGATCCCCAGGATTGGGCGTTTTCTTTGAAACCAGATGATCCTATTCTGACTAATGTGAACGCATTTTTTCAAGCCTTGGGGTTGTTTTATGACGAACCTAATGCTATTGATCAGGCTGAAAAGACCCTGTTGGCATTGAGCCAGGGTCGAGATTCTGCAGAATTGTACTGTCAAAAATTCCGAAAGTGGGCGGTCCTTACTACCTGGAATGATAATGCCTTGGCAGCTCTCTTTCGGAAGGGTTTGTCAGAAGCCGTAAAAGATACTATGGTGGGATTTCCTGTTCCCTCTGGTCTTGACGATTCTATGTCATTAGCCATTCAGGTTGATCGGCGTTTACGTGAACGCAGGACTGCACGAGAGGTGTTGCCACCTGTTGAACAAGTGTCTGAACCTATGCAATGTGATAGAGTTTTGTCCAGGGAGCAACGTCATGAGTTCAGAAGGCGTAATAAGCTGTGTTTTTTTTGTGGAGATGCCTCGCATATTATTTCTGTCTGTCCTAAACGGGAGAAACATTTTGCACACACGTTTTCTGTGGGTGGTGTTCAACCTAAGTTTCTTCTGGCAATTACTCTGATCTGCTCCCTGTCCACATTTTCCGCCAAGGCTTTTGTGGATTCGGGAGCAGCCCTGAACCTAATGGACTTGGATTTTGCTAAACGTTGTGGATTTCCTATGACACCTCTGCGGACGCCTATCCCTTTGAGGGGGATTGATGCTACTCCTTTGGCGAAAAATAAACCTCAGTTTTGGACCCAGGTGGTAATGCGGGTCGCCCCAGACCATCAAGAAAATTGCAGATTTTTGGTGTTGCATAATTTGCATGATACCATTGTTCTGGGGTTTCCCTGGTTGCAAATTCATAATCCAGTTTTGGATTGGAAATCTGTGTCTGTGGTGAGTTGGGGTTGTCGGTGTGCCCTTAGTGAGGCTCCGGTTTTTTCCACCTCTCATCAGCCGCATGATGTTCCTGACTATTTGGCGGACTTTTATGATGTATTTAGTGAGAATGAGTCTGCGTCTTTGCCTCCTCATAGGAGTTATGACTGTGCAATTGAACTGAGCCCGGGGTGTAAATTTCCCAAGGGTCGGCTCATCAATTTATCTGTACCCGAGCACGAGGCTATGCGATCCTATATTAAGGAGGCGTTGGAGAAGGGTTATATTTTACCATCCTCTTCACCCTTAGGTGCTGGGGGGTTTTTTTTGTGTCCAAAAAGGATGGTTCATTAAGGCCTTGTATTGATTATCGTGCCCTCAACAAAATTACTATTAAATATCAGCATCCGTTACCCCTGATTTCGGATCTATTCCCCAAAGTTAAAGGTGCTTGCTGGTTTACCAAGCTTGACCTCAGGGGGGCGTATAATCTTATCCGCATTAAGCATGGGGATGAATGGAAGACGGTGTTTAATACTCCGGAGGGACATTTTGAGTACCTGGTGATGCCTTTTGGGCTCACTAATGCTCCTTCTGTCTTCCAGTGCTTCATGAACGACATTTTCCGAGACTTTGGATAAATTTTTGATTATCTATCTGGATGATATTTTGATCTTCTCCAAGGATTGGGATTCTCATGTGGAACATGTTCGGACTGTGTTCCGGATCTTGAGGGAGAATCCCCTGTATGTCAAAGGATCGAAATGCCTTTTTGGGGTACAGAGGATTTCATTTTTGGGATTTATTTTGTCTCCATCAACTATTGAAATGGACCCGGCCAAGGTACAGGCCATTTCTGATTGGGTTCAGCCCACTTCTTTGAAGGCCCTCCAGAAGTTTTTGGGTTTTGCAAATTTTTATCGGAAATTTATAGCAAAATTTTCTAGTATTGCCAAGCCATTGACTGATCTGACCAAGAAGGGTGCTGATGTGTTGAATTGGTCTCCGGAGGCTGTTTCTTCCTTTCAGGAGCTGAAGTGAAGATTCACTTCTGCCCCGGTTTTGCGGCAACCTGATGTCTCACTCCCGTTTCAGGTAGAGGTGGACGCTTCTGAGATTGGTGCAGGAGCTGTTTTGTCCCAAAAGGATCCTGTAACATCTAAAATGAATCCCTGTGCTTTCTTTTCCCGAATGTTCTCCCCATCTGAACGTAACTATGATGTGGGGAATTGGGTACTGTTAGCCATGAAATGGGCATTTGAGGAGTGGAGACATTGGTTGGAGGGAGCTAAACATCAAGTCGTGGTCCTCACTGACCACAAGAATTTGATTTACCTGGAGTCGGCCAAACGCTTGAACCCTAGACAGGCTAGGTGGGCCTTGTTTTTTTACACGTTTTGATTTTGTGGTCTCTTTTCTTCCTGGCACTAAGAATGTCAAGGTTGACGCTCTCTCTAGGAGCTTCTTTGCTGATTCTCCTGTGGTGACCAAGCCTGCTACCATCTTAGGCGAAGGGGTAGTTCTTTCTGCCATCTCGCCCGATTTGAGATGTGCTCTGGAAGAGTTCCAGGAGGACAAACCTGAGCGTTGTCCCAATGGAAAGTTGTATGTTCCTGACCAGTGGAAGAAGAGAGTGATGTCTGAAGTTCATTGCTCTGCATTGGCTGGCCATCCAGGTATTTTTGGTACTAGAGATCTGGTGAGTCGGTCTTTTTGGTGGCCCGCCTTGTCTCGTGATGTCAGGAATTTTGTGCAGTCCTGTGGGACTTGCTCCCGGTCTAAACCTTGTTCTCGCTCTAGTGGGTTGTTGATGCCTTTGCCGGTCCCCAGGAGGCCATGGACCCATATTTCAATGGATTTCATCTCTGATATGCCTGTCTCTCAGAGAATGACTTATTTGGGTGATTTGTGATAGGTTCTCTAAGATGGTTCATCTTGTACCACTCCCTAAGTTGCCATCTTTCTCTGAGTTGGTGCCCCTGTTTTTGCAACAGGTGGTTCGCTTGCACGGGATTCCTGAGAACATTGTATCTGACAGAGGAGTTCAGTTTGTGTCTAGATATTGGAGGACTTTCTGTTCCAAGCTGGGAATTCAGTTGTCCTTCTCCTCTGCTTTTCACCCTCAGACCAATGGGCAGACGGAGAGAACAAACCAAACCTTGGAGTCGTATTTGAGATGTTTTATTTCCGCTGATCAGGATGATTGGGTTTCATTTTTGCCCTTGGCCGAATTTGCTTTAAATAATAGAGCTAGTTCTGTCACTTTGATGTCACCTTTTTTTTGTAACTTTGGGTTTCATCCTCGATTTTCTTCAGGGCAGGTGTAGCCTTCTGCCTGCCCAGGTGTTGACACTGTGGTGGAGAGAATGCACCAGATCTGGGACCAAGTGGTGGATAAGTTCTCTCTCTCCCAGGAAAAGGCCCAGCGGTTTTCCAACCGACATTGGACCATTGGTCACCAGTTTAAGGTGGGTGATATGGTTTGGTTATCATCAAAAAATATCGCTATGAAGGTGGTTCTCCTAAGTTTAAGCCTAGATTTATTGGACCTTACAAGATTTTGGAGATTATTAATCCGGTCTCTTTTCGGTTGGCTCTTCCTGTCACATTTAAAATCCATAATGTGTTTCATAAGTCCTTGTTGAAGAGGTTTGTTGAACCAGTAGTTCCTGGGGTGGCACCTCCGGACCCTGTATTGGTTGAAGGTAACATGGAATATGAGGTAGAGAAGATACTGGATTCCCGTCTGGCTAGACGGAGACTCGAGTATTTAGTTAAGTGGAAGGGATATGGTCAGGAGGATAATTCCTGGGTCTCTGCCTCTGATATTCATGCCAAAAGATTGGTGCGTGCCTTTCATCGGGCTCACCTTGATCGCCCTGGTGGCGTGGATGAGGGTTCGGTGACCCCTCCTCAAGGGGGAGGTACTGTTGTGAGTTCATTTTTGCCTTCACCATTGAGGTCTGATGAACTCCCTCTTCTGGTGAAGGAAGGTAGTGAGGCTGATTCCCAAGCATCTGAGCAGGATGATGATGACTGGGTGATGGGAATTGCTGACTGGATATAAGGCAGCCGACGCCCTTCTGCCTTGCTGGTGATTTCTCTGAGGGATTCTAGGAGACCAGTCTGATTCCTGCTCCTCAAAAGCTAAGTTTTCTGCTCTGCTTTTTGCATTTGTGTTTTGATTTTGTTTTGCATTGTTTTTCTGGATTTCTGCCATTCCCTGCTGGGGTGAGCTGAATTATTTTTTGCCTTTTTGCTCTGTCTTCAGAAAATACCTGAGTACTGATATAGTCTTTTTGAAGCCTAGCGTCTTCAGAGCTTTTTTCCCCATCAGTCTGTTGGCTCATTTTTTGATAGGGTTTTCGCGGATTGAAGACAGCAGCTTTTCTATCCTGTCCTATTTAGTTAGCTTGGGCCCCATCATTTGCTCAGCCTATCTTTCTATCTGTGTTAGTGTTTTTTCATCTTGCTTCACCGTCATTATATGTTGGGGGCTGCCTATTGCTTTGGGGTCTGCTCTGGGGCAGTTTAGATTTCCCTTTCTGTCTTTAGGCTATTTAGTTCTCCGGCTGTGATCGAGGGGTCTAGGGCACCGTAGGAACCCCCCACGGCTACTGCTAGTTGTTGTTGATAGGTTCAGGGGTCTGCAATCCGATAGCTGCCAACTTCTCTGGTTTTCTGGACTTAGCTAGTATTTCTGTTTTTGCCTCCTACGGTGACTCATTCATAACACATACCTGTGAGGGCCATTCACATGTCCGTGATTTTTTCACAGGAAAATCATGGAGACATATCTGTTTTGATTCAAGGTTCTGATCCAAATCTACATTGAAAGTCAATGTGTCCATGAAAAAAATCAGACTTCACGAGGATGATATATTAGAGCGGTTCGATTTTCAGGTACTGTCAGAATGGAGAAGGTAGAGAAACTTTTTTTTTATTTCTCCATGTACGAGAATAATAGATGACACTCGGACCACACTCTGATCAAAGTCTGATCACGGTAATTGGTCCATTTATCTTGCACATGGAAGAATCAGACGTGTGAATGAGTTGTTTAGATCTGCAGCAAAAAGTGACTTGCTGCTCATAGGAAAAACAAATCTCTGGTATAATTTTTACTCTTTCCTTTGGTTTTGCTCTTTTATTTATTTATTTTTTTCTTATTGCAAAGCTCATTGTTTTCAATATTCTCTGAATGAGATCTCTTCCGGCTGCTCACCTTCCGCTGTGTGCTAATCTGACACCCGAAAGAGACACCTCAGTGATCAGGAGAGTTTCATGACCTTCATTTCAGGGTGAAAAGATTCAGTCTTCCAATCTACACGGAGCTAGTGAACTTCAATTTATGGGAGCAGAGGTAAATCCAGCAGCAACCGTTGCCTTTGGCTGATACAACCCACTGCTTTAATCTGTCTCAGTCAAATATATCACAAGAACGTAACAGTAACAACGCCGGCTGCCGACTGCTTACCCAAAATGTGAATGTAAACATTTGCAGAACCAAAAAGGTTTCCTGCAATGTGTCCTCCGCTTTACTATTAAAAGTAAATTGGGAATAATGCCTGAATGCCTGACCCGCAGTACGCCTTGGAGGGCAATGCGAATCTGAGCTATGAATTGCTGAGCGGCTTTCTTACCCAGATAAAATAAATATAAAATTGCATAATAAAAATGGCCTGAACGTTCTAAACGGTAAACGATAAAGAATAAGTCGATATCATTTTCCAGGATCTCCAGTTCTTCCAGATAGATAATGTGCATATCAAGCCACGGCTCCAACAAATAAATAATTAAATAAAACAGATTCCAATCTTTTGCAGCAGAAAAGCAATTTCCAGAGTGGCTAGGAGGTCACTTCGACAACACAAATTACCAGGTCTTGCAGGTTAAGACAGAGGGACAGTCGTCGCCGGTAAAGCAATCAGTAGTCATGCAGTAATACTTCATCCCCGCCTTATATTGCTTGCATACAAAGGCAGTCAAGACATTACATTTTCAGTGGTTCCTGGGCCGGCTAACACTTCAAACAATATGTGGCTATTTAGTATTGTGCAACCTTGTGCCACAGGGAACAAGTGTCAAACTGATTTTTGACAGCCATTTTATTTTCTGCTTCTTCAGCTTTCTGGGCACCAGGACCCTACTCCGTTCAGCTGCTGGAATAATTTCTACCACTTCAAACAATCAATGTTATAATGAGCCATCTCTGCGGGCTCTTGTAACATGAACTCTGAATGTCTGCGACTTGTAAATGATTAAATATTGCACTGAAAGCGTTGAACATTCATCGAAGTCTCTGCTCACTGTTCACACTATCGCTTTGGAAAGCATAATCTATGAAAGCAAGTATTTTTTTTAAATCACTTGAAAAGGTAAGACAATGGAGTATCAAGTACCATTTTTTTTTTTACTACGTAAAATATAGACCAGTGTCGGACTAGGTGGCAAATCACCGGACTAGTTGATTCTTGGGGCCCACCGTTTAGCTACATGCAAACAAAACTACTTTTGCGTCTATGTAATATTCATTTGGCCAGCTTGTTTATGAGATGATAAAATAATTTTTTTCTACATTACTCATTAGCACTTTTTCTCAGGGGCCTACCAGAGGATTCTCCAGTTGTCCTGTGGGACAGTCCAAGCCTGCTACAGATCACGGGGCCGATTCATCAAAGCTGCAAGTCCCCGTTCAACATTTTTCAAAGCTTTTTTTTGGTTTTACACCAGTTTGAAGCAGCTCCGCCAAATTGGGAGGTGCTAGACAGGACAGGGCACAGTTACGCCCACCCGTCAAATTTAGCAAAAATTGTGGCTTTTTCTACACAAGAAATTCTACCCGGAATAGCATTTCTGGTGAGGCGCATGCCATGGAGAAAATGGACCAAATTAATTAAGTGGCATGCACCTGTTAATGAATTTGGTGCATCTTACATCAGCGAGTCCTTCATTCAGGCTAATGTATACATTGCCAGTCTTAATGAATCGGTCCCTATATCCATGTACCATAAAGAAACATATAATGTCCTGGCGGTACAAGGACAAGTGGCCTCCATGCACATTAGACTAAAGTAATCCGAATACACGGATTTCAGCAGGCTTGGTCAACCATCTGATCTATATACATATAGTACATCTGTCCACTGCCAAGGGTGATAACACTGAACCATGGTGTGTTGGTTATCGGACTACTACTAGCAAATATTGATGACAATCTCATATTGATGAGAGTCTGTTCAACGCTCGCACCTGCACAGTAGGCAACAAGAGCCAACCACGTCAATCAAAGATGGAGAGAAGGTGATTTCAGGGCAAAGGAGGGAAGGTACATGGCACGACCCACAGACACCAGACCAGGGGCACGGGATAAAAATAAAAGGTATTATCTTATGTATGCAATATAGCTGGGTTCTTATGAAGGGGTTGCAGGAAAGTAATTAAAGACGACTGGAAAGTGATGAATATAGCTCAAATAGGAAAAAGCTGGTGACAGAATCCCAATAAGAAGAGTTTCCTTGCTCAAAGTGGCAAATGGTACCAGTAAGAATATTGTGTATGACATGGACAGCCCAGTGACTTTTACGTGAGCTGTACAATTCCTACTTTCCATTAAGGAGGTATTCTGGTGGAACTTTGTACTACCTGGAGCTGCTATAAGAGGCAGCCTTGCTTCTGGGACACCACAGCTGGGAGGTCAATGTGCCGCGACCATTACGTGGGATCCTACCCAAAGACTCAGGGTATGTAAAGATCGATCCATCGATGAGTAGAATGGTAACATCCAATTCAACACTTATGGGCCAAATTCAGACATCCATTAAATAGGATCTGAACCGAAAAGCCTGATCTATGTTTCTGAAGCAGGTGAGTTTTGGTCAGGAAGACCCGTGGCCAGTCATTGCACCGGGTATAAGAACATTTGAATTTGGCCTTTGTAGGAGTAGCTAAGGACGGGCACAATGAAAAGTTCTAAGAAAACACACTCCAGAATTGTTGTTTACTAAAACCGACATGACAAGAGAGCACACAAGTCCTTTTCAGGATGTTAATCAGTCTGTGATGACACATAAGTGCCTTAACCTCAGATGCTTCTCAGAATACCGGCTACAGGTCTACTCACTTCATACAGCCAAATAACCAAAGTAAACTAACTACCGAGATATATGAGAACCTAGCTCTGACTCGAATATGTAGCATCAATTTTCAGTCATTACGGATGTCTATCACACCCTGGACATGTACAGGGGACATATTGCACAAAGCTTTTCACTCAATAAAGCTGCAGCCATCAAGTTCACTTTAGCTGTGGACAGCAGGCAGATGAACGCAATTTGTGAGCAAGACAAGGCAGCCTGCTGTGCCTAATTTTACAGACCACATATACTGTGTGCTGCATTATCCAGAAATGAGGGAATATGCCGACCATATTAGGTCTAAGGAGGAGTACATTTTGTACAGAGAAAGCGCAGAACAGAGAAATTGTTAATTTTTCCAGCAAACTTAATTGCAAATTGTGAACAAAAGAGCAAACAAATATTTTCACTAGATCATATTCTTCCCCTTACCACTAAACCACCGATTTCTTCCATAACCGGAGCTCTGCAATCACATAGGATGAAAACATTTGCTTCTATTGCTACTATTAAGAAAATGACAGGAAAAGATAATAGGTTTGGGTAAATTAAAATGTTTTCCCTGGTTTGTTCTTTGTTGGAAGTACACAATCTAAAATACTACAAACATACATTATCATTATAGATGGAGACAATCCAACCCCATATGCACAATACAAATATAATAATAAAAAGAGTAGGCGAGCATCCAAGCAGCATGAAATACATGCGCAGCTGCAGGCTGATATGGCTGAAATTAAAACAAACACACAAAAAAAATAAATATTTTAATTTTCTTTTTACTATATTTACTTTGCAAATAAATCTGACATTCGTAGTGAACATTATGCTTTAATTATGTAAGGCCATGTGTCATCACCCATGGCGAACTTATCAGATAGGGTCCTACACAAACACACAAATCCCACCAAGGACATCTGCAAGGAGTTTGTATATTCTCCCTGTGTCTGCGTTGGTTTCCTCTGTGTTCTCCAGTTTCCTCCCACACTCCAAAGACATACTGATGGGGAATGTAGATTGTGAGCCCCAATGGGGACAGTGATGATAACGTATGTACAGCGCTGCGGGATTAATGGCACAATGCATAATAAATTAGTACAACAAACTAAGACAAATAACAGGTGGTAATTCAAATAGAATAAACCAGTATAACTCTGACGTATTGCAAGACTGTCTAGTGTAAGTTTGCGCGGTGTAAGAGTGAATGTGAAAAATGTCAAGTAGGAACCTCACATGTATAACTATAGTGAATATAGTGGCAATGCAATTAAAAAAGGAATTTATTCACATCCTGAGATATACTGTATATACTCGCAATTGAACCAGTTCTTCGCCCGGTTGGCTAGCATTTTTATTGGTACATTCATACAATTGTCTTCAATAAAATGGCGCCGGAAATCGCAGTGTGCATGCGCGGAGTCCTGTGATATTTTAGTATTAGTATTGTACGACAACGTCAACATAGCAGTGTGAACGCAGCGACCATAGAAATAATGGCGATGGCTGACGCATACGCACTGCTATGTTGACGTTGTAGTACAATTTTTCAATGAAATGGCACCAGAGTCAACGTGTGCGTATCCTGTGATATCTGGCGCCATTTTGTTGAAGACACTGTATCTTTGAATTTGCAAACAGTGTCTTCAATAACGGTATGCACATGCGCCGACTTCGGCACCACACTGCACACACACCACCCATCCTGGCTTCGGACAGATGGATGCATCCACCGTTCTACCTAAGATATGCTTGCCATATGCTGCTTTTATATGTCAGCTTACTCCATTTTCTTTACACTGTACGTGTGGGTCTACTTCTATCATGGTGGTTTGCTTCTCACTTGTAACAAAATATAGCTGGATCTTATTTGCCCTAAATTCAATTTGTAAGCCTAAGAGAATGAAAGGGTTTGTCCAGTGGCAATAAGTTATCACTTATCTACAGGATAGGTAAAAACTTACTGCTCAGTGAGGTCAAATCACTGGAACCAGCACCGCTTGGCAGAATGGGAAATTTTTATCACAAAATGGAGCGGCATTGTGTTTGCCCAACCGCCACTCCATTCATTCTCTATGGGCCGGTCGGAAAAAAGCAAACGCAGCACTCAACAATCCCATAGGGAATGAATAGAGAAGTGGTGAAACATGCACACACCAACATATGAAAGTGCCCCCTTCAGCTGGTCCAAGTGGTTGAACATCCACCGATCAATAAGTCATTACCTATTGACAGTAGAGTAGCTACCTGGGGGCGCAGAGGGTGCGGTTGTCCCGCTCCACGTACAGACTCCCCAGGTCTACTCTTAACTACATTAGTGTGCACAGCACGCCAATATAGTTAAGCACTGCAGTAGTGAAGGGAGACACTATCTCCCTGCACTGCCGCTCTCCATTCTGTAGACCGCAGGTCACTTTAATTCTGCAGTCTACAGAATTGTCTGAGGCTAACATGGGGGAATTATACAGTATGGGAGCTAATGTGGAGGCACTATACAGTATGGGAGCTATTGTGGAGGCACTATACAGTGCAGGAGCTAATATGGGGGTCATCATACAGCATGGGAGCTAATGTGGGGACATCATACAGTGTGGGAGCTAATGTGGGGACATTATACAGTGTGGGAGCTAATGTGGGGACATTATACAGTGTGGGAGCTAATGTGGGGACATTATACAGTGTGGGAGCTAATGTGGGGACATTATACAGTATGGGAGCTAATGTGGAGGCACTATACAGTATGGGAGCTATTGTGGAGGCACTATACAGTGCAGGAGCTAATATGGGGGTCATCATACAGCATGGGAGCTAATGTGGGGACATCATACAGTGTGGGAGCTAATGTGGGGACATCATACAGTGTGGGAGCTAATGTGGGGACATTATACAGTGTGGGAGCTAATGTGGGGACATTATACAGTATGGGAGCTAATGTGGAGGCACTATACAGTATGGGAGCTATTGTGGAGGCACTATACAGTGCAGGAGCTAATATGGGGGTCATCATACAGCATGGGAGCTAATGTGGGGACATCATACAGTGTGGGAGCTAATGTGGGGACATTATACAGTGTGGGAGCTAATGTGGGGACATTATACAGTATGGGAGCTAATGTGGAGGCACTATACAGTATGGGAGCTAATGTGGGGACACTATACAGTGTAGTAGCTAATATGGGGGTCATCATACAGCATGGGAGCTAATGTGGGGACATTATACAGTGTGGGAGCTATTGTGGGGCTATTATACAGCATGGGAGCAAATATTGGGGCCATTATACAGCGAGGGAGCTAATGTGAGGCCACTGTACAGTGTGGGGGCTTATATAGGACAATTCTACAGGACATTATTAAATGTTACGCAGGCACTTAATAAGTACTATTGTTATAAGGGCACACAAGGTATTGTTACCGTTATATGTGTGCATAAAGCATTATTAATTTCTAGGGGCAAAATGTGGACATTGTATTCTAGGCCACTTGCACAAGGCATTCATATTTTCAAAGGTGGCAATTTTTATCACCTAGAAAGCACAAAAGAGGCATTTTACTTGGTAAGGGGCACAGTGGTGGGTATTATTATGTGGGGACAGAGTTGTGAACATTATTATGTGGGGCTCTACGAGGAGCTCTGTGATTGTGCCAAATAACAGGTGCAGTAATAGGGACACGTATGACAGCATTGGGTTCAGTAGGTTGTGAAGGTTGGGAATAGATGGGGACGGTGCTGGAAATGTGACAAGCCAAATCTATACTTTGTTGTAATCTCTGCAGACAAGTTGTGGCTGGAAGAAGTTGTCATGCCGGTCTGGGCCAGATGGAAAAGACGTGAAAAGTGAACAACTCCAACATAGAGAGCGTCAGCTGTAAGTCACCATCTACAACTGTACTGTGATCACTTGTATGTTCTACCACTATACAATCATCATATGACAGTAGTATCAGTATTAGTCTTTATATAGTGAGTTATTTTCAGTTCCACCGTAGTTGTAATCAGGTTGACCTGGTTATGGACCTATTCAGATGTTTCGCCCCCCTACCTGAGCTGAACCCCTAGTTATGCCGCTGCCTTTTAACAATCCCTTTAATTCTGTCCAGTCCCATTCAAATTTCCGATTTTCACATATGAACTGTCTTTTTCATGGACAGTACCATTAAAAGTTTGTGTGTTTATCCACACATCCCTTACCATGACCATGTGTCTGTGGAAAAAATAAAATCAGAGGAATGTCCAATTTTGACTTGAGTAACATAAAAATCACTCATGAAAATCTTGTAATAGATAGAAAATTTGAAATTAGTATTTATTTTTTTATATGAGAAAATCACTGATGGCGAACAATGACACACCGACTGATCAATAATGACAATTGGATCCTAAACACTGATGAAAAACAAAGGTTTTTTTTGTATATTGGAAAAGTTAGTAACATCTAAATGAGGCCTTTCTGTAAGGACTCATAATAGGGTTGTCTTGTCATAGGCAGATGGGCTTACACAATTTGATCATAATGTGCACCTGGAATCTCATATTTATAAGTATCATCTATATAGTTTCAATGTAATTAAGTATACATTCAATGTATGCACATGCCTTAGGGTTTATCCTAGTGTGAACTTAGGTTACTTTCAGACTTGCGTTACGAGGCACAGCGCAGGGCCGCCGCTAAGCTCCGCCCTGGCCGCGCCTCCTCCGGTCAGCTCCTCCTCTGATCGCACGATGCTGCATGCGACCAGCGTACCCTATATTTAGCGTTGGGTACACTGGTCATGCGAGGGTATGTTTTTGCCGGCGCATGCTCCCTTTTGGCACTGCGCCGACCTTCGCCAAACGCACCGTGTTGCATTTTTGTGCGCTCGGCGCATCGTGCGCCGGCAAAAACATACCACCGCAGGGCCAGCGTACCCAATGCTAAATATAGGGTATGCCGGTCGTATGCAGCGTCATGAGCCCAGAGGAGGAGCTGACAGGAGGAGGCGGGGCGGAGCTTAGCGGCGGCCCTGCGCTGCGCCTCATAACGCAAGTCTGAAAGTAGCCTAAGTTCACACTAGGATTGTTTGCTGTTTTTTATGCTGATTTTCAGCTGCTTATTACAGTACCAGCAAAGCCTATCAGATTTCAGAAATCTCATGCACACACATTGTTTTTGTGTTTTTTTTTGTCATCAGGATTTTGTGCTTTGCATGTTTTTCTGGACATAGAGCAAGTCACTTCTTTCAGTGTCTTTTCGGCATTTTTCACCCATTGCCTTGAATGGGTGGTGAGAAACCGCTGAAAAAAAGCACACCAAAAATGCAGGTATCATGTTTTGCTGCGTTTTTTATGCCCAAACCTGATTCTCTGGAATAGGACTTTTTTCAGTACTAAACTTTATCAGCATGCACAGGAAACAAATCTAGCACGCCAAAACCGCCACAAAAAAGAAAATATGCTTTTTTTCCTGCAGCTGCTTTCCTACCAAGAGATCAGGTTTTGCTGCAAAAAAAAAAAAAGCGCTGAAAAAAACACCTAGTGTGAACTTACTCTTAGAGACCAATAGGATTTAGGGAAAAACTGCCACTTATGATGCTGCAATGACACCCTGGTTTCAAAGAGAAGCTTGTATTTGCCATGTGGTACAGTTGTGGCCAAAAGTATTGACACCCCTGCAATTCTGTCAGATAATACTCAGTTTCTTCCTGAAAATGATTGCAAACACAAATTCTTTGGTATGATTATCTTCATTTAATTTGTCTTAATTGTCTTAAATGAAAAAAACACAAAAAGAATTGTCCTAAAGCCAAATTGGATATAATTCCACACCAAGCATAAAAAAAGAGGGTGGACAAAAGTATTGGCACTGTTTGAAAAATCATGTGATGCTTCTCTAATTTGTGTAATTAACAGCACCTGTAACTTACCTGTGGCACCTAACAGGTGTTGGCAATAACTAAATCACACTTGCAGCCAGTTGACATGGATTAAAGTTGACTCAACCTCTGTCCTGTGTCCTTGTGTGTACCACATTGAGCATGGAGAAAAGAAAGAAGACCAAAGAACTGTCTAAGGACTTGAGAAACCAAATTGTGAGGAAGCATGAGCAATCTCAAGGCTACAAGTCCATCTCCAAAGATCTGAATGTTCCTGTGTCTACCATGCGCAGTGTCATCAAGAAGTTTAAAGCCCATGGCACTGTGGCTAACCTCCCTAGATGTAGACGGAAAAGAAACATTGACAAGAGATTTCAACGCAAGATTGTGCAGATGTTGGATAAAGAACCTCGACTAACATCCAAACAAGTTCAAGCTGCCCTGCAGTCCGAGGGTACAACAGTGTCAACCCGTACTATCTGTCGGCATCTGAATGAAAAGGGACTGTATGGTAGGAGACCCAGGAAGACCCCACTTCTTACCCCGAGACATAAAAAAGCCAGGCTGGAGTTTGCCAAAACTTACCTGAAAAAGCCTAAAATGTTTTGGAAGAATGTTCTCTGGTCAGATGAGACAAAAGTAGAGCTTTTTGGGCAATGGCATCATCATAGAGGTTACAGGAGAAAAAAAGAGGCATTCAAAGAAAAGAACACGGTCTGTTATGAATGAGTCACCGAGGAGGAAAAAACAAAAAGCAAGCTAAGCCCAGAAAACCGGAGAGGTTGGTAACTAGCGGATTGCAGACCCCTGATCCTATCCACAACAACTAGCAGTAGCCGTGGAGCGCGCCTACGGTGGTCCTAGACGCCTCGTCATGGCCGGAGAACTAAATAAGCCTAAAGAAAGAAAGGGAAAATCTAAACTGCCCCAGAGCAGACCCCAAAGCAATAGACAGCCCCCAACATGTATTGTCGGTGAAACAAGATGAAAACACAGACACAGGTAGAAAGATAGGCTGAGCAAACGATGGGGCCCTCGCTAACTAGAAAGGACAGGAAAGAAAAGCTGCTGTCTGCAATCACGCAAAAAACCCTGCCAAAAAGAATGTCCAACACGTCTGATAAAAAAAGGCCCTGAAGTCGCTAGACTTCAAATCACTATATCAGCACTCAGGTATATTCTGAAGACAGAGCAAAAGAGATCAACTGATCAGAGACAAAAATGGGGATTCAGCCCAGTCCCAGACAGGGCTGGCTGAACACAAAAACTAAGTAAACCAGACAAAAACTCATATGAACAATATCAGAGAAAACAGCTTTAGGAAGGCAGAAACCAAACTGGAAACCAGGAGCCACAGTCAGGAAAAATCACCAGCAAGAAACTAGGGAGTCGGCTGCCTTAAATCCAATCAGAAACTCCTGATGTCCAATCGTAGTCCTCTTCCTCAGGTGGCCGGTCTCTTCCATTTAGATCAGCTTCATTACCTCCCTTCACCAACAGAGGGAGACGAGATAGAGAACTCACTACTCCTCTGTCAGCACAGCCAGCTCCATAACCCTCACCAGAAGCCAGAGGCAAACCCGAAAATGAGCTCCCAACAACTGTCCCTACAATCAAACATGGCGGAGGTCCCCTGATGCTTTGGGGTTGCTTTGCTGCCTCTGGCACTGGACTGCTTGACCGTGTGCATGACATTATGAAGTCTGAAGACTACCAACAAATTTTGCAGCATAATGTAGGGCCCAGTGTGAGAAAGCTGGGTCTCCCTCAGAGGTCATGGGTCTTCCAGCAGGACAATGACCCAAAACACACTTCAAAAAGCACTAGAAAATGGTTTGAGAGAAAGCACTGGAGACTTCTAAGGTGGCCAGCAATGAGTCCAGACCTGAATCCCATAGAACACCTGTGGAGAGATCTAAAAATGGCAGTTTGGAGACGGCACCTTTCAAATATCAGGGACCTGGAGCAGTTTGCCAAAGAAGAATGGTCTAAAATTCCAGCAGAGCATTGTAAGAAACTCATTGATGGTTACCGGAAGCGGTTGGTCGCAGTTATTTTGGCTAAAGGTTGTGCAACCAAGTTTTAGGCTGAGGGTGCCAATACTTTTGTCTGGCCCATTTTTGGATTTTTGTGTGAAATGATCAATGTTTTGCTTTTTGCTTCATTCTCTTTTGTGTTTTTTTCATTTAAGACAAATTAAATGAAGATAATAATACCAAAGAATTTGTGTTTGCAATCATTTTCAGGGAGAAACTGAGTATTATCTGACAGAATTGCAGGGGTGTCAATACTTTTGGCCACAACTGTATGTTCAAGACAATGGATAACAATGAAGAAATGTGTTTATTTCGCAACTGAACTTCAGGCTAAGTAAAACATAGCACAAAAGATGACCAGGTTACCTTTTATCACAGCTGGAAAATAAAGCAGACAGCAGATAATCAACCCCTACTGCACAATTAAGGGTGTTTTCTGGGACTTTGATATTTGGTGAGGTCATCAAAATCAGATCAGTGAAAGTCTAACTCCCAGCATCCCCACTGCTCAGCTGATTAGAGAGCCATCACCGCCGGTGAGCGCAACGTCCCCTTCATTGTTTACCAGTCACAGACACCCTCTGATCTAATATTGATTGCCTTTCCTAAGCAGTGATTATCACGACGGTTAAAGTCCCAGAAAACCTATTTATTAAAAATTTGCATATACTCTTAGATTAATGTTTCGGGAGGCATCTTGTTCTGACAGTCTGAAGCTCACCGATGAGAGGTAGCCATAAAAATCCTGTAGTTGGAGAATTATTGCCCTAGCAATGGATGCGTATAATGAATAGCCAAGTCTGCTGTATATGGGAGAGTGGGGATCAAGTAAAATGACACTCATGTCCCATCTAATAATGAAGGATATTATTAAGGAAAAGGTTTCAATCTTTTCTTTATTTTAGTAAATACAAGTTACAGAAAAAATTCAAAGAAAACTACAGAATGAACTGCTCCGAATGCTTTATGGCTGCAGAGTACAATGTATCATGTGCTCAGAATAGGAATAAGGCTACTTTCACACTAGCGTTTTTTGCGCTGCGTTTGGAGCGCACATGAAACGCATGTAAAAAGCGCATTGAAACGCTTGTAAATGCTGCGTTTTTTTGTAGAATTATTGTGCGCATAACTACAAAAAATCGCAGCGTTTTTATGCGTTTGCATTTTTTATGCGCAATAAACTGGAGAAAAAATCCTTGAAAAATTCTTGCAACACACCACCAATGGGACAGCAGTGGGCGTGTCTTATTGAAATTCTTTATATAGACCCTGTTTACACCTGAATTCTTCACATTTGCTTGCATTTGACTTGAGAACATAGATCTGCGCTGGAAGAGCTTTGACTTGGATCTGGACGGCTCAGGCTTATGCCGTTGCTTGCCATGAACAGAGGGAGAGAGAGAGGCAGCGAAGACGGCAGCAGCGGCGTTTGTGGATACATCCCATTATTGAACTCCGGGAGAGCCGTGGAGCGTACCACACCCTCTACAGCGAGCTCCAGGCAAACCCGGAGAAATTTACGGATTATACCCGGATGACCCAAGAAACATTTCACTATTTGCTTGGTCGGGTAAAAGAAGTCATCCGGAGACAGGACACACAGCTCCGGCGTGCGATTACTCCTGAGGAACGGCTCCTGGTCACATTACGGTATGTAGTTTTGCAAAACCAATGCCTGCCTAATTTTCTTTGTTGTGACATGTACTCTTCCAAATCTGGCAGAATTATAGTTCTGCCATGTAGTTAACAAAAGGCTGCGGTAATTTTTTTATGGCATGTATTGAACAAAAGGCTGCAGATATTTTTTGTAATTTAACGTGTGACACACAAATATTAATTTTTTTGTTTTCTTTGTGTCACAGATTCCTGGCTACTTGAGAGACCCTCTCGTCACTGCACTTCCAGTACCGGATTGGAATCTCCACGTTGTCTGGAATTGTAGCGGACACCTGCCGGGCTTTGTGGAACGTTCTTTGTCCAGAATTCATGCCCATGCCAACCGCAGAAAAGTGGTTGGAAATCGCCGACAGATTCTGGACTGTATGCAATTTCCCTGTTTGGGAGCGGTGGATGGGAGATGGGAAACACATCCGGATTATCAAGCCCAAAAGAACAGGCTCTGAGTTCTATAACTACAAAAAGTACTTTTCTACTGTACTGATGGCCATTGCGGATGCAGACTGTATGTTTATTGCAGTGGACATTGGGGCATTTGGCCGTGGGAATGACTCCCAGGCTTTTAAGAACTCAGACATGGGCAGGAGGTTGTATGGCAACAACTTCAATTTCCCCATGCCACGGCCTCTTCCCAACACCGAAGGTCCGCCACAGCCATTTGTAATGGTAGGTGATGAAGCGTTCCAGATGTGCCAAAACCTGCTCAAACCCTACTCCAGCCGGGACTTGGACCTACAAAAAAGAATTTTCAATTACAGGCTCACCAGGGCCAGGAGAACAGTAGAGTGTGCATTTGGTATACTTGTATCTAGATGGCGCATTCTTGGCCCAGCTATTAATCTGAAACTGGAAACAGTGGATGAGGTGGTCAAGGCCCGTGTTGTTCTACATAATTTTATAATTTCTCGAGAGCACCCGAACTTAGATCTTGATGATGTTGCCCCTAATCCATTGCCTGAATGTACACAGCACCCTCTCAGGTCATCTGTCGAAGTTGGCCAAATGAGGGACCAATTTGCGGCATACTTCAACTCAGATGTAGGACGGGTGGAATGGCAAGAGCAAATGGTGTAAAATTATTTTATTGCATGTTGTTGGTATGTTAATAAAAAAAAACTGTTTTGCTACCTGTACTGAGTGCATTCTCTGTTTTTACACTCCCAATACCATTAGCAAGTAGCCAGGTGTATCAGTGAATTTATGATGCTGTTTTGTGCATCATGAATTCACTAATACTCCTGAGTAGGTGACATACACACACAAGTTGTATTATTACCTTTATAATGTCTACAGTGTGTTCAATTAACAGCGATGGTGGAGATAATACAACTGTGTCAGGTAACATACCCAGGCCTTGTGTCATGCTGCATACTTATCACAAATGGCCATTGCAATACAGATTAAACTGCAGCATCACTACACTCTTTTGCAAAATATATGGAGAGTTATAGCAACGCTGCAGGTTCAAAATCAATTCACCTGCCCCGGTGTGATAGTGATGCAAGGTCAGGGTATTTGGGAAGTATATTTATTTTCACCATCAGTAATGTGTTTCTTCCACAAACACGTAATGGAGTATGTGGTTATTTACACGGTATATCTATAGTTCCTTGCCTTTTCTCAAATAGTTAAATGCGAACGGAAAAAAAAAGCAAGGTAACAATAGATATGCCTTGCACTCAACACCATCCTCTATGCCAGGGTTTCCAAAATGTAGTCCTAAATGTCAACCAACAGATCATGTTTCCTTTTTTTATTATTTTTTGTAACTCCAATGGAATTACTAAAAACATGATTTGTTTGTTGGCTTTTAAACAAGTAGTTGGGTAACATTCCATAATTCAGTGTGTGCAATACAACAGATATCTCCATTACTGATGTTTCTTGTGTCAGTCAAGGAGATATGTGTTGTCAACGAAAGCAATCTACATGACTTGTCTTTTTCACAGCAGTCTCTACATTTTTTTAATATTGCACTGACTGTATCCAGCAGGGCTCCCCAACTCCACTCCTCACGGTCCACCAATAGATCATGTTGTAATGAAATACATATCTCCATTGATAACGGTTTCACAAGAGCACAAAAAAAAGAGGATTCCATACAACATGATCTGTTGGTGGACCTTGAGGACTGGAGTTGGGGAACCCTGCTGGATGCACTCTGTGCAATATTCCTAGAATGTAGAAACTGTTCTGGAAAAGGAAAGTCATGTAGATTGGTTTTGTTTTTGGACATATGAGTTGTCTTTTCCACAGCAGTCTCTACATTGTATTAATATTGCACAGACTGGATCCAGCAGGGTTCCCCAACTCCAGTCCTCAAGGTCCACCAACAGATCATGTTGTAATGAAATCCATAGCTCCGTTGCTAACTGCTTCACAAGAGCACAAAAAAAGAGGATTCCATACAACATGATCTGATGGTGTATCTTGAGGACTAGAGTTGTGGAACTCTGCTGGATCCAGTCTGTGCAATATTACAAGAATGTAGAGACTGCTGTTGAAAAGACAAGTCATGTAGATTTGTTTCATTGACAACACATATCTCCAAGACTGACACAAGAAACATGTCTCAGTAATGGAGATATCTGCTGGCAAAAATGCTAAGTGTACGGCGCAGTGTGTGTAGTCGGCGATTGACACAGTAACCAATCCAAATATTTTTAAAGCACAATTGCACATTTATTTTGTAACAAAAAATAAAATAAACTTTTTTTTATTAGGAATGACGTTTGGGGGAAGATTGGGAGACTTTGGGTGTGTGGAGAGACGAGGAACGACTGGAGGTTGAGGAAGGGGTTCTAGGAGAAGGGGCGATGAAAGTACTGGGGGAAGGGAGCTCTGGAATGGACATGGAGGCAGGTTGAGACACATTAGGAGGAGAGGGTGGATGGACGAACAAAGTTGTTTTATTTTTCTTTGGCGCTGGAATATCCTGCCCGGACCGACTTGCAGCCTGTGACCGCCTTACTTTGGTGGACCGCCTGGTGATGTGGACTGTGTTGTTGCCTCGTAAAATAGGGAATGCGGATCACCCCTTTGCTGCTCTGTGGTGGCGGGGGCGGTAGAAGTGGCAGTGGCGGTGCTCCTAGAAGGGGAGAAAGTTGGGTTGGTGCTCCGAGCAGGAGGCTGCCTGTCTGTGATCTCAGCCAAAGTTCTTGGGGGACTCCGAGGAGGAGTATTGGTGGTGGTGATCTTAAGATGAGGAGTGGTGGTGGTGCTCTTTTGATGAGGAGTGTTGGTGGTGTTCCTTTGATGAGGAGTGCTGGCGGTGCTCCGTTGCTGAAGAGTGCTGGCGGTGCTCTGTTGCTGAAGAGTGCTGGCGGTGCTCTGTTGCTGAAGAGTGCTGGTGGTGCTCTGTTGCTGAAGAGTGCTGGCGGTGCTCTGTTGCTGAAGAGTGCTGGCGGTGCTCTGTTGCTGAAGAGTGCTAGCGGTGCTCTGTTGCTGAGGAGTGCTGGCGGTGGCCCTTTGGTGTTGACTGGTGGTGTCTGTGGCCCAAGCAGGTTCTGTGGTGGTTTGGCTCCAAGATGGTGGTGCTGTGGTGGTGGTGGTGCTCCATACAGGAGCAGCGCTTGCCATAGTGGTGGTGGCGGAGGAGTGTCCAGCAGCACTCAGACTTGGGGTGGTGTAGTGGTGTCCGGCTTCACTGGGAATGCAGGTGGCCGTGCAGTGGTATGCAGCAGAAGTCGGTAGTGTGGTGAAGCGAGTCAGCGGTGGAACTGTTGGAAATGACACCACTGACTGCTGCACATACCGATTCTGCTGCATAGCCTGCAAGTAAGCAGTGTTGCAGGCCTGTAACACACTCAGCTGTTGCTCAGGAATAAGGTGTTCCGCCATGCCCTGTTCAATTTTACTGAAAAAATGGTGCGCTGGTCTGTCGAGGTCGGACTCCAGACAGTTAAGGCGCTGGTCAACAGAGTGGAAGCGGTGTTCCATGTGGTTAAAACCACGTTCCATCAGGGAAAAACCGCTTTCCATTCTGGCGGACAGCGCCTTGAGGCTGCCCTTATTGGCCTCGCTCAAGAGCATGAACTCGGGCATGACATTCCTGTCCAAGGCCCTCTGCCGCTGGCGGGTAGTGCCCGCATAACCAGTTACAGAGACCTGGGACAGGGGAACACCTGATGGACCAGCTTCCAGGTCACCAGCTGTCTGTGTTGCTGACCTGCAAGATGCTTCCTGGCTGTCGGATGGCTGGGACGGGTCCGAGGTCGATCGATGAAGAACCGTTCCCGGACAGGTTGCAGGGTGCTGCTTCAAGTGCTGTGGAAAGAAAGGGAAAACATTAGTATCATGCATTTACAAGAAGCATCAACTGTGGAATTGAAAAGCCCATAGTAATAACAAACCAAAAAAAAAAAAAACTTGCGCTCTGCTGGCAAGGACCGGTCTCAGGAAAGCCAACTCTTGATAATAGCGGTACTTTCTTCGGTGCCTTGCCACTGAACCACTCCGAACCTGTCCCTCAGCACGAACATCAGTGTTGAAGCGGTCCTTCATCAAGCGCCAACGTGTGCGGATTTTGTTCACTGTTGGGAAAAAAAAAGAAAAAAAAAATTTAGAAAATGCACATAAGGAAACTTAATTATCAGCACACACAAAGGATAGAACTTTGAAAACAGTCAATGGTGCAGCACAAATAAAATTCTAGACACAATGCAGTCACTGTTGATACTGAGGACACCGTTATGTTTCCTGCTAGAATATATGTAGCAGCGAAAACAGCAGTATCATCCGGAGCAAGAGTGAAAACCGGATCATGACAGAAGACAAAAAAAAAAAAACTGTTTTCCACAAGGCATTGATGTGTTTAATGCAAGAATATATCTTGCCAAAAAAACACCAGCACCATCTGGACCATAATTCAATGCAGCAGTTGAAGACAAAAAAAAATCACTGTTTTCCACATGGCATTGGTGTTTTTAAAGTAAGAATATATCTTGCCTAAAAAACACCAACACCAGCAGGACGATAAAGCAATGCAGCAGTTGAAGACAAAAATCAATCTATGTATTCCACAAGGCATTGATGTGTTTAATGCAAGAATATATCTTGCAAAAAACACATCAGCACCATCAGGACCATAAAGCAATGCAGCAGCAGAAAACAAAAAAAAAATCACTGTTTTCCACCAGGCATTGGTGTTTTTAATGCAAGAATATATCTTGCCAAAAAAACACCAGCACCATCAAGACCATAAAGCAATGCAGTATCACAGAGCATCTTTATACTTACTGAACGCCCTTTTTGAACTTGGAGAGGCGCTGTCCCAGCCATCCATCATCGCTGCGGCCACCTCATTCTAAAGCTGCCGGGTCACCACTGTGTCTTTGTACTGCTGGTCACGGGATACGCTCCTCAACGAGGCAGATCAGGTGCTCATTGTCAATGTACACTACTTCTTCGTCATCCCGTTGTGGAACCTAGAAAAAATAATATAATGTTTTGAATTTTGACAGATACAAAAAGAAACAGAGAAAAAGCAAGATAACTAAAGACAGAAAAAAAATATATATATATATTAACATTGCGTCTCCTCGCCACGACTTGACTACGCTGCTCCAGCTCAGAATCCTCAGACTGCTCCCGCTCAGACCGCTCCGACTGCTCCCGCTCAGACCTCTCCCGCACTTCATCTTCAGTGCCCGTGTCCGATGTCTGTAAAGAAAGAGAAAATTAACACACATATCTAGAGGCAGCTATACTTACCCAAAGGCAGCAACATCCTCACCTCACGATCAGCTTGGGCCAGTTCTTGCCGAGATGGCGAATAGACCGATCCAGAAGAAAACATGCTGAAAAGAAAACAAAAAATACATTAGTACATTATAAAATTGTACAGGACACACAGACATTATGTTGAAGAATACTCACATTTTGGCTCCTGAAGCTTGAATCCACTCTTGGAAGGGTCTTCTAGGCTCTTGTCTGCTCTCTGCAAGGCTGTCTGTAGAGTAATTATCCCTGAAGACACATTCTTTTATCTACACTCCTCCCAAACAATGTTGCTTAATTTAGGGGGAGTTTTAGACAAGTGTCTAGACATTGTTTACTCAAATCGCGAGCGCGCACAAGGCGCTGACGTGCGCGCTGCAAAGCGCTCGTCAGCGACCACATAGACCGTAATGCTATTTTTGGGCGCACACCGAGCGCACATGTGCGCCTGCGATTTTTTTAACGATGTAGGCTGAACAAAGAATGCAACATGTAGCGTACGGCGCATCTGGGCGCACACCTGTAAAATGCGCAGCGCACGCTAAACGCTGAAGAGTGCGTACATTCGGAAGAGCCTGCGACCACCATGTTAAGGATAGGGGAACATTGCGCGTGCACCCGATAGCGCACGATGCGCTGCGCGATCAGACGCTAGTGTGAAACCAGCCTAAGATATTTGGTAACATAATTTTTTACAATGTAGCTAATGGGCAAGGCAATGATGGGGCTTGTATTACAAGAATATTCTAAAGAAAATGTTTTAATAGCTTGTCAGAAATCCGCACACAAATATACTTAGGTGGATCGCCTGAATAGCAGACAAATGTAAAGATCACGTCGTGTAAGTTACTTTACAGCTTTATGGAAATTTGTGCCAAGACTTCGGTGCATATAAAAGCTCAATGAAACAACAGGCAATTGTACAAATGGAGATGGGCGATATCGTCTACATTCATTAACTAATAGAAAGAAGCTCATCCTGTAGAGTCACATTTAATTAAATAATGGACCGCGATTACGAGCAGTTACGGATACACAGCTATTATGGGAACCACTTGGGCAATAGAGGAAGGGCAGCAACCAGAGACACCAATTCACTGTGGTTCCCTGTGAGTACACTGCAGCCGGTCTATGGCTCCTGGATCTTGTAAACTGAGAAAACAGTCAGACTTTGGGCCCTAGGTAGAGAAATCTAGAGAACTACGCTATAACTCCTACTATGAAGGGCTCGTGCCGCCGACTGTTTTCAGTCCGAATGCGATCTGACAAAACATCAGATCACACTTCGACCAATGTTCTTTTATGGGGCTCTGCACAGGCCTGATTATTTTCCTTGGATACAGTCTGTCCATGAAAAAAATTGCAGCATGCATGATTTGCATTCGATATTTGGACTGCACTCATCCATGCAAGTCAGTGGAAACCATCAGACTACACTCGGGTGACGCAGAATGAGAGGTCCATGGAAAATAACGGAGACATGTCTAATTTTTATCCTAGGGATGAAGCAAAATTGGCAATGCAAGTCAATGGGTCCGTGAAAAAAAATCAGATGACATCGGATTGTGGTCCGCTTTCATGGACTGTTAGAATGAAGAAGGTGGAGATTTTTTTTTAATTTCAGGACATACAAGAAAATTTGATGACACTCTGATCCGGATTTGAATATAGTCTGGTCTGAGTCTGGTCCGTTTTTCTCGTAAGTCAAAAAGTCAGACGTGTGAATGAGCCCTAACATTGCATCTAATGAGTTCCTGTAGCATAGACTGCGAGCTACTACAACTGCGACACAGAAGTCGCATGTTTTCAAATGTGTTGGATTTTGTTTTCCATAGATTGCAATGCTTGTTGCACCTCGTGACTGCAACTTCCATGCAACTTGTCTGCGATTTGGACATTTTTTTTTTTTTACAGCAAGATTGCAACCCTAGAATAGTAACAGCAAGTTGCAGTCAAATTGAACAGATGGTTTTGGTCAAGTGTCATATGTCGCTGTGTAGCTCCAGCGTTAAAAAGAAGCTTCTCTATTGGCGCACCTTGTATGCATGTCGAGCGCAGGAAGTGACCCCCAACGTCAAGTAGCTGCTTCTACTGCAAATGCCTTATATAAAAGGATAGAACAGTTCTGCAGTCAAAATTATTCAACCCCATTGCAATTAACTTTAATAGCAAAATTTACAAACTTTCTGCTGTTTGCAAAAAAACAATCAAAACAAGAACAATCTAAATAGTTCAACACAGCTAATATCACAAGTGGTACAGACCATAGTGATACTGACAAAAGTTGTCAAAAATATCAAGATAATATGTTATCGTCAAATCACATATCAGAATACAGTTTTTTTTTAAAGAAAAGTATGACAAACTTGTCCACTATCTTCTAATGATGACTGCAGTCTCAAAAATATTCAACCCCTTCAGGACTAGCATCTTTAGTCTGAAATCCAGCGTCTGGCAGCATTACTGAGGAATCTTAGCCATTCCTAATGGGTGATTGCCTCCAGGTCACTAACATTCTTGGGTTTCTGTGCTGCAACTTTATTCATCAAATCCCAAAGACGTCCTATGGGTATCAAGATAGGCAATAGTGACAGCCATTTCAGAATCTTCCAGGACTTTTCTGAAACCAAGCCTTGGTGAACTTTGAGGTATTCTTGGGATAATTATCCTATTAGAAAATCCAATGACACCCAAGCTACAGCTTCTGCACAGAAGGTATGATGTTTCTTCCTACGATTTCATGATACTTCTTGAATCCATATTGCCCTTCATGTGCTGCGGGTTTCCAGCACTAGAGGAAGCAAGCAGAAACGGAGCATCACCAAGCCACCGCCATGCTTCACTGAAGGCATCACTGAGCCCCCATCATGCTTGACTGTCCCACTTTTGTAGCTATAACAGCTTTCACTCTTCTCAAAAGGCTGTGCGCAAACATTTTTAGGTGTGTGTGGGATTTTTTTGCCCATTTATCCAGATGAGCTGAGGTGGTGTTGGATGAGAAACCCAGCCTCTCAATCTCTGCTCTAGTTCATCCAAAAGGTTTTGGATGAGGTTGAGGTCCGGGCTTTGTGTGGTCGATCATGTTCTTCTATAACAAACTTTTTCAACCATGCCTTTATGGAAGAAATAGTGGAAAAATCCAGCAACTGCTTTGTGCTGGAACAGAAAATGGTCTTCCCCAAACTGTTCCCACAAAGTCAGAAGAATAAAATTGTCTAAAATTTCTTGGTATGCTGAAGAATTAAGATTTCCCTTCATTGGAGCTAAGGGACTCTTTACATGCACCGACTGGCGACACTAACCGATCTTTAACCCTTTACCGAATGGTGGTTGTCTAATAGCCTGATTACACAGGCAGACTGTGTTGCCATGATTCCCACGATTGTCGGCAGTGCAAGTCCTGTTTACACAGGACATTGCACAACCACCAAAAAAAAACGATCTTTTGTGCTGCGCAAAAGATAATTTCACCACCGATCTTTCAATGTAAATGCAGCTTAAGGGGCCTAGGCTTACTCATGAAGAAACAAGTCCATAGCATTATCCCTCCTATACCAAACTTTATAGGTGGCACAATGTAGTCATATAAGTAACATTCTCCTAATTCGTCAAACCCAGGTTTGTCCATCAGATGCCATAAAAGTGTAATTTGTCACTCCACAGAACAAGTTGCCACTGTTTCAGAGTCCAGTGACTTTACTTTACTCCATCTAATGCTTAGCATTGTGCTTGGTGATGTAAGGCAGCATGCAGCTGCTCAGCCATGGAAACATAAGCAATGATTTTCCCTGTGCGGGCACAGTTGTTGTACTGATGTTAATTCTAGAGGAGGTTTGGACTCTGCAGCTATGGAGTCAGCAGAGCGTTGGTTACTTTTATGCCTTCTGCCATTCTATCACAAATGTTAGTAAAGGCAGACTGCGTGGCGAGGGGCCAGATATTATTTACATGGGGGCATTGTTACTGGATGAAAAAAATGAATTTAATGATTAGGAGGTGTGTCCCAAGACTTTTCTCCATATAGTGTACATATTTCATAACTACCCCCTGACGAAGGTCAAGTTGGTCCAAAACGTGCGTCGGGGTTCCGGCGCCACACATCTTTACCAGCACACTAGCTCTCCTGGTATGTTCTTCCCTGCTATGGGCATTATCTAATAATCATATGATATGCTTTATACTGATTCTGCACTGGTTAATTAATATTGCTCTACAGGAGCTATTTACTTACTACAACTTAACCAGTAATTATATGAGTGGGCGTACATACATGGATATATACATCGTATATACTTAATAAACATCCTCCTAGGTGTTTACTTACCCGTCTTTTTTACACTTCTATGTATATATCTGACTAGACCCATATTGATACTAAGCACTATATACATAAATACTATTTATGCTTTCTTATGGTTGCTAATAGCACGGTTGCACTTTAGTTACCTAAATTCCTATTCACGATTGGTATCTTTAGCTTAATTTACATCCTTGCCACTTTTGTGCTGTTCATTATGTAATTTTAGTTGATATGTGCGCCTCTTTGGCACCACTTGCCCTTAGACTATGTGCCCACGTAGCGTTTAAATCCGGACACTGAAAACCGGACTCCTTCCCAGAAATCGCGCGTTTTTTTCCGCGCAATTATGTTCTCGATTTTGCCGCGATTTTCGCGTGCGATATTCAAGCACTTTCCAAGCGATTTGAAGCATCGCTTGGAAAGTGATTGACAGGTTGGTCACACTCGTCAAACATAGTGTTTGACAAGTGTGACCAGGTTTTTACTATTGAGGCCGCCTATGCGGCCTCAATAGTAAAAGATAGAATGTTAAAAATGATAAAAAAATAAAAAATCGGGGTATATTTACCTTCCGGCGTCCCGCGCTGCCATCCCGGGCCTCAGCGTTCCCAGTAATGCCTTGCGAGACCTGTGATGACGTTGGTCTCGCATTGCTATAGCGATCTCACGAGACTACGTCATCACAGGACCTTGCCGCAAGGCATTACTGGAAACGCTTAGGCCGGGAATACAGTGCGGGACGCCGGAAGGTAAATATACCCTGACTTTTTATTTTTTATTCTTTTTTTACAGGGGTATGGTACCCAGGGCCTGGAGGACGGTCTCCTCTCCTCCACACCGTGGGCACCAACCGCACATGAGACGCTTAACTTCGCGCATGGTGGGCATAGCCACATGCGGGAAGTAAGCGATTCTCATGCATTCCTATGGGTGCGGAATCGCGGCAATTCTTTGCGATTCCGCACAAAAGAATGATCATGCTGCGATTTTTTCCGTGATGTGATTCCGCCGCGGAAAAAAACGCAGCATTAGCACAGCATGTGCGGAATGCCATAGGAATGCATGGGGTGCGTTCTGTACAAGATTTTTAAACGTTTTTGCGCCGAAAATCGTAGCAAAAACGCTTAAAAATCGCATCGTGGGCACACAGCCTAAGACTTCTTTTTCAATAAAGGCTTTTTTTATCATTAATTCTTTGTCCCTTGATCTTTCATCTACAATTTAACCGCTCCTCGTTTTTTTCTTTTTTTGGTTTCTCAATTTATCCGAGTGGTTTGCACTCTCATCCATATTGACACCATTCAATAGTCTTCTTTTTTGTTTGTTTATACATTAGGTGTCACCTTTGTCCCTTGTACATACTGTATATGTTCAAAATCTTCCATTAATCTAACTAGACCGGTGTATATGGGTGAACTCAGTAATCAGGCCTCATTCAGGTAAAAAAATCGACATGAAATAATGCATTGACCATGCACACTGACTGTGATAATCTCTGCCCGTCTCTGTGATTCATATAATTGTAAAATTTCCCTGGTGTTGACACAGAACAGAATAGACATACAGTATTTTGCACACATAACTGAAATTGACTGTAATTTGTTTTCCTGTCTTAAAACGCTCACTTTCTCATCATGTAGACAGAGCTGTCTGATGCTGAAGATGACTTTCTTTTATATTTTACTTAATAAATCCATAATATTTTCTCACTCACCAAAAGTAAAATGACAAATACTCCAAGCAGTATACTCCATATATGTCCCTGTGATGAGTTTTCATTGTGAAAGTTGTATTAAAGTGAAACAATTAAATCGCCTGTAATTGTACATTATAAACCTGTATGTGGCAAAAGAGCTACCAGAGAAACAAGCCAGATTCATAAAAGGCAGAGGAACAAGCGATGTGATTGCGAACATTAGATGGATAATGGAAAAGGCCAAAGAATACAACAAAGAGATCTAGCTTTGCTTCATAGACTACAGCAAAGACTTCGACTGTGTTGATCACCAGAAACTTTGGAATAGAATGAAGGTAATGAGTGTGCTGAACCATCTGATCAGCCTCATTAGGAACCTTTACATAGACCAAGAAGAAACAGTCCGAATGGAACACGGCGATAAGGCAAGGATCAAAGAAGAGCGAGGAGTCAGACAGGGCTGTATACTGTCACCATTTCTCTCCGATTTATATGCAGAAGCTATTTTCAGGAAGGCTGGACTTGCCAAAATGAAGAAAGAATCAAAATTGCTGGATGAATCAGCAACAATCATAGATGCGCAGATGATACAACATTGATAGCAACAAGATGGAATCCAGGAGTGTCAATATTTAAAGCTCGAACATGGGACTGCTACTCAACACAAAGACGACAAAGATATGGACTACTGCCAGGGGTGACCGGAACAAATTTTACATAGACGGTAAAGGACTTCAATCTGCTCGTTTGATGACTCAAAATGCAGCGACGACACTAGAAGTTAGTAGGTGAATAGCTATGGGCAAATCAACAATGAAGTCTCTGGACATTTTACTGGTGACGAAGACATGGCTAATAGTTTGGTGTTTTCTGTGGTAACATACGGAGGCAAAATCTGGACAATAAAGAAAGAAGACAGGAGAAGAATCGATGCTTTTGAAATGTGGTGCTGGAGAAGGATGTTATCAATACCATGGATGGCAAGAAGAACAAACAAATCAGTTTTTGATCAAATAAAGCCAAACATGTAACACTAAGCAAGAATCACCAAGCTACAACTTGCCTACTTTGGATACATCATATGAAGGTATCAATCACTGGAGAAGGACATCATGATCGTAAGAATAGAAGGAACATGGGGAATAGGAAGACCAGGAGCACAATGTCTTGTTACTATCAATATGACGGAGAAGACCCTGGTGGACCTATCTAGACTTGCACAAAGACGGATCTTCTCACAGGTCATTCACCATCAAATCACCATTACTCAAGATTGAGTCAAATTCTGCTAGAAAAAAATATGGTAAACACAGGCAGCTCTCGGGCTACAAACTAGACAGGCTCTGTAGATTTATTTGTATCCCAAATTTGTGTTTAAATTGGAACAGAGCCGAGAACCGCTCCCTCCCAAAAAAAACTAGTGCTCACCTCATCGCTGACAACTCCCGCCGTTCCACTGCTGGCTGCCCACCGTCTGGTCCTCCTATATCCATCGTAGCATGTCGCTTCTCCAGCCTCTTCACTATAGACCAGGACTTATGGCCGCATCACGACCTCAGAGGTCATTGCGTTTTCTAAGGTTGTGACGGCAAGACGTGCACCGTAACCTTATGATGCACAGTGACCACCGATGCCTGGACGTGGCCAGAAGACCTGACCTATACTAAAGAAACCCGAGATGCAGCACACATTAATGTAAAGAAGAGGTCCGGATGGCGGGCAGAAAGCAGCAGGGAGACACAAGAGGTTTTTGGTTACTTTTATTTTTTTTTTTTGACTAATACCTATTCACTGACCTCTCTGGATGCCCCAATGCCCGCAGTCCTGCCCTTTTATATCCACCATTGCAGGCTGCATCTCCAGCCTCTTCACAATAAGCCAGGACTTCCGGCTGCATCCAGGCCCCATATTTCACTGCAGGTCATAAGGTCGCGGCACATGTCTTGATGTCACAACCTTACAACACACAGTGACCTCTGAGGTCTGGATGTGACTGGAAGTCCTGGCCTATAGTGAAGAGGCCGATATGCAGTGTGATATGGAGGGAAGAAGAGGACCATATCAAGAGCAGCGAGAAGTGGGGCGGTGGGGAACTGCCTGTAGTCATGTCTATTAACCCCTCACTGACATAGGACAGTATAGGACGTTGGATGTCAGTATCCCCCGCTTTGGTGTGGGCTCTGGCGGTGAGCCCTCATCAAACCCGGGACATGTCAGCTGTTTTGAACAGCTGACATGTGCCCACAATAGGCGCGGGTGGAATCGCGATCCAACCGTGCCTATTAACTAGTCAAATGCCCCTGTCAAACTAGCAGCGGCATTTAAATCGCGCTTCCGGCCATCGGGCCGGAAATACGAGCACCGCAGACCCCCGTCAGATAAAAAATAACCTAGACATGTTTGGTGTCTATGAACTCATAATGACCTGGAGAATCATAATGACAGGTCAGTTTTACATTAAGTGAACCAAGCAAAAAGCCAAACAAGTGTGGGATTGCACTTTTTTTTCAATTTCACCGAATTTTTTTCCCGTTTTTGAGTACAAGACATGGTAAAACCAATGGTGTCGTTCAAAAGTACAAGTCGTCCCGTAATTAATAAGCCCTCACATGGCCGTATTGACGGAAAAATAAAAAAGTTATGGCTCTGGGAAGGAGGGGAGCGAAAAACGAAAACGCAAAACAGAAAAAAACTCCGGTCATGAAGGGGTTAATTACCCCTCCTTCAGCTTATTGCACGTCTAACATTACAAGGAAGACTGCTGCTTAACCCCTTCATGACTCAGCCTGTTTTCACCTTTCTGATCCAGCCAATTTTTACTATTCTGACCACTGTCCCTTTACAAGGTAATAACTCTGGAACGCTTCCATGGATCCCACTAATTCTGAGAGTGTTTTCTCATGACATATTGTACTTTATGATAGCAGTAAAATTTCTTTGATATGACTTCCGTTTATTTGTGGAAAAAAATGAAAATTTGGCGAAAATTTAGAAAATGTTGCAATTTTCCAACTTTTTATTTATATGCCCTTAAATCAGAGAGTCATATTGCACAAAATACTTAATAAATAACATTTCCCACATGTCTACTTTACTTCAGTACAATTTTGGAACCAACATTTTTTTTGTTAAGAAGTTATAAGGGTTAAAAGTTGACTAGCGATTTCTCATTTTTTCAACAAACTTTACAAAACTTTTTTTATTTTATAGAGACCACATCACATTTGAAGTCACTTTGAGAGATCTGTATGACAGAAAATACCCCAAAGTGACACCATTCTAAAAACTGCACCCCATGAGGTGCTCAAACCACATTCAAGAAGTTTATTAACCCTTCAGGTGCTTCACAGGGATTTTTGGAATGTGGAAGGAAAAAATAAACATTTACTTTTCTTTCACAAAAATTTTCATTTAGACCCATTTTTTTTTTTTTTTTTTAACTTTCGCTAGGGTAACAGGAGAAAAGGGACCATACATTTTGTTGTGCAATTCCTCCTGAGCATGCCGATACCCCATAAGCGGGGGAAATCTACTGTTTGGGCGTATGGAAGGGCTTGGAAGGGAAGGAGCGCTATTTTACTTTTTGAATATTAAATACGCTGGAATAATTAGCAGTTGCCATGTCGTGTTTGGAGAGCACCTGATGTGCCTGACCAGTGGAAACCCCCAACAATGACATCATTTTGGAAACTAAACCCCTTATGGAACTTATCTAGATGTGTGGTGAGCACTTTGCACCCACAGAAGTTTATAGCGTAAAGCCGTGTAAATATAAAAAAAAAAAAAAAATCACATTTTTCCCCAAATAAATCTTTTTTACCTCCATATTTTGCATTTTCATAAGGGTAACAGGAGAAATTTCTTCATACAATTAGTTCTGCAATTTCTCCTGAGTACGCTGATTCCCCATATGTGGGAGAAAACCACTGTTTCAGCGCACAGCAGGGCTTTTTATTGCAAAAACTAGTTTTTGCATCACCATATTTTGAGATCTATAATTTTTTCATATTTCGGCCGACAGAGTCATGTGAGGACTTGATTTTTGCGGGACGAGCTGACGTCTTTATTGGTATCATTTTCGGGCACATGACATTTTTTGATCGCTTTCTATTCTGATATTTGGGAGACAGAAGGAACAAAAACCAGCAATTCAGGAATTGTGTTTTTTTTAATACCGTTCCGCGTGTGGTAAAATTGGTATGGCAGCTTTATTCTTCGGGTCAGTACAATGACAGCTCATTAAAATAATTTTTTTTATGTTTTGACGCTTTTACACAATAAAAACTATTTTATAGAAAAAATTATTTTTGCATCACTGTATTCTGAAAGCTAAAACTTTTTTATTTTTCTGCTGATGGAGCTATATGGCGGCTTGTTTTTTTTTTTTGCGAGACAAGATGATGTTTTCAGTGGTACCATTTTATTTATAGCCGTCTTTTTGATCGCGTGTTATTGCACTTTTTGTTTGGCGGTATAATGATGAAACATAGTTTTTTGCCTCGCTTTTTATTAGTTTTTTTTACGGTGTTCACTGAAGGGGTTAACTAGTGGGACAGTTTTATAGAGAGGGTCATTGTGGACGCGGGGATACCAAATATGTGTACTTTTATTGTTAATTTTATTTACATAAATAAATGTATTTATTGGTATAATATTTAATTTTTTTCTTTATTTGGGGATTTTTAAAAAAATATTTTTACACATTATAATTATTTTTTTTTTTACTTTATTACATTGTTGCACTATATAATATCAGATCGCTGATCTGACACTTACCATTATTGACTATCAGATCAGCGATCTGACAGGCAGGGAAGGTGGTTTCTCAGGTCCTGCTCTCAGCAGGCGCTGAGAAGCCACCTCCCTGCAGGACCCGGAAGGACCCCGCGGCCATCTTGGAGCCGTGGGTCTCCATGGAGACCATCAGAATAACGCGATCACATTGCATTATTCTGATGGAAGCGCGCAGGGAGCCCGCTCCCTGCGTGATGCTTCTCTGTGCCGCTGTCAGTACTCCCCACGACGTGTAAATCCCCACGATTGGTGCTAGCACCGATCGTGGCCGTTGCCTAGCGGGGTGTTAGCTATCACATACAGCTGACACCCGCACCCGATCACCACGGCGCTCAGCGTGAGGCCGCGGTGATCGTGCCGCCGTACTAGTACTGCTGCGGGCAGAAATGCAATTCCTGCAGGGCAGTACTAGTACGGCGGGGGTCGGGAAGGGGTTAATAATGGCTGATGCCAGAACACTCATTTGCAGGGTTGTCAACTTGATTCTTCAATTTTTCAGGACAGCTTATCAAAAAATATCACACACAGCCAACATTTTTGCTAACATATTGGAAAATTCATAATATATATCATTAAGATTTTAATCTATTTATGTCCACTGCCCAAAATTCAGGTATGATAACATTAGCTGAATTCACTTTGAATTGCAAAACGAAGAAAAACACAGTTATAATCTGAACAATTTTCATTAGATTGGTTAGAAATTAATAGACGCCGTGCTGCAATTTGCTGCTGTCGGCAGAGACGATTTTCTTAACCCATCTTACAAAAAGAGTGTGGTGGTGTCCATCCAATCAGAGCACAGCTTTCATTTTACCTCAGCAGTATAAGAATTGAAAGTTGTGCTGTAATTGGTTGCTACGGGACGCAAAGGCAGATTTTCTTTTAGACACTGTTCATAAGAGTGTGGCGGTGCGCTTACCACGACTTCTTTCAGTATTTAGTGGTTGTGGTGGATAAAAGCTTCTGTTTCTAACAACGTGATCGAAATGGCTACAAGTGGGGTGTTGTAATTCACCCGACAACTTTTGCTATATTTGCAGTTGTTTTGTAGTGAAAAAAAAAACCAAAGGAACATTACAGATTTTATTAGAAAAGTCTATCACTCATACTTTGATGTAACACTAGGTGATCAGGACAAGTCGTGGGCTTCACATGTGGTTTGTGCCGTTTGTGTAGAAGAACGATGACAGTGGTTTAAAGAGAAGAAACAGCTTTTGTTGTGGGGTGCCTATGATCTGGAGGGAAATGAAAATTTTTAGTGATGACGGCTACATTTGTAGGTGCAACATGGAAGGATTGAACCTTAAAAATAAGAAGGAAATTATATACCCAGACCTCCTGTCAGCAATTCCCCCTGTACCTCGCGGTCCAGAAATCCCTGTCTCTTAACCTCCGGAGAAACATGAAGATACACCTGATTCAGAACATGAGGAGCAGGATTCTGATGAAGACTTTCACACTAAACCCAACGAGCCACAGCTTTTTTTCACAGCTCAAATTAAATGATTTAGTCAGGGACTTGGACCTGCCTAAACATTCTGCAGAACTTTTAGGCTCTAGACTAAAGGAAAAGAACCTGGTAGCTCCTAGTACCTGTTTTCATGGTACAGAAGCACAGAAAAATAATTCCTTCCATACTTTCTCAAGACAGTGTTCTAGTGCATTACAGTAATGTTGCTGATGGAAAAATTTAACATCGAGTACAACGTGAGCGAATGGAGACTTTTTTTTGGATGAATCAATAAAAAAAAGTCTGAAAGCTGTGCTACTGCACAATGGCAGCAAGTATGCTTCAGTTCCTGCAGGGGATTCTTCGCACTTGAAGGAAAGTTATGAGAATTTAGACTTTATTCTAAAGAAACATAACTATGAGGATCAAGGATGGTCAATATGTGGTGATCTGAAAGTTCTCGCTTTGCTCCTTGGGCAGCAAGGAGGATACACAAAGTACTTTTGCTTTTTGTGTGAATGGGGCAGCAAGGATAGGACTCATCACTGGAGCCAAAAAAGTTGGCCAATGAAAACATCTTTGCAACCTGGACTCAGGAACATAGATGCGGAAAGTTTAGTTGATCCCACTAAAGTTCTCCTGCCACCACTCCACATTAAGCTTGGAGTGATGAAGCAGTTTGTGAAAGTTTTACCGAAAGAAGGAGAAACTTTTAAGTACCTGTGTACCAAGTTTCAGGGACTCTCTGAAGCAAAACTGAAGAAAGCAATGTTGTGGATCTGGATCTTCATAACTCATGAAGTACTACGTGTTCGAAACAAAAATGAAAACTGTTGAGAAAAGGGCTTGGGATTCTTTTAAAGAAGTCATGAAGAAATTTCTATGTAACAACAAAGATCCAAAATTTAAGTCCATTGTGGAAAACATGCTGAAACGTTTCAAAGTCTTAGGTTGTCTGATGAATTTCAAGTTACATTTTTTTACATTCCCTTTTGGACTAATTTTCTGAAAACATTGGTGCTGTTAGCGAAAAGCAAAAAGAAAGATTCCAAAGGGCCCATATTTTGTTCTTGTACCAGGGCCCTCTTCTGTCTGTGTCCCCCACTATGTGTATATCCAGGGTGCTGCTGCCTTAACTTGTTTTCATAAATCAGCACAGCTCTATCCTGCACTTATTTCCTCGTCACATGCTTTCTATTTTGTTTCTATAGCCTATTTTTTCTGATTCTTTCTACATTATCCATCCTGTGCAAATCTGTGTGCAACCCCATCTCCCTCACTGCTGCTATCTCTATCAGTAAGAGAAGGGAGGGGGACAACAGAGAACCAGAACCAGGAATCAGGAGCTCATGGATTAATAACATTTTTGAATATCACTCAGCAACATAAAGGACTGATAGACGCTCTGCAAGATCAAAATGGTAGAAAATTTTAATGAAGACTAATTAGCAAGTTGCTTAACTTGCTTGTGCTGTTATACTTGATCACACACACACACATACAAGAAGAAACAGCAATACACAGAAGGATGTCAAAGAAATGGTTAATCTTAGTTCTCTAAAGTCTAGAAAAATATCAGAAAAACAAGTCTGTAACCCATGACACCATTTTAATTATTATCATCTGTCTACGTGGTTGAATACTTTTGCCAGTGGTCAGCTCCAAATTCCCCTCTTCTATATTTGAATGATGTCTAAATATGTCGAGGCCAAATATCTTCTTGGCCAAATGCACTAACAGGATATGGTTCCACAAATTGTTAAATTGACCAAAAGGAAATGCCAAACCCCCCCCCATGTTTCCGCCACATCTAATTCAAGTTATCTCATATCCTAGGATATAGTTGACATATCGTTATATAACTTATCTATTCTGCCAATTATTATGTAAACTCTTCTTCATTTTGCCAATTGTTACACAATGTTACGGAATTGTCCATATTTGTTCATTTCCTCTTCTGATGAGCTATAAAGGATCTAACCTGACCCCCCTAAAAAAGGAGATTTACTTGATAGACAAGCTACCTGTGTCTCTCGTTTTATTTCTCCCATTCCTAGGTACCTAGGCAAAAGCACCTCCTAAGCTCTACCTGAGGAGACATAGAAATCCCTTCTCCGACAACTTGGAGGCCTTCAGCGGGATATAATATTCCCCTTCGACTTTCATCTCAGACTGAACAATTGACCGCCTCTATCCTGAACAGAAAACCAGATACCGGGTAAGTGAGTAGATTTGTTACTCACAGTTTTCTCTCTGGGAAAAGAGGCATTCTGGAGTCAGTCTGTGGGGATTTCTAACGGGAAAAGCCCTCGGGTAAAAAAGGTATATATTATTTGTTATCTCTTGATTGTCTGTTTGTTTAAGCGCTGTTAACAAGTGTTTTGTTTCAGGATGAAGTGCGATGATTTTCCATTTGTTTTGTCTGTATCTATAACGTGTTCCTGTCTTTCTGTTTGTAATGATGTCAGTGTTTGTTAATACTGAAAATATTGCAATCAAATTGTCTTGATCCTGCTCTGCTATACTAGGTTTATGTCTGTTCTAACTTTTATTCTTCTTTTGTTTGTTGAGGCCTTGTCACATGTTAATTGATAAGTAGTACTGATAATGCTGTGCTGAACTGATCTGATTATAATGCAGTCTTGATATATTGCTGAATCTGTGTTGTGGGGCACTAAGCTGCGCTGTTGATGTATGGAGACTAAATGACGTTTGCTCAGTGTATAAAATAGTTTTTTTACTCAAAGCAGTAAGATAAAACTCTCCAGTTAATTGCTACTTGAAAAAACTTATAGGAAGGTCCCGGGTGGGAGTTTGTAGTGAAGAGGGAAAATCACGTGAAGACAACCTACGGGAATGTAAATGTTTTTTGTATGCAACCCGGTACTCAGATAGGACGCTAATTAGAGGATATAGTGAACCAAGCAAGAGTTTCTACAAATAGATGTGATTTATGTTTTTGTCCATTGGCACTTGAGTATTTTTGATAAGATGTGGAGAGCGAGAGAGTACAGAAGTACTGCATGTACGGATGTGATTGAAATGTCAGACAAATGCTTACCATGTATGTACCATATGCTGTGTGAAAAGGGTCTGTGTTCAGTTCACCAGTATAGACACAGAGTATATTCTTGTCATATGGATTGTTCAAAAGCTGGGTAGTGGACTCTAGATGGTATATGCCAAGGTGGCAAGATAATATCACGCACGAATATTGTCTTATTGAACCCGGAGTGCATTCAGGAATAGACCTTGCATATTCAGAGTCTAGTAAGGGCTCAGATCCAGGTATGAGGAGTATATAGCGCTTGTGTTCGGAACTGTGTTGTTTATGGTAATCTGTCTGTTTGGGAAAGTGTGTATCAACATCAGGACAGAAGAGAGTTGCGGTTCAGGTTATTGCTTTGATAGTAGGATTGCTGGCTATTGTAGTAGACCAGTGGGATCCCGCTATTACATAACAGGGCTGAAGATAGGGGTCGCTACCTTTGACAGCTGTTATTGGTGCCAGGCACACCAAGTCAGGACAGACTACAGATCCGAGATATACAGTAAGATAAAGGACCTGGTGCGACATGGGCAGGATCATGAAGCAGTTAACAATACCACTGACAATTCTTCTTGTTTTATTTCTCCCAATCCTAGGTACCTAGGCAAAAGCTCCTCCTGAGTTCTACCTGAGGAGACATAGAAATCCCTTCTCCGACAAGGAGGCGCTGCCAGATGAGTGGCAGCGGAGCATAGATAGGCGTAACCACCATATGGAGAAGTACCGTATTAGTCACTTATGGCTGCTTGGTCTTCAAACTTTTGTGTTATTATAGCAGAATTGAGAGAATCTACGTTAATGTTCCCATCAGCATCTACTTAGTATGTTTTGGGGGAAACCTGTCTCCGCTGACAATGTAAAGGTTGTAGAACTGAGGCTCTTTAACAACAAGGTTATAGCCTTAGTGAGTCTTCCAATAGTTCATTGTACAAACAAAATATAAATCCTAAGTATTGATTATTATAGACTTTATTTTTGTTACTGGATGACCCAGGACACTGGGAAGGGAGAATATATTGAGTGTTGTCCAGTAAATGAAAGAACCTGTTATTACTTGAAGACTATAATCAAATGCTTTTTCCAGGACTCGGACTCTAATTGACTATAAGATGATGGCTAGTAAGAAGTGCCGGGGGACACCACAAATACTAGTTGAGTAAGGCCCCTTTCACACATCAGTTTTTTGCTGTCAGTCACAATCCGTTGGCTTGACTGATCCGTCGCAGATTGTGAAAAACTGATCCGTCGCATAAATTTTTTCATCCGTTTTTCAAACCATGAATTTTTTCTATTTTAACCAAAGTTTTGTACCCAAAAGTATTGTACCTTGTTACCCAAAGTATTGTACCTTACCATTAAATAAATGAAATATTTTTATTTATGAAAGAATTATAAATTAAGATCGTTTGGGTTGGAGCATGCTCAGTTAAAAAAAAACAGAATCCGTCGCCGGATTCCGTCATTTGACCGATTACGACAGATCCCGCGCCCATAGGCTTCCGTCCTAGCAAACGATGCACGGCAAGACGGATCCATTGCTGTCCGATTTTTTGACGTAGACAAAAAACGTTACTTTGTCCGTTGTCTCCGTCCGACGGACAATCTTCGATGGATCCGACGAATGAAACGTGAGGCCATCCGTCGCTAATACAAGTCAATGAGAAAAAACCGTATCCAGCGGCATCAGTCGCTGGATCCGTTTTTTTCAAAATTCGACAGATTGCGACTGATAGCAAAAAACTGATGTGTGAAAGGGGCCTCAGACGGGCCATAAGATTTCTATAAATGGCATCTCTGTTACTGTACAGTGATTCATTGGAAAGCTATATTGCCTACAGTATGTGCATAGTGGCTCAGTGGTTAGTACTGTTGCTTTGCAGCGCTGGGGTCCTGAGTTAAAATCCCACCAAGGACAACATCTGCAAGGAGATTGTATGTTCTCCCTGTGTTTGCGTGGGTTTCCTCCGGGTTCTCTGGTTTCCTCCCGCACTCCATAGACCATACAGATAGGGAATCTAGATTGTGAGCCTCAATGGGGTCTGATGATGATGTCTGTAAAGCGCTGCGGAATATGATGGCGCTATGTAAGCAAAGCATAATAATAAAATATTAAATATAAAATCCCTAAGAACACTTTGCTATAACTTGTTACATATGACTACATTGTGCTAGTAAATATCGCTACATAAAATATTGTATCAAATATATACCACATTTAATGAAATATTGGTTTGGAGCTTTCCTGCATCATTCAGCCTCAGATTAGAGTACCTATTAGGCCATATATTCATGATAATTTTAAGTTTGGGTCACAGATGAACAATCGGCTTCTAAAGGACTACATTTCCCAAGACGTTTTGCAAACCAGTGGTTGGTTGAGTATCATGGGAGATGTAGTCTAGCAACACACCTTGGCTTGCACTGATCTATGCTCCAGGCACATGTGTGCTTGCATATGTATATAACAGATTGATTGCTTTTCTGCCGACAGCTTTGAAAACAACTAGATTGGGAGCTGACATTTGATGAGTGCAATAAATGAGCATTGTGAGCAGTATATACAGTATGCACTGAAAGTATTGCTAACCAAAAGGTGGCGGGCTGCAAGAAATGAGCCCCCCCCTCTCCATAATCTTGTCATTAATGTGTGTGTCTATATGTGGCTCTGCGGGGAACACATTGAATACTGAAGATGAAAGGGATAGGGTCACAAGAATGAATGCAACTTATTTACAAGGGTGTGAGTGCGTCTATTTATTTTGAAAGTGTATTATTATATAATAATTGATTGTATTTTAGTGGATTTGTTTTGTGCTGTATTTGTATATATTTAGTTTACTTCTTGGAGTAAGTCAGAAATGAAAATGCCACCGTTCTTCCTTCACAGCAGGGGAGGGATTCTTTACAGTCTAGGCGAAAGTGTCTGGAACTTAGTTTAAAGGTGCATTTAGATGAGCAGGCAACTAGTGAATGATATTATCGGCTTGTGTGTGTAAACGTACCAGCAGTAACACAAGAAACGAGTAAAAGGCTTGTACGTCGGTTGATTGGACCATTCATGCAGCCTTAAAAGTAATCACTATCAGCAGCGCATCACCAAGTAAACAGGAGATGTGATGCTGCTAACATGATAGAATAAGAGGATAAAATGATTGCGATAAAGGCAATCTGTC
This sequence comes from Dendrobates tinctorius, assembly GCF_039654945.1. Lineage (NCBI taxonomy): Eukaryota > Metazoa > Chordata > Amphibia > Anura > Dendrobatidae > Dendrobates > Dendrobates tinctorius. The sequence continues at coordinate 21,488,828 of NW_027361878.1, forward strand.
AGTGGGATCCGCCCTCCTAAGCCGTGTATATGGGCATGTAGGTCATAGGAAGCTGAATACAATGATACCTTGATATCTGCGATCCGACATGTTCCACGATTTCTTATATATAAAAATTGACATAAGAAAAACTAACCTCTGGAGGCAGATTCTCAGTGAGATCTATGTCTGGCCCAAAGATCTTAACAGCTCATTTACATATTAGGAAAAATATGGATTTATCTGGAATAAGACATCGGATCACAGATAACAAGGTGTCATTTTATTCAGCTGCCCATGACCTACATGCCCATATAGACGGCTTAGGAGGGTTGATCCTACTGACAGATTCCCTTTAATGATCGTTCAGTAACCATCAGGACTCACTAGCCTCATTAGTATAATGGCAGCAAACAAGTCCCAAGCAACTCTAGAAAAAAACCGTGGCCAAGAAACGCGGGATTTGCAGTGCATGCGCTGTCTATGAGCAGGCCAGATATATTACACATTTGGCATTTTTTTGCCAGACAAATATAATTACATTGTGGGACAGATTTGGTCAGTGGGCCTGAGTTTGATATTTATGGCTTAAATCATCCATTCTAAAATAGCCCATAATCCTACACAGTGACCTTTGACTTTGATCCCCGGCCTGGATACTAGTCTCGAGTTTTATCTCTGAGCAATAGGTTACTCTCTGTATCTTCTTCCATGTGACTACAAGGCAGTGAGCTGATCTCACACCCCAGTGTGTGGCTACAATTGCACAACTCCATTAAGGATTTCCAACAGCCTAATCCTTGATATCCAACGATTACATTCAAATCCAGCTGATTTATAATCTACATTATTGCAGATGCAAAATGTTGTGAGACTCGCACTTGTGCACATTTGGTCTGGAACCTACAAACAAGACAGAAACGCTGATATAGGCTGGACTGGTCAGCTAGGTTGCCCTAATGGTCTGGTGGGACTCGGGAGTAACAGATTCGGGAGAGGACTCATGAGCACCTTGTGTCACCAGATTGTACAGTGTTTTAGAGAATGATTTTGCACTAGGCAATAAACTGCATGTTGGACCAAAACACTTCTATATTTTCTTTGGTCTTCAATTTACAGGGCATTTAATGAGCCGTATTAAAAAATAAGATGCATAATTCTTGTTGACAAAATCCATCCAGGCAATTCCTGTCCCCCAGCACCCTCTACTCATTGGCCTTTCATAGCGACTTACAAGCATGCCCTTATTTACTAACTACAAAGACAGATGTGAAATGGTTTCCCCAAATCTCTCTGGGCCAGTGCTAGCAATTCATGCCTACTAATGTGCCAATCAGCAATTAACACAAAGCTTCTGAATACCTCCATAGCTGATCATGAGCCAATTTAATTAAATGCCTGAAACGGTTATAAAATATATACAGTTTTCCCAGACCAAAAGACATCCCAAAAGAAATCAGTCTTCAACAGTGAAAAATACTTTATCCAAAATCAAACTGCATCCAATATATACATTATATATACGACAGGGAGAGAGGAGAGACTCTCTATGTCATTTTTCTTGATGGCAGTTGCTACCAAACATGAACAACATTTCAGAGGTGATTAATTAAACAGTAAGAAGGAATGAGAGTATCGGGACCCAACATTCCAGCCATTGGTAGGATTTTAAAGAGAATTTGTCATTAGGATCAAGCCTCCTAAGCCGGCTACATGAGAATGTAGGTCTTAGAAAGTTGAATAAAATGATAACTTGATATCTGTGATCTGATGTTTTATTCCAGAGAAATCCAAGTTTTCCTAAAAATGTTAATGAGCTGTTAAGATCTATGGGCGGGACATAGAGCTCCTTGAGGATCTCATTTACATATTAAGAAAAACATGGATTTCTACAGAATAAGACATAAGATCAAAGATATCAATGTATCATTATATTTGGCTTCCTAAGACCTACATGCCCAAATACAGATGCTTCTCACAAAACTAGAATATCATCAAAAAGCTAATTTATTTCAGATCTTCAAAACAAATAGTGAAAATCATTTATTATATAGAGTCATTACAAACAGAGTGATCTATTTCATGTGTTTATTTCTGTTAATGTTGATGATTACAGCCAATGAAATCCCAAAAGTAATTTTGTCAATAAATTAGATTAACAAAAAACACCTGCAAAGGTTTGCTAAGTGTTTATAAAGGTCCCTTAGTCTGTTTCAGTAGCTCCACAATCATGGGGAAGACTGCTGACTTGACAGATGTCCAGAAGGCCGTCATTGACACACTCTACAAGGAGGGTAAGCCACAAAAAGAAATTGCTAAAAAAAGCTGGTTGTTCAGAGTTCTGTATCCAAGCATGTTAATGGAAAGTTGAGTGGAAGGAAAAAATGTGGTAGAAAAAGGTGCACAAGCAACCGGGATAACCACAGCCTTGATAGCTTAACAAAAAAAGCTTCTGCCTTATTGCTTCAGCAGAAGGATGCACACAACTGACATGAGACTTGCAAGTAGGATGGATGGGTTAAATCAGAGACTTTGAAAACCACTGCAATGTAACTGAAGCTCGACATGACCGGACAGAAAGACCGGCTGACTTAGCCATCAAAGGGGACTAATCCTCTAAGCATAAAGAGTGAGCTGGAACACATAAAGCTTGCCAAAAACTTGTCCTACCTGCAAGTTCATGGAACAAACTAGTGACAAGTGTAAATAATTCAATTAGTGTGCCTCCTTCTGATATCAGAGAATCGATGTAACAAGGCTGTCAAGTCCTCCTATAAGACCTAGAGTTAGACGATCTTCTTTAGAAATTGTGTGATTTGTGTCCCATTTTAAATGGATTTAGTTTCTTCTGGTGCTAAAGAGGTTAATGACCCTTTCTATGCTGGTCAGAAACATACAGCTCCATTTCAGCTGTTTCTGATCAAGTCGTTACCTTTTCCTATATAAACTGGTTAGACCTTCTTGTCCCTGCTGGTGAAAGATTCATCTCCCTGTGCTATGTTCTAAAGCTAAGTGGATGGAGTAGAGTTGTTGCAGAGGTGTCCTGTGATTTGCTATAGTATGTATGTTTATCTCCTGGTCCCTGTTCCTATTTAGTTTATTCCTCCCTGTCCCTATCCTCCTCCCTATTGATGGTTAGTGATTTTATAAGATAGAGGTTTCCTGTTATCCCTCTGTTTGTCTTTGTGTCTTGTCTACATTACAATTCTGTCCCATGTCTCATGAGTTAGGGGAGGGGACAGATCAGGGTTTAACAGGAGCATAGTAAGGTCAGAGGCCATAGTAAGGCCTCTCTACCTTCAAGAATACCCCCGGGACAGGGACAGTTTGAAGGCCCCTTTCAATAGCGTGACAATTGACATATACAGTAGGTGCAACTGCAAGTTACTTTCCAACCATAAAGAAGTAGTATACTGTTTCTGAAAAATGGTTTCAGATAACACTCCACGTGGACTAAAACTGGGCGTGCTACTTGGTGACTTGAAAAATGCATTACTGGTTGCACAGAGCATGACGCAATGTGTATGAAAGTAGTTGGAATCTTTGAAAGGTAATGGTGTTGTGTTGGACCTTGTTGCTTCGCGATTCCTGGGCCCACTATGGAAGTGAAAAGGGGAAACATCACTGCTCCCGATGCCCATTTTGCACCTGTGGGTATTAGCACTTTCTTTTAAAAAAAGTTAGCACTCCTCTACAGAAATGGATTGGAAACAAAAAACTGCGTGTCACATGGCACAGGGGCTGTAATTGTTGTGCAACGTGTGCCACAATGTGCACGCTGCACAACTGCGGCAGACTTTTGTCAGGATCGGTAAAGAGTAGTGATGCATCACACGCAGTAAGTCCTGAAGACTTGTACTGAAACTTAGTTCAGAATTACTCCAACACCACATGTAATTCAAAGAAGGGAAAGTTGTCACTCAGAGAGACTGCTCCAAACTCCGTAGTGACACAGTAGGATGGGCTATGATGCAACGGTCCCTTTGGCACAGCTTAGCAAGGATGGACATCCAGCAGAAGTTGATGTCCCTAGCCCTGGTACAATTACCACTCAATCATGAAAGTAATTTGTTAAACTGTGACACCCCGTACATATTAAATGCCTCAAATACAAATCTCACAATCTCTATGCTTCCTGACAACTCTGGGTCATAAATAATCCGCACAGTTAGGCCTCTAGTGGTGTGTCGTCTCGCCGTCATCACCATATTGGAACACGGCATTTTAAATTTCTTTGGTCAGCACAGAGACAGCTAAAAATGCAATGGGGTAGCTGAAGCATGGCTTGTAATCTGGATGAGAGATGCGTCGCTTGTCCATCAGGAGATAAGATAATAGCCTTAAACGCTTCATTTTTAAGCCAGCAATTTCATCTGTTAAATATAATGCTTCCTTTATAATGACAATTAAACTGTAACAGCTTCCCCTTCATGTTTAACATCACAAAGTCAGGCAGTCATAAATGTATGTATTTTTGAAGAATATAAATCCTATCACAGTCATTAGCCTGGATCACTAAGTAGTTGCTGCAGCGAAAGGGTAATTATATTGCGCGAGGTCACATTTTTCACAAGATGTTGTATGGGTGTCTCGGATTTAATTTTTTTTTTTTTTTACAAAATGTTCAGATTGGTTTAAAATGTAAAATAAAAAACAATACTTATCTCACCAATCCTCTACCACTCCTCTTATGCTGCTGGGGGGCTTAGTGGTCTTTACTTCCATTTAGAGACTGACAGGAGATCAGTGAACATATCAGACAAGTCATATCCTCATATTTTGATGAGACTGGTTCTGCGTCCATCTCCCTTTAGTAGTGCATAGGCAGAAAGCTGCTAATCAATGATGGGGGAACGTGGTTGGACTAGGAGGCACGGGACACCTAGTCCGGTAGTGATAATATCCTGCTGATTAAACACTGATTTTTTTTAAACAACAAAACACAGCCTTGTAAGTGACACATCTCTGGAATCAGAGCCCCATACATCATTCTGCTCTCAAATTACATAGCAAAAAATCTGCTTGACAGACCCCCTTTTAAATGAATCTAAGTATTTTGTAAAAAAAAAAAAAATGTTACTCCTCATATAACCCCATTATTACCCTCCAGCTAACCTTCAACGTTAACAAGAGCTAAATATTCGTAGCAATTCAAGACAACAGTCATATAGAGGTCGCTTTATGTATCCAGCAAACATACAACCTCTAAGATCCAACGTAGTTCTTGATGGTTGACCCTGAGAATCTCAGGTGTATGGGCTATCAAACACCCATGGGCTGGCAACTGTTGCGCTTACTCGATAGGACAGGTTTATTTTTCAAAGTTAATCCCGTTTCTGGCAGATACTCAAGCTCAACATGACCTTAATTCCCATGTTTTTCTTCTATTTCGCCTATGATCAGTGTTCTACAAAGACATAAAGAGAGTTTAAAAAATAAACCCACTTAACTAAGTAATGAATGTTTCACTGCTTGTACTTATTGATGACAAGACCTTTTCATTTGGGTAGAACATGTGGAGTTTATAAAGAAAATTCATATTTTTTCCTAGTCACCGATAATGTAGGTTGTCAGCCCACTTTTTAGCACTGAAATTGTGCATTCGGTTCTTATATAAGCCCCCTCCACCGTAAACAAAAAATTAAACACATTGTGGACTAAAAATAAAGGCAAAATAGCCCTTACATATCGGTTTCTATTTTTTAAATTAAATTATTTCCTTTATATAAATCCCTGCTATGTGACACTTGTTCACACCCTAGGGCAGCAATGGCAAGCCGTGTCTATAGCCTTCTTCTACCATCCACATATGCATGGGTCCAGCAAAATTGAGGTACAGTAATGCATGCATGTTACTCGGATGCTAATGTACCCCAATAAGAAAAATCCCATCTACAGTTTTGAGGAGGCACTAAACCGCCTACCGTGTAGACGTGACGTCAGCTGAGATAGACTGATACAGAGCTGAGTGAGTCATGTGCTCATAGGGGAATACTAAAACAGCAACCCAGTCGGGTGTCCGGCTTATGGGCAAGTTCATTCTGCAAGTCATTAATCTTTAACGGTCACACACTATGTGTCCATCTTCCAGGAGCAGCCACCATGGTTGCCAACACATATACGAATCTCAGAAAAAATTTATATTGTTGCCACTTATGTGATATCATCACGATTCACATAATCTCCACTATGATGTCACTACTCCTATAATGTCATCACATTTATTGATGTTCTAAAATGAATCTATCAGCAGAAGCCATGACAATACCTGGGAGTCTTAAATGGAAGGGACCACACTTTAGCATTAGGAAGCATGAGTGGTCATTGGTAGCGATGAGACAGTATACTTGTTACTCAATATTTCCCGAGCATGCTCGGGTGATCTCCCAGTATTTGGGCATGCTCGGAGATTTAGTTTCTGTCGCCGTAGCTGCATGATTTGCGGCTGCTAGACAGCCTGAAAACATATGAGGATTTCCCAACAAAGAAGCAATCCCCACATGTATTCAAGCTGTCTAGCAACCGCAAACCACACAGCTATAGCGACAGAAACATTCTCCGAGTACATCCAAATACTTGGAGATCACCCAAGCATGCTTGGGAAATCTCGAGTGTTATGAAAGAGTCACCGTAGGAGGCAAAGACAGAAATACTAGCTAAGTCCAGAAAACCAGAGAAGTTGGCAGCTATCGGATTGCAGACCCCTGAACCTAACAACAACAACTAGCAGTAGCCGTGGGGGGTTCCTACGGTGCCCTAGACCCCTCGATCACAGCCGGAGAACTACATAGCCTAAAGACAGAAAGGGAAATCTAACCTGCCCCAGAGCAGACCCCAAAGCAATAGGCAGCCCCCAACATATAATGACGGTGAAGCAAGATGAAAAAACACTAACACAGATAGAAAGATAGGCTGAGCAAATGATGGGGCCCAAGCTAACTATATAGGACAGGATAGAAAAGCTGCTGTCTGCAATCCGCCAAAACCCTCTCAAAAACAAGAGCCAACAGACTGATAGGGAAAAAAGCCCTGAAGATGCTAGGCTTCAAAAAGACTATATCAGTACTCAGGTATTTTCTGAAGACAGAGCAAAAAAGGAATTCAGCTTACCAGGCAGGGAAAGGCAGAAATCAGAAAAACAATGCAAAACAAAATCAAAACACAAATGCAAAAAGCAGAGCAGAAAAACTTAGCTTTTGAGGAGCAGGAATCAGACTGGTCTCCAAGAATCCCTCAGAGAAATCATCCGCAAGGCAGAAGGGCGTCGGCTGCCTTATATCCAGTCAGCAATCCCAGTCACCCAGTCATCATTCTGCTCAGGTGCATTGTAATCAGCCTCACTACCTTCCTTCACTAGAAGAGGGAGTTCATCAGACCTCAATGGTGAAGGGGAAAATTAACTCACAACAGTACCTCCCCCTTGAGGAGGGGTCACCGAACCCTCATCCACGCCACCAGGGCGATCAGGGTGAGCCCGATGAAAGGCACGCACCAATCTTTTGGCATGAATATCAGAGGCAGAGACCCAGGAATTATCCTCCTGACCATAACCCTTCCACTTAACCAAATACTGGAGTCTCCGTCTAGCCAGACGGGAATCCAGTATCTTCTCTACCTCATATTCCATGTTACCTTCAACCAATACAGGGTCCGGAGGTGCCACCCCAGGAACAACTGGTTCAACAAACCTCTTCAACAAGGACTTATGAAACACATTATGAATTTTAAATGTGACAGGAAGAGCCAAACGAAAAGAGACCGGATTAATAATGTCCAAAATCTTGTAAGGTCCAATAAATCTAGGCTTAAACTTAGGAGAAGCCACCTTCATAGCGATATTTTTTGATGATAACCAAACCATATCACCAACCTTAAACTAGGGACCAATGGTCCTATGTCGGTTGGAAAACCGCTGGGCCTTTTCCTGGGAGAGAGATAACTTATCCACCACTTGGTCCCAGATCTGGTGTATTCTCTCCACCACAGTGTCAACACCTGGGCAGGCAGAAGGCTCCACCTGCCCTGAAGAAAATCGAGGATGAAACCCAAAATTACAAAAAAAAGGTGACATCAAAGTGGCAGAACTAGCTCTATTATTTAAAGCAAATTCGGCCAAGGGCAAAAATGAAACACAATCATCCTGTTCAGTGGAAATAAAACATCTCAAATACAACTCCAAGGTCTGGTTTGTTCTCTCCGTCTGCCCATTGGTCTGAGGGCGAAAAGCAGAGGAGAAGGACAACTGAATTCCCAGCTTGGAACAGAAAGTCCTCCAAAATCTAGACACAAACTGAACTCTTCTCTCAGATACAATGTTCTCAGGAATCCCGTGCAAGCGAACCACCTGTTGCAAAAACAGGGGCACCAACTCAGAGGAAGATGGCAACTTAGGGAGTGGTACAAGATGAACCATCTTAGAGAACCTATCACAAATCACCCAAATAAGTCATTCTCTGAGAGACAGGCATATCAGAGATGAAATCCATTGAAATATGGGTCCATGGCCTCCTGGGGACCGGCAAAGGCATCAACAACCCACTAGAGCGAGAACAAGGTTTAGACCGGGAGCAAGTCCCACAGGACTGCACAAAATTCCTGACATCACGAGACAAGGCGGGCCACCAAAAAGATCGACTCACCAGATCTCTAGTACCAAAAATACCTGCATGACCAGCCAATGCAGAGCAATGAACTTCAGACATCACTCTCTTCTTCCACTGGTCAGGAACATACAACTTTCCACTGGGACAACGCTCAGGTTTGTCCTCCTGGAACTCTTCCAGAGCACGTCTCAAATCGGGCGAGATGGCAGAAAGAACTACCCCTTCGCCTAAGATGGTAGCAGGCTTGGTCACCACAGGAGAATCAGCAAAGAAGCTCCTAGAGAGGGCGTCTGCCTTGACATTCTTAGTGCCAGGAAGAAAAGAGACCACAAAATCAAAACGTGTAAAAAACAAGGCCCACCTAGCCTGTCTAGGGTTCAAGCGTTTGGCCGACTCCAGGTAAATCAAATTCTTGTGGTCAGTGAGGACCACGACTTGGTGTTTAGCTCCCTCCAACCAATGTCTCCACTCCTCAAATGCCCATTTCATGGCTAACAGTTCCCGATTCCCCACATCATAGTTACGTTCAGATGGAGAGAACTTTCGGGAAAAGAAAGCACAGGGATTCATTTTAGATGTTACAGGATCCTTTTGGGACAAAACAGCTCCTGCACCAATCTCAGAAGCGTCCACCTCTACCTGGAACGGGAGTGAGATATCAGGTTGCCGCAAAACCGGGGCAGATGTGAATCTTCGCTTCAGCTCCTGAAAGGAAGAAACAGCCTCCGAAGACCAATTCAACACATCAGCACCCTTCTTAGTCAGATAATTCTTGTGGTCAGTGAGGACCACGACTTGGTGTTTAGCTCCCTCCAACCAATGTCTCCACTCCTCAAATGCCCATTTCATGGCTAACAGTTCCCGATTCCCCACATCATAGTTACGTTCAGATGGAGAGAACTTTCGGGAAAAGAAAGCACAGGGATTCATTTTAGATGTTACAGGATCCTTTTGGGACAAAACAGCTCCTGCACCAATCTCAGAAGCGTCCACCTCTACCTGGAACGGGAGTGAGATATCAGGTTGCCGCAAAACCGGGGCAGATGTGAATCTTCGCTTCAGCTCCTGAAAGGAAGAAACAGCCTCCGAAGACCAATTCAACACATCAGCACCCTTCTTAGTCAGATAATTCTTGTGGTCAGTGAGGACCACGACTTGGTGTTTAGCTCCCTCCAACCAATGTCTCCACTCCTCAAATGCCCATTTCATGGCTAACAGTTCCCGATTCCCCACATCATAGTTACGTTCAGATGGAGAGAACTTTCGGGAAAAGAAAGCACAGGGATTCATTTTAGATGTTACAGGATCCTTTTGGGACAAAACAGCTCCTGCACCAATCTCAGAAGCGTCCACCTCTACCTGGAACGGGAGTGAGATATCAGGTTGCCGCAAAACCGGGGCAGAAGTGAATCTTCGCTTCAGCTCCTGAAAGGAAGAAACAGCCTCCGGAGACCAATTCAACACATCAGCACCCTTCTTAGTCAGATCAGTCAATGGCTTGGCAATACTAGAAAATTTTGCTATAAATTTCCGATAACAATTAGCAAAACCCAAAAACTTCTGGAGGGCCTTCAAAGAAGTGGGCTGAACCCAATCATAAATGGCCTGTACCTTGGCCGGGTCCATTTCAATAGTTGACGGAGACAAAATAAATCCCAAAAATGAAATCCTCTGTACCCCAAAAAGGCATTTCGATCCTTTGACATACAGAGAATTCTCCCTCAAGATCCGGAACACAGTCCGAACATGTTCCACATGAGAATCCCAATCCTTGGAGAAGATCAAAATATCATCCAGATAGATAATCAAAAAAGTATCCACAAAGTCTCGGAAAATGTCGTTCATGAAGCACTGGAAGACAGAAGGGGCATTAGTGAGCCCAAAAGGCATCACCAGGTACTCAAAATGTCCCTCCGGAGCATTAAACGCCGTCTTCCATTCATCCCCATGCTTAATGCGGATAAGATTATACGCCCCCTGAGGTCAAGCTTGGTAAACCAGCAAGCACCTTTAACTCTGGAGAATAGATCCGAAATCAGGGGTAACGGATACTGATATTTAATAGTAATTTTGTTGAGGGCACGATAATCAATACAAGGCCTTAATGAACCATCCTTTTGGTCACGAAAAAAAAAACGGCACCTAAGGGTGAAGAGGATGGTCTAATATGACCCTTCTCCAACGCCTCCTTAATATAGGATCGCATAGCCTCGTGCTCGGGTACAGATAAATTGAAGAGCCGACCCTTGGGAAATTTACACCCCGGGCTCAGTTCAATTGCACAGTCATAACTCCTATGAGGAGGCAAAGACGCAGACTCATTCTCACTAAATACATCATAAAAGTCTGCCAAATAGTCAGGAACATCATGCGACTGAGGAGAGGTGGAAAAAACCGGAGCCTCACTAAGGGCACACCGACAACCCCAACTCACCACAGACACAGATTTCCAATCCAAAACTGGATTATGAATTTGCAACCAGGGAAACCCCAGAACAATGGTATCATGCAAATTATGCAACACCAAAAATCTGCAATTTTCTTGATGGTCTGGGGCGACCCGCATTACCACCTGGGTCCAAAACTGAGGTTTATTTTTCGCCAAAGGAGTAGCATCAATCCCCCTCAAAGGGATAGGCATCCGCAGAGGTGTCATCGGAAATCCACAACGTTTGGCAAAATCCAAGCCCATTAGGTTCAGGGCTGCTCCCGAATCCACAAAAGCCTTGGCGGAAAATGTGGACAGGGAGCAGATCAGAGTAATTGCCAGAAGAAACTTAGGTTAAACACCACCCACAGAAAACGTGTGTGCAAAACGTTTCTCTCGTTTAGGACAGACAGAAATAATATGCGAGGCATCTCCACAAAAAAAACACAGCTTATTACGCCTTCTGAACTCATGACGTTGCTCCCTGGACAAAACTCTATCACATTGCATAGGTTCAGACACTTGTTCAACAGGTGGCAACACCTCTCGTGCAGTCCTTGGTTCACGTAAACGCCGATCAACCTGAATGGCTAATGACATAGAATCGTCAAGACCAGAGGGAACAGGAAATCCCACCATAGTATCTTTTACGGCTTCTGACAAACCCTTCCGAAAGAGAGCTGCCAAGGCATTATCATTCCAGGTAGTAAGGACCGCCCACTTTCGGAATTTTTGACAGTACAATTCTGCAGAATCTCGACCCTGGCTCAATGCCAACAGGGTCTTTTCAGCCTGATCAATAGCATTAGGTTCGTCATACAACAATCCCAAGGCTTGAAAAAATGTGTTCACATTAGTCAGAATAGGATCATCTGGTTTCAAAGAAAACGCCCAATCCTGGGGATCGCCATACAGCAAAGAGATGACAATTTTAACCTGCTGCGCGGAGCTCCCTGACGAGTTAGGCTTCAAGGCAAAAAATAATTTACAATTATTTTTGAAATTCAAAAATTTAGACCTATCCCCAAAAAACACATCAGGAGTAGGGATCTTTGGTTCAGCAGCATGTGAATGAGCAAGGTAGGTGGAAATTCCCTGCACTTCCGCAGCGAGCTGCTCCACACGATCAGACAATTGCTTTATCTCCATTGAGAGAAAAAAAAATTCCCCCTACGGCCTCAGAGATATAGAGGAAAAAATATACACACTTTTTTTTTTACAATTCTTTCCTGCTATTGAGTACCTTAGGATCTGCGGTATGGCGGGTGATTCTGTTATGAAAGAGTCACCATAGGAGGCAAAAACAGAAATACTAGCTAAGTCCAGAAAACCAGAGAAGTTGACAGCTATCGGATTGCAGACCCCTAAACCTAACAACAACAACAACTAGCAGTAGCCGTGGGGGGTCCCTACGGTGCCCTAGACCCCTCGATCACAGCCAGAGAACTACATAGCCTAAAGACAGAAAGGGAAATCTAAACTGCCCCAGAGCAGACCCCAAAGCAATATGCAGCCCCCAACTTATAATGACGGTGAAGCAAGATGAAAAAACACTCACACAGATAGAAAGATAGGCTGAGCAAATGATGGGGCCCAAGCTAACTATATAGGACAGGATAGAAAAGCTGCTGTCTGCAATCCGCCAAAACCCTCTCAAAAACAAGAGCCAACAGACTGATAGGGAAAAAAGCCCTGAAGATGCTAGGCTTCAAAAAGACTATATCAATACTCAGGTATTTTCTGAAGACAGAGCAAAAAGGAATTCAGCTCACCAGGCAGGGAAAGGCAGAAATCAGAAAAACAAGGCAAAACAAAACCAAAACACAAATGCAAAAAGCAGAGCAGAAAAACTTAGCTTTTGAGGAGCAGGAATCAGACTGATCTCCAAGAATCCCTCAGAGAAATCACCAGCAAGGCAGAAGGGCGTCGGCTGCCTTATATCCAGTCAGCAATCCCAGTCACCCAGTCATCATCATTCTGCTCAGGTGCTTTGTAATCAGCCTCACTACCTTCCTTCACCAGAAGAGGGAGTTCATCAGACCTCAATGGTGAAGGGGAAAATGAACTCACAACACTCGAGTAATGAGTATACTCGCTCATCACTAGTCATTGACAAATCCAACCTTGCATACACAAAGGATATTATTGACCATTCCCCGCTTAGTCTTCTCTCTCCTATCCCCTCCCATTTCCACAAATGTTCCCAGGAACATATTTTCTCACCATATTGTCAGAATCAAACTGTTCTTTTCTCCAGCAGCGAATACTTTTCAGCTTTATCTTCTCTGGCCTTTTTTGGCTGAGTGACCCCTCTAGCACATAATAAGATACCAACATTATAAATGGTCATGTTAGATAGACTGCCCTGTTACAGGCTTTGATTTGAGGATCAGAAGTTTAAAGAGGTTTTCCAAGATTTACAAATTATCGCATATCCACAGAAATAGTGATAAGTTCCTAATTGCTGGGAGGTCCTACCGCTGATCACGTGCTCTTGTTTGAATGGTGCGGCAAAGCCCTAAAATAATTTGCTATCTCCATAAGTCTTTGCTTGAAGAGCCGCTGAGCATGCGCAACTGCACAGGTCCATTCAAACTGCAGCACAATGGTCCCCAATCTTGTGTTTGGGAGGGGGGGTGGGAAGATTTTTAACTCTAGGACCCTCAGATTCGGCACTTATTTGCCTTCTCTCCTTTTCACGCTCTAATGCTGACAGCTAGTGAACATAGTAGTCACTGTAATTGTAGACACTCATCCCCAGCCAATGTTGCCTCACAGGCCAACGTTCAAAAAAGGCTTATGCCTTAACTCGTCACCAGGGAGAGCTCCTCTCCTTATTAGATATGTCACTTAACTCCTATAGTGGTCCTTACAGTACTTAGGCAGCCCACGCATATAGTCAGTTAGCTGATAGTGGTAGTAACTATGGATACCCAAATTACTGTTAAGCTGTGGTTGATGCATTGCATTGCGCCCAGAGAGACGGTTGGGCTGTGGATGACTCATTGTGCACAGACACACGGACACATCCAAATTAGGTATATGGATGTGTGTAAAATGGTGCAGAATATGTTGGAGCTACAAAAGCATTAGGACATATTGGTAATATAATTGGATTCGCTATTTCCTAACTTAAATTCAGGGAAAAAATGTGAACAGGGTTTAAGTCAGTAAAGCTACCAATGTACACATTAAAGTGTTCAATTGATAGATGGAGACCAAAAGATGATCCTTTTAGATTGCATCTCACTCGTGTATATCAGTATCTAATTTCAAAACAAATATATTATCAGAAGCCATAATACCCAATGGGTGACATGGAGTAGAAAGAGTGGCAGTGATGAATTAGCCACAGAACATCAATAATGATGTAGAACCAGCGATTACCTTGTTCAATGTCTCTCTGAAAATACCATACCTGCCCGTTATCCAAAAACCAATGGCCGCCAGAAGAATGCCCTGCAATCTAACTTCCACGTGCCAGATTTACGTGCACCTCTTCTGATTTATAGGCCAATCACGATATCATTGTTAAACACACATGACGTCAAGCTGAGTCTACTAATCAGAAGAGACACCAGGAATTATGGCAAGTTTTAGCTGGTTTACCGGACTCCCATCCGGCAGCAACAGACTACTGATGTGGGCACTGAACCTGGGTCCTCAAAATTGACTTTTTTTTCTCTACGATACCGTCAATGTGTTCACTTTGAGCACTAATGTGGCCAAGAGCAAGCAGCAGAGCCTGGAGTCTGCTCTCAATACCAAGAACAACCATACTAGAAATCCACCACCTTGAAAATTCCTAGCATATCCATTACATTCCTAGTAAGAAAAACCAAAGTGCAGTTTCCCACTCTAGTGTGGAAAAAAACAAGCGCTGACTTTGATAACTGCCTCAACAGCTTCCATCAGTACTCGGAATACAATGACCAACAACCCAAAAGAACAATGGCAATGCCAAAGTAAGGCTAGTTTCACACTAGCGTTCGGCAGGGCTGCGTAGTGCCTCTGTTAAGCCTCGCCCACTGCTGCACCTCTTCCATTCAGCTCCGCCTACGTCGGCATGCGTCCTGAGTACCTATCTTTAACACTGGGTACGCAGGCCATATGAATGTATGCGGATTCCTGCGCATGCGTCGTTTTGACGCTGCGCCGAATGCAACATGTTGCATTTTGTTGTGGTCTGAGCAGCGTCAAAACGACGCATGTGCAGGCATCCGCATACATTCGCATGGCATGCATACCCAATGTTAAAGATAGGTACGCAGGACACATGCTGATGTAGGTGGAGCTGTGGAAGAGGTGTGACAGTGGGCGGGGCTTAACAGAGGAACTACGCAGCCCCCCAGGAATGCTAGTGTGAAACTAGCCTAAGTGAAGTAGGGCAGTGTTCCTACAGAGAGGGAGCTGTATGGTTGACGCATCCCATTGTATGTGTCATGCATCTGGGTTTGAACCCCTGAGGCTGTGCTTTGTGGTCGGCTTCTCTGTCTGCCGAGCCACAGCACATAAATATTTTCTCCGGGTATTTAGTTTCAGTTATCCTTGCTGCAGTCTTCTTAGGGTAACAGGTGTTGTCATTTACTTATTTGTCTGCCATATCACCTTTCAGGTGTGACTTTATATACTTTCTCCCTGCTAGTGATAGTCTCATTTGGCTGTCCAGCTATACTGATGAAGTTGAAGCCAGTCAGTTAAAGACTAGCTAGTGTTTATCTCTTAGCTGTTTATATTCTTTACCCTGAACCTATCTTCTGTTTCTTGTTAAGAAGCAGGCAGGTTATTTTCTAACAGTGTACTTAATCCTTTATTTTGTATTTTGTGATTTGTTTTACTCACTCTGGGTTCTCTTTCTATTTCAGCACAATTTCCGAGTTGCATGTAATTTTCACTTTGCTCTGCCCACCGGTTCTTTAGGAGGAACATGAAGTGCTCAACGGCCTGTAAGGCAGCAAGGCAGCATTGGTCTGAGTTACCATCGTCTAGTCTGTGGTTAGGGCTATCTCAGCTCCCGCAGGAACCACTAGGGACTGCGTGGTCAAGATCTCTAGTCTGTACAGGAACTGGCAGGGGCACTTGCAGTTTTTAGTTTTAGTGTTACCAATTTTCCCAAGTGAGTTACTACACTATCATAACAGTATGCATTATAGTGGGATATGTTGCAGCCTTTTTTCAGATACCCAGTTTACGTCAGGAGCCCCCCAGACGTTTACCTCTAACATGCAATGAACAGGGCCTTTAAAAACATTTTCTTAGCAGATGAGTCACTCTTAGTACCCGCTGAGTGCGTCCAATCATCAGACATTCTTAATATCACTCAAAACACATCTTACAACAAAGAGAATTTGCATCTTCTTTCAAAGTAAAGGAAAAAGATCAAATGCAAACGGTGCCAGTAGTGCCGCCAGCGCAGCAAGAATGCCGTCAATGGACAGACAATTCCATCATTCTTGGCTTGCATCTAACCATTTATGGCCAGATTTACTGAATCTATTTCCTCTTCATAAATCTTTGTTGCACAAACATCTCTACTTGAGACCAGCAAATGTAAAAATAAAGTTTAGTGAGAACAGATTAGATATTTCAGTAATACCAAATGAGAAAATCCATAGAACAACAATAGGACAGAATAAAAAAACCTGAATAAATAAGTAGCTAAGATAAAAGACATTGCTGGGGCTACTCCACATTTCATATATATATTTATACGTCTATTTATTGCATAATACATTAATATTCAGAGAAGCTTCTAGGAAGGCAGGTATTGAACATAAACCTCGGTGATCAAATCAGAGATCACAGGGAAGCACACACAGTCCGCTTCCATCTATCACTCCTGAGAACACATCTGCCAACAGACAAATAGTCAATCTGAACAGGAAACTCGGAGATAGCAGCGGTTCCAATACATAAGTTTTTTTTCTACAGCTCCATACATTCACATACATCATCTATGAGGTTTTATATAATCATGAAAGACAGAGGCAAATTTCAATGCGCAACATCCTCAAGGAAACAGTACAGTGTTTGTCTAAAACCTATCCAAAATTAAACCAATTAAAAAAAGACACAAAGATAAAATCCAGCAACGGGCTGTCATAAAATCTAGGAAGTCTTTATTACATTTTGATAGAAACGCGTCGCGTTTCAGATTTTGATAGAAAGGCGTCAGCGAGAGAGAGAGAAGAGCTCTCGCACAGCGGCCACAAACTACTGGTCAGGACATATGAATCAATTTGCACACCTCCGATAGCTTTCAATGGGATGGACCCCAGTCACCCAATGCATCAATTGTTGAACCGGACTGGTCCAAGAGTTAGATCAAAACTGTTGCATGCAGTGTTTTTTGATCCGGTTATGGACACTAGAAAGCACCAGCCAGATGCAACTAATAAATGGAAACCCAGTATTAGATTCTGGTGGTGATTCTATGACATCTGTACTTTATGAAATATGCATGGATGGGTGGTGCTCCAGAAGCCAGAGGATCCTGTGGAGGGCACAGGAACTAATACAATTGTGACCGCTACAGATTCAGCAGAAGTCTACCCATTTGAAGCTGTTTTTGGAACCAATATCTTAACTTATCACTAGGAGCTTTTTCGTATGAGTTAATTCCCAAATAACTTATCAGATCTTTTTGATAACACAATGAATTGATGTTCACATTTCCTGTACGGCTGGCAGGTTGGCCTCAAAATCACTTCTTCTAATGGGCGAGAAGAACTACAGTCTACACACCCTGATAATAATGTACATAGTCATAATATAAAAAGAACACTTCTCTTATTCATGCATCTGCCTAACTGGCAGCTCACTATCAAATAATAGTTCTAATTCTTGAAGATATTGTTGAGACTATACTGGATACCTCTTCCCCGTAGCCACATGATGGAAAATGTATTCACACAGACAGTAGCAGACAAATCATGATTTCTCCTATAAGACTTTGTTTTCTTTGCCAGATATTGGTTTTCTATAGCCCGAGGATAGTCTCTCCCCAGTATGTAGAAAAGGATGAGTTCAGACATGGAAGATAAATGACGGCGTACATCAGGCCTAGACTATATATTGGGCACTTTAGAAATACGCAATGCATAAATTCAATTATGCTTTACTTATTGGCCATTGGCTTATGAAACCATAATCAATTAGGTGGTTAGTTACATATTATAGTATGGGTAATGCAATTGGCAAAGCTTTTATTAATACAAGCTTTTTTATGGAGAAAAAAAGCAGATCGTTGGGAAACAAGAATAGTTCTTATTTGTACATTTTACCCAATTAAAGAAAGCCTTTAAATGGGAACAACTCACTATTCATTGTGAGAGTATAGTCAAAGGCATTATCAAAAAAAGGTTCTAAGGTACAGCAAAAGTAGCCTAACAGTAGGACAAGTGCATATTATATATAAAAAAAAAATCAATACTCACCTGTTCAATACCCTACCACCCCTGGGTGAATGAATCGATGGTCCTAGAAAGTCTTTGCTAAGTTGTCCTGCAGTGATGACATCATGTACATCCATGTGACCTTAGCAGCCAATCACAGTCAAGCATGAGATCACTGAGTCCTATAGGACTGGCTGCAGCAGTCATGTGACTGACGTGATATCATCACTGTAAGACAAATGAACAAAGACCAGTGTGCAACACAGGAACATCAGCATTGGTACGGCAGTGGATTTAACAGGAGAGTATTGTTTTTTTTTTTTTTAATTTCATATTTTCTAATTTTAGGCTAATTTTACTAAACTTCTGAAAAGCTCTGTTAATGTCATATTTAAGCTTTGCCTGGATTTTAACACCTTCTATATAATGATGCAGAAAGACTTTTTAAATTTTAGCTTTTTTTTGCAGAAATACTGTACTTTGTGTAAAACTTTGCATCTTTATTACCAACTAGCTGAAAAGCCCGGTGTTGCCTGGACATAGTAACTGTGGTTAGTTATAACAAATTATAATGATTATCTTCCATCCCATAGTCCAGTGCCCATATACCCATCACACATCCTCCATCCCATAGTCCAGTGCCCATATACCCATCACACATCCTCCATCCCATAGTCCAGTGCCCATATACCCATCACACATCCTCCATCCCATAGTCCAGTGCCCATATACCCATCACACATCCTCCATCCCATAGTCCTGTGCCCATATACCCATCACACATCCTCCATCCGATAGTCCAGTGCCCATATACCCATCAAACATCCTCCATCCCATAGTCCAGTGCCCGTATACCCATCATACATATTCTCCAACCCATAGTCCAGTGCCCATATACCCATCAAACATCCTCCATCCCATAGTCCAGTGCCCGTATACCCATCATACATATTCTCCAACCCATAGTACCGTGCCCATATACCCATCACACATCCTCCATCCCATGGTCCCGTGCCCATATTCCCATCATACATCTCTTCCATCCCATAGTCCCGTGTCCATATAACCATTACACATCCTCCATCCCATAGTTCTGTGCCCATATACCCATTAAGACGCCATGGCAACCTATTATGACATCGTCACCATGGCAACCATTATGACATAACCGTCACCATTGCATCCTATTATGACACCATCGTCGCCATGGCAACCATCATGACATCATCTCTGCCATGGCAACCATTATGACATCATCGTCGCCATGGCAACCATTATGACATCATCGTCCACACACACACTCGTTTTTATATATATATATCTGCAAATTTAGAATTAAAGGCGCTTTTCACCAATTTGATAACTTAATCCTAGGTAGGGAGAACAATATCAGAAAGGTAGGAGTCCAACACCCAGTGCCTCACTGATCAGCTGTATCCGCCGGATATAAACAGTGCATAAAACGGAATACCACCGCTCTATCACAATTTTTAGTGTACGCTGCTGAGTACTGTAGAGATCAGCTCCCATTCAAACTCTTTGTCTGGGCTTATTTCATGAAAACAAGCAAAATTGGGTCAAATCATGGGTTGTCACATTAAGAAATGAACCCACTGCAAACAGGTTTTGTGCCAGATGATGTCAGCAATGCAGGTTAAATATATCATTACTATTGACTATTCAAATAAATGGCCTTCCAAATAATACCTTGATTGCACAATTTTAATAGAACTGTTGGGCGAAGCCATTTATTGTCAAACTGCTGTGTTTTCTCTTTTTAAATCATAATGACAACCCAAAACATTCAAATGACCCTGATCAAAAGTTCACATACCCTGGTGATTTTGGCCTTATAACATGCACAGAAGTTGACACAAATGGGTAATATCCTCACGTGTGACCTGTTTGCTTGTAATCAGTGTGTGCATAAAAGCTGAGTGAGTTTCTGAGATCCAGACAGTCTCTTGCATCTTTCATCCAGCTACTGACGTTTCTGGATTGTGAGTCATGGAGAAAGCAAAAGAATTGTCAACGGATCTACGGGAAAAAGTAGTTGAACTGTATAAATCAGGAAAGGGATACAAATGGATATTCAAGGAATTGATAATGCCAGTCAGCAGCATTCAAACTGTGATTAACAAATGGGTAGACCAACAAAAATTTTGTCCAATAACTGCCAGGAAAATTGTTCGGGATGAAAGGCAAAACCCACAAATAACATCAGCTGAAATACTCGACTATCCGAAAACTAGCGGTGTGGCTGTTTCAAGATGCACAATAAGGAGGCACTTGAAGAAAAATGGTCTGCATGGTCGAGTCGCCAGAATAAAGCCATTACTGCGCAAATGCCACAAAGTATTTTGCCTACAATACGTAAAACAACACATAGACAAGCCTCGAAACTTCTGGAACAAGGTAATCTGGAGTAATGAGACCAAAATTGAACTTTTTGGCCACAACCAAAAACATTACATTTGGAGAGAGGTCAACAAGGCCTATGATGAAAGGAACACCATTCCTACTGTAAAGTACGGAGGTGGATCGCTGATGTTTTGGGGATGTGTGAAGTACAAAGGCACAGGAAATTTGGTCAAAGTTGAAGGAAAGATGAATGCTGCATGTTATCAACAAATAATGGAGGCAAATTTGCAATCATCAGCCCGGAAGCTGCGCATGGGATGTACTTGGACGTTCCAACATGACAACGATCCAAAACACAAGAACAAGTCAACCTGTCATTGGCTACAGCAGAACAAAGTGAAGGTTCACAAAGTGATGGTTCTGGAGTGGCCATCTCAGTCTCCCGACCCCAATATCATTCAGCCACTCTGGGGAAATCTCAAGTGCGCAGTGGGCAGCTTTATCATCCTAAAAAATAAAGAACCTCATTCAACACTACCACAAAAAACTTCAAGCTGTCACTGATGTTAGAGGAGGCAATACATGTTATTAAGAAATGGGGTATGTAAACTTTGGTCGGCCTCATTTGGATGTTTTGGGTTGTTCATTATGATTTAAAAAAAGAAAACAGTAGTTTGACATTAAATGGATTCACCCAACCACTAACCATGAGTGGAGAAAAAGTTTTGGTGTTATCACTCATATTCTATGAAAAACGGCCAAGAAAGCAAAACTTCTACCGGAGCATGTAAACTTTTGAGCACAACTTTTATCTCATTAATGTACAGTCTGCACCCCATCTTGACTGGAAAAAAAACAGAAATGTAGAAATTTTTGTAAATTTATTAAAAAAGAAAAATTGAAATATCACATGGTCATAAGTATTCAGACCCTTTGCTCAGTATTAAGTAGAAGCACCTTTTGTGCTAGTACAGCCATGAGTATTCTTGGGAATGATGCAGCAAGTTTTACACACCTGGATTTGGGGATCCTCTCCAGTTCCGTCAGGTTGGGTTGTGAACATTGGTGGACAGCCATTTTCAAGTCTTTCCAGAGATGCTCAATTGGGTTTAGGTCAGGGCTCTGGCTGGGCCAGTCAAGAATGGTCACAGAGCTGTTCTGAAGCTACTCCTTTGTTATTTAAGCTGTGTGCTTAGGGTCATTGTCTTGTTGGAAGGTGAACTTTTGGCCAAGTCTGAGGTCCAGAGCTCTCTGGAAGAGGTTTTCATCCAGGATATCTCTATACTTTACTGCATTCATGTTTCCTTCAATTACAACTATTTGTCCTGTTCCTGCAGCTGAAAAATAACCCCCATAGCATGATGCTGCCACCACCAGGTTTCACTGTTGAGATTGTATTGGGCAGGTGATGAGCAGTGCCTGGTTTTCTCCACACATACCGCTTAGAATTATCACCAAAAAGTTCTATCTTCATCTCACCAGACCAGAGAATCTTATTTCTCATAGTCTGGGAGTCCTTCAAGTGTTTTTTAGCAAACTCTATGCAAGCTTTCATATGAGGAGAGCTTTCACTGAGGAGAGGCTTCCGTCGGGCCCTTCTGCCATAAAGGCCTGATTGGTGGAGGGGTGCAGTGACAGATGACTTTGTGGAATTTCTCCCATCTCCCTACTGCATCTCTGGAGCTCAGCCACAGTTATCTTGGCGTTCTTCTTTACCCCTCTCCCACCAAGGCTCTTCTCCCACAATTGCTCAGTTTGGCTAGACGGCCAGGTCTAGGAAGACTTCTGGTGGTCCCAAACTTCTTCCATTTCAGTATTATCGAGGCCACTGTGCTCTTAGGAACCTTGAGTACTGCAGAAATTTTCTTTTAACCTTGGCCAGATCTGTGCCTTTCCACAATTCTGTCTCTGAGCTCCTTGGCCAGTTCCTATGACCTCATGATTCTCATTTGATCTGACATGCACTGTGAGGTCTTATATAGACAGGTGTGTGCCTTTACAAATCAAGTCCTATCAGTTTAATTAAACACAGCTGGACTCCAATGAAGGAGTAGAACCATCTCACGGAGGATCACAAGGAAATGGACAGCATGTGACTTAAATATGAGTATCTGAGCAAAAGGTCTGAATACTTATGACCATATGACAGCATGCCCACTGTCTTGGGGTCATATTCGACACTGAACTTTCCTTTACTCCCTATATCCGATCACTCACTCGCTCTTGTCACCTGCATCTTAAAAACATCTCCAGAATCCGACCTTTTCTCACCTTTGAAACTAAGACTCTTACTGTCACTCTTATTCATTCTCATCTGGACTACTGCAACTCTCTTCTGATCGGTCTCCCTCTTACCAAACTTTCTCCTCTCCAATCCATCTTGAATGCGGCAGCCAGGGTCATATTTCTGTCCATCCGATTCACCGATGCCTCCATCTTGTGCCAGTCATTACACTGGCTACCTATTCGCTACAGGGTCCAGTATAAACTCATCTCTCTCACCCACAAAGCTCTCCACTGTTCTGCACTGCCTTATATCTCCTCTCTCATCTCTGTCTATCGCCCTACACGTGCCCTCCGTTCTACAAATGACCTAAGACTAACATCCCCCGTAATTCGAACCTCGCATCTCCGTCTCCAAGACTTCTCTCGTGCTGCTCCAGCTCTCTGGAATGCACTTCCCCAGACGATCAGACTGATACCTAGCCCCGACCTATTCAAACGCGCTTTGAAAACCCATCTCTTCAAACAAGCCTACGACATCAACTACTCAGTAAACTAACTTTGCCCTGTTCCCTCCTTCCAAATATTATTCTGAATCTGCACCCTACTATTCATCGGTCTCCACACCCTCCATGCACACGATAACTGCACTTGATACTTGACTATTGCACTTAAACACACGGGCTGATGACCGGATCATGCAGCTTTATATGAAAATCCCTATTATAATTGCCAGACCTGAATTAACAAGCACTTTTCACCTACTGTGTCCCCCCCCAATTTCCTTGTAGATTGTAAGCTTGCGAGCAGGGACCTCACTCCTAATGTCACTGTTTGAATTGTCTTAACTTGTATTGAGTTTATTGTCTGTACATGTCCCCGATTAATTGTAAAGTGCTGCGGAATATGTTGGCGCTATATAAATAAAAATTATTATTATTATGTGATATTTCAATTTTTCTTTTTTAATAAATTTGCCAAAATTTCTAGGTTTCTTTTTCCGTCAAGATGGGGTGCAGAGTGTACATTAATGGGAAAAAAATGAACTTTTATGAATTTACCAAATGGCTGCAATGAAACAAGGAGTGAAAAATTTAAAAAGGGCCGGAATACTTTCATTACCCACTGTTATATTACATATTATATATATACGCACACATACACACACACACACCAATCTGTATTAAGAATCACCATAAATTAAAAAAAAAAAAAAAAAAACAGAACTCTTGGACTTTTCACACAGGCCACTGGGATTTTTTTTTTTAGACTCATACTTGCTATTGTTTCAGGAAACAACACATGTGCATAGTCACAATAGACAAATCCCTACTCTATTTTTTCTATTGAGGAATCTAATGAGCGTGAGCAAATGTCATTGTAAAGGGAGGTAAGAGGTCAGCTGTTTCATCACCTATTGTGATTGGTGGTTCCGGTGTTATCAGCTGTGTAATTTTTCATTATAATCCTGACTCTTATAATATGGAGCTTTATTCAGAATTTAAAAAAAAACAGTCAGTGTAAAAATTGCAAGATCATTTTTTTTTTTTAAATAAAAATCGTATGTATATATAGCTCATTGCCAAAGTTAAAAAAAAAAAACAATAAAAAAAAAAAGGAAATATTTTCATACAGCGTGTCCTTACTCTAGGCCAAACATATAGAACATTTTTGGCTCCAAGTACTTATGTAAGCCTCCCACATAAGAAAATTTATGCTGAGCATTTTTCCTAAAGCCATGGCCGTGTATCATGGGAATCATTGCTAGAACATATACAAATTATACATTATTCTGCTTTTACAGAGTGTTATAGGACAGCTAAAGTGTGGGTTTCAGTCTGCATTCAAGACTAAAAATGTACTTTGAAAAAAGCACATGGTCCTCTTGGGATGTTCACATCTTTTATTATATTAAATTGCTTTAATATGGTTAGACACTCCAGAAAAAAAATGGGTCACACTACGTAAGAGTTAGAGAGCGCTACTGAATGTATTTGTTCTTTAAAGCTGTGAATTAAACATAATCAATTCAATTTATTTATATGTTTAATTGTGTTTGCATTTGATTTCATCGCTCCGCCGCGCCTGGACGGTATTTCACACCCTGACGCAGCTTTGCTGTATTTTAAAATGAAATATTTAAATCTTCCTTTTGGTGCATACAGCCCCCTCTCTGCGTTCTGTACCCTATACTGTGATGTAGACTTATTCGTATGATAGATGGCGGGCGGTTTGGTTTCTTCTGCGTAGGCAGTACAAAATCGCGGATTCCTGCACGTCTCGGAATATCTGCATTCCAGAAAATAAATTTCTGGGTAGAAAGTGTAATATTAACCTTTAACCTTGAAAATAAAAGGCAGAAAGAGGAAAAACTGACTGATGGTAATTAATATCCAGGCCAGGGCATCTTAGCAGCTAACTGTGCTATGCATAAACATGTTGCCATCTATCTGCAGAGAAAATTGCTTAATTTTCATTGTGAATCAATAAGACTCCTGAGGATTTATCGGATAAGCATTTGTAAGGTCTGATGGAGGGAAGGTTAGTTGGTATAAATTAAAAGTCGGAGGAATTCTCGGTACACTGTGTGCTAGCTCTGCATTAAGACTATGCGTGTATTGTATTTATATCTGTATTTTGCGGATTATAAGATGCACCCCAAATTTTGAGGAGAAAAATAAGGAAATTTTTTTTTTTTTTTTTTTTTTTAAATAAAATGGTGGTGCTTCTTATAATCCATGCATCTTATTGCTTACCGGGGGGGTGGGGTCCCAGGGTCGCCACTGGAGGAGGCAAGAGTGGAGCGTTGCTGCAGGCCGCAGGGTGGGATGAGGAGGTGTTCGGATGTGCGGTGCAGTGTGCTGCTGTGGGTGTTTGGTGTGTGCGGAGATCTCGGCGCCAAGATCTCAACTCCCAAGATCTTGATGCCGAGATCTCCATCTGCCCCCGGCCGGCAGCCATGTTCCCTAAGTTCAGTCCACCGCATAGGAAACCATGTAACTGCGGGGGCTCTGGGCTGTCACAAGATGTCGCAGAGCCCCCACAGCACCAAACTCCCACAGCGGCATGCCACACAGCACATCCGAACACCCTCTCATCCAAGCCTGCGGCCGGAAAGGTATATCCGCATTATAGACGCACTCCCATTTTCCCCCAAAATTTGGGGAGAAAAAGTGTAACTTATAATCTGAAAAATACAGTATATACATATTTTTTTTTGAGGCAGTGAGGGGGATCATATGTGAGGGTCGATATTTGTCACCCAGGATACTGACAGTCTTATTAAACCCGCTGGAGCGCCTTGTGTTCATAGCAGAATGCCTGTGAATCACAAGGCAAAATAAAAGAGTAGTAGTGACCCAGTCAGATTGTCAACAATACCCGTTAAGGACTTATTTTTGGAGGGATTTGAAAGTTGGGTAGTGGGGCGGATCACTCTCTCCACTCCGTGTTTTGGTAGTGGCTCTATGGCCAAGATTCCATTTAGGGTATGTGCACACGTTGCGGATTTGCTGCTGCGGATCCACAGCGGATTTGCTGCTGCGGATCCGCTGCAGATTGGCTAGTGATTTACAGTACAATGTTATTCTATGGGGAAAAAAACGCTGTGTACATGCTGCGGAAAAATCAGCGTGGAAACGCAGCAGTTTATTTTCCACAGAATGTCAATTCTTTGTGCGGATTCCGCAGTGTTTTTACACCCATTCCATTATAGAAATCCGCAGGTGTAAAAACGCATGCCAAATTCACAATAAATCCAAAAGTTGCAGATTCCGCGTGGAACATTCCGCACAGCAATCCACAAAGTGTGCACATACCCTTAAAGTCTGGCAGTTTTGTTTTGGGTGTGTCAGTTTGGAGTTTTAAAGCTGCAGAGCAGGAGGCTCTGAGCAACCTAGGTCAGTGGTAACACAGACCCAGGGACTTCAAGGCGGCTGATATGCCCAAAAGACACGGTGGTGCCTTTGCCCATGGCAACAGGTTTTGAACACAATCTGTATTTGTGGAAACCCGGCTGCGATCCACAGGATATGACTCCTGTATGTGAGTTTGAAAAATAATGAAATTTCTGTGGTCCCTGCTTATCTGTCACACTGCAACAACCCTGCTGCACTACAATCTATACTATATATATATTATATATATATACAGGGTGTGGCATTTTTATGGATAAACCTAAATAAAATGGGAAAGGTTGTGATATCAACTTCCTGTTTGTGGCACATTAGCATATGGGAGGGGGGAAACATTTCAAGATGGGTGGTGACCATGGCGGCCATTTTTTCTAGAGATAGAGAGAGATAAAGAAAGAGAGAGATAGAGAGAGATAGAGATAGCGATAAATAGATATATCTATACACTACCGTTCAAAAGTCTGGGGTCTCCCAGACAATTTTGTGTTTTCCATGAAACCGCATACTTTTTTTTATTAACCAAATGAGTTGCCAAATGAATTTAAAATCTAGTCCAGACATTGACAAGGTTCAAAAAAAAGATTTTTATTTGAAATAATTTTCTCCTTCAAACTTTGCTTTTGTCAAATAATGCTCCCTTTGCAGCAATTACAGCATTGCAGACCTTTGGCATTCTAGCAGTTAATTTGCTGAGGTAATCTGGAGAAATTTCACCCCATGCTTCCAGAAGCCCCTCCCACAAGTTGGTTTGGTTTGATGGACACTTTTTGCGCCCCATACGGTCAAGCTGCTTCCACAACAGCTCAGTGGGGTTGAGATCTGGTGACTGCGCTGGCCACTGCATTACAGATAGAATGCCAGCCGCCTGCTTCTTCCCTAAATAGTTCTTGCATAATCTGGAGGTGTGCTTTGGGTCACTGTCCGGCTGTAGAATGAAATTGGCTCCAATCAAGCGCTGTCCACAGGGTATGGCATGGCATTGCAAAATGGAGTGATAGCCTTCCTTATTCAAAATCCCTTTTACCTTGTACAAATCTCCCACTTTACCAGCACCAAAGCAACCCCAGACCATCACATTACCTTCCACCATGCTTGACAGATGGTGTCAGGCACTCTTCCAGCATCTTTTCAGTTGTTCTGCGTCTCACAAATGTTCTTCTGTGTGATCCAAACACCTCAAACTTGGCTTCGTCTGTCCATAACACTTTTTTTCCAATCTTCCTCTGTCCAATGTCTGTGTTCTTTTGCCCATATTAATCTTTTCCTTTTATTAACCAGTCTCAACTTGGCTTTTTCTTTGCCACTCTGCCCTGAAGGCCAGCATCCCGGAGTCGCCTTTTCACTGTAGATGTTGACACTGGCGTTTTGCGTGTACTATTTAATGAAGCTGCCAGTTGAGGATCTGTGAGGCGTCGAATTCTCAAACTACAGACTCTAATGTATTTGTCTTGATGCTCAGTTATGCAGCGGGACCTCCCACTTCTCTTTCTACTCTGGTTAGAGCCTGTTTATGCTCTCCTCTGAAAGGAGTAGTACACACCGTTGTTGGAAATCTTCACTTTCTTGGCAATTTCTCGCATGGAATAGCCTTCTTTTCTAAGAACAAGAATAGACTGTCGAGTTTCACATGAATGTTCTTTTTTTTCTGGCCATTTTGTGAGTTAAACGGAGCCAACAAATGTAATGCTCCAGATTCTCAACTAGCTCAAAGGAAGGTCAGGTTTATAGCTTCTCTAATCAGCCAAACTGTTTTCAGCTGTGCTAACATACTTGCACAAGGGTTTTCAAGGGATTCTAACCATCCATTAGCCTTCTTACACAGTTAGCAAACACAAAGTACCATAAGAACATTGGAGTGATGGTTGTTGCAAATGGGCCTCTATACACCTATGAAGACACTGCATTAGAAACTAGATGTTTGCAGCTAGAATAGTCATTTACCACATTAACAATGTATAGAGTGTATTACTGAATCATTTAATGTTAGCTTCATTGGAAAAAACTGTGCTTTTCTTTCAAAAATAAGGAAATTTCTAAGTGACCCTAAACTTTTGAACGGTAGTGTAGATAGATATATCTATCTATCTGTCTTTCTATATGTCTATCTATATCTGTCTCTCTCTCTGTCTGTCTCTCTCTATCTGTTTCTCTCTCTATCAAGCGATATATCTATCTATATAGAAAAACCTGACCAGCACTTCCTAATGTGAACACGTGCAAGCTGCCAAACTGCATTATATAGACAAAAAAAAAGCACAACAGCACACACATGTGCATGAATCTAGGCCATGTGAAAACACAGAAAAACAGTAAAACATTCAATTTAGATTAAACTCCTC
Source organism: Dendrobates tinctorius (assembly GCF_039654945.1). Lineage (NCBI taxonomy): Eukaryota > Metazoa > Chordata > Amphibia > Anura > Dendrobatidae > Dendrobates > Dendrobates tinctorius. Next base: position 21,518,069 of record NW_027361878.1, read on the forward strand.
AAAAATATTTTTTTCGAAAACTTTTTTTTAACATAGTAATAGATGAAAATGAAGGTTCTTAGTGCACAAATTGGCCAATTCATGTATGCCCATCAACCACGGCAAGGTGACCTCTCTCTGATGGGTCCCTGCTCTACTGTATATGCCTCTCTTGGGCTACCAGAGGTTGATGGGCATACAGGTATTGTCCAATTTGTGCGCTAAGAACCTTCATTTTCAGCTATTACTGTAAGTTAAAAAAAAAGTTTTTGAAAAAAATAATTTTGAGGAGTATAATCTAAATTGAATGTTTTTCTGTGCTTTTACGTGGCCTAGATTCATGCATATGTGCTGCTGTGCTCTTGTTTTGTCTATATAATGCAGTTTGGCACCTTGCACGTGTTCACATTAGGAGGTGCTGGTCAGGTTTTTCTATATATTTAACTATTGGATGCTGGCTGCCTCCAGTCTGATCTTGCGCTCCTCCCATTGACCTACAGGTGGCCGTAATCAGCTCTACCTGCCCATAAATTGTAGGCTTAGCCTGGGAGTGACATGAGTGTCCATAATTATAGGCTGGTATCCCAAGAGAGGCATATACAGTAGAGCAGGGACCCATCAGAGGGCGGTCACCTTGCCATGGTTGATGGGCATACATGAATTGGCCAATTTGTGCGCTAAGAACATTCATTTTTATCTACAGTATTACTGTAAGTTAAAAAAAATTTTTTTGAAAAAAATCTTTGAGGAGTATAATCCAAATTGAATGTTTTTAATGTTTTTCTGTGTTCACGTGGCCTAGATTCATGCACAGTGCTGCTGTGTTCTTTTTTATCTATCTATAGATACAGTTGTGGCCAAAAGTATTGACACCCCTTCAATTTTGTCAGATAATACTTAGTTTCTGCCTGAAAATTCTTTGTTATTATTATCTTCATTTAATTTGTCTTAAATGAAAAAACACAAAAAGAATTGTCCTAAAGCCAAATTGGATATAATTCCACACCAAACATAAAAAAGAGGGTGGACAAAAGTATTGGCACTGTTCGAAAAATCATGTGATGCTTCTCTAATTTGTGTAATTAACAGCACCTGTAACTTACCTGTGGCACTTAACAGGTGTTGGCAATAACTAAATCACACTTGCAGCCAGTTGACATGGATTAAAGTTGACTCATCCTCTGTCCTGTGTCCTTGTGTGTACCACATTGAGCATGGAGAAAAGAAAGAAGACCAAAGAACTGTCTGAGGACTTGAGAAACCAAATAGTGAGGAAGCATGAGCAATCTCAAGGCTACAAGTCCATCTCCAAAGACCTGAATGTTCCTGTGTCTACCATGCGCAGTGTCATCAAGAAGTGTAAAGCCCATGGCACTGTGGCTAACCTCCCTAGATGTGTACGGAAAAGAAAAATTGACAAGAGATTTCAACGCAAGATTGTGCGGATGTTGGATAAAGAACCTCGACTAACATCCAAACAAGTTCAAGCTGCCCTGCAGTCCGAGGGTACAACAGTGTCAACCCGTACTATCCGTCGGTGTCTGAATGAAAAGGGACTGTATGGTAGGAGACCCAGGAAGACCCCACTTCTTACCCTGAGACATAAAAAAAAGCCAGGCTGGAGTTTGCCAAAACTTACCTGAAAAAGCCTAAAACGTTTTGGAAGAATGTTCTCTGGTCAGATGAGACAAAAGTAGAGCTTTTTGGGCAAAGGCATCAACATAGAGTTTACAGGAGAAAAAAAAGAGGCATTCAAAGAAAAAAAACACGGTCCCTACAGTCAAACATGGCGGAGGTTCCCTGATGTTTTGGGGTTGCTTTGCTGCCTCTGGCACTGGACTGCTTGACCGTGTGCATGGCATTATGAAGTCTGAAGACTACCAACAAATTTTGCAGCATAATGTAGGGCCCAGTGTGAGAAAGCTGGGTCTCCCTCACAGGTCATGGGTCTTCCAGCAGGACAATGACCCAAAACACTTCAAAAAGCACTAGAAAATGGTTTGAGAGAAAGCACTGGAGACTTCTAAGGTGGCCAGCAATGAGTCCAGACCTGAATCCCATAGAACACCTGTGGAGAGATCTAAAAATGGCAGTTTGGAGAAGGCACCCTTCAAATATCAGGGACCTGGAGCAGTTTGCCAAAGAAGAATGGTCTAAAATTCCAGCAGAGCATTGTAAGAAACTCACTGATGGTTACCGGAAGCGGTTGGTTGCAGTTATTTTGGCTAAAGGTTGTGAAACCAAGTATTAGGCTGAGGGTGCCAATACTTTTGTCTGGCCCATTTTTGGAGTTTTGTGTGAAATGATCAATGTTTTGCTTTTTGCTTCATTCTCTTTTCTGTTTTTTCATTTAAGACAAATTAAATGAAGATAATAATACCAAAGAATTTGTGATTGCAATCATTTTCAGGAAGAAACTGAGTATTATCTGACAAAATTGCAGGGGTGTCAATACTTTTGGCCACAACTGTATATCTATAGATATTCATTTATATTTGTTTTGTGTACATTACAAGTGAACATGGTATGTGATAATATGGTGTTCAATGGAGTATGTAAAAGAAGAGGTTGGACAAAGAAATGACATCAGAATTCTTTTTTTGTTAAATAATAGATCTTTATTTAGCTGACAAAAACGCATGAAAAAGACGCATTAAAATCTGCATCAAAAACGTGCGGATTTAATACGTGACGTATTAGTAATCAAAGAAAAGCAAGTACCCAGCGGCAGCTCCCACTTCCACTTGATTGCGTATTTGTCCAAATAAGGGGAGAGGGACACCATCTGTGATTGGGAGCAGGGTTCGCGTGTCACAACAATCTCAAGTGAGCCACAGGAACGCGAGTGCCAACACCACTGGAACGGAACTGGCATGGGAGGCGAGGAAAAGTGTTATTATTTTATCAGGGCCAAACATGGGGAATGAGAAGGGGTTGTCCTAGTAGTGGAGAACCCCTTAAATGTAATGTGAACACAGTCTAACAATGCATTCTTACATCCATGTGTCACGATCCGAGTACAGACTGTAATGAACAAACCAGTAACATGTCTCCTGACCCGAACTTGACAGCTTTATTTTTTTATTTTACTCCCTTTTATAGCACCATTATTTCCACAGCGCTTTACAGACATCACCGTCCCCATTGGGGCTCACAATCTACATTCCCTATCAGTATGGTCTTTGGAGTGTGGGAGGAAACCGAAGAACCCAGAGGAAACCCACGCAAACATGGGGAGAAGATACAAACTCCTTGCAGATGTTGTCATTGGTGGAATTTGAACCCAGGACCCCAGCGCTTCAAAGCAGCAGTGCTAACGACTGAGCCACCATGCTGCCCCTTTAGAGATAATCTAAAGAAGAAGAGAGACAGAAGAGGGCTCTTGTGCAAAAACAGTATATGGGTGCTTTGCAGTTCAACAGTTTATAGTAATGTACCTCTTAAAATGCTGTTGTGAAGGTGGAAGCGGCTGCACAGATTGCAGTAAAGGTATGTCCGCCCCAGATATTAATCTCCTGCACAGAGACGATAGAAATACATACAAATACACCATGTGGGGGCATTGGCAAAAATTCAAAGAAATCTTATAGTATTTGAGAACTTTATGGTGAAAAATTAAATAGAATACAGACAGTCATAAATATTTATACAGTTGCACAAACATTATGTGGGTATAACAGGTCCCCTGACACAGAGCTGATCATGTCTCAGTGATGGGGGATGCGTTTGGCAAGTCCTCATTCCCCCTACAGGGACAATGTATGTGAAATGAAGCGACGTACTTTTTAAATCAATGGGCCACCGGCCTAACGCATGGACAAACAGGGCCCTCCAGAGGGAACGTCATAGTTTGCAGTCGCTCTGCTCTAGATAGTGAAGAGGGGGTCCTCCGTGGAGAAATTCCCTAGATTACATCCTTATGCTTTAAAAAGGCATGTGAATTAGCTGTGTTCAATCCATTGACATTTTCACTGTATAGAAAAAAACTATTAGGACACACTTCCTAAAGGGAATCTGTCCGCTGTATTTGCTATGTAATCCGAGAGCAGCATGATGTAATGGCAGAGGCTCTGATTCCAGCGATGTGTCACTTACTGGGCTGTGTGCTGTTGCTGGAATGAAATCAGTGTTTTATCAGCAGGAGATTATTCCTACAGGACTAGGTGTCTCGTGCCTCCTGGTCCAACCACACTACTGATTAGCACCTGTATGTCAGTATACAGTGTACACAGAAAGCTACCAATCAGTGGTGTGGGCGGGGTTATACAGGGCTCAGCATTCAGAGCACTGCTGGACAGCAGAGAATATTGTGATAGTTTCACAGGGAGTGACAGTGCTGGAATCAATGTCTCAGCCCCTGCATCATGATTCCATCAGACTACATAGCAATAACCTGGTGAAAGATTTAATCACTGAATTTAGGTTTTGCAGTCTGCTTTTACTAAGGTGTGACAGAACGGTTGGCGGTATTATGCATCCTAATACCAGTGTCCTGTGACAGGATGTAAATTTTGTAACGATCATGATAATTCTCAGCTATTACATGTTCCCCCATCACCTGTGAGTGGATCTTGTAGAGAAGTGGATGGAACTGCAGCAACTCGGCGACGAAGTGGAGACTATGTAATATTACAGAGCTGGGGTCACCAAGTGCTGAGGAGCAGAGGGCAGGAAAGTCACCAACGCTCTGCTGACTCCATAACCGAAGACTACAGACCTCCTCTGAGGTTAACATCAGTATAAACACTGCGCCCCCGCAGGGAGCTTCATGGCTGAGCAGCTACATGCAGCCTTCTTACATCACCAAGCACAAGGCTGAACATCAGATGTAGTGGTGTAAAGCCGCCACCACTGGGACTCTGGAGAAAACGTTCTGCACAGTGACGAATCAGACTTCTCTATCTGGCATCTGATGGATGAGTCTGGGTTTCACAAATGCTAAGAGAACATTACCCGCCTGACTGCACAATGCTAGCTCTATGGTTTGGAGGAGGAGGGATGAGACTATGGGCTTGTTCTTCAGAGATTGGCCTCAGTCCCTTAGCTCCAGCAAAATGAAATCTTAATGCTTCAGCACAATACATTTTGGACAACTGTAGCTTGCAATTTTATTTGAACAGTTTTGGAAGACCCTTTTCTGTTCCTCATGACTGTGTCCAGTGCACAAAGCAAGGTCCACAAAGATATGGTTGGGTAGTGTAAACAATAATAATGAAGCCTCGGTAATACTCATCAATAGAGATGAGAGAACCCAAACTCTAAAGATAGGGGTTCATAGAACTCTGAACATGGACTTCTCCCGTAAGTCCGTTTTAGTGTTCGGAGGAGAGAGAGAACACTCAGCTTCCTTTGGCAGCCCTCTAGCCCTTACTATGACCATATTACATCGCCAAAGGTTGGGTCACCATTGACTTCTTTGAGGTTCTGGTTTTAAGTTAAAGATCCGGTACAGTTCCGGCATTGATCGAACTTTGGACTAAAGTTTGGTCAAACCTGACTTTCCACGTGCCCGCTCATCCCGACTCATTTACTGTCACCTAGAACCAGTGCAGGCTGATCCGTGGTCTACACATGGTCCGGAAGTGGAGACATCACTATTCAACTAGACGCCGGTCCGGACTGCTCCAGCCTGTGATTGGCTGCAGCCATCAGGTTTGAATAAAAAACTGGAGTCTGAACTGAAAAAGTAAATTAATGTGTATGCACAATGTAAGTGCATATTAACACATGACCATTAACCAGAGAAAACAAAAAACACAAATATCCTAAACTAAAAAGTAAAAAATAAACGGCAAATAATGCATAAAGGTAATAATAATAATAATAATAAGGGTATTTAGTAAACATAATTTTGATCAAAATAATGTACAAGCCATCCCGCCACGTCACGGCAACCTTTATTATTATAGCCATCAGGTTTGAGTAGCGTTTTGCAATGAACAGTGCGTATTGTAAGTACACAAATATTTCTATTGTGCAAGATATATGTAAAAATAACATTTGTGCACAATTGGTTAATAGATGAAAAAAAAGGAACTGCATTATTGATGTGAAGTGTGAATAGAACACAGATTTAATGAAGTCCATTGCCCCTTACATGGCAAACAATCCCAAGAAACTCTCAGCTATGCCTAGTAGTAATTGGCAGTTCTCTAGTTCGTTACCTTTGGAGAAAAGATTGAGATGATAATGATCACGCAGTTATCCTCCTATCAAAGCAGTAACAGCCATAGATCTGAAATGAATGCTAAATTCATCCCAAGTTTACCAGGGTTTTACGCCTAACGGGTCGTCTAATTACCGTACTACCATCTGATGTCCACTAGGAAATAAATATTTTATATTACATATATTTTTCCAACTAAGGATACACATTAAACTGCAATGTGGACTCGTATAAAAATTTATTTTAAAGTTCGTAGCCGATAAAGTCATGTTTTCATTGCATCAATGATACCACGGGGCCCACTTTAGTTTTAGCTCAATTTTTTAGGTCTTGCTTAGTAGTAGTTCTTTACGCGGTTCTCGCAGGACTATAGGAGTGTGAAATAACCTTTTCTCCCGCATTTCTTTCTAGGCTTTTTTTATATCGTGATATCATGATGCTATATGGGGACAACGATCGTTCTGTCACCATCAGATGGTCTGTGTAAACTTATAGTTCATCAGTGCTCGTTATGGCTTGTGCAGACGACTGTATCTTCGGTCTGAGTGCGATCCGACAAAACATTGGACCGCAATCAGACTAATGTTATTCTATGGGGCTGTGCACATGTACGATTTTTTGGCTCGGCCCAAGCAGAGGAAAAAAAAATTGTAGCGTGCACAATTTGCATCTGTGAATCCAATCACACTTGGCCATGGAAAACAGAAGGCTGCACTTGGATGACATCTGAGTGCAGTGCTGTTTTCACGGACTGATAGAATGCAGATATTTTTTCTCCATCTTTCCCTCTTGCAAGAAAATACAATCACCTTGTGATCAAACTCTGATCACAGTGAGATTAACATAATCAACCCCATGAAAGACAATACGGTTGTGTGACCCAAGCCTTGAAGGGCCAAAGTTGGCCCATTTAAAAGGTTTTCCACAGTCTGGGTCCTGAGTCCCACCTGTCGCTTAAAAGGAGCCTCACCACTGACACATGTAGCCTGATCCACGGGCAGCACGCATCAGACACTGGCTACATGATCTCAGCACTTATTTATACTCCGAAATGCTACGGTTATTTAGAGAAAACCATACTTTAACAGCCACTGGGGACAGAGCAGTAGGAGAGACAGGTCAGAAAGGCCAGTCCTCAGCGGCTTCTCACCACTTTCTGCCAGGTCTCTCCCCATACTCACACACGGGGGTACCTGTCACTCAAGGAAAGAGGGCAGGGAGAAGCTGTCAGGTATTTACCTTTTCAACTAGTCTCCTATACGGCGCAGTCTCCGGCAGCTTTTAAAGGGTGCTTCTCTCTGAGACAACACAGCGTTTCAGAATCAAACATGCCTGGCTGAGATAATACAGCCCAATGCCTGATATATGCTCTCGCCAGACTTGGAGAGAACACTCCCAATTCCTGTTTCATAAAGAAGCACACACCTCTTAAGAATCAGGCAAGATGCATAGTGCTGTCTGCCGCCATGTGCGCCTCGCAAAAAAACTTGCTCCAGACCCTCCTAGAGCAAAATTTGTGGCGTAGCAAACACCGCCAGTTGCCATGAATTTGATGAGCCGTAGTTGCATGCTTCCGTCTTGATCCAGATTCACCCACTTTGCCGAAGCTGGAGTGAGAATGGCATGAAAATGAGAGAAGTCGCACATTGTTGTGAAACCTCACGTTACACAGAAAATTGTGAGTTTTTTTCAACAGAAATATGGCAAAAAAAGCTTTGAAGAATCGCCCCTGAGGTCTATTGATTCATGCACAGCTCTGCTAGCACTCAACGATCATCTATATTCTTCGACAAGACCAAAAAAAAACTTAAAAAAAATGCAGGAATTTTTTTTTCTTTTCTTGAAAGATCATCAAAGACGACCACCAAGTGCTGCTTGGATAAGGTGCTGATACAGTATGTTGTCATAGGCTGCTATGTATTGCTGGCATCAGTTGCACGGACATAACCGCTGCGTTCCTATGCTTAACACCATTGTGCAGAGTGGGGCTAGCTTTACACTATTTGGTGTGTACACATGTAATACCATTAGCGGATATAGCAGAGCATGAAATCACAAGGGGATTTGAATGTATCACTGCAAAAAAAGCAGGAGTAATCTTGTTAATGGTTAGAAGCCCTGGAGATTCCTTTTGCAGTCCAACGCTATGAGAACGACCTGTTTGATACTGTAGCGTGCTTACCCAATGAAGTGGACTATTAGGCAGAATGTACAAGAGCAAAGAATCAAAATATTTCCAGTGAGTGAAAAATGGGAATGAAGAAAGAACTAAAAAAAAAACAAACCCCCCAAAAAATCAACTTTATCTAGAATCCTTTTAGGCCTTCACCTAGACATCGAGTCCACATGATAGTCTAATTCGCACGTCCATTTTTCTCGTATGTGTTCTGAGTTTTGGGGCTATTCACACTTCATACAAACTGTCAGCAAAAAAAAATTATATTTTCTTTTTGATCTGATTCTTAAATGAAAATCACATATACAGCACAATATGGGTCTGTAAAAACTAAGGACAGTACATGTGTGTGGTGCTCTGATTATATATTCACTAGCTATGAACCCGTTCTACACCCGGGTGGCGAGCATTTTTATTGGTATATGGTCTCCCATCCTGCTATGTGCTGCCCCCCTCCTATCCTGGTGTGCATGGCACCTCTCATCCCTATCCTGGTATGCATGGTACCCTCACCCCCCCCCCCAATCCTGGTAAGCATGGCACCCTATTCCTCATCCTGGTATGCATGGTCCCCTCACCCCCCAATCCTGGTATACATCGTCCCCTCACCCCCCAATCCTGGTATACATGGTCCCCTCACCCTCCTTTCGTGGTATGCATGGTCCCCTCACTCCCCTTTCGTGGTATGCATGGTCCCCTCACTCCCCTTTCATGGTATGCATGGTCCCCTCACTCCCCTTTCATGGTATGCATGGTCCCCTCACTCCCCTTTCATGGTATGCATGGTCCCCTCACTCCCCTTTCGTGGTATGCATGGTCCCCTCACTCCCCTTTCATGGTATGCATGGTCCTCTCACTCCCCTTTCGTGGTATGCATGGTCCCCTCACTCCCCTTTCGTGGTATGCATGGTCCCCTCACTCCCCTTTCGTGGTATGCATGGTCCCCTCACTCCCCTTTCGTGGTATGCATGGTCCCCTCACTCCCCTTTCGTGGTATGCATGGTCCCCTCACTCCCCTTTCGTAGTATGCATGGTCCCCTCACTCCCCTTTCGTGGTATGCATGGTTCCCTCACCCCCCTTTCGTAGTGTGCATGGTCCCCTCACTCCCCTTTCGTGGTATGCATGGTCCCCTCACCCTCCTTTCGTAGTATGCATGGTCCCCTCACCCCCCTTTCGTGGTATGCATGGTCTCCTCACCCCTCTTTCATGGTATGCATGGTCCCCTCACCCCCCAATACTGGTATGCATGGTACCCCCTTATCCCTATCCTGGTATGCATGGTCCCCTCTCCCCCCTTTCCTGGTATGTGAGGTCCCCCTCACCCCTATTAAACTACACACATACAAAAAAAACCATTGATATTCACCCTTCATTCCTGTGCTCCAGCGCTGTCATGTTCTGCTGGAGGCCGGGGGAGGAGTCTGGCGCCGGAGGACACGCATGTCCATAGCGCTGTCCGGCGCCGTATTGCTGAAGACACACTGTAAATGTGCTTTCAGTAAAATGGCGCCGAATCGAGCTATGCGCATGCGCGATTCCGGCCGCACTCCTGCCCCGGTCTCCGGACGAAGAGAAGCGCCGCGGCAACGCTCCTCCTGGTCAGGTATGTAAGTATGGCGCCCGGAATCGCGGTATGCAGTGTGTACGCATACCGCCATACACACTCCTCACCGCTGAATGCCTCATTCTGTCTGGAGCCAGACTGTGCAGGTGCGTCGCGCTTGCGCAGTCTATAAAGGCTTCAGACAGAGTGACGCTTAGCCCGTTATATTATAGCTAATGCAGACTGCTGACAGGTCACTGCTCCCTCACTGACCTGCCACCTAGTTTACATAATGATTACTATCTCGTACTGAATAAAAAAGAAAAAACGCTTCTGCAGGCAGGTGCCGGCCGTGGCACCAGCGCTGCAGCATAATCGCATGTGTAATGTGTACTTAATCCCTTCTGCAGATTTATTTGAGGAAAAAAAAAAAGACTTGGAGGAGGACATTTTTTTTTCTTCTCCAGCAAGATGGCGCCGCCGGCGCTTGCACAACAGCAGCTATCGGATCTATGCAAACCGATAGCTGCTGTTGCGCAAGCGCCGGCGGCGCCATCTTGCTGGCAGCAGGCACCGCAGGCACCATTTTCAAAATGACATTTTTCCTCACTCAAGTAAATCTGCAAAAGGGATTAAGTGCACAGTAACCATGCGATTATGCTGCAGCACAGGTGCCACAGCCGGTGCCTGCCTGCAGAAGTGTTTTTGTTTTATTCAGTATGTGATGGTATTCGTTATGCAAACTAGGGGGCAGGTCAGTGATGGAGCAGTGACCAGTCAGCAGTCTGCATTATGAATATATAATCAGAGCACCACATACACCAACCCCGCCTTGGGACACGAGCATATCATTAACACAAAACTGAAAATAAATATTAAAGGGAACCTGTCACCTGTTTTGGCTGCTATGAGCTTTGGGCGCTGCCTTTCAGGGTTTATCTACAGCATTCTATAATACTATAGATAAGCCCCCGGTCCGACCTGAAAGATAAGAAAAATAAGTTTTATTATACTCACCCAGGAGGGGTGGCAGACCGGTCTGATGGGTGTCGCTGGTCTTGGTCCGGCGCCTCCCATTTTCTTACGATGCCACCCTCCTGCTTGCTTCATCGTTACCTAGCATCGCACTCCTGCGCAGGCGTACTTCTCTGCCGTGTTGAGGGCAGAGCAAAGTACTGCAGTGCGCAGGCATCAGGAAAGGTCAGAGAGGCCCAGCGCCTGCGCACTGCAGGAATTTGCTCTGCCCTCAACACGGCAGATAAGTACGCCTGCGTAGGAGCGTGATGCTAGAGAGCGAAGAAGAAAGCAGGAGGGTGGCATCGCAAGAAGATAGGAGGCTCCGGACCCAGACCTGCGACACCCCTCGGACCGGACCGCCCCCAGGTGAGTATAATAAAACTTAATTTTGTTATCTTTCAGGTCGGACCAGGGGCTTATCTACAGCATTATAGAATGCTGTAGATAAGCCCTGAAAGGCAGTGGCTGCATCTTATAGCGACCAAAACAGGTGACAGGTGCACTTTAAGAAACAGCCACAAGACGGATTTCATCAACCAAGGTATCATTTTATTCAGTATAACGGCACCGACCTGACACTGTCTGTAGGTTACTGTGCACAATCCTGCTGACAGGTTCCCTTTAAAAATGGATCCACTGACCAAAAATTGAAAATCAGTCCGTTTTCTTCACTTCCGAGAATAGTACGGAGGACTGTACGGGGTCCATCTCTGAAATGACCACTTGTAATTTTAATATGAGGCGGTTTGATTATTTGTTTCCATATCCCTCTTCCTGCTGTAATAAGGATTTTAAACAGACCGCACATTGCCTATGACACATTGCCTATGACCTAGCTACATTACTTCAATTATTGTGTTTATATAAAGTCAAAGAGATTCAAGGGAAGAATAATGTTTGGAAGATTAAAGGGTCAATCTTTTATCAAATGACAATGGATTAGTAATGAAAATCTAATAATAGCCGCATTTAATGCAGGAAATGATTTAGTTATGGCACGAAGAAAGTGATGACATTTAACTTAATATAATAGAATGAAATTAACAGGCAGAAATGCTATATAGCAAAACAAAGACCTAGTTAATGGATTCCTATGACTCGCTGTACCTTTTTTGCTCTTCGTCATCCACCTCCTCCTACACATTACAGTAATGGCGCATTAAGTACAAAGTGATAGATACTGTAGATAGATATATACACACAGTTGTGCTCAAAAGTTTACATACCCCAGCAGTATATTTGCTTTCTTGGCCTTTTTTCAGAGAATATGAATGATTTTTTCCACTCAACTAATGATTAGTGGTTGGGTGAAGTCATTTATTGTCAATCTACTGTGTTTTCTCTTTCTAAATCATAATGACAACCCAAAATATCCAAATGACCCTGATAAAAAGTTCACATACACTGGTGATTTTTGCCTGATAACATGCACAGAAGTTGACACAAATGCATGAAAGCTGAGTGAGTTTCTGGGATTCAAAACAGCACAGAGACAAGCCTCAAAACTTCTGGAACAAGGTATTTTTGAGTGATGAGACCAAAATTGAACTTTTTGGCCACAACCATAAATGTTACATTTGGAGAGAAGTCAACAAGGCCTATGATGAAAGGAAACTTGGTCAGAGTTGAAGGAAAGATGAATGCAGCACGTTATCAGCAAATCCTGGAGGCAAATTTGCAATCATCAGCCTGGAAGCTGCGCATGGGACATACTTGGATGTTCCAACATGACAACGATCCAAAACACAAGTAGACTTGTCATTGGCTACAGCAGAACAAAGTGAAGGTTCTGGAGTGGCCATCTCAGTCTCCTGACCTCAATATCATTGAGCCACTTTGGAGAGATCTTAAGCGTGCAGTTCATGCTAGACAGCACAGGAATTTACAGGAACTGGAGGCTTTTTGCCAAGAAGAGTGGGCAGCAGCTTTACTATCTGAGAAAATAAAGAACCTCATCCACATCTACCACAAAAGACTTCAAGCTGTCATTGATGTTACAGGGGGCAATACACGGTATTAAGAAATGGGATATGTGAACTTTTGATCAGGGTCATTTGGATGTTTTAGGTTGTCATTATGATTTAAAAAGAGAAAACACAGTAGGACAATGAATGGCTTCACCCAACCACTAACCATGAGTGGTTTTGTTGTGGCTTTCAAGATGCATTTTTGTGCAGATTGAAGACTACTGCAATCAGATGTGCCGTTCCTAATGAGATTTGCTTTGGGAATAAATGGTCTGATACTTTGCTCCCGTTTAGATGTGTCGTGTTTTGGGTGTAGGTTTTATCCACTGACTTCTGCAAAAGCATTTCTGAAGACATTTTATTTTTGACATAAAACACAAAACTAAGGCTAGGTTCACACTTGCGTTAGAGTTCTGTTACGATCCTCCGTTGCAAGTTCTATGCATTTTGCTGCACTATTTTTTTCTGTTAAAATGATGAACACCCAAACGGAGTCTATTACAGTCAATGCCATGTCTTACTCCATTAGGCCTGATTTCAACTTTTATCCCCCCCCAGCAAGGCACTGAAACATAGGAGGTAAACTGATGCTACAGCAAATCCCATAGTTTGATATGGGATCATTCTCATTCATCCGGTGCATCAATTGTCGCATTGGAGCAAATCAGAAAAAGTGCTGCTCCTTTCAATCTGACACACCAACTTTTGCATTAGACTCTGCTGAAAAAAACGGTTGACATAAAAGTTGAGTAAAAAGATTTTCAAGAACGAAGGTAGAACCGTCCAGTCAATGGTCTTTGGACCATAGCCCTGAAAACCTCCTCCGACCTCCTAACCTCCCCGGAAACCTCTTCTAAGTAGTAGACTTGGCGTGATATCGTGCCTGCGTCCCACCACAGCTATGACGTTGCACTGGGTTTACTAATTAGTTCAAGTGCTGGGAATTTGGGAATGTTGCAGGCAGTAGATTTGTAAACTTCTGGTCCGGATGTTATGGACTACCAATTTGGCCGCTAGCCCATTTTGCTCAACTGAGGCACAAAAAACTGACATGGATGGCCCGGACCTAAGGAAACCTGGCCTTATAGGAACAGAAAATTGTAACTTCAAACACTTGTGTGAATATAGCCTTATGCAACTCATATATTACTGCATGTTTTTATTAAAATACATTTTTAAACTAGTCTGTTTTTCCCAAATAGCACATTTTCCAAAAAAAAAATCTATTTCAGTATAAGTGAAAACTTATGGAATAGAGATGGTGGTTGGGTTTAAAAATGGTGTTTGAAAGGGGAAGTTAGGATAATTAAAGAGAGGAAAAAGATCCAAATCCCTTGCCCCTTGTGCTTCAGAAAGTGACATGGCTGCCACACATTTTGGTATGAGGATGATACCTAGCTTTAGACTCAGTGATTCGGTGGCTGCCATGCTCTTGGTAAGTCTGAGGCGAGTATTGGAAATGGAACAGATTGTTTATTGTTGGGGCAATGTATTTTCAGACTAATTGGTTGGGTGCAATCCCCCAGTAGTCCAACAATTGGCCCAGGTCAAGGAGGCACCATTAGGAAGTTTTGGAACAAAAATTATGTAAAAGACCTGCAGCTCACAAGAGCGACAAAGCTTAAAACGTCATTCAGATGACAGTTTTTCTTCGGTACAAGAATTATTATTTTGATCAGAGTTTATACCGTTTATCATCCGTTTTCTCGTAACTGGAGAAATTAAGAAAAGATCTCCACCATTTCATTTCTAGCAGTCTGTGAAAATCGCACTCCCATGTTTTCAAGGACCCGTTGACTTGCATTGCCGACCCTCGAATCAAAAATGGGTATGTCGCCAAGAGTTTCTGCAGAACGAGAGGTCCACGAAAAATCACAGACATGTGAATGACCCCATATGCTATCACATGTGAAAAACATGGATAGCACTTGTACGTGAAATTCGTACATCTGAATGAGCCCCAAGTGTCACAAGGGAACTGGTACTGATGCAAGGGAATACAATTTGTGCAATACTCTCTAGAATATGTTGACCTAATAGAAAAGGAAATATGCATGTATAGATCCATAATAAAATGTTTATGATATAAGTGATCCTGCTGAAAATAATAATAGATAAATCGGTTACTTCTTCCAAGTTGACCCAACTCCAGATTCCTTTTTGCTAAACTGCTGTTGTCTTTTTTTTTATTCCAAAGAGGAGACAGATTACATAATAAGACTTGTTAATAACATATTCCTTTTGGTAGTAACCAGACAGACGAGGCGTTGAATAAAACACGAGCAGAGGACTCACTAACATTATTAATGAACCTTGCAGATACAACACAAACATTTGTCAAAGTCAGCAAAAACCTTGAGACATATAAAAAAAAAAAAAAAAACACTCAAGCTTTTACGCAGTGTTCTCTGCTCGAATACCCAATTAACCATTAGTGACTCACTTTTCTTTATTGCATATTGGCTGTTAATGTTCTACCGAGTTAATGAAATTCAACTGGTTGTTCATGCTAGGCTTAGAAAAACATGGGGAAAAAAGTATGCTAGTAATGATTTTATTTCGCTTTTTCTTTGAAAAATACATATTTTCAAAATTAGGGCATCAAAAGTTTCAACCTAGAAGTCTAAGAAACAGATTTAAAAAAAAAAACAAAAAACATAATAAAATGTAATAATTAGAGAGGACTTATTAGGGAAGCTTCAGGATACATGCAACAGATAATCCTTTTTTGGTGCACTTTTATCTACTACATGACCAAAATCCTATCAGAAGAATATTTCTCCAAATTAAAGGGAATCGGTCACCCCATTTTCGGCCTATAAGCTGCGGCCACCGCCATCAGGGGCTTAACTACAGCATTCTGTAATGCTGCATGCGCCGGACTGGACCGTCACACCCATCTGACCGGATCAGATCCCCGGGTGAGTATAATCTAACTTGGTTTTCTTATCTTTCAGGTTACATCGGGGGCTTATCTCCAGCATTACAGAATGCTGGAGATAAGCCCCTGATGGCGGTGGCCGCAGCTTATAGGACAAAAATGGGTTGACAGATTCCCTTTAAGTAATGAGCCCCTTGAGAGCTGCAAAAGTCACAATTAGAGATGCAGGTGTCTACCTTGAATATTATGTAAGATGGCATAAAGAGGAGGACGTTCAGCCTGCTTACATTATTATACAGGTTATAGACAGGCTTGGACTGGCCCATAGGAGAACAGGTAAATCCCCTGGTGGGCCCCTGTGCAGAGGGTAATGCAATATTTTCTTGTAGCTGGACAGTGGACACTGGTCCGACACCGGATATAGGTAGGTTATAAAGCTAAGTGAGCAACGTGCTGTCCTGAAAAGCCAGAACAACAGAATATAAAGTAATAACCTCTCATATTTTGATTTAACAGGTACTGCTAACCAAAAGTAGCAGATTGTAGACATTCTGCAAAAACGGATCTTTATCCTTTTTATTCCTCAAGTGTTAACCATCATTTTAGGATTTGTCATATTCTCACTACAGGAAGTAAGGAGCAGACCAAAGGAACTCTTTAGGGAACTCATTACTTTTTAGTTTCACAAGACCAGAGGAAGTTAGAGGACCCCCCTCATTAAAAGGTTTTTCTCATCTTCTCAAATGGTTGAAAAGATGCTTCCAAAAGCTGGCAATTTTGTAATTTACCTCTTACTCTATCAGCATTGTTTGGTCTCGGGGAAAGCAGCAGAGAGCTTAAAAGGCTCTTTTCTACAGAGCTTGGAAGCGCTGCGCAGAAGCACTGAGCTTCAGTACCCTTGGGCTTCTCCAATGCTGCAGAGGCTAAGGTGCCTTTGTTTGCAGCGTCAGAGAGCGCACAGTTCAGGCTAGCGGCGCAACCATTCGGCAAGATGGAATCGTCTATTATCCATCATGTAGGACTCCTGAATATATATTTGACCCTTACGATTCCTGCTAAAAAAACATTAGAGACGATTTAATAATGGAGGATGGCAGAAACAGAAGCTCTCTGATGTACAGCTAGACATTTATTGGTGTCAGGGATCTTCTCTTCAATTTATTGAGAGTGCATCCCAATGCTTCCAGCAGGACAGAAGGAGATAGCAGCACTTTACGAATCTGCCTCTCTTCCACACACATTGATTCCAGCCCTGATCTGTTCAATATAATTGTGAACACTTTAACATGACTGAACTTCATGATGTAAAAAAAAAAGTTTCAAATGTATAATCTAAAAGCAAGCAAGTAGATTTTCTGGGTATTTCTACATCCCCACAAGTCTAAAAGTCTCCTGGCAGCAACATAAAAGTTAACTAGATTTTAACTATAGCAAACATAAGGCAATCATTTATGAGATCCTCGTTCTTCCATATCAGACCTGAGACTAGAAGACTTGTATCAAGTAATTACTTGTTGCAGACAGAGCAGAAATGCAACTGAAGATGTGGTAAGAGCAGAACTGAAGAAGACAGAATACAAGCCATAATCAGTGTCTTGATTGAAAGGTGGCTCTATCAAGAGACGCAAGTCAAGACCTCTCTCTCTCCCGCAGGAGAAAGAGGTCTTTGCTGCAGGCTACTGGTCTTTAAATGGAAGAGACTACAAAAGAGGGGATCTGGTATTACTGTTAGGGCTGGCGGAATGCACCAAATAATAAAGAGATGGTAAGAGGTGCGTTCGCAGCCCGGGGTCCACTGTGCAGAGATGACAACTGCTGCTCGGTAATGGCGGACAATTACTGGCGGTATAACTAGTACACACGGGCTAACTTCATCCAGTTAATAGAAAGCAGACCCTGTTGCTTCACAGGACCGTGATACCGCTGAGTGAGCGCTAATGCCCCTAGGACACGGGGTTAGAGTCCCTCTAGACCCACTAGCGTTTGGCGCCGCTACTGCAGTGCCTGGACATAACCAACTTAAAGATAAAGCACAC
Organism: Dendrobates tinctorius; assembly: GCF_039654945.1. Lineage (NCBI taxonomy): Eukaryota > Metazoa > Chordata > Amphibia > Anura > Dendrobatidae > Dendrobates > Dendrobates tinctorius. The sequence goes on from NW_027361878.1 coordinate 21,535,835, forward strand.
TAGGTGTAGACAGCACTGCACTGGCGGACACCACTAACTAGCCTAACCTTATGGCTGGAAAGCGCAATGTTAGCGCACGGCGCCTGATGGTTGCTGCCTGACGCAGTATAGTAGTGCCTTGTGCTGGGTGGCACAGTTAGGCACTAAGTGTGGTGCAGAGGACTGGATGCACCGTGACACATAAGCAATGCCACCTGTAGGTGCTGACTTATCTCCAGTACCCTATACACATGCACAACCAGAGGGAGGGAGTCTTAATGAGTCAGTCACCAGAACGCATACATCCATCTTCACACACACAACTACAAAATACTGTCTATACTAGCGCATGGCCGAGTGGCCATGCAAACCTTTTATAGCAGCATCCTTCCGGGACCTTCCTGACCCTCCTGATGGTCCAAACCGAACTAGAGAAGAACCTGAGTATGTGACCTCTGATCTACAATGAGAGATCGCCCAACGGGCATGCTCAGTGGACCGAAAAGAGGACTTAGTCCCTGGAGTAGCGTGCTGCTGACCAGCATGCGTTGCCATAGCTGGACCAGAGGTGGCAGCAGCAACCAAACCCACAGTGCTGGTCTGAGCAGAGCGCCTGGATCGACGAGTCTGCTGAGCAGTCTCCTCTGCGGCCGGAGAGGAATGGGAGACTGCCGAATGCAAGGCTCGGGATTCCTGCTGTGCAGCGAGAGGAACCCGATGCCTAACATTACCTCTCAGGCTGGCTCATCCGCCTCTGCAGCAGAAACATGCAGTCATCAGGATATTATTACAATAAAATGTAACACACAGAGCGACACAAAGTGGAGCAGAGATCATTTATCATCCAAGGTGCTGTACATGTGAAAAAGTTGCAAGCCTGGTTTACAGTAGACAGCATATTTATAACAATATATAACAAAAGCATACAAGATAAGGTAGGAAACAAGTATGACAAACCCAACTAAGAGAGGGACAGACTGGTACAGAAGGGAGAAATGCTAATTATGCAATTTGTCTCTTCAGAGAGGAAGAGGACTAGAACTCTAGTGCCACCTATTGGAAGTAGCAATCCTAAAAGTCAATGTTGACCCTTTAACGAGCCTTGTTACATGACTTAGGATAAAAGCCAAGCCAGAATTTCAATTTGCACCACTGTGTTTCGGGGTACTGACCCTCGTCAGTGCAAAGTGTGAGATCTGGTTTGGCTGTGAGAGAGGCGTCTGGCCGATATCCAAGAAGTATCATTTCTCCTTGCGGAGAATGACATGCTAAGCATGTCGAGATGAGGAGACTCTTCCTCTCTGAAGAGACAATTTGCATAATTAGCATAATTCCCAGAGGAGCATTGCGGCTTTAAGTCTCCTCATCTCGACATGCTTAGTATGTCATTCTCCGCAAGGAGAAATGATACTTCTTGGAGAAGGAAGAAAAAAACGTATCGGGAAAGAACAGTAGGTGAAGATGGAAGCAGCTCATACAGTGGTGCCGTGACAGCAGAGTTTTTGTATTTTTTTCTGAAAAGTTGGGTTTGCGATTCCAGAATATGAGAAATAAATCTTGGAAGCGGTCGTGGGAGAAGCAGAGCATTGTAAATATGTTGTAGTGAATAGCAAAAACTACACTGGGGAGGAGATCGTGTGGATCAGCAATGTGTGCTGCCTTGCTCTGTAGAAGTTTGTATGGAGCTAATATAACTTGCATAGAGTGATAGCACACATCACTTAATAACAACTGCAGTTATGGAATCTGAGCAGGGGTTCCCTATTCTAGCAAATTATGAAGATCTCAGGAGCAAGGTCGGCGTTAGGGGCAGGCGGACTAGGCAACTGCCTAGGGCCCCGGCTCCACCAGGAGTGCCCAACCAGTGGCATGCCGCTAATAGCGGCACACCACGTGGCCTCTATGGAGCCCGTGAGTCAGGGGGGGCCCGCCGGCGTATTCAACTGTATCAGCATCATAGATACCAATAGAGTTGAAAGCATTATTGCTTTTAACTCTATTGGTATCTATGATGTTGATGGAAGAGAAAGCGTCAGATGACACTCCCTTCCCCATCATTCCCCTCTGCCTCTGACACAGCAGGTGCGTGATGACGTCACTTCATCGCGAACCCGCTGTGAATCGGGCAGTGCAGCTGCCGAGACGTTCTGCAGAGACTGGAGCAGCGGGAGGACGAGGAGGAGAGGCGAGCAGTGAAATTTTATATATGTATATATATATATATATATATACACACACACACACATATATATATATATATACACAGCTCTGGCAAAAATGAAGAGACCACTGCCACTGCAAAATTTTCATTTTGTCTGATTTTTCTCTTTATAGATATATTTTTGAGTAAAATGTAAATTGCTCTTTTATTCTATAAACTACTGACAACAAATTTCCAAGCACTAAATTTTGCATTTATTTTCAGAAAATGAGAAATGGTCAAAAATGCAGTGCTTGCAGACCTCAAATAATGCTAAGAAAACAAGTTCATAATGATTTAGAAACAACAATACTATTGTTATAACTCAAGAAGAGTTCAGAAATCCATATTTGTCGGTCTGTAGCTTTTTTGTCCCCAATGTCTGCTGCTTAACCTTGTTGTAATGGACTGCCTCCTTAGAAATTTTAAGGATGGAGACAACATGTCGCTCACTGTATCCCTCTGCTAGTAAAGCCAGAATTGAACCCTTCTTTTCCTCACACAAGACTTTTCTTTTCAACTCCTTTGGCATGGTTAAAAGTTACTTTTTCATTCCTATTACATATGGGATATTACTAGCACTTGTCTTGCCATCCAGCTTGTCCTATTGGAGGAGGATTGTGAACACCACACCAGGGTTTTTTTTAAACTTTCCTTCATTAAATAAGATTTCGTTCAGGTGATCACCTAATCAGAAGCACATTAGGTAGAATGAGGTGTACTCTGGTTGGAATTTAACTGACATTGGAATGGAATGGCTGTCAGACATGGAGAGAAGCTGACCACTGTGCAGTGGTCTCTTAATTTTTGCCAGAGCTGTATAGGTATGTATGTATTGTGAGAATCATGTGGGAATAGTGGATGAGGGCAGGTATATCTCACCCAGATACCTTTCCTATGTGGCCTAGTCTGGTCAGTATCTCACCTGGTGACTAATGAATAATGGGAGGCGGATATAAAAGGATGCCAGGTGGTTGTGTGAGTGTCTCAGCCTGGGGACACAGAGAGGCTGTCTGTGTGAGAGACACACGTGAGAAAAAGCAGTGCCCACTGCCACTGTGGTTTGGCTGGACGGGAGAAGCCCGCCAGTTGGTAGTTAGGTTGTACCTTGTTTAGTTAGTGCCGGACAGGCAAGGATTTGTTTTATGTTTTTTTCTTTATGCAGTGCTTTCACCTTTTAATAAACCTGACTCAGTGTCAGTTATACCCGGACCCCGGGTGTGCGCCTGAGTTTCTTGCTGAACGCACGTGACCTTTGACCCCAGCAAAGGAGATCCCGGAGTGTTTTATCACATTGTGGTGGAGAACGCGGGGATCACGTTGGAAGCATGAGCATGGAGGACGTGGTGAAAGCGCTGGTACAGTCCACCGCCGTCCAGCAAGAAGCTAATCGGGTGATGATGGCCCAGCTGAAGGAGTTGGTGGACATGACAGCTACCGATCGTTCGCTTCTCCAGGTGGCGCAGCGCCTGGCAAGCTTACCTGAGGTTAACCTGGAAGCAGAGTCGAGAGTGATTCACATGAGTCGGTACTGGCAGAAGATGACGACCGAAGATGACGTCGAGGCATACCTGACCACGTTTGAACGGACGGCGGTGCGAGAAAAATGGCCGAAGGCACGATGGGCCGGCCTGATTGCCCCGTTTCTTTCCGGTGAGGCCCAAAAGGCTTATTATGACTTAGAACCTGAAGCTGCGCAGGACTTTGACAAACTGAAAGCCGAGATCTTGGCCCGGCTGGGAGTGACGACCGCTGTCCGTGCACAGAGAGTGCATCAATGGACTTATCAGCCGGATAAACCACCGCGGTCACAGATGTCCGACCTGATCCACGTGACGAAGAAGTGGCTACAACCCGAGGTGCTGACAGCACCAGAGATAATCCAGAGAGTCGTCATGGACAAGTACCTGAGAGCTCTACCGCCAGCCCTGAGGAAGTGGGTAAGCCATGGAAATCCTATGACGGCAGATCAACTGGTGGATCTGGTTGAACGTTACTCCGTGGCGGAAGGACTCCGAGACGACGCTACCCCTCCTCGTTCTTCATCATCTCCACGTGGACCCGGTAAGACTGTTCCAGGGAGTAGGGGAGAAGGAAAAATCCCTAAGACAGTGCGGGAGGAAACCGGGACTGCCCGCAATGTGAGGCCAACAGTAACGAACTATGGTCTATGCAAGGGGCCCGTTAGGTGTTTCCGCTGCCAAGAGATGGGCCACATTGCTACGAACTGTCCGGTCACTACTGAACCCATGCAGTGCGACGTCACAGACTCTAAAAACTGCATGTCTATGGTTGCACGGGTAGTGAGTGTGAATGCCGGTCAAAAGGATGTGGAAAAACACTTGTGTGATTTAACTGTTGATGGCAAAAATGTGGTGGGATTGTTAGACTCGGGAAGTGTGGTGACTCTGGTGAAGGCCAGTCTGGTGTCAGCCCCGACTGGACCATCAGACAAATTTTCTGTAACGTGTGTGCATGGAGACACCTGTTCGTACCTCACCACGGTCATATGCATTACTACTTCCTATGGGTCTGTGCAACATAAAGTGGGACTCGTCCCTGCGTTTTTGCATGATGTCATCTTGGGCCGGGATTTTCCCCACTTCTGGCAATTGTGGGAGAATCAGTTGATGCCCTCGGGTAATAGTGTACATGATTCTTCTCCCAGGGCGCGTGTGGGTCCCGAACCCCTGGAAGAGGTCTCCCCGGAAGACTCGGGGGAAAAGTCTGCTGGAAATGACCTGCGGTTCCCGTTTTCAGTCATGGCGGGTGATACGGAGGAGACCAGGGAAGAGGAGGAGGCCGACAGTCGTCCACCTCCCCGTTTGCCGGATTTGGAAGTTCAGAAAGATGACTTCCAAAGTGTGCAAATAAAGGATCCTACCCTTTCTCAGGCTAGGACAAATGTAAAAGTGATAAATGGGGTACCCGTAGAACCTGGCTCTAGGCTGGCATATCCTTACATGGTCCTGGAGAATGATTTACTATATCAGATAGAGAAAAAGGGGGAAGACACGGTGAAACTATTAGTCGTCCCCAAACCCTACCGGCGGCAGGTGCTGGACCTGGCCCACGGACATGTGATGGGAGGTCACCTGGGTGTCCAGAAAACCACCGAAAGGATATTACACTGTTTTGTTTGGCCAGGCATGCATCACGATATTCGTGTTTATTGTGAGTCTTGTCCTGACTGCCAAGCCTCGGCGCCTAAGCCCCGGTTCTGTAGCCCTTTGGTACCCCTACCTATTATTGAGGTTCCGTTTGAGAGGATTGGGATGGATTTAGTTGGGCCCCTGCCAAGGTCTGCACGTGGACACCAACATATCCTGGTCATCTTGGATTATGCCACTCGTTACCCGGAGGCCATCCCTTTGCGTAACACGGCCACCAAGACTATTGCCAAAGAACTGGTGCATGTGTTTAGTCGGGTCGGTATACCAAAACAGATACTCACCGACCAGGGGACTCCCTTTATATCCAGGGTAATGAAGGAGCTCTGCCGGTTGTTACAAATCGAACCGTTACGCACATCCGTGTATCACCCTCAAACAGACGGGTTGGTCAAACGGTTCAATAAAACTCTGAAGCAGATGCTGAGAAAGGCGATAGACAAGGATAGGAAGAACTGGGACTATTTACTTCCGTATTTGCTTTTTGCCATCAGGGAAGTGCCCCAGTCTTCCACTGGGTTCTCGCCTTTCGAGTTATTGTACGCCCGACGTCCTCGCGGACTGTTAGACGTCGCCAAAGAATCCTGGGAGGGTCAGGTCACTCCGTTTAAAACGTTGATAGATCACGTATCCCAAATGCAGGACCGTATTGCGGCTGTTATGCCTATCGTCAAAGAACACATGATGCAGGCTCAGGGAGCCCAAAAAAGAATCTATGATAGGGGCGCCAAGATCCGTACGTTTGCACCCGGAGATAGGGTGTTGATACTGGTCCCCACGGTGGACAGTAAGTTCCTAGCAAAGTGGCAGGGCCCCTTTGAGATTAAGGAAAGAGTTGGTGAAGTAAACTACAAAGTATACCAGCCAGGTAAACGGAAACCTGAACAGGTTTATCATGTAAATCTGATAAAACCCTGGAAAGATCGGTCTGCCTTGTCAGCAGAGCTGGCCCGTCCCGTCTGCTCGCATACCGTACCGGAGGTACGGGTTGCAGAGACTCTCTCGGAGCGGCAAAAGACTGAGGTCAGGCAGTTTCTACCTCACAACCAAAAGTTTTTCTCAGAAAAACCCGGGCAGACTACGCTAATGAAACATGACATCGTAACAGAACCTGGTGTCACAGTTCACGTAAAGCCCTACCGAATCCCGGAAGCGCGCCGTGAAGCCGTTTCCCGAGAAGTGAAGGCAATGTTAGAGTTAGGTGTCATTGAGGAATCGCACAGTGCTTGGTCCAGCCCGATTGTGCTAATTCCTAAACCGGACGGCACCATCCGGTTCTGCAATGACTTCAGGAAACTGAATGCGGTCTCAAAATTTGATGCCTACCCTATGCCCCGGGTCGACGAGTTAATAGATCGGTTAGGAAAAGCCCGGTATATTACGACCCTAGACCTAACAAAGGGGTATTGGTAGATCCCTCTGGCGGAGGCTGCCAGAGAAAAGACGGCATTTGCTACCCCAGAAGGTCTATTTCAGTATGTGTATATGCCGTTTGGACTGCACGGAGCACCGGCGACCTTCCAGAGACTGATGGATCAAGTCCTGAGGCCACCTAGGCAGTACGCTTCGGCCTATTTGGATGACATTGTCATTTACAGCTTGGACTGGGGGGAGACTCACCTCCAGAAAGTACAAGCTATGATTGACAACCTGTGGGAGGCAGGTCTAACTGCGAACCCCAAGACATGTCACATCGGGCTAGAAGAAGCCCGGTATTTGGGGTATGTAATTGGGAGGGGTGTTGTTAAACCCCAGGTTGATAAGATTCAAGCTGTTCAGGACTGGCCGCAACCTGTCAACAAGAAGCAGGTGCAAGCCTTTCTGGGGATCGCCGGCTATTATCGCCGGTTCATACCCAATTTTGCAGCCATCGCTACCCCCCTGACGGATCTTACCAAAGGGAAAGACTCCGTAATGATTAAATAGAATTTAGCGGCTGAAGGAGCCTTTCATAGCCTAAAACGGGCACTTTGCTCGTTTGGACTATAGGGAGTGTATTATACTATATGGAGGACTATGGGGAGTGTATTATACTATATGGAGGACTATGGGGAGTGTATTATACTATATGAAGGACTATGGGGAGTGCATTATACTATATGAAGGAATGTATTATACTATATGGAGGACTATGAGGAGTGTATTATACTATGTGGAGGACTATGGAGGAGTGTATTATACTATGTGGAGGACTTGATCTCTCGAATATTGTTGATTACACTCGTTTAGCGGCTTGACATCAGCGCATGTAAATACAACTAAAATTTTTCTGTGTGATGGTGCAATATGTTAGCATTTGGGGCCCCATTTTAAACTTTTGCCCAGGGCCACACTTTGCCTAGAATCGGCCCTGCTCAGGAGTCAGATTCCTATTGATGAAATGTTCTTCACCTATGTACCAATTTTCTGTATCCTATAAAAAATAGCAGCAGTCTGCATATCCATTGATTCAAAGTAGGAACAAAAAGAGAACAGAAATATAAAAGGAAATTAAAGCGGTAAAAAAAAAATGTAATTTGATATTTTATATTCTACCTACGATACAACAAATACCTCAAGTCATAGTGTACAGAATCCAAAATCACAACACCATAAACAGAATCTGTAATCTGTAATACACATCAGATAAAAATCCCACATTACAAATATAGGAAGGACAAATACCTATAAAAAGTCCACATATTATAAATATTAAATAAACAATAAAAGTTTTAGAGAATAAATACACATAAAATAAAAAGATGAATAGCAAAAAATCAAGCCAGTTCTGGGTGTGAAGCAGGACAACTCTCGTATCACAGAAATGTCCCCTGAGGCTGCTGAGCTTCATCTCCAGCCAAACATCAAAGACAAAAGTGAATAATTAATAAGACTACCAACGTTTTCTCCAAACTCATATGTGAATTTGAAATTGGTAAAGTATACTGTGTCTACGTACGTCAGTGTTTGCTTGTATAGCTCATAACCTAAAGCAGCCGGCTGGTCATTATTTCCAAAATAGTATGCAAGTCATTAAGTAGAGGGTGAAGATCTCGCTCCTTTGCTGTTTTTTTCGCTCATGTCTGTTAGGACAGAGCTGTGATCTGTGACTACAGTGTATCTACAATGCCTACAGGCAGTCTCAGGTAGTCTGAGACACGCCCACTGTATCATCATTGGTTCAGCCTGCTGCTCTTTCCCTCCTTCCTGCTGGTTTGCCTCCTCTGATTGGCTGCTGTATAAAAACATAAGCTCAGCACAGGCTGCCAAGGAAGTCAGTGCAGGAAGAGTCCATTTCCATTATAGTATGAGCAGGATGTATATAAAGTACAGAATACTAAGCCATTGATGGTAAAAAGAAGATGATTACATAACTACCACACATATACTGCAGAGAATGAGACTAATTTAGGGAGATCTTGTGAGGACATTTTAATTACGTAATAACACTAGACTACATGTAATACAAGTATAAATCTCCATTGCCTCCATAAAATCTGGTCGTCGTAACATAATAGTAATTTTGGCATAAGTAGAAGTATTTTCATTAGGAATGACCTATGGACCACATGAAGTTTAAATATATGGATAAGAAAAATTTATTTTTTACGGTTCAGTATATAGGGAGGAAGGCTGTAATTTAAAGTGCATCTAGAAATGACGATTCTGGCCCATCAATGCACCTTACCGAGCTCCTATCGACTACATACAAGTCCATCTGAACTTGGGCACCATCCTGGTTCACAGATCGATGAACAATGATGGGGACAGAAGTATCACTCCAATTATACAATATCATCGGCAGCACATCTACATTTACAGAGAAGATGTGCTCCTGATAACGATTTTTTGGGCAGCATAAACTATCCAATTACAACCACTTTTTGCTCCTCTAAACCTTTAGCTTTTCACTAAGACGTCCATGATTGCAGCTGTCATCGACATGCACTAGCCAAAAATTGGATAATAATTGTATTCCTTTAGCGCCACCATATTTCACAGCTTTTTACAACTCAGAGGGGACATGTACAGACAATATCAGATATTACAGAGTAACAAATAATTCAGCACTACCAAGAGGAGCGAGGGTCCTGCTCGCAAGGTTATAGTCTATGAAGAAATAGGAGAGGAATAAAAGGTAAATGGTAAAAGTGCTTATATTGTATGATCCAGCCATTAGTATGATAAATAGGGTATTCACATACAGTAACACTGCATGAACCAGACACCAGCCAGTATTTGTGCAATTGCATGGAGGATGTGTAAACAGATGATATGAGGGATCAGATTCTGATAAAAAATTAAGAGTGGCAAAAAGGGAATCGCTAGATTGGTAAGGTGAGGTGATTGGCCAGTCTAAATAAAGTGTTTTTAGGGCAAGTTTAAAACTACGGATATTGAGAATTAATCAAATTGTCCAGGGGTAGCGCATTCCAGAGAACTGGTGCAGAATGAGATAAATCTTGGAGATGTGAGTGGGAGGTTCGGATTATTGAGGATGGAGACCATTAGTGGAACGAAGAGCACACACAGGGATGTAGACAGGACAGAAGTGAGGGAGGGAGATGTAGGGCAGTGCAGAACTGTGGAGCATTTTGTGAGTGAGAGAGATAAGTTTATATTGTATTCTGTAGCGGATGGGCAACCAGTACAACGACTGGCACAGAGTGAAGGTATCGCTGTAGTGGATGGACAGAAATATGATCCTGGCTGCTGCATTGAGGATGTCTTGGTGGAGGAGTATTTATAATGAGGGAACCTGAATAGTAGAGAGTTGTAGTAGATCATATAAGAAAGAATAAGAGCAACAGTAACAGTTTTTGAAGAGTGAAAGTTAAGAAAAGAGTCAAATTCTAGAGGTGTTATTAAGGTGTAGATGGCATGAGCAATTGAGGGATTGGATATAGGAAGTGAAGGATAGATAAATCAAATTTAACTCCAGGAAAGCAAGCTTCCTGCTTGGGAATTATGGTAAAGCCACAAACTAAAAAGTGTGTATATACCCTTAGATATCTAAGGATGTAGTTTACTTCCTGCCATGGGAAGTAATTAAGCAAATATCTCTTCTAGGGTTTGTGAGAACAGCGCATTTGAATATAGAGTATATAAGAAGGTTGCACATCACACAGAACCTTGAACTATTGCAGATTCTAGACCTTGATATTAAAATTAATATACGGTAATTATAACTATACAAGTGATTCTGCAGAATGTACAAAAAGCAAACTTTCTTCCCAGCTTACACAAATGGCACAAAAATGCCCTATAAATTAATAGCCTTGCAGTGTCTGTAACCCCTGTAGAAATCGTATCGTCAGTGTTCTAATCACTGCCTCCATTGTGCAGAAACTGAAAAATAATCAAACAGTCTAATTTGGTTGCTTTGTGTGGCGAAGAGGCACAGTTCCCTGTTTTGCATGCCACTGCCTAACTCACTGGTGATTGCTTGGAGCTTTTGTCTTGAGATAAAGGCAATGCTATCAATTGCTAGTGAAGTGGATACATTCAAAACCTGTGGGCGGAACCGAGCACCGAGTCTCTTGGCCACACCACGGGTGCACTGAGTCTCTTGGCCACACCCCGGGTGCACTGAGCACCGAGTCTCTTGGCCACACCACGAGTGCACTGAGCACCGAGTCTCTTGGCCACACCATGGGTGCACTGAGCACCGAGTCTCTTGGCCACACCACGGGTGCACTGAGCACCGAGTCTCTTGGCCACACCATGGGTGCACTGAGCACCGAGTCTCTTGGCCACACCACGGGTGCACTGAACACCGAGTCTCTTGGCCACACCACGGGTGTACTGAGCACCGAGTCTCTTGGCCACACCACGGGTGCACTGAGCACCGAGTCTCTTGGCCACACCATGGGTGCACTGAGCACCGAGTCTCTTGGCCACACCATGGGTGCTCTGAGCATCAAATCTCTTGGCCACACCATTGGTGCACCAAGTACAGAGTCTCTTGGCCACACCAAGTGTGCACCGAACACACTAATTAGCTTATTAAGCAATTAAACTACAATTTCTGCATAATGAAGGAAGCCATTATAACAATAAAGTTCTGATTTCTAGGGAGGACTTTCTTCCCTACAAGGCTATGGTGCTTAATTTATACTCAGTTTGTGCTGACAGGCTACCCTTAAGGTCATGTCTTCTTAGGTTTTTTTATATGACATCGCATGATCATTTCTAGCACACAACTTATAAAAGTCTAAGACCATAGTGGGTCGCTCCACAGGTACATTTACAGGTCTTTATTAAAATTTGATCGTGCCCTAGACGTTGAAAGAATATTGCCTCGATTAACAAATGCACCATATCTTAGGTTGTAATAACTTACTACTAACAATTGGTAAGTGAGAATTAAAAAGAAAATAAGAAACAGATAAAAGGAAAAGAAGATCCATAAATGCTTAATGCTTAAATGGTTAGATCAATCACTTCACCATGAAGAAATCCATGTGTTGGTTCACAGCTAGGCAGTATCCCATTTTCAGTTCACATTAGTGTCCAGAGTGAAGGAAGCCACTTAGAAACATGGGAAAACCTAGATTTACTTTCACGTATAAATCATAGAAAAGCAATCGTACTGTGTTAAATCTGATTAGCCTACAAAGTGATAAGTCATCGGCGTCAAATGTAGAACACTTTAGAGAGAAGATAAGTGGCTATCTGGCTTGTCGGGGAAGGGAGAGCATTCGATGCACTCTACATAACAGTAACCCTTTAAGGTAATCCTGTTCAGGTCATTACTTCGGTTCTTGTTTACGGTCTTATAGACCCCCAAAAAATTAATTTTTAACTAGGTCTTCCTTCCACGCTTGCCTCCAACACATAAATATTGCATGTGCTTCTAAAAATAAATGCACGGAGCACTGGCTCCAGGCCTGTAGCGAGCCACTCGCAATGTCACTAGTCATTGCACTCTGGAAATTATTTCTTATCTCTAGTATAGAGGTTACTTCTTTCCACTTCGCTTACCTAAACAGGAAGGCATGAAATGTATTTGGCTGTAAAACAGTTTAGTATGAGAACACTGTTAGGGATCCCACATCGGTCATGTAACTTGTGATTCCCAAATTCTGAGTGTGATATAACTGCACTCCAGCCAAGAACCATGCATATTTTATACATACTTGCCCTGGGAACCCTGAAAGGGAACTTGTCTGTAGGTTCTGGGACCATTAAACCATGAAAATGTCATAACGCTGCGAGGATTTAGCATTCCAAACACGTGCATGTCAAAAACAGTCAATGCATGCATGCGCACTATACACACGGAGCCGAGGACAGTGCAACTTGTACAAGGATTATTGTCTTTGACCTCATTTTTTTAAATTTGTAACCTATATGTCTTTTTATGACATAACACTTAAATGATCGGCTTTGACATCGACATGTTTGGAACACAAAACACCTGCAAAATATCCACAACCCTAGTGGCAGATGATCTTTAAATGGTTTCTTACCATTAATAAAATTTAAGATATATCCATGATGGTTGAAGATTTTAGACACACAATGAAACTAACAAACGGGATCTCGGATTTTTCAAAAGTCACCTTCGATTAAAATCAATGGGAGATAGTGAAACAGCAAAGCTACAGAGGTTGTCTGGCCTTAGGCTACAAGTCTGCAGTCACTTTATGAATCCTCCCATCGCACGCTGGGAGCGACGCACGTGTGACAGTAATTATTCGATTTGCATACATGTGGTCACGTGCCAACTAGACGTGGATAGCTTCGCTCAATGCAAGTGCATTGAGTGAGGCTGGACACATCTAGTCGTAATGTGGCCAAAAGTAAACAAATCACATACTTGTGGTCGCCCCATCCAAATGCCGGCATCAGAGAATCCTCACAGCGAGTCACAGAGTGACTGCACACTTGTACCCTAAGGACGGGCAACCCCTTTTCAAAGTATTTGGACTAGCTGGCTATCATTAATGAGAGTTCCTAGAAGCACTTGTTTAATTTAATTACTTTTTCTGTCAATTAGTGGATGAAAGAGAAAAAAAGATTAATTGGGTCAAATGAGTTTCAAGATTGCTTAAAATATCAACTGACCACCTACTCGCACCAATAACATCAGGGAAGCCTGACAGTGTGTGCACCGCACGCTACCAGAAGTCTGCAGTCACTTTGGTGTTGAGCCTGGACAACCGCTTTAAGGATGATCATATACACTATGACTTGTACGATTTGGTTTCAAAATCATGCCAAACTTGGACATCATGGTGGCAAAGATTGCAGAAAGACTGGAGTGTGTGCTATCACCATTAATCATTTAATTGCAACAGCAAGCAGTAATTGCACAATTCTCTACTGAATTTACATAACTTTTTAGGGGTCCCCCCATTTTTAATAGCCAGCAAAGGCAAGGCAGACAGCCAGAGGCTAATATTAATAGGCTGGAAAGGTCCATGGATAGTTTCATTCCCAGCATAATAAGACCAACTCACAGCTGCCTGTTTTCGCTTGGCTGGTTAGTAAAAAATAAGGGGGATCCCATATCCTTTTTTTAATTATATATTTTATACTGTCACACTGGGTCACCAGGTGCGCCGGCCAATCACAGCCATGTCATTACTTGGCATGGCTGTGATGGGACTGGAAGTGTAAACAGCCTTAAAGTTTGTTTATTGGCTGCGCTGCAGCCCTGCAACAAGCTTTATTAGGTTGCCAAACCCAAAAAATAACACTAAGACGTCCGTGTTCAAGGTTTGGCACCAGACACTAGGTGTCTGGTATGAACCCCAAACTTTAGCGTTCAATTTATTTCATCCCTAACACAATAGTGACCAACAGTATGCCATTTTACTGACCTGAGATATAAGTGAAAAGCATTCCCCAAAGAGTCAAAATGCAGCAGCTGTTAACATCGACCATAACTGTTTAATCCCTTACATGCTGCTGTCCATAGTGACAGAGGGATCTAGATGGTTAACAGAGTGTGGGGACTCCCTCTTTAACTCAATCGGCACTCTGAGATAAGGTCTGTGTGCTACTCATGGTTTCCATGAAAATCCAAAGCCAAGTAATGGCCCTAGAGTCTGACAGTTATAGCAGCCTGTTCAGATGTTAGCTAAATTTTAGCACTAAAAATATATTTTTTTTCATCCCTGTCATTCCAGTTTGCGTTAAAAGGGTTGTTTGGCCTTAGCTACAAGTCCGCAGTCACTCTAGGTGACTGCAGACTTGTGAGTCCTTGCATCGCGTGCACTGTGAGGATTCTCTGGTGCTAGTACTGAGAGTGGCAGGAGTGTGACAGCAAATATGTGATATGCATACTCCTGTCCACAATCCAACTAGACTGTATCCGGCCTCACTCAATACACTTGCATTGCGCGAAACCACGCACATCTCGTCGGCACGTGACCGCATGTATGCAAATCACATACTTGCGGGTCTTACGCCCGTCACACCCAGAGCCAATACTAGAGGAGCCTCACAGAGAGCAAACTTGTAGCCTAAGGCCGGACAATTCCTTTAACGCGTGACAGAAATGAACAATGTGATTTAATTCATGAAAAGCACCTGAAGGGTCAGTAAACTACCTGACAGCAGTTTTGTATATGTTGAGCGCTGCCATTTTTAAAATAGTAACACCTTTTCCACTTTTTCCAATATTTAGTTCACAGCAAAGTCACTTCAAAACTGAATAGATCCTAAAAAAAATTCTAAAACCTTTTAACATCTTAAAATAATAAAAATATATTTTGTAAATTTTTTAAGGTAGACATAAGGTAATTGTTGTTTATTAACTATTTTGTGTGGTATGACTAATATGAATTTCAGATATACAAATTCAAAGTTTGTAGATTGCAATTTTTTTTATAATTTGTCAAATTCCGATATATGTTTTGCACCCATTTATAAAAAATCTCAATCTAAATTTACCACTAACAAAGTATAATTTGCCATGTGAAAAAAAAAACAAATCTCAGAATCACTAAGATATGTACAAAAATACCAAAATTATTTGATACATTTCACTTGATCACTAAGGGGTGTGGTGTGACTGGTGGTCGTGTGGTTAATGGAAGGTATGTGTCACAGGGATGGCAGCTCCCTGTGATGTAGCCCGGAGTGTTTTCTTAAGTAGTTGTTGTTCACATTTGGGTCCGGGCTACTGGTAGCTTTGAGAGTTGGGAGGGTCTGGCTACCCATGTACCACACACTGTGGTGAGGGGGCTCACTGTACCCCGTTTTGTCTGAAGATATGTGTGTGGTTGTGAATCTGCAGGACCTGTGATGAGGTCATGATCATGCGACTAGCCATGTGATAGGTAACTGGGACGGGTTACAGGCTATCTAAGGAAGGTGTGTTGCACATGTAAGAGAGTGTGTTGGAGTCTGTCAGCCCAGACAGAGCTCTCATGTTCCAGGCTCGGACGTCGCATAGCCTGGGGAAGCCATGCCGGCGAGTCCGAGCCAAAAGGAGAGGACGGTCTTGAAAACAGTGTGATACTGACCGGGGTCAGAAAGAGACTGTGTGTGAATGGACATTTATCGGATGCCTCTGAGGACAAGAGGAATCAGAGAACCTGTATGGCCGATCCAACAGGTAACGGTCTTGACAACCATGTGTTATACTGACTGGAGTCAGTGAGAAGTATGTTTCAGGAAAAGACTGTATTTTGTTCCATGTCTAGGGATACCTCTGAGGACAAGAGGGATCCAGGAACCTGTGTGGCCGACACCAGCAGGTAACAAACTGGTGTCCATGTTATACTGACCGGGGTCAGTGAGAGACTGTATTCATGTGTTAAAGCTGGATGTTTAATAGACAGTGAAATGGCTTAGTAATAAACTGAATGGCTTCATTTTAATCCTGAGCGTGCCAGTGTTTATCTCAAAGACCTGCAAAGTGAGTAATCCCCGTCCACTCACATGGTGGAACCTTACAGGGGTTACATAAATAAAGCTTACTATATAATGTCCTTAGCTGTATCTTCATATAAACCTGTCTGTTTTCCCTTGGTTGGTTATTAAAAATAGGGGGGGATCACATAATTTTTTTTCCAGTTATTTATTAACAAGTACACGCAAGGTACTGCTCCACTCCTCAACTTGAACCTCTGCATCCTGTTTCAAGATTATTATTTTATTATATATTATTTTAAGTCATAGCCCTAGCCACATTTTTTTGCAGGGTAATTGACCTGCTCTTATGCCGATTTTGCTTCCTTTTTCAGCCCCCACTAGCCCTTATTACGACCATTTTATAGCACAAAAGTTCGGGTCCCAATTGACTTATATGAGGTTCGGGTCCAGGGTCAAGTTTAGGTACCCAAACTGAAATTTGGACTAAAGCGTGGCTGAACCCGAACTTCCACGGATTCGGTCATATAGGGTGCTATATTCCATTTTTTAATAAAGGACTTCTGCAATGGACTGCAACAGACTTTTATATGATGAAAAGGGAACCAGAAGGGAATTTAGAATTTGGACACATAAAGGCGATAAGTAGAAAAATAACTCTGCTGTGCTATGGTTGTGCAGTGCCATGTAACCGTGCTCTTGTCTCCTGAATGTGATCAGGAACAGTTCAGCAGCACCAGTGGTGTTTCCTACACATTAAACCTTAGGCAAGCACTTTGTAATATTTGCTATCCATCACGTCCCTGTTTACTTGCAGCAGAAGAGAGGTGTAATTACTGGCTGGGCGTCCTGCACGGCAGCCGCTCTGCTTAGCATATCCCCGGGGTACTTGCACTGAGACAGCGTGTGCAGCAAGTTTCATTTACATTTGAGCGAATTGGAAGAGAACGCAATGACCCCAAGCTGAAAACACACATACACTGAGGTTAAAGAAATACAGGAATCTATTATTATAACCACTGCTCATTCTCTGACCCTTCATGATACAAAAGCAGGGTAATTATATTTCAGGCAGGCATGATGCATTTTCTTTTAGAGTTACTTATTATGAAAGATTTCTTGGAGTGGTACTTGGCTGGTTTAGTGCCAAGCTTGAGAGGTACAGATTTCGCTTGGAATTTTAAGAAGAAAGACTTAGAAACTTCTGTAAAGTTTGAACTTTATTTGCAAATCTGGTGTGGAAAAGTATGGAACTTTGCAGTAACAATTATTATTATTTATTGTTATAGCGCCATTTATTCCATGGCGCTTTACATGTGAGGAGGGGTATACATAATAAAAACAAGTACAGTAATCTTAAACAATAAAAGTCACAACTGGTACAGGAGGAGAGAGGACCCTGCCCACAAGGGCTCACAAACTACAAGGGATGGGTGAGAATACAGTAGGTGATGGTAGAGCTGGTCGTGCAGCGGTTTGGTGGTTACTGCAGGTTGTTGGCTTGTCGGAAGAGGTAGGTCTTCAGGTTCCTTTTGAAGGTTTCCATGGTAGACGAGAGTCTGATATGTTGTGGTAGAGTGTTCCAGAGTAGGGGGGATGCGCGGAAGAAATCTTGTATGCAATTGTGGGAAGCCATAAGAGGGGAGTAGAGAAGAAAATCTTATGAGGATTGGAGGTTGCGTGCAGGTAAGTACCAGGAGACAAGGTCATAGATGTATGAAGGACACAGGATGTGGATGGCTTTGTATGCCATGGTTATTGTTTTGAAATGGAGTCTCTGGGTATTGGGGAGCCAGTGCAGGGATTGACAGAGTGGAGAGGCCGGGGAATAGCGGGGAGATAAGTGGATTAGTCGGGCAGCAGAGTTTAGAATAGATTGGAGGGGTGCGAGAGTGTTAGAGGAGAGGCCACAGAGCAGGACATTGTAGTAGTCAAGGCGGTAGATGATGAGGGCATGCACTAGGGTTTTTGCAGATTCTTTGTTGAGGAATGTACAGATATGGGTAATATTTTTGAGTTGAAGTCGGTAGGAAGTGTAAAGTGGTTGGATATGTGGTTTGAAGGAGAGATTGGAGTCAAGGATTACCCCAAGGGATTGAGCTTGTGGGACTGGGGATTGTGAGCAGCTGTTGATTTTGATAGGTCCGTTGGGGGGGGGGGGTTGAGTCAGATGGGGGAAATATGATGAATTCAGTTTTGTCCATATTGTTTTAGAAGGCTAGCAGAGAAGGATGAAATAGTGGACAGACATTGTGGGATTCTGGTGAGTAGGGAGGTGATATCGGGTCCAGAGAGGTAGATCTGTGTGTCATCAGCATAGAGGTGATACTGAAAGCCATGAGCTGTCCCAGGCCAAAGGTGTAAATAGAGAAGAGCAGGGGCCCTAGGACTGAACCGTGGGGGAAACCGACAGATAGTGGTGAGGTGAGGAGGTGGAGTGTGAGTGGGAGACGCTGACTGTCCAGTCTGTTAGGTATGACAAGATCCAACATAGGAAAAAGTCTGTGATGCCAAGAGATGGGAGGGTTTGTAGTAACAGGGAATGGTCCACTGTGTCAAAGGCAGAGAACAGATCCAGGAGGAGGAGGACAGAGTAGTGTCGCTTGGCTTTGGCGGTTAGTAGGTCATTGGTGACCTTAGTTATAATAATAAATAATAATAATAATTGTTAGCGCAGTTTCATTGGAATGATGCGGTCGGAAGCCAGATTGTAAGCAGTCGAAGAGGAAGCAGGAGGAGAGGTGGGAGGAAAATTCAAGATGGATGTGTTGTTCCAGTAGTTTTGAGGCATAGGGGACAAGTGATATGGGGCGATTGCTAGATACAGAGGATGGGTCAAGGGAGGGATTTTGAGGATGGCTGTGATTGAGGCATGTTTGAAGCATGAGGGGAAAACACCAGTTTCTCCAGCAGCCAAACATCACATTTTTAACTTGTGTGTGGAAGTGCATTGGGAGGTAACAATGCACTTCTAGCTTCTTAGCCATAGGGTAGGATCACCTGACAGTATAAACATTTTTTCCAATTTTCATCCAGAAATGTGGGAAGATTTTTTCCTCACTTGTCATCCGTGTACAATCCTTTATTTTTACAGCAGCTATAAATCACTTTCTAGACCATTTACAGTTTCCTATGTTACAAAATTGCATTGTATCTGTAAAAATCGGATACTATAATGTGGCATCCGATTTTTCTATCGCACCCATAGATTTAAATGGGTGATTCTCATCTAATTATTAGAGACAAATCATGCAGGCAGCAATTTATTCCTCGGACCTACACAGAGGAAAAAATTGGACATATCTACTGCCTCTTTGAATAACATTGGTCCGAGTGTAATCCGATGTTTTGACGGATCACACTAGGACCGAAACTACGGTCATCTGCAAGAGCCCATATGCTGTATTTCCTACCTAGTACCACCCTCTCCTGGCTGATTGACAGGTCAGTTGCTCTGGTACCCTTCCACTGACATGTCAATCAGTCATGGGAGGGTTGCTGCTAGGTAGGAAGTAAAGCATAAGGGAAGAGTCAGATGGCCGTATATCTCAGCGAGGATTGCAACACAGTCCATGGACTGGCCTTCGGCTCTCCCGACCCGAGCGTGACAGCATGTATTTCAATGCAGCTGTCACACTTGGGTCAAAAGAGCCGATGTCCAGCCCGAGCATCCTCGCCTAAGTCATAGGGTCATTTGACTCTTCCCTAAGAATGAGAAGGTGGAAGTGCATTGTTATGTCCCAGTGCACTTTCAGACACAACTTCAAACCATAATTTCTCACAACAGGAGCATCGCTTTCGAGACATAAAGGTATTGATTCACTTGTCTTTTAAAGGTCATCACTGTCATATAAAAAATTTGTGGGGTGGGTCAAAGTTTGACAGGTTCCCTTTAAAGCAGCATATTTAAAACCTGACCATTCATATCTAACTGATCATAAATCAATACTTCCAATAGCAACCCATCATATGCAAAAGAGGGCTGAGGGGAGCAATGCATAACAGTGAGAGTCCCGTAGACGTTGGATGGTGTTCAACCACTGCTCCTTTCAAAAGAAGGCATGGGACCCCTATTTTTGTGATCAGGAAGATACCCTCTGGCTAGGTTCCCACTATGAGCTTTTGGTGGGTTTTTGATTTTGCAGATTTTTTGCACCGTTTCGTAAAATAGGCTACTTGCATTTTTTCTATAATGCGCAGCCTAAAAACTCATCGCGGGCACATAGCCTAAGTGATTATGTGGTGCTGCTTTAAATATGACCTGGCACTAGGTCAAAAGTGCCCAGTTTTTTTTGTTTTTTTTTGGAGGAGGGTGTTTAATCTGCCCAGTTCCAGAAATACACTTCTTTTTATTTACTGTGCTTAATATGCTAATTTTATGGTCTTCACCAAGGGGGCATTGCTCACAGGATTCTCTTGGGGCATATACCATATATAGAATAAAAAAAAACAAACACAAAACAAACAAATACTCAGGGGAGGAACGGAAATTAAATATGAGCAAAAAAATGGTGACGGGTACTGTTTTAAGACTGATTTAGCTACCATAGTTTCTATGTGCGACATGGAGAGGAAAAAATTGAGATCATTGGTGAATTTCTTTCCCTGAATAAAGAAATAAAATACACTCTGCAGGGCAAATAGATTAAAAAGAGATTTTCTTTGACATTTCCAAGAGCTATTCTATTTCAAAGAGAAATATAGCAGAGAGCACCCTGTTCCCTCCGTGTCACTTCTACAGACACTCGGCCAAATAGTCCAGTGTGGGAACCGAAATCCATTAAAACACCCTGATATCTCAGCCTTCGGGAAACTTAGCAGTCTCCTTAGTATCAGATCTGTGGAGTCCGATGTCCGAAACCCCCTGAACTGATTAGCTGTTTTTAACACTAGTGGCGGCCGGATGGATGTATACAGTGGACAGAGCACCATTCATTGTGCAGTGACCCTTTATGGATAATGCAGCTCAGTTTCTACCCCAATCGTTTGATATTGATGACTTATAGAGGATAAAAAAAAATATTTTAAGCCTGGAAAACCCCTTGAAGGCTCAGCATTTGTGTGGCATTTACTTTTTCTCATGTTTCATAGTCTGTATTTTATAATCACTCTGCCCTTGATGTAATAGTAAATCAGCTCTCGATGCGTAATGCCCTCCTGGTGATCAACAAACGATACAAGGAGGCAGAATGGCAGTGGGAGCAAGACAGTAATAGCCTAAACCAATTGCGACTCAGGAGGAGTGTCCCAGACTACCGGAGACTCACTGTTGGCACTGTAGCTATCCTGTAGTCACAGATCACAGTTTAGTGCCAGCATTAAGCATAGAGTTACAGTCTTACATCTCATTTTTGAGCAAACAACTAAACATGTGCTTTAAGTATGTTGCCTACATACTACATATTCATTAGTGAAACATTTTACAACTTTTTACCTTATTTCTATTAAAGGCGTGGTCCACTAATTTTACATTGATGAGTTATCTAGCCTTTGGATAGGGTAGTGAGAGTGTGACACCACTCTTCCCACCGATCAGTACCAAGTTCCAAGTACCGGCAGGATGCGATCAGTAGCAGCGCTGCGCAGCTCCGCCAACTGTACAGTGGTTGCAGCCCCTATTCAAATGAATGGGCATGGATCTGCAATAACCCGCTGCAGCTACTATAGAGTTGACAAGAATGTGTTTACCGCTCCACAACTGATAACATCACCAAGAACAACTTATCTATGGGGGTACCGGGGCATCGCACCTCTACTAATTTGATATTGCAGAACTGTCCCAATATAAAAGTACTGGACAACCCCTTTAACCTAGATAACCCTTACAGAATTACAGAGGCATTAGTTTTACACACTACAGGAATTTTTTGATCCTTGCATGATCCTCCATAGTAAAAAGCTAAACAAACCCTAAATAATAAAGTGGCTGTGCCCCAAATATTAAGGTGAACTACATGCCGGATACAATGGTTACAAGCAATATACCCAACATTCAGACAGGTCATCCTCACAGTTACTAGTAAGTCACTATATACAGGTTTTCATCATTTCTTTATGTTTGTGTGGAGCTTGTCACACTGTTCGTTTTATGTGTTCTAACGGATAAATGTGATTAACAAGGCTTGTTCTTCCAGATTCTAAAATCCAGTGAAAATACTGTGCCCAGTAAAGTTGGTCTAATCAACTACATTTGTTATAGCAATCAATTTGCAATTAATATTTTCCAGGCACTTACACTGCACTTCTGGCCCTTTCTGTAGGTTCGGCATGAAACATACATCCATTATATTACTTGACCCTTTGCAGGTTCTTTTGTTCCTGATCCCCAAGTTGTTTGGTTGGTAATTGGTTCATTTAATGAAACTTCTACGGAACACCTTTTTTTAATTTTTTTTTCTCATTTACTGGAGACTTGTCCAAAGATAATAGCCTTTCGGTTAGAAGTAACAAGAGATACTCAGAATATGCCACAAACAAAAGTCTTTATTCGGTAATGAAAGAAGATTCTCAACAACTTGTCTGCTAACGGCCGAGACTGACGAGAAGTTTAATCCGCAGAGGAGCGCTGCTTTCAATGCTTGATGAATCTAGACCTGAAAAGCGTGGGTAATATATATCCCTTCTATATAGAAAAAGGTGATGAAATATTGGGGTCAGTCAGGGCTACTGAATAGAGAACAAGCTGTATTTATGACATGCTTGGATCAAAGAAATTAAAGAATTACTTTGCACAGTTAAGTTAAAGGATTACGCTCATCTTGCTTGCAGTGATAGTATATCAATAGAATTTGCCACTGCTTTATGATTGAGAGGGTCTGGCCTCTGAGACCCCCAATGATACCGAGAATGAAGAGGAAATAGTGCTCCACGCCCTTTGAAATTTTCCAGTAAAACTGTCTGTAAAGAGTACTGTATCTGGCCCCATTAGGGCTGTGCTCCAGTTTCCTACACTGTGGTTGGGCGGCAGGAGCACTGCTGTGCAGAGGGACCCAGTTATGGAATTCAGCGCTTCAGCTTCTTCATCGTTGGTCGTGACTTCATAGGGCAGGTTCCTCACAGTCAAAAAATGATGGCATACCCTAGCGATATTTAATTTTGTATGATGGCAATACCCATTTGATGCACACATGACATTCTGGCTTTCAGGCCAAGCCACTAAGCAATTTTATTTATGATAGTGCAATGGGCAAAGATGAGCCAAACAATTTGCAGAACGCGCTGCCATGCTGGGACTACATTACAGCCGGACAGGAGAACTCTGCACTTCCTACTACCTGCCGACATCCTCTACGCCTCTTCTGATTAGTAGGCTTGCATCATGCCATGATGTTATTTTCCAAGTAGGATAAAATGGGTCTTCTGCGCTGCTGATCAAAATCCAAAGGAAGATTCCAGGACACAGGATTGGTAACAATGTGGTTTATTATCAACGCATTTTGAAGTCATGCGATATCTTCATCAGAGACAAACCTGATGAACAAGTCAAATAACTTTGAAATGTGTTGATAATAAACCACATTGCTACCAATCCTGTCTCCTGTAATCTTCCTTTGAATTTTGATCAGCAGTACAGAAGTCCCATTTTACCTTACTTGACACCTTACTTGGCACTTTTACCTTTTTTTACCCATGTGACTGGAGCAGCAGCAGACCATTTGGAGCTCTATCAATCGCTGTCTATTACACATCAGATAATACGCTTTGTTTCCCCAGTCCTCTCTACATGCTGTGATGTTAGAACACTGCAGATCTTACTAATCAGAAGATTCGCCGAAGATGCTGTCCGGAAGTGAGAAGTTGCATTCGGCTGCCACGGACTATCAATGTTGCTACTGAACCAGGGTTCTTTTAATTGTTTTGCTTATCTTTACTACTGGATGATTGGATATAGACAAAATGTAGTCATTTTATTGTCAGATTTTAGGATGAAAAGTGTAGTGTGCACAGAGCTATAATTCTTTTGGTAAAATTATATTAATATACTTTGGTTGGTAGTGGTCCTTATATGGTGGCTTTGTGAGCTCATCCTTAAAAAATACCTTGTTTTCTTAAAAAAAAAAAAAAAAAAAAAAAATCCTTACAATCCTAACTTTTCCTGTAGATTGGCGGGTTCTGGATACTGATATTCCCAACAATCACTGAAAAAAATACCTTGAAGTGATCTACGCAGCACGCTCCAGCATGAGCATACACACAGAGGGATGTATGTGCTCATAAACTGAGCAAAGTGCAAGAAGTTCTATAGAGTGGATTTTTAAGCGATAGACGGGGAACAAGTTAATTAGGGAAAAAAAAGTACCTTTTTTCAAAATTTACCTTTAATTATCAAAGGGATTCATTTTGACAGTCAAAATGACTCCCTTTGGTAATTGAAGGTAAATTTTGAAAAAAAAAAAGGTCCTTTTATTTTTGCTAGTCTTTGTCGCTAAATGTTACTATTTCTTTTAGTTTTTATTTACTCGTATGCTTAGAATAAGTTTAAAATAAATGTTGGCTTAGGCTACTTTCACACATCAGTTTTTTGCCGTCAGGCAGGATCCGGCTATTTTTAGAAAAAACGGATCCGGCATAAATTTTGGAGAACTGTAGAAACGGATCCGTTTTTTTGCTGGATCCGTCTAGCAGGTTATATCTGTTCCTGGGGGCTGGCCAATTGGATCTGAGCATGCGCAGACTTAAAAAAACGGATCCGGTGGCTGGATCCGTCTTTTTCTGGATCCGGCGCATTCCGGCGCCCATAGACTTTCATTGTAGCAAAAAGCTGGAAGCGCCGGATACGGCGCTTCCGGCTTTTTCGCCGGAGACAAAAAACGTTACAGTAGCCGTTTTTTCCAGACGCCGGAATGAGACAAGTTGCCGGATCCGGCAAAAAACGGATGAAACGCAATGCCATCCGGCACGATCCGGCGCTAATGCAAGTCAATGGGG
Source organism: Dendrobates tinctorius (assembly GCF_039654945.1). NCBI lineage: Eukaryota > Metazoa > Chordata > Amphibia > Anura > Dendrobatidae > Dendrobates > Dendrobates tinctorius. Next base: position 21,560,918 of record NW_027361878.1, read on the forward strand.
AAAAACTGGATCCGGCATTGCATTTTGCCGGATCCGGTTTTACAAAAAAAAGCCGGATCGCGCCTGAAGGCAAAAAACTGATGTGTGAAAGAGGCCTTAGGCTGGTTTCATATTAGCGTTTTTTTGCGCAGCACGCGCATGCGTCATGCATACTTATGTTTAACATGGCGTGCGCATGGTCTTGTGTTTGCACGCATTCGTATGCGTTTTCGTGCGCATGCATTTTTTCAAGGTGTGCGCCTAGGCGCGCCAGACGCAACCTGTTGCATTTTTTGGTCCACCGAAAGGCGTCAAAAAAACGCTTGGGCATGGAATGCGACAAAATAACGCATTACAGTCTATGGGAACGCAGGCGTGCGCATGGACATGCGTTCGTCTGCGTTTTTGGCGTAAAAATGTGTAGACACTGGTTTTAACCCCTAGAGAATGAATGCGCATAAAAACATAATGTGAAATTAGCCTTAGAGTTATAATAATTAGTTTTTTTGCAAATATACTTGACATGCACAGGTCATATATAGGACATTCGTCAGTGAACTCTCGAGTGGATTACATAATTTCTGTAGAAGACGGCTTGCAGTTTTGCTAATTGCTAATATGGCTAGAAGAAGTGCGCTAAAACCTGACGATATTCTTGCTATTTTGCATTCTATACCATTCTATAAAATTATAGAGGAAGAAACTCTAAAATAAACGAAAACAAGCCAGGAGTCAAAATGACTCCATTCAGTAGTTCTAGGGGTGTGTGAAAGGTCCGGTAGTCCTAAATAAAGCACACACTTTCCAAATCTTGTGATGCTATATTTCCCCTTGAAAATGTGTTTTGCCTACAATAGTCAGTAATGGAAATTATTGGCAAGTGCTGATAATCGCTACTACTTTTTATTAAATTACATTGCTGAACAGGTCAATTGAAATAGCAGATTAGCTGATAGAAAAGCACAACTTATTTCTCCTGTACATGTTAGGACACATTTCCTTATGTGCTGCCTAAGAAAAGGATGTTTCAAAATATTCTAATTTGTTTTGTGGGCTAAGTAGGCAATGGAATAAATTGTGTAAGCTAGGTGCTTCTAACAGATTGCGTGGGCCCAACAAATATTATGTGCATAGACGTTTAACCCCCTCATGAACGGAGCTTTTTTAGGTTTTTGCGTTTTCGTTTTTTGCTCCCCTTTTTCCCAGAGCCATAACTTTTTTATTTGTCCGTCAATACGGCCATGTGAGGGCTTGTTTTTTGCGGGACAAGTTGTTCTTTTGACCAACACCATTGGTTTTACCATGTCATGTACTAGAAAACGGGAAAAAAATTCCAAGTGCGGTATAATTGCAAAAAAAGTGCAATCCCACACTTGTTTTTTGTTTGGCTTTTTTTACCATGTTCACTAAATGCTAAAACTGACCCACCATTATGATTCTCCAGGTCATTACGAGTTCATAGACACCAAACACGTCTAGGTTCTTTTTTATCTAAGTTGTGAAAAAAAATTGCAAAGTTTGCTAAATTTTCTGAGACCCATAGCGTCTCCATATGTCGTGATCTGGGGTTGGGTGAGGGCTTATTTTTTGTGCACCGAGCTGATGTTTTTAATGATACCACTTTTGTGTAGATATGTCCTTTTGATCGTCTGTTATTGCATTTTAATTTAATATCGCAGCGACCAAAAAATTTAAATTGTAGTGTTTTGATTTTTTTCCCTCTACGCCGTTTAGCGATCAAGTTAATCCTTTTTTTTATTGATAGATCGAGTGATTCAGAACGCAGTGATACCAAATATGTGTATGTTTGATTTTTTTTATTGTTTTATTTTGAATGGGGCAAAAGGGGGGCAATTTAAATTTTATATTTTGTCTATATTTTTAAAACTATTTTTTTTAACTTTTGGCATGCTTCAATAGCTTCCATGGAAGGCTAGAAGCTGCCATAGCTTGATCGGCTCTGCTACATAGAGGTGATACTCAAATCGCCTCTATGCAGCAAAATTACTGCATTGCTATGAGCACCGACCACAGGGTGGCTCTCATAGCAATCCGGCATCAACAACCATAGAGATCTCAAGGAGACCTCTGGTTGTTATACCAACGAACCGATGACCCCCGATCACCTGACGGAGTCAGCGGTGAGCGCATTTCCAGCCCGATGTCTGGAAGCGCGCGTTAAATGCCACTGTCAGAGTTTGACAGCTGCATTTAACTAGTTAATACGCGCGGGTGGATCGCGATTCCACCCGCGCCAATTGAAGACACGTCGCCGCCGGAGCCCACATCAAAGCGGGGTACTGCCATTGGACGTACTATCCTGTCCAATGGCAATAAGGGGTTAAGTACTGAAAATTTCCATCAGGCCCATTCATGGAGTTCAAAAGGGCAGCAGCGAGAAAGTTAAATTCAGCCCCAGCCTGCCTTTACGAACATTTGTAATAGAACGGCTGGTGGTGCAGAGCTCCCTGTAATAGGAACCCCCGGGGTAACACGTCCATTCATAACATTTCTCACTTCGTATATATTCCCCCATCACCTGTAAGTGATATTACTGTGAAGTGGAAGGAACCACAGAAACTCAACCATGAAGTGGAGACCCCATAATGTTACAGAGCGGGGGGCCGAGTGCTGAGGAGACGAGGTTAGAAAAGTCACAACTGCTCTGCTGACTCCATAACTGCAGAGTCCAAACCTCTGGTACTAACATCAGCACAAAAATTGTGCCCCTGAGGGGAGTTTCATGGCCGAACATCTGCTTGCAGCCTTACACATCACCAAGCACAATGCCGAACGTCGGATGGAGTGGTGGTAAAGCCGCGACCACTGGACACTGGAGCAGTTAAAAGGTGTTATGTGGAATGATTAATCACATTTTTCTATATGACATCTGATGGACGAGTTTGGACAATGCTGAGACTACCAAATTAGAGTATTGTGGAGGAGGGAAAAAGCTATGAGGTTTCTTTTTTCAAGGGTCGTCGGCCTTGGCGCCTCTAGTTCCAGTGAAGGGATTTGAGTACAGATCTTATGGTTCTTTGTGGTTTAATGGGATCATATTTTGGCTGTTCTGAAGATTTGCAGGTTAATAAGACAAGAACGATAGAGCTGATGGAAGAATCAGACGCTACTTGACAAGAATACTATTTAAAACACGGCCATCTGTTGCTCAGCACGGATGCGTCAGTACATCAATACCGGTGAAATAAAGCCGCCTTCATACACTCACATGCCCTAGATATCCACTGGAATAATTTTTGAGCGAGTGTGAGCGTCAGACTTTATTGCCTGTCTTGGCGGCTCCAGATGCAACACGTTGGACCGTCTGGTTGGTATCAATATTATTGATTGCTATGTACTGTACATTGTTTTAACGGTGATAGTAATGACTGGTGGGAGACGGCAGACAGAGATCTTTCACAAATTAGTACACTGCTTTCTGTAGTAAGGAAATGAATTGCACTCTTATTGCCAGAAGACCTAATTGATTTGACAAGATTAACATATCTAAATTCAAAGCAAAAGATTAACACAGGCTATATATTTCTCTTCGGTCCCATTCCGCCCAATAGCGTGTATTCGTTAGATGAAGGATCCTAAGATGAATGTCCTAGGGAGGGTAAATAATGGCATTTATTTTCTAAATGGGGCAGACAATTTCAGGCAGGACGGTCAATTTTTCATCCACAGCATCCTTCTCCATGTGTCTTCACTGACAAACCTTTGGCGCTTGACTAATACAAATGCCCAAGGTCACAAGGAGCTCTGTTACAAACCAGAATGCCAGCAGGTTCACAACATCTGTGATTTAAAGCCTAAGTTTTCAGACATAAAACTTTATGACTTTGAGGCAGAAGTTTCCTACGACATGGCTGAGAGCAAAGCAGGAGTACACCACCAATCTAACATCTCTTGTAGACAACAACAATGGCATTAGCGCATCATATGAAAATACTCTGTTACACCTGCCTCGGCTTCACCATCTTCCACTATGGCCAATGCCCTCTGCAGTGCTCCATGTTGGGTTTTACAAGTGACCCGGCGTGGCTCCATTATATCATCTGTCCACTAAGGCTCACTAAAAGACACCTATGTCTTGCTTTTAAGACTCCTAAGTCCTGAGTGCTGTTTGCTGTGCTCTTTTATCAGCTCCTGGTCTGCACTTGCCTTGTATCTTGGTGACTTGTTACTCTGCAAACCTGCTATCTTGGTGACTTTGGGCTTTCCTGTGTCCTCTCTCCGCCTGTCCTCTTCTGCTCTCCAGTGTTCAGAGTCCTTCGCTTTATAAGTGCCTTCCTACTAAATCAATGGCCGAGGTCCATGTGCCCACCCAGAGGTGAAGCTTAGTGAATTCACCTCACTAGGTTAACCTAACACTGTATGCACAGAGGAAGAGAACAGAATCTCTATGAAAGAACAATCCTATAAGTCAATATTGACCCCAGAAAAATCTTTGTTGAACACCTGTTTTGTGGTTCTTGCCCCTCATCAGGGTGAAGTAAGAGCCCCTCAATGGAGGTTATAAGAAGTAAAGTTTCCATTTAAGGAGATAGTAAAGTTGGCATCGGAAGCAATGCAAGGGTAACTGGGAAAAATATGCAATAACTTATTGTGTAGGTGACCCATCATTTAAGGATATAACATCACATGTACAAGTCCATGATGCACAGCTTTGAATTATGTGACTCTAAAGATTGCCATACACAGCAGACTAATGATAAACCAAACCCACTGATATCAATTAGTTCATCCAACAGTCTATTGTGTATGGGGGTCCCCAATAGATGATCATCTGTCAGGGGAGTTGAGGATCCGGGAAGCCCAATTTCAGACTGATGCTTCTTATGTATTATAGGGAGAAGTCGCTGCCAGCGGCTTTCTTGTGAAGAACACAGTCGCAAATCGGCGCACTCCGGGTAGTTGGGTTAGATAGCTGCTAGCCCAATGAATGGCTGAACCATTGTTCGTCCAACAGCTACCTAATGTGCATGTGGGCTTTAATCAAGACTAGTGAAAATATACAAGGGATCTCTGTTTCTTAGTATGTCAGCACAAAATAACTGTTCGAACTAAGCACAGGTTCTTGGTGCCTCCTAGGCATGGCTGAGCTATGCAGTGCACCTTCTCTTCTTATTTTTCATCCTTCTCTGCCCTCTTACTTCATTGACAGCTCCGACTTTACAGGATCCAGAAGAAATAGATGGAAAACAAACAGGTGGGAAGGTGTACTTAACTGTTAGGCCACTCAGAGGGTACACTAAGTGCTTGTGCTTGGTTTGAACAGTCATATTGTACGAACAGACTCCATTTAATGCTAGATTGTAAACTGATCCCAACATTCACCAGCCTTCTTGCAGATGTTCTGACTCTTATTCCTGATGGGCATTTAGCCATTATCTTTCAGTTAGAGATACAAAGCAGCCAATTACTTTCTCCGTGGAAAGACATCATGGATACATTATAACTTCTGTGCTAGGCATTAAGGCTGGATATACCAGCAATTGTAAACCCTACATTTATTAGCTTTATGACATATACATTTTGTGTATGTTCAGTTACACAAAAAGAAACGTTTCTGTGCCCTTAAATCCAATGCAGTGTAAAGCCGAGCATACAGTACCATCTGTCCAGGGTACAGGTGCAAATACAGCATTTCGGGTCTTTGTTCTGTGACTTGCAGAATTCTGATACATTAAAGAAAAAAGGAAAGCCGCTTTTAATAAGATGCATCAGGGTTTAGTTCCAGGTCAATGGCTCTGACATCAGATGCTCACTTTATGTATAAAGATGAAGACAGAGCGACTCGGGGACCAAAGGCCGCATAAATCCTAAGGGACAGACCTTTAAAAGGATGCATTGTTCAGGAGCAGTGAAGTCCACAAGAATCCCCGCAGGTTTTCATGGAGCTGCACATTGTCAAGGATTCCGTTTTACATTTATAATATGGAGTGCTAGAAGGTGCACATGAAAAGCCGCATCATTCCAGCCAACACTTGTCTTACTGTCCGCTGCAGGCTGGAATCAGCTTTTAATTTTTTGTAACTAGCAGACAGTAAAACCACGACCAAATATATGTCAAGCAAATCATCCACAAATGAGATCACGGCATATTTGCTCTGTCCTCGGCATCGACACAAAGCTCTTCACAATGTCTCATATTGCAATTCTAAATGCCTGATCCTTCTCTCTGATGATATCGGGGGAGAGTCGGGAGGCCCCCATATACATCTGATGGAGTATTTATGTTCTTTACAAGCCCTGTGAACCGATTGCTCTCTGAGGGAATCTCCGATTTATCTAAAAGCTGAATGTGCCTGCCCCCGTCAGATCGCAGCCACTACACAGTTTGAGGCCAGGCAAGTACCGGCATGGGAGACTGGCTGGTAATCCCTGGTTCCGTGGACACTGGAGACTGGACAGACATCGGTCTGAGATGGTTTAGTGAATCCTTCATTGAGCAGGAGGTTGGACACGATGACCCTGGAGGTCCCTTCCAACTCTAACATTCTATGTCTCTAGGATGCTATGATCTTCTTATCTGTAGGCACAATGTCATCTTTGCGGCGTATTGCACGCCATATTGCATGTTTGACAACACCCCAGGCCTACTGGGGATGCAGGCAACTAGGAAGAAGTTTGCTGGCCTCCCAGGACCATGGTCAGAGAGAAAGATGAGCTCAAACAAGGGCAAAGTGTGGCAGGTGGGTCACATCCAGCACGAGGACCATGGCAGCTGAACAGCTATAAACAGTGGCCACATAATGTGCTCGGCCGTCTGCGTACTGGTATAACCACTCTAGCGGTGAATACACTGGTGGAGGATGGAGCCGCAAGCTGCTTCTTCCACCCTATATATAGGCTATGTGTGGGATCATGCTGTATATAGGAGGCTGTGTGTGGTATCACACTTTTTACAGAGGGGATATGTGTGGGATCATACTGTATGTGGGAGTTGTGTATGGACTCCTACTGTGTATAGAGGTGTGTGCGGACTCATACGGTATATAGAGGAATGCCAGCATACTTAATTCTGCTCAATATTCAGTTATATCATTTTTTTTCTATATTAATATTAATTGTAATTACTATTTGATTAATTTTAAGCATGAGTAATTTCAGCATATTGGTTCAGCCGTCTACAACAGTCACGGTCTCTCACGTGGCCCCTCTGGAAAATTAATTGCCCACCCCCAGATTAGTTAATCTCTAATGAGAGTCACCAGACATGAACACCACTGAGCATGTTTTGGGTAGGATGAAAGCGGAAGCTTGGAAGACAAAACCAAAGAATCTAGATGAACTCTGGGAGGCATGTAAGACTTCATTCTTTGCCATTCCTGATGACTTCATTAATACATTGTATGAATCATTGTTGAACAGCATGGATGCAGTCCTTCAAGCTCATGGAAGTCACACAAAATATTAACTATGACTCTAATAGCACCACAACTTCATTCACCAATGTTATGCAACATATATTTGTATTTTAAGTTAATTATTTGTTTGAATATCACATTACTTTCTGTGGCCGACAAAACTTTTGTCTTGCTAAAATCTGACCATTCTGTGTCCATTAAATGATCAATATTTCTGCACTGATGGCAATTTATTTTCTAAATCACATTTCGGAGGGTTTCAGCTTTCAAAAGAATAATTTATAGAACCAATGGATGAATTTAACGTCAGGTTATAAGCTTTTATTTACATAACATGGATAAGCGACATAACTTCTGTCAGGGAGTATATGTATACAGCCAAGTAGTATACATGCATATGTCCACACAACACAAAAGAAAAACAACCATGCACATTAAATTCTTAATATAACTTTTGGTTTCATGAGTCCATGCATTGCTGTACGGATAATAAACCAAGTTAACATCTTGCCATCTTGAGCATAACATCTTGCCTTTATAACCACTTGGTGACATACAGTATATCTCAAAATGATACTACAGCTTAATTAAACTACAACTACTACTAACACACTGCCAAGCACAATTATGTATTATTATAAATAGCCATTCATTCAATGCCATAGGATAGTCCAAGGAATTTTAAATATACACTGTGTTCCAAATTATTATGCAAATGATATTTTTCTATGATTTTCCTAAATAGTCAGTACAAATGACAGTCAGTCTAATAAAAGTCATCACCAGTTAGAGTATACATCAAATTTTATTGAAGAAACCTCCCAATGATAGCAGTATAATCTCCAAAATGAATAAAAACTCAAATTGCACTGTTCCAAATTATTAGGCACAGTAGAATTTCTAAACATTTGATATGTTTTAAAGAACTGAAAATGCTCATTTGTGGAATTTGCAGCATTAGGAGGTCACATTCACTGAACAAAAAAGCTATTTAACTCCAAAACATCCTAACAGGCCAAGTTACATGCTATCATAGGAACCCTTCTGTGATATCACCTTCACAATTCTTGCATCCATTGAACTTGGGAGTTTTTGGAGAGTTTCTGCTTGTATTTCTTTGCATGAAGTCAGAATAGCCCCCCAGAGCTGCTGTTTTGATGTGAACTGCCTCTCACCCTCATAGATCTTTTGCTTGATGATACTCCAAACGTTCTCTACAGGGTTGAGGTCAGGGGAAGATGGTGGCCACACCATGAGTTTATCTCCTTTTATGCCCATAGCAGTCAATGACTCAGAGGTATTCTTTGCAGCATGAGATGGTGCATTGTCATGCATGAAGAGGATTTTGCTCCTGAAGGCACATTTCTGCTTTTTATACCATGGAAGACGACTGTCAGTCAGAAACTCTATATACAGTACTTTGCAGAGGTCATTTTCACACCTTCAGGAACCTTAAAGGGCCCCATCAGCTGTTTCCCCATGATTCCGGCCCAAAACATGACTCCTCCTCCTTCTTGCTGAAGTCGCAGCCTTGTTGGGACATAGTGGCCATCCCCCAACCATCCACCAACCATCCATCTGGACCATCCAGGGTTGCTCAACACTCATCAGTAAAAAAGACTGTATGAAAAATAGTCTTCATGTATGTCTGGACCCACTGCTACAATTTCTGCTTGTGAACACTTTTTAGGGGTGGCCAAATAGTAGGTTTATGCACCACAGCAAGCCTTTGAAGGATCCTACACCATGAGGTTCGAGGGACTCCAGAGGCACCAGCAGCTTTAAATATCTGTTGGCTGGTTTGTAATGGCTTTTCAGCAGCTGCTCTCTTAATCCGATGAACTTGCCTGGCAGAAACCTTCCTCATTCTGACTTTCTCCGCACAAACATGTCTGTGCTCAGAATCAACCACAAATCTCTTAACAGTACGATGGTCACGTTTAAATTTTTGGGAAATATCTAATGTTTTCATCTCTTGACCAAGGCATTGCACTATTTGATGCTTTTCAGCAGCAGAGAGATCCTTTTTCTTTCCTAAATTCCATGAAACCTGTGCCCTGCTTAATAATGTGGAACATCATTCTTAAGTAGTTTTCCTTTAATTGGGCTCACCTGGTAAACTAATTATCACAGGAATTTGAGATTGATTTCAGTGATCCAAAGAGCCCTGATACACAATACCATCTCTGAGTTTATTTGAAAAACAAAAAATTACATCTTTATGACACTTAAATCCAATTTGCATAATAATTTGGAACGCAGTGTAATATTTATGGCGGTACCGAACCACCACGTACTAGAACGGTAAGATGAGAGGAGTTCCATCTATCCAAAATTTTGTCAAATTTCCCAAGACAGCCCTGATTCTGATACAGCATTTGCTCATTCGGTATAACCGAATTTTCCAATTCAATTCATGCTCTGAGAGAGGGATGTACACCATCCATCCAACGTAACGCCAGCATCTTTCTAGCCAGAAAGAGTGTCACCCGCAGGAAAATTAGAACATAATGTCCCCATATCTCCCCGTCCAACACCCCGAACAAACAGACCAGTGGGTTAAGGGCAACCGGGATTTGTACTAATGAAGTCAGCTGCGATGTTACCTCGTTCCAGTAAGAAAGGATACCATATGAATAAAGTCTGCCTCCGTCGAGTGACATCTCAAACACTCTGAAGACTGGAGTCGACCCATTTTGAAGAGTCGTAATGGAGTTAAATATGACTGGTCTATCATATATAATTGAATCATTCTATTATTGATTGACGGAGATACCCCAATCAAAGACTCAAGAACCTCCTCCCAATCCTCCTCCTGAGCTTCAATAACATTTTTAGCTAATAAGACCTATAGAAGTGTGAATGTAAAATGTATCAACCAATGTAATAAACTACCATATGTTAAATATGCCTAAATTCCTAATGAAAGCATTAACACTGGAAAAATTGTATATACATTATTTCTATCACATGTAAAAAAACTTTATTTCATGTAAAGGGCTATGTAGGTCAGAGGCGTATCCTAGGGGGTCAGCCAGGACATGTGCCCCGGGCGCGGCCAGCAGGGGGTGCAGTCGGGCCGCCTAATGCAGCGGTCCACAGTGTCTCCCACAGCGGCTGCATTCTGCCGCCCCCCGGACTGGGAGTCGGCCATTATCTGTGCTGGCTGTCAAGCTGACAGCCGGCACAGAGAAGCTGCAACGCGCCGGCTCCCAGGGATCAATTGTACTCGCGTCTGTACATAAGCGAGTACAATTGAAGCTCTGACCACAGGGTCACAGAGACGCCAGCAGCATGATCAGGTGATGTGATCCCACTGCTGACATCACTCGCCGGCGCCAAGAAGCGCGAAGAGCATCGGTGTGGGGCGTACATAATGTATGGGGGGATTTGGAGTGGGGATGGGGGTTATTTAATGTGTGGGGGGATTTGGAGTAGGGATTGGGGTTATTTAATGTGTGTGGGGAGGTTTGAGGACACAAAATGAGGAGCATGTATGTATGTATGAGGGCATGTATGAGGAAACAGAATGGGGATGGGTGCAGACAGTATGGTGAGTGGGGATATGGGTGCAGATAGTATGGGGCGCTAACAGGTGAATGTATGTGGACACAGTATGGCGAGTGAGGGTGATGGGATGTGTGCAGACACAGCATGGGGAGTCAGGGGTATGTGTGAGCAAACAGTATAGAGTGAGGTGGTAAATATATGAGGAGACAGTATGGTGAACAGGGGGGATGTGAGAGGAGATAGAATGAGGAGGGAGGGGAATAGTGTGAGGTTACAGTATGGGGGGAGAAAAGTGAGTGGGCACAGAATAGAGACTGAGTAGTGGGGGCGTAGCATGGGTGGACAGTGTAAGGCTATGTACCCACGTATGCAGGAAATTCCTGACTGAAAACCGGACTCTTTCCCAGAGAACGCACTTTTTTCTGCGCGTTTTCTGCTTTTTTTTTCCCGGAGCGTCCCCAGTCTCATAGAAAATAGTTAGAAATGCGTATTTTTCCGCGAAATTAATGAGCATGCTGCGTTTTTTACCGCAGAGCTTTTTTTGTGGAAAAAAAACGCATCAATATGCACAAAAGGTGCAGAATTCATTAAAATGAATGGGATGCTTCTTTTAAGCGTTTTTGCCAGCAAAAACACTTAAAAAACGCGAAAAAAAAAGCTTACTTATGCACACACCCTCAGGATACAGCCAGGAGGGGACAGTATACCAAGGAGGGGGAGTGTGATGAAAAAGGTACAGTATAGAAACTGAGCCCTATAGGGAGGACACAGTGTGAGAGGACAGTGTGAAAAGGTATCCCAGTCAGGAAAGGCGAGGTAAGTGTGAAGAGCATGTACCAAAAGAAGGACAGTGTGGGGTCATATTTTGTGCAGACAATATAGTGAGGGGCAATTATTTATTCAGGGGCTCAGTGTACTGCAGATCTTTTTATTCAGGAGCAATGTAATGACACTTCTATCTTTAAGGGCATCCTGTGGAGATTTGCTGCAGAAGACCGGAGAAGATAGAAGTCTGCAGAGACGGCTGTGGATGAGAAAACTGATCATGGGGTCTGGACAAGAAGAAAAGAAGAACGACTCCAGAGACGACGTCACCTATAAGGTACTTGGATGTAAATGTTATTTGTGAAACTAATTCTCATGTTTTTATTTGTTAGGAGCATTAAAGGGCTTGTCCAGGTTTGTGCTGAGTCTGCCGTCATTCTATGTGACTGCAGACTTCTGAATTCTCACAGTGCTCACTGCACGCTTCTCTCGTGCCAGTGATTTACATACATGCAGTCACATGCTGCCGGGCACGTCTAGTCGGAATGTGGCCAGAAGTATATAAATCACATGCTTGTGCTGACATGACCATGTACTCTTGCCACCAGTAAGAGAGAATCCTAAAAGTGTGCAGTGCATTAGTTGTGAGAATTCAGAAGCTGCAATGTCAGGATTCAGCTCTGCAGGATCCAGTAGTCATCACACGGATATTTCACTCATATGCGACTTTTATACTTATGGTCCTGTGACAACGAGCCTCTCCTCCTGCTTCTCCGTTTTTCACTGATCTTTGAGAGCATTAGGGAGAGCAGCTCGTCGGTACATGATTAGGTGTGCAAGTCGCACGTGTGCTTGGGGGAGGGGGGGGGGCACCGAACCGAATTCTTGCCCCGGGTGTCAGAAAGCCTAGATACACCTCTGATGTAGGTTTCACTATATATTGAGTTTCACCACCTCCTTCGCAGGAACAAAACTTTGGCCTTGAAAATATTATCACACATTTACAAGATTGGCAGTTCATACAATCAGACAATGAAACTCCTCCACAAAAGAATGAAATTTAAAAAAATAAATTGCAATTTACACCTGATATTAGCATTAGATTTGTGCCAAAATGTTCACAGTTTTCTGACATTAGGCTTAATAAATTTGTAAAAAGTTGTTGGCCACGTCATCTTCTGGTACACTATGCCCAATTTTTAAACTTTTGAAGAGCACGGAGCAAAGGACGAAGATTTTTTTTTTTGCCCAGATTAAAACTATTGGGGATCATTTGACTTCAAAAACTACAAGAAACTGATTAATAAATGAGGGCCTCTGTGTCCAATCTAATATCTCAAGAGCATTCCAAATACGTTCGTTGGAGGCACTCTCTCAGAGTCCATCAAAGTTGCTGTCAAAAATAGTTCAGCATTTTGTGCTATTTTTCCAGTGAAATTAAGACCATGACAGGACCCAACAGCCCACATTAGAAATCAATGAGGTCTGTCAGGCACCAATGGCATCCATCATGTGAGGAATCTGTCATCAATGAAATAGAACAGTATTGATTGACGCAGATCTGCCGACATCTCATTTACTGAGCACTGTGAAGTACAGATTTATACATGAAGGCTATCACGTGGGTAGAGTGACTATAGAGGAAACATCCAAAGTCACTTTTCAGTGCAAGATTGGAAGTTGGTATTAACTTTCAAAGCGGTATATACCGTAATACAGCAGGTGATATATGTACTGAACACGTCACCAAATATCCTAAGTAAATATATTTCTAAAGGTGCTAATGTAATGAAATTCTCACTATATGTCTGTAACAACCCATCCAATCAACACAAGCAAAGAAATCAAACCGTAGATATCCATAAATTAAGTTATGTGTAATAATAAGAAATCACACCGAGCGAAAAATTATTGAACGTGGTTACTGAAATGTAATACTTTGTACAAAAGCCTTTGTTGGTCATGACGGCTTAAATATGCCTTGTGTATGGAGAAACTAGTCGCAGGCATTGCTCAGGTGTGATTTTAGCCCATTCTTCCACATAAACACTCTTCAATTCCTGAAAGTTCCGTGGGCTCCTTCTATGAACTCTTAGCTTTAGTTCCTTCCATAAATTTTCTATTGGATTCAGGTCCGGTGATTGGCTGGACAAATTTAGCAGTTTTATGTTTTTTTCTCTAAAACCAAGTGAGAGTTTCCTTGGCTGTGTGTTTGGGATCATTGTCTTGCGGAAATGTCCACTCTCGTTTCGTCATCATCATCCTGGTAGATGGCAGCAGATTTTTATCAGATTCAGTATTGTGTATGAATGCCACGTGCAGAAATACCCGTAATTACAACCTTGTCTGCCAACACTGAGCTTTATTAATGGTTATCTGAGGAATGTTCTGCCATGCTGATCATCAAGATCTTCTGTTGGCAGCTCCCTTTGCAATTACCAACCAATGACGTCCCAGATGCACTTGATGGGATACAAGTCCAGAGACAGCCCTAATGGCATGTGTAGACCTTGCAGGATGCTCACAATAGCACAAGCAACATGTAGCCTAGAATTGTTGAAATATGGCTCCTGAGACACTTTGAAGAAATGGCCGTACCACTGGTTCCACTCCCTGAACTTCAGTATGAAAAAATCACACCAGTCCTACTCTCATATAATGTATGCATAATGTACAGTATTCATACCCCTCACTCTTCATTCCAGGTCCACTAACAGGTTGGCGCAAGGTTGTAGAACGCAACAACGCCAAGCTGATTGAGCAGCAGGCATAGCCTAAACGTGCTGCAATGGCCTGCATGTATCTATCAATATATAAGAGAGAAGAAACATTCACTGCTATCATTGCGGACTTGCCTCTAGAAAAGCATGACTAAATGTAAATGGGACTTTACTACAAAAGTAGTTTCCTTTGTATTTTATTACATAATTTTTAAGCATTTTCAGACTTTTTAATTTTTACAATCACCCAAAGTTCTGGACCTGTGAATGCCATCACAATCCATTTTTCCTCATAAAAATCCTGTTGCACCCGCCAGCGCTCACCTGGGGTCCTCCTCCTGCCGGCGCTCCCCCTCTCCGCTCTCACACCGTCCCCTGTCTAGCTTTGCAGGGGCTCGGCGCGTCGGAGGTCCGCGCATGCACGCTCGCCCTTCCTCGGCCTCTGTGCATCCTGGGGGCACGTGACCCGGTGGCTCCGCCCCATCATGGCAGCGCCCACCGGGTATTTCAGATGGGCGTCGGGACAGGTAAGACGCCTGTGTGTCTTAGCCCGTGGCGCCTGCTATCCTTGCGCAGCGTCACCCTTGGCCATCAGGTCCCCGCGCACCCTCTGTACTGCACTCTGCTCTATGCCTTGGTCCCAGTCTGTAGCCTGCTCCCGTGTCTCCCTGTCACTGCCTACCTTCCTCCCTGGTTCCTCTGTTTTCCCTCCTCCTGTGTTCCCTGGTCCGGTCCCTCTCCTGTACCTCTGCCCCTATTGTTGCTTGCCTCCTGTACATTACGCTCCTTCCCCTATCTCGTTCTTTGTCTCATTCCCTAGGTCCAGTCCCGGTTCCGTCCTGACCCTTCTGGCTTCCACTGCCTGCTTCCTGCTACCTTGGATCTACTCTACCCTTCGTTTACCTTCCCACACTCTGATCTGCTCTCCTCTATTTACCCCGGGTCGTCCCTTTGGTTCCGGCCGTCATGGTTCCATCTCCCTTGGGCCTGCCCATAACACTCCCTGTATAGGGGGTGGTCATCACCTGGTCCGCTCGCCCTCGGGGGCTCTGGAGCCACAACCCAGAGGGTCCACTCTCGGGTTTCTACCTAGAACCCTAACAGATCCTTATGTATTAACACTGTTAATATCTATTTGCTATGCCTTGCCAACATGGGTTTGTAGCAAACAAGTCGCGCCAGACTAATCTAATTTCCTACTATGATGGAAACACTATAATCCTACAAAAATATTAAAGAATGATATAAATGAGAGCAAGAAAAAATCAAAAAATTAAAAATTACAAACTATATTAATACAATCTCGTAAAATGATGTGAACATATTGATGGGTAAAGGTAGATGACAATGTGGGTGAACCCAGCAGAAAAGATACACACATGGCACAGCATGCAATCAATCAATACAGAGGGCTATGTAACATAGACTATGCATGATGGAAACACTGGGTGGATCAGGGAAATGCAGTAGATATAGCATACCTCAACTTCAACAAAGCACTTGATAAATTATCTCATAAAATCCTTATTGAAAAAATTACTAAGTATGGGATTGACAAGGCTATGGTTAGGTGGATTCATAACTGGCTCAGTGATTGCACTCAAAAGAGTGGTAATAAATGGTTAAAAATCAAATTGGAAGAGTGTTTCAAGTGGGGTACCACAAGGCTCTGTCCTGGCCCCAGTGTTGTTCAACATTTTTATAAATGATCTAGATAAGGGAACTGTAGGTAAAATAATTAAATTTGCAGATGATGCAAAGCTAGGAGGGATAGCTAACACTAGAGAAGACAGAGAAAGGATTCAGAAGGATCTAGATAAGCTTGAACAATGGGCATTGACTAATAGAATGGTACTGAACAGGGAGGAACACAAGATTCTACATCTGGGCAAGAAAAATGAAAATTACATCTACAGAATGGAAGGAATAGAACTAAGCAACAGCACGTGTGCAAAAGACTTGGGTATACGAATAGATCACAGTCTGCACATGAGTCAACAGTGTGATGCAGCAATAAAAAATGCAAATACAGTTCTAGGATGTATTAAGAAAAGCACAGCCTAGATCACATGAAGTAATTATCCTCCTCTACTCCAATTTGGTCAGACCTCATATGGAATACTGTGTCCAGTTCTAGGCACCACAATTTAGAAAAATACATTGAAAAACTGGAGCAAATTCAGAGAAGAGCTACTAGAATGGTGAGCGGACTGCAAAGTATGGGAATATTTAGCTTGCAAAAAAGAAGGTTAAGAGGAGACTTACTAGCTGTCTACAAATATCTGAAGGGATGTCACAGTGAAGAGGGATAATTCTTATTCTCATTTGCACATGAAAACACGAAAAGCAATGGCATTAAACTGAATGGGAGAAGATACAGATTAAATATTAGAAAAAAACTTTTTGACTGTGAGGGTGAGCAATGAGTGGAACAGGCTGCCACGAGAGGTGGCGAGTTCTCCTTCAACGGAAGTCTTCAAACAGAGGCTGGACAGATATAATAGTTTCACTTGTCTTTTGCTAGGGGGACTGGTCAGGGAGTCACAAAAACACTGAACTTTAGGAAGGCAAAGTTTGACCAGCTTACGCCTGTTTCACACTTCAGTTTTTTGTGTCAGTTAAAACCCACCAAAAAGGCGGAAAGCGGATCCGCCCCTAACTGATGTGAACGGATGCTACCGGATCTGTTTTTTTGACGGATCCGTCAAATGAAGAATTTTAAAGGAATCGCAGAGATAGAGAGAGAATTTTTTCTCTGTCCGCCAGAAATGATTTCAGGGTTAAATTTCCTCCTGACTTCATTCCTCCGGGCATGCGCTGTAGAAAAATGCGGATCCTGCAGTAAAAAAAAACGTTACATGGTCCGTCCAGGCATCTCGGTGGACGCAAAAAAATTGACGGATCCGCAAAAAAACGGATCCAACGGAGGGCCATCCGTCAAGATCTGCCGGTAATGCAAGTCAATGGGAAAAAAAACGGATCCGCCAAAAAAAAATGGCGGATCCGTTTTTTTGCAAAAATGGCGGATTTTGACTGATGGTCAAAAACGGAAGTGTGAAACAGGCCTTAGAGATGCCCTTAATCTGGTTGACTGGGACAATGTCCTCAGAAATAAGAATACATAGTAACATAGTTTTGAAGGCTGAAGGAAGACCTTATGTCCATCTAGTTCAGCCTATTTTTAGTGCAGCTGTTCTGCATTGTTGATCCTGGGGAAGGCAAAAAACCCAGAGTAGAAGCCAATTTTCTCCATAGGGAAAAAAATTCCTTCCACTAAGCTGGGTCAACCATCTACCTATAATATTCTGTTATTCGTAACCTTCTATACTGTTACTCACAAGAAAAGCATCCATTCCTTTCTTAAATTCATTCAGTGAGTTGGCCATCACCACTTCCTCAGGAAGAGAATTCCAGAGCCTCACTGCTCTTACCGTGAAGAACCCTCTTCTATGCTGGTGCAGAAATTGTCTTTCCTCCAAACGAAGAGAATGCCCCCTTGTTCTTGTCACAGTTCTTGGTACAAACAGTTCATTGGAGAGATCTCTGTATTGCCCTCTGATATACTTGTACATATATATTAGGTCTCCCCTAAGTCTTCTCTTTTCTAGAGTAAATAGACCTAATTTTGATAACCTTTCTGGGTATTGTAGTGAACCAACTCCATTTATCATTTTAGTAGCCCGCCTTTGAACCCGTTCAAGTTCAGTAATGTCTTTCTTGAGCACCGGCGTCCAACACTGCACACAATACTCCAAGTGTGGTCTGACGAGTGATTTGTACAGAGGGAGAATTATGCTTTCGTCTCGTGTCCCCAGACCTCTTCTAATGTATCCCATGACCCTATTTGCTTTGGTGGCAGCTGCCTGACACTGGGCACTCCAATTTAGCTTCTTATTGACTAAGATGCCTAAGTATTTTTCCGTGTCTGATTTCCCCAGCAGTTTCCCATTTAGTAAGTAATTTTAGCATCTGTTTCTCCTTCCCATGTGCATAACCTTACACTTATCTGTGTTAAACCTCATTTGCGATTTTTCAGCCCAATTCTCCAATTTACTCAACTCTGTCTGTAGTTGCAAACTGTCCTCCTTTTTGTTAACTACCTTACATACTTTGTATCATCTGCAAACACTGATATTTTACTGTGTAAGCCATCCACCAGATCATTAATAAATATATTAAATGGTAGGGGGCCCAATACAGAACCCTGTGGTACCCCACTAGTAACCCTGGCCCAATCTGAGTATGCCCCATTAATAACCACTCTTTGCTTTCTATCACTAAGCCAGCTACCTACCCAGCTACACACATGTTCCCCTAGCCCAATCTTTCTCATCTTACTTACCAATCTTTTATGTGGGACAGTGTCAAATGCTTTAGAGAAGTCGAGATAAATGACATCCAATGATTCTCCTTGGTCCATTTGAGAGCTTACATCCTCATAGAAGCTGATCAGGTTAGTTTGACAGGAGCGATCCTTCATAAATCCATGTTGATATGGAGTTAAACATTTATTAACATTGAGATATTCCATAATGGTATCCCTTAGAAATCCTTCAAAAATTTTACCCACAACAGATGTTAAGCTTACCGGCCTATAGTTTCCAGGTTCCCTTTTACACCCCTTTTTGAATATTGGTACCACATTTGCTTGCCGCCAATCAAAAGGAACGGATAATAAATGGGAAATGTTTAAGAACATCCTAAATAGCCACTATAAGCAGTTTATACCTTGTGGGAATAAAAGGACAAGAAATAGGAAAAACCCAATGTGGCTAAACAAAGAAGTAAGAGGGGCAATTAACAGTAAAAATAAAGCATTTAAACTACTAAAGCAGGATGGCACCGTTGAAGCTCTAAAAAACTATAGGGAGAAAAATACTTTATCTAAAAAACTAATTAAAACTGCCAAAAACAAAACAGAGAAGCACATTGCTATGGAGAGTAAAACTAATCCCAAACTGTTCTTCAACTATATCAATAGTAAAAGAATCAAAAGTGTAAAGGTACTGTCACACTTAGCGATGCCCCAGCGATCCCGACCAGCGATATGACGCGGTCAGGATCGCTGGTGCATCGTTAAGTGGTCGCTAGTGAGCTGCAACACAGGCAGATCTCACCAGCGACATCGCAGGGGTCGGGGGTCGCTACTTACCTGTCACACTAGGCGATCCTGACGTCCTCCCGCCCACGTCCACGCTCGTCGCTCGTCTCTCCACAGGACGCGCCGCAGGAAGCTGACGACGAGAAACGGTCCAGGACGTTCTCGCGCAATCAGCGATAACCAGCGGGGGAGTGGGTCGTAGGTAAGTATCACACACAGCAATATCGCTTAGTGTGACAGGCCCTTAAGTGTAGGCCCCTTAAAAAATTGTGAGGAAAGTATGGTTGTAAATGCCAAGGAAAAAGCTATTAAACACCTACTTTTCCACGGTATTCACGGTGGAAAATGAAATGCTAGGTGAAATGCCAAGAGACAAAGAAAACCCTATATTAAGGGTCACCAAGGGTGCAAAACCGGCTAAATAAGATTAAAACAGATAAATCTCTGGGTCCGGATGGCATACACCCATGAGTACTAAGAGAACTAAGTAACGTAATAGACAAGCCATTATTTCTTATATTTAGGGACTCTATAGCGACGGGGTCTGTTCCACAGGACTGGCGCATAGCAAATGTGGTACCAATATTCAAAAAGGGCTCTATAAGTGAACCTGGAAATTACAGGCCAGTAAGTCTAACCTCTATTGTTGGTAAAATATTTGAAGATTTTCTGAGGGATGTTATTCTGGATTATCTCAATGAGAATTACTGTTTAACGCCATATCAGCATGGGTTTATGAGGAATCGCTCCTGTCAAACCAATCTAATCAGTTTTTATGAAGAGGTAAGCTATAGACTGGACCAAGGTGAGTCATTGGATGTGGTATATCTTGATTTTTCCAAATTGTTTGATACCGTGCCACACAAGAGGTTGGTACACAAAATGAGAATGCTGGGTCTGGGGGAAAATGTGTGTAAATGGGTAAGTAACTGGCTTAGTGATAGAAAGCAGAGGGTGGTTATAAATGGTATATTCTCTAACTGGGTCGCTGTGACCAGTGGGGACCGCAGGTGTCGGTGTTGGGACCTATTCTCTTCAACATATTTATTAACGATCTGGTAGAAGGTTTGCACAGTAAAATATCGATATTTGCAGATGATACAAAACTATGTAAAGCAGTCAATACAAGAGAAGATAGTATTCTGCTACAGAAAGATCTGGATAAGTTGGAAACTTGAGCCGAAAGGTGGCAGATGCGGTTTAACAATAATAAATGTAAGGTTATACACATGGGAAGAAGGAATCAATATCACCATTACACACTGAACGGTAAACCACTGGGTAAATCTGACATGGAGAAGGACTTGGGGATCCTAGTTAATGACAAACCTACCTGGAGCAGCCAGTGCCAGGCAGCAGCTGCCAGGGCAAACAGGATCATGGGGTGCATTAAAAGAGGTCTGGATACACATGATGAGATCATTATACTGCCTCTGTACAAATCCCTGGTTAGACCGCACATGGAGTACTTTGTACAGTTTTGGTCACCGGTGCTCAGGAAGGATATAATGGAACTAGAGCGAGTACAATGGAGGTCAACAAAATTAATAAAGAGGATGGGAGAACAACAATATCCAGAGAGAATAGCAAAATTAGGATTATTTAGTCTAGAAAAAAAGACGACTGAGGGGTGATCTAATAACCATGTATAAGTATATAAGGGGACAATACAAATATCCCTCCAAGGATCTGTTTATACCAAGGAATGTGAAGGTCACAAGGGGGCATTCTCTGCGTCTGGAGGAGAGAAGGTTTTTCCACCAACATAGAAGAGGATTCTTTACTGTTAGGGCAGTGAGAATCTGGGATTCTTTGCGCCAGGAGGTGGTGATGGCGAACTCAGTCGAGGGGTTCAAGAGAGGCCTGGATGTCTTCCTGGAGCGTAACAATATTGTATCTTACAGTTATTAGGTTCTTTAGAAGGACGTAGATCTGGGGATTTATTCTGACGGAATGTAGGCTGAACTGGATGGATAAATTTTTTGGTCTTGCTAACTATGTTACTGTCTGTCTTCTTGGCCTTTTTGTTTATCTGTCTGAGATGGTTTAGTGAACCCTGCATTGAGCAGGGGGTTGGAAAAGGTGACCCTGGAGGTCCCTTGCAACTCTACCATTCTATAAAAATGAAAAATAAAATGAAATAATATCATGAAATAAAAATCCCACATAATGAATAATTATTACTCTATTAGTAAGTGCGGTTATAAATGAGGGAAACATGTCATATAAAGCCCTCCCATGCTAGAAAAAAAATAAAACTTTTTGTTTGCGTGGAAGTACAGACAATTCTGATTCTATAACTTACAGCTGATGTATAACAGAGAGAGATTGAGGCTAGCAAGTAGCTGATTACATAGGTGTTCGTGATTGTTTTCTTCACCGACACTTGCGGCTTCATTTTTCACATCTTGGTAACAGATATAGACATGGGAAATGCTACATCCTTTCATATATCCTTTGCCATGATGATGTGTTTCATAGTAAGAGACATTGTGCTGTGCATAGTAACAGCATAGACAATTTAGAAAACTCTGAAGAGCAATGATCTGATTTAATAATAATAATCTTTATTTATATGGCGCCAACATATTCCGCAGCTCTTTACAGTTTAACAGTTTCAAAACATAAGTCATAAGTAACAACGTTAACAATACAATTGTAACAACCCTGCTGGCATCACTGCATGGCCTCCCATCCCCCGCACACCAAGTTACTTTCTGCTTCAAGCCATGCTGTGAATTCTGTCTGTTGCCAGCTCTGTGCCTCTGCTCTCCATGTTTCCAGACTGTCTGTATAGGGGGGCGGCGCCTGAACTCTCTGGTTCTTATGCAGTCAAGGTGCACCTGTGTAATCTGTTCCTTAGGCCTCTTTCACACTTCAGTTATTTGCATCAGTTACAATCCGCGAAAAAGGCAGACAAGCGGATCCGTTCTCAACTGATGTGAACGGATGGCACAGGATCCGTTTTTAGACGGATCCTGAAAATGAGGAAATGTAAAGGAACCGCTGGGGGAGAGAGAGAGAGTTTTTTTTTGTCCGGCACCCAGACAGATTTTGGGGTTAATTCAGTGTCTGGAGGATCCGCCGGCCAAAAAAACGTTGCAAGCTCCGTTTAGAAATCTTTGAGGATGTTGACGGACACTAACATTGTGGCGGATCCTCAAAAAAACGGATGCAACGGACGGCAATCAGTCAGGATCCGCCAATAATGAAAGTCAATGGGGAAAAAAACGGATCCGCAGAGAAAAATGGTGAATCCGTTTTTTTTCAAAATTGGCAGATCTTGACTGATTGTCAAAAACGGAAGTGTGAAAGGGGCCTTGCCAATCACCTAGAGCCCTTGACTATTTAGTTTCGCCACACCCACTGACCTTTGCCTGTGCAATGTCTATACTCAGTTAGTATCTTGCTGCTGAGGAAGCCAGGCCCTGTTCTGTGTATCTCCTTCTCTGTAGGAATACTCTTTGTCTCGCTTTGTATCTTGTCCGCCTGCCAGGAGGCAGAATATCCTGGTCCTTGAGTCTTGTTTCCCAAGTGCCTTGTCTGTTCTCTGTCCGCCTGCCAGGATGCAGAATATCCTGGTCCCTGTGTCTTTTTCCCGGTGTCTCTGTCTGAACTCAGTCTTACCTCTGTCTGTCTGTCTCCTTGTTTGTGGTTCCTTCTCTGCCGTGTCTTTCCTTGTGTCCTCGCAGCTTTATCTGTGCATCTGCACCCTCGCAGCTTTATCTGTGCATCTGCACCCTCGCAGCTTTATCTGTGCATCTGCACCCTCGCAACTTTATCTGTGCATCTGCACCCTCGCAGCTTTAGCTGTGCATCTGCACTCCTGCCACTCTGTCTGCTCCGCACTCCTGCGGCTCTGCCTGCTCCGCACTCCTGCGGCTCTGCCTGCTCCGCACTCCTGCAGCTCTGCTTGCCCCGCACTCCTGCAGCTCTGCCTACCTGCACCTCTTTTGTGAACAGGTCCAAACCTGTTCCTTCATATTCCACTCCTTCCTGCCTATATCCATACCTGCACCTCTTGTGTGAACAGGTCCAAACCTGTTCTCTCATACACCACTCCCTCCTGCCTACACCTGCTGTGTTAACAGGTCCCTACCTGCCCCTTCTCATACCACGCCAATCTGTCCTGTGTCTCCAAGCCGTGCCCGCCTGTCCTGTGTCTCCAAGCCGTGCCCGCCTGTCCTGTGTCTCCAAGCCGTGCCCGCCTGTCCTGTGTCTCCAAGCCGTGCCCGCCTGTCCTGTGTCTCCAAGCCGTGCCCGCCTGTCCTGCGTCTCCAAGCCGTGCCCGCCTGTCCTGCGTCTCCAAGCCGTGCCCACCTGTCCTGCGTCTCCAAGCCGTGCCCGCCTGTCCTGTGTCTCAGCCGTGCCTGTCGTGTCTACCTGCCTGCCTGTCTAGCCTGCTTGTCACTCGCACCTGTCCAGGTGTCCTGTTCCCGAGTGGGATCAGCAGCCACAGCCAGACACCACCCTAGAGTGGCACCCGGCAGCTACCTGCCGCACAAGCCTGACCTCACTATCAGAGGCTCCAGTGAAGACCAAGGTAGCTGCTGTAGTTACGCCCCTTCCAGGGTAGTCTGGTTTGTGGCACAGTGGGGCCACAACCCCCCGGCTCGCGCCATTCAGCCAAGGCGCGAGCGTGACAACAATAATTAAAGCAAAATAAGACGACCCTGCTCGTGAGAGCTTACAATCTACAAATCTGATTTACCACCATCCGATATTACACTTTACCAAGGTGTCATTAGTAAGGCTGGGTTCACACATAGCGCTTTTTTTGCGGCGATTTTAAACGCACGATTTTGCCGCAAAAACGCAAAAAAACAGCATCCCATGCAATCCTATGGGATTCCACAATGCTGTGCTAATGCTGCGGATTTTCCCGTGGCGGAATTACATCGCGGTAAAATATGCAGCATGCTCATTAATTTTGCGGAATCGCGGCAATTCCGCCCACATAGGAATGCATTGTTCTGCTTACTTTCCGCATGTGGCTGTGCCCACCATGCCAAAAGTAAGCATAACATTTGCAGAGGGTACCCACAGGCCGAAGGAGAGGAGACTGTCCTCCGGGCTGTGGGTAACATATCCCTGTAAAAAATAGAATTAAAATAAAAAATATTGTTATTCTCACCTTCCGGCGTCCCGCGCAGCCTTCCCGCCTCTCTCCACGCTCCCGGTGTCTTCTGGTCCAAGTAATCCTTTGTGAGAATGACCGCGATGACGTCGCGGTCTCGCGGGAGCGCGACGTCTCGCGGTCATTCGCGATGACGTCACTCCCGCGAGACCGCGACGTCTCGCGGTCATTCGCATAAAGGATTACTGGGACCGGAAGATGCCGGGAGCGTGGAGAGAGGCGGGAAGGCTGCGCGGGACGCCGGAAGGTGAGAATAACAATTTTTTTTTTTAAATTATTTTTTACATCCTATCTTTTACTACTGATGCTGCATAGGCAGCCTCAATAGTAAAAAGTTGGTCACACTTGTCAAACACTATGTTTGATGAGTGTGACCAACCTGTCAATCACTTCTCCAAGCGATGCTCCAGATCGCTTGGAAAACGCTAGCATTCTGCAAGCTAATTACGCTTGCAAATCGCTAGTTTTTCTGCGGGAAAATCGCGGGAATTTAAAATGCGATTTTCCCACGGAATGGAATTCCGGAATTCTCGCAGTAACTTCCGCGGGAATTCCGCTACGTGTGAACTTAGCCTAAGAGCTATGTCAGTTGCAATAGAGTTAACTTTTTTTGCATCATAATTTAGTAATTACAGGTTACATTTGCATAGCAAAACAGAATATTCATACAATCGCAATTTGTTTCATTTTGGCCAATGCATTATGCCTTGGGTTCATTGCAATGGCTGAACTTTGCAACAGGGATGCCATATCAAGTTGTCAAGATGGCAGAAGTCTGCTGCACAACCCAATTCACCAGGATACCAACATGATTCTGCAACACATCTTTGGTGCATTATGTTGCAGAAAATGTCATGGGTAGCCACAAGGTCTAACATGAACTGGAGACTGAAAACATTATTTACAGATGTCTCCCTTGTACCGGACCGCCAGCTATTTACTTGACCACCAATGCCAAGGAAGGACTCCAGGACAGTGTTTGTGCACGTGGTGTTTGTCAAAGGAGATTGCTAACCCTGAGTGGGCTGAACCCCACTAATGCAAGGACTGCATGTAGTGATACCGGTTTGTTTTGCCCAGAGGGCTGTATTTATTTTGTGACTAAACCTTGGTTTATGCTGTATCTAATAAACCAAGTGCATCCTTAAAGCCGCATCGTTACCGTGACTAACCTCTGTGTGCAGCCGAGTGAGCTGACCTACCACAGTACCTAAAGAAGCACTCCTATTAATATTTTTTTAATACATGTATATGCATGTAATGTAATGTGAGTGTGTTAATACACTCAACTACCGCTGCTCTCTCCAGGATTCAGCATCATTCTGCTCCTCTTCTCAGTGACGTCACCACAATTCAGACTCTCCGGCTCACTCTATGCTTGAGCCGGTAGTCTCTCTTCTACAGTGAAAGCCTATGGATCCTCATTCTGACGTTCCATAGTCTTACATTGTGGAAGCCACTTCTGGGTCACGCAGAGCGCAGCGTGACCTGGAGAGTCTGAAGAGCGGTGACCTCACTGAGAAGAGGAGCAGAACAGAACTGGACCCAAAAAAAAAGTGGCGGTAGATGAGTAAATTAATACACTCACACTACATTATATGCACATATACACACATTTAATTAGAAGAAAATATTAATGGGAGCGCTTCTTAAAATTAAAGTGATTGGGCTCGGCTGATGAAGCCTTTTAATCAAGCACACTGATTCACGAGAAGGCTTTCATTTATTTTCTGCTCTTCTTGTACTGAAGATATTTCTAGGGAAGAAGCTGTAGGCAGGAGGAGGAGGGAAGGTATAAGAGCTCTGTGAAAGCTTTCAGGCAATGTAAGTATTTTATTGATGTCGAAATATATTAGGTACATTAAACAAGCCCTCTGGAACAAGCAAAATATGGTACATAAGCAAAGCAAAAACATGGGAAACCCAACAGTTTTGCCGCTTGGCCTTTATTTATTACACTGGGTAGATATATCCTTGAGCTGGGAACATGATCATGCTCTGAAGGAAGTATATTATTACCATAGGTATCATTTAGAGCAGTGCCAGGCTGCTGCAGTCGTACACACAGATGAGACTGCACACTTACTCCGTAGCTGACGTGACGCCATTCATCTCTTTTCTGCAGACAATCTATTTAAAACCAAATGAGTGAGCTGTAAAGGAACATAACGCAGCGAGCGAGACAATATTCCGATCTGCTTAGAATATATTATATGGGTTTTTTATACTTATTTATTATCAAGCATTCCCAATGGAATAATTTGGAATTAAAGACGAAATAATTTACTCATTATGGAAAACATCAACAGGAGAAAATTAAAGCTTTGCCTAGATCTCTGGGAAAAAAAACCCTTTACATTAAACAGAGATACAATGATGAGATGCAGATTACAAGGAGTAAGTCTATTTAGATTTATCATCTGTTCTATTGTGATATCAATGACTGTTAAAAAAAGCTGTCACATCAGTATTCCCCTACTGCCCCCAAACACATTAGATAGGTGTCTGCAGCACAATCATTCAGCTGACAGCTCTCTCTCCCGACTCCAGCATACATGGTAACGCTCTATTCTGCATTTTTCACTACTTTACCTCTCTGCAGCATTTATCTCTAATTATCAGTCGTCTCAGAGCTACTGGGTGGAGTTTAACTGCTATTATGTCTCACATATACAGTACACCAAAACAGCAGGAATTTCTGCTCTCCTGTCTCAGTTCAGAAGCAGCAGCATGGAAGATATTATACTGCAGTAATGAGCAGTGTAGCTGGGAAACCAACTCTGGGGTGAGATAAGCCATGGATTCTCAAACTTTTTCCTACGGCGGCTTTATCCTTAAAGCCAAATTAATGCTATTGCATTATCAGGTCGGCAAAGATGATGCCTCGGCCTCAGCATTTGTGGCAAACACCACACCAAAATTAAAAATGCTGCTCAATTATATTTTGTCTCCTGAACTCTTTATAACATTAACCATAAGTAGACAAGAATTCAATGATGTTACTAAACCAAAGATTGTTGCAGCCATGTGAAGAAAAGTGCATTTCACAAATGACTTCTATGAAAACTGCTCAATTTAACATGAACCTCACAGTTTCAAAAGCAATGGGATAAACACTTACTAGAAAGCAGCAGTACCTTCTGTGAGTTTTTCTCTGTCTCTCGCTTACTCTGCTCCTTCCCTCTCCACAGGATTGAATAGGCAGCTGTAATGTGATCCCTCAGTGATCTTTTTTTGAGCAGGAAGCATTTTTGTTGTTTTTTTCCCCACAGTGAATTATTTTCAGGAGGTAGCACCGGATTCTGGTATTGTATCTCATCCCCTATCAAGTATTCGCAACTTAAAGAGGTTGGCCACTATTTTTTTATTATTATTATTTTTATTGATGATCTAACCCCAGAATAGGCCATCGATATCTGATTGATGAAGGCACGACATCCGCTCCCCCTCCCCCCCGCCGATCACCTGTTACCGGCGTGTTATTAGCACTGGCTGTAATTTCTTGGATGTTGCATGAACACAGCAGCTACATCTAAGCTAGAACGTTTGCAGCCAAGTACTACAGATCCACCCACCATTCATATGACTAGGTAGATCTGTAGTATGCGGCTATAAGAATAACGGCGCTGGAGCAGCTGAGAACTTCTGGACGGTAACCATTGATCGTCGAGAGTGGGTGTCCTACCCCTTACCAATCAGATATTGATGGGCTATCTTATTGACAGGTCATCAAAAAAAAGTAGTGGTAAACCTCTTTATGCACAATTTAGACAAGGGAGGACTGGTACTGATCAAGGAAAAGAAAACTATTTTTGCCCCATATCAAAGGAAAAAAAAATACAATATCCAGGCAGAAATGATACAATTGTTTAATTAATATACAGTTTGGTCCATATATATATATATATATATATATATATATATACACACATACACACAGTTAGGTCCATATATATTTGGACAGAGACAACATTTTTCCAATTTTGGTTCTAGACATTACCACAAGGAATTTTAAACAAAACAATTCAGATGCAGTTGAAGTTCAGACTTTCAGCTTTCATTTGAGGGTATCCACATTAAAATTGGATGAAGGGTTTAGGAGTTTCAGCTCCTTAACATGTGCCACCCTGTTTTTAAAGGGACCAAAAGTAATTGGACAATTGACTCCAAGGCTATTTCATGGACAGGTGTGGGCAATCCCTTCGTTATGTCATTCTCAATTAAGCAGATAAAAGGCCTGGAGTTGATTTGAGGTGTGGTGCTTGCATTTGGAAGGTTTTGCTGTGAAGGAAACAAGCGTTCAAAGGAGCTCTCCATGCAGGTGAATCAAGCCATCCTTACGCTGCAAAAACAGAAAAAACCCATCCGAGAAATTGCTACAACATTAGGAGTGGCAAAATCTACAGTTTGGTACATCCTGAGAAAGAAAGAAAGCACTGGTGAACTCATCAATGCAAAAAGACCTAGGCACCCACGGAAGCCAAGAGTGGTGGATGATCGCAGAATAATCTCCATGGTGAAGAGAAACCCCTTCACAACAGCCAACCAAGTGAACAACACTCTCCAGGAGGTAGGCGTATCAATATCCAAATCTACCATAAAGAGAAGACTGCATGAAAGTAAATACAGAGGGTTCACTGCACGGTGCAAGCCACTCATAAGCATCAAGAATAAAAAGGCTAGACTGGACTTTGCTAAAAATCATCTAAAAAAGCCAGCACAGTTCTGGAAAAGCATTCTTTGGACAGATGAAACCAAGATCAACCTCTACCAGAATGATGGAAAGAGAAAAGTATGGCGAAGGCGTGGTACAGCTCATGATCCAAAGCATACCACATCATCTGTAAAACACGGTGGAGGCAGTGTAATGGCTTGGGCATGCATGGCTGCCAGTGGCACTGGGTCACTAGTGTTTATTGATGATGTGACACAGGACAGAAGCAGCCGAATGAATTCTGAGGTATTCAGAGCCATACTGTGTGCTCAGATCCAGCCAAATGCAGCCAAACTGATTGGTCGTCGTTTCATACTACAGATGGACAATGACCCAAAACATAAAGCCAAAGCAACCCAGGAGTTTATTAAGGCAAAGAAGTGGAATATTCTTGAATGGCCAAGTCAGTCACCTGATCTCAATCCAATTGAGCATGCATTTCACTTGTTAAAGACTAAACTTCAGACAGAAAGGCCCACAAACAAACAGCGACTGAAAACCACCGCAGTGAAGGCCTGGCAGAGCATCAAAAAGGAGGAAACACAGCGGCTGGTGATGTCCATGAGTTCAAGACTTCAGGCAGTCATTGCCAACAAAGGGTTTTCAACCAAGTACTAGAAATGAACATTTTATTTGCATTTAACCTGTCCAATTACTTTTGGTCCCTTTAAAAACAGGGTGGCACATGTTAAGGAGCTGAAACTCCTAAACCCTTCATCCAATTTTAACCTCTTCGCGACCGCCCACAGTAGATAAACGTTGGCGCTTGCTGGGCTTTGTGCAGCGCCAACGTTTATCTACTGTCGGCGGTTTTGTGCCCCCCGGGACCCCCTCATACCTTATAACGCGGGGATCCCGGTGCACAATGCATGCTGGGACCCCCGACGTCATCGAGACCTGATTGGTTCAGGTCCTGATGACGTCGCGTCACAGCAGCCAATGAGAGAGCTTGCTGGGAAAGCTGCTTGTTTCCCGGCGATCTCCCTCATTATAACGCGACTTCTCCTCTGAGCTCATGCTGACAGATGAGCAGAGGTGAAGCAGCGTTACAGTGTGACTAGATCGCTGCCTGGCACAGCTGATCGCTGCCTGGCACAGCTGTGTCAGGCAGCGATCTTGTCACACAGTAACGCTGCTTCTCCTCTGATCATCTGTCAGTGTGAGATCAGAGGAGAAGTGGCGTTACTATGTGCCGGGCAGCGATCTTGTCACATAGTAACGCTGCTTCTCCTCTGATCATCTGTGAGATCAGAGGAGAAGTGGCGTTACTATGAGTCAAAAATACAAAAAATAAAAAACACAAAAATAAAAAAAAAAGTAAAGAAAAAAAAAGCAGGTAGGCAGGCTAGGGCTATGTCTAGGGTTAGGGCTAGGGCTAGGGTTAGGGCTAGGGTTAGGGTTATGGTTAGGGCTAGGGTTAGGGCTAGGGTTAGGGCTAGGGTTAGGGCTAGGGTTAGGGCTAGGGTTAGGGCTAGGGTTGGAATTCGAATTGGGGGTTTCCACTGTTTAGGTACATCAGGGGCTCTGTAAATGCAATATGACGCCCGCAGACCATTCCATCAAAGTCTGCATTCCAGAACGTCACTACTTCCCTTCCGAGCCCCACCGTGTGCCCAAACAGTGGTCCCCCCCCCACATGTGGGGTACCAGCGTACTCAGGACAAATTGGACAACAACTCTTAGGGTCCAATTTCTCCTGTTACCCTTGTGAAAATAAAAATTGGGAGCTAAAAGATCATTTTTGTGGAAAAAAAATGATTTTTTTATTTTCACGGCTCTACATTATAAACTTTAGTGAAACACTTGGGGGTTCAAAGTGCTCACCACACATCTAGATAAGTTCCTTGGGGGGGTCTAGTTTCCAAAAAGGGGTCACTTGTGGAGGATTTCCACTGTTTAGGCACATCAGGGGATCTGCAAACGCGACATGACACCCGCAGACCATTCCATCAAAGTCTGCATTCCAAAACGTCACTACTTCCCTTCCGATCCCCACCGTGTGCCCAAACAGTAGTTTTCTTCCACATATGGGGTACCAGTGTACTCAGGACAAATTGGACAACAACTTTTGGGGTCCAATTTCTCCTGTTACCCTTGTGAAAATAAAAAATTGGGGGCTAAAAGATCATGTTTGTGGAACAAAAATGATTTTTTATTTTCATGGCTCTACGTTATAAACTTCTGTGAAGCACTTGGGGGTTCAAAGTGCTCACGACACATCTAGATAAGTTCTTTAAGGGGTCTAGTTTCCAAAATGGGGTCACTTGTGGGAGTTTCCACTGTTTAGGCACATTTGGGGCTCTCCAAATGCGACATGGCGTCCTATCTCAATTCCAGCCAATTCTGCATTGAAAAAGTCAAACGGCACTCCTTCCTTTCTGAGCTCTGCCGTGTGCTCAAACAGTGGTTTAGCCCCACATACGGGGTATCGGCGTATTTGGGAGAAATTGCACAAAAAATTTTGTGGTTCATTTTCTGTTTTTACACTTGTGAAAATAAAAAAAATGGTTCTGAAGTAAAATGTTTGTGAAAAAAAGTTAAATGTTTATTTTTTCCTTCCACATTCCATTCATTCATGTGAAGCACCTGAAGGGTTAATAAACTTCTTGAATGTGGTTTTGAGTACATTGAGAGGTGCAGTTTTTAGAATGGTGTCACTTTTGGGTATTTTCTGTCATATTGACCCCCAAACTCACTTCAAATGTGAGGTGGTCCCTAAAAAAAATGGTGTTGTAAATTTTGTTGTAAAAATGAGAAATCGCTGGTCAACTTTTAA
Organism: Dendrobates tinctorius; assembly: GCF_039654945.1. Classification (NCBI taxonomy): domain Eukaryota; kingdom Metazoa; phylum Chordata; class Amphibia; order Anura; family Dendrobatidae; genus Dendrobates; species Dendrobates tinctorius. The sequence continues at coordinate 21,592,996 of NW_027361878.1, forward strand.
CCCTTATAACTTCCACAAAAAAAAAAAATTATGTTTCCAAAATTGTGCAGATGTAAAGTAGACATGTGGGAAATGTTATTTATTAACTATTTTGTGCGATATCACTCTGATTTAAGGGCATAAAAATTAAAAGTTTGAAAATTGCAAAATTTTCAAAATTTTTGCCAAATTTCGATTTTTTTAACATATAAGCGCAGTTCATATCTAAGAAATTTTACCACTATCCTGAAGTACAATATGTCATGAGAAAACAATGTCAGAATCAGCAGGATCCGTTGAAGCGTTCTAGAGTTATGGCGTCATAAAGTGACACTGGTCAGAATTGAAAAAATTGGCCTGGTCACGAAGGCAAAAACAGGCTCAGGCGCGAAAGGGTTAATGTGGATACCCTCAAAGGAAAGCTGAAAGTCTGAACTTCAACTGCATCTGAATTGTTTTGTTTAAAATTCATTGTGGTAATGTCTTGAATCAAAATTAGAAAAATGTTGCCTCTGTCCAAATATATATGGACCTAACTGTAGCTAAAGTAGCAAGTTATACATCAAGCTTAGGGTATAATGCCAGTGCCCCTTCGCCTCTGAGTCAGGACGGGTTTAGTAATGTGAACAATGTGAATGTCTGACCTTAATAATCTGCATCCTGCAGTTGGCTCATTCAAGCGTTTAATGACGTTCCTTTCATTGTGGAAGGATCAGCTTCTGAATCACACAGTTATCTCAGGAGATGTGACCCTTGTTCTTCTAGTGGCTTGGCATAAATCTACCATTGCAAATTCTGAAACAGAGAACATGCTGCTGTCCTCTGACGTCCACGACAGGGCAAAAAATACCCAAAACTGCACTCATACAATTTATCGTAAATGACACTTATATATTCAAATGTTCTTTACCATTTATAGTAATAACAAAAAATTACTAGCCTAACAAAACTAGATGAACCCCAACTATATCGTGATAATTCTGCTGGTTCCAATGACAGAACATATAACGCCACTCAACAGCTGTTTTGCCAAAAGATTCTTCATAAAGTTTTCTATCGTTTTTTTTAATCGAGGTTATTTTCGCCATGAAAAATGTAGCAAAACATTTCAGGTATAATTTTGTCTCTTCGTGGTTAGTCCTTTCGAACACATTAGATATGGCAGACAAGTGAGCGCCCAGCCAACAAATATTTTTCCAGAACCCCCAAACTGATGCGAACAAGGGTAGGAGGAGTGAGCGGCAGCATTCCAAAACAAAAGGATTGTGCATGTTGAAATCTACCTGTTTAATCCTTAGGCCTCTTTCACACATCAGGTTTTCTGCTTCAGGCGCGATCCGGCGCTTTTGACAAAAACCGGATCTGGCGAAATGCAATGCCGGATCCGGTTTCCCGCCCATTGACTTGCATTAGAGCCGGATCGAGCCGGATGGCCATGCGTTTCATCCGATTTTCGCCGGATCCGGCAATGTGACGCGATCCGGCGTCTGGAAAAAACAGCTACTGTAACCTTTTTTTTTGTCTCCGGCGAAAAAGCCGGACACGCCGGATCCGGCGTGTCCGGCTTTTTCATACAATGAAAGTCTATGAGCGCCGCAATGCGCCGGATCCGGTTTTTTTGGTCTGAGCATGCTCAGTAGCTCTGCCCACAAGACATATATAAAAGCAAGACAGTGGGACCCTCAGCCACACCCAACATGACACCCAAGCCAAGAACCAGGAGCAGGAGAAGGCAGCAGACATCTGCAGCAGCACCATCAGCACCACCCCAAATGGAGCAGCATGCTGAACAACGGGAGGGGAGTCCAGCAGCAGATGAGAGACGGTAATTATCAAATCCCCCATTCCTCCAAACTAGGTCTATGGAATATCAAGATATTCATTGGCCCTTTGTTTCTCTTTATTCAACAGCCGCCCAATAGATGCAGCAGCAGCAGCAGCAATGGCGGCAGCAGCAGGAACACCACCCACAGCCATGGAGTCTGGCCATGAGGAAGACAGCACATCTTCTTCTGGGAGCCCTCCCTCGCATCGTCAGCGTTTGACGGTAAGTTTTTATTTCCAAAATCCATCATCTCTGTAATATATGTCTATTCATTGCCTTTTATTTCAAAACAGGAATCACAAGATGAAGAGGAGCTCCCAGAAGAAGAAGGAAGGGGTGGACAGACACTTGGAGTGGGCTCACAATTGGTAAGTTTTTTGCATCAAACGCAGAAACACAACATCACACTACACACAACACATAGAAAACAATGTTCTGCAGACCACACACAGCAAACAAATGCCTACATCCAAAGACATAACATTTTTTGTTTTCTTCTCTAGTCTTCCCAATCTGGTGCTCGGCCAAGAGGTCCTCGCAGTGCCTCCCGGGGTCGTCGGCGACAGCAACGCGGCGGTCACCAGCATGTAAGTATAAATATTTTTGCTTTTTTTTTTTGCACTTTTTATTTCATTTCTTTTGTGGAGGCTAATTATGTTATTTTTGTCTTTTTCTTTAACAGCCTTCACAGCGTGCTCCCGACTCTGATGGTGAGGATGGAGGGATTGATGTGGACCACCTCATCGATCTCGTCAGAGAAAGGGAGCCGCTCTGGAATATGGCTGACCGCCGCCACGCTGACCTTATCGTTACCCGACGACTCTGGGAGGAAATCTGTTCGCTCCTTGTGGACCGCTGGGAGGACCTCGAAGCTCGGGCCCAGATTAAAGAGCGTAAGTATATACAGTACCGGTTGCTTGATTTAAACCAGTGTTTCCCGAACTCCAGTCCTCGTGGTCCCCACGGATCATGTGTTCAGGATTTCTATTTACTTTGGAAATCCTGAAAACATGACCCCTGGGGACCATGAGGACTGGAGTTTGGGAAACCCTGATGTTGTATACTAACCACTTTGTCCTTTCTCGTTTCAGGGGAGAGAATTGTGAAGCGGTGGCGGCCTGTGAGGGATCGTTTCAAGAAGGAGTTCAATAAAGAGATGCGGGCCCCGAGTGGATCTGGAGGACGCAGGAGCAAGTACAAGTACGCACGAGCCCTGTCGTTCCTCCGGGAGACAATGCTCACCAGAAGGTAAATATTACACACCACATGTGACAAAAAAATGTTTAGATGTAACTTTTTTTTTTCAGCCAGGGCCATACCATGTCACTATTTTAATTGTTTTTTTTTCTCTTTATTCCACAGCACGGTGAGCAGCACTCGGGAGCCTGCATGATTGGACCCTTCTGAGGCGATCCCTGAGGAGACCGGCACCGAGGGACACTTCGACCGCCCCGGTACATCTGCACCTTCCCAGCCTTCCCACACATTCGACCCATCTGTCCCATCCACCAGCACAGGAGCATCGTGGCCGCCTACATTACATGAAGCTGCTGGTGAGGAGATCGCTTTCCCTTTACCCCACCCTTCTGCCCCTGCCACCTCTAGTACACCTGCGGGTACGGGGCGACAGCGGCAGAGGGGTCAGGAAAAGAGTTATGCGCCAGAGTTCTTGCATCTGAATGCATCTTTCCAGAACTGTCTAAAAGTCTTGTCAGAGCAAATCTCCGCAGGCTTTCAGCAGATCAACTCCAGCATTCTGGAGGTGAAGACACTTCTGCAAACCATGCATTCAGAAGCAAGATCTTCGCCAAACCACACCTTTTTCAGGTCTGCTGTGGAGCGCATGGCAACACTATCTCCTACCCAGCAGATGCATGTAATGCATTCGTGCCACGGTGCTCTACAGCAGGTTACCTCCCAACCTCCACCTCCCACCACTGTAGTTCCTCCACCTGCACCCCCTCCAGCCACTTTCCATCCTCCCCCTCCTATTACATCTGCACCCCCTCCAGCCACTTTCCATCCTCCCCCTCCTATTACATACCAGCAACCTGCCCAGTACCAGCAACCTCCCCAGTACCAGCAACCTCCCCAGTACCAGACATCTCCCCACTTCCAGCAACCTGCCCCGTACCAAACTCCTTCCCCGTACCAAACTCCTTCCCCATACAACTTTCCATCAACATCATCTGCTCCTACAGTCCCTGCCCAACCCTCCACTCCACCGCCCACCACCTCTTCTGCCTCCCACATGTCCACCCATTCTGTAGCTTTTTCCATACCATCACCTCTAACTGTTCCTTCCCCACCATGATCCCAGTCCTCTCTCCACACTCCCATTGTCGAAGTGTCCCGCAGCCCCTCCAGCAGTATTTCCACCCCACACTACACAGATTTATGATGTGTTTTGTAATAAAAATGCCCTGTTGGTTTCAAACCTTTATTAAAAAAGTTTTTTTAACTTTAAAAACAGTTTACAAAAAAAAAATATTTTAAATAAAAGTTAAATTATTGTTTACACTGGTTGTCTGTCATTTCTTTCTGCGGCGAAATATGTTTAAAAAAAAGGTTAAATACAGGGTATTTAAAAGGTAAAAAGGTATTCAAAACCAGGTATATAAGGCTGTGTGCACACGCTGCGGATTCCGCTGCGTTTCCGCAGCGGTTTTGGCCGCTGCGGACACGCAGCAGTTTTAGCTGCGGTGTACAGTACCATTCATTTGAATGGGAAAAAAAAAACGCTGTGCCGACGCTGCGGAAAAAAACGCGCGGATTTGCTGCGGTTTTGAATCCGCAGAAATAATTGCATGTCAATTCTTTCTGCGGAAACCGCTGCGGGTTCCTATCTCCACCATTGTGGAGATAGTGAATCCGCAGGACCAAACCGCAGGCAAAACCGCAGATAATCCGCAGGTCTTTTGACCTGCGGATTATCTGCGGTTTCTGCAAAATCCCTGCGGATTAATCCGCAGCGTGTGCACACAGCCTAACTGTGGGTAAATTTTAGCTTTTTCCCACAGTTGTGTTCCTGGTTGTGTTTGAAGCAAAGTATTTCACCTAAAAAGTTGTGTTTATTGTTGGTGATTTCCTAACAATGTACACAACTTTTGTTAAAAGGTGAAATACTTTGCATAAAACACAACCAGGTACACACCTGTGGCCTAAAGTTAAAAATAGAGACCATGACAAGATAGCCAACTTTGGTTGCCAAAGGTATATACTGTTGGTACAGAAGGTACACAAGTTTGGTTAAGGGCACAAATCTTTCACACTCTGTCATCCTGCCAGTGTACTCTGCCTTGAGGTGACATAAAGTATAGTGCAAAATTGTCCCTCATTACTGAAACCGTCACAGAACTTCTAGTGGTAATGTCATGGTAATCTTGCAAGGTGGTTTCTTCAGAGGTGTCCTCAATGGAAATGGGTTCCTTGCAGATAACAAAATTGTGGAGTACCACGCAAGCTTTGATCACCTCGTCCACAGTTTCTGTCTTGAGGTTGATCGCAGTCAATAGGACCCGCCATTTGGCTGTCAGAATACCAAAGGTACATTCAACCATTCTTCTTGCTCTTGTGAGGCGGTAATTAAAAATGCGTTTTGGTCTTGTCAATCCTCTGCTAGAGTACGGTTTCAAAAGGTGTTCTGACAGCTGGAAGGCTTCATCCCCTACACAGACAAATGGCATAGGTGGACCAGATGTTTGCGGCAGCGGTCTAGGTGGTGGGAACTGGAAGGTGTTTCCATACAGTTTACGCCCCATGGCAGACAGTTTGAAAACTTGAGAGTCATTGGAGCGGCCATAGGCCCCAATATCAACAGCAATAAATTTGTATTCCGCGTCAGCGATGGCCATGAGGACAATTGAAAAATATTTCTTGTAATTGAAATATTCCGATCCCGATCCGGCTGGCTTTACAATGCGGATATGTTTCCCGTCCACAGCGCCCAAGCAGTTGGGAAACTGACATATCTGTTGAAACTTGTCAGCAATTTCAATCCACCTCTCTGTTGTGGGCTCTGGTAAAAACTCTTCAGCTAAGGAGTCCCACAGTGCACGGCATGTGTACTTCACTATTCCAGATATGGTGGAAATCCCGAGTCTGTACTGGAAATGCAGTGACGAAAGGGATTCTCCAGTTGCAAGAAATCTGTGGGGAATTAAAAAACAATCAATTAGTTTTAAATCACAGCATTACATACCAAAACTGACCTATAACACTTGGAGATACAAACTACCACCAACAAGATTGCAGTGAAAGTGTGCTCTGATGCGAGCATATCCAATAAATGTGGCTTACCTTAAAGTCACCATCAGACGCTCTGCGGGTGAAACAGAGAAGCGGCAATAGGTGTCCGCTTTTCTTATGAGGTGTGCAATGCGCTCCACCAAGTAATCAAAATTCTCCATTTTCATCCGAACATATCCAAAAAATTTATCCGGGTTTCGTCGAAGGTCCATGCAGAGTGTAGAATAGACCCCACGCGTCATTCTCTTGGCTGTGATGGGGTGGATCCACAAACGTCGTCTACGATGCCTGATGCGCTGCTGTCTCGCTCTCTCCTTCTCCAGAACAATCACCCTCAAACGATTCGCCTCCGCTATAAAATCCGCCAAATTCTTCAAAATATTTCCAATCACAACATCCATCTTCGCCAGTAACTTGCTCTTCTCTCCAACCTGCACTTTCTCCTCTACAACCTGTCAAAGAAGGGCTGTAGGAACACGCTATATATAGTTTTCCAGTAGCCAATCCCGTTCGGAAGGCCACAAGGGTCAATTTTAAAAACCGGATCCGGCGTAATCCGTCGAAAAACGGATAGAAAAACGGATGAACCGGATGAGACGGATCCGGTTTTGTCTGTCAAGAACAAGACGGATCCGGCAGAAACCCGGATCCGGCACATCAGGTTTTACAAAACATTTGCCGGATCCGGCGTTCCGGCACGACGCCGGATCGCGCCTGACGCCGAAAACCTGATATGTGAAAGTAGCCTTATCTTGATTTTTTGGTAAGCTGTTCAGAAAAAGTCAGGCTAGCAATCGTCGCTGAAATTGGTTTGTCCAATGTCTATGTCCAACTTTAGTGGCAATTCTCTACCCTTATCATGCATATCCCAAGAAGGTAAAGCTACTCTCTGCTGTTACAGTCCCTTTGAATAAACTATCCTATGATTCTATGATTCTATTAAAAGAATTACATTTTTCACAAGATTCTACAAAATTCCCAATCACAGATCAGACAATGTAGCATGTTCCTTCAGATTCCATAAAAAGTGATTTTTTCCATATGTACCTTGCCCTACGCAGCTTGCAAATGCTCTGTGCCGATGTTCTTGAAACTTGAATGAAAGCTGGATGATGTACAGCAGTGTTTCCCAACTGTGGTCCTCAAGAGCCACCAACAGATCAAGTTTTTGGGATTTCCTTAGTCTTGCACAAATTATGGAATTATTACCTGGACAATACTAAAGAAATCCTGAAAACATGATCTGTTGGTGGCTCTTGAGGACTGGAGTTGGGGAACACTGATGTACAGTTTTGTTGGACAAGAATGAAAATGACTTTTGACCTGAAAGTTCTATTATTTCGGGACTTGTTGGCTACACGTCTTGTTATACAGTTGTAAATGAGATTTCTTTTTGTACTCCGTTATCGTTATGTTGCTGAATCCCCTTTGTTACTTGTTTGTTTTGAAATTCTTTTCAATAAAAACCAGATTAAACATACAGTATCAAATACAGAACAAGTACTTTACCAAGGGGTGTAACATCCCCAGTTGCAGATGCGACGGGGCCCCTGAGCGCTTAGGGGCCCGGGTGCCAGGGCCGCCAGTCAGAGCATTAATGCCCTGACTCGCGTATGGAGCCACTATGAGCAGAGGGGGCCCGCATCGGGCCCCAGCAGCGGGGCAGACTGGGCGAGAGGGGGGGGTCAGAGACGCACCATGTCAGGCTCTTCCTCTGACACATATGACATCATCGCGCACTCTCTGTGTATCAGGCAGAGCAGGAGACAGGAGCTGGGAGCAGCACAGGCACGAGGAGAAGGTGAGGAGTTTTTTTATGCAACAGTGAGTACAGCCAGGACTGTGGGGCCATTCTCGGGGGGGCTGTATACCATGGTGCTGTATACCATGGTGCTGTATACCATGGGGAGGGTGCTGTGCTGTAAACCAATGAGGGGTTATATACTATGCGGTGCTGTATACCATGGGGGGTGTTATGCTGTATACCATGGGGGGCTGTATACCATGGGAGGTGCTGTGCTGTATACCATGGTGCTGTATACCATAGAGGGGCTGTATACCATGGTGCTGTATACCATGGGGGATGCTGTGCTGTATACCATGGTGCTGTATACCATTTGGGGGTGCTGTGTTCATACCATGGGGGGCTGTATACCACGGGGGGTGCTGTGCTGTATACCATGCAGTGCTGTTTACCATGGGGGGCTGTATACCATGTGGCGCTGTGCTATATACTATGCCACTGTGTTATATACCATGGGGGTACATTATATTCTATGGGGGACGCTGTGTTATATAATATGGGGGGGAACATTATATTCTATGGTGTAGCAAGTCAGACACTTGCCCTCTGCTCCTTTCATTCTCTATGTGGGGGTGGAGTTATGGGAGTGGTGGGGTTGTGGACAGTTCGAGGGATGGAGCCTGGGCTGGTCTCAAGGCGGACCCAAAAATTTGCCAGTATGGGGCCCCAAAATTCCTAGTGGCAGCCTGGGGTGGGGGGGCCCCATTTGAAAGTTTGCACTGGGGCCCATAACTTTGTAGGTACGACACTGACTTTACCTAACCAGAATAAAGGACAATAATCCCAAATAAAGGGATCAGGTCCTCTGGAATCCTGTATTAAACCAGCAGATACAATACCATATTCCTTGACTTCATCTGTTCATTATAAATTCCTACCACCATGCCATATGCCGTAAGGGACAAAAGAAAGCAAAGCTCATCTCAGCCAGTTCTAAAAGTTATCTACAGTCGCATGTAAATCCAATTTGAACAAAGAAGATAGGTAGCACTCACCAATCTTGAGAAAGTTCCATACTTTATTGGTAGTATTAAATCATCATAGCTGGGAGTGTGAGGAAAGGAGTGTGCAGGTGCTGATGACGGTCGTTTCGCGCTTGTGGCGCTTCTACTGTTCACAATAACAGTAATTTTGACCAAGGGAGCCCAAACTTTTACATGCCACCGTAAGCCTTACTTAGTGGAAGATTGCCTTAAGGGTGTAGGACAGGGGATAAAAGGAGTCACCAGCAGCCAGCATAATAGTGCACACCTATTACACACCTGTCCCAGATCCGGACTTTGCTACTCTCACCCAGGTCCGCTGAACTCTGTGTGCCACGTCGGGTTTTGCACATGGACCGGCGTGCTCCCATGTGATTGTCTGCCTGGGTCTATATAAGGACTACCAAGACACACCTGTGTCTTGGAATTAAGACTGTACTGTTCCTGAATCCTGTCCAGCTGTGGCCTCCAGGATCTCTGCTACCTGTTTCCTGATCTCCTGTCCGCTTGTGACCTACAGTACCTCTGTTACCTGCCTTGGCCTCCTGTCTGCCTATGACCTCCAGGACCACTGCTAACAGCTTCCTGGTCTCCTGTCCACCTGTGTCTTCCAATATCTCTGCTACCTGCTTCCCGGTCTCCTATCTGCTTGCAGTATCCAGCCCTTCTCCTTTCCGTTTCCGTTTCCCATGTGTCTCCCTGTCCCCTGCCTGCCGCACCGACACCCATGGCCTGTGTGTCCACCCGGACCTTGGGCTTGAAGGATCTACCTCACGAGGTCAGCCATTAACACCATCTCAAACAAACTCAAGCAGAGACTATCCCACTTCTATCTGGGATGATTGGAGAACAAATAAGGCCATGTGCACACGTTGCGGAATCTGCTGTGGATCCACAGCGTTTCTGGCTCTGCGGATCTGCAGCAGATTTCGCTGCATTTTTACAGTTGTTTTCAATGGTAAACTGAAAAACGCTGTGCACATGCTGCGGGTTCAAATCCGCAGCATGTCAATTCTTTGTGCGGAATCCACAGCGGTTTCACACCTTCTCCATTGTAGAGGTGTGAAACCGCAGGGCTAAACCGCAGGATAATCCGCAGGTAAACCGCAGGTCTTTTGACCTGAGAATTTACCTGCAGATTTTTCCAAATCCGCGCGGAAAAATCCGCAGGACCTAAAACTATGTGTGCACATAGCCTAACAGTCACTCGAAAAAAGTGGTTTAAAAAAAGAAAAGTTCTTTTTTAGCACTTAACAAAAGGATCAGATGTGGCACATGTTTTGAAGGAGGATTACAAACAGATACTTTGACATAGCTAATAATATTTTAATATTTAAAGAGTCAAAAATACCTGTACATTAAAAGTTCTCCAAAAATGACCCCTTTGAGAAGATCAGAGCCATTTGCAGGCCAGAATTTCTGTCTTATAATGGACACCTTAATGGTCATCTTCATTAGACCGCAGCCATATTTTTCAAATCCTGAGACAAATCCTTTTAAAGTTCATTAGAGTCCAGCTGATGAATCTTAAAGGTTTGTGAATTTTCTCGATTTTTTTTCTCTCGTCACCTGGGGGAAGGAGCAGGCTGTGCTGAAGCCTGTAGGCGTCGTTACCTCCATGACGAATGGTATTATTGACTATGAACTTGTGTATTGAGGCAGTGGGCACCAGTCTCGGAGCCCGTTAGTGAAGAGACACTGCATGATCAAGGATGCATTTTGTTATTTTTGTCCTGAAACTAAGGGTGTGTGCAGACGCTGCGGAATCCGCTGCGGATTAATCCGCACGGATTTTGCAAAAACCGCAGATAAACCGCAGGTCAAAAGACCTGCGGATTATCTGCGGTTTTGCCTGCGGTTTGGTCCTGCGGATTCACCATCTCCACAATGGTGGAGATAGGAACCCGCTGCGGATTCCGCAGAAAGAATTGACATGTCGCTTCTTTCTGCGGTTTCAAAACCGCAGCAAATCCACGCGGATTTTTCCACAACGTCTACACAGCGTTTTTTTTTTGTACCATTCATTTGAATGGTATTGTACACCACAGCTAAAACTGCTGCGGGTCCGCAGCGGCCAAAAACGCTGCGGAAACGCAGCGGAATCCGCAGCGTGTGCACGTACCCTAACATGTTTTGTAGAGGATAAAGATAATAAAGCTGGTTGCAGCCAATGCTGCAGATAATCCATGCACTTTTTTTTTTGGAATAAATGTTCTTCTTGGGCCAACAAATTAACCAAGAGTATAGCAATCCCAGAAGCTAATCTGCCCCTGAGTTGTCACACAAATAAAAATATCATGCATTCAATCAATCCACGCCAATATTTAGTATTACTAGGTTCAAATGGATGTTTTATTAAGTTAATAAATTCTTGTAACTTTTTCTCTGCTGATATTTGATATCACATGGATTGATGAATGGCAGTACAAACAGATGTATTTATTAAAGTATTGCCCCTTTAATACAAGGATTTGTCGCCTTCAACGGTTGCACATAGGAGATGAGACCTTACCAAATGTCAAACTTGAGGGCACGTGGGCAGAGATTTATAGGCTACAGCAAACCTTTGGCGAAGAATTTGTCTGCTGACCTCCTGCTCCTGTGAGGAGATGCGGTAATGATGTGTAAAACCTTTATGTGAAATATGGCGTCCTGGACCTCGTAAAACAGAAGGAGCTGACAGTGGAGTCTCTGCTACATATCTCCAATGACTCGGGATGAAAAAGGCAGATAACTTGGATTCAACAATGACTTGTTACCATTGTCAAAACTTTCTCATCTCACGTAGCACTGGACTATCAAAACGGCGGCGGCAGAATATTTTTAAGCGATTATTGAAACCATACATTTCATTATGCATGTCACCCATTTATTCTGCAGTGCCGTACATAGGTTGTAATATTTCACATTAGTCAGTGTGCCAGTGGGGGGAATAATTTATTTTCCCGATCTCAGATCAATGAAGGGTATGTGCACACCGTGCGGATTCTGCTGCGGATTCTGCTGCGGATCCGCGGCGTTTCTGCAGCTGCGGGTCCGCAGCAGATTTAGGTGCGTTGTACAGTACCATTGCTTTCAATGGTAAACTGGAAAACGCTGTGCACATGCTGCGGATTTTTTCGCGCGGTTTTGCTGCGGTTTACAATCCGCAGCATGTCAATTCTTTTGTGCAGAAACGCTGCGGTTTTACACCTCATCCATTATGAGGTGTGAAACCGCAGGGCAAAACCACAGGACTTAAGTCCTGCGGATTTATCTGCGGATTTTACCTACAAAATCCGCAGAGCAAAAAAACTCCGTGTGCACAAACCCGAAAGGGGTTTTCCAGCCTATGGAAACTACGAGTAGCTTATCGGTCATCACTATTAGAATACCTGCAGTCAATTGCCGCCTTCTCATCCACTCCTCTCAATGTTCTAGAAAATGAAGTGGATAAAAATGTAGTAGACAAGTAATGTACTTGTGGTCACAAAATGACCACTCGTGAAGCAGAATTTTAAAGGGAACATGTCAGATTTGATAACGCTATATAGGGTTAATCTACAAGTTAACAGTGTTATGAAGGTGCCCGGCCTTTCTGGGAGCCGCCGGCTTTCAGTTATGCAGGCGTGCCCGGAACAAATACAGTCACCGCTCACAGCACTGAGACTTGCAGTTGTAAGCACACCCTGGCACTTTGACTGGCAGACAACTTTGCAGTGCATCGATGCAGAGCTGGCTGTCAGTCAATCAGTACCAGGGCATGCTTACAGCCACCATTCTCAGTGCTATCAGTGGTGAATGTAGCCGAGCCGTTATGCCTGCAAGACTGAAAGCCGGCGGCTCCCATGAGAAAAAGTTAATTTTCCCCTGGATGCCACACTTTTAGTACAGTGGCCAGGTACCTTCACAACACTATTGTCTTGCAGATTAGCCCCATATCTGCAGGTTAATAGTGTTATCTGACCTGACAGGCTCCCTTTAATCATGTGCATCTTACACACTGTTAGGAATCAGCAGCCTGCAGAGCTTTCAAGAAATTTCCACAGGGCTGGACTCCTTTTTGATTTATTAGTAAATTTTCGGAGTGCGAGAGGGAACTAAGAGGAAACCCAAGCAAATATAGAAATAACATTCAAATTTCATGTTTACATATGTGTTTTTTTTTCCTTAGGGTAAGTCATCAAGATTTGCATGGGTGTGACACCCGGCATCCCCCGAAGATCAGCTGTTGTCGATGCCAGTGGGATGTGCTCAGTTGTGGAGCTGCACAGCTCTGTCAACTGCATGGTGTGGGGTACTGCAGATCGAGTACTACACATTCGACTAAGTAGGGCTGGATCTGCAGTACCCCACAATGGCCACTATGCAGATGTCGGAGATGTGCTCTTTCGCTCCACAACCGATTGCATCCAACTGCTGCTACCGGGAACAGCTGATCCAGGATTCGTCTGAGTGTCGCACCCCCTCCGATCTGACATTCATTCCTTATCCTAAGGATCAATATCAATATTAAAGCACCAAACATCTCATTCATTATCAATTTACTAAGTTAGCAATCTAAGTTTTATTAGTACATGTTAAAAGTGCGAGAATTATCCTGGCTACCAGAGCAAAATGTGGAAAAATCCCTTGGAGAAAAAAAAAAGGAATAAAAAAAAGGGAATTATGTCTTCTGTGCCAAAAAAAAAGAAACATTTATTCTATGTATGTTAGTATAAGGCAAGTGAAAAACTTTTCATTATTGAAAAACAGAGTGCTTTTGCAAAACATAAAAAAAAAATAAGCAAAAAGCAAACGGCGTGCAGTAAGACATAATTTCTTTGCTATGTAGAGAACTCCCGATCTGAGAGTATTTTAGAATTTTCTCTATTGTAATAAAGGTTCTGTTACTTCCATCCATTAAGATTACAGGCACACCTGAGTTAGATGGAGCAGATTAAGGATTTTTTTTTTTCTCTTGGAAACAGTTTGACTTTTGCAGAAAACGAACGAACTAGTATACCCATGAGTGTGCTTTATTCTTTGATAGCTGCTATTAGCCAAACAGCACAATAGTGAATCAGAGCTGACTCCATACTATGCCATGCTTGAAAAAGGGCAGCAGAGTATCGTGACAGATCCAATTTAAAACGATTGCATGTACTATCCCCGCGTTGCTAAAATCTAAGGTTTCACATTCAGTATAAGATTAATATTGAAGCAATTGCTGTAACAATTTCTGGAAACTTTTAAAGGGGTTGTCTAATACTTGGACAACCCCTTCTTGATCAAAATTTTTCCCACCCCCCACATAAAATAATAAAGCTTATACTGACCTCCTGTGCAGGCGCTGTTCCCACGGTGTCGGCACTCTGTCTCCCGTGCGGTGTTATGACACGTGAGCCCAGCGCCCAATCAGCACTGGCGCCACTGTCTCCGCCTTCGGACAAATCGAATACGAAGAGGAAGTCCGGGATCAGCTGATCTCTGACTTCCTCTTCCTGCTCAATTCGATGGGAGGCAGGGACAGTGACGCCAGTGTTGATTGGGCGCCGGCGTCACGTGTCACGACACTGCACGGGAGACAGAGTGCCGACACCATGGGAATGGCACCTGTGTGAGAGAGGAGTATAAGTTTTATTATTTTATGGGGGCTAAGCAAGGGATATTACAAGAAGTTGTCCAAGTAGAGGACAACAACTTTAAGAGAAGTTCATGGATTCTTTCTTCAGCCAGCTATGTACGGTGATACGCAGAGGATGAAAAATCCCAAAAAAAGTGCAACATTTGTAATAAACCCTATTGCAAAAATGCTTTTTAGCCAAATTGCTGCCAAATTTTCTAATGAATTTTCTAATGAAGCCTCAAAGTTTACAAAGGATGAAGCTATGCTAGAGAATTAGGCCTCGTTCAGAAGTCCGTTATTTGTGTACGACTGTTATTAGAGTTTTTCATGGAAAGCATCCATACCTGTAATAATGAATGGGTTCATGCACATGATTGTGATTTTTCACAAGCCGAGTAGTCCAGGCAAAATCGTACAGACATGCCCAATTTTGATCAGAATGTCGGATCAATATCGATAATCCAAGTCTATGGGCTCGTGAAAAAATATCAGACTGCATTCGGGCATCATCCAAGTGCAGTCTGATTTTCACGGACTTTTAATTACAAGAAAGACTAATTAAACTTTAACTGAGATCACTGATGAAACGTGGTCAGTTTTTCTGACACGTTGGAAAAAAAAACCTAACGTGTGAATGAGGCCTTAGAGGGGAAAAAAAAAAACAAAAAAACCATCCAGCTCCAACGATCCAAGAAAATCCCGTTATGGCTTTATTGAACAATCCACTGAAAACTGAACAGATGCGTTTCGGATTAAATATGATCTTTATTCATAGTAGAGGCTAGGAAATTACACTATTTTTTGAGAAAGCAGCAGAACGACCAACACGGACGTCACAATAGCTCCCATTGTGGCGATCACAAAACCCTTGTAGATGCATGGATTTTATCTCTGCCATGTTATACGGCTCTTCTGGAGCAGGCGATAGTGAAAAGCGGGGCTCTGATGGCAGCTGTATTGGTCGTCTGCCAGCTGAAGTTTTCACAACTTGACCGAAGAGAAGAACTCAAGGACTTTTTACTGTATATTTACTGGAAAATTTATATGAAAGGGGGCTGTGTTTCTCAAGTCATTGATAGATGAATTGTGCGGATTCCTTAGCCTAGCTGCATAGGTATGGCATGTGACGGAAAAAACATAATTTACCAACCATGACATATGCGCCGCTCAGCATTTTCTAAATATGCAAGCGACGGGTCAGATGTGACCTTTTGCGGCCACCCCCGGCTGATTTCTAATTCCATCCAGCAGGCTGACACTTGTCTAGATGAAGAATGCACCTTCCATGCAAACATCACAAATAAACATTTATTTTTATTTTTTTGTAACTTTGTGTCAACTTGATAATCAATTGTGATAGATAGAAAAACATCACCACAGGGAAATTAATTACTGTGCGAGCTTCGCCTGTTGACGAGGCTTTGACTTGTTTCATTTCATAACAGGCGGCGGAATGATAACAAGGGCTCGCGTTCTCCACGGCCTGATCTTAAACAAGATTCTACCTTTTAATGATTTTCAAAAGTGAGGACTGGTGGAAAATTATTAGCCGTAGCATCTCATTTATATAAAACAGGCAGCAGATCGCTGTAGAATACGACACCGTTTGTCTTGGGAAATGTGAAGATTCCATCGCTCTCTGTACGATTAACCTCAAATTATTTTCAGGTGGAATTTTTAGTTTTACGAATAACAAAAAAAAAAAATTGCAAAAAAATTGCAAGAAGTTAATTATGTTTCAACCACCTACCTGGAGGGCTGCTAAACAGAAGGAGACAGTAAAACGTAGCTCATTATACAAACCCCAAGGGGCCGAATCGTAGCGGTGCACCTACAGTTACGGTGCACATCAAAGTGATCTTAGAAGTAAAACATGTTTTAAAGGAAAGCAATGAAGATATCCATAAATATGCTAAATAGCAAAACAATGACAGATATGTAGGTGGTGCCATTTAAATGTACAAATGCACTTTTGTGTGTTATTTGTTTCGCACATTCCTTCACTGTTAGTTTTATTTTTAGCCTTAAAGGGCATCTGTCAGTAGGATCAACCCTTCCAAGCCATCTATATGAGCATGTAGGTCATAGGAAGCTGAATAAAATTATACCTTGATAGCTGCAATCTGAGGTTTTATTTCAGAGAAATCAAAATTTTTCCTAATATGTAAGTGAGCTGTTAAGATCTATGGGTCAGACATAGATCTCCCTGAGAAACTGCCTCCAGAGCTTATTTTAAATAAAAGGAGGGGTTACCAGTGTGAGACATGTAACAACTGACAGTCTGATCTCCTGATCTACATCTCACACTGGTAATGGTCGCTTTAATTTAAAATAAGCTCTGGAGCAGATTCTCATGGAGATCTATGTCCGGCCCAGAGATCTTAACAGCTCATTTACACATGAATAAAAAAGTGGGATTTCTCTGGAATAAGACATTGGATCGCAGATATCAAGGCATCATTTGAATAATCTTTATATGACCTCATGCCTTGATATCTGTCAACAGATGTCTTATTCCAGAGAAACCCCACTTTTATTAATATGTAGATGAGCTGTTATGCAGTGTGATGGGGACACTTTGTGGATGACGTAGAACGTGTCATCCACATGAAGGAGGGACGGAGGATGGCGATTGTAGGAAGAGAAGATGCGCCAGATCAAGACCAGCGACGTCCATCGGACCAAACCGGATCGAAATAAAAAAGGTCTTACATACGACATTCTAGAATTCAGGAAAAGAGATGTGGTGGTAAAGGAGGTGGCTGTGCTTTATATAGTGAAAATCTGATGATGGGTTCCTTTTAACCTGTAGAAAAGGGAGCAGGAAAAAACAATGTCACAAATGCTACCCTTCCAAGCATTGTTAAAGGGGACCTGACAATGGCTGAAATCATGCAGTCAATATCTGATACGTGCTCCCCGTGGATCAGGTTCTCTTTAAACAGGTGGAGGGAGGGTGGTATTATTGGATGATCTGGGACTAATAGTTCAGCAATACAAAAAGGGTGGGGGAACAAGAGGCGCAATAGTGCCCTATCACTACGATGTGAGTGGTGTAATGCAGTTCCACTCACCTATTCTGGTTGTGTGACCCACAACTGGCTTGAAGACATAACACAGTATCAGCTGCTGCAGGACCTCCACCGACCACTCCAAAGTGGAAAAACTGCCAGAGAATATGGGAAGCAAGATGTGCCACAGTCCGCGCTGCTGAATCCACAAAATCACGTGGGATGCAAGATGTAGTAACAAAGTACTGCTTTATTCCTTCCTACGCGTTTCGGCGCCCTTCCTGGCACCTTCCTCAGGGATATCCCTGAGGAAGGTGCCAGGAAGGGCGCCGAAACGCGTAGGAAGGAATAAAGCAGTACTTTGTTACTACATCTTGCATCCCAGGTGATTTTGTGGATTCAGCAGCGCGGACTGTGGCACATCTTGCTTCCCATATTCTCTAATAGTTCAGCAAGACATCCGAAGATAACTGGCAAAGTTTCTCTTTAAGATACTACAACCATTGAAAAAAAGGGAGCAGCACAAACCAGGAGACTGCGAAGACCAAGCGAGGAGCTGCATTCACGGACAGCAATGTCCATGCCTGACCTCTGCAATCTTTTTATCCAAAAGGGGAAATCATAACAGGGAGATAAATCACAACCTTTCATCAGCTTAACTTTCCTGGTCCTTTGCCTTCTAGGGGAAGGAACTCAGATGAAAAATGCTCTGATATATGTCAGTATTTCACCCAGCGAGCATTATGATTAATGCAGCATTTTATGTTCAAAGAAGAAGGCATAGCCCTAATGCCGTCTCCTTCCACCACTGCGCAGATGTATAATGATGATGTTAAGAGAATATATACTTGTAATGGGGACACAGCACTATAAAATGATGTAAATTATCTCAGTGCTGGTGATAGGTACGCTGTGTAGTAGAAAGTCTTCCCGTGCCAATATAACAAATTGGGGGTACTATACAACTCTGAATAAATTCAGATCAAAGACGCAGTCACATAGTTCTCAATATAGAAATTTGCTGAAATTGATCGCTATTTATAGTCCTTCCCCTACAACGGGCACAATGCCAGACCCACGTTACAAAACTGTGCAATTAAGACATGCCAGCCCACTGCATTCAGAACCATATCCAATATACATTTATTTCTACATGTAATTAGTTTTACTTGTCCACACATAAAAATATAATTTTCTAGCTTATTTTCTTCAATGTCTTTTTTTCTGCACATTTTCTTTTTTTTTTTTTTTTTTTTTTTATTGAGTTTATGAAATAAAATGCAAATAAAAAGCATATCTTGGTGTTCTGTAATTAAAAGTAATATTTGTTACATAGTCATAATATAAAGTGCACTGGGGTAACATGGCCATGATGTATTAACACATCTCTTAAAAGGGAATCCTTCAGTAGGATCAGCCCTCCTAAACTGTCTTTATTTGCATGTAGGTCACAGGAAGCTGGATAAAATTATACTTTGATATCTGCGATCCGATATCTTAGGCTGTGTGCACACGCTGCAGATTCACCTGCAGAATTTTCCGCGCAGATTTAGCAAAATACGCAGGTCAAAAGACCTGCGGTTTATCTGCGGATTAGCCTGCAGTTTCCCCTGCAGTTTCACACCTCTACAATGGAGATGGTGTAAAACCGCTGCGGATTCCGCAGAAAGAAGTGACATTGCTGTGGATTTGAAACCGCAGCAAATCCGCGTGGAAAATTCCGCAGCATATGCACTGCGGTTTTTGATTTCCATAGGTTATAATGGTACTGTACACCACAGCAAAAACTGCTGCGGATCCGCAGGGCCACATCCGCTGCGGATCCGCAGCGTGTGCACACATCCTTATTCCAGAGAAATCCACGTTTTTCTTAATATGTAAATCAGCTGTTAAGATCTATGGGCTGGACATAGATCTCCCTGAGAATCTGCCTCCAGGGGTTATTATAAATGAAAAGAGCTGTTACCAGTGTAAGACATGTAATGACTGACAGTCTGTTCTCCTGATCTCACTGCAGAGGTGTGCCTGATTCCAACTAACAGTACAGCAGAAGTGAACTTTTTCTCATTACTAACACATTTGCAGTTGCCATCTCATAGTACTTCAGCTTCCATTTCACAGGCAGCCAGTGTAGGAAGAGGACAGATGCAGATGTTTTTGTAATGAGACAAAATTCAACTCTGCTGTACTGTTAGCTGTAATTATACACAGCTTTGCAGTGAGATCAGTCAGTCATTATATGTCTCACATTGACAACGCCCCATTTCAATTAAAATAAGTGCTGGAAGCAGATTCTCAGTGAGATCTATGTCCTGCCCATAGATCTTAACAGCTCATTTACATATAAAAAAAACTGGTTTTCTCTGCAATAAGACAATGGAACACAGATATCAAGTAATCATTTTATTCATCTTCCTATGATCTACATGCCCGAATAGATAAGTAGGGAGGGTTGTTCCCCTGACAGTTTCCCTTAAATAAATTGTCATCTTTTGCACCCGAAAGTCAAATATGAGCCAGCTATAGGCTGTTTTATTACACTTTGTACTAAATTCTGGAATATTTTAATAAAAAAAAGTGGTTGAGTTAGGATAGCTCCACCTATTCAGCTATACACTGTTAACAGCGAGTGATCTACTAGCTAGAAGACTAAATCTACACCAGCAAGCTAGAAAAATACCAGAATTAAAACTAATCTACTTTATTCAAAATTAGATTTAAAAAGGACTTAGTCCATTAATAAAAAATGTACATGTACAAAAAGACAAACACTTACAAGAAAAAACCGCTCTGTCAGATGCGGTAAGACCAAACTTTTAAACACCTTACCGGTATACCCTTAGTGTCGTTATCCAACTATACATAGACACCCCCTCAGAGTATCCGCTTAGTGTAAATTTCTTTTAAGAAATCACACTCTCATGGTGCTAAAAAATGTCTTTTACAGATCCATTGTTCTTTATGTGCCACTTCTGTGTAACATACATAATCATCACTAACAATGATCCTGGACAAATTTCGTAGTAACAGCCTTATTTCAATGATCACCTAAAAATAAAGAATGGCATAATATACAGTCTGTAATTATGAAACCAGGGTGTGAACCTAGACATTCCTCTTTATATCATGCAGTTCACCACCTTTACAGATTTTTTATGTCATCTTGTATATCATGGAAAGATCTCACCCAAATCTTTACATTCATGGGTTCCTCCATGTGACGCTCCCTTCTCCCTACACGTTTCACCAACCAGATCATCAGGGGAGTACTGAGTACAGCGTTATGCCTACATGAGAAAAATGCCATCACTGGGCTGTTCATTTACCCGCTTTTTATAGCATGCACTCTTCAGTGTGTTCCCGCCTCATAAAGATGGGCGGGTGTATGCCCATGACCACTTCCTGTTTCTGTGTCACTATAGTGACAAGCCCGTTACTCATATATTCCTTCACATCACTTACTCACTTACTCACATAGCATATTAGTAGTATGCGATTACATCGACCTCCATTTAAAACACATGATCGTGCGCACTCTTTTCGGGTTGCATAGTAACGCACTGACGTCACCTTTCTTTAGCGCATGCGCATTCTTCATTATCACGTCCAACCCTCTTTCTTACGTCACGGCGCCTATTCACTTCCATCATTATATCAACATCAGGGGAATTACCGCGCCTGCGCACTCCCAACCATAGCCGCTTCTTTGCAGGCTTTAACTTCTTAATGCACGCAAGTCCCTTACCGCGCCTGCGCACTCCATAAACAGCCGCTTCTTTGCAAGCTATAATTTATAAATGCACAAAAGTCCCTCCTATCACAGGATTATCATATGGGAGCACTTATAAATTTATATACCCTTAACATGCACATCTATTAACAGTTCTTGCTCATCTGTCAAATGAATGGGATTAGTATTATTTTACAAACCGATGATGCATAGGGGCTTTAGTGTTTTTTAGCCGATCAATATCAATCTATACCCACATATAGTTATGATTGATATCTACCGCCATCAGATAATGAATGGCATATAAATACTTCACATTGTAGTCACCAATTATAACTGAAATGCTCACTATCCAATCCTCAAATATACATGTGGGCATAAATCTTACCCTTGTACAGGAATAGGTTTCACAGTCATTTTGGGCATATTTCAATATTTACTATCCAGTTTTGGGACTTTTAGGATACTGAAAATATTAAACTCCATTAAGTAACCCCTAAAAAATCAACTATCCCGAGCGATCACTCAGGACAATGTACAGTACTTGACTCAGACTCGATACATCTACCTTCCAGAAGAGACTTCTTATCTTCTCTTTATCCTATTCTATTTTTATTCCTAAGGTTTTAACTCCGTGTTTAGACAAACAAAAAAAGGGGGGAATAACCCATTAGAGAAGTATAACTCCTTTGGATTCCCTCCTGAGTAACCACACTACCCTTTAACCCCTATACAGGGATCTGGTTTTACGTGGGGCACAATGGAGCTTGTCCTCCGGGGCTCACATCTCATTGCATATGGGTTAGTAAATTACAAAAAAGCCGTAAAAGATAGTTGGTCATTCAGGCCTGTTGGTTGGAGTGTTCTCAGCCAGAAAATCCATCTACATTCCCTTTGGAGGATCGCTTTGTCCCAATCTCCCCCTCTATGGGGGTAAGGAACTTTCTCGATCCCAACAAATTGAATTTTGCTATGATCACCCTGATGTATCCTATTGATGTGGTTTGCTATAGCTGTATCTCTTTGGTTCACCACATCACCAACATGTTCGCGGATTTTTTAGGGGTTACTTAATGGAGTTTAATATTTTCAGTATCCTAAAAGTCCCAAAACTGGATAGTAAATATTGAAATATGCCCAAAATGACTGTGAAACCTATTCCTGTACAAGGGTAAGATTTATGCCCACATGTATATTTGAGGATTGGATAGTGAGCATTTCAGTTATAATTGGTGACTACAATGTGAAGTATTTATATGCCATTCATTATCTGATGGCGGTAGATATCAATCATAACTATATGTGGGTATAGATTGATATTGATCGGCTAAAAAACACTAAAGCCCCTATGCATCATCGGTTTGTAAAATAATACTAATCCCATTCATTTGACAGATGAGAAAGAATTGTTAATAGATGTGCATGTTAAGGGTATATAAATTTATAAGTGCTCCCATATGATAATCCTGTGATAGGAGGGACTTTTGTGCATTTATAAATTATAGCTTGCAAAGAAGCGGCTGTTTATGGAGTGCGCAGGCGCGGTAAGGGACTTGCGTGCATTAAGAAGTTAAAGCCTGCAAAGAAGCGGCTATGGTTGGGAGTGCGCAGGCGCGGTAATTCCCCTGATGTTGATATAATGATGGAAGTGAATAGGCGCCGTGACGTAAGAAAGAGGGTTGGACGTGATAATGAAGAATGCGCATGCGCTAAAGAAAGGTGACGTCAGTGCGTTACTATGCAACCCGAAAAGAGTGCGCACGATCATGTGTTTTAAATGGAGGTCGATGTAATCGCATACTACTAATATGCTATGTGAGTAAGTGAGTAAGTGATGTGAAGGAATATATGAGTAACGGGCTTGTCACTATAGTGACACAGAAACAGGAAGTGGTCATGGGCATACACCCGCCCATCTTTATGAGGCGGGAACACACTGAAGAGTGCATGCTATAAAAAGCGGGTAAATGAACAGCCCAGTGATGGCATTTTTCTCATGTAGGCATAACGCTGTACTCAGTACTCCCCTGATGATCTGGTTGGTGAAACGCGTAGGGAGAAGGGAGCGTCACATGGAGGAACCCATGAATGTAAAGATTTGGGTGAGATCTTTCCATGATATACTAGATGACATAAAAAATCTGTAAAGGTGGTGAACTGCATGATCTAAAGAGGAATGTCTAGGTTCACACCCTGGTTTCATAATTACAGACTGTATATTATGCCATTCTTTATTTTTAGGTGATTATTGAAATAAGGCTGTTACTATGAAATTTGTCCAGGATCATTGTTAGTGATGATTATGTATGTTACACAGAAGTGGCACATAAAGAACAATGGATCTGTAAAAGACATTTTTCTAGCACCATGAGAGTGTGATTTCTCAAAAGAAATTTACACTAAGCGGATACTCTGAGGGGGTGTCTATGTATAGTTGGATAACGACACTAAGGGTATACCGGTAAGATGTTTAAAAGTTTGGTCTTACCGCATCTGACAGAGCGGTTTTTTCTTGTAAGTGTTTGTCTTTTTGTACATGTACATTTTTTATTAATGGACTAAGTCCTTTTTAAATCTAATTTTGAATAAAGTAGATTAGTTTTAATTCTGGTATTTTTCTAGCTTGCTGGTGTAGATTTAGTCTTCTAGCTAGTAGATCACTCGCTGTTAACCGTCTTGATACAGGCAATGGCAGGTTTTTTGACTACAGGCATTGATACAAACATATGGATTACAGAGGCCAAAGAGGTATTCTCTGATAAGGTGTTTACACAAAAAAGATATACTCCGACATATAGTGCAGCTTTTAAGGAACTTGATAAAATTTATAGAGATCAGATAGCCTCATGGTGGGAGGTTCAGAGTTTGGAAAATTACATACGATCAGGTATTGTACCTCGTCATCTGAGGATCACCCTCACCCCAGGGTTTAGGTATAGGAGCACGTCCTTACTCACTAAGTGGGAGAAGGAAGCAACAGAGAGTTCGATCAGATTTATGAGACTCCTCTTAGAGGAAGAAAAAAGTAATCTTAATAAACTTACAGAATCCCTGAGAGATCAGATTGAGATCACGAAAAAGTACTCGGGTGAGTCTGATTTTACGGTAAAAGAGGTCAATTTACAGAATACTCTAGAGAAATTTCAGTATCATCTGAAAGAGAAGAAACATAAGTTGTATAATAGGGATCTCCAAGAATTCAGAGATAACAAAGCCTACTCAGTACAAGTGGTCAGAAATAACAGACCAGCAGAAACTGATATATCATCATCTGAGGCAGAATTTTCTGACACTGAGAGTAGATCTAGGCATTTCAGAGGTAGAGGAAGAGGAGGACAAAGGGGTAAATTTAATAGAGGCTCCCATAAGAGGTCACCGAAGAGGGATTTTTTAGATCTAAGCTATCCATTAAGGAATCGCCTAAATCCCCACAGCGGACCAGAGGGCCAGAGGTAATTAACCTGTCCCAACGCCCCCTAACTGAAACTGAGATGTGTGTACTTAGTAAAGGCCTGTCGTTTGTACCAACATCAGACATAGACATTTTTGAAACTGTAAAAGATCTACATCTGTTCGCCCGTAAGCTAAAATGGAAAAAGCATTTCTCTAAACAAGATCAGAGGTTTTCACAAGAGTTGGGTATTTCAGAAGAGTTATTACAAGATGTACGGTTTCTGTTTCACCTGGGGGATGTTGATCCTAACCTAAAAGGTGAGGGTCCATTTACAGATCTAAAGAAAAAGAGTACGGGTATGCCCCCTCCCACAGGTGATGTCAACTCAATTGATATTTTTGTTAATCTTGTTACAAATGATTTGATGAAATCAGGAGATCTTTTAAATTCAAGGTCATATAACTTAGGGAAAGAAGAGATGGAAAGTCTAAAGAGACTTGAAAATGACAGCAGTATTACTATTAAAAGCTCCGACAAAGGAGGGAATATAGTTGTCATGGATACATCTAACTATAAGAACATGTGCCTTTCTATATTAGAGGATAAGTTGAGTTATGAGAAGCTATCATCAAACCCTGTAGTGAGCCTATCTGACGCTCTTAAGACACTAGTCAATGAAGGCCTGGACTCTGAGGTTATTGACAAAAAAGAAAAAGATTTCTTGATTCCCTTGCATCCTACTATGGCGACGTTTTATTGTCTCCCGAAAATCCATAAGGGTATGACCCCTCTGAAAGGTAGACCTATAGTGGCAGGTATCAATAGTGTGACTCAGAATTTGGGAATGTATATAGATCGGATTCTAAGACCATTTGTAATGAATTTGAGCTCGTATACAGCTCAAATACAGCATAGAGATACAGGCGATCTTCTATGTAAACTAGATGGCATATACCTTGAGAAAGACATGATTTTTGGGAGTATAGATGTGGAGGCTTTGTACTCCTCGATACCCCATAAAAAAGGCCTGATGGCCGTGGAATACTATCTTAAGTCCCGAGGACGTTTCTTTGTGAAACATAATGATTTTGTTTTAAAGGCTTTGAAATTCTGCCTTACAAATAATGTCTTTCTCTTTGGGAATAAGTACTTCCACCAGCTCAGGGGCACTGCAATGGGTTGCCCTTGTGCGCCCACTTATGCAAATTTGCTCCTGGGCTGGTGGGAGGAAAAAATTGTGTTTAATGACACGAATTCTCGACATGATAGCGTAGCCCTATGTCTACGCTATATTGATGATATTTTCGTGATTTGGAAAAATACAGAATCTGAGTTTATCTCCTTTGTTAATGACCTCAATTGCAATGATTTAGGCCTGAGATTTACGTACGAGGTACATGCATCAGAAATGAGATTTTTAGATGTGCTCGTCAAAAAGGGAATTGATGGAACTTTAGAAACGAGCAATTATAGGAAACCAACAGCTACTAACTCACTTTTAAGATGGGAGAGTAGTCACCCCCTTCCACAAAAAAGAGGGATACCCAAAGGACAATATTTGAGGTTACGCCGTAATTGCTCGAACCCTCAGAAATTTAAAGAACAAGCTGATGATATGAGGGAAAGGTTTCAGGAGAGAGGATACCCAGATCATGTTTTAAGGGCCGCTTATGAGGAATCTATAAAAAGAGATCGTAAAGAACTATTAAGGAAAGTAGAAAGAAAAGAAGAGAAAGAGGTCACACGTTTCATTACTAGGTTTTCGAATGGATCAGTAAAATTTAAAGAAATTTTAGAAAGACATTGGCCAATTCTCAAAATGGATATGGATATAGAGAAAATTTTAGGTTCTAAACCACAAGTAACATACAAAAAGAACAAATCTATAAAAGATAGACTAATGCACAGTCACTTTAGAGAGACTCAAGCACGTACCTGGCTAGAAGGAGAGGTAAAAGGCTGCTATAGGTGCGGTAACTGTATTGCATGTCAGTCAGTAACACAAGGGAAAACCTTTAGGAGTACGAACAACAAGAAAGTTTATACCATCAGACAGTTTATAAATTGTCGAACTACTGGAGTGAATTATAAGGCAACGTGCATATGTGGGATTGAATATATAGGGAAAACAAGAAGGGAATTCAGGAAGAGAATACGCGAACATGTTGGTGATGTGGTGAACCAAAGAGATACAGCTATAGCAAACCACATCAATAGGATACATCAGGGTGATCATAGCAAAATTCAATTTGTTGGGATCGAGAAAGTTCCTTACCCCCATAGAGGGGGAGATTGGGACAAAGCGATCCTCCAAAGGGAATGTAGATGGATTTTCTGGCTGAGAACACTCCAACCAACAGGCCTGAATGACCAACTATCTTTTACGGCTTTTTTGTAATTTACTAACCCATATGCAATGAGATGTGAGCCCCGGAGGACAAGCTCCATTGTGCCCCACGTAAAACCAGATCCCTGTATAGGGGTTAAAGGGTAGTGTGGTTACTCAGGAGGGAATCCAAAGGAGTTATACTTCTCTAATGGGTTATTCCCCCCTTTTTTTGTTTGTCTAAACACGGAGTTAAAACCTTAGGAATAAAAATAGAATAGGATAAAGAGAAGATAAGAAGTCTCTTCTGGAAGGTAGATGTATCGAGTCTGAGTCAAGTACTGTACATTGTCCTGAGTGATCGCTCGGGATAGTTGATTTTTTAGGGGTTACTTAATGGAGTTTAATATTTTCAGTATCCTAAAAGTCCCAAAACTGGATAGTAAATATTGAAATATGCCCAAAATGACTGTGAAACCTATTCCTGTACAAGGGTAAGATTTATGCCCACATGTATATTTGAGGATTGGATAGTGAGCATTTCAGTTATAATTGGTGACTACAATGTGAAGTATTTATATGCCATTCATTATCTGATGGCGGTAGATATCAATCATAACTATATGTGGGTATAGATTGATATTGATCGGCTAAAAAACACTAAAGCCCCTATGCATCATCGGTTTGTAAAATAATACTAATCCCATTCATTTGACAGATGAGAAAGAACTGTTAATAGATGTGCATGTTAAGGGTATATAAATTTATAAGTGCTCCCATATGATAATCCTGTGATAGGAGGGACTTTTGTGCATTTATAAATTATAGCTTGCAAAGAAGCGGCTGTTTATGGAGTGCGCAGGCGCGGTAAGGGACTTGCGTGCATTAAGAAGTTAAAGCCTGCAAAGAAGCGGCTATGGTTGGGAGTGCGCAGGCGCGGTAATTCCCCTGATGTTGATATAATGATGGAAGTGAATAGGCGCCGTGACGTAAGAAAGAGGGTTGGACGTGATAATGAAGAATGCGCATGCGCTAAAGAAAGGTGACGTCAGTGCGTTACTATGCAACCCGAAAAGAGTGCGCACGATCATGTGTTTTAAATGGAGGTCGATGTAATCGCATACTACTAATATGCTATGTGAGTAAGTGAGTAAGTGATGTGAAGGAATATATGAGTAACGGGCTTGTCACTATAGTGACACAGAAACAGGAAGTGGTCATGGGCATACACCCGCCCATCTTTATGAGGCGGGAACACACTGAAGAGTGCATGCTATAAAAAGCGGGTAAATGAACAGCCCAGTGATGGCATTTTTCTCATGTAGGCATAACGCTGTACTCAGTACTCCCCTGATGATCTGGTTGGTGAAACGCGTAGGGAGAAGGGAGCGTCACATGGAGGAACCCATGAATGTAAAGATTTGGGTGAGATCTTTCCATGATATACTAGATGACATAAAAAATCTGTAAAGGTGGTGAACTGCATGATCTAAAGAGGAATGTTTAGGTTCACACCCTGGTTTCATAATTACAGACTGTATATTATGCCATTCTTTATTTTTAGGTGATCATTGAAATAAGGCTGTTACTACGAAATTTGTCCAGGATCATTGTTAGTGATGATGATGTATGTTACACAGAAGTGGCACATAAAGAACAATGGATCTGTAAAAGACATTTTTCTAGCACCATGAGAGTGTGATTTCTTAAAAGAAATTTACACTAAGCGGATACTCTGAGGGGGTGTCTATGTATAGTTGGATAACGACACTAAGGGTATACCGGTAAGGTGTTTAAAAGTTTGGTCTTACCGCATCTGACAGAGCGGTTTTTTCTTGTAAGTGTTTGTCTTTTTGTACATGTACATTTTTTATTAATGGACTAAGTCCTTTTTAAATCTAATTTTGAATAAAGTAGATTAGTTTTAATTCTGGTATTTTTCTAGCTTGCTGGTCAGCTATACACTGCCCTCTAAAAAATGTAAACGCGTAACAGTCACTGACTTTTGCACAAAATTGGGCATGCACCAAAAAAATCCCTTAAAAATTCCCCACTTTGTGTTTCAATTTCTTGTAACTTTCAAAATCTGTTTGCTTTAAGAGAATGGAAACGGTTTTCTTTTACATCCAGAGGTTGAATAACTATCTTCTGTAGATGCTACTCTGACACAGGCTCATAAAAAGAGAGGCATCTGAAAGTAGAGGTCAGTTGGTACAAAGATGAGGTCTCAGCACAATTTGTATTTCCTAATTTTTCCCAGTTATGTATGTAAAGTAATAATAATAATAATCTTTATTTATATAGCGCCAACATATTCCGCAGCGCTTTACAGTTTAACAGTTTCAAAACACAAGTCATAATTAACAACGTTAACAATACAATAATTGAAGCAAAATAAGACGAAATAAGACGACCCTGCTCGTGAGAGCTTACAATCTACAATGAGGTGAGGGAGATACAGAGTACAGGTGTGTATTTACAATGGTGTATTTACAATGATGGTCCAGCCATCTTGAGGGAGTGAAGGATGGATGGAGATAGTGAATGGGCTACACAAGCACACTTACACAGAGAATTACTTTGATCAGTGAACGTGATCGGCCGCTCTGAACAAGTGTGTTTTGAGGGAGCGCCTAAAACTATGCAAATTGTGGATAGTCCTGATTTCTTGGGGTAAGCATTCCAGAGGATAGGAGCAGCACGGGAGAAGTCTTGGAGTCGGGAGTGGGAGGTACGGATTAGTGCAGAGGTTAGTCGAAAGTCGTTTGCAGAGCGCAGCGATCGGCTAGGCCGATAGACAGAAATGAGGGAAGAAATGTAAGGGGGTGCCGCACTGTGGAGAGCTTTGTGGGTGAGAACAAGTACTTTGAATTGGATCCTATAATGAATGGGCAGCCAATGTAAGGACTGGCGAAGAGCGGACGCGTCCGAGTACCGATTAGCCAGATGGACGATCCTGGCCGCTGCATTAAGTATGGACTGGAGGGTGGATAGTCGAGTGACGGGGAGGTCAATTAATAGAGCGTTGCAGTAATCCAGGCGGGAGTGGATCAATGCAACAGTGAGGGTTTTTGCTGTTTCCATAGTGAGAAAAGGGCGGATTCTAGAGATGTTCTTTAGGTGTAAGTGGCAAGAGCGGGCAAGAGATTGTATATGGGATGTTAAGGAGAGATTGGTGTCAAACAAAACACCCAGACAGCGTGCCTGCTGCCGGGGTGTTATTGTGGTACCATCCACGGAGAGGGAAATGTCAGATTTAGGGAGGTTAGTAGACGGCGGGAGCAGAAGAAGTTCAGTTTTAGAGAGGTTGAGTTTCAGATAGAGAGTGGACATGATATTGGACACTGCGGACAGACAGTCACTGGCGTTCTGTAGTACAGCGGGGGTGAGGTCAGGGGAAGATGTGTATAGTTGTGTGTCATCAGCATAAAGATGGTACTGAAAGCCAAATCTGCTGATGGTCTGTCCAATTGGGGCCGTGTAGAGAGAGAAAAGAAGGGGACCAAGGACTGAGCCCTGAGGTACCCCAACAGCAAGAGGAAGAGGAGATGACGTGGAGCCAGAGAACAAAACACTGAAGGAGCGGTCAGAGAGATAGGAAGAGAACCAGGAGAGAGCAGTGTCCTTAATGCCTAGTGACTGGAGCCTAGAGAGTAGGAGATGGTGGTCAACAGTATCGAAAGCTGCAGATAGGTCAAGAAGAATGAGCAGAGAGTGGTCACCGTTACGTTTTGCTGTCAGAAGGTCATTGGCCACTTTGATGAGTGCAGTTTCAGTCGAATGTAAGGGGCGGAAGCCAGACTGTGAAGGGTCTAGAAGGGAGTAAGTGGAGCGGTAACGGGAAAGGCGGGAGTAAACTAGGCGTTCCAATAGTTTAGAGATGAAGGGGAGATTGGAGACTGGTCTGTAGTTGTTTGTGCAGGATGGGTCGAGAGCAGGTTTCTTTAGTAATGGAGTAACAATGGCGTGTTTGAAGGAGGATGGGAAAATGCCTGAGGAGAGGGAGAGATTAAAGATTGTAGTTAGGTGGGTTGTGACGACTGGAGAGAGAGACTGGAGGAGATGTGAGGGCATGGGGTCGGTAGTGCATGTAGTCGGACGAGAAGAAGAGAGGAGTCTGGAGACTTCGTCTTCTGTGATGGGATCAAATGTGGAGAGTGAGCCAGGGGAGATGCAGGAAGGGATGGGAGTCACAACGCTTGGTGGTTGGGAGCAGATTTCTTGACGGATATTATCTATTTTTTCTGTAAAGTGGGAGGCCAGGTCATTAGCAGAAATGTCTGTGATAGGGGCTTGTGCTTTTGGCCTGAGGAGGGAGTGAAAAGTGTCAAAAAGTTTCTTGGGGTTGTTGGCTAGTGAGGAGATCAGGGTGGTGAAGTAGGTCTGTTTGGCGAGGTGAAGGGCAACGTTATAGGTTCTTAACATAAATTTGAAGTGGATGAAGTAGTGAAGTAGTATAAGTGTATTAAAGTAGGTACGGTTCACAGTCTTTCCCGGTTTCCGTGACCTCTTCTGGTCCTCTTCTGGATGATGTGACCACTCTGCAACTTTACCAGCTCACACGCCATCTATCTATAGTGTGGGGCAGCAGCTGCTTTCCAAATGTAAGTCAATGAGACTCAGAACAAGGCTCCATAGACTTACACTGCGAAAGTGACTTCCAGTCCACGCATAAAAATCGAGGTGAGCCTGCAAGTCAGATTTCAGGTCACACAGGACAGAAAAGGACCAAAGCGATGGTGATCGGTAAATCTTTTAATACACTTACACTTCCTTACAGAAATATTTAGGCGGGATTAAATATAAAATCTTTCTTAAGGCTGTGTGCCCACGATGCGATTTTTAAGCGTTTTTTGCCGCGATTTTCGGCGCAAAAAATGTTTAAAAATCGTGTACAGAACGCACCCCATGCATTCCTATGGCATTCCGCACATGCTGTGCTAATGCTGCACTTTTTTCCGCGCCGGAAACGCATTGCGGAAAAAATCGCAGCATGCTCATTCTTTTGTGCGGAATCGCAAAGAATTGCCGCGATTCCGCACCCATAGGAATGCATGAGAATCGCTTACTTCCCGCATGTGGCTATGCCCACCATGCGGGAAGTTCAGCGTCTCATGTGCGGTTGGTACCCACGGTGTGGAGGAGAGGAGACTGTCCTCCAGGCTCTGGGTACCATACCCCTGTAAAAAAAAGAATAAAAGATAAAAAATCGGGGTATATTTACCTTCCGGCGTCCCGCACTGCATTTCCGGGCCTCAGCGTTCCCAGTAATGCCTTGCGGCAAGGCCCTGTAATGACGTGGTCTCGCGAGATCTCTATAGCAACGCGAGACCAACGTCATCACAGGTCTCGCAAGGCATCGCTGAGAACGCTGTGGCCCGGGATGGCAGCGCGGGACGCCGGAAGGTAAATATACCCCGATTTTTTATTTCTTTATCATTTTTCACATTTTATCTTTTACTACTGAAGCTGCATAGGCAGCCTCAATAGTAAAAAGCTGCTCACACTTGTCAAACACTATGTTTGACGAGTGTGACCAACCTGTCAATCACTTTCCAAGCGATGCTTCAAATCGCTTGGAAAGTGCTTGAGAAAATCGCGGCAAAATCGCGAACAGAATCGCGGTAAAATCGCGGTGAAATTGCGCGGAAGAAAAAGCGCGATTTCTGGGAAGAAGTCCGGTTTTCTGTGTGCGTTTTAACACACAAAGTGGGCACATAGCCTAAAGGGGGTTTCCACTTTTTAAGATGTAAAATACCTAAAATAATAACCACAGAAGTCACACACCCTCCCCTGGTCCAGTGATGGCTCCCACACACAACTTGGATCTCAGTCTTTTGGCTATAGCGGTGATGCTAAATCGACAGCGCTTATCACTGAGCTCAGTGGCTGCGCCAAGGTAGATGGCTGAGCTCACTGATTGGCTACTAGGGTATTGTGCGCTACTGACATGATGACACGACTGCAGCCAAAACACTTAGACCCAAGCACTAGCGGGGGGAGCAATCGCCGGACTCCCAGGAGGTGAACACATTGAATGTATTTTACAGCCCACTTTCCTGAAAGTGGAAAATCCCTTTAAGGGGACTATGTTTTCACATTCTGGTTGAAAAAAAAAAAAGTTTCTTTCCACTGACAATGTTGCTTTTATCCGAGAATATTTTGAAAAAGGTGAGAAACTTAAAAGAAAAAAAAAAAAAAAAGAGGGAGATTTATTAGTGCCTCGCGGCAGATTTCTGGTGGAGTAGATTTACAAAGTTTTGGAGCACATCTGCTTTGCGCAAGAACTTGAGACTTCTTTTTTCACTTTTATGACGGTCAGGGTTTAGTGGGAAGACAGGGCCAACCACCATCCAACAGATTTACTATAATTTATGCCAGAAAAATAAAACGTAACTTACAATGCAAATCTACACCTGGCATCGATTTCATTTTCTGGCGCATGGACAAGCAATGCTAATGTGCATGTAAGCCCAGGCGGTGTAGACTTCTGTGATTTCTATTATGTATGAGGCTTTTAGCAGATTTACCTCCTTTTTCCACAGGCACCACTTCCTACGAGTTCTCAAAGCGTATTGCTTGATGTTACAAAGTATTATTATTCAGTTAAATGTAACAACATAAAACAGCGGAAGTAAGCACATCAAAAAAAATGTAATATACAGGTATAAAAAGGAGAGTATTGGAAAATATTGACATTCTGGAGTAGGGAAAGTGCCATTAATAAAGACCTTACACATTAGATGCACACAGAAAAACAGTTTAGCATAAGATACGTATAAACCCCGCAGAGCTTACATAAGTCTTTGATGAACACAAACTGGAAAATATATACAGTAAATTATACAAAGTAAGAATGCTTTAAAAACAGAAGAGTTACAAGAGCACTCCAGCAACTAATTTTTTTTTATTTATGTCCCCACTATTAGCAATCATTAGTGTGTGTGCAGCGAGCCTTGTTCTGAGACTAATGCACTTGCATTGAAAAAATAACTTCCAGTCTTTATAGATGGCGCTGAGAGATCCGGCAGGTCACAAGTGTGGTCAGGTGATGCTGCAGCGGTCTGCAGCAGGGTTGGAAACGGCAGAATACGACAACCGGTAAGTATCTGAATACACTCTCATACACACACTAATGAGGACAGCACAAAAAAAATTGACAGAGTGGTAACAGTTAGTAGCTCATTAATAAAATGCAAAGTGAATTAACAAAAACGTAATCAAAATTAATATTTGGACTGACCACTCTTTACCTTCAGAACAGCATCAAGTAAAGAAGTAAAGATAAGACTACGTTCCCCTATGTATATTGCCAAACCTTCCTGGCGATTATAAGGACTGTCTATGTGATGAAGTTGTGCCGGGGTTCTTTATATGCGATGAAGCACTGGAGTGAGGATATCGGGATAATAATTCCACCCTCCTATGATTGATATATACTTGTATTCACTTGAATTTGGACATCGGCATTTTGTGTGAGCTGTCATAGTCACTGTGAAATAGTAATATGTGTGCCGATGCTTCTGTGTGTGATTTGATATGGTGAGGTTTTGGTATTATGATATATCTTAGTGCATTAGTAAAATATAGTTGTATGTAATATCCCGTTGCTGCCAGATTGTTCCACCATAATATGTTTTATTGATATGAATGATGTGTATATGTAACACTGCCTCCGCTTCTGTCCTGTACGCGCATGTTGCCCCTTCACTGCCATGCACACTTGCTTTCGGCATCTTGTGTTGTGGACTGGGCCCGCCCCGGCCCTGCCCACTTCATGACGCCGACGCTTGTTGACAATGCCGTTGACCGGGCAACAGCGGTGCAACACATCCGTGCGGGGAGCATCACTTCCGGTCGCACGGTATACCACGGTGCGGCCGGGGGATATAAAACATGCATGGAGGCATATGTAAGAATGCAGGCCCCTTGAGAAAGGAGTCTGAAACGCTCGTCGGGGCGGACGCGCTCATCCAGAGGGTAGCAGCACCTGTCACTGCAGATACCCAAAGGTAATTGTACCTAAATATATTCTTGTGTAGCATCACTGTGGTTTTGGGAATGGGGGCTATTGCCAGGCAAGTGGTGCCATGATACGGCGGCTGTTTTGAGTATAATCTGTGATGAGATATATGATCAGGATCACATGAACAGAGCTAGTAAGTGCACATATAGGGCCCCTTTATTCCACTCTCTGCAGCTGTAAGTTTGCTGGCAGCCCCTATGTTTATTCATTGTGGTAGCGGTCTCCCTCTGGATGTTTGCGTTGAATGAATGACTGTGAATGACAAGTATATTTGCACCTTCCTACCTTCCCTGTTTTCTTGGCAGTATTGTTTTAATAATTTTTGTCTCAATAAAAACTATTTTTATATTCACTAACACTTGCCTTGTAATTATCTTTGTTGTTCATTGTCCTATATACCATATACAGTAGGTTACGGTAACTAAGTTTAGCTTTTGAATCTTCATAGATCAGACTTTTACATGCAGTGATACCTAATGTGCTTTTTTCTCTCTTTTTTCATTTCTTTATTTTCAGCTTGGGAAATGTTGGCGATTATGTTTTTTTAAACTACTTTTTAATGTATTTTTTTTAGTCCTGCTAGAGAACTTGAACCCAAGATCTGCCTGTAACTTGGCTTCTTACGTGGACCAAGAAGGGTCTTGTCTGCCATGGCAGCCCATTGCACTGTAGCTACGGGGGGGGGGGGGGGGGGGGTGCATTGTAATGGATGTCCCACCAGAATTGCAACGCTAAAATGCCACTGTGAGAGTTTGACAGTGAGATTTAAGTGGATGAACAGCAGTGACCAGAGTAAGGTCACTGCTGTTAGAGGGAAATGCTGGCTGTGTAACAAAGTTTCCCTATAGGGTAAAGGCTCAGATCCGGAGCCCGCTCCAACCACACAACATGTTGCGCAAGGTAAAAAAAAAAGCCCCATAGACAATAATGTGTGATCTATAAATGAAAAATGCGTAATGACCAAATATGTGAAAAACCGATGTCTGAATGAAGGCTAAAAGCAATTCTCAATAAACCATGGAAATACATTTACGCCGCTCTGCTATGTTTGTAAGTACAGTCATTGTATACAGTTGGTTGTATAAGAAAAGATTATGTTGCTATAGGAAAGATCTTGGCGCGGGGGTTACGTGTCCCCTCATCTCAGCGAATGTGACCTTAGGTAATTTGTAAAATCTACAGTATACAATGAATGACTATGTATCCTTTCAAATAGAATAGTAGCCTTTTCTGCTTTCATGTCAAGGTAAAACATCCCAAAATGCAATTTATAAGTGTTATCACTAAACAATTATACCTCTATGAATAGAAGCATGCCTTGAAAAAGATACAATATTGTCCACGAAGCGCTTATATAGTACATAACAAGCCCCAAAGAGCCATAAAAAGAAGCATTGTGGTTTATTTCATTCACCGCTAACTCTTGTTCTATAACCTTTGTGTTTAAGTCCAAAAGGCTTTTATATATCGAGATTAAAAGCAGCAGCAATGGAAACACTCCTCAATTGTCAAAAAGCGCAGGTGCGTTCAGCAACAACGCATTTATTACTGAATAGATAATAGCAGGCTATAAATTAATGTGGATCGGTCACCTCCCAATGCTTTATGCCTAATGCGGCCAAATACAGAGATGGTACAGTCACCTCTACTACTAGCCCAAAATAGATTAAAAAATTGTGTGGTTTGGTTACTGCAACCAGAGAATACAGTGTTAGCACAGGTAGAGTATGAGCATTCTGTATTTATGGGTTAAGTACCTCCAGTTGTTAACTAATGGCTTTCATTTTGCTGTGTGTCGCCAAAAAAAAAACCCAAAATGCGTGATTATAACTAGTCACTACTCACAGACAAACCATGAGGCAGGGTAGTCAAGAGGTTCCGGAGTCAGATATCAAGAGAGCTCGCCTTAAACTAAGGTGAAAGATGGAGGAATAGTCAGGTCACAGTCTGAAGTCAGAATTTCAGGAAGGTAGTGGAGTAAGACAAAGGGGCTAGGTGAAACGATAGTAAAACGCAAATGCAAGGTGGGGTAACAAAGATCAGAATACAAGAACACCGAGCACAGAGCAAACACACACCACTTGAGCTAAGCTACAACTGGCAGTGACTGGAGCAGAGAGCCAGATAAATAGCCAGGTAATCACTTTGAACAGTATACACATGGAGAAACCCTCACAAACCCCTGCCCTGATTGAGCTGATGGACTGTCACTCAAAATAATGACAACTCAGCACAAGCAAGCCTCCAATTGAACGGTTAACCTGTCCATCACCAAACTGACAGCTGAGCACGCCCCGGCCCTAGATTGGCAGTAGATTGAGTCCAGACCCACCGATAGGACGAATCGTGACAACTATAAGTCCATTGTACTCTTTGTTCAGGTGGGTTAGCACCGGCAGATTTCTGCCCATCGAGTGCCAATCAACGATATAACAAGTCGATCATTATTTAGATTGTTTGCCCCTGGTATAGTTTGCATATTTCAAGCAGCATATCATCTAGTTTACCTTCGTACATTTGCTGCCGACAACACTTTTCTCTTGAGCCGCATAAAATACACGATCATCCAACCTCCAGATCCTTGCCATGTTTACATGGGCAAATAATCGGAAAGGAGGGCTTGTTTGCCCAATTAAGTTATAAGCCCGTGTAAAGTGAACTGTAGACTCTAATAAACAAGCAGCACAATATTTTCTGAGTAGTTTGGACTACAGAACAGACCTGTCTTAATACCATATTTTCCTGAGATAAGGCAGCCAATTGAGGCAACAGATATGGGTCCTGTTGTAGGCGCACTCACCAATCATAAGAATGAGGGACTTTTGCACCCTGTTTTCACCTAGCTGTATGATATCCAAAAGGAATTGGATGGAGTGGCTGGTCACTCTTGCTCCCTGCTACTCAACAGTAAGAGTACATGGCGCCAAACATATGAAGATAGT
The DNA here is from genome assembly GCF_039654945.1 of Dendrobates tinctorius. Lineage (NCBI taxonomy): Eukaryota > Metazoa > Chordata > Amphibia > Anura > Dendrobatidae > Dendrobates > Dendrobates tinctorius. The sequence continues at coordinate 21,630,851 of NW_027361878.1, forward strand.
GAACTATGGAACTATGCTTGGCTATGTTTATGAATAGCACAGACTTTGAACAAAGTGGCAGGGTGCATGCACAACGAGACACTCCATTTATTCCCCCCCCCCCCCCAGACTGTGGAGAGCAGGAGAGCAGAAGGCACCCCAATTCTTTCCAAGGGGCTTGGAAAGGATCACAAGAAAGTGAAGATACTCTATTAGCACTCGCATGCTCAGATAACACCTTATCCAAGCACATGTGCTCATCACTACTAGTATAGTATTCTTTTGTACATATACCGTACATACATACATATAGGTTCATGCTCCATATATCTTAAAAAAAAATTAAATCTTGCAATTTTTAGGAAAGACCACCAATCAATTGAATAGGAGCTGAGCCTCAGTCGTCAATGGCTATAACAAAGTGACAGAGACGTTCTGTTTTTGCTTCTTTCTTGTCGGGAACTGAGAACAGCTGATCAGTGGGGTTACCGGATGTTTACAATCACCGATCTGATTGGTGACCTTTCCTTATCATAAGGCCGGAGAGAGCCCCTTTAAAAAAAGCTTTATCTGTATAAGGGTATGTGCACACGCTGCGGATTCTGCTGCGGATCTGCAGCGGATTTGGCCCTGCGGATCCGCAGCAGTTCCGCAGACATTGTACAGTATAATGTTACCCAATGGGATTTCAAATCCGCAGTGCACGTGCTGCGTTTTTTTCCACGCAGATTTGCTGCGGTTTTAAATCCGCAGCATGTCAATTCTTTCTGCGGATTCCGCTGCGGTTTGCCACCTGTTCCATTGTTCAGGTGTCAAACCGCAGGGGAAAACCGCAGGCCAATCCGCAGGTCATTTTACCTGCGGTTTTACCTGCAAATGCGCGTGGAAACATCCGCAGGTGAATCCGCAGCATGTGCACTCACCCTAAAGAAGGGAAAGGGAGAAAATGGCCAAAACTTTTTCTTTTTAATTACGGTAATCAGTAAGTAAAACTTTCCTGGAATAGACATATCTATCTGAAGATAAAAAGAAAATAATATAAAGGAGGAACAGATGGATCACGTGGTTAATTTCAGGAGAGCAGGTCTGGAGGCTAAATTGTCTGCCGGACCCCTCCTTGTACCCAATCTGTAACCGGCAGCGCTTGTCCACCAACCTTTTAATATTTTTCTTCTACAGTCCATGGTGCTCAGGTACGTCAAATAACCTGCAGCGTGCATCGCTATATTATTAAAATGCTTTTTTTTTTCCAGTTTTGTAGTAGCTAACCTATTCAAGCAGACAAGAATGGTTGCCTATACATATTACCGGACGGCATTGTGATGTACGGTAATTAGATCTACTGTATATCGCACGTAGAAAAGACACTTTGGTAAATAAATTACTGTGTACATTCAGATCCGTTCCAATTTGCTTCTTGGATATAAATCCCCTTTAGCAGGTAGGGGGTGAAGTGATCTATCTCTGTGACAGTTCAGATATCCTTTATGGAGCATGGCTGCATTTCTATCTGTGGGTGAAGAGCATCGGAGAGGAACGAAAAGAGCCGGAGGATGTAATTAAACCCCCTCATAATTAATATTAGAAAAAAAGGTAAGCATATGGACAACTCCAGGGGAAGACTATGCCTAGGAAACAAAGAAGACAGAAGAAGAAGAAGGAGAAGGAGCGTGAGAGATGGCAGACAGAACGAGGTTCTGTAATGAGAGGTGGGGGATAATATAAGAAAATGATGAAACAGTGACTAAGAACAAGGGAAGAAAAAGATAGAAGGGTCTTGACAAGGCACAAGCATGAAATTCATGAAGGACCATGGAAATAAATTATCATGGATATATTGCAGTGCTCCAACTTAGGGCAGGTGCAGACGACCATATGTTCTACATCTGAGAAAACCTGTACAATTATGCTAATCACACTCTGATCAGAGTTTGATCAGACGGTGATCAGAGTGGAATTCATTTTTCTTGAATGTGTGTTATTGGCTTGTGGAACACACCAAATAAAAATAAATATAAGGTGCGTTCGCAGCCAGGGGTCCACCGTGCAGAGATGATGCCTGCTGCTTGGTAATGGCGGATACACAATGGCGGTATAACTAACACACACGGGTTAACCCCACCCAGGTATGTAAAAGGCGAACCCTGTTGCTTCACAGGGCTGCTATATTGCAAGGTGAGCGCTAGTGTCTTGGTCACAGGAGCCTGCCCCAAGGACATGGGGATAGAGTCCCTCTAGACCCAACTGCGGTGCCAGGAAGAGCAATTAAAGGTTTAACTGCACAAAGTGCGTACAGCGCCGCTCTGGCGGACGCCACTAACCAGCTTTAGCTTAAGACTGGAAAGCGCACTAAGTGCGCACGGCGCCGCTCTGACGGACACTGCGGTACAGTCGTGCCTTGTGCAGGATGGCACAATCTGACGCTAACACTTGTGAAAGAGACCTGGGTGCACAGTGGCGCATAGGCAATGTCACTACTAGATGCTGACTCTAACTCTGATAACCCTATTACATGCACAACCAAAGGGAGGGAATCTTCATGAGTCAATCACCAGAAACACGCATCCATCATCACACACACAAGTAGTAAACTCTATACTAGCGCATGGCCGGGCGGCCATGCGAGGCTTTTATAGTAGCAGCCTTCCGGGACCTTCCTAGTAGTCCAATCGGAGCAGCAACAGGACATAAGCACATGACCTCCGACCTCGAATGAGAGGTCGTCCCACGGGCATGCTCAGTGGACCGAAAGAAGGACAGTCCCAGGAACTGCTTGCTGCTGGCTAGTGTGGATTGCTATAGCTGGACCAGGGGTGGCAGCAGCAACCAAACCGACAGTGCTAGCCTGACCAAGATGCTGGGATCGACGCCTCTGCTGAGCAGCCTCCTCTGAGGTCGGGGAAGAATGGGAGACCGCAGAAGGCAAGGCTCAGGATTCCTCCTGTGCAGAGGGAGAAACCCAATGCCTAACAATGTGGAGTGTGAAAAAGAAAAAAAAAAAAGCTTCTCCATTCCATCAGTCCATGAAAATCGGACTGCATTCCGATGTCATCCGAGTGCCAACAAGTGTTTTCCATTGACCCATAGACATGAACGGGTGAGTGCCATCCAATCCGAGTCAAATTGTGCGTGCTGCGATTAATTTTCCCTGGACACTGAATAACAGGTCCGAGTGCGATCTGACGTTTTGATAGATCACGCTCAGACCGAAATTACAGTAGTCTGCGTGAGCCCTTGGGGGCACATTTGTTGCACTGGGTGACCTAACCTTAGCCAATGATGGGCTGAATGGGAATTTCCAACCATTTTCAGTGTGTTGACTCTGGACCAGTAGGGACTAGGTAAACACCTGATGGACAATCCCTTTAAAAATTACCGTAATCAATTTCTGCAGCTTATTAAATTGTGCATTGCATATTTATTGCAGTGATTGGCTGAGTGCATAGCTCCAGCCATTTTCAGTGCAGTGAGGCAAGATCAAAAAGTAGTGATCAGTGGCGGGCTGGGTTATTAGTGGTTGGACAACCCCTTTAAAAATGAATCATTTTCTGCAGGTTATGTAAATGGAGCAATGAAGGCATTGGAAAACCATGCTACAGTATCTCTGACAAACAATCCGCACATCTCAGCTTTTGGACTCGTTACAATAATAAATGTGAACGCTTTACCAAGTTTTGGACTTGATGTAAAACACTTTGCAGTTTTGTGTTTGTGTTTTCAAGGTAACAGACAAACAAAACAAAAAAAAAAACAAGTGTAGTCTCATCCGGAAGGTTTTAAACCCAATTCATGAAGACCGTCGATTTTCTTGTCGGTCTTGACGAGGGGTCGTGTTGGAGTAAGACAATCCTCTTAATTAATCAGGAGCATTTGATGAGTGGCTCCAAGTCCTACATCAGAAATCTTACTCCACTGCTTGACTGGAGTAAGATTTCTGCACCAGAGCTCGTCATTTTGGTGAAGCTGGGAGAAGCTAGAAAGAAACCGCCAAAAGTTGCCAAATTTTGCCTAACCTGGAGTTGCACAAAAATTTTCAAAACAATTTATGGTACAATTCTGATAAAAATTGCTTTTATGAATGGGGGGCTTAGTCCCTTTTCTGTTGGCGACTTCAACTTTTTTGTAAACTAAATTTTGTCACTTAGCAAAAAGTAGGTGGTTACATAGTCGAAGAAAAGACCTAGATCCATCAAGTTCAACCCTTCTCCACTAATTAAAAGAAAAGTCATTTTTCCCGGACTCAAACCGACAACCTCTATATTTGCAGGCAGGAGCTAAAGCTATTGAGCCACAGCCTTTCATAATGGAAGGAAGATTATACAGTGCAAAATATTTAATAAAAATAATGAAAGCTGTGCTTGCTAATGCAAACAATTATGCTACATTCCAATGATGAGTTTTTGATGTTGCAGATTTTCTGCACCCAAAATAAGTTACCGTATTTGCATTTTTTTTCCGAAAATACACAGTGTGAAAAAAGTCACCAAAAACTCACTGTGGGAAAGTAGCCTTAGCTTCTGAACAAATGTCACTTGCTTTTAAATCAAAGGTGCATTCATACTGGCCAATCATGCGGGCCTATTCTATGGAGCATCTTATGGGGGCCTATTCTATGGAGCATCTTATGGGAGCATAATGTATGAAGCATCTTATGGGGGTATTCTATCGAGCATCATATAGGGACAATGTATGGAGCATCATATGGGGGCATAATCTATGGAGCATCTTATGGGGCAGCATATGGGGGCATAATCTGTGGAGCATCTTATGGGGGTATTCTATGGAGCATCTTATGGGGCATAATATTCTATGGAGCATCTTATGGGGCCATTATTAACCTTTATGGAGCATTATATGGGGCATATTCTATGGAGCATCTTATGGGGCCCATCATGAACTGTATGGAGCATTATTTGGGGCTCCTGATTCAATATGGATATTGAAAAACATTTAACCTACTGATGTCTCAATTAATTAATTTAACCCTAGGCTTATACGTGAGTCAATAAGTTTTCCCAGTTTTTTGTGGCAAAATTAGGGGGGTCGGCTTATACGCAGGCCGGCTTATATACAAGTATATACGGTACTTGTATTTTTTTTTTTTTTTTTTCGAAAATACACAGTGTGAAAAAACTCACTAAAAACTCACTGTGGGAAAGTAGCCTTAGCTTCTGAACAAATGTCACTAGCTTTTAAATCAAAGGTGCATTCATACTGGCCAATCATAACCTGTTATATAGTGCCGATCGACTATAAACCAGTTGATCGGCGTTCATTTGGTGGTCTGCCCTACACCACACAGGCCGCCGAGAACTGATACTAATATGAGTGCTCTGTCTGTCCCATACAGCATTTGTCCAGTTGACATGGGACAACGTGCTGCCAATAACCATGATTTTTATGCCAATGATCGGGAATGGACGTTTAACAATATTCGGCATGTCTAAAAGCGCCCTAAGTATTGGACAAGCTCACAAAAAGGCTGCTTCCTACATGTGGCTGAAGGGTACATTTTAGCTTATCAAAAAAATATCCAAAAGATCTTTTCATCCACTCCTCGTAACACACTCCAAAAAAAAAAAAAATACAGCCTGTTCTCGTTTTATCATCTACAATGCGCCATAAAAAGCATTTTTCCTGATTGGGGAAATGAGATCTAAAGGGACATGTGAGTTACAAAGAGAAGTAAATTACAGCAGTTTTGGAAAATTGAATTTGAGAAGATTTTCTGCTTTTAGAAGAATAAAGAGAGACATCAAATGCATATTTGTAAGCTATACTTACTTCCAAAAAGCAACAAATATTTCCTTAAAAAAATGTTTAAAAGCAAAGCATCAATAAGAAAAACAGACTGAAGTGATAAAATTGGGGTGGTTTCTTTTTTGTCTCCCCCCTTTTTCGGTAGCAGAGCGGCCGCCCTTATCTAGGAACGGGCAACTTTCATTGAAATTACATTTTATCCAGTGTGTAAAATAACAGAACAAACTGCAACGAGACTGAAGAGAACGCGTCGCCCTTCTCCGGGGCCATTTTAAAGGATAACAATTGTCAATGCTTTCTGTTAGTGTAATTGCTCACAAAACGTATGCGTCAGGAGAGAAATGGGTTCAAACCCCAATTCTGACATTGCTGCCGGAGATTTCATGAAAATGAATTGCTCCAAGCTGAACAGAAGTTCATTTGCATAAGGAGAAACCGCAGAATTGTCCAAGCTGCTGCAATTTTCTCCTAATTTATAAATCTGGAGTAGCTCTACTATACCGGATGGATTAACTCTGCTAAGAAGCAGAATAACAAACTACTGAAAGAGACTTACAGTGGGGGAAATACGTATTTGATACACTGTCGATTTTGTACATTTTCCCACCTACAAAGAATGGAGAGATCTGTAATTTGTATCATAGGTACACTTCACCTGTGACAGACAGAATCTAAAAATACAAACCAGAAAATCACAATGTGCGATTTTTACAGAATTAAATTGCATTTTATTTCATGTACTAAGTATTTGATCACCTACCAACCATCAAGAATTCTGGCTCTCACAGACCTGTTAGTTTTTCTTTAAGAAGCCCTCCTACTCTGCACTCATTACTTTTATTAATTGCACCTGTTTGAACTCATTACCTGTATAAAAGACACCTGACCACACACTCAATCAATCACACTAACCTCTCCACCATGGCCAAGACCAAAGAGCTGTCTGAGGACACCAGGGACAAAATTGTAGACATGCACAAGACTGGGATGGGATACAGGACAATAGACAAGCAGCTTGGTGAGAAGGCAACAGCTGTTGGCACATTTATTAGAAAATTGAAGAAACACAAGATGACTGTCAGTCTTCCTCAGTCTGGGGCACCGTACAAGATCTCGCCTCGTGAGGTAAGGATGATTCTGAGAAAGGTCAAGAATCAGCCCAGAACTACATGGGAGGACCTGATCAATGACCTGAAGAGAGCTTGGAGCACACGCTCAAACATTACCGTTAGTAACCCACTACTCCGTCATGGATTAAAATCCTGGAGTGAAAACAAGGTCACCCTGCTCACACCAGCACATGCCCAGGCCCGACTGAAATTCACCAATGACCATCTGGATGATCCAGAGGAGGCATGGGAGAAGGTCATGTGGTCAGATGAGAACAAAATAGAACTTTTTGGTATCGACTCCACTCGCCATGTTTGGAGGAAGAAGAAGGATGAGTACAATCCCAAGAACACTGTCCCAACCGTGAAGCATGGTGGGGGGGTAAACATCATAATTTGGTGGTGCTTTTCTGCAAAGGTGACAGGAAGACAGCATCGTATTGAAGGGAGGATGGATGGGGTCATGTATCGCAAGATTTTGGCCAACAACCTCCTTCCCTCAGTAAGAGCATTGAAGATGAGTCGTGAAAATGAATAAAAAATTACATGTGCGAAAAAGACCTAAGCCTGCTTTCACACATCTGGATTGTTTTTATCCTTGTGTCATCCATTTACCAGTTTCCTTACCTGTGTGAAAGAGGTTTTTTTATCCATTAAAGGGGTTGTCTAGTACTTTAATATTGATTGCCTATCCTTAGGATAGGTCATTAATAGCAGATTGGTGAGAGGTGCCACACCTGGCACCCCCGCCGATTAGCTGTTCCCGGTGTCGGCTTGATGCGCTCAGCTGCAGAAGAAACATCACAGCTCCTTCAACTGCAAACTGGTGTCAGTGGGGTACTGTATATCCACTAATGTTCATTAGAACAGTTGTGGATGTGCCGAGAATAGCTGACCGGCGGGAGTGTAGGGTGTCGCCATCCCACCGATCTAGGATAAGGATAGCTTATGGGTAGGCCATCAATATTAATGTAGCGGAGAATCCCTTAAACACTTAGCAATACAAATAGATGGAAAACTGATGCCTTCTGTTTTTCATCCGATTTTTTACAGATATAGACTTTGAGTCGCTAATTCTGATCCACCAAAATGGATGACAATTAGACTAGCACTGAGTTTAATGGACCGGATGTACGCATTTATTTAAAAAGAAAAAAAATGTGTGAACAGGTGCAAAATTTATGGGTCCGTGCGCTGTTTGCTTTAAAAACGGACAACACATGGATGAGAAAAACGGATATGTGCATGTAGCCTAAAGCCGAATAAACTGATGTGCACTGCCATACTTTATCCATCCACTGTGGAAACACTAAGCTGCAGGCATGAGAACACAATAATATGTGCTTATACGCATGGCTGGGGACAGCTCATCCATTCATCTCTATGATTGCGTGAAATGCTCAGATCAATAGATTTACCTGTTGGGGAATGGAGTGCCTCGTTGAAAATTAGTTTAGTAAACACTGTATTTTTATGCTGAACCATATTGTTGAGCACACACGCTCTGTACAAGTTCCTTTTAAGTTAGGACCAACAAATCTGAAACATTTGGGGTGTTCTGTAGAGGAAGAATGACTAGGAAAATGCAAAAAAATTATTAATGACTGCAAAATTGCAGGTCGTGGATAGTGACGTACTCCGTCCATCCTGGAGTTCACCACACAATCTACACTGAGGGAGAACTAATGTTATATTAACGTACCCAAATAACAAAACACTGACAGCGTAGTAAGGCTTAGACCATGTCAGGCCAAACTTACAAGTGTAAGGGTCTACAAATGTATCCTGTCCATACAAAGAAACATTCATGAATAAAACATCACTAGGGAAATTCATAGACTGCAATGTGTGCTTCAGAGCTGCTCTTCTGCATGGAACGGGAGATTGGAAGAATCAACGATGATGGACAATCTGCCAGTTATGGAAAACGGTCAACGTCTCCCATTTATCCATCTGCTAGAAGATATATATGTCTGTCAATCTGCTGTCCTGGCTTTATACAATATATAAGACGGTGGGATTCAGACAGTAAAAATGGTCACATCACAGTCCCAAGTAAAATGGGCTACACCTCTCCTAAGGTGCTCTTACATTTTAGCAGAAAGTCACCTTATTCTGGACAGATCTACATCTCATGTGTACGGAGAAGTCTTCTAGCAAAAAAAAGGGGATCAGGAATGATAAATTTCGACATGCCCTATCCTTTGTTCCCACAAGAAGTATTCACTGGTGAAAAACACAGGTACCTCCCTAGGCTGTAGAAATGGATATTAGAAGTAGTCAATGGTGAAAAACACAGGTAACTCCCTAGGCTGTAGAAATGGATATTAGAAGTAGTCAATGGTGAAAAACACAGGTAACTCCCTAGGCTGTAGAAATGGATATTAGAAGTAGTCAATGGTGAAAAACACAGGTAACTCCCTAGGCTGTAGAAATGGATATTAGAAGTAGTCACTGGTGAAAAACACAGGTAACTCCCTAGGCTGTAGAAATGGATATTAGAAGTAGTCACTGGTGAAAAACACAGGTAACTCCCTAGGCTGTAGAAATGGATATTAAATAAGTAATGAAGTTTACTAGCCTCAAAGTAACAACTTGTTTGCCCCATGTAAGGTAGCGCTGTCATTCAGATAAGGGACACTCGCTTGGCAGCCAAATAATCAGATCCGGCACGGGTTTTCCATAAAACAATCTCGGTCCATGCGGTTTATTCATGCATCATAAATAGTGTTGAGCATTCCGATACCGCAAGTATCGGGTATCGGCCGATACTTGCTGTATCGGAATTCCGATACCGACTTCCGATATTTTTTCAATATCGGAATTCGGCATCGGAATCGGAAGTTCAGTTGATTGACGGCCTGACGTCATCATGATGCGCGGTGTGTGCGCATCATGATGCGCCGTCATTTCGGGCCTTCCGGGGGTCTCTGCCGGCCTGCCGGGGGGGCTGTGCCGGCCTGCCGGGGGGCTGTGTGGACTGCCCGGGGTCTGTACCGGCCTGCCGGGGGGCTGTGCCGGCCTGCCGGTGGTCTGTGCACCCTGTGGGGGTCTGTACCGGCCTGCCGGGGGGCTGTGCCGGCCTGCCGGGGGGCTGTGCTGATGTCCGGGGGTCTGTGCAAGCATCGTCCGATGGGACTACAAGTCCCATCGGGCGATGCCTGCTACCATGACAGTGATTGACACATTAGCCAATGATGGGACAGTAGTAGTCCCATCATCCGGCTAATGTGTTAAATGTTAAAAAAAAAATACTACATACATACTACATGCATGCTACATACATACTACATGCTACATACATACTACATACATACTACATACATGCTACATACATACTACATGCATGCTACATACATACTACATACATGCTACATACATACTGCATGCTACATACATACTACATACATACTACATACATACTACATGCATGCTACATACATACTACATGCATGCTACATACATACTACATACATACTACATGCATGCTACATACATACTACATATATACTACATGCATGCTACATACACACTACATGCTACATACATACTACATATATACTACATACATACTACATACATGCTACATACATACTGCATGCTACATACATACTACATACATACTACATACATACTACATGCATGCTACATACATACTACATGCATGCTACATACATACTACATGCATGCTACATACATACTACATGCTACATACATACCACATACATACTACATACATACTACATACTACATATATACTACATGCATGCTACATACTACATGCTACATACATACCACATACATACTACATACATACTACATATATACTACATGCTACATACATACCACATACATACTACATACATACTACATGCTACATACATACTACATATATACTACATGCATGCTACATGCTACATACATACCACATACATACTACATACATACTACATATATACTACATGCTACATACATACCACATACATGCTACATACATACTACATGCTACATACATACTACATATATACTACATGCATGCTACATACATACTACATGCTACATACATACCACATACATACTACATACATACTACATACATACTACATGCTACATACATACTACATATATACTACATGCATGCTACATACATACTACATGCTACATACATACCACATACATACTACATACATGCTACATATATACTACATGCATGCTACATACATACTGCATATATACTACATGCATGCTACATACATACTACATGCATGCTACATACATACTACATGCTACATACATACCACATATATACTACATACATACAATACATTCATACAATACATACATAGACATACAGTACATATAACATAGAGTAACATACTTACCAATACTTGTCACATTGTTCCCCGAAGCCATTGTCTTTTCCGGGATAAATATTAACATAACAAACCACAAAAATACTCACCCACGATCCGAAGCAGTCCACGAGTGTGTCCCACGACGATCTTGGGTAGAGAACTGCAGCATCAGATGATGCTGCCGTTCTCTACGGGCTGCAGGAATCCAATGACGGAAGGTAGGTATCCTTCCGCACTGTATTCCTCCGCCACTTAAAAAAAAAAAAAGTCCCTAGTCTCACTTTATGCCATTGCTGCGTGGGAATTTCCCACACAGCAATGGCATAAAGTGAGACTAGGGACTTTTTTTTTTTTAAGTGGCGGAGGAATACAGTGCGGAAGGATACCTACCTTCCGTCATTGGATTCCTGCAGCCCGTAGAGAACGGCAGCAACAGCTGATGCTGCAGTTCTCTACCCAAGATCGTCGTGGGACACACTCGTGGACTGCTTCGGATCGTGGGTGAGTATTTTTGTGGTTTGTTATGTTAATATTTATTCCGGAAAAGACAATGGCTTCGGGGAACAATGTGACAAGTATTGGTAAGTATGTTACTCTATGTTATATGTACTGTATGTCTATGTATGTATTGTATGAATGTATTGTATGTATGTAGTATATATGTGGTATGTATGTAGCATGTAGTATGTATGTAGCATGTAGTATGTAGCATGCATGTAGTATATATGTAGTATGTATGTAGCATGTAGTATGTATGTAGCATGCATGTAGTATATATGTAGTATGTATGTAGCATGTAGTATGTATGTAGCATGCATGTAGTATGTATGTAGCATGCATGTAGTATGTATATGGTATGTATGTAGCATGTAGTATGTATGTAGCATGCATGTAGTATATATGTGTTATGTATGTGGTATGTATGTAGCATGCATGTAGTATGTATGTAGTATGTATGTAGTATATATGTAGTATGTATGTAGCATGTAGTATGTATGTAGTATGTATGTAGCATGCATGTAGCATGCAGTATGTATGTAGCATGCATGTAGTATATATGTAGTATGTATGTAGCATGTAGTATGTAGCATGCATGTAGTATATATGTAGTATGTAGCATGTAGTATGTATGTAGCATGCATGCAGTATATATGTGTTATGTATGTAGCATGTAGCATGCATGTAGCATGCATGTAGTATATATGTGTTATGTATGTAGCATGTAGCATGCATGTAGCATGCATGTAGTATATATGTAGTATATATGTGGTATGTATGTAGCATGCAGTATGTATGTAGCATGCATGTAGTATATATGTAGTATGTATGTTGCATGTAGTATTTATGTAGTATGAATGTAGCATGTATGTAGTATGTAGTATGAATGTAGCATGTATGTAGTATGTAGTATGAATGTAGCATGTATGTAGTATGTAGTATGAATGTAGCATGTATGTAGTATGTAGTATGAATGTAGCATGTATGTAGTATGTAGTATGAATGTAGCATGTATGTAGTATGCATGTTGTATGTATGTAGCATGTAATTTTTTTTTTTTTTTTACATTTAACACATTAGCCGGATGATGGGACTACTACTGTCCCATCATTGGCTAATGTGTCAATCACTGTCATGGTAGCAGGCATCGCCCGATGGGACTTGTAGTCCCATCGGACGATGCCTGCACAGACCCCCGTAGCCTGCACAGACCACCGGCAGGCCGGCACAGCCCCCCGGCAGGCCGGCACAGCCCCCCGGAGCCTGCACAGCCCCCCGGCAGGCCGGCACAGCCCCCCGGAGCCTGCACAGACCACCGGCAGGCCGGCACAGACCACCGGAGCCTGCACAGACCCCCTGGCAGGCCGGCACAGCCCCCCGAAAGGCCCGTACAGACCCCAGAGAGGCTGTACAAGGGCAGGAAAGGGTTTTTCTTATTCCGATACCGGAAGTCCCATAGACTTGAATGGGACTTCCGGTATCGGAATCGGCGATACCGATACTTTTTTTAAAGATCGGCCGATACCATCCGATACGATACTTTGAAGTATCGGACGGTATCGCTCAACTCTAATCATAAACCATCAAAGCAATAGAAAACAGCATAGCGTCCATGACAGAGCTTCACTCTGTCCAGCCTGTGGTCACTCAGGTTATGCAATGTTCCATACGCAGGTTCTTCAGCCTCACAGTTATCTCACCCATCATGGTTCCCTCATGGCTGCTTCAGCTCACTGCAGACGTCCATTCCCTCCAGGAAACTATCAGGCACGTGCAGCCATTAAACACAGCGTTCACTTGCTGTTAAGAAGACAGCCCCATCTCTCTCAGACGGGACCTTCCAAAATGGACCAACCAGGTCCCAGCATTCACCTCATGTGACCTACCCTGGCCACCTTATATGGTCCGTAGCCACGCCCACCGGGTCACATGGCTATGACCTCATCACAGGTCCTTCAACAACTCAAACACACTTTACAACAGCGTTCTTAACCACACCCCTGGATGGATTTGTAGGTAACTGGTTCCGCCTGTCTCTCCAGCTACCTAGAGACTTCCAAAACACATTGAAACAGCACCTCAGCAGTATCACTGCTGATCAACATACACACAAGTCTCCATCCCAAGGCTACCCACCTTGAGATACATAACGGTCATTCAGTATTCTGCCACTCATCCTCTCTCCTGGGACATCCACACAGCGCCCCCTAGCGGACACAGTGGTCACTACACCACACCCTCTATTAGTTAAAATTGACACATATGGTACAAAGAAACAATGCACTAAGGCTACTGCACACATGAAAATTGCTCATCTCCAGATCGCAGCCTGGAATATGGAAAAAAAATCCAGTGCCGCTGGCACTTGCAACCCCATGAAGTTCTCGGGTGCTATTGTGGTTGCCCACGTTGCTAGCTCTGGTTTCTGTGACATTCACATAGCCAGGCATATGTCTACGGCGCCTTTAGCTCTGCTACATGTGAAAATCCATACACAAAACTGACACACCCAAACCTTAGCTGAAGGTTAAAATGAAGACCGTGGCCATGGTCCACTTGTAAGACCCGAACTGGAGGGAGAGATCCGTCCCACGACCATCCTACTGATCTCTCCAAAAATAAAAGCCCAAGACAGGTTTTCCTAAACGCACTTGGCCAAATATCTTGACCCGGTCCACACTTAGTTTTATTTAGCATGGTAACCCCAGTTGTGGCTGTGATTACAGTGCGCTCCAGCCGTTCAGTATGCTATTAACCACATTCTGGGGATACATAATGACTCTCGCATATCGTTCTCCTCACTGTCTCACACAACTTAAAAAAGTAAAATTGCATTTTATATGTTATTAAAAATTCTCTGTTGTTAAGAACGGAGGAATTTTTGATGTTGTAGTTTACTGCTTGGTGTATAGGTTAGCGGCCACCTCTGCAGTCTATAAGAGGTGGCCTGTGTCCTAGGCAAGGAGCGCAGTGGTCTTTCACATAGAGCATGTAAAAATGGCTGGACTGCAGGAACTGGCCAGGCTCAGAGTTCTTGCAAGTCCCCCAATACAGCAGAGAGAAGCTGACTGTGCAGCATTGGGAAACACATACAGTTAAGGAGCTGAAACTCCTAAACCCTTCATCCAATTTTAATGTGGATACCCTTAAATGAAAGCTGAAAGTCTGAACTTCAACTGCATCTGGATTGTTTTGTTTAAAATTCATTGTGGTAATGTCTAGAACCAAAATTAGAAAAATGTTGTCTCTGTCCAAATATATATGGACCTAACTGTGGCTTGGTGCTGATGATGCCGCTGGTCTGAACTGTCAGTCAATTAGAAGAGCATCACCCTCCAAGCAAGCTGGGAAGCGGTGAGATTCAGAATAACCTCCTTAGCTTATAGTATCATTTGCAATTTATATCCATATTGTGGGATATCTGTCAATAGGTAGAATGTGCAAATTATCTCTTCAGACAGGAAGAGGACTAGAACTCTAGCGCCACCTATTGGAGGTAGCGATCCTAAAAGTCATTAACGACCCTCTAACGAGTCTTGTCATATAACTTAGGACAAAAGCCAAAACCAAAATCTCAATTTCCCAGAGGAGCAATGCAAGGCTTAAAAAGTCTCTTCATCTTGACATCTCAGTCACCGCAAGGAGATCCGTTACCCCTTGGAATAGGTAGGATAGAAACTGCGCTCTGGTTTCTCCCACAATGCAGAGTGCCCCACAGGGTTATAAAAGTGCACCATATCTACAAGAACCTTCAATTGGCTAGAAACACACACAGAGGGCAAATTAACAATTAAGAGCGCTATCTGTGCTGGCCCCGCTAACAGGATGCGGGATGTATCTTTTGTAAAGTTGGTTTTAGCCATATGTCATCTCTGGGTAATTATACAACCTCCTACTCTGAACTGCTATTTCCTAAACACAGGAAACCCTGTGCAAATCCACCGCATCATCCTAGGTAGCATTTTATTTTTCTATTATTTTTCCACCCAACCATCCACATCTGTCAGAACTGTCTTCCCTGCGTGCCGTCTCGGGCTATCTGTTACATCGTGCAAAAGGTTAGAAAACGCCGCAGACAGATGTACCCTTCTGTCTGGCAATTTATCAAAGCTGTCATCGGAAAAAAATAAAAAGCCGCCGCATGGTTGCTTGCAGCAGATGCAGCCTCCACCCTACTGAATCTACATGCGGAAACAATGTGTTGGCGGGGGCTTGGTTTATATGACCTGCCCCGGTATAAGATCATCATGGCAGATTTGAGATTCCTTTGCTTTTCGCAACAACTTGTCACAATAAGTAGTAAATATTCTGGTTCTGATTCACATCTAAATAAGCACGGAATCTATACATACTTAGTAATTAAGGCTTTTTCTGTAACTAAATAGTCTACAACTACACGAAATACATGACATATGCTTTATTTTGGCTCTTTTGAGTCAAAGAGCAAAAAAATGTTAAATGGAATCCATTAGCAGGTTCTTGCTATGCAATCTGAGAGTAGCATGATGTAAGGACAGAGACCCGGATTCCAGTGAAGTGTCACTTACTAGGCCGTGTGCTGCTGTTTCAATATAATCAGTGGTTTATCAGCAGGAGCTTACCACTATATGATTAGGCGTCTCATGCCTCCTGGTCTAAGCACACCCTCAGGAAGGATTAGAACAGGAATCTTCCAATCAGTGATGTGGGCGGGGTTATACAGAGCTCAGCATTCCGAGCTCTGCTAGATCTGCAGCAGAGAAAACTGTGATTGTATCACAGCTGCTGCACCCAATAAGTGATACAAAAATTACCAGCATCAGTCAATAAAAAAATATTTCTTAAAGTAACAGAGGAATTGTGCAGAGAGGATTTTCAGATCAGACAAGCATATTATAGAGGAGCTGTCTGTGTTAAAATCGGATAGCACTTGGATAGTTAGATGAGTTTTTCACCTAGACCTGCATGAAAAAAAAATGACAGCATGCTCTAGTCTCTTCCATTATTTTCAATGAGACGTTCCTGTTCAAGTCTAGGGGTAGTGCAAAAAATCCAAACCCTGCATTATCCGTATTCAATCCATTTTTTATGGATATATTGCAATTATTAAAATAGGAAACTATTTGTTTTTGCAATTTTTTTTACTGCTTATGTATAAAATCGTATAAAATCTGAGGACATATGGAAGTAAAGAAGAGATGCACGGATGGCAAATAGATACGACGCGGAGGAACCTTTTTCCTGTAAGTAAAATGGACAATTTGTCACACACTTGTACGAAACAGCCTTGGAGTAACAAACTAAAAAAAAGCCAATTTATACAATGGACCCTATTGCTCAGAGTACAGGCCTACAAATTGCTGTTTACTAGATGCAATGACTACTGCAGGAGCATGTATACATGCAAGTACACATTTTTCTCTGGTCTTTGTAGTCTACACAGTTTATACTAGCTAATCTTTAAGCACATGTTTTCCATCACGGGAATCCTCCAGCAGGTGTTTACTATGTAATCTGACAGCAGCATGATGTTGGGACAGAGACCCTGATTCTAGTGATGCATCCCTTAGTTTACTGGGTGCAGCAGTTGTAATAGAATCCCTGTTTTCTCTGCTGCAGAGTTCAGGAATGCTGAGCCCTGTATAACTCCGCCCTCACCACTGATTAGCACCTTTCTATCAATGCACACTGTACACAGCTGCCAATCAGTGGTGTGGGCGGGGTAGGACCAAGGGGCACGAGACAGCTAGTCCTCTAATGATAATCTCCTCCTGATAAAATACTGATTGTATTGAAACAGCAAAACACAGCCTAGTAAGTGACACATTGCTGGAATCAAGGTTTCTTCCCATACATAATGCTGCTCTCAGATTACATAGCAAACAGATAACAGATTCACTTTAAACTGGTTTCTCTGCTTTAAGACAATTTGATTTCATCTGAGACATAATGTGTTAAAAAGAATCTGCAAATCACTTTACTAAAAAAAGATGTCATTTTCCCCAAAAAATCCTTAAAAAGTGCCTTCCACTAGGTGCTTCCCTTCCAAACTAGCTGTCCACTGCCTACTGTCCAATGTAATTAATCTCTAGCTGCAGAAATGGGGAGGCAGTTTACAGGAAGAAGAGCAAGTCTTCGCCTCTCGGCTCCTGCTCCCCAGTCTGTCATATTGTATATGAGCATAATAGAGAGGCGGGCTTTTAGTTCAAAGCAGGCAAGCCATTAGATAAAAGAAAGTGCAATCAGCATTCTACCAGCACTACTAGTGCTGTATCTTACTTTCTCACACTTTCAAAGTGTGAAAAAGTAAGATACAGCACTAGTAGTGCTGGTAGTATGCTGATGAAGGCGGACTGCCCATTCAAAAAGGGGTAGGTGGCAAGTTACAGAGCATGAGAATAAGGACAGTTCTTAGACAGTTTGAAGCGGTATCTGCACTAGAAGCAACTTTAATTTGCAGCGGGAGATGAGGACAGGATTTATATGAAAGGACAGGTACACTTTAAATAAAATATGAATACTTTACGTTGCTGGCTTGATATAAAAATGTAATAAGCTTCACAATAGTGAAAAAAAAGATTAATAATAAGGGTTTCTAAACTATTTTAAAAAAGGCACATAAGATAATTTGCAATAAGCAATAAACACATGAACACAATGATGAGAATGGTCATTGATGATGAAGAGTGTACTACTTATTCTGATTGGATTAAAGACCCCAACACTCCCCCAAAAAATAGAATACTTGCTCTTCTTTAATAGAGATTTTTCTATTTCTGCCTGTTTCTTCGCATGCTGATAATTTAGCCCGTTGAAGCACATCTTAATGAGCCCCACTTCAGATTTAACATCATACAGTCCTTCTTCTTGCACAGTATCATTCTCGCAGAATGTCATCATTCATAATGAGGAGTAATGTAGATCGCACCAAGACAGACATTAAATCTAGAGATTTATCAATAAGCATTAAAAAGGAACTCCATATGTTTACAGCATTCAACAGATTTAGGCTGACTCAAACCTCAGTCTAAATGGACACAAGCTGTTAACCCTTTAGTCCCAGCCTAAATAGACTTTAAGGCCCAGATTCACCACTTGCGATTTACCGAAGTCCCTTTTCTTTTCTTTTTTTACTTCAGCTGGTTTTTTTTTCAAGTGTTTTCCTATAATTCATTACAAAAATATCCCATTTGTCTTAAACTGCGCAAAAAAAAAAAAAAAAAATCATCTTACTCCAGGCGAGGACAGGAGTGAGATCAAGCAAAAAGAATGTGACATTTAGTAAAAGTCGCATTTCATGATACTGTCTAAAACATTACGATAAGCAAAGTTCTCGAGGTGAAATAAAAAAAGACAACAAAATTAAGGGAAAAAAAAAAAAAAAGTCTGAACAAAAAAAGCGGCACAAAATATATAGAGAATAAGGTGCACATAATAACGACACTAAAAAAAATAAATAAATAACTGGAGAAACTACAATGGTGAATTGGGGCCAAAGTGTACTGGAGACACAGAATTAATTTTTCTCTTCCTGACTTTTTTCCTCCATCCATATAACTGTATGACGGTTTGTTTTTTTTTGTGAGACAAGTTGTCATTTTGAATTACGGTACATCATTCATTTTACTGAAAAAAACAGAAATAAAATCCAAATTTGGTGTAATTGGAATAGAGAAAAAAACCAAAACCCAATTTAGTTTTGTAATTTATTTTTTTTTTGGGGGGGAGGGGTTGTTTTTACGATGTCACTTTGCATTAAAAATAACCTGGTAGCTTTGTTCTACAGGTCAGTATGGTTATGGTGATTCAATTAATTTTGATTTTTTTAACTAATCAAAAAAATAGTTTTAGTTTCTATTTTCTGAGAAACAAAACTTTTTTTTGTTATTCAAATTATATCAGAGCACATAATGCAAACAGAGACCAGCCCCATCCTGTCAAGTGTCATTACTTTCAGTGGTGTCCCTGGTCTCTGCTTTTCCTGCACACCGGGTAGTCTTCTCACATCACGCAGTGACAGTGCACTCTTTTGCCGGCTCATCACTTCACATCAGAGCTGGTGAGGGAGTGCACTGTCACAGTGACAAGAATCTACTGAGCATACGTTGGAATTGGCAGCAACCAGCCCAATCCCTAAAACAAATGTCACTGATGACAGGTTTGGACAGAGGCCGCAGCAGTAGTGACCCTTGATGACGTCTTGTTTGAGTATTCCAGCATGCACTGGTGACTCGAGAACCAAAACGTCATAAAAAAGGAAATTGATAAAAATAAATAACTAAAACAGATAGAGAGTCAAGAGGAACTTTTTAATTAAAGTATTTTAGAAAAGAGATTAGATTATTACATTAGAGATTTAGGATTAAATCGGTGTTAGCTTCAGACTGCCCCTTTAAGACTGCCAAAAATTACAAGTATAATATGCTGCTAGCAAATGAGTTAAGTGTAATTATGAGGGAAGGTCAGTTGAAAATTACACTAACCTTTTTGCACACAAAGTATTTATTGCTGTTATTTTTTGCAACTTAAAAAAAAATGTTAATTTCAAAACATGTGAGGTTTTTTTTTCTTCTTGTATTTTTTCCAATAGAGAAGCCAGGGATTGGCTGCAGCGGTTTACATGTTTTCTAACTCTGAACAACTCTTTTTGCTAAACCCCGTCACATAGGGAGAGATACAGACCAAAAAAAAGAGTGGAGTTGGGTGGGGAGATGTCTGAGAGCTGCCAGGACGGTTTGATAGGTGAGGTCTTCATTCTGCAGTCTTCAAGAAACTGGACTGCATTTCCAAGTGACCAGACCAGAGATCCCATGTCAGCTGTCAATTATGGAAGGGCTCACGATGTATGGATGCAACTGAGTTGGGATGGAACAAATGGTGGAGGCATTAGAAGTGCAAAAGAAAAAAAAAACGAGTGTTTCTTTTTGTGAAATCTTGGTCAAAAAGTAACACTTTCTTATAAAGGATTCATAAATAAATAGAACTTTTACACCGGGCAGCTGAGCATTGATGAACGGAGAAAGTCTGTGCGGAAAGCACAGATAATTGGTAATTGGGAGTCCAATCTAACATTTTCATGGCTGTCTGGTCCATCACACGCAAACATGGACATTACTGTTACCTTCTTCATTGATACACATTCTATTTCCCATGGTAAGCGAAGAGAAACAATGCACCCGGCGATATTATCTCAATTTCATTACTTCATCTCTGTAAGGCCAGGTTCATACTGCGTTAAGGCAGCCCGTGCAATGCATAGTGTTGACGGGCTGTGTTAACACTATAGCATAACGCGATATGCATTATGCTATACCGGTGACGGAGCCTCAGACGCTGCAGCCCGCGTCCGAGGCTCCGTCACTGAATGACGGCAATGGCAGCGTTAACGGACTACGTTACACCGCGTTATGCCGCAGTGTAACGCAGTCCGTCTAACAGACTGCCTAAACACAGTGTGACCCCAGCCTAACCATGAGGCAACTTCTCGTTTCTGTTACTTTTCAAAGTATTACTCTCAAACTTTTTGTAAAATCCAACAAAGTACAGAACAAATCTGCATTACCATTGACTATTAAAGAGGTTGTCCACTACTTTATCATTGATGACCTATTCTTAGGATGGGTCATCAATGTCTGATCGGCCAAGGCCCAACACCCGGCACCACCACGGGTCAGCTATTAACTGTGTCGACAGCCGCTGGCAGAAAGCACTCACATGCGGAGCTGCTCTGTCTACTTGTATCGGCTGGGGCTTGGTACTGCACATCCGACTCCTATTCAAATTAATAAGATTAGTAGCACGATTGCGGTCACTGCAATTGGAGAGCTCAGAGATAAATCCCATCCTGGAGGTCTAACCGATTAGATGCTGCGGCATCTAGCAACTGCATGTAAAGGTGTTTGATAAAGAGGGATCATTCTTCAGACCATGGGAGATTTATCATGTGATGGGTTATCAAGTCAGCAGGTGACTCAAATGTCTGCCAGGAGTAAAAACCTATTCTAGATTGCCCGATGTACCTTGACAGGTACTAATGCTTTAGTCAATAAGAGCAATATAATGTAATAATATGAAAACAATAAAAACCTCCCCGAACCTACCCCCACCAAAAAATCGACAACAAAAGTTAAAAAAAGGAATATATGGTACAACCCAAACTGTGACAACCCTTAAAAAAAAAAAAAAAAAGAAAAAAAAAAAAAGACGTACACATTATTTAGACAATATTGCGTATTGAGTGGGGGAAAAAAATGTAAAAAAAAATGGCGGAAATGCTGCTTTTTTTCTAATCATGGTGAATAATTAATAAAGAGCAATCAATAATTTACCCCAAAATGGTGACAAAAAATCTCCAACACTGGAGTTTTTGACCAAGATTGGCAGGGAGCAAAAAAAAAAGTCTTGGTATGTGACGGCACCATAAACGGCTTTATTTTTAGTAAAAAAAAATTTTTTCAGGAAAAATACTCAACAAAAAAAAAAACCATGGTAATATATATAAATTTGAGATCTCCATGACTGTACTGAGCCATATTATAAAGATAACATTATGCATACTACGCAGCAGTGCAGGGCATGGCGAGAAAAAATGGCTGTTTTTTGTCCCCCAATTCCCTACACCCGCCAAACCAGTGATAGGTAATCATTAAACTATATGTCTCAAATGCTAAAAATCCTTGCTGTAAGAAATTTACTGAAATTACATTTATATTGTTTATATACAGTATATATATATATTATTAATTTTTACATGTATTTTATATACATAAAAATAATGATTTTTGGTTTTAGTTTTAACATCCCAAAATGTTCCGTTTCCTAATGGATTATTTGCTTTGTAGATGTCAGCGCCTGTCTACACTCACATCTATATTAGGAAAGATATCTTATTACCATTAAAACCTTTTTAATGGCAAATTCTGCAATAGATAAAACTTTATAAATGAAGTAAATTCATTTCCACTTCTTAAGACACAGTATAAAGACTGTGCGCCCTGTCACGTATTGAGCGGCTTTTGTGAGTTGGGTTAACCAAGATCAGCGCTGCAGAATTTCAGGCAGCTATTAAGTGATTAGCCGGGAGCTGTCAGTTTAAGCCACAGAGTCATTACAAAGCTAGAATTTACATAACTGGCAGCAACATTAGGAAGCCTTGTTTGCATAGCCTCTTCGTTTAGGCCATTCTATACCAAGAGGACACGCTGTAATCAGCTTGAGCTGTATGGATCTCGGTCATAAATATACCAATTACACCTTCTTAGGAAAAAACATCAAGACCTTGTAGCAGTCTTCTTCAGACCCCAATGTCAGTCCATGCTACAAAAAAGCGCATTTATGAAAAAGAAACTCGCTTAAAATGTAACAACGGAGCTAATGCAATGCATCCATACACTAATTAATCCAAATATTTGACATATAAGACACCACAGGGGATCAGTTACTGATCGCAAGACAGTGTCGAAGAGTGTCATCTTGCATCGAAATGAAGTGCTCATGCTCGACATCCTCACCATTCATAGTGCTCATGCTCAACTTCCTCGCCACTCACAGTGCTGATATGCTACGTCCTCGCCATTCATAGGGCTCATGGTCAATGTCCTCACCATTCATAATGCTCATACTCGATGTCCTCGCCATTCATAGGGCTCATGCTCGACGTCCTCGCCATTCATAGTTTTCATACTCAAAGTCCTCACCATTCATAGTGCTCATACTCGACGTCTTTGCCATTCATAGTGCTCTTACTCGACGTCCTCGCCATTCATAGTGCTCATACTCAACGTCCTCGCCATTCATAGTGCTCATGCTCGACGTCCTCGCCATTCATAGTGCTCATGCTCGACGTCCTCGCCATTCATAGTGCTCATGCTCGACGTCTTTGCCATTCATAGTGCTCTTACTCGACGTCCTCGCCATTCATAGTGCTCATACTCAACGTCCTCGCCATTCATAGTGCTCATGCTCGACGTCCTCACCCTTTATAGTGCTCATGCTTGACGTTCTCAACATTTTTAGGGCTCACACTCGATGTCCTCACCATTCCTAGCGCTCATACTCGACGTCCTCACCATTCATAGGGCTCATGCTCGACGTCCTCGCCATTCATTGTCTGAAGGACCCCTGGAGATATCTGTATACAGCATTCTGCCATTTCTGATAGTTCCAAAGACAATGAATGGAGCGGAGGTTGAGCATTTTGGCACTGTCTTTGCTTAAAAAAATCAAGAGTGGTTTCTTCATTAATCAACGGAGTAGGAGAAAACTATAATAAAAAAAGACTTCTCAAAAAAACCTGGGTAAATCATTCAAAAATCCACTGGAGGTCAAGATCGTAGGAAAAAAGCTCAGGATATTACTAATAAAAAGACACAAAAGACGTGTCAAGGAAAAAAATCCAGCATTTTCTGCGTGAAAAACTTGGTTAAAAGACGCTGTGTTCACAAAACCAATTCAGGAAAAAGCTGGCGTCTTTTTCCTAAAGCGACTCAGGCAGAGATTATGAATTATGTTCATTTTTTTTCAGAGGTTTCCAGCGCTTTTTCAGGCAGAACCCCCATTTTGGTGGAGCTGAGAGAAAGTATCATGAAGACCCCAGAAGTTGCAAAATAAAATTCTGGCATAAAAGTTTAGATAAGTCACAAAATTTAGGGTTTTTCAGCTTCAGAAATTCCTAGTCTCCCCAAATAACAAATAGTGGGCCGAATAATCCAGGAGAACACAACACCCCATGATACATGACCCACCTAGTAGCATATCCCTGGTCAAAGACAGACTAGTCTGAATCAATAAAAAGAGTGCAATAAAGACATAGGGGCGGTTTGGGGGATACGAGAAGCTATCAGGTTCACTTTAAGGGTTTTAGACATTTTTTGCATCTCAGTAAACCATTTTACAAATTTACTATTGGCATGCACAGGTATAAAAACAGAAAATAGTCTTAACATTGGTATAAAATGATAAACCTGGTGCATTTTTAGAGACTTTTTGTATCATCCTGCATGAACGATGTAGAAAACTAAGTGCATTTTCAGACTGTCTAGAAAATAATCAGGATAAGTAAATTTCCGCCAAAGTATCCGTCTTACCAGAAGAGTTCCTTTTAGGTACTTTGCATGATTAGAAAATTCCCAGTATATTGTAGTTACAACATTGTCACAAACTTTAGAATTTCTAACTTATTACCCGGGAAAGATTTACATTTTTCAGCCTTACAAGTAAAATACATATAAAATATGTTAAAAGACATTGTGAACAGCAGCACCGGGGAGTTTCCTGTTACAATTCAGTGAGCTAGTTAGTATGGGCAATCACACAATGTAATCCGCGGTAATTACTTTTTTTTTATATATTGCGCACTGTATTTTATCCATATGTCAGGTATACTATTATAGGCCTGCACAAACAAGACTGATTGCATAAATAAAACATAACAGTACAGAGCTGTAGCCGAACTCTTCCTAAAGGAACAAAATGCCTTGATAAAGACAACATTCAAGTGAAACAACCTGTCTAATTTACTTCTCGTGTTAAGATATATAAAAACCCCCGGGAGGAATCCCTCAGTGACTTGTTAGCAGATAGGAGCGATGCGGTTTCTCTGGCTGAATAATATCCGGTAAATAAAGTTTTGCATGGATTGTTCATATAAAAAAAATTGAAAATCTGTTAACATTTAATTGGAGCAGAGATACAAAAAGTGGGAAAAAAAAAAAGAGATGATTAACAGACTGACGAAACGCAACAACGACCTCCGGTCAAGGGGAAATAATGTAAATTTGTATAAAGTGACTTTGAAAGTAAGGAATTACCGTACACGTTAGATGTTCGTAGACATTAAACAGAGTTTGATCCATATTCTTAAAGAAAAATTATAGATTTTGCATACTTGTACTAAGACCGCTCTAAGCCATTCGGGAACGGACTCCACAAGACTTGGTATGAGGAACCAAGACACTCGTCACACATTCTTTAAGTCCACAAAATTATGGATCTGGATTTGACATCTCACAGATACTAAAGCAAACTAAGATCACCGTAATTTGGAGGCCAAAGTCAACACTTTATACACTTGGTCATGTCCCTGGACCTGTTTTGCAGCATGTCAGGGTGCATTATCCTACAGAAAATGGTTACTGCCTGATGGAAATACTCTTACCAGCAAGGGATGTACTTGACCTGCCATAATATTTAGGTCCATCCACTTGATTACCAGGACTCAAGGTTTCCGTGCAGAATTTTGCCCAGAGCACCACATTAAATATAGCCAGAAAAAATGTAAATATGGTCTTTCAGACTAACCAATATCATGGAAAAAAAAAGACCTAAAATAATTTTTATTGAGTATACATTAAAAGGACAAAAAAATCCTCCACAAAACCAGTCAACCTACACACAAAAATAGTGATAGAAAAAAGTGATAGACAAAATGGGCTATCGCTACCAGCACCCTACACTAGACCCTATACTCCCACCTACCTGCCAGTGGAGGTTGGCACCCTCGGGGATACGATAGTGGTGCCCCCGCTCCTCGACGGCTCTCCCTAGAAACCTAAATAGCCCTACTGAAGGGAATAATGAGGGAGGTAGGTGAGAATGTGGTAACCTAGGCTGCGTATATAGCCTTTGTGCCTATACCAGGTACAAATGTATAGATCAAGTAGCTGGCACCTGGCAGGAGAATCTAAGCAGTGATGGAGTAAAGGGAAACCTATTGATAATAGGTGTATAGCAAAGTGAGTGTACCTGGCTAGTATGGTCCTACATGCATCCTAAGATGTAACCCTGCCTGACGGTGGAGGTTGGTACCCTAGCCTGAGCGTCAATGGCACCCCAGCTCATCGGCGGCTGACCCTACTGTCCC
Organism: Dendrobates tinctorius; assembly: GCF_039654945.1. Classification (NCBI taxonomy): domain Eukaryota; kingdom Metazoa; phylum Chordata; class Amphibia; order Anura; family Dendrobatidae; genus Dendrobates; species Dendrobates tinctorius. Next base: position 21,657,391 of record NW_027361878.1, read on the forward strand.
TAAAGAGGCCCTACTCTCTGATAAGGTCAGGACCCCGTACTATGATGCTTGGTCAGAAGGTGGCACAAAAATGATTATTAATGATATATCTCATATGCAGCAGGATATCTCATCAACCATTGAAAAATAGCAGAATAAAGATGTGATACACTAATAGGTAGCAATAAAAATACAATCAAATGCATAAGAGAATAAATACACCAGAAGGACGGGACCAATGTGAAGTGAAAATGGTCCCTAATATGCCAACAAGATGATAGTCACTGGCTTGATTAGCCCTTTAGACAAGGGGTATGGCCCCCAGATATATAGCCCAACCCCCTATTGATGGGTGAGTCTTCTATTGTTACAACCCCAAAAAAATGCATACTGAGGTCGTTATGCCCCCATAGCATTGTGTTACTGATAAGACATAATCAAAATCCACAGGGGTAGAATTTGATAGAAAGAGATAGAAGGCACTTATCTATCTGTCAGATGTACATGATGCCGCGTTGCCTCAGCGCGTTTCGCCTGCCAGCTCGTCAGGAGGACCGATGTAGCAGATGGGTATGATGCTGGAAAAGGTGGCATCACATTGCCTTTATCCATCCTCTTCATTCCATAGGGCGCATCGTTAAGAGTGGTGGATCTGTGTAAAACTACTGCCAATCCACAAAAAAAGTTACAGAACAGTGGTCATTTAGCGCAAACGAATCGTTATATTTTACCATTTTCACGGCTGCCAACCTATTAGCAAATTAAACCGAAAAGAACAAATAAATAATTAACTGGAGTACAAGATGGTGTGCATGCAAAATAGGAGCATGTTCACACTGGCCATCAAACCGACAAAACCCAAGACAGTTTTTGTCTGTTTGATGGACAGTGTGAATGTAACGTCCGTCTGCGATTCTGGGCTGCAGCCAGGCAACACCCCGAGAAACACTGATACCCTTTACCCCTATACAGGGATCTGGATTTACAACAGAGCCCAGGAGGTATCTGTCTGAATATGAGCAGCGGCCAGAGCAGGACAGTCGTCAGAGGGAAGTAGGAAAAACGGCAGGCAATAGAAGAGTCAAATTTAGGCCAAGGTCAGAGTCAAAAACCAGGAGGGCGGCAGAGGTACAGAATCGTTAGGAAGTAGCAGAGTCAGAATATCCAAGCCAAGGTCACAAACCAGGAGAGTAGCAGAAGTACAAAGTCGTCAGGCAATAGAAGGGTCAGAAATCCAGGCTGAGGTCAGAGTCAAACAGAAGTCAATCACTAAGTAGCACACAGGGGATCCAAGAATATATCCGGCGGCTTGCAAGCCCAGTCCCAAGGTATTTGAGGGATCAGGTCATCCCTCACAGGCTCCAGGGCTGATGATGTCATCAGGACTGCCCCCAGGACCAGACCTGATGATGATGCACCAACCCCTTCATGACTGACAGAGGAGCGGAGTCTGCGTCCACTAGATGTCTGCGCAGAAGCCCTTTCACTGTTGCCGCCATCACTCAGGCGCGAGCCACGGCGCCTCCTAGTAGCTGAGGGCGGAACAGCAGGCCCCGAGTTCGACGGCGACATGTCAGTCCGGCTCCTCCTGGTGGCCGAGGCCCGGACAGCAGGCCACGAGCCCGAGGGCGGCGTGACAGTCCGTCGCCTCCTAGTGGCTGAGGGCGGAACAGCAGGCCCTGAGTCTGACGGCGACGTGACAGTACCCCCCCCTCCAGGAGGGGCCTCCGGACCCTCAAAACCCGGTTTGTCTGGGTGAAGGAGATGAAATCCCCTAATTAATGCCTTGGCATGGATGTTCCTTGCGGGGACCCAGGACCTCTCCTCCGGGCCGTAGCCCCTCCAGTGTACAAGATACTGTATGGAGCCTCTCACAAGGCGGGAGTCAAGGATACCCTGGACTTCATACTCGAAGGACCCTCTGACCGAAACAGGAGGAGGAGGGGACTGGACAGGGTGAATTGGGGAGCGATACAGCTTGAGGAGGGACTTGTGGAACACATTGGGCAACATAAAAGACTGTGGAAGTTTTAAACGGAAAGCTACAGGGTTAACTACTTCTATGATTTCATATGGACCAATAAATCTGGGACCCAGTTTGGCAGACGGCACTTTAAGTTTGATGTTTTTGGTAGAGAGCCAAACCTTGTCTCCAACTCCCAGGTGCGGCCCCTTAGTTCGTCGCCTATTCGCAGCCGAAGCCTGTCTAACCTGGGCCCCTTTCAAGTTTGAGTTTACCTCAGACCAAATCATTTTTAAATGATGTATATTTCCCTCTACCCCGGGGAGCTCTGACATCCTGGCCGAGAACGAACCAAACCGCGGATGCAGTCCATGGTTGCAGAAAAATGGGGTAGTCTTAATGGAGTTCTGGTAACGATTATTTAGGGCAAACTCAGCTAGTGGCAGATGTTCCACCCAATCAGACTGATGTTCTGACACATAACAGCGGAGGTATTGCTGCAGTGCTTGGTTGGTACGTTCGGTTTGACCATTGGTCTCGGGGTGGTAGGCAGAGAAGGACAGCTCAATCCCAATGCGTTTGCAGAAAGCTCTCCAGAATTTTGAGATGAACTGGGTACCTCTGTCGGACACAATATTCACTGGAGCACTGTGCAGGCGTACAACATGCACAATAAAAAGTTTACTCAAGGTTTCTGAGTTAGGCAACCCAGACAGGGGGACAAAGTGACACTGTTTGCTGAACCTGTCCACCACCACCCAGATACACGTTTTCCCATCTGAGGGCGGCAGGTCCGTAATGAAGTCCATGGAGATGTGGGTCCATGGACTCTCAAGGGTGGGCAAGGAATGGAGCCAGCCAGCAGGTCGATTATGGTTGGACTTGGCGCGGGCACAGACTTCACACGCTAACACATTCTTTACAGTCCTCAACCACCGTCGGCCACCAAAAGTTTCTAGTTACCAGTCGGGTGGTATTATTAAGACCAGGATGGCCTGCCAGAACAGAGTCATGTGACTCTTTAAGAACTTGCATGCGAAACGTAGCCGGGACGAACAATTTTTTGGGGGGGCGTAGTGTCAGGAGCCTGTTCTGGGGAGCTACGGATCTCCTCCAGAAGGTCCAGAGATACTGCTGACACAACGATCCCGTTGGCCAATATCGGGACTGGCTCACAGTCCTCGGCTTGTGAGGGGCAAAAACTGCAAGAGAGGGCATCGGCCCTCACATTTTTAGTACCAGGGCGAAAGGTGATTAAAAAATCAAACCTAGAGAAGAACAAGGCCCACCTTGCCTGTCTAGGATTTAATCTTTTAGCTGACTCCAGGTAGGTCAGATTTTTGTGGTCGGTAATTACCGTGATCTTATGTTTGGCGCCTTCGAGGAAGTGGCGCCATTCCTCGAAGGCCCATTTGATCGCCAATAATTCCCGATTACCTATATCGTAGTTTTTCTCAGTGACAGAGAATTTTCGGGAAAAAAAAGCACATGGGCGAAGCTGAGTGAGGGATGCAGTGCCTTGCGACAGCACTGCTCCCACTCTGACCTCAGAGGCATCCACTTCTACAATAAATGGGCGCTCTATATCAGGCTGAACCAAAACTGGGTTGGCCACAAAGCACTCTTTTAGCGTAGCAAAAGCCTGAATTGCCTCAAGGTTCCAATTAGCCACATCTGCCCCTTTTCGGGTCAAATCCGTGAGTGGTTTGGCAATTTCGGAGAAACCCCTGATAAATTTACGGTAGTAGTTAGCAAACCCTAAAAATCGCTGCAGCGCTTTTAGCGATTTGGGTTGCACCCAAGCTTTGATAGGTTGGATCTTGGCAGGATCCATACGAAAGCCTTTGCCTGAAACCATGTAACCTAAAAACTGTACCTCCTCAGCAAAGAAAACATATTTCTCCAGTTTAGCAAACAGGGAGTGTTCTCGCAGTCTCTGCAGCACAGAACAGACGTGTTGAGCGTGTGTCACAGGGTCAGCAGAATAAATCAAAATGTCATCTAAATACACGATGACATACACCCCACAAATGTCCCTGAAAATATCGTTTACAAAGTGCTGGAACACGGCAGGTGCGTTACTGAGTCCAAACGGCATTACAAGGTACTCAAAATGGCCAAGAGGGGTATTGAAGGCTGTTTTCCACTCATCCCCGTCTCTTATGCGGACTAGATTGTATGCCCCCCGGAGGTCAAGTTTAGTAAACCAACGGGCTCCTATTAGTTGATTAAAAAGATCAGGGATGAGTGGAAGCGGATACTGGTTCTTTATAGTGATTGCGTTCAACTCCCGGTAATCAATGCAGGGTCTGAGACCACCATCTTTCTTTTCTACAAAGAAGAACCCGGCTCCAACTGGTGAAATGGACGGTCTAATAAACCCCTTTTTTAAGCTATCTGTTATATACTCATTCATGGCCTGACGCTCTGGACCAGAGAGATTAAATATTCTCCCTTTTGGGAGATGGGCATCTGGAATCAGGTCTATAGGCAATCATACTCTCTGTGGGGGGGGTAGCTTCTCAGAATCTACAATAGAAAAAACATCTTCATAGTCTCTGAAAGCAAACGGTATGAGGGGGTTTTTAACTTTAACTTGGTTTACGGCTAGTGATATGCAGTTATCTTGACAGTGCGAACTCCAGCGTACAACATCGCCTAGGTGCCAGTCGATGACTGGATTGTGCTGGCGTAGCCATGGCATTCCCAAAATGACTGCAGCAGATAAATTATCCATCACAAAAAATGACAAACTCGGTATGCAACGCTCCCACAGACATAGTGATTTTGTCAGTAACAAATTTAACCCCCTCCCGGACAATGGGTGTGCCATTAATAGCAGTAGTTTTTATAGAGGCATTAAGTCTTACTAGGGGTACACCGAGACTTTTAGCAGCCAAAGTATCCATAAAATTTCCTTCAGATCCACAATCCACATACGCGTTCAAACACTGAGATTTCTGACCAAAAGAAAGAGAAATAGGTAATAAAACTTTTGCCGCATCTGCGGGAAATACCTGAGCCCCTGGGCAACCATAGCCAGAGTAGTTGCCCAGAGGCCGACGTCCCAGGAGCATGGATCTCTGAGGTGCAGCTCTCTCCCTGAAGATTCCAGACTGCCGCATAGTTGTCCAGGAAAATGAGAGTGATCTTCCAGGCTGTGCAATGCAACAGGTGTTCAGGCCAAAAATCAGCTCAGTCAGAAGGAGGAAAAAAAAAAAAAAAGTTCAGGGAGACTGCTTTTGTATATGTTGGGTATATATACAAGAAGCAGTTAATTTTTGGCCGGATATAATGTAACGTCCGTCTGCGGTTCTGGGCTGCAGCCAGGCAACACCCCGAGAAACACTGATACCCTTTACCCCGATACAGAGATCTGGATTTACAACAGAGCCCAGGAGGCGCTGTCTGAATATGAGCAGCGGCCAGAGCAGGACGGTCGTCAGAGGGAAGTAGGAAAAATGGCAGGCAATAGAAGAGTCAAATTCAGGCCAAGGTCAGAGTCAAAAACCAGGAGGGCGGCAGAGGTACAGAATCGTTAGGAAGTAGCAGAGTCAGAATATCCAAGCCAAGGTCACAAACCAGGAGAGTAGCAGAAGTACAAAGACGTCAGACAATAGAAGGGTCAGAAATCCAGGCTGAGGTCAGAGTCAAACAGAAGTCAATCACTAAGTAGCACACAGGAGAACCAAGAATATATCCGGCGGCTTGCAAGCCCAGTCCCAAGGTATTTGAGGGATCAGGTCATCCCTCACAGGCTCCCGGGCTGATGATGTCATCAGGACTGTCCCCAGGACCAGACCTGATGATGATGCACCAACCCCTTCATGACTGACAGAGGAGCGGAGTCTGCGTCCACTAGATGTCTGCGCAGAAGCCCTTTCACTGTTGCCGCCATCACTCAGGCGCGAGCCACGGCGCCTCCTAGTAGCTGAGGGCGGAACAGCAGGCCCCGAGTTCGACGGCGACATGTCAGTCCGGCGCCTCCTGGTGGCCGAGGCCCGGACAGCAGGCCCCGAGCCCGAGGGCGGCGTGACAGTCCGTCGCCTCCTAGTGGCTGAGGGCGGAACAGCAGGCCCCGAGTCTGACGGCGACGTGACAGTGAACATGCTTCTATTTTGCATGCACACAAACTTGTACTCCAGTTTTATTTTTTTTCGGTTTAGTTTTAGATTTCTGCATTTAGTGCAGGTAAGGGACCTTCCTTCCATCGAGCTGGATATTATATTTAAAAAGCTCCACACTAGCTGTGTGTTTCCATGTTCGGGCCTCAGTCCTGCTCAGACCTTATTCACATGAACGTCATTATGATGCATGGTAAGCTTTTAATACAAGTAGTTAGGACCATCCTGATTTGGGTATACCTCGACGTTGGTGAGATGACTTTTACGTTTTTGTTTCCTTTAAAAAATGGAGTTTATAAAGTACTCAATTTATTTATATACACTATTGCTTTTACTTTCAGCAGAGTATCTTGTTCATTTTGTTTCTGTCTTGGATTTTATCTATTGGCAAATTACACTCAAATAGGAAGGAAGGAAGGAAAGGAAAGAAAGAAAGAAAGAAAGAAAGAAAGGAAAAGAGAAAGAAAGAGAAATAAGAAAGTAACTGTCACGTTTCTGCCAGACTTAGGGCCTGCTGTTCCGGTCGCGGCCACTAGGAGGCGCCGGACCGCCACTTTATCGTCAGACTCAGGGACGGCTGTTCCTGCCTCGGCCACTGGAAGGGGCCGTGGTTCTGTCACGTCAGGCTCAGAGCCTACTGTCCCAGCTTTAGCCTCTAGGAGGCGCCGGTCTGTCACGTCGCCGTTAAATTCTGGGTCTGCTGCTCCTGTCGCGGTCACTAGGAGGCGCCATGGCTCGCCCGGGAGTTATGGTGCTGACAGAGTAAGGGCACCTGCGCAGGCATCTGGTGGACGCAGGCTCCACCCCTCTGTCAGTCATCAAGAGGTTACTGCATCTCCATCTGGCCTGGTCCTGGGGGCGGTACTGATGACATCATCAGTCCAGGAACCTATGAGGGGTGACCTGATCCCTGAAATACCTTGGGACTGGTCTTGCAAGCCGCCGGATATAGTCTTGGTTCCCCTGTGTGTATTACTTTCTGACTGACTGACCTTGGCCTGGACTTCTGACTCTCCTTCTGCCTAACGATTCTGTACCTCTGCTACTCTCCTGGTTTATGACTCTCGGCCTGAATCTGACTCTGCTTCTGTCTACCGTTTTTGTACCATTGCTGTCCGACTGGTTTAGACTCGCATATCTCCACGTTTGTGTCCTGTATTGGAACACCTTTCTGGCGACCGTCCTGCTCTGGTCACTGCTCCTACTCAGACAGCGCCTCCTGGGCTCTGCTATAAATCCAGATCCCTGTATAGGGGTAAAGGGTATCAGTGTTTCTCGGGGTGTTGCCTGGCTGCAGCCCAGACCCGCAGGCGGACGTCACATTATATCCGGCCACATAAAAAAAAAACTGCTTCTTGTGTATATATCCAGCATATACAAAAGCAGTCTCCCTGAACTTTTTTTTTTCTCTCCCTTCTTCTGACTGAGCTGATTTCTGGCCTAAACACCTGGTTCAGTGCACAGCCTGAAGGAGCACTTTCATCTTCCTGCACCAGTATGCTGCAGTCTGGAGCCTTCAGAGAGAGAGCTGAGCGTCAGAGATCCATACTACTGAGACATCGGCCTCTGGGCAACTCTGGCTATGGTTGCCCAGGGGCACAGGTATTGCCCGCAGATGCGGCTAAAGTTTTATTGCCTATTGCCCTTTCTTTTGGTCAGAAATCTCAGTGTGTGAACGCATATGTGGATTGTGGATCTGAAGGGAATTTTATGGATTCTTTGGTTGCTAAAAGTCTCGGTGTACCCCTATTAAGACTTAATGCCCCTATAAAAACTACGGCTATTAATGGCACATCTATTGTCCAGGAGGGGGTTAAATTTGTTACTGACAAAATCACTATGTCGGTGGGAGCATTGCATACCGAGGTTATGTCATTTTTTGTGATGGATAATTTGTCTGCTGCAGTCATATTGGGGATGCCATGGCTACGCCAGCATAATCCAGTCATCGACTGGCACCTAGGCGATGTTGTACGCTGGAGTTCACACTGTCAGGAAAACTGCATATCGCTAACAGTAAACCAAGTTAAAGTTAAACCCCTCCACATACCGTTTGCCTTCAGAGATTTTGAGGATGTCTTTTCTATTGCAAAATCTGAAAAGCTACCCCCTCACAGAAAGTATGATTGCCCTATAGATCTGATTCCAGATGCCCGTCTCCCAAAAGGGAGAATATTTAATCTCTCAGGTCCAGAGCGTCAGGCTATGAACGAGTACATAGCAGATAGCTTAAAAAAGGGGTTTATTAGACCGTCCATTTCACCAGTTGGAGCTGGCTTCTTCTTTGTAGAAAAGAAAGATGGTGGTCTCAGACCCTGCATTGACTACCGGGAATTGAATGCAATCACTATAAAGAACCAGTACCCGCTTCCACTCATCCCTGATCTTTTTAATCAGCTAATGGGAGCCCGTTGGTTTACTAAACTGGACCTCCGGGGGGCATACAATCTAGTCCGCATAAGAGACGGGGATGAGTGGAAAACAGCCTTTAATACCCCTCTTGGCCACTTTGAGTACCTGGTAATGCCCTTCGGACTCAGTAACGCACCTGCCGTGTTCCAGCACTTTGTAAATGACATTTGTGGGGTGTATGTCGTCGTGTATTTAGATGACATTTTGATTTATTCTGCTGACCCTGTGACACATGCTCAGCACGTTCGCTCTGTACTGCAGAGACTGCGAGAACACTCCCTGTTTGCTAAACTGGAGAAATGTGTTGTTTTTTTTTTGCGGAGGAGGTACAATTTTTAGGATATGTGGTTTCAAGCACAGGCTTCCGTATGGATCCTGCCAAGATCCAACCTATTAAAACTTGGGTGCAACCCAAGTCGCTAAAAGCGCTGCAGCGATTTTTAGGGTTTGCAAATTATTACCGAAAATTCATCAGGGGTTTCTCCGAAATTGCTAAACCACTCACGGATTTGACCCGAAAAGGGGCAGACGTGACCAATTGGAACCCTGAGGCAATTCAGGCTTTTGCTACGTTAAAAGAGTGCTTTGTAGCCAACCCAGTTTTGGTTCAGCCTGATCTGGACCGCCCGTTTATTGTAGAGGTGGACGCCTCTGAGGTCGGAGTGGGAGCAGTGCTGTCGCAAGGCACTGCATCACTCACTCAGCTTCGCCCATGTGCCTTTTTCTCCCGCAAATTCTCTGCCACTGAGAAGAATTACGATATAGGTAATCGGGAGTTATTGGCGATCAAATGGGCCTTCGAGGAATGGCGCCACTTCCTCGAAGGCGCCAAACATAAGATCACTGTGATTACAGATCACAAGAATCTGACTTACCTGGAGTCAGCTAAAAGATTAAATCCTAGACAAGCGAGGTGGGCCTTGTTCTTCTCTAGGTTTGATTTCTTAATAACCTTTCGTCCTGGTACCAAAAATGTGAGGGCTGATGCTCTCTCTCGAAGTTTCTGCCCCTCACAGGCTGAGGACTCGGAGCCAGTTCCAATACTGGCCAATGGTATTGTTGTGTTGGCTGTGTCTCTGGACCTTCTGGAGGAGATCCGTAGGTCCCCAGAACCAGCCCCTGACTCGACGCCCCCCCAGAAATTGTTTGTTCCAGCGCCGTTTCGCCTACAAGTTCTGAAGGAGTCGCACGACTCCGTCCTGGCAGGCCATCCTGGGGTCAATAATACCGCCAGACTTGTGACTAGGAGTTTTTGGTGGCCAACGGTAGTTAAGGACTGCAAGGATTATGTACTAGCTTGTGAAATCTGTGCTCGCGCCAAGTCCCCTCACAATTCGCCTGCCGGCTGGCTCCAGTCCTTGCCCGCTCCAGAGAGTCCATGGACCCACATCTCCATGGACTTCATTACTGACCTACCACCCTCAGAGGGGAAGACATGTATCTGGGTGGTGGTGGACAGGTTCAGTAAGCAATGTCTTTTCGTTCCCCTCTCTGGATTACCTAATTCAGAAACTCTGAGTAAGTTGTTTATTGTTCATGTAATAAGGCTGCATGGCGCTCCAGAGAATATCGTGTCCGACCGAGGTACCCAGTTTGTTTCCAAATTCTGGAGAGCATTCTGCAAACGTATTGGTATTGAATTATCCTTCTCCTCCGCTTACCACCCTGAGACCAATGGTCAAACGGAGCGTACCAACCAGGCTCTAGAGCAATATCTTCGCTGCTATGTCTCGGAACATCAGTCTGATTGGGCGGAACATCTCCCATTAGCTGAGTTCGCTCTAAATAACCAGTGCCAGGAATCTATCAAAACCACCCCGTTCTTCTGCAATCATGGTTTGCACCCACGTTTTGGTTCATTTTCGGCCAAGATGTCGGAGCTTCCGGGAGTAGAGAATTCCATACGTCACTTAAGGACAATCTGGTCGGAGGTGAACACAAACTTGAAAGGGTCCCAGGTCAGGCAGGCTTCTGCCGCAAATAAACGGAGGTCCACGGGGCCGCACCTAGGAGTTGGGGACAAAGTTTGGCTGTCTACCAGAAACATTAAGCTTAAGGTGCCATCTGACAAACTGGGGCCCAGGTTTATTGGTCCCTATGAGATATTAGAAGTAATTAACCCGGTAGCCTTTCGTTTAAGGCTCCCTCAGTCTTTTAAAATTCCTAATGTTTTCCACAAATCCCTTCTCAAGGTGTACCGCTCCCCAATTCATCCCGTCCAGTCCCCTCCTCCTCCAGTTTTGGTCAAGGGTGCCTTGGAGTACGAAGTCCAGGGCATCCTTGATTCCCGTTTAGTGAGAAAGTCTGTGCAATATTTAGTTCATTGGAAAGGCTATGGCCCAGAGGAGAGGTCCTGGGTCCCCGCTAGTGACATTCATGCCAAGGGGTTGATTAGAAGGTTTCACCTCCTTCACCCTGATAAACCGGGTTTTGAGGGTCCGGAGGCCCCTCTTGGAGGGGGGGTACTGTCACGTTTCCGCCAGACTTAGGGCCTGCTGTTCCGGTCGCGGCCACTAGGAGGCGCCGGACCGCCACTTTATCGTCAGACTCAGGGACGGCTGTTCCTGCCACGGCCTCTGGAAGGGGCCGTGGTTCTGTCACGTCAGGCTCAGAGCCTACTGTCCCAGCTTTAGCCTCTAGGAGGCGCCGGTCTGTCACGTCGCCGTTAAATTCTGGGTCTGCTGCTCCTGTCGCGGTCACTAGGAGGCGCCATGGCTCGCCCGGGAGTTATGGTGCTGACAGAGTAAGGGCACCTGCGCAGGCATCTGGTGGACGCAGGCTCCACCCCTCTGTCAGTCATCAAGAGGTTACTGCATCTCCATCTGGCCTGGTCCTGGGGGCGGTACTGATTACATCATCAGTTCAGGAACCTATGAGGGGTGACCTGATCCCTGAAATACCTTGGGACTGGTCTTGCAAGCCGCCGGATATATTCTTGGTTCCCCTGTGTGTTACTGTGTGAATTACTTTCTGACTGACTGACTTTGGCCTGGACTTCTGACTCTCCTTCTGCCTAACGATTCTGTACCTCTGCTACTCTCCTGGTTTATGACTTTCGGCCTGAATCTGACTCTGCTTCTGCCTAACGATTCTGTACCTCTGCTACTCTCCTGGTTTATGACTTTCGGCCTGAATCTGACTCTGCTTCTGTCTACCGTTTTTGTACCATTGCTGCCCGACTGGTTTAGACTCGCATATCTCCACGTCTGTGTCCCGTATTGGAACACCTTTCTGGCGACCGTCCTGCTCTGGTCACTGCTCCTATTCAGACAGCGCTTCCTGGGCTCTGCTATAAATCCAGATCCCTGTATAGGGGTAAAGGGTATCAGTGTTTCTCGGGGTGTTGCCTGGCTGCAGCCCAGACCCGCAGGCGGACGTCACAGTAACAAAACAAAGCTAAGAAAGAAGCGAGAAAGAGAAAGAAAATGAGGACAAAAGAAAGATAGAAAGTTAATAATGAAAATAAGCTAAGAAAAGTGAATGAAAACTGAAAAATGGAAGGAAGAAAAATGAGAAAGAAGGAGAAAGAAAAACGAAAAAGAAAAATAGAGAAAAGGACAAAAGAACGAATGAACGAAAGAAAAATAAGAAGGGAAAAAGGATGTTTAATTGAAAGTCAATGACAAAAAGAAGCTGAGAAGCGAGAAAAAATGAAAGAAAGGAAAAATGGAAGGAAGAAAAAAAGAGAAAGGGAGAAAAAGAAAAGAAAAAGGAAAAAAAGAGAAAAAGAATAAAAGAAAGTGAGCGAAAGAAGGAAAACTAAGGTTAAAAAAGGACGTTAGATTGAATGAAAGTTAATGATGAAAAAAGCTAAACAGATAGAGGTAATAGACATAGAGAATAGTTAAACAGATATACGATAAAGATGGGTACATCTGACAGACAGAATGAATAGATCATTTCCCTGGGGAATCCTCTGACGGGGCCTCAGTTGTATCTGTTTGGTAGAACAGAGTTGCACAACCTGACTTTTCTGCATCTTTTCGGCATCAATTTCCCGACTGGTGAACTGTGAAATTAAACCGCAACCTTCGCAGTTCTGACCATTAAATCTTTTGCTGAGTTGAGGTAGCACAGCATTTTTTTTATTCTATTTTTAAGGCTGGCGGCATTAAGAAAAATTTATAACATTCTTCATGTATTAATATTTACCTAGACTTTATTGTTTATATTCTATTAAAGGCAATGCGAGCGCTGCTCATTACAGATAAGAAGTAATGCGTCAAGGATACCGAACGTGTATGAAGAGCGGCGGCCAGACGGGCGAAATGTCAGAAGAGATTACATTGATTGCATGGAGCAATAGGAGGCGTTCAGAGCCTGGGGCTGGGCAATAGTGGGGACACAAAGTACTAGTGGAACAGAGTAATACAGACCCTTACTGGTAAAATATATGACTGGACAGTCTTCACTGTGAGAGTGTGTGATGAAATTCTTTATTAGACATGAGCAAAATTTAGAAATAAGTTACTATTATGTCATTAAAAAATATATCTAAATATTTGACAAAGCAGCTCAGAAGAGGAAGATCAGCTCTGCTGACGTGGAGCAGCCAAACCACGGTCAGGAGAGGTTAGTGATCGCTCTGAGCCGGCACCAGGTAGAAAAGGCAAATAAATAGCAATTAGTGAAGAGAAACTGTTTAGGCAATCCCTGCATGTATTACAGCTGTGAGACATGCAGCCACGAGGACTCGAGCATATTTTTCAAGCACGCTGAAGACACTCAGTTAGCACCGGAGCATGCTCAGAAAACACCTTATCCGAGAACATTCGCTCATCACTATTAGAATCATAGAATCATGGAGTTGGAAGGGACCTCCTGGGCCACCTGGTCCAACCCCCTGCTCAAAGCAGGATTCGCTAAATCATCCCATTATCATCCTATTATCAGATACTACCTGCCTGTTCGTTTTTAGGCCCTTAGTAAAAAAAATAAAAAATACTCCTGGACCACCTCTTTAAATAAACACTGAAGGTTGTACATATTTAAATTTTGTATTTGAAAAGGGACAGAGGAGACAGCATAAAACCGTAAAATACTTCCACAACCGCCAAACTCAATCTTTTTCAATTAATTATGTATAATACAAAAAAGTAAACTTTAATCTAAAGATCAATTACTATTTTACAATAATATATGGATAAAAAAGAAAAAAGAAAAGAAATAATAAAGTGTCGTCATGAGAGCACTTGAATCACACTGATTAGAAAACTCTTAAGTGATCTCTCTGTATAATATATCTGGTGGACGAGCAGCATGAAAACTGAATAAATTGTCAGACATAGAGGTCTAGGCAAAGGCAAAATCCAGTTACAGAGAAGGTGGCGCAATATCTAATATATCTGGAAATCAGTTCCGGCTGTATATCAAGAGATATTTATGGAACAGTCACAGCAGCAGAATCAGAAAGAATAAGAAAAGCTCACATGATACAGTAGAAGCACGGTGGAGTAAGACGTCCTTGCTGAGCAGCAGCGGGATGACTAGCACCATGTCCTCAATGTCCCGTCATCTACCAACTAAGGAGTAAACGACAATGGTACTTATCACCTTGTCGGAACAAATTTAATCCTTTATTATCCCAAGTTTCTCACAGTGAAACAAGTAACATCACATACTGATCTGACAGCTGTGCCGTGCTGTTACAGCCTTTGTCTCTTCTACTACACAAATGAATATTAAAAAAGAAAAGTGGAAAAAAATAAATGTTTTGTTGCATTAATAAAAAAAAAAAATGCAAAGAACACACCTTTTCTATTTTTGTGGCCTTTGTATATTCCGCAAGCCTGTCTGCATGACCATGTAAGACTGCGTGTAACTCCATAAACGTACTTATATTCAGTTTCAGCTCCCTCCAAAAGACTGGCTAGGCCACTCCAGGAAGCTTGAAATGCTTTTTACGAAGCCACTCCTTAGTTGTCCTGGTTGTGTGTTTCAGGTCATTGTCATGCTGGAAGACACACCCACGACCAGTCTTCAATGCTCTTACTGAGGTAAGGAGGTTGTTGACCAAAATCTTGCAATATATGACCCCATCCATCCTCCCTTCAATATGGTGCAGTTGTCCTGTCCTCTTTGCAGAAAAGCACCAACAAAATATAACGTTTCCCCCACCATGGTTCATGGTTGGGACAGTGTTCCTGGGATTGTACTCATCCTTCTTCTTCCTCCAAACACGAATAGTTAAGTTGATACCAAAATGTTTTATTTTGGTCTCATCTGACCACATGACCTTCTTCCATGCCTCCTCTGGATCATCCAGATGTTCATTGTTGAATTTCAATCGGGCCTCGACATGTGCTTCTCCCATGACGCCTCTGAATCATCCAGATGGTCATTGGTGAACTTCAAACAGGCCTGGTCATCTGCTAATGTGTGCAGTGGGACCTTGTATGCCCTGCAGGATTTTAATCCATGACGGTGTAGTATGTTACTACTGGTAACGTTTGAGACTGTGGTCCCAGCTCTCTTCGGGTCATTGACCAGTTCCTCCCGTGTAGTTCTGGGCTGATTCCTGACCATTCTCAGAATCATCCTTACCCCATAAGATCTTGCATGGAGCCCCAGACCAAGGAAGACTGAGGGTACGTGCACACGCTGCAGATTGCTCTGCAGATTTTTTAAAATCCGCAGGTAAATCCGCAGGTCAGAAGACCTGCAGTTTATCTGCGGATTAGCCTGCAGGTTTGTCCTGCGGTTTATCATCTCCACAATGGAGGAGATGGTAAACCGCAGCGGAATCCGCAGAAAGAATTGAAAACCGCAGCAAATCCGCGCGGAAAAATCCGCACCGTCTGCACTGCGTTTTTCGGTTTCCATAGGTTAGAATGCTACTGTACAACGCATCAGAAACTGCTGCGGATCCGCAGCAGAATCCGCAGCGTGTGCACACACCCTGACAGTCGTCTTGTGTTTCTCCCATTTTCTAATAATTGTGCCAACAGTTGTTACCTTCTCACCAAGCTGCTAGCCTATTGTCCTGCATCTCATCCCAGCCTTATGCAGGTCTAAAATTTTGTCCCTGGTGTCCTTAGACAGCTATTTGGTCTTGGCCATGGTGGACAGATTGGAGAGTGATTGTGTCATAATCCAGACCGGGACTGGAGTCCTGTTTTACCTTTTTCCTGGTCTGGTCATGAAGGGGTTAACCTTTCTCAGCCTCAGTCTGAGTTTAGGTTTGCTATTTATCACCGCTGCTTCCTGCAGGCTATGTCGGTTAAAGTTTTGCCTAGTTTGGCTAGGGCTGCTGTAGCTGACTCTTATTGCTCAGATTTGTCCTCCTGTATTTGCTGCCTGAACCCGTGTCTGTTTTCCCCCAATTCCTGTTTTGACTCTGAATTTCTCTTTAGTGTATTGACCTCCCGCTTCTGACTTGGTATCCTGACCTGCTTCTGTCTTTTGGCTTATCCGCTCCAGACCGCTACTGACCTTCTCGGCTTGCCTCTGACCATGAGCTTTGTACCGCGCTACAGTGTGTTACTTGACTCGGCCTGTCTGACTAATCTGCTGCCACCTGTAGTAGCCAGGCTGCTGCATTGCAAGCCTGCTCTGTTTGGGTGCAGTTCTGCATCCACTCTGTTGCCATCTAGCGGAGCCTGCACCTATCTGCATTGCAGCAGCCCTGACAGATTGATTGTGTGGACAGGTGTCTTTTATACAGGTAACAAGTTTAAACAGGTGCGATTAATACAAGTATTGAGTGCAGAGTAGGAGGCTTCTTGAAGAAAAACGAACAGGTCTGTGAGAGGCAGAATTCTTGCTGGTTGGTCGGTGATCAAATTCTTTTTTAATACAATAAAAAAGAATTCATATAAAATGCACACAATGTGATTTTCTGTTTTGTTTTTTTTTTATTCTTAGAATCTGTCTCTCACAGTTGAAGTGTACCTACGACAAAAATTACAGCCCTCTCCCTTCTTTGTACGTGGGAAAACTTGCCAATTCTGCATTGTATCAAATACTTTTTTGCCCACTGTATATAATTTATTTCTTTTTCTCCCACATGCACTTTATTTTCTTTTTTGTACTTGCCGTTTTTCACTTCATCCACCCACCCACGTGTATTTCTCTATGCCGGATATACCAATAGTCTCTTTCTTATGACAATTGTGATTTTCTACTTAAAAGCAAACTAATTTTGCTACATTATCTATTTTTTTTTTTTTTGTCTGGCATATTTTCTATTCTCTTTGTGTAATAGTGGGTAGGTAAGTTTAGTTCAACAGTCATTATAGTATAGGAGACATGGAATCTGACAGCAACTTAAAATTATTTATGCATGTCGCTCTTTCAAAGATAAGTTAAGCAATACCTTTACATGGCCAGTCTTTTGCTTTACTGAGAAATCAGCATTTGAATTGATAAGCAAATGAGGCTGAAGAGCTATGGTAGATCTGAAGCCTCTGTCATTCCAGTTCCATTACTCACTGACTGGTTGCCTCATCCCCCTGCTTGATTGAGGACTCCTTTGCCTGAAGTCACACAGCATAGAGGATGTAGGTCAAGTTGGAGGTGGCACTGGAGAGGGAACAGAGCTGGAGTGACAGAGGCTTCGGCACTACCATATTTTTTCAGCCTCATTTGCATATAAATTCAAACACTGATTTTACAGTAACAGAGAAACGGACCGACCATGCAAAAGGTACTGCTGGACTTGTCTTTGAAAAAGGTATGTGCTCATGTAAATAGTTTGGAGGGGTGAAATCCTGCTGACGGATTCCCTTTCAGAAGTAACTACACTTATTTTCTGCCATAAATCAATAGTACAAATCTTTGTGATATGTCTTATTAGAAAAATATGATTTTTACTCCATTCTTTCTACTTACTGTCTTCTGCACTGATCAATTGCTCAAATCTGTCTACGGTGAGGATTCAAACTACACCTGCTGCCTCCCAGAAGGCGATGAAGGGGAAAGAGGAAGCAAAAGCAGAAATTCACAAATTGAAACTGCAGAAAAACTCTTTAAAAAGTGCAGAAAGCAAGTTGGATAATGGCCAGAACTGGTATTGTTTCTCATGTGCACACACAACAGTTTATTCAGAAAAGTCACTTGAAAATGCATTTCAGCCTGCATCATCGGGTAATAATCGAGCCGAAGCCCATCACGTATTCTAAAATAACATGTATAGTGAAGGCTGGTTGACCCCAATATAATTAAGCTAAAGTGACTAGAGGTAAACACACAGTCATTGGAAAAGTTAGGGTGACACTGTAGAATTTACGAACGTGAACTTCTGACGCACCAGAAGTGGGAGGAATAGTATGGTTTTAAAGAATATAGAAAAAAGCAGTTAATCAAGTCAGGCATAAGAAATATTAGAGAGGCTAGACAACTTAACGCTGTGATATGGAGACTTTGGCCATAACTCACATCGTAAGTGAATGTCAGGGTCGGCATCAGGTTTTCGTGGGCCCCAGGCGAAAAAGTCTCAGTGGGCTCCTTTAACACATACCATGGGTCATGATGCTCCGATACAGCAGAGAAATATAGGTATAGTACAATGCCAAAGATTTCACTTACTGCTTATGTAATGACCAGGCCGAACGTTCCCTGCTATCCACCCCCACACGGTGTCCGCAGCCGAAGGAATTATGACACACACAGGTCTTGGGGTTAACAGTTGCTTTTACTTCAGCGGGAACGGGAATTATAACTTGGAACAAATAAGGAACAGTCTCTCATGGGTAGTCCACGGCAATTACAGTTCATACTTAGATGCTGAGATGTGATTGGGGTCTGGAGCTTTAAGAGCACTGGACAGTGTCTTTTGGTATTTTACAGAGGGAGGTAGACGCAGCAATTAAAGGTTAGAGACCTGTACTTGGGGTTATCTCCACAGTGTGTCACGGCACATGCACAAGTACTTATGGGTGAATGTAGAAACTGTGGTGAATCCTGTCATAAAGACTTTACATGTGGTGAATCCTGTCATAAAGACTTTACATGTGGTGAATCCTGTCAGCAATACTTTAAATGTGGTGAATCCTGTCAGCAATACTTTACATGTGGTGCATCCTGTCAGCAATACTTTAGATGTGGTGAATCCTGTCAGCAATACTTTACATGTGGTGCATCCTGTCATAAAGACTTTAGATGTGGTGAATCCTGTCAGCAATACTTTAGATGTGGTGAATCCTGTCAGCAATACTTTACATGTGGTGCATCCTGTCATAAAGACTTTACATGTGGTGAATCCTGTCAGCAACACTTTAAATGTGGTGAATCCTGTCATAAAGACTTTACATGTGGTGAATCCTGTCAGCAATACTTTACTTGTGGTGAATCCTGTCAGCAATAGAATGATGTCTGTACAGGTTAGAGGGAACTCAGGCTTTTTATGCCTGCAGGAGATCTAGAGGTAAAAACCTACTCCACGTGTGTTCTGCTCTTCCTGATGGCATCGCTCAGACTAAAGAATATTCTAGACTTGCCTGGAAAAACAGCTCCTCCTATTGACCATGTGACTAGGAGCTGGCCAATAGAAGACCAAATTCACATCTCAGATCCTTACAAAACAATAATTCAGTCATTGTACACTTTCACCATTAGATGGCGACAGAACACAGCAAGCGAGAAATGCATTGCATCTAAAATGAAGGTGACTAGAAATGGAGAATTACAGTTCACAAATAATGTAGAGAGCCAGTTAGAGAGTGAGCAGTAGTGTACAGAAGCTACTCACAATTCAGTATTACTTAAAGGGACAGACACACTCTGGACTGGTTCACTACACTTACATTACATGAGTGATCTCAATAGCTCAGAAACCGCATAGTAAAGTCCTCCGTACAGTATTATGGGTACCACATAGCGCTCTATACAGTATAATGAGCTCCATATATTGCTCCATACAAAATAATGAGCCCCATATATTGCTCCATACAGTATTATGGGCACTACAGTACATAGTGATCCATATAGAATAATGAGCCACATATATTGCTACATACATTATAATGAGCCCCATATATTTCTCCATGCAGAATTATGGGCACCATAGTGTTTTATACAGCATAAATATCCCCATATAATGCTCCCTACAGTATACTGATGGGTCCCATATATTGCTCCATATAAAATGGGCCTCATAAAAAATAGGCCCCATATAATGATCCATACATTATATGATGGGCACCATATAATGCTCCAGTATATGATGGACCCATACAATGTTCCATACATAATTGGCCCCATATACTGCTCCATATGTAATTGGCCCCATAAGATTCTCCATATATAATTGCCCCCATAAAATGCTCCATGTATAATTGGCCCAATAAGATGCTTCATATGTAATTGGCCCCATAAGATGCCCCATATGTAGTTGGCCCCATATACTGCTCTATATGTAATTGGCCCCATATACTGCTCTATATGTAATTGGCCCATATACTGCTCCGTATGTAATTGGCCCTAAAGGATGCTCCATATAATAATTTTATTTCTATAGCGCTAACATATTCCGCAGCACTTTACATTTTAGAGGAGACTTGTACAGACAATAAAAGACATTACAGAATAACAATAATCACATAAAACAACAGATACCAAGAGGAATGAGGGCCCTGCTCGCAAGCTTACAATCTATGAGGAAATAGGGGAGACAAGAGAGGTGGATGGTAACAATTGCTTTTCATTGTTCTGACCAGCCATAATATAATAAATCGGGTGTTCATGTAATGCTGCATGAACCGGTTATCAACCAGAATATGGAAAAGTACAGACAGAGGGCTATTAAATGCATAAGGAATGTGAGAACATGATACGAGGAACCTGGTTATGGAGAAAATTTTGAATGGACAAAACAGGGATAGTTAGATAAATGTGTCGAGGCGGTAGTCCAGTCTGGAAAAAAACTGTGGGTATTGGGGATTAATCAAATTATCCTTGGTAGTGCATTCCAAAGAATTGGCGCAGCACACGAGATGTCTTGCAGACGGGAGTGGGAGGTTCTGATTATTGAAAATGTTAACCTCAGGTCATTAACAGAACGAAGGGCACAGGTAGGGTGGTAGACTGAGACGAGGGAGGAGATGTAGGGTGGTGCTGAACCATGGAGCGCTTTGTGGGTGAGAGTGATACATGGATTTTTGTGAGTACTCACCGTAAAATCCTTTTCTCCGAGACGCTCTTTGGGGGACACAAGTACTCTGGGTGTATGCTACCGCCATCTGGAGGCTGACACTAGGCAAACAACACAAGGTTAGCTCCTCCCCCGCCGTATACACCCTCGCCCTGATTGCGGGCAGAAGCCAGTTTAGTGCAAAAGCAGTAGGAGAACAATAACAATCAGTCTTAATGCAGAAAACAATATGTCTGACAAGGAAAAAACCACCCTGACATTCACAAAAGAAATACACATTAATTAAATAAACAAGAGCCAACTTGGCTAACAGGGTGGGTGCTGTGTCCCCCAATGAGCGTCTCGGAGAAAAGGATTTTACGGTGAGTACTCACAAAATTCCATGTTTCTCCTTCGTCTCATTGGGGGACAAAGGTACTGTGGGACGTCCTAAAGCAGTCCCTGGGTGGGAGATTGACTCACCGATCCAAGCTACATGCACCTCTTGTTTAAAGGTGCTCCACTGCTGCTTGGAGAATCCTTCTACCCAGGCTTGCATCCGCCGAAGCCTGAGTATGGACATTGTAATGTTTAGTAAACATGTGCAGGCTGGACCAGGTTGGTGCTTTGCATACCTGTTCTGCCGAAGCCTGAGTAGCACCTAGATAGCGCTGCTACTCGAGGTGACAGGGGCAAGTTACCAGCGTGGGGAAAGTCTACTCACCGCGGTGGGACCCAGGAGCGCGGCGCTGGGAACGATAGACAAGCTGCAGGACCTGCGGGGAAGGCGGAGCGTTGGTGAGAAGATTGAGATCCGCAGGACCTGCGGTCACGTGACCGAGCGTCAGAGAAGGTGGGCGGGGCCACCGACGAGCTTTAGTAACGCTAGCAGCTGTGCTGGAACTAATGTGGCTCAGAGAATTACAGTGGTCAAATAAGCAATCAGGTCATACACGGGGTGGGCGGCGAGGTACAGGAGGGATGTACAGAGGGAGGTCAATAACGTAGCCAAGGGTCAAACACAGAACGGGCAGCGAGATACAGGAGGGGTATTCCAAGAGAGGTCAAATAGCGTAGCCAAGGGTCATACACAGGACGGGCAGTGGGGTACCAAAGCAGCAGACAAGAGATGTTAACCGTGACAGGACCGAATCAAACACCAGGCAAACAAACAACGATTGGCATGAAGCACAGACAGAACAGGGTCAGGCACACTCAGCTAGGAGTATAAATGACAGGGGAGGGCTCTACCATGAGGCCATAAAAACCCTCCCTGGATCCACAGAGAGGCTTTCCAAGTTAACCCTTAAACACCCTACCCTGAAACCTCAATAAACCATGACAGTACCCTCCTTTCAACGGGGGGCCTCTGGACCCCCAGGTCTCTCAGGATATCGAGCATGATATGCCCTAACCAGGAGATCAGCGTGTAGCCATCTGGCTGGCACCCAAGACCGGTACTCCGGGCCATACCCCTTCCAATGTACAGGGTATTGCAACGATCCACGAACCCATCGTGAATGTACAATGTGTTGCACTTCAAACTCCATGTGTCCATCAACCAATACCAGAGTTGAAAGGGAGTCTGTTTCCTCTATTACCGCACCTACTGGTTTCAGCAAGGACCTATGGAACACATTATGGAGTTTTAATGATGAAGGGAGAAGTATGCGGTACGCTACCGGGTTAATCACCTCGGTTATCTCATAAGGGCCAATGAATTTCGGCCCCAGTTTGGCGGAGGGTATCCTTAGGCTAATATTTCGCGTGGAAAGCCATACCTTATCACCACACTGTAACGTCTGACCAGAATCCTTCTTCCTATCGGCGAAAAATTTGTACTTTTCATGTGCTTTGGAAATATTCAAACGTACCTTTGACCACAGATCATTGATCCGGTTGACACAGTCCTCAGCCCCCGGACAGTTAGAGTTTAGACGTGAAAATTCACCGAAGTGAGGGTTTAATCCATAGTTAATAAAAAAATCGGTGACCTACCAGTGGATTGATTTATCCGATTGTTAAAGTCGAATTCCGCCAATGGCAAGGCATCACACCAGTCATCCTGCAAAGTGGAAGTCAAACACCGGAGGATCTGTTCCAGCGACTGGTTAGTGCGCTCCGTTTGTCCATTGCTTTCTGGATGGTAAGCTGAGGAGAAAGACAGAGATATCCCCAACTTTTTGCAAAACGCCTGCCAAAACTTAGCTACAAATTGTGTCCCTCTATCGGATACAATGTTCATATGTACCCCATGAAGACGAACCACCTGGGAAAGGAAATGCTTAGAAAGGACTTCTGCTGACGGTAACTTAGCCATAGGTACAAAGTGTGCCAACTTGGAGAATCTGTCCACAATTTTCAGTGGGGTCTCCAGCCTGACTGTCCCTATCTTGAGTTAGGAGATGATATCAGAGCTGACCAGATGGAGGGAAGAACCGCAGTCTACCAATGCTGTAGAAACAAAATGATAATTGTCTACTACCAGTTCAACTTCAAGCAAAATTTGAGGGCATGAGGAAAAAAGTACCTGAAGGTCTGAGCAGCCTCCTCGATCACTACCCAGACCTAGTAGTTTCCCGTTGGCTTGGAGGATGACGGCCACGATGGGCAATCCCTCCTCCAATGTCCCGATTCTCCACAATAAAAGCAGAGCTGCTTCTCTCAACGGCGTTTCCTCTCTTTCTCTTTGACTGAGGTGGCGCCAATTTCCATGGGTACCGGACTGGCATCGACCTCTTTGCTACCCGAAAACAAGGAGGTTTCGGAGTGCATAACTCCTCTGGCTCTTAGCCGGCGATCCATCCGCACTGCTTGTGTCATGGCCTCCTCCAGGGTGTCAGGAGGGGGATGCAGGGCTAAGACATACTGAAGGCGCTCAGACAGGACTCTACGGAACAGTCCCCAGAGGGCAGCATCATCCCAGAAGACCTCTGCTGCCCATCGTTGGAACTCTGAGCAGAACCACTCCGCTGAGTGCCGACCCTGATGTGCATTCATCACCATATCCTCAGCCATTCTAACCCTGTCAGGTTCGTCATAAATGCGACCCAGGGCTTCAAAAAACGCATCCACAGTCATACGCTCCGGGGCTGAAGAGGCAAGAGAGAACACCCAGGCTTGCGGGGCACCCCGGAGTAAGGAAATAATCACCCCAACCCTCTGAAACTCTCCCCCGGAAGAACGAGGTCTCAGGGAAAAAAATAATTTGCACCCTTCCCTGAAAGCCCTGTACTCCCTTTTATCCCCAGAAAAAGAGGCCGGCAATTTAACAGGAGACTCAGGGGACGCAAGTGACACATCCCTACTTACAGGACCGAGAGCCCCCGCAGAGACTGCTCTCTGCACTGTATCTACCAGCTGCTGCTGGGTGTGGGCCATAGTGCGCTGCTCCACATTTAATTTTTGAAACATTTGTGTCAAATGCTTTACCTGGTCGGAGAGCACCTGCATAGGATCCATAATTCAAGCCCGTACACACACACACTTTTCTCAGGGAGAGAGAGGGAAGAAAACGGTAATGGTCGTTTATAATGTCAAGTAGCAGCTAGATAGCGCTGCCACTCGAGGTGACAGGGGCAAGTTACCAGCGTGGGGAAAGTCTACTCACTGCGGTGGGACCCAGGAGCGCAGCGCTGGCAACGATAGACAAGCTGCAGGACCTGCGGGGAAGGCGGCGCGTTGGTGAGAAGCCTGAGATCCGCAGGACCTGCGGTCACGTGACCTAGCGTCAGAGAAGGTGGGCGGGGCCACCGATGAGCTTTAGTAAAGCTAGCAGCTGTGCTGGAACTAATGTGGCTCAGAGAATTACAGTGGTCAAACAAGCAATCAGGCCATACACGGGGTGGGCGGCGAAGTACAGGAGGGATGTACAGAGGGAGGTCAATAACGTAGCCAAGGGCCATACACAGAATGAGCAGCGAGGTACAGGAGGGGTATTCCAAGAGAGGTCAAATAGTGTAGCCAAGGGTCATACTCAGGACGGGCAGTGGGGTACCAAAGCAGCAGACAAGAGACGTTAACAGTGACAGGACCGAATCAAACACCAGGCAAACAAACAATTGGCATGAAGCACAGACAGAACAGGGTCAGGCACACTCAGCTGGGAGTATAAACGACAGGGGAGGGCTCTACCATGAGGCCATAAAAACCCTCCCTGGATCCACAGAGAGGCTTTCCAAGTTAACCCTTAAACACCCTACCCTGAAACCTCAATAAACCATGACAGCCTGATGCCGAAGTGCCCAAGAGGCGCCCACTGCCGGAGTAGAATGGGCTTTGATCCCTGATGGAACCGACGCACCTCTGATGCGATAGGCCTCCTGAATTGTTAAACAGATCCATCTGGCTATGGACGATCTTGAGGCAGCGAGTCCCCTCCTGCGCCCTTCAGGGAGCATGAACAGCGTATCTGTCTGGCAAAAAGGTGCCGTCCGCGACATTTACCTCCTGAGTGCTCTCACCAGGTCAAGCGTGCGAAGAGCCTTTTCTATGCCATGCAACGGTGCCGGACAGAACGAGGGCAAGACAATATCCTCATTAATGCGGAATGAGGACACGACTTTCGGCAGAAAGGGGGGAGCTGGTCTAAGCACCACTTTATCCTTGTGGAAAATGAGAAAAGGAGCTCGGCAAGACAGCGCCGCCAACTCTGAAACTCGCCTAAGAGAGGTAATGGCTACCAAAAATACCACTTTCCAAGAGAGGAACGATAAGGAAATATCCTGTAGCAGCTCAAAAGGCGCTTCCTGCAGAACACTGAGAACCAGGTTAAGGTCCCAGGTGTCCATCGGCGCCTTATAGGGAGGTACTAGATGAGAGACTCCCTGGATGAAAGTCTATACCTGCATATTAGTAGCAATCTTTCGTTGGAAAAGGACGGACAATGCCGATATCTGTCTCCTAAGGGAGCTCGGGGACAGCCCTGAGTCTAGGCCTGATTGAAGAAAAGCCAAGATGTTGGGAATAGAGAATGTCAGGGGCAAACGACCCCGCTCTCTGCACCAAGTGAAGAAAACTTTCCAGGTGTGGTGGTAGGTTTTTGCCGAGGTCGGTTTCCTGGCGCTAACCATTGTAGTGACCACCTCACGCTCAAACCCTGCTTGAGTTAGAATCCAAGATTCAACGGCCATGCCGTCAAACACAGGGCCCCTGAGTTCGGGTGGAAGATTGTGCCCTGGTGCAGTAGATCTGGGCGCCCTGGCAGTCGCCATGGGACGTCGGTGAGCAGCCGCACAAGATCTGCGCACCACGCCCGACGGGGACAGTCTGGTGCCAGCAGAATTGCTGGGACCCCCTCTGTTTTGATCTTCCTGACGACCCTCGGAAGCAATGGCAACGGGGGAAACAGGTATGAAAGGCGAAACTGGTTCCATGGTAGGACCAAAGCATCCACCCCGAACGCTCATGGGTTTCGCAACCGAGCGACGAACACAGGCACCTTGGCGTTCCTTCTGGACGCCATCAGATCCACATCCGGTGTTCCCCACCGTTGGCAAATTTGCTGGAAGACCTCGGGGTGCAGGGCCCATTCCCCAGCCATGACCTCTTGTCGGCTGAGGAAGTCCGCTGCCCAATTTTCTATGCCTGGGATGTAGACTGCCGATATTACCGACTGGTTCTTCTCGGCCCAATGAAGCACACGTGCTATCTCGTGCATGGTTGCCCTGCTGCGCTTGCCCCCCTGATGATTTACATAAGCCACCGCCGTGGTGTTGTCTGACTGTATCCGAATGGGCCGTCCTGCTAGGAGGTGCTGAAAATGCTGCAGCGCCTGCCAGACCGCTCGTATTTCCAACAAGTTGATCGGGAGACGAGCTTCCTGTTGCGACCACTGGCCCTGGGCCGTGTGGTGGCGAAAAACTGCTCCCCAGCCGACGAGACTGGCGTCGGTCGTGACCACTAGCCAGTGGTGGGGGGGGAACTGTTTACCCTGAAGAAGGGAGGATCTGGTCGTCCACCACTCTAGTGATTGCCTGACCAGAGAGGACAGCCGGCACCGCTAATCGAGGGTGAACGGGTTCTTGTCCCATGCTGACAAGAGAGCGTGCTGTAGGGGTCGAAGATGAAATTGGGCAAACGGAATTGCTTCCATTGCTGCTACCATCTTCCCTAGTATCCTCATCCCAAACCGAATGGTGTGAGGGACCGGCTGCTGGACCTTCTGGACTCCTTGCCAGAGCGCTAGGGCTTTGTTTCGAGAGAGAATTACCAAGCCTTGGGAGGTATCGAAGATCATTCCCAGAAAAGCAATCCTCCGAGCTGGGACCAGAGATGATTTCTTCCTGTTGACCAACCAACCTAAGCGGGAGTGTATCCAGCATAATGCTGACATTCTCCTTGCCTGCCCGAAATGAGGGACCCTTCACCAAGAGGTCTTCTAAGTATGGCAAGACGACTATGCCCCGCGAGTGTAAGACTGCCATCACCTTTGTGAACACTCTGGGGGTGGTGGCTATCCTGAATGGGAGTGCTGCGAATTGAAAGTGTCGACCATTGATGGCGAACCGAAAAAACTTTTGGTGCGAGGGAAAAAAGGGAACGTGCAGGTAGGCATCCTGGATGTCGATCGAGGCTAAGTACTCTCCCCCTGCTCCATGGCTGATATAAGTGAGCGGAGAGATTAAATCCTGAAATGTTTGACCCTGATGAACCTGTTTAGGAGCTTCGGGTCCAAAACCGGCCTGACTGTCCAGTCCTTTTTGGGGACCGCGAACAGATTGGAATAAAAACCCTGAGCTTTCTCGTGCTCTGGTACGGGAACAATGACTCCGTTGTTTTGGAGTGAATTGATGGCCCCTAGCAGCGCCTTTGCCCGGGGCTTCACCTTGGGAAGTCGGGAAAGAAAAAACCGTGTTAGAGGGTACCTGATGAACTCTATTTTGTACCCTGAAATCACCAGTTCTGCCACCCATAAATCGTGTGCTACCTCAGCCCAGATATGACGAAAAAAGAGCAGGCGGCCCCCCACCCTGCTGTTGTCGCCTACCAAGGGCTCCGAGTCATTTGGCTGAGGGTCTCTGGGCCCTAGCTCCTCTTGACCTGGGCTGGTGAGCGTGCATCCTTCCCAACGGAATGGGTCTATATGAGAGCTGCCGCTCCCTATCCTGTTTGGAGCGAGGTGGGCCGGCCGAACTGGCTGCTGCCATCCATCCGATGTAGCGAAAGGCTCGAAAACATGTCGGGACCTGGCGAAAAGGCTGTTTCACCTTTTGCTGCGGGGGGAAGCTGCTTTTTCCTACTGTCGCGTCGGAGATGAGCTGATCCAACTTCTCCCCGAACTGGTGGCCTCCCTGATAGGGCAAGGAAGTCAAGGACTTCTTGGAAATTGAATCGGCTCACCAAGTCCTCAACCAGAGGGCTCTCCTAATGGCTACTGCGTTAGCGGCTGCAAATGCCGCACAATTAGCCGCATCCAAAGAAGCATTAAGTAGTCTCCAGCCATAGCAATCTGACTTGCGACCTCAGACACCTCCGCAGGTAGGCCTCTATCCTGCAAGGCCTTATTCAAAGACTCTGACCATGACATCATGGCTTTGGCTACCCACATCGCCGCGAACGAGGGGGCGAGCGCCGACCCTGATGCCTCAAAAACTGATTGCGCCAAGCTCTCTATGAGCCGATCCGTGGGGTCCTTAATGGACGAGCCGCTAGGCACCGACAACAAAGACTTCGAGGCCAACAGGCGCGACACTGGCGGGTCCACCACTGGGGATTCCGCCCATTTCTTACAGAGTTCCGGGGCAAATGGGTATCTTGCCTCTATAGTCTTCTGGCCTGAGAAGCGCCTATCTGGGCGTTCTCTGTGGCGCTGCACTATGTCCTCAAATTCTGGGTGAGTGCCAAACACTATGCGATTGCCTGGCCCGCTTAAAGGCTACCTTATGGCCCGCAGCCAAGGTAGCACTATCTTCAATTCCCAGGGTCTGATTGACAGCTTCAATGAGGCTGTCCACTGTCTCCCGGCACCACGGGGTATCTAGATCAAGTGGCTCGTCTGAGTCACGATCCAAACTCTGCCAGCTCCCGCTCGCTGGTGAAGGGGAGCATGATGCTGAACTCCCCGATGCCGCGGCACCGGATAGACCGGGAGACCTCTTGCGGGTTCGTTTCCTTCGCCCCTGTCTGGCATGGGAGCGGCCCCTGCAGGCCGAAGGTTCCTGTGAGGTGGAGGATCCCTCCCAGATAAGCGAGTCACTATCCTTGCCCCCCTTTGGGGCGTGAAGGGACTCGATCGCCTTTGTAAGCAAAGCCATAGACTGGGACAATGATAGCGCCCATTCCGGAGGATTCGGCTCTCTGGATTCAGTCGCCGGGGGAGGCTCCTGGGCGCGTTCAGAGTCGCAGGCCTCGCACAGTTTGGCGCTCTGCGCTCGTGGAAACGGAGCCCTACAAGAAGAGTAGCATAGAGAAAAGTGTGCGTCTTCCCTTTCCCAGCCATATTGTGCCTGCCAGGCGTTATTATATATATATATATATATATATATATATATATATATATATATATATACAGTCATGGCCAAAAGTATTGACACCCCTGCAATTCTGTCAGATAATATTCAGTTTCTTCCTGAAAATGATTGCAAACACAAATTCTTTGGTATTATCTTCATTTAATTTGTCTTAAATGAAAAAACACAAAAGAGAATGAAGCAAAAAGCAAAACATTGATCATTTCACACAAAACTCCAAAAATGGGCCGGACAAAAGTATTGGCACCCTCAGCCTAATACTTGGTTGCACAACCTTTAGCCAAAATAACTGCGACCAACCGCTTCCGGTAACCATCAATGAGTTTCTTACAATGCTCTGCTGGAATTTTAGACCATTCTTCTTTGGCAAACTACTCCAGGTCCCTGATATTTGAAGGGTGCCTTCTCCAAACTGCCATTTTTAGATCTCTCCACAGGTGTTCTATGGGATTCAGGTCTGGACTCATTGCTGGCCACCTTAGAAGTCTCTAGTGCTTTCTCTCAAACCATTTTCTAGTGCTTTTTGAAGTGTGTTTTGGGTTATTGTCATGCTGGAAGACCTATGACCTCTGAGGTAGACCCAGCTTTCTCACACTGGGCCCTAAATTATGCTGCAAAATTTGTTGGTGGTCTTCTGACTTCATAATGCCATGCACACGGTCAAGCAGTCCAGTGCCAGAGGCAGCAAAGCAACCCCAAAACATCAGGGAACCTCCGCCATGTTTGACTGTAGGGACCGTGTACTTTTCTTTGAATGCCTCTTTTTTCTCCTGTAAACTCTATGTTGATGCTTTTGCCCTAAAAGCTCTACTTTTGTCTCATCTGACCAAAGAACATTCTTCCAAAATGTTTTAGGCTTTTTCAGGTAAGTTTTGGCAAACTCCAGCCTGGCTTTTTTATGTCTCGGGGTAAGAAGTGGAGTCTTCCTGGGTCTCCTACCATACAGTCCCTTTTCATTCAGATGCCGACGGATAGTACGGGTTGACACCGTTGTACCCTCGGACTGCAGGGTAGCTTGAACTTGTTTGGATGTTAGTGGAGGTTCTTTACCCAACATCCGCACAATCTTGCGTTGAAATCTCTTGTCAATTTTTCTTTTCCGGCCACATCTAGGGAGGTTAGCCACAGTGCCAAGGGCTTTAAACTTCTTGATGACACTGCGCATGGTAGACACAGGAACATTCAGGTCTTTGGAGATGGACTTGTAGCCTTGAGATTGCTCATGCTTCCTCACAATTTGGTTTTTCAAGTCCTCAGACAGTTCTTTGGTCTTCTTTCTTTTCTCCATGCTCAATGTGGTACACACAAGGACACAGGACAGAGGTTGAGTCAACTTTAATCCATGTCAACTGGCTGCAAGTGTGAATTAGTTATTGCCAACACCTGTTAGGTGCCACAGGTAAGTTACAGGTGCTGTTAATTACACAAATTAGAGAAGCATCACATGATTTTTCGCACAGTGCCAATACTTTTGGCCACCCTCTTTTTTTATGTTTGGTGTGGAATTATATCCAATTTGGCTTTAAGACAATTCTTTTTGTGTTTTTTCATTTAAGACAAATTAAATGAAGATAATAATACCAAAGAATTTGTGTTTGCAATCATTTTCAGGAAGAAACTGAGTATTATCTGACAGAATTACAGGGGTGTCAATACTTTTGGCCATGACTGTATATAAAAAACTTTTTTTTTTTTACTTCAATGAGAGGGAGGGGTGGGGGAGGAGGGGCCCCCTTGGTGTTTAGCGGCCTCCGCAGTGAAGCTGCCCTCACCTGACCTGCGTCCCCGGACTGCGCGCTGCAGCCCCGACCTCCTCTGAGCCTCGGCCTACCCCGCACTGAAGCCCGGGCCCGGATTTATCCGGCGCCCGCCCAGGCTCCAAGGGGCGGGCCACCGGAAGTGACGCCGCGCACCAAGGGCGGTACTTTCGCCGCGGTCTAACACTGACCAAGGCCGGGGGCTAAATTTTTCACCACCGCCCGCGGCAGACGCGCGCGTCGCAGCGGCGGCAACGTGGCGCGCCACGGCGGTGATGACGGCGAAAGTACCGCTACTCCTGGCCCCACTATGGAAATGAGGAGGGCCTCATGGGAACGCACACCGCTGCCTGCTGCTGCCCAGGAGCCCCCCGTACGACCTGTAACTTCAAGTCCACTTCATTCATACGACTCCAGGTAGGCTCTTCAGGGATCACGACCAACCAAAACAGGGAGCGGGGGGTGGCGTGGTGATCCTGGACGGTGCAGGCACCCTAACTCCGTCCAGCATCAGCCGAGGAGAGGGACCGTCCGCCTCCTTGCAGCACCTCCGTCTTGCGTTGGTGGAGCAATGGGGGCAGCTCGGACCGTCTTGTGCCTCTGAATAGCCCATAGTTTCTCTACTTAGGGCTGGTCAGGGCTAGGTCTGGCATCATGTCCCACGTTGCGGGAAAGGATACGTGGAGGGACACTCACACGTGCTCGCCCGTTGTTGGTTTGGAGAAATTGGACCCTTTCAATAGGATCCGTTGCCCCGTCTCATCTTCTTAGAAAAAATAAAGAAAAGAAAAAAACAAACTAAAATAACAAATTCTGGGGAAATTGCCCAGATTTGTCCTACGGTGCAGGAAAGGATACGTGGAGACGATACTCGACACGTGCTCGCCCGTTGATGGTTTGGGGAAATCGGACCCTTTCAATAGGATCCGTTGCCCCTGTCTAATCTTCATGGAAAAAAGTCTAGGAGAAAAAAGACCAGACGTGTGCCTCCATAGGCATTAAGCAAAAAACTGGCTTCCGCCCGCAATCAGGGCAAGAGTGTATACGGCGGGGAGGAGCTAACCTTGTGTCGTTTGCCTAGTGTCAGCCTCCAGATGGCGGTAGCATACCCCCACAGTACCTGTGTCCCCCAATGAGACGAAGGAGAAAAGTTTATATTGAACTCTCTAGTGGATGGGTAACCAGTGCAATGACTGGCACAAGGTAGAGGGATCGGTGTAACGGTTGGTGAGGAATATGATCCTGGCTGCATCATTCAAGACAGATTAGAGAGGCAAGAGTTTGGTAAGAGGGAGACCGATTAGAAGAGAGCTACAATATTCCAGACGAGAATGAATAAAAGCAACAGTAAGAGGTTTTGCAGAGTCGGAAGTAAGAAAAGGTTGAATTCTTGAAATGTTTTTGAGGTGTAGATAACAAGAGTGAGCCAGTGATCGGATGTTGGGGGTGAATGAAAGATGTATATTGTATGTAGTTGGCCCCATATAGTGCTCCATATGTAATTGGCCCAATAAAAGGCTCCAAACATTAAAAAAATGAAATACTCACCTCTCCTCGCTGGCCGCTGCTCTGCTCCGGACTCCTCAGCGTCACTGTCTTCCGGCTCTCTGCACTGTGACTGTTCTGGCAGAGGGCCCAGAGACCTGACGTCATCAGTGCACTGGCACAGACACCGGACCCCCATAAAACGCCGATGTCCGTGATAGCGAGTGGGGCCCCCCGCCTGCTCAGGGCCCTTCCAGTTGCCTGGGTGTGCCTGGTGCTGACGCTAGCCCTGGTGAATGCGGTCATGTTGTGGCCAATATTGCCTTTTTTCTGATTGAGGCACAAGAAATGATATCACTCACCAATGACCCCCATCTCTAGATACTACAGAACCTGAGATCACACCCACGCAATTTGTTTGCATATTAATATAAAGTACTAAAAGTATGGCCCCTCTGAATGCAAGCTACCCTACAAGGACCTGTGAGTTGACAATGGGGCTTTCCGTGATTTCTTAAAAACAAGCCAAAGGGAAGGAATCAAAAAAAAATAACGAATGCTGGCAACTACAGCAAAGACACTCTAATGGTCTCTGCTGAGAGCAGAAGTGATGATGTCCTGTGCATCCAGTCACTGATATAATATATAATGCAAAGCTGTGCACACCTAGTTGAGCTTGACCAATATTCTTTTATTTGCAAACCGCACAGCAGATTTAGCGTGAACGGTCTTGCGTCTTTCAACAGACACACTGATGGCCAAGCTTGTCAAATGCAGGTTTAGCCTGGAATAACTCAGTGTATGATGCTGCAGTCATAAATGTGCTTGATCACATCACCATACACTGTGCTGTTCCGGACTAGATCAACATTCTGCAAACTTGGCCATTAAACTGTTTGATGAAGGTTGCAAGACTGAAAACGTTCATGCAAAATCTGATGTCCATCTTGTAAATAAAGCTATACTGACTAAATTCAACTGAGCGAACAAAGTGGTGCCTTGTATGTAATATACGGGATGGAGAATCCACCTGCTTCACCCCAACTCTCTTCTGTATATTGTAGTGCCAAAGTTCTGACTTCTACAAGCCTTAAAGTTGGCCGAACACACCGATATTGGTGAGATTGGCCATCATCAATCTAAAGGGCCGTTACACATAGCGATATCGCTAGCAATATCGCTATAACGTCACTGGTTTTGTGACGCAGCAGCAATATTGTTAGCGATATTACTACATGTGATACTTACCTCCGACCGGCTCCCCCGCTGGTTATCGCTGATCGCGCGAGAACGTCCTGGGTCGTTTCTTGCCTGCTTCCTGCTGTGGCGACGAGTGACGCGTGGACGCAGGCGGGAGGACATTTTCATCGCCGCGTCTGACAGGTAAGTCGCGACCGCCGACCACTGCTATGTCGCTGGTGAGATCTGCCTGTTTGGCAGCTCACTAGCGACCACTTAGCGATGCACCAGCGATCCTGACCGAGTCATATCGTTGTCGGGATCGCTAGTGCATCGCTAAGTGTAACGAGCCTCTAATGTGCATGGGGCCTCCTGACTCTCATCAGACAGATGATGTCAGTGGATAGAAGAATTTGGTCTACTGGATTTCCAGCGTCCAATTTTTTTTGTTGTCCAAGAGACAAGAGTCCGCCAGTCGCTCTCACATGGAGAACACAGGAGAACTCAGCTGAGACAAGCACTCCTTTATGTGGGGGACTGGGGGGGTGATAACTGTTGGCTGATGTGTATTGGGGTCTTTAGTCTTAAGCTGGCCTTACACATTAGATGATTGTTGGGTGAACAATGCCTCAGCAGATCGTTCAGCTGACAGGCATCTCAATAGTTACTCCCATCCAATATACTAGAGAAGCCAAGCGTTCTTGTGTCTTCTAAGAAAAAAACCCTTGTCAGACATCTCCACCAGCGGCTTATTTCCGGGAGAATAAAGCGATCAGTAGTCCAAAATCAAACATGCCTGATCGACATCTCCCCCCGTCAATCAGTCGCCCGATGCTCTCTCTATATATTGGAGAATTGGGCGAACCTTTCGATATCGGGGCTTTAAGTCATAATACATGTTAGAAATAGGAGTAAAATCAATGATTCCTTGGTGGTTATTGTCCGCTACACTGGAGGTCTTCTATTAAACAGCTAATGTTAGTAGATGACTCTTTTCCACCAACTGTTAAAGTGGTAAATTGTTATCATATGGCTTAAAGGAAAAACAATACAAGAAAATTGGTTTTATAAAGCTGAGCCGTGATGCCGCTGTCTGCTTACATGATTAGAGACTGGCCCTGATGCAAATACAAATCAGCACTTCTCGGCTACCACACTTAGGTCCTAGATTAAAAATCTAAGGGAATATAGCAGAAAATAGCCAAGAGCAGACCTGTCGCCCTTGTTGACTTAGTCTGGCCCTCACTGATTGAGACAGTATTGCTGATTTTCTTGCATCTCATTACAATTCGGCTGAGGCTAGCTAACAGCGTAGTCTGCAAAATTCTACTGTCACTTGTGATGTTCCAGACTGGTTCTATTAAACCCAGGAACTGCGAGAATTCATAATGACTATGCATTTCCAAAAGGAAATTAAAAAAAAGTTCTACAGCCTCATGCTAGCGAATATTAGCAAAATACACAGGCAAGGCCAATATACCACCCCAAGTTTGGCATTCTCACCATTCCAGAGACAATATGGACAAAAAAACGAATGCAAACCTCTATGTTATTATACGAGTTTTCCACTTATAGCGTTCTGGCCACTGATGGCCAGCATTAAATTAAAAGGGTTGTCCGGGACTTTGACAATGATGGCCTATCCTTTGGAAAGGTTTTCAATGTCTGATCAGAGGGGGTGTGACACCGGGTAATACCGCCATTCAGCTGTTCAAGGTGTTGCTGGTGGCCGAGACATCTCAATTACTGAGCTGCACAGTCAATGGAATAGTGGCAGTGGCCTGGAGATTCACCCCCTGTTGATTTAAATAAGTGGCAGCACCCGGAGCAGTGCCAGCCACCAACATCAGGAGCCCCCGATCAGACATTGATGACCTATCCTAACGATAGGCCATCAATAGCAAAGTTCCAGACAACCTCTTTAAAATAATAAAATCATATAGCACTCACCTTCCCCGGGTTCCGCTCCCGTCGAATGACTGCAGCCTTGATATGTGCTGTAGTTGTGACATCACCGCTGGCGCAGTAAACAGACTGGAGAAGTGTCGAAGAGCTGGCGCTGGACCAGCTGAGGATGTGCTTAATGTGGTTTTATTATGTAACCCAGTGCTGGGCATCAAAGGTCATAAAAGCTATTAAAGGAACATCCCTTTAACATTAAAGTAGTCGCCTGAAAATGCAAAGCCACCAAAAACAATCAGAAAACCACAACCAATATTGAAATCGTCAATGTTTGAGTGCCCAGATTCCCAGATAGGTTGACAAAGAATACTTGGACAGCAAACACCGATCCATGACTTTCATAAAATATAAATATTCTTTATTTCCAAACTTACAAAAAAAACACACAGGAGATTAAGCAACCAGTTATCATGGCTCACGCAACATGCCCTCCTGCCAACATGCTACATGGTTCGGATATATTGAAAGTGCTGGACCAATCTTTGCTCAACAAAATAAATTCTGTGCAAAAGTCAGAAATGCACTGGAAAACTAAACCTGCTCTGGTTATTGTTACTTTTTAAATTATTTTAGAAAAACATAAATCTCTACACTTTTAATTACAGCTATTTGCTCTTATCCCAAAATTTTTAAATCTGCAGACCATGAATCCATTAAGCATGCTGCCTGTTTTGAACCTAAGAACTCAGCAAATTGTTTAACTTTTTATCATCACCACATTCCAAAAGCCATAACTTTTTTTTAATTCTCTGCTCACATAGCCGTATAAGGGCTAATTTTTTTGTGTAACAAGTTAACAACATCATTTTATTACCTCTTTCTGACAGAAATGGAACAAAAAGCAATTTTGCCATGGTTTTTTTTAACATTGTAAAGAGTAACTACAATTTTAATTAGTTTTTATAAGTCAATAGTGCAAGCAAAAAAAAAAGAGGATATCTTATTAGAGAAAATTTATTTTTTCATTATTTAACTCAAGTGTTCCCCAACTTGTGGCTCTTCAAGCTATTGTAAAACTACAACTCCCATACAACTCCTAACAGTTGAGGCATGATAGGAGATGCATTTCTGCAACAGGAGAGAACAACACTGACTTCTGTGCTCATACCTGTTTACAGATCTGTCATCAAAGAAGAAAAAAATGAGATCTGCTGCTTATAAAAGTCTATGGAGAGGGGAGATAAGTTGTAGTCAGGAAAGGGCAGAGACACAAAAAGAAACTATTGAGAAGTCTGTGGTGACAATAGCCTATAGAAGGGGAACAATAAGAACACATAAAGAACAATAAGGAGGGTCTAATAGGCTTCTATGCTTGACAGAACTAATTTTGGCTGCCATTGCAACCTACTGGCACCCCATTATTGCAGGGGCCTCTCCTTCTGTCTATCAGCATCTGTTCCTATACTCGGCTATCTCTGCTCCATTACGATGGGGCATTTCAAAGCCTCATTCTTAGGATCGGTGGGACAATATCCTACAAGCAATATTTTATCTTATCTCTGGTTTTAAGAGAAATCAATTAATACTAATAAGGCACAATCCTGTTTTAATGAAGGATCACTTTTTGTTAATGGAACTCTTATTTGATTATATTTATTAGGATTTACAGCCAAACAAAAATATACATAAATGAGCTTTAAATAGTAAATTATATAACTTGCTTATTAGTTCAATTAGGCCAGATGCCTTCATCTTCCGGTAGCAGCCCCGTTCCTGAACTTTTTTCTTCTGGTCTTGTCCTCCTCAACAGTTGGCGTTTCCTGGCTAACTGCTAATTGCAATAATTAAAGGCAACCATCTTTCTCTATCACAGCCAGTTTATAACCAACCCCTTCGTGCATTGCTCGGGTCATATGCAGAAATAGGAACGGAAGGCACGGGAATACAGTTCACCTAATTATAAGACTAGAAAATCTGGCCAGCTGGGAAGATCGGACCCTGGATACTTACAAGTCTCCTTATGTTGACTCGGCACTCTCCAGAATGAGAAACTTTACACCTTAGAACCCCTGCCAGAAGCCTCTCACCCAGCCAAATCAGCTTTCCTGCTTTGCACTGATGAAGGATAAACAACACAAAACGTGTCTGCAAATGGAGTTTTTTGTTGGGCATCTTATCCTACGTCATATGGCAAGGCCTTTAAAGGGAATCTGTTAGAAGTTTTTTTGCTATGTAATCTGAGAGCAGAACCATGTAGGGGCTAAGAACCAGATTCCAGCAATGTGTCACTTACTGGGCTGTGTGTTGCTGTTTCAATACAATCAGTGCTTTATCAGCAGGAGATTATCACTACAGGACTAGATTCTGTTTCCAATGTACACAGAAAGCTGCCAATCAGTAGTGTTGTCGGGGTTATACAGCATTTGAGCCCTGCTTGATCTGCAACAGACAAAACAGGGATTGTATAAAAATTACAGCATTCAGCCCAGCAAGTGACACATTGCTGAAATCAGGGTCTCTGCCCCTACATCATGCTATGGTCAGAATGCATGGCAAAATTTTAGGATTGCTATATCCAGTAGGCGATGCTACAGTTCCTGGTTGTTGTTTTTTTTCTTCTCCTTTGTCAATGTCAAAACTTTTAAATTAAAAGTAGATTTAAAGAAAAAAAAAAAAAGCACAGGGACAGCAATGGAACCAGTCCGAATCTGGGATGGAGCAACTGCCAGATGATAAAGGTAACTGGCCTAATTTAACTAAATTAGTGAAATAACACCTCTTTTTCGTGATATTAAATGTTTAAATAAGAAAAAAAAGAAAACTCACAGATCTAATCTCACAGTGCTTCTATGTGCAATCCTCCAAGTAGCACGAGTTGGAATAGTACCGTCCCTCATATGACCACCGTTATAAAACACAGAGATGTAATGACTGTCCGGCACTGGTATTATTTTCTCCCAATCTTAGTAGGAATTCCAAAATTATGGAATGTAACTGTACTAATAAATTATATTATGAGCAATCACCCACTGTAATAATATGCAAATTAATCAATTTTCATATAGGAACGATCTATGTCAAATATACTTGATTCTTAAGCGTTTGCAAGGATTTTTTTTTAACTCAGACAATAAAAGCAAAATGGTAAGGTTTCATATCGCAGTATCACAGGAAGATGACTTAAAAGCTTTGCTCAATTATCAAAGGTTGTCATTCTGTGACAGACCCTCGGACGCGGGCTGCAGCGTTCGGGGTCCGTCACTGCTTCATCTGCGCTAGCGGGCTCACATAACGCAATCGCGTTATGCGAGTAGCGTTAATGCAGTCCGCCAACGCTATGCGTTGAATGGACTGCATTAACGCTATGTGAACCTGGCCTTACCTGCATAGCAAAAACTGGTGTGTTTGCATGGTTTTGAGGTGCCTTTTTCAGGTGGTTCCAGAAAAATATGCCATGGACACAAACCCTATGGGGTACTTCACACTAAGCGAGATCGCTAGCGATTATGTGACGCATCAGCGATCTCGCCAGCGTTCTCGCTGTGTGTGGCACGCATCAGCAACCGGCCCCCCCGCCAGGCATCGCTGCATGTGGCAGCGGGAGACCAACGATCAGCGAGCTCCCAGCGTTGGAAGCAGAAGCTGGGAGCTGGTATCCAGGGTAGATAGCGGGTAACTAAGCGCGCGCGTCGCTTAGTTACCTGCTGTGTACCCTGGATACCAGCGTGCTCGCGCTGGGAGCTGGTATCCAAGGTAAACAGTGGGTAACTAAGCGACGCGCGCGCTTAGTTACCCGATATTTACCTTGGATACCTGCGTCCTCGCTGGTCCTGATCGCTGGTGAGTCTGCCTGTTTGACAGCTCACCAGCGATCATGTTGTGACGCACCAGCGATCCTGACCAGGTCGTATCATTGTCAGGATCGCTGGTGTGTCTTTAATGTGTAACAGGACCCTAAGACTAAAATGAATAGGAAGACTCTTAAGCAATTTTTATGCTGTTTTGTGGCATTGTTTAGCAGATAAGATCTAATATCCTGTCTGCACAGAGTTTTAGAACACAATTCGCTTAGAAAACTGGTGTGTTTGCACTGATAAATCTGCCCCAACATGGGATCAAAATTATTTTGATAAGCATAATAGGTGGCAGGATAGAGGACAAACACTCTATATAACCAATAAAAGAATGACAATATCTAAACCACCATATTGTGGATATAGCACGGACCAACTGCAAGAAATACTAATGCATACAAGAGAACATACACAGTCATATAGTCCATAAAAAATACCATATCTTTATGAAACATATATAATAGTAATACTAAGATGACCACAGACAAAAAGACATATGGGGCTAAAAGACGGTAAAAACGGTAATACCAGCATTCAGAATGCCCAAGGTTGGGTATATCACAGAGGGAATACCACCCATCCTATGCCACACGCCCCTTGAGGAAGGTACTGCTACCGAAACGCGCGTCGGGGTGGGCGGGTACTGTCCTGGAGATCGGTCCACTGCACTCTTAGGTATTGTATCATTGCACATTATGCTGATTATTGTTGTATATTGGGATTGGTATTCCCTCTGTGGACGGTTCACATCTTTATGCGGATTCTGTGTCTTTTAGCCCCATGTCTTTTTGTCTGTGCTCATCTTAGTATTACTATTAAATATATTTAATAAAGATATGGTATTTTTTATGGACTAGATGACTGTTTATGTCCTTTTGTATGCCCAACATGAGATCAGTAGAAGAGCAGTAGTCAGACCATGTATTAAGTTTGCCTACATTTTGCTAAAAAAAAAAAAAACATGCAAGACTTGACCACCCAAAGACAGATTTACCAAGTATATCACCAAGACTCCATGAATGCACTGTAAGAATGGCCACCAGTCACAAGGAGAACCTATGGGAGAACAAGTAAAATTCTTGTATCTCAAAGGGAACTCCTGGGATAACTGCTTAGCTAGAAACAACTGAGCGCATACCATATGTAATTTGTTTTCTCTATGTTACGATAGCTCAATATATCAAATCATCCAGAAGACAAGAGAAGGTGAAAAAAAATGAATGAAGGAATATGTGCCAGAGCTGTTCCTGCTCTTAACACCCCGGTTTACCGAGACGTCGATTGTGCTTAAATATAATTACGAGTGCAATTTAAAACAACAAGTGACGGAAACCTCTTATGGAGCACAAGGTAAATGCGTGCCTTATAAGAAAGCATTGAACATGTCAAGAGAATCAGTGCAAATGGAAGGCAGGAAAATATTGAGAATAATTACAGCAGTGTATTACTTGCTGGCAATGATGTGTGAAATGCTGTGACAACCCATGAAGAAGAAACATGAAGCTCCAAACACAATATTCCATAATGGAGGAGGTGGTTGGGGCAACACAATGGCGCAAGTTGGGATAAATATACACTTCTGTCACATGAAGGATTTTCCCTACGATATAAGGGGCAGGTTTTATGGTTAATACAATATAAGGATAATTATTTTAATAGGAGCGGATGAGGTTTTAAATCTCAACACACAAGATTTTATCTGAAGGTTAATCACCGTGTGCTCCATCTGTCTCTGGGTTTTAGCAAAATATACCAGGGATAAAACGGAAAAGGATTTATGAATGCTTGCCCAATTTACTGCAACAAATAAATTCCTGAAAAGACATTACTGTGCAAGGTCATAGCCTGGGAACATTATGGGGTTCAGCTCCTGCTCCTTTCTGAAATTACATTAGTTTGATCATAAGCTGCAAAAACACGAATGGACCATCAAACACATCACTATCACAGAACCGTCAACATAAAGGCGGCCGGGAATGATGTAGCTATTGAAGTTTATTTCATAAGTTAAAACGCAGTTTCTTCTGTGACGTCACAAAGTAAGATTTGTTTGGATTTGTTTAGCCATTGACATGTCTATATTAGATGGTGGCAAGAACATGGATCCATAATGTATACCCCAGTAAGTCCTCATTCACAAGTCATTTTTCATGGATAACACTCGTGCCTAAGATAGTCTACGGGCCTGTTCACATCTGCTTTTTCCCTTGGACCGAATGACAAAGAAATGTCCATTTTTTATCAAATTGCCAAGTTTATCGGTCCGTTAAAAAAAAAAAAAAAAAAATCGGATAGCGCTAGGATGCCATCTGTCTGCAATGTGATTTTCACAAACTATTACATATGAGAAGGTAGAGAATTTTTTTTTCAATGTACAAGAAAAACTGATGACACTCGGACCAAATTCTGATAAAAATCACTAATGAAACTTAAGTCTATTTTTCTCATACATGAAAAAAATGGTGTGAATAAGGCCTAGAGGTGAGTTTTATTAAAGAGTACCTGTCTCCTTCATAAACGCTATTTGCCTATCGATGTAGTGGTAATTTACAGGCAAATAGCTTCTGCAGGGAGAAACGTAAGTTTTATTCTCCCTGCAGCTACCCACTACCCACATACCAGTATTAGCGGCCAATGGAGACCAGAATAAGCAACCAATTGTGGGCTGGGTTCTAAATCACCTCGAAATTCAAAATAAAAAGAAAAAAAATCTCTGGTGAATCCAATTTATGCAAATTTCAGCATGGAAACTTATAATGTGGCTCCGTAGTGTGTATGGCCCCAATGGACCGGTATGCACCCTCACAATGTCTTCGAATGTACTTGATAAAACGGTGGTATATTGGAGGATCTTCTCCCAGATCGTCAGTGGCTCCTGGACAGTCCGTGGTCATACTTGGCAGTGTCAGATGCACTGATGCATAATGCCCCAAAGGTTTTAAACTGGATTTAGATCTGAGGGCCAGTGATGACATTAATGAGATTAATGTCTTCGTAATCCTACATCTTACACCAGGAACAAACCCAGGACCCACAGCACCAACAATGTTTCTGAGGATTAAATCCTGGCAACTAACAACATACAAGTAATCAATATCGCTGCTCCCATTTGCTTCCAAACTCCTGGAGCAGCATGTCCACACTGAACTTTCCTCCCACCTCTCATCTAACTTGCTCTTTGACAATCTACAATCTGGTTCCGCCCCCATCACTCCACTGAGACAGCCCTGATCAAAATTACTAACGACCTACTTACAGCCAAAGCTAACGGACAATACTCTATACTCCTGCTTCTAGACCTGTACTCTGCTTTCGACACAGTTGACCACTGCCTCCTACTACAGTTCCTCTCCTCCTTTAGCATCAAAGACCTCGCTCTATCCTGCATCTCCTCATACCTTTCCAACTGCACATTCAGCGTCTCCCACTCCCACACTATCTCCTCATCCCACCCTCTCTCTGTTGGAGTCCCCCAAGGCTCTGTTCTAGGACCTCTACTCTTCTCAATCTATACACTTGGCCAAGGACAACTCAAAGTCTCACGGATTCCAGTACCACCTGTATGCTGACGACACTCAGATCTACCTCTCTGGCCCAGACGTCACCTCTCTGCTGTCCAGAATCCCGGAGTGTCTATCAGCCATATCCTCCTTCTCCTCTCGCTTCCTCAAACTCAATGTAGACAAATCTGAATTCATCATCTTTCCTCCATCTCACAAATCTTCCTTACCTGACCTATTACAATTAATGACATCACGCTTTTCCCCATACCGGAAGTCCGCTACATTGGAGTAACCCTCGACTCTGCCCTGTTCTGCCAACCGCACATCCAAGCTCTTTCCACCTCCTGTCTTCTCCAGCTCAAAAATACTTCCAGAGTCCGTCCATTCCTCAACCCTCAATCTATTAAAATGCTTGTGCATACCCTAGTCATCTCCCGCCTAGACTACTGCAACATCCTTTTCTGTGGCCTCCCTGCTAACGCCCTCGCACCTCTCCAGTCCATCCTTACCTCTGATGCCCGACTAATACATCTCTCTCCTCTGCAAGTCTCTTCACTGGCTCCCATTTCCTTAGCGTATCCAGTTCAAATTACTAATACTGACCTACAAGGCCATCCATTAACTGTCTCCTCTACATGTCTCTGAACTAATCTCCTGATACCTTTCCTCACATAATCTCTGGTCCTCCCAAGACCTCCTTCTCTCCTCCACACTTATTTGCTCCTCACCCAACCGCCTCCAAGACTTCTCCCGAATATCCCCCATCCTCTGGAATTCTTTGCCCCAACAGATCCGACTATCAACCACATTCGGATCCTTCAGACGGAACCTGAAAACTCACCTCTTCAGGAAAGCTTACAGCGTGCAAAGACCCCGCTGCCTCCTCACCACTACCGGAGCTACCGCATCACCATCAAAAGAGCTGCTGCAACCCCCCCAACCTACTGTCTCCTTCCCCACCATTCTGCAGAATGTAAGCCTGAAAGGGCAGGGTCATCTCTCCCCTCTGTATCAGTCTGTCATTGTTAGTTTGTTTACTGTAAGTGATTTCCGTAATTTGTATGTAACCCCTTCTCA
This sequence comes from Dendrobates tinctorius, assembly GCF_039654945.1. NCBI lineage: Eukaryota > Metazoa > Chordata > Amphibia > Anura > Dendrobatidae > Dendrobates > Dendrobates tinctorius. The sequence goes on from NW_027361878.1 coordinate 21,701,164, forward strand.
TGTGCAGCACCATGGAATAAATGGTGCTATATAAATAAATGAATAATAATAATCATCATCATCATCAACTGGAGGTTTGGCTAACCCTCCTAGGATATGTCTCCCCAGAACATCAGTGACCCAAATCGGTCATACTAGATGATGTTGCAGGCAGTATAATATGCACCATAGTATTTGTAGACTATCATGTGTCACGTGTGTTCAGCATGAACCTGCTCTAATACAGTCATGGCCAAAAGTGTTTGCACCCTTGAAACTCTCCCAGAAAATGCTTGCAATTACACATTTTGTTATACACGTTTATTTCCTTTGTGCGTACTGGAACAGCACAAAAAAGGAGATAGAAAAATAGGCAAATTAGACATAATTTTACACAAATCCCCCAGAAAATGGTTTTGAAAAAATTGTTGGCACCCTCAACTTAACATTTAGTTGCACACCCTTTGGAATAAATAACGGCAATCAATAGCCTCCTATAACCTTCCACAAGTTTCTTACACCTCTCAACTGGAATTTTGGAGCACTCTTCTTTTGCAAACTGCTCCATGTCTCTCATATGTGAAGGCTCCTTCTCCCAACAGCAATTTTAAGATCTCTCCACATGTGTTCAATGGGATTTAGTTCCGGACTCATTACAGTCCACTTCAGAATTCTCCAGCGATTTTTTTCCATCCATTTCTGGGTGCTTCGTAAAGAATATTTGGAGTCATTATCATGCTGGAACACTCAAGAGTTAAGATGCAACTGACACTGATGCACACTAAGCATGCACGACAGCTCGAATTTCTTTGGAACGTGATTGGAGATGCTTAACCTCCATCCAGACTATCCTGTGCTGCAAACCTTTCATTATTTTTTTCTCTGCCATCCATGTCCAGGAAGATTAGCTACAGTGCCATGGGTTGTAAACTTCTTGATTATGTTGCACACCATAGACAAAGGAACATCAAGATCCCTGGAGATGGACTTGTAACCTTGAGATTGTTGATATTTTGAAATGTTGGTTCTCTCATGTCCTCAGACAGTTCTCTTCCCCTCTTTCAGTTCTCCATGATTAGTGTGGCACACACAGACACACAATGCAAAGATTGAGTCAACTTCTCCCCTTTTTATCTGGTTTCAGGTGTGATTTTCATATTACCCACTCCTGTTACTTGCTATAGATGAGTTTGAACGAGCATCACATGCTTCAAACAAAGTTGTGTACCCACAATTTTGTAAATATGAAAAAAATGTTCAGCTCACCCCTTGGCATCCTTGGACAGCAGGATCCACACAGTCACATGGAGCCGCCCTGGCCTGGCGGATACATGTCCAAATACACAGTAATCTCAGGCAGGAAGGTAAGTATAAGAATTATTCCCTTATTTCTTTTGTTAAAAGAGCATATTACAGGCAGTGGATACCCCAGTGGTGGTAAAAAAAAATCCAATGCGTTTCAACTCAAAAGAGTCTTGATCATGGATTACATTTTCGATACTTCATTTTCTGGAATAATTTCAAGGGAAGGGTGCCAACACTTTCAACCATGACTGTATGTGAAGAAATTGGCGGTGCCAACAGTGTACCGGCCAACTGGATTCTCAAGCAAATATCAATAAAACAGCACGGTGCTGGGGTATGTGCACAGGTCCCACTGCAGGACATCAGGTTTTCATGAGGGAGTCTAATTCTGACATTCTAGCAAAAGCATGTAGACCGGTAGCCACAAGAGCTCATTTTGTAGGGCTCTGGCAGTGCATCTCCTGTTCTTCCTTGCACAAAGGAGCAGATACCGGTCCTGCTGCTGGGTTGATGCCTTTTTACTGTCTGGCAGTGTCGACCAGTGTCCAAGAATCAGATCCATGCTCTTGAGACTGTGCTGGGGAAACACAGCAAACCTTCTTGTGACAGCAAATATGGATGTGTCATCCTGGTGAAGCTGGACCAGCTATGCAACCAGAACATGCTGCAAGTGACAGACTGAAGAACATTAGGCCCACCAGAGGATTTAATTGTGAGGGCCCAACTTTCTTCCCCACTCAAGAGCCTCATAGCAACTGCAAGGTTTGCACTATGAACTCTCCTGAAAGGGAAGCCAGGGCCCACCGGAAGATTCTCCGGATTTCTGGTGGGCCAGTCCAACCCTGCATGCTGCAGGTACCACCCTAACACGTAAGTTTTACTCATTACAGATTTACTTGTATGGCGCAGCGTCCATAGTAGCTACTATCAAACTTACCAATATATCCAAATGAGCCCCACAGTCTAATTACGGTAAGTACCGTAATAATACATGAAAAAAACAAAGAGGCTTTATCTTATTGTAACATTCCAGCAATGAGAAAGTATCCCTGATGCATAACATATTTGTAGCATTAGAATATATTATGCTCCCATACATAACATGAAGATGGCATCTTTACAGCACATAAACCAGAATTTCACCGACCCTTTACTCTGACATTTACACCATAACACTGCCCTCTGCTGGGAAGAGAGAAAAACGCAAATGGAACAGAGTGAAAAGAGAAGAGTGAAAAGAGAAGAGTGAATAGAGAAGTGTGAAAAGAGTGAAAAGAGAGGAGTGAAAAGAGGTGTGAAAAGAGAAGTGTGAAAAGAGAAGAGTGAAAAGAGAAGAGTGAAATGAGAGGTGTGAAAAGAGAAGAGTGAAAACAGTAGTGCGAAAAGAGTAGTGCGAAAAGAGAAGAGTGAAAAGAGAAGAGTGAAAAGAGAAGAGTGAAAAGAGAAGAGTGAAAAGAGAGGAGTGAAAAGAGAAGAGTGAAAAGAGAAGAGTGAAAAGAGAAGAGTGAGAAGAGTGAAAAGAGAGGTGTGAAAAGAGAGGTGTGAAAAGAGAGGTGTGAAAAGAGAAGAGTGAAAAGAGTAGTGTGAAAAGAGAAGTGTGAAAAGAGAAGTGTGAAGGGTAGTGTGAAAAGAGAAGAGTGAAAACAGTAGTGTGAAAAGAGAAGAGTGAAAATAGAAGAGTGAAAATAGAAGAGTGAAAATAGAAGAGTGAAAAGAGAAGAGTGAAAAGAGAAGAGTGAAAAGAGAAGAGTGAAAAGAGAAGAGTGAAAAGAGAAGAGTGAAAAGAGTAGTGTGAAAAGAATAGAGTGAAAAGAATAGAGTGAAAAGAGAGGTGTGAAAAGAGAAGAATGAAAAGAGAAGAGTGAGAAGAGTGAAAAGAGACGTGTGAAAAGAGAAGAGTGAAAAGAGAAGAGTGAAAAGAGAAGAGTGAAAAGAGAAGAGTGAAAAGAGAAGAGTGAAAAGAGAAGAGTGAAAAGAGAAGAGTGAAAAGAGAAGAGTGAAAAGAGAAGAGTGAAAAGAGAGGTGTGAAAAGAGAAGAGTGAAAAGAGAAGAGTGAAAAGAGAAGAGTGAAAAGAGAGGTGTGAAAAGAGAGGTGTGAAAAGAGAGGTGTGAAAAGAGAGGTGTGAAAAGAGAGGTGTGAAAAGACTAGTGTGAAAAGACTAGTGTGAAAAGACTAGTGTGAAAAGACTAGTGTGAAAAGACAAGAGTGAAAAGAGAAGAGTGAAAAGAGAAGAGTGAAAAGAGAAGAGTGAAAAGAGAAGAGTGAGAAGAGTGAAAAGAGAGGTGTGAAAAGAGAGGTGTGAAAAGAGAGGTGTGAAAAGAGAGGTGTGAAAAGAGAGTTGTGAAAAGAAAAGAGTGAAAAGAAAAGAGTGAAAAGAGTAGTGTGAAAAGAGTAGTGTGAAAAGAGTAGTGTGAAAAGAGTAGTGTGAAAAGAGAAGTGTGAAAAGAGAAGTGTGAAAAGAGAAGTGTGAAAAGAGAAGAGTGAAAAGAGAAGAGTGAAAAGAGAGGTGTGAAAAGAGAGGTGTGAAAAGAGTGGTGTGAAAAGAGTAGTGTGAAAAGAGTAGTGTGAAAAGAGAAGTGTGAAAAGAGAAGTGTGAAGGGTAGTGTGAAAAGAGAAGAGTGAAAACAGTAGTGTGAAAATAGAAGAGTGAAAATAGAAGAGTGAAAATAGAAGAGTGAAAATAGAAGAGTGAAAATAGAAGAGTGAAAATAGAAGAGTGAAAATAGAAGAGTGAAAAGAGAAGAGTGAAAAGAGAAGAGTGAAAAGAGTAGTGTGAAAAGAATAGAGTGAAAAGAATAGAGTGAAAAGAGAGGTGTGAAAAGAGAAGAATGAAAAGAGAAGAGTGAGAAGAGTGAAAAGAGACGTGTGAAAAGAGACGTGTGAAAAGAGAAGTGTGAAAAGAGTAGAGTGAAAAGAGAAGAGTGAAAAGAGAAGAGTGAAAAGAGAAGAGTGAAAAGAGAAGAGTGAAAAGAGAAGAGTGAAAAGAGAAGAGTGAAAAGAGAAGAGTGAAAAGAGAAGAGTGAAAAGAGAAGAGTGAAAAGAGAAGAGTGAAAAGAGAAGAGTGAAAAGAGAAGAGTGAAAAGAGAAGAGTGAAAAGAGAAGAGTGAAAAGAGAAGAGTGAAAAGAGAAGAGTGAAAAGAGAAGAGTGAAAAGAGAGGTGTGAAAAGAGAAGAGTGAAAAGAGAAGAGTGAAAAGAGAGGTGTGAAAAGAGAGGTGTGAAAAGAGAGGTGTGAAAAGAGAGGTGTGAAAAGAGAGGTGTGAAAAGAGAGGTGTGAAAAGACTAGTGTGAAAAGACTAGTGTGAAAAGACTAGTGTGAAAAGAGAAGAGTGAAAAGAGAAGAGTGAAAAGAGAAGAGTGAAAAGAGAAGAGTGAAAAGAGAAGAGTGAGAAGAGTGAAAAGAGAGGTGTGAAAAGAGAGGTGTGAAAAGAGAGGTGTGAAAAGAGAGGTGTGAAAAGAGAGTTGTGAAAAGAAAAGAGTGAAAAGAAAAGAGTGAAAAGAGTAGTGTGAAAAGAGTAGTGTGAAAAGAGTAGTGTGAAAAGAGAAGTGTGAAAAGAGAAGTGTGAAAAGAGAAGTGTGAAAAGAGAAGAGTGAAAAGAGAAGAGTGAAAAGAGAGGTGTGAAAAGAGAGGTGTGAAAAGAGTGGTGTGAAAAGAGTAGTGTGAAAAGAGTAGTGTGAAAAGAGTAGTGTGAAAAGAGAAGTGTGAAAAGAGAAGTGTGAAGGGTAGTGTGAAAAGAGAAGAGTGAAAACAGTAGTGTGAAAAGAGAAGAGTGAAAATAGAAGAGTGAAAATAGAAGAGTGAAAATAGAAGAGTGAAAATAGAAGAGTGAAAATAGAAGAGTGAAAATAGAAGAGTGAAAAGAGAAGAGTGAAAAGAGAAGAGTGAAAAGAGTAGTGTGAAAAGAATAGAGTGAAAAGAATAGAGTGAAAAGAGAGGTGTGAAAAGAGAAGAATGAAAAGAGAAGAGTGAGAAGAGTGAAAAGAGACGTGTGAAAAGAGAAGTGTGAAAAGAGTAGAGTGAAAAGAGAAGAGTGAAAAGAGAAGAGTGAAAAGAGAAGAGTGAAAAGAGAAGAGTGAAAAGAGAAGAGTGAAAAGAGAGGTGTGAAAAGAGAAGAGTGAAAAGAGAAGAGTGAAAAGAGAAGAGTGAAAAGAGAAGAGTGAAAAGAGTAGTGTGAAAAGAATAGAGTGAAAAGAATAGAGTGAAAAGAGAGGTGTGAAAAGAGAAGAATGAAAAGAGAAGAGTGAGAAGAGTGAGAAGAGTGAAAAGAGACGTGTGAAAAGAGACGTGTGAAAAGAGAAGTGTGAAAAGAGTAGAGTGAAAAGAGAAGAGTGAAAAGAGAAGAGTGAAAAGAGAAGAGTGAAAAGAGAAGAGTGAAAAGAGAGGTGTGAAAAGAGAGGTGTGAAAAGAGAAGAGTGAAAAGAGAAGAGTGAAAAGAGAAGAGTGAAAAGAGAGGTGTGAAAAGAGAGGTGTGAAAAGAGAGGTGTGAAAAGACTAGTGTGAAAAGACTAGTGTGAAAAGACTAGTGTGAAAAGACTAGTGTGAAAAGACTAGTGTGAAAAGACTAGTGTGAAAAGACAAGAGTGAAAAGAGAAGAGTGAGAAGAGTGAAAAGAGAGGTGTGAAAAGAGAGGTGTGAAAAGAGAGTTGTGAAAAGAGAGTTGTGAAAAGAGAGTTGTGAAAAGAAAAGAGTGAAAAGAAAAGAGTGAAAAGAAAAGAGTGAAAAGAAAAGTGTGAAAAGAGTAGAGTGAAAAGAGTAGTGTGAAAAGAGTAGTGTGAAAAGAGAGGTGTGAAAAGAGAAGAGTGAAAAGAGAAGAGTGAGAAGAGAGGTGTGAAAAGAGAGGTGTGAAAAGAGAGGTGTGAAAAGAGAGGTGTGAAAAGAGGTGTGAAAAGAGAGGTGTGAAAAGAGAGGTGTGAAAAGAGAGGTGTGAAAAGAGAGGTGTGAAAAGAGAGTTGTGAAAAGAGAAGTGTGAAAAGAGAAGTGTGAAAAGAAAAGTAAGAAAAGTGTGAAAAGAGTGGTGTGAAAAGAGTGGTGTGAAAAGAGTGGTGTGAAAAGAGTGGTGTGAAAAGAGAAGTGTGAAAAGAGAAGTGTGAAAAGAGAAGTGTGAAAAGAGAAGTGTGAAAAGAGAAGTGTGAAAAGAGAAGTGTGAAAAGAGAAGTGTGAAAAGAGTAGTGTGAAAAGAGTAGTGTGAAAAGAGTAGTGTGAAAAGAGTAGTGTGAAAAGAGTAGAGTGAAAAAAGTAGAGTGAAAAGAGAAGTGTGAAAAGAGAAGTGTGAAAAGAGTAGTGTGAAAAGAGTAGTGTGAAAAGAGTAGAGTGAAAAAAGTAGAGTGAAAAGAGAAGTGTGAAAAGAGAAGTGTGAAAAGAGAAGTGTGAAAAGAGAAGTGTGAAAAGAGTAGTGTGAAAAGTGTAGTGTGAAAAGTGTAGTGTGAAAAGTGTAGTTTGAAAAGTGTAGTTTGAAAAGTGTAGTGTGAAAACAGAAGAGAAGCGCTCCGACCTTGAATAGGATTGTGCCTTAGTGAAATGGTCCTGGTGACAGCAAGACCTTATTTTCTAAAAAGATAAAATTTAAAAAATAAAATATTGTTTCCATGGAAAATGATGTGAATCAAAGCAAAAACAAATTAGGGCTTTTTGCGAAACATATATAGATAAAATCTAAATAGAAATTGCAGAACTGAATGTGTCATCGTGGTTACATGAAAAATCGAGGAAACATTTGTGAATTAGTGGCACTAGATAATACAAAGCCTTTATGTTGACATAATTAACAGCTGCCATTCGTGTCGGTAATCGTAGATCATTCATATTGAGTTCGAAACATCAGAATGTTAGGTGTTTTTTATGTCATTATGCAAGAAAACTGTCCAGGCTGCTTTACAAAATATCCCTCCGAGGTGAGAAACACATCAACCTTCACATTCACATTGCAGGAAATACGGTAAGCTGCTCTTTGTACTGCGCTTATTCTAATAAAGTGTGCCTTTTAGACTGTTTTAACCCGGTCATGTAGAATAAGTCTGATTTGTGGACAATACATTATATAGAGGCATCTGATAAAAAACATACATATGATGGAAAGCATTATTCAATATAAATTGCATTTTATTCACTTAAAGGGGTTGCCCTAGCTTCAATATAAATGCGCAGGATATACCATAAATATTTGACGGGATCCATTTCTATCCCATTCTCGAAAATTTTCAGAACTCACATACAGGAGCGACACATAGGTGACCACTAGTGATGAGCGAACGTGCTTGGATAAGGTGTTATCTGAGCATGCTCATGTGCTAATCGAGTGTCTTCTGAGTGGGACCTGCATCTTTCAGATATTTATGGCATGCCCTATAGATATGTCATGAATGTCTAAGATGGGAATAACCCCTTTAAATTGCCAACTCTTTGTGGTTCAAGGCCCCAGTATATTTATGGAAACTAGAAAGACCATACATGATGTGCTTCATTAGAATAAAATCCAGGATTTTTTCTTTTTTACCATCCCCCTAATTGAAACCAATTGCTCGATTCTTGAAATGACTAAACGTATAATGATGAGGGCATTGATGAACACATGTAACGCTCGTTATGTTTGTTCCCAGTTTCCAGGCAACCCTCATAGCCGCCTATAGCAATCTTATACGACTTACTTATTAGTGATTCATTTCCTTTTATCCAGAAGCGATACATTTTAATTGCTTGTGTAATGGTTTTAAATGCTATCACGCTTATATTACTTGAGGCTGTTGCACTTTACCCACAATCAGAAGACGGCTCTAGCCGGGTATATAAAATGTTGTGTTCTGTTTACTGCCCTTGATGCGTTAATAATCCACACGTTAACGTCTTGTAAATAATGTCTGCATAATTGCTGAGTCCTGATATGACGGCGTCTGCGTGCTGAATACATAAACGCCGTCCTCTGGGAATTACTATGGAATTTACAAATCACCTTGATTTTTATGCAATTAGATCCAAACCATCGGGTTGCAGTGTGGCTGCGGCACTTGTCGGTTATGTGTAGGATGCATTTACCTGGCTAATAAGGCTATTGTGCGACAGCTGCTCTCCCGTGTCAGATCTGTCAAAAGGAATACAAAGAGTAGTGCAACTGAGCAAAACAGTAACACAAAACTGCGGGTGACACGTGGCATCAAGAAAAGTCTGGAGACATCTGTAAGGAAGCCTTGAGTACTAAGGCGCTCCAGTTCCCTATTTCTCAATGGTTTTAGTGGTGGCATTTTGATTATTTCTTATGTGATTGGTGTTACAGTACAGGGCGATTGTAAAAAAAAAAAATAGTCGTGTTTTGCATTCATATTTCTACAAAGATATAAATTTCACCCGTTCATAATAATAACGTATCGAAAGGTCACATCTCAGAATTTGTAACTCGCGTTTTCAGGCTCTCCTGTGACTCATCAGGCTGCAGGGAGGCATCAGATCCCAAAATGACGACTATGCAAGAGAAAGCGTTTTGTGTTTTCGACTATGAGAAGCAGGGCTGCCAATAGGAATTTCGGGGCCCCATACTGGTAAAATTTTCAGGGCCCCCTTGAGACTCCGCCCAGGCTCCACCCCAGCCCCGCCTTCACCCCTCGAACTATCCAAAGTCCCGCCGCTATCGCTTGGAAAAACTCCACTTCTTACCAATCACACATTAACAGTTCCCATCACCAGATTACACATATAGCCTGCAGCTTTTGTTTTGGCCAAAAGATTTTGTAAGTCGCCACCATAACATGGTAGCCTCTTTTGGCTGTGCCCTAAACTACTGTAACTTATTAAATATTGTTAAAATATGTGATACAAATTAGGTATATTTTTATTTTTCAATTTTTAAAATGACCAATAATATCACATACAAGGGAAAAATACCACTGCACCATGTCCAGACCACATAGTGACCTATAATACCACACAGAAGGAACAAATACCGCCAGACCATGACCAGACCATATATTACCACCACAGTGACCGAATAATATCACATACAAGGGACAAATACCACCGCACCATGACCAGACCAAATATTACCACCACAGTGACTGAATACTACAATACTGATCAGTAGTAAAAAAAAACATGATACTATCACCATAAGTGCCATTATACACAGGAGATCTGTACTTAATATGCAGTGTCTGTGTATAGGTAATACAGTGATCAATGACATTATACACAGGGCCTCTATACAGTGTATAGTGTCAGTGTATAGGTAACACATTAACTCACCAGTGACGTCTCTAGGTGAAGTCCTTCATCTTTGTTTTTCATCTTTCATCCAGCACAGACCGCCATCACATCTTCCAGCCAGGGCTCGTCTCTGCAGGAAATAACAAAGTTACCTAGAGCTCCACTTGCAAAACACATGACTTATTTTTCCCAACTTCTACATTACATCACATGAAGAAAAAAAGGCGACATAGTGTCGCTCTACAGAGTAACAGTACCTCCCCCCATTTAAAACAGTATACTCAAAAAATAAAATAAATACATCACTACAGTAATAATATCCCTTAATTAGACCCTGTGGTAATAATATCCCCCATCATAGCCCCCCTATGTCTCATTCCTGGCTTCAGCCATACGTTCTCCCATCTCACCCTCATAAGTATCCATTCTGCCCCATATGATCTCCCCATCCTGCCCCATCTGTCTCCATTGTATCCATCCTGCCCCATGATCCTGCACGATCTGTCTCCAACCCTGCCCCATCTGTCTCCAATCCTGCCCCCAGTGTCTCCAGTCATGCCCCCATGTCTTTGATCCTACCCCTGTGTCTCCAATCATGCCCCGTATCTCATTCTGCCCCTTCCTGTGTCTCACTGTCACATTCTGCCCCCATCGTGTCCAGCATTCTGCTCCCATCGTGTCCAGCATTCTGCTCCCATCGTGTCCAGCATTCTGCCCAATCGTGTCCAGCATTCTGCCCCATCGTATCCAGCATTCTTCCCCATTGTGTTCAGCAATCTGCCTCATTGTGCCCAGCATTCTGCTCCCATCATGACCAGCAATCTACCCCCATTGTGACCAGCCATCTGCCCCATCGTGTTCAGCAATCTGCCCCATCGTGCCCAGCATTCTGCCCCATCGTGTCCAGCATTCTGCCCCATTGTGTCCAGCATTCTGCCCCCATAGTCACCAGCATTCTGCCCCCATAGTGTCCAGCATTCTGCCCCATCGTGTCCAGCATTCTGCCCCCTCGTCACCAGCATTCTGCCCCCATCGTCACCAGCATTCTGCCCCATCGTCACCAGCATTCTGCTCCCATCGTCACCAGCATTCTGCCCCCATAGTGTCCAGCATTCTGCCCCATCGTCACCAGCATTCTGCCCCCATCGTCACCAGTATTCTGCCCCCATAGTGTCCAGCATTCTGCCCCATCGTCACCAGCATTCTGCCCCCATCGTCACCAGCATTCTGCCCCCATAGTGTCCATCATTCTGCCCCATCGTTACCAGCATTCTGCCCCCATCGTCACCAGCATTCTGCCCCATCGTGTCCAGCATTCTGCCCCCATAGTGTCCAGCATTCTGCCCCATCATGTCCAGCATTCTTCCCCCATTGTCACCGGCATTCTGCCCCATCGTGTCCAGCATTCTGCCCCCATAGTGTCCAGCATTCTGCCCCATCGTCACCAGCATTCTGCCCCCCATAGTGTCCAGCATTCAGCCCCCATAGTGTCCAGCATTCTGCCCCATCGTGACCAGCAATCTGCCCCCATTGTGACCAGCAATCTGCCCCATCGTGTTCAGCAATCTGCCCCATCGTGCCCAGCATTCTGCCCCATCGTGCCCAGCATTCTGCCCCATCGTGCCCAGCATTCTGCCCCATCGTGTCCAGCATTCTGCTCCATCGTGTCCAGCATTCTGCCCCATCGTGTTCAGCATTCTGCCCCCATAGTCACCAGCATTCTGCCCCCATAGTGTCCAGCATTCTGCCCCATCGTGTCCAGCATTCTGCCCCATCGTCACCAGCATTCTGCCCCATCGTCACCAGCATTCTGCCCCCATCGTCACCAGCATTCTGCCCCCATAGTGTCCAGCATTCTGCTCCATCGTCACCAGCATTCTGCCCCCATCATCACCAGCATTCTGCCCCCATAGTGTCCAGCATTCTGCCCCATCGTCACCAGCATTCTTCCCCCATCGTCACCAGCATTCTGCCCCCATAGTGTCCAGCATTCTGCCCCATCGTTACCAGCATTTTGCCCCCATCGTCACCAGCATTCTGCCCCATCGTGTCCAGCATTCTTCCCCCATTGTCACCGGCATTCTGCCCCATCGTGTCCAGCATTCTGCCCCCATAGTGTCCAACATTCTGCCACCATAGTGTCCAGCATTCTGCCCCATCGTCACCAGCATTCTGCCCCCATAGTGTCCAGCATTCTGCCCCCCATAGTTTCCAGCATTCTGCCCCATCGAGTCCAGCATTCTGCCCCCATCATGTCCAGCATTCTACACCCATAATGTCCAGCATTCTGCCCCCATTGTCACCAGCATTCTGCCCCATCGTCACCAGCATTCTGCCCCCATAGTGTCCAGCATTCTGCCCCATAGTGTCCAGCAATCTGCCCCCATAGTGTCCAGCATTTTTCCCCATCTTCACCAGCATTCTGCCCCCATCGTCACCAGCATTCTGCCCCCATAGTTTCCAGCATTCTGCCCCATTGTGTCCAGCATTCTTCCCCCATTGTCACCAGCATTCTGCCCCCATAGTCACCAGCATTCTTCCCTCATAGTGTCCAGCATTCTGCCCCATCGTGTCCAGAATTCTGCCCCATCATGTCCAGCATTCTGCCCCCTCATCACCAGCATTCTGCCCCCTCGTCACCAGCATTCTGCCCCATCGTCACCAGCATTCTGCCCCATCGTCACCAGCATTCTGCCCCCATTGTCACCAGCATTCTGCCCCCAAAGTGTCCAGCATTCTGCTCCATCGTGTCAAGCATTCTGCCCCCATTGTCACCAGCATTCTGCCCCATCGTGTCCAGCATTCTGCCCCACATAGTGTCCAGCATTCTGCCCCCATAGTGTCAAGCATTCTGCCCCCATCGTGTCCAGCATTCTGCCCCATCGTCACCACATTCTGCCCCCATCGTCACCAGCATTCTGCCCCATCGTCACCAGCATTCTGCCCTCATAGTGTCCAGCATTCTGCCCCATCATCACCAGCATTCTGCCCCCATCGTCACCAGCATTCTGTCCCATCGTCACCAGCATTCTGCCCCATCATGTCCAGCATTCTGCCCCCATTGTCACCAGCATTCTGCCCCATCGTGTCCAGCATTCTGCCCCGATAGTGTCCAGCATTCTGCTCCCATAGTGTCCAGCATTCTGCCCCCATCATGTCCAGAATTCTGCCCCATCGTCACCAGCATTCTGCCCCCATAGTGTCCAGCATTCTGCCCCCATAGTGTCCAGAATTCTACCCCCATAATGTTCAGCATTCTGCCCCCATTGTGTCCAGCATTCTGCCCCCATCATGTCCAGCATTCTGCCCCTATCATGTCCAGCATTCTGCCCCATCGTCACCAGCATTTTGCCCCCATAATGTCCAGCATTCTGCCCCATAGTGTCTAGCAATCTGCCCCCATAGTGTCCAGCATTCTTCCCCATCATGTCCAGCATTCTGCCCCATCATGTCCAGCATTCTGCCTGCATTGTCACCAGCATTCTGCTCTATCTTGTCCAGCATTCTGCCCCCATTGTGTCCAGCATTCTGCCCCATCGTCACCAGCATTCTGCCCCCATCGTCACCAGCATTCTGCCCCCATCGTCACCAGCATTCTGCCCCATCGTCACCAGCATTCTGCCCCATCGTGTCCAGCATTCTGCCCCCATTGTCACCAGCATTCTGCCCCATCGTGTCCAGCATTCTGCCCCCTTAGTGTCCAGCATTCTGCCCCCATCGTGTCCAGCATTCTGCCCCATCGTCACCAGCATTCTGCCCCCATCGTCACCAGCATTCTGCCCCCATCGTCACCAGCATTCTGCCCCATCGTCACCAGCATTCTGCCCCATCGTGTCCAGCATTCTGCCCCCATTGTCACCAGCATTCTGCCCCATCGTGTCCAGCATTCTGCCCCCATAATGTCCAGCATTCTGCCCACATTGTGTCCAGCATTCTGCCCCCATTGTGTCCAGCATTCTGCCCCCATCGTCACCAGCATTCTGCACCCATACTGTCCAGCATTCTGCCATCTGCCCCGGGCCCCCCGCTCTCAATAAATGAAAAAAAAAACACAAGCTCTTCTTACCTGGCCGCGGTCCAGCGGCGAAGCTCCGGGCGTCCCTCCATGCAGAAGCGCGCGCTCGCCGGCGACTGACAATGACGTCAGACGCCGGCGAGGTGCGCGCTGCAGTGGACGTCAGCTGCCAGCCTCTGATTGGCTGGCGGCTGTTAACTAATGACGTGCGGGCCCGCATGTCAATAGCGATCATCTGCCGCAGCGCCGAGGGCCTGGGTTAGCGTGCCAGTAGGGCCCGGTGAGCAGAGGAGACCGGGCCCGATGCGGGGCCCCTCTGCCCACCGGGCCCCATACGCCAGTCAGGGCAGTAATGCCCTGATGGCGGCCCTGATGAGAAGTGTAAATCAATGGTTACCGTGCAGCGAGTGTTCCGAAGACTTTGTGAAAGTGACCTACATGGTCACGAGAGCATTTTGCGGTGCTATCCACAATTTAAGGACATGGGATGCTTTTGCAAACATAAAAGCCCTGGACGACTGAGTGTTACAGGTCAAGCAGTGGAGAGGGCTCAAGAGACCTACACGTTGCACAAGTCATGAACCTGGCATTCCTCAGCCGACTCTTTGGAAGATTCTGTGACGGCGACTGCACCAGAAACCACATCGCATCTGACAATTGACTTGAGAAACTTCATTTTCCATCAAGACAGAGCTACACCACACTGGTATTCAGAGGTACGTCGCCATCTCAATGAGACACTTCCAAACTGGTGGATTGGGCGCTGTACTGGTGTTGACTTGGCACTCTTCAGATGGACCCCCAGGTCTCCCGTTCTGATGGTGTGTGACTTCTTCCTTTAGGGGTACATCAAAGACATTATTTACTTGCCGCCTTTGCCCGAAACACTGGATGAGTTCCAGGACTGCATTACCGCCACTCTAATCACCATCGCCGAAGACATGGTGCAGTGTGTTTGGGCCGAACTGCATATGGCATAGATTTGTGTCGTGTGACAAAAAGGAGGGCATGTAGAACATTTGTAAACATTATGTGCTAAACTTGGAAAGTGTATGTTCGTTACCATGTGCCATTCACTATTGTGCATATAATATACCTCTTTGAAAACCGGTGACTTTTTAATAATCGCCTTGTATTGCTTTAGGAACAGGAGAATTGTAGTATTACACGATATTTGCCACTTTTCAAATCAGCCAGACAAAAAAGGGGGTTTCTTATATCTTTACATTTTGCATCTTCACAATCTTATAACTTTCTTTTTTTTCGCATTGAATTTGGTATTAAATTCAATTTCTACTTATAAGGATTCGATCACACTTGCATTTTGACAAATCTGTTTGTCTGGATTCTTTTTTTAATGGGAATCTGCTGGTTGACTCAAGCTGCCAAAAGCGCAGGGAGCAAGAATCAGGGTCATGCTGCACAGATGCAGATATGTGCGTTTTTTTTTCAATTCCTGCGGTGTTTCACAAAATACATAGTTTCAAGAGCAGCCTGGGAACTCTCTGTTCAATCACTCTAATTGATTGACACTTTTATCCCAATGTATACATATAACGGCAAGTTCAGACGATCATATGTTCGTCATATGAGAAAACCTGTCCAATTATGCTACTTACGCTGTGATCTTAGTCTGATCAGAATGGGATCCGATTTCTTGGATGTGGAAAATTATGAAAATAAAAAGTTTCTCCATCTCCTTGATTCAGTTTGTAGATGAAAACTGGATCGCTCTCAGGTGTCTTCTGAGTGCGGTCTGCTGTTTTCCACAGACCCATAGAGATGAATGGGTGAGTGACATCCAATTATTGGATCGTGCATGCTGCAATTTTTTCCTTGGGCCACTTGGGCATATAGACTAATTGAATAACACTGGTCTGAGTGCGATCCAATGTTTTGACAGATCACACCCGGACTGAAACTATGGTCGTCTGCACGGGTGCTGAAGAGACCTGTCAATCAACTAGACAGATGCGAAGAGAGGCTTGCCCCCTAGGAGCAAGACCAGACTCACCTCTCCCTATAGTTCCAGGAAGGGACAATGTTTTCTCAAAAAAGCCAAAGCTTTTCGGGGACAAACATACCTGGCTGCAATACTTCTGCCGGGCTCTCATTCTTGTTGCCCATGGGTCTGACAGCAAGAATCTAATAACAGGTTCCCTTTAAGTGAACTCACTATCAAAAATGGATCCGCTGCATAACTGATGCAAGCGGAAGCACGGGGACTTCCCTGATTATTATGGGAACTGTGTGGGTTCTTGTTACATGTCCGCTTTTAGAACAGAAAACAAAAAGTGTAGCATGTAAAACATTTCCTTCCATTCATATAAACAGTCACATAATGGAACCCCGACAAACCCTATAATAACAACTGGGGTCCTTGTGGTTCCATTTCCATCAATTATGCAAAGGATCTGACTTGCACCTGAATTCCATTTATCTACACGGAATAAACGGTATGTCCAATGCAAGTGAATGTACAACGACCTGTAAGGATGCAAAATTGCAAAGCATGAGATAAAAAACATTTTGAAAGATAGTTTGCTGCAATGGAAAGTGGCGTGGAAGTGATGTTTAAAAATTTGGTAAAGTGCTAGTGATATTTTTACTGTATGTTGCTATTTGCAACATGAAAATGGGAAACAGGTAGAGGGGTATTCTGCTGAATGAAGAGACCCTGCTGCCAATTTGTATTATATTTTATTCATACCAATAGAAAGATGGCTACATATGTGAAAGATGTGCGACTGGTTAAGAGGCAAAACTGGCATGATAAAATTAAATAAGTGAAATATTAAAGGCGTTGTTTGATACAAATAACTCCTGTTCTTATCTCCTATGGCGACATATGGACCTAAAATTAACAGATGTAGCTGCCCTTTAAACTTTCCACACAAAAAAAGGAGGGGTTAGAGAAGAAGCATTGAAACAATTCATTTTGAATACCTGGTATCTCATGGTCTTATTTACATTGCGTTTTTAATCTAGTCTTATAGTTCAGTGATTAGAAGAAATGGGAAAAGGGACCTCTTTAAAGCATGGCCCAAGCGAAAGGCAAGCCCGGACGCCTGCCCCAAAGGGGCTACAGGGAGGGCGCACATGACTAAGGAGGGATGCTAGGCCTGAGGGTTAGTGAAGGGTTAAGGTGTAGTGCTTTTGTGTTTGTGGGGAAGGTGTGGGTTGGGGCTATGGGGTTTATGGTGCAATGTGAGTTGGCAGGGAGTGGTCAGTTGTGGGATGGATATATAGGGCAGAACTGTGGGGGGATAGTCATTCCTTACCTTGCAGACGTCCGGAATCATCAGCCCCTCACATCTGGGACTTCAGCTTGAATCTTTGGATCCAGAAGATGGAATACCTTGTGGCACAGATGAAGAGGATGATGGAGCAGTGCGGCCAGCAGTGGATGAAGGAACAGCTGCAGCGATGGTCCGGTGATGGCGACGGCGGAGAAGATGGGACCCCTCTGCTTCCGAAGCGGCAGCGACGATCACGGCCTCCTGAGCACCTCAGCCTGGAGTTAAGTTTGCAGCGGAGGATGAGCCCCATTAGCAGACCTGTTGCTGAAGACATCGCGGGGCCGGAGCCAGAAGTCGAGAAGCAGGCAGCAAGGTAGCGGGGCGGTGAGTGACGTGGCCGGCCTCCCCTCCATTTCGGATCGCGGCACACAGTGGTGACGCGCACGTCGCGGCCACGTTACCCGGCGTGGTCACCTGACCCGGCGCGGTCATCGGCATCGGTGGACGGCGGTGACGTGACGCGGCAAGGAGCCCGGTGGCGAGGTGGTGTGTGACGTCACCGGCCTCATTTCCTTTCTCGCGGCGCTGGGGGGAAGCGGGCGGTGGCTCGGTCATGTGGCCACCCTTCAGCTGCCAAGGGCCACAGGTCATGTGGTCCGGCGTCGCGTTCCCCCGGCGTTGGGTGCCAGATTCAGGAGGTGTTGCCTGCGGCTGGAGCGCCAACCTCCCCCCCCCCCCTGTTTGAGGCTCCGAGCCGGTGACTTTTTGCCATGCGTTCCCGGACGGACAGTCGGTCTGGGCGCTGGCGCTGCGGCCCAGGAGGTCTGCAGTCGGCGTAGATCCATGGAGAAGATCGCAGTTGCGGTGCTCGACGCGGAGGACACGTGACGGCTGTTCCATGGGGTTCCGCGGAGTCAGCCTAGTAAGTAAGGCTCACTTAAACCTTTATTAATGTCTAGATTATATTGGTTGGGAAGGGTGTTGCTACGTATGGTTTCGCACTAGGGTAGTAGTTGGTTTGTCACGGGGTTTCGGAACGATGCACGGCTGGTCCATGTAGCCAGCGTTCGAATCTGTGAGGGAATGGTTGCTTTTGGTCCAGGAGGCCGTTTTGTGCACTTCATGAGTGTTGGGTGGTTTTTATTTTCATGCTAGTTTGTTTTCATGATAGTGGGTATATCTATAGTAAGTAAGGTTCACTAAGGCTACTTTCACACATCCGGTGTGTGGGGTCCGGCGGCGTGCGGCGAAAAGCGGGGCCGCCGGATCCGGCCTGCAGCCGTGACACCGGATGTGTGTGCGGCGAGACGATACGGCTCGGACATTATTAAAGGAGCCGCAGGACGAGGTGGACAGAGGCAGCCAATGAGACAGCTGCTGAAAGGGAGGTGAGGGGAGGAGAGGATAGGGGAGGAGAGGGGAGGGGGGTGGAGAGAGAGAGACATGGGGGGTTAACACTTAGTGTCCAGGCAAGAGAATCTCTCTCTCTTGCTGGGCACTTGTGGGGTTAACCCCACAGAGAGATCTCTCTCTCACCCAGACACTGTGAGTGTTAACCCCACAAGTGCCCGGCGAGAGAGATCTCTCACAAGTGTCCGGGTGACAGAGAGAGATCTCTCTCTCGCCGGGCACTTGTGAGGTTAACATTCACAGAGTCCGGGCATGCGCTGTGGAAAAAAACGGTCCGGCGCTGACAAAAAACGTTGCAGGGAACGTTTTTTGCAGATGCCGGACGGCTAATTTATGCCGTGTCCGGCAACAACCGGACACGACGCATAACCATCCGGCATGATGCGGCGCCCATGAAAGCTTATGGGACAAAACCGGATCCGGTGCTGGATCCGGTTATTAAAAATTTTGCCGCATCGTGCCGGATGACAAAAACCGGATGTGTGAAAGAGGCCTAAGGCACACTTAAACCTTTATTAATGTCTAGATTATATTGATTGGGAAGGGTGTTGCTACGTATGGTTTCGGGTGCACTAGGGTGGTAGTGTGTTTGTCTGGGGGTTCGGAAAGATGCACGGCTGGTCCATGTGGACAGCGTTCGAATCTGTGAGGGAATGGTTGCTTTGTGGTCCAGGAGGCTGTTTTGTGCACTTTGAGAGTTGGGAGGTATTTTTTAATTTCATGCTAGTTTGCTTTTATGATAGTGGGTATATCTATAGGTGACGACATCATTTTATTTTGGTTGGTATAATTGTGCTTGCATTCTCTGGGTGTTTGTGTATGACTGGCGGTTTGTGAGTAATTCAGGTGGTGATACGGATATTGGCAGAGCGGTGGTGGATAGCCATATCCATGCCGGTTTTATGGTTTATTGTTATAGGCATGGGGTCTTTTGGCTGGAGGATTATCGCCTAGTATTTGATAAGGGTTTGATGGTAGTTCACTGATGTGGTAAGCAGTTTTATCGCCGCGCCTAGTATTTGATAAGGGTTTGATGGTAGTTCACTGATGTGGTGAGCAGTTTTATCGCCGCGCCTAGTATTTGATAAGGGTTGGATGGCAGTTCACTGACGTGGTGAGCTGTTTGGGGAGTGCATCGGGCGGCTTAATCTTTCACGTTACAGTGGGGTGTGTGCTATTGCTGGTCAGAGGTGAGGGGGTAGGTGGTCGAGTTTTCATTACGGTGTGTTTTATTTATATGCCTCGGTCCGGGTTCGGTTCTCCAATAGAGGCTTTGAGTGTACTAAGGGTTTTCATGTTCACTAGGGGCATTATGCTTTGTTGCGGCAGACGTTCAGGAGAGGTCGAGATGCTTGGGACGGCAGATCTTTTGGGAACCTGCCTTTCTGGCAGCAATGGATGACATTTCCCCCGGGGGGCTTGGAGTTGACCTTTTACCGGATTTGTTTTCCTGGTTAATTTCTGGGGGTATGTAGATATGGCGTGGAGCTGGGGTTTTATGGTTGGTCAATGTCTGGTTGTTGAGGTCCGTGGTTTGGTTTCTGTGTGGTAGTCGGGGATTATCTGGTATTAGGGATGGTGCAGTGCTTATTTTCTGTTCATGGTCCAACCTGGGACTACTATCTGGTATTAGGGAAGGTGGTGTGCTTATTTCTGTTCATGGTCCAACCCTTGACTACTTTGGGTTTCTTCATGCTCAGGGCGTAGTTGCGGTTATCATGTGTTTGGATAAGTCAACGTGTTTGATTCACCTGGGGCCCTATGTCTAAGTCAGGTTAGGTTAACGAGTACATCGTGTCAGGTGGGGGGTCATTATTAGGTTCCCGTGTATATCGCGCTGCTGTTTTGGGGGTTGAGTTTGGTTATTGAATACGTGGGGCTACGATCCACTGGGGGCTTTTGCATGATCTGCAGTCATATGGCGTTCTTACGGTAATTTGCTGGTCGTGGCTGCCCAGGGGCAGTTTTAACAACTTTTGTACGTAAGGACTGGTGGGTTCTCACTGCGGTTCTTTAGGGTTGCCGATTGAGCTTTTGGCAGACTGTATCGGGTGGTATTTGTTACAGCCGTTGATAGCAGCTATGTAGGAGTTTATTATACAGAGTGGATAGTTTTTCGTTACGATGGGCTAGGAGGTTTATTGTGGGTGCAGCTGGTCCTGCTTTGCCTCCTGGGTATACAGCTCTCCTTAGAGTCTTTTCTTTTTGGGTGCCCCCGGACGGGGGGCTAGGGTGAAGTGTTGCGCAAGGATGATGCAACATTTGAGTTGGGTAACCCAGCGTGTGCTTTACTGGTCTCGGGGGTCCTGGTTGGTGAACGGTTTGTTTATCCAGCGGGTGTTGTTCCATTTGTCGGGAATTCTGTATAGAGCATGAGGCAGGACATGTTGTTTCGATGGCCGTGTGAATGGTCTCCCGCGTGGGTGTAGCCCGTCCGGCAATACATGGCTATGTCATTCATTCCGTTATGCGCACTTGTCAGGACCGGCTGGTATTATGGGGACACGGTTGTGGTGAAGCGCTGCTGCGGGGGAGGTGTACTTTAGGTTGTGGGTGAGCAGGTTGCAACTATAACATTACTTTCATTAATGTCGGGCTGGTGGTACGCCGTGGCAGGGGAAGCTAGTGCGATGTGCATTGACTTTTAATGATTCTAAGGACCTGGTAATCGTCTGGGGCTGTGCTCCGTTTGGGGGTGCTTTTTGCGGTGCTTTAAGGCTGAGTGGTGGACAAGCATCGGGCACCGGTGAGTGCAATGTTTTGACGGATGGCCCGGCTTTATGGTGTCTGGGGTTTTCGGGAGACGTGATGTGTGTCTGAGTTTTCATGGACTTCAGGTGGTGTGGAGTCGCTTTTCTTTCTTTTGTGAGTAGTGTCGAATCCGCAGTTTAGCGGGGAATGGGTGCGGAGTACATCTCACTTTTGGTAAGAGGGTGGCAACAATAGTGTTGTGATTCTGGGTTCGAAGTGCACGGGTGATGCACACAATTAATTCGTTTCCGGGTCGTGGTGATTACGGGGTGGATTGGTTTATGTTTTCTAGTTGGGTGGATATTTTAAGATAGATGCTATCACGCAGGGTTGACGGGACCAACAGCGTTTTGGTACTGCACGTGTGTGGTGGAGACTTGGTCGCTGCGGCGTCAAGGGGTTTGATCTGAGACATCGGGCCTTAATGCTGTGGTTCATTTCTTCCTGCCTGGGAGCCATGCTCGTGTTGTTGTTCATGACTATATAGTGGGTTTTACTGGGCACGTTTTTTCAAGAATCTGTCGGAGGTTGGGGAACCAGTGTAGGTTCTGTTGTTACGTCAATAATGGTTGGCTTTAATTATTATCAGGTGGAGTGCAATTTTCTGCCTGGGAGCCGTGCTCGTGTTGTTGTTCATAGGGGCTCCTGTTTGGAATGACTACATAGTGGGTTTTACTGGGCACATTTTCAAGAATCTATCGGAGGTTTGGGGAACCAATGTAGGTTCTTTTGTTCACGGCAATAATGGTTGGCTTTGATTAATTATTAGGTGAAGTGCAATTTTTGAAGGCGCCTGCAATGTTGCGGTCTCAACGAGGCAGAGTCGGCGGCTCAGGTTGGGGACTGGTCGCGCAGGCGGTGCATAGGATTGGACGATGCGGTTGGCTAGTTGCAGGTCTTGGGTGTGGCTGACCTTGTTGTACTGGTTGTTTGGTGTAGGTTGGCATTGTGAGGTCTAATGGGGATCAGTTTTGATCGATTGGTCTTGGTACAGAAGCATTGGTTACTCGAGCCGCAGAGTCGGCTCGGGTTGGGTTTTTTGGTGGTGGTACTCGCACGTACAAGGTGTCATACGTGCTCGCGGTGGCGGAAAGGAGGGGGGTATTTGAAGTCGGTGGATTGCACAAAGAGCGGGGGGGTGAACCCAGTGCAGGAGAGGGTTACCCCTGGTGGTGCAATGGTATACTTGGTTAAGGTGGGTCCCAGCTGTGCTGGGTCACAGCGGGACATGTTAACGTGGGACCCTGCTGTGCTGGGTCACAGCGGGGCATGTTAACGTGGGTCCCTGCTGGGCTGGGTCCCAGCAGGACATTGGTTGGGCAACACTCGGCTGGGTGTCCTCGAGCCGGTGTGGTGCGGCTGAGGGCACGTGGTGGAGCTGGTGTTGCAATCATGTACAATGGACTCTTCATTTACCCCCCCTCCTTTTGCTGTGGTTATGTTTATGGAATATTTCTACGTTTATGGATAAAATGTTATTGCTTGTTTGGTGTTAATAAACGGGGCTGCTGTGGCCTTTTACATCCAATGTCACGCAGTTGTGTCTTATTTAAGTTAAGAAGGGGTAAGTGTGGGTTTTGGGAGGGGTCATTACAGTGAAGCCGTCAGTCAGACTTTCTGTGTGGGTTCTTGCTACGTGTCCGCTTTTATAACAGAAAACAAAAAGTGTAGCATGTAAAACATTTCCTTCCATTCATATAAACAGTCACATAATGGAACCCCGACAAACCCTATAATAACAACTGGGGTCCTTGTGGTTCCATTTCCATCAATTATGCAAAGGATCTGACTTGCACCTGAATTCCATTTATCTACACGGAATAAACGGTATGTCCAATGCAAGTGAATGTACAACGACCTGTAAGGATGCAAAATTGCAAAGCATGAGATAAAAAACATTTTGAAAGATAGTTTGCTGCAATGGAAAGTGGCGTGGAAGTGATGTTTAAAAATTTGGTAAAGTGCTAGTGATATTTTTACTGTATGTTGCTATTTGCAACATGAAAATGGGAAACAGGTAGAGGGGTATTCTGCTGAATGAAGAGACCCTGCTGCCAATTTGTATTATATTTTATTCATACCAATAGAAAGATGGCTACATATGTGAAAGATGTGCGACTGGTTAAGAGGCAAAACTGGCATGATAAAATTAAATAAGTGAAATATTAAAGGCGTTGTTTGATACAAATAACTCCTGTTCTTATCTCCTATGGCGACATATGGACCTAAAATTAACAGATGTAGCTGCCCTTTAAACTTTCCACACAAAAAAAGGAGGGGTTAGAGAAGAAGCATTGAAACAATTCATTTTGAATACCTGGTATCTCATGGTCTTATTTACATTGCGTTTTTAATCTAGTCTTATAGTTCAGTGATTAGAAGAAATGGGAAAAGGGACCTCTTTAAAGCATGGCCCAAGCGAAAGGCAAGCCCGGACGCCTGCCCCAAAGGGGCTACAGGGAGGGCGCACATGACTAAGGAGGGATGCTAGGCCTGAGGGTTAGTGAAGGGTTAAGGTGTAGTGCTTTTGTGTTTGTGGGGAAGGTGTGGGTTGGGGCTATGGGGCTTATGGTGCAATGTGAGTTGGCAGGGAGTGGTCAGTTGTGGGATGGATATATAGGGCAGAACTGTGGGGGGATAGTCATTCCTTACCTTGCAGACGTCCGGAATCATCAGCCCCTCACATCTGGGACTTCAGCTTGAATCTTTGGATCCAGAAGATGGAATACCTTGTGGCACAGATGAAGAGGATGATGGAGCAGTGCGGCCAGCAGTGGATGAAGGAACAGCTGCAGCGATGGTCCGGTGATGGCGACGGCGGAGAAGATGGGACCCCTCTGCTTCCGAAGCGGCAGCGACGATCACGGCCTCCTGAGCACCTCAGCCTGGAGTTAAGTTTGCAGCGGAGGATGAGCCCCATTAGCAGACCTGTTGCTGAAGACATCGCGGGGCCGGAGCCAGAAGTCGAGAAGCAGGCAGCAAGGTAGCGGGGCGGTGAGTGACGTGGCCGGCCTCCCCTCCATTTCGGATCGCGGCACACAGTGGTGACGCGCACGTCGCGGCCACGTTACCCGGCGTGGTCATCGGCATCGGTGGACGGCGGTGACGTGACGCGGCAAGGAGCCCGGTGGCGAGGTGGTGTGTGACGTCACCGGCCTCATTTCCTTTCTCGCGGCGCTGGGGGGAAGCGGGCGGTGGCTCGGTCATGTGGCCACCCTTCAGCTGCCAAGGGCCACAGGTCATGTGGTCCGGCGTCGCGTTCCCCCGGCGTTGGGTGCCAGATTCAGGAGGTGTTGCCTGCGGCTGGAGCGCCAACCTCCCCCCCCCCCTGTTTGAGGCTCCGAGCCGGTGACTTTTTGCCATGCGTTCCCGGACGGACAGTCGGTCTGGGCGCTGGCGCTGCGGCCCAGGAGGTCTGCAGTCGGCGTAGATCCATGGAGAAGATCGCAGTTGCGGTGCTCGACGCGGAGGACACGTGACGGCTGTTCCATGGGGTTCCGCGGAGTCAGCCTAGTAAGTAAGGCTCACTTAAACCTTTATTAATGTCTAGATTATATTGGTTGGGAAGGGTGTTGCTACGTATGGTTTCGCACTAGGGTAGTAGTTGGTTTGTCACGGGGTTTCGGAACGATGCACGGCTGGTCCATGTAGCCAGCGTTCGAATCTGTGAGGGAATGGTTGCTTTTGGTCCAGGAGGCCGTTTTGTGCACTTCATGAGTGTTGGGTGGTTTTTATTTTCATGCTAGTTTGTTTTCATGATAGTGGGTATATCTATAGTAAGTAAGGTTCACTAAGGCTACTTTCACACATCCGGTGTGTGGGGTCCGGCGGCGTGCGGCGAAAAGCGGGGCCGCCGGATCCGGCCTGCAGCCGTGACACCGGATGTGTGTGTGCGGCGAGATGATACGGCTCGGACATTATTAAAGGAGCCGCAGGACGAGGTGGACAGAGGCAGCCAATGAGACAGCTGCTGAAAGGGAGGTGAGGGGAGGAGAGGATAGGGGAGGAGAGGGGAGGGGGGTGGAGAGAGAGAGACATGGGGGGTTAACACTTAGTGTCCAGGCAAGAGAATCTCTCTCTCTTGCTGGGCACTTGTGGGGTTAACCCCACAGAGAGATCTCTCTCTCACCCAGACACTGTGAGTGTTAACCCCACAAGTGCCCGGCGAGAGAGATCTCTCACAAGTGTCCGGGTGACAGAGAGAGATCTCTCTCTCGCCGGGCACTTGTGGGGTTAACATTCACAGAGTCCGGGCATGCGCTGTGGAAAAAACCGGTCCGGCGCTGACAAAAAACGTTGCAGGGAACGTTTTTTGCAGATGCCGGACGGCTAATTTATGCCGTGTCCGGCAACAACCGGACACGACGCATAACCATCCGGCATGATGCGGCGCCCATGAAAGCTTATGGGACAAAACCGGATCCGGTGCTGGATCCGGTTATTAAAAATTTTGCCGCATCGTGCCGGATGACAAAAACCGGATGTGTGAAAGAGGCCTAAGGCACACTTAAACCTTTATTAATGTCTAGATTATATTGATTGGGAAGGGTGTTGCTACGTATGGTTTCGGGTGCACTAGGGTGGTAGTGTGTTTGTCTGGGGGTTCGGAAAGATGCACGGCTGGTCCATGTGGACAGCGTTCGAATCTGTGAGGGAATGGTTGCTTTGTGGTCCAGGAGGCTGTTTTGTGCACTTTATGAGTGTTGGGAGGTATTTTTTAATTTCATGCTAGTTTGCTTTTATGATAGTGGGTATATCTATAGGTGACGACATCATTTTATTTTGGTTGGTATAATTGTGCTTGCATTCTCTGGGTGTTTGTGTATAACTGGCGGTTTGTGAGTAATTCAGGTGGTGATACGGATATTGGCAGAGCGGTGGTGTATAGCCATATCCATGCCGGTTTTATGGTTTATTGTTATAGGCATGGGGTCTTTTGGCTGGAGGATTATCGCCGCGCCTAGTATTTGATAAGGGTTTGATGGTAGTTCACTGATGTGGTGAGCAGTTTTATCGCCGCACCTAGTATTTGATAAGGGTTTGATGGTAGTTCACTGATGTGGTGAGCAGTTTTATCGCCGCGCCTAGTATTTGATAAGGGTTGGATGGCAGTTCACTGACGTGGTGAGCTGTTTGGGGAGTGCATCGGGCGGCTTAATCTTTCACGTTACAGTGGGGTGTGTGCTATTGCTGGTCAGAGGTGAGGGGGTAGGTGGTCGAGTTTTCATTACGGTGTGTTTTATTTATATGCCTCGGTCCGGGTTCGGTTCTCCAATAGGGGCTTTGAGTGTACTAAGGGTTTTCATGTTCACTAGGGGCATTATGCTTTGTTGCGGCAGACGTTCAGGAGAGGTCGAGATGCTTGGGACGACAGATCTTTTGGGAACCTGCCTTTCTGGCAGCAATGGATGACATTTCCCCCGGGGGGCTTGGAGTTGACCTTTTACCGGATTTGTTTTCCTGGTTAATTTCTGGGGGTATGTAGATATGGCGTGGAGCTGGGGTTTTATGGTTGGTCAATGTCTGGTTGTTGAGGTCCGTGGTTTGGTTTCTGTGTGGTAGTCGGGGATTATCTGGTATTAGGGATGGTGCAGTGCTTATTTTCTGTTCATGGTCCAACCTGGGACTACTATCTGGTATTAGGGAAGGTGGTGTGCTTATTTCTGTTCATGGTCCAACCCTTGACTACTTTGGGTTTCTTCATGCTCAGGGCGTAGTTGCGGTTATCATGTGTTTGGATAAGTCAACGTGTTTGATTCACCTGGGGCCCTATGTCTAAGTCAGGTTAGGTTAACGAGTACATCGTGTCAGGTGGGGGGTCATTATTAGGTTCCCGTGTATATCGCGCTGCTGTTTTGGGGGTTGAGTTTGGTTATTGAATACGTGGGGCTACGATCCACTGGGGGCTTTTGCATGATCTGCAGTCATATGGCGTTCTTACGGTAATTTGCTGGTCGTGGCTGCCCAGGGGCAGTTTTAACAACTTTTGTACGTAAGGACTGGTGGGTTCTCACTGCGGTTCTTTAGGGTTGCCGATTGAGCTTTTGGCAGACTGTATCGGGTGGTATTTGTTACAGCCGTTGATGGCAGCTATGTAGGAGTTTATTATACAGAGTGGATAGTTTTTCGTTACGATGGGCTAGGAGGTTTATTGTGGGTGCAGCTGGTCCTGCTTTGCCTTCTGGGTATACAGCTCTCCTTAGAGTCTTTTCTTTTTGGGTGCCCCCGGACGGGGGGCTAGGGTGAAGTGTTGCGCAAGGATGATGCAACATTTGAGTTGGGTAACCCAGCGTGTGCTTTACTGGTCTCGGGGGTCCTGGTTGGTGAACGGTTTGTTTATCCAGCGGGTGTTGTTCCATTTGTCGGGAATTCTGTATAGAGCATGAGGCAGGACATGTTGTTTCGATGGCCGTGTGAATGGTCTCCCGCGTGGGTGTAGCCCGTCCGGCAATACATGGCTATGTCATTCATTCCGTTATGCGCACTTGTCAGGACCGGCTGGTATTATGGGGACACGGTTGTGGTGAAGCGCTGCTGCGGGGGAGGTGTACTTTAGGTTGTGGGTGAGCCGGTTGCAACTATAACATTTACTTTCATTAATGTCGGGCTGGTGGTACGCCGTGGCAGGGGAAGCTAGTGCGATGTGCATTGACTTTTAATGATTCTAAGGACCTGGTAATCGTCTGGGGCTGTGCTCCGTTTGGGGGTGCTTTTTGCGGTGCTTTAAGGCTGAGTGGTGGACAAGCATCGGGCACCGGTGAGTGCAATGTTTTGACGGATGGCCCGGCTTTATGGTGTCTGGGGTTTTCGGGAGACGTGATGTGTGTCTGAGTTTTCATGGACTTCAGGTGGTGTGGAGTCGCTTTTCTTTCTTTTGTGAGTAGTGTCGAATCCGCAGTTCAGCGAGGAATGGGTGCGGAGTACATCTCACTTTTGGTAAGAGGGTGGCAACAATAGTGTTGTGATTCTGGGTTCGAAGTGCACGGGTGATGCACACAATTAATTCGTTTCCGGGTCGTGGTGATTACGGGGTGGATTGGTTTATGTTTTCTAGTTGGGTGGATATTTTAAGATAGATGCTATCACGCAGGGTTGACAGGACCAACAGCGTTTTGGTACTGCACGTGTGTGGTGGAGACTTGGTCGCTGCGGCGTCAAGGGGTTTGATCTGAGACATCGGGCCTTAATGCTGTGGTTCATTTCTTCCTGCCTGGGAGCCATGCTCGTGTTGTTGTTCATGACTATATAGTGGGTTTTACTGGGCACGTTTTTTCAAGAATCTGTCGGAGGTTGGGGAACCAGTGTAGGTTCTGTTGTTACGTCAATAATGGTTGGCTTTAATTATTATCAGGTGGAGTGCAATTTTCTGCCTGGGAGCCGTGCTCGTGTTGTTGTTCATAGGGGCTCCTGTTTGGAATGACTACATAGTGGGTTTTACTGGGCACATTTTCAAGAATCTATCGGAGGTTTGGGGAACCAATGTAGGTTCTTTTGTTCACGGCAATAATGGTTGGCTTTGATTAATTATTAGGTGAAGTGCAATTTTTGAAGGCGCCTGCAATGTTGCGGTCTCAACGAGGCAGAGTCGGCGGCTCAGGTTGGGGACTGGTCGCGCAGGCGGTGCATAGGATTGGACGATGCGGTTGGCTAGTTGCAGGTCTTGGGTGTGGCTGACCTTGTTGTACTGGTTGTTTGGTGTAGGTTGGCATTGTGAGGTCTAATGGGGATCAGTTTTGATCGATTGGTCTTGGTACAGAAGCATTGGTTACTCGAGCCGCAGAGTCGGCTCGGGTTGGGTTTTTTGGTGGTGGTACTCGCACGTACAAGGTGTCATACGTGCTCGCGGTGGCGGAAAGGAGGGGGGTATTTGAAGTCGGTGGATTGCACAAAGAGCGGGGGGGTGAACCCAGTGCAGGAGAGGGTTACCCCTGGTGGTGCAATGGTATACTTGGTTAAGGTGGGTCCCAGCTGTGCTGGGTCACAGCGGGACATGTTAACGTGGGACCCTGCTGTGCTGGGTCACAGCGGGGCATGTTAACGTGGGTCCCTGCTGGGCTGGGTCCCAGCAGGACATTGGTTGGGCAACACTCGGCTGGGTGTCCTCGAGCCGGTGTGGTGCGGCTGAGGGCACGTGGTGGAGCTGGTGTTGCAATCATGTACAATGGACTCTTCATTTACCCCCCTCCTTTTGCTGTGGTTATGTTTATGGAATATTTCTACGTTTATGGATAAAATGTTATTGCTTGTTTGGTGTTAATAAACGGGGCTGCTGTGGCCTTTTACATCCAATGTCACGCAGTCGTGTCTTATTTAAGTTAAGAAGGGGTAAGTGTGGGTTTTGGGAGGGGTCATTACAGTGAAGCCGTCAGTCAGACTTTCTGTGTGGGTTCTTGCTACGTGTCCGCTTTTATAACGGAAAACAAAAAGTGTAGCATGTAAAACATTTCCTTCCATTCATATAAACAGTCACATAATGGAACCCCGACAAACCCTATAATAACAACTGGGGTCCTTGTGGTTCCATTTCCATCAATTATGCAAAGGATCTGACTTGCACCTGAATTCCATTTATCTACACGGAATAAACGGTATGTCCAATGCAAGTGAATGTACAACGACCTGTAAGGATGCAAAATTGCAAAGCATGAGATAAAAAACATTTTGAAAGATAGTTTGCTGCAATGGAAAGTGGCGTGGAAGTGATGTTTAAAAATGTGGTAAAGTGCTAGTGCTATTTTTACTGTATGTTGCTATTTGCAACATGAAAATGGGAAACAGGTAGAGGGGTATTCTGCTGAATGAAGAGACCCTGCTGCCAATTTGTATTATATTTTATTCATACCAATAGAAAGATGGCTACATATGTGAAAGATGTGCGACTGGTTAAGAGGCAAAACTGGCATGATAAAATTAAATAAGTGAAATATTAAAGGCGTTGTTTGATACAAATAACTCCTGTTCTTATCTCCTATGGCGACATATGGACCTAAAATTAACAGATGTAGCTGCCCTTTAAACATTCCACACAAAAAAAGTAGGGGTTAGAGAAGAAGCATTGAAACAATTCATTTTGAACACCTGGTATCTCATGGTCTTATTTACATTGCGTTTTTAATCTAGTCTTATAGTTCAGTGATTAGAAGAAATGGCAAAAGGGACTTCTTTAAACATGGCCCAAGCGAATACAAAGCGATCCTGAGTAATGAGAGACAAGAAATGTGGTGAACACTTGCACTGCTTTGCTAAATTAGGCCACCACAATTAATCCTTTTTGCTGACAGAGAGACCTCGGGAGCATTGTGGCTTCTTCATTGGTAAAACGCGAGTAAAATATTTACATTAGTGAGACTAGAAAATGAAGACAAACACAGAGAGATTATACGGAGCAATAGCGCAAACCAAGAAGGAGAAATTATGCTGGGCTAAAGAAGGAGCTTGTGAAAGTATTTATATTAATGACGGTGATAAAGGACTGCTGAAAGTTCTCCCTATAGCTCCTTCTGTTCATTTTTTTAAATAATTCTTTAATTACACACAAGTAGCCAACAGGTGGCAAGGACATCACAGCAGAGAAGTGACAGATGTAGGGTCAGAAATAAACAAAAACAGAGCATAAATACAAAATGGGAATAGGAAGAGGTGGATAGCCTCCTGGGTAGGAAGAGGTGGATGGGCCCCTGGGTAGGAAGAGGTGGATGGCCTCCTGGGTAGGAAGAGGTGGATGGCCTCCTGGGTAGGAAGACGGGAATGGCCCCCTGGGTAGAAAGACGGGGATGGCCCCCTGGGTAGAAAGACGGGGATGGCCCCCTGGGTAGAAAGACGGGGATGGCCCCCTGGGTAGAAAGACGGGGATGGCCCCCTGGGTAGAAAGACGGGGATGGCCCCCTGGGTAGAAAGACGGGGATGGCCCCCTGGGTAGAAAGACGGGGATGGCCCCCTGGGTAGAAAGACGGGGATGGCCCCCAGGGTAGAAAGACGGGGATGGCCCCCAGGGTAGAAAGACGGGCATGGCCCCCTGGGTAGGAAGACGGGCATGGCCCCCTGGGTAGGAAGACGGGCATGGCCCCCTGGGTAGGAAGACGGGCATGGCCCCCTGGGTAGGAAGACGGGCATGGACCCCTGGGTAGGAAGACGGGCATGGCCCCCTGGGTAGGAAGACATGGAAGGCCTCCTGGGTAGGAAGACGTGGAAGGCCCCCTGGGTAAAAAGAGGGTAATGGCACCATAGGTAGGAAGAGGGCAATGACATCACAGCAGAGAAGTGACAGATGTAGTGTCAGAAATAAAGAACAAAAACAGAGCATAAATACAAAATGGAAATAGGAAGAGGTGGATGGCCTCCTGAGTAGGAAGAGGTCGATGGGCCGCTGGGTAGGAAGATGGGGATGGCCTCCTGGGTAGGAAGATGTGGATGGCCCCCTGGATAGGAAGATGCGGATGGCCCCCTGGATAGGAAGATGCGGATGGCCTCCTGGGTAGGAAGACACGGATGGCCTCCTGGGTAGGAAGACGGGGATGGCCCCCTGGGTAGGAAGACGGGGATGGCCCCCTGGGTAGGAAGACGTGGATGGCCCCCTGGGTAGGAAGACGTGGATGGCCCCCTGGGTAGGAAGACGGGGATGGCCCCCTGGGTAGGAAGATGTGGAAGGCCCCCTGGGTAGAAAGAGGGTGATGGCACCATAGGTAGGAAGAGGGCAATGACACCCTGGGTAGGAAGAGGGCGATGACACCCTGGGTAGGAAGAGGGCGATGACACCCTGGGTAGGAAGAGGGCGATGACACCCTGGGTAGGATGAGCTGGATGACCCTGATAGCTTAAAAAAAGACCCTATACAAATAGGAAAAGGGCTTATAGCCCCGATTCATTATTTGCGTGTTTGTTTTTTAAAGTCACTTTCCTTTTTTTGTCTTTTGGTATTAGTTGCTGCTTTTGGTGGCAAAAGTTGCAAAATGGTGCAAATATTGCAGCAAAATACTGGCGTACTGAAAAATACACCAGGGGTGGGGACTGGAGAGGAGTTGTGTGAAATTTTGTGACTTTTAAAAAGTCACAATGGATGAACCAGGCAAAACACTTGGAATTGCTAAACTCTGCTAACAAACATGCTCTCCATGCTTGTGTTGTGACTGTCACACAGCCGCGTCACATGCAGCTGCTGTGCCGAACAGCTGATTATATTGGGAGCGATCTAGGTATCAAGGCTACAGAGACAGCTATTTGGGAAGCACTATAGATATTCGGATAAGCACTTATCCAAAGCTATTCAATCAACACTAGTAAGCACATATAAAATACACCCCAAAAAAGATGCAAACAGAATAATGAATTGGGTGTAAAAAACAAACAAAAAAAAAGGGTGCAAAACACACAAAGCTAAACAAAAACAGGCACACAGGCACTGATGAACCGGAGCAAATGACTGATCAGATCAGAGAGTTAAAGAGGTCGTCCATTACTTTTACACTGATGGCCTATCCTTAGGCCATCAATGTAAGGCTTAGGATAGGTCATCAATGTCTGATCTGCTGGGATACGGCATTCCCACTGATCAGCCGTTATCGGTGGCAGCAGCCATGGGCCGGGAGTACTTACTTGCGTAGCTGGCCATTTACTTGCTGTGGTCGGGGCTTGTTACTGCACATATGCCTCCTATTGATTTATATAAGAGGCAGATGTGTAGTACCCTGCGGCAGCTAATACCAGTGGACCGCCAGCTCTTAAGTAAGTACTCCCGGCCAGTGGCAGCCGCCACTGATAACAGCTGATCAGCTGGTGCTGGGAGCATGAAAATGGCAGATCACACACTGATGACCTATTATAAGGATAGGCATCAATGTAAAATTAGTGGACAACCTCATTAAGCCGTGGTCAAAATCTGGCTGAAACTAAGGGATAGATTAGGTAGGTGTAGGTGGGGTGGAGGAAGTGGGAACGTCAAAGAATTAAGTAAATTTAGAAGAAAATATACTATTCCTGAGCCTAAGCATAGTATTGCAAATGGAAGAAATTCTCAACTGGCTGGTAGGCAGAAGACGAAATAACAAAAGCCAAACCACCTTCTTCACTGTTCTAAAGGGGAAGGGTACTAAAGGGTAAGAAAGTTGGTAGAAGATTACCAATCAGTCAAGCTACTAATTGAGAGGGGGGGGGGTGCCATTCCTAAACGGAAATGCAGCACCAGTATGATGGTTCGTGAGAGTAGAAATTAGAAAGGAAAGCTGGATCCAGCCAGGGTAAAGCGACCAAGGGATGGAAATGCAGCACTTGCATGATGGTGCGGTGAGAGCAGAAATGATGAATTAGAGCTGGATCCAGCAAGGGTAAAGCGACCAAGAGAAGGAAATGCAGCACTTGCATGATGGTGCAGTGAGAGCAAAAATTAGAAAGGAAAGCTGGATCCAGCCAGGATAAAGACACCAAGGGACGGGATCCCACTCTTAATTTACAATACACTTTAAGGATAGGGTCCCATGTGCATAGATTCTTTCGTGCAAGAGAATTGGATCGATTCTATTAATGACACTCAGCTCAAACTCTGATCAGAGTGTTGTCAACTTAGTGTGATCCAGTTCTCTTGGATGAGAGAATCATAGCACAGGTGATGAAAAGATGGAAAACAAAATTTCTCCATCTTCTCCATTCTGTGAATCAGTGGAAATTGGACTGTATTCAGATATAATCTGAGTGCAGTCCAATTTTTTACACGCACCCATAGACTTGAATGGGTGCATACCATCTGATTTTTTATGCAAATTCTGAATCGGTAAGAGAAAACAAACAAACAAACAACAGATCAGCACTTCTCCATAGAATAGTATTGGTACGAGTGTTATCTGATCATGGCAGCATAGTATTATTACCATTTTATCACCACTTTCATTTCAGATGCACCTTAAAAAGAGGATGCCTGAACTAGGTAGAACAAGCAGGTAATAGCTAAGGAAAACAAGCATCTTCAGCAAAGATCCTCAGAGCCGTAAGAAACTGATTTTTAATTAGTATTACATTTAAAACATATTTTATGACATTTGTCCACATTTTTGAAAACTAACCGCTGAGAAAGTGTCAGCAGACACAGATGGATTGGTACCACAGACTGGGAGTTTCTCATTTGGAGTTGCATTTGTACAATTATTTCTGTGCTTAGCTATCTTTAGACCCACTGACAATGTTCTTTAGAAGTTGCACGGAGAGCAGTCTGCAGCACAGAACACATGGTGGGAGCTTGACTTTAGTACAGAACGATACTTTTCTCTTTACAAAGCCTCTAAGCTCTTCATAATGTAATATTTAATGCCAGAACCCTTGTACGTCTGAGCCGCAAAATTACTTGACTGTTCCTCAAGGCGGCAGCCAACCTGTCAAAGCGCGGCGAGTTTAGGCGGAAGATGGTGATGGAAATCTGAAGCCAACGACTGCTAATTGCATTAGATGGTAATGGTGGTTTATTTTGCACAAGTCTGGTCTGAATTAATTAACCTTCACCCGTGTGAGTCGCTTCACAGAACTACAACGTACATGGAGAGTGGCAGTTGAAGTACAACGTTGCCCTTCCGGTCAGGGACCGTGTTTGGTGTTTGCAGACAGCAGTAACCAGTATCATCCAAGCTTTAAAATGCAGGGAGACTCACGACATCTTTACACTACCAGCGTAAACAGATACTCGGGAACATTAAACTTTCATTACCAAAGCACAAGAACCCAGCATGAGACAAAGTGCCATGTTCGGCCCTACATAGAGCATCATGCCCGCTGCACAGTATACAGCATCATTATGACAACCCGTGTGTACTTAGGAAATGATACATTTGCAAAAGGCGCGGAGAAAAAAAAAAACACATTAGCGTGGATAGGGGAGAAAATGCAACATCTAATTGGTACAAAAATACTGCACAAAGAAGAATGAGACTGTTGCACAATTAGAAACAATTAAACTAAAATTACACCAGTTCCCACATAGATTTTGTTTTTCATAGTGCAGTTTCCAATCTGCAGGCTTTCTGTTCCTTGGATACATTCTATTTCTATCTTTTTTATATTCTTTTCTTCTCCAGCGCTGTGTAAAAAATGTGAATGTTGGAAGGCACAAACACAGCGATCTGCTAAATTGTGGCATTTGGTTCTATAAAAATATTTAAAAAATGAGATAAATTCATGTCATTCACCTCCTTTCCATTCCATCAGCATTGTTAATTTTATTTTAATCCACACTGGCCAATTCACATAAACATGGGTAACTTGGTACCACAACATATGAGAAAAATCTAGGACAGGTATAAGCAAACTTTCGCAAATGCAGGGGCATAGCTACAGTGAGTGCAGGAGTTGCAGAGGGGAACAAAAATCCTTTTGGCTCATATTAGAAGACCAAAACTATCATAGATCTGTGATATTTAGGGGTTCTGATGGCAATTTTGCATAGGGGCCCACAAGGTTTAGGTTACGCCACTGGGCACATGGGTCATGTTTATCTGGTGCACAAGGTTGAGTGCCCATAAAATCGTGGAGTGGGCAAGGTTTCAGCTGCAGTGACAGCCAAACTGTGGGTTTTGTAAACCAAACAATCCAGCTATTGGAACCGAAACCCCCCTTGGCCATGGTTTGGCAATGGCCACAGGTTTAAACTGCAGTCATCAGTCATGCTGTGTTTTGGTCACAGCACCAGTCAGACCATGACTAGGATGGCAACCCTTATCGGCAGGACATTCAGTGGTTATAACATCAGGATGGCAAACTACAAAGATGAATGCCAAGGTCGACACTGAGCAAGTTGGCTGGGGTTAGCGCAGTAAGTTGGGCAGAGCCTTTGAACGAAGGAACACTGTGTGGTTGGTAACATGGCTGACACTGAGTGACGTTTCTTACGTACCAAGTAAACACGTAACCTAAGAAATGGTATTTGGTAGCTTCAAGATGAAGACGCAGAGGTATTTGCCACAAGCCTCTTCCTGATAACCGGCGAAATGCCTGCATGAGCCAGCTACCTTGGGCAAAAGGCTCTCTTCCATCCCTGAATATTCACATGAGTAAAACTTAACTCCTTAAAAAGTTTTCTGACTTTTGATTTATTTTTTTAACACATCAGCTAAGAATATTAAAGTCAAATTCATCAGTAGAAGTGTGGTATGTGTTAATGTCTATGACTGTCTTTAATAAAAAAAAAAAATAATAATATATATATATATAAGAAATATTATTTACAGGCACGTAATATTCTGCAAAAAAGTAAAAGAGTAAATACACAAAAAAAAGTTAAAACTTGAAAATGAAAAATAAGTTGTGTTATCACAATAATGTGCATGGCTATTGCACATTAATTATATTAATTCTTCCAGATTTTGCTAAAAGAAAAGCTTTCATCCCCAACATTAGTTCTTAGCTGGGATCCCACTGGAGAGACATTCACCTGTTTCTACTGAATGTCAGGGCTCCACATTAATGTACACCTGAGACATCAGCAGATGACCCGGAGGCAATCCATAGTGTTGTGATCTACATCTGACACAACCATTAGATGGATTTTTAATGGAGTGACTCTGGTGAATCTCCCCTTTATAGATGTTTCATTGTTTTTCTTTTGTTATTCCACTGTTCA
Organism: Dendrobates tinctorius; assembly: GCF_039654945.1. Taxonomy (NCBI): domain Eukaryota; kingdom Metazoa; phylum Chordata; class Amphibia; order Anura; family Dendrobatidae; genus Dendrobates; species Dendrobates tinctorius. Next base: position 21,737,648 of record NW_027361878.1, read on the forward strand.
GAGACTGATGAAAAGCAGGAAACCCCTATAGTGCAGAGACGTCAGAAGAATCGGAATTGTAGAAGCGCCATGTAAACAACGAACATGGAGGACAAGAACAGATACTGACGTGCAGAATTGCAGTATGCTCAAAGTCAACATTTGTACCAGGTAAGGAATACATCCACATAAACACCCAAAATCATCACTGCCTTTGCGCCTGTCTTAGGTCTAGTTTTGTGTGTTTTACACCTTCTGTTTGCACCCAATTCACCGATTGTGCCTTTTTTGAAGTTTAGTTTTATATGTCATCACCTGTTTTGTTTTTTTTGTCTTCTGCTTTATTGGCAAAGATTAGTCATTCCAGATGTTTTCGCCTGATCCACGAACTGTGAGGCTTTATATGAAAAGGATTGCAACTGGATCATTTTTTTTTTACAATTCAGTCTAGGTAAATTCATTTTTTGCTCACTGTATCAGTTTCACAAGGATGATTTCTGGACATTTGAAATGCATCCAGTAAACAAAAAATAAAAACACAGATCTGTTTCAAGTGGATGAAAAGTCTTTTCCATAGACTTTAATGTTAAAAAGAAAATGGATCCAGTTGTAAGGCCGGTTTCACACTAGCGCATTTTCAGCGCGCGCACGGCCGGGGGTAGCTCCGCCCCCGATCCGGCTCTCTGCCCGGCGTGCCCGCCCCTTCCTTGTAGCGCCGCCTCCTAGCGGACAGCGGCGCCTGCGATCGGCGCACCCTATCTTTAGCATAGGGTGCGCCGATCGTGCGCAGGCCGTGCGCTAGTTGCGCTTTGACCTGCGCTGCGCACTTTTGACGGTGCGCCGTGCGCGCCAAAATCCGAAAAGTTTGATTTTGGCGCGCACGGCGCACCGTCAAAAGTGCGCAGCGCAGGTCAAAGCGCAACTAGCGCACGGCCTGCGCACGATCGGCGCACCCTATGCTAAAGATAGGGTGCGCCGATCGCAGGCGCCGCTGTCCGCTAGGAGGCGGCGCTACAAGGAAGGGGCGGGCACGCCGGGCAGAGAGCCGGATCGGGGGCGGAGCTACCCCCGGCCGTGCGCGCGCTGAAAATGCGCTACTGTGAAACCGGCCTAATCTGTTTTTTTTAGCTGGACAAAAAAGTTGTGCCTGCTCAACTTTTTTTTATCTTGTTAGGCTATGAACACATAGCATTTTACCATACATTCAAGTGGCTCATGAGGCACTGCAGTATGCTCTGTTGGTCAACAATTTTGACTATTCATCAAATACGTCTTGCTGCCCTCCTCATCTAGGCGTATTCTGCTAAAATAGGGTCTGACAGAGCACACTGACTCCGTCTGCATCATTATAGTCAATAGTAAGTACATACAACTGAATCCACTTTTGTGTGGCTTTGAACATAAGCCACAACGTAGCCACTGAATGCTTAAACGCTATGTGAACATATCCTTAAGATAACGGATAGGGGCTGGATCTATTTCAAATGAATGTTTACTGGACATGTGAACTTAGCTTAAGAGCACAACCTATATGCTAGGATAGTGTGGCAACACACTAAAACCGCAACTCACTCTGCCGGTTCCTGTAGAGACTAGAGATCCTGAAGCCACAGCCCGTAGTGATAACTGCGTGAGCCAAGAGAGCCCTAACCATAGACAAGAAAATGCCAGCTGGGACCTATGGTGTAATGTCACCACTGGTGTCACTGGCACAGCCTAGGGAGTGCTATCAGGGGGAACGTGCATGAGCGCAGAGAGTGAAGGAGCCAGGCATACAGTACGCAAGCAGTGAGCACAGGGCCTGGAACTAGGCAGTCATGTGACCAGGGGGCGGAGTCACCGCACGTGGGGACAGGGTTGGTAACTGAGCGCGCGGAGTACAGGGCATAGAAAGTTAACGTAGTCAAAGGAGAGTCGAGGGTCAAAAGCCAGATGAGAGCGTGGTACCTAGGGATTAGACAGAGTAAACGGAGACAGGCCAAGGGGTCAGAAAACCAGGAGAGACAGGGCAGAACAAAGCAGGATACAGAGGCAAAAGTCAGGGGACAAACTGGGTCATACACAGCAAGGCACACAAGCACAGAGGCACAACGTTTACAGGCGAGAAACCCGGGTCAGCAACCGCAAACCGAGTATATGGAAGTATCACTGACACCAAATCCAGGAACTGCCAACATTAAATAGCCACCCCAGAACTAAAGAGAGGCGAACTAAAATTAACCCTGATGTGACCAGGATGGAGGTGGAACCATCTTGTCCAGAGTCAAGACATATGGTACTTGAAAGGCCGCCGAGCGCTTCTAAAGAACCAGAGGGCAGAGCGAAGTGTTAATTACCTACAGAACAGAAAAGAACATAAAAAGCAAAGAGATAAACCCTAGCTGGTCTTTCACCGACATCAAAATGAGACTATCACCATCAGAAAATACCAGCAGCGAAAACTATATAAAGCCGCACTCAAAAGCTGATAGGTCTGACAAATTAGTAAATTAAAAGCACCTATTACCCTAAAAAGACTGAAGCAAAGAAAACATAAACTAAACGCCGGGAGAAAAGGTGCATCTGTAGCACAAAGGACAGAGAAGTCGACCACAAAGCACAGGCTTCAGGCTATGTGCCCACGTTAGCATTTTAAAACACAATACAAAACCGGACTTCTTCCCAGAAAATGCGCTTTTTTTGTGCGTTTTTTTGCACAAAAAACGCGAGTTTTTGATGCGTTTTTTTCCGCGCGTCTTCTGGACTCATAGGAAACAGCTAAAAACGCGGACTGAAAGTGAAAATAATGAACATGCTGCGTTTTTAGCCGCTAAGCGTTTCCTATGCGGAAAAAAAACGCATCAATTGGCATAAAAAGGCCAAAATGCATTAAAATTAATAGGATGCTTATTTTAAGCGTTTCTGAAGCGTCTGATCCGGCACAAACGCTTCAAAAACGCTTAAAAAAACGCAACGTGGGCACACAGCCTCAGGGTTCAAACTCAGATGTATGAAACTATTATCCAGGGAACAATGAATGGCAGCAATAAATAATCTTTTAACTAATACAGAGGTTACAATGGCTTCAGGTCATAATAATTTTCAACATACAATGGTTTTTCCTGGGCCATCGTAACCTAATGCCCCTTTCAACATAAAATGCCATAGCAGGCTAAATCTGCAGCCTACATGATTGGCATAGTACATTTAATACCTCTGAGGTTCTTGCACTGGGTGGCCATAATATTTAATGGATGAAAATTTGGCTTTTGAGAACCTGCTGCTCTCGAGAAAAGTATGAGGCCCTTTTTGGCTTTTCTCCTGCACCACGGCGTCAGTTTACCTGCTGTACTGGGAAGTGCAGCCTAAAATCACTCAAGTGCACCACAATCTGCATTGATTTTGCTGCAGAAAAAGGGTTCAAAGGCCATTGGGGTCTTCTCCTATTCCAGATTTTAGCGATCAAGGGCGGCTGACATTCACAGCCGTCTTCCAACAAGTAGTCACAGTTTGTGTGCCCCCTATATACCGTATGTATGCTATGTACATGATTACGATATGTGGGGAAAGGGTTGAAGCAACACTGTGGGTTAATCCTGATTTACATCCGTGTTTTATGGTTCGATGCACAGACCGGCTGCGGGTCTCCTGATCCGAACTAGACAGCCTCAAAGTTATATATGAGGCTGTCGAGTTCAAGATAGGAGACTCGCCTCAGGGCCGTGCATCATGGTGTCTACTTGGACTGCAAAACATGGAAGTATGAATCGGGCCTTATGCCACACAAACACTAACCATTTTTCTTTAATCGGTTATCTATTTTGCCCAAATTTTTTTTTCCATATTCTTGTTTGTAGGAAGTGAACTGTCTGAACATTTTTAACCATAGTCTCATAGCAATGCATCCGTTAAAGATAGATAAAACATGATTAAAACACTAAAGTAGGTCTTCTGCTTGTCATCCGTTTTTTTTTTATTAATCAGAATCCCATACACTTTAAGGAGAAAGTCTGATCTGTAAATTGAAAGAGAATAGGACCTGCTCTGAATCTCACAGATTGCTTTTTCTAGTTCCTTTTGAGCATTTTTGGCATTATGGGTTTGGTTAGTCAGCTGCTTTTGGCTAATTCATCAATTGTGACTTTTTGAAATATCAGAAAAAAAAAAAAAGCAATCGTACTCCAGTACCCTAGTGAAGCACCAAATCTATCTTATTTTGCCCAGTAAAAGACTGACTAACGTACAACATTTCAACGCTTATTCAGGGCATCGTGCAATGTTTTACTTTATAAAAAGCGCAAATATTTTTTAAAAGCACCAAAAAATAATCACAAATTCATCAAACATTGTGCTTCCATTTTTATGCATTTGATGCAAAATCAGCCAATGCAAAAAATAAATAAATAGAAGATACCCCCCCATAAAAGCACAAGAATAAAAAGTGATGACCCTCAGGGGGAGGTCCATGATATCTATCCTTTAGGGTATGTGCACATGTTAGGCTATGTGCACACACTGCGGATTCACCTGCGGGTTTTTCCGTGCGGAACCGCAGGTAAAACCGCAGGTAAAGTGACCTGCGGTTTTCCTGCAGTTTTGCCTGCGGTTTCACACCTCTACTATGATAAAGGTGTGAAACCGCAGTGGAATCCGCAGAAACAATTGACATGCTGCGGTTTATAAACCGCAGCAAAACTGTGCGGAAAAAACCGCAGCGTGAGCACAGCGGTTTTTAAAACCCATAGGGTTACATGGTACTGCACAATGTCTGCGGAACTGCTGCAGTTCCGCAGGGCCAAAACCACAGTGGAACCGCAGCAAAAACCGCAGCGTGTGCACATAGCCTTACGGATTCGTCTGCGGAACCGTAGTGGATTTGGCCCTGTGGATCAGCAGCAGTTTTCTAAGGGATGTACCATGCTATCACATGGAAAACAAAAAACCGCTGTGCACATGCTGCAGAAAATTCCATGCGGAAACGCAGCGGTTTATTTTCCGCAGCATGTTAATTCTTTGTGCGGATTCCGCAGCGTTTTTACACCTATTCCATTCTAGGAATCCGCAGGTGTAAAAACGCAGGCGAGATCCGCACTAAATCCGCAGGAAATCTGCAGGTATTACGCAGGTATTTTGACCTGTGGATTCTGCACGGAAATATCCGCAGATGAATCCGCAACGTGTGCACATACCCTAAACGTATTGTCCGTTCCAGATCAATAAGTCTACGTGAACTGGGGGGGGATTCATAAGTCTGTGGTCACACAGAGTGAAGACTTATCGATTTGGACCAACCCCTTTAACACTCTTGGATCGCTGAAGTTCTGCACTGAAGCACCTGCGACATACATATGGGATTTTGAATATATTGTATTATTGCCACATTCTTTCTTCAATATTTTTCTCAAGGGAAAAAAAAATGCAGCGTTTTACAGCATCAGAAAAGTATATATTGTTTCTGAAATCTCATGCAAATGTTGTTTTTTTTCTTTTCATTGCAGATTTAAAACTAAAAAAACAACAACTTTGTTTCAAATCTGCATCATGCAAATTCTTTCATCGTTTTTCATCCATTCAAACGAATAGGAAAAAATGCGAGTAAAAATGCATAAAAAAATGCATGCAAAAACATGCGTATTTCATGGAGCATTTTTTCCTGCCAACACTTTGGTATTTTGCAACAGATCTTTTTGCTGCAAATACTACACATGTACACGTAACAATTTGCATGGAATTTATTTAATCGTGCAGCGAAATGTTTAATATATAATATTTTGGATACAGGTCCTGCCAACATCAGGGATCACTTTGGCAATGCATTTTGGCCTGAGTATGACATGCACAAGTGTATCTAATAACAGACAAAAAACATTTATCAAGCTGGTAAAATAACAAACAACAAACAAGGCTTTCACTCCTTAGAATTGAAGTGTCCTATAACCCTAGAGAGCAAACAGAAATGCCATATTTAATCTACACTGCTCATAAATAATTATGCATGCTGAGGAGAATTAAGGCAGCTTGCAAACTGAGACCCGGCTAACTTATTTACTTTTTTGTCTATTTTTTTTTTTTTTTTGGCTTGGGTTATGTGGATGCAACTGCAGGTTCAATGTTAGGCATTAAAATCCCAAACCACACGAGACCAGAAGAAATAATATGGAATTCCTTGCATCCGACTAAGTGGGGTTGCACAGGCCACATGTAAGCCTTTCCTATCCGCTCTGCCCTTCTGCTTCCTGCAGATTTAATTGATGTATCCTTTATCAGATTTGACATGTTACAAATGTTTCTTATGTAAATTAAAATCTAAAAGAAAATTTCCCTGGGTAGGAATGGTAATTTACGATTCTATAAAAGGTCTGATCTAGGTTATATATCAATGAAGGATATAAAACTGGGGATGTTTATCTCATGAAATACACGGTTTTGCCGTAATAACCCGTCAATCTGAGGATTTAATTTTTCAAAACTCTACAATATTGATATACACGATGTAAACCCATGAGAAAGTCCTCCTGTATTCCATCACACATTTCCTTTATGGATAAAATCTCTATTAGACTTGTCTGTAGCTTATTTTTGGAAAAATATAAATTTCTAAAATTGCACTCAAAATTATTTTCTAGAATCCCCTTTCCATTTCAACGAGAGGATATACCGTATACTCGTGGGTTGTGGTGTTGATACTACAGTTGTTTTAGTTCAGGTTTGGAAACATTTTTTTTTTTTTTGTGCATTGAGGGAACAAAATAGACATACAAAGACAAAAAAGGAAAAAATGTATCTTTCAATTTATTTTTTTTTAAATAACTGTATAACTGTTTTAATCTGTAACTTGGATGAACATATTGGCCATAGTTACAGGGGATAATACATTTTCCATGTTAACATTACAGAGATAAAAAAAAATGGAAAGTTCTTGGTCTATCCGTGGCCTCAGCTGATGAAGAAACGTCAAGTGCCAGATAAAATGTAAAATAATTTTTTTTTTCTGTTTTTTACGCTTTTCAAAGTGTAACTCACTTTTTCTTCAGGAAACTAAAAACATATGGTTTTTGTTTTACACTTCGAAACCCTGAACTCATACTGAATGTCCTACAGTCATATGTTAAAGTTTGGGCACCCCTATTAATGTTAACCTTTTTTCTTTATAACAATTTTGGTTTTTGCAACAGCTATTTCAGTTTCATATATCTAATAACTGATGGACTCAGTTATATTTCTGGATTCAAATGAGGTTTATTGTACTAACAGAAAATGTGCAATCTGCATTTAAACAAAATTTGACCGGTGCAAAAGTATGGGCACCTTATCATTTTCTTGATTTGAACACTCCTAACTACTTTTTACTGACTTCCTGAAGCACTAAATTGATTTTGTAACCTCATTGAGCTTTGAACTTCATAGCCAGGTGTATCAAATCATGAGAAAAGGTATTTAAGGTGGCCACTTGCAAGTAGTTCTCCTATTTGATTCTACTATGAAGAGTGGCATCATGGGCTCCTCAAAACAACTCTCAAATGATCTGAAAACAAAGATTATTTAACATAGCTTTTCAGGGGAAGGATACAAAAAGTTGTCTCAGAGGTTTAACCTGTCAGTTTCCACTGTGAGGAACAGAGTAAGGAAATGGAAGAACACAGGTACAGTTCTTGTTAATCCCAGAAGTGGCAGGCCAAGAAAAATATCAGAAAGGCAGAGAAGAAGAATGGTGAGAACAGTCAAGGACCAATCCACAGACCACCTCCAAAGACCTGCAGCATCATCTTGCTGCAGATGGTGTCACTGTGCATCGGTCAACAATACAGCGCACTTTGCACAAGGAGAAGCTGTATGGGAGAGTGATGCGAAAGAAGCCGTTTCTGCAAGCACGCCACAAACAGAGTCGCCTGAGATATGCAAAAGCACATTTGGACAAGCCAGTTACATTTTGGAAGAAGGTCCTGTGGACTGATGAAACAAAGATTGAGTTGTTTGGTCATACAAAAAGGCGTTATGCATGGAGGCTAAAAAACATAGCATTCCAAGAAAAACACTTGCTACCCACAGTAAAATTTGGTGGAGGCTCCATCATGCTTTGGGGCAGTGTGGCCAATGCCGGCACCGGGAATCTTGTTAAAGTTGAGGGTCGCATGGATTCAACTCAGTATCAGCAGATTCTTGACAATAATGTGCAAGAATCAGTGACAAAGTTGAAGTTACGCAGGGGATGGATATTTCAGCAAGACAATGATCCAAAACACCGCTCCAAATCTACTCAGGCATTCATGCAGAGGAACAATTACAATGTTCTGGAATGGCCATCCCAGTCCCCAGACCTGAATATCATTGAACATCTGTGGGATGATTTGAAGCGGGCTGTCCATGCTCGGCGACCATCAAACTTAACTGAACTGGAATTGTTTTGTAAACAGGAATGGTCACAAATACCTTCATCCAGGATCCAGGAACTCATTAATAGCTACAGGAAGCGACTAGAGGCTGCTATTTTTGCAAAAGGAGGATCTACGAAATATTAATGTCACTGTTATGTTGAGGTGCCCATACTGTTGCACCAGTCAAATTTTGTTTAAATGCAGATTGCACATTTTCTGTTAGTACAATAAACCTCATTTGCATCCAGAAATATAACTGAGTCCATCAGGTATTAGATATATGAAACTGAAATAGCTGTTGCAAAAACCAAAATTGTTATAAAGAAAAAAGGTTAACATTAATAGGGGTGCCCAAACTTTAACATATGACTGTATGTGGCTATCATACTGTATTAGGGCACTGTGGGGGCATCATACTGTGCAATTCACTGGAGGTGGCATGTGTGGTGTGGGCACTATAGGGATATCATTCTGTCTTGGGGCACTATAATGTCATCAGTGTTGGGGGCATTATACTGTATTAGGTGCATCTATACGGACTCATACTGTGGGGGAAATGTACTCTGGGGGCATCATGCTGTAAGGAGAAAGCACTATGCCACTATACAGTATGATGTCCCACATAGTTCTACCTGGCACATGATGCCCTACATTGCCCCTATACAGTATAATGCCCCCATAGTGCTTTCTCCCTACATTATGATGCCCCCCATAGTGCTACCATGACACCCTACATTGCCCCTATACAGCATAATATCCCCACTTTAGGTCATCATGTGCCAAGTAGCACTATGGGGGCATCATACTGTATAGGGGCAATGTAGGGCACGATATGCCAGGTAGCACTATAGAGGGCATCATACTGTAGGGAGAATGCACTGTGGGGCTATCATACTGTGTTTGGGCACCATACTGGGTAAGACAATGAAGGTGTCGTCTGTGGGGGCACTATAGTGGCATCATACTGTAGGGGTACAGCCTAGATACACCATTTATGTACATAATTAATGTAAACACATCTTTTTTCACGTACGGATTTTGCAGTGAGTCCACAGTTGTCCCTCTTTCTGCAGGAAAAAAAACCATACAACTAAATAGAAATGATTTTCAGTCTTAAAAATTTTAGTAAATAAACCTGCAGAGCCATGCGACTGAGAACCAACAAAAACCACTAGTGGAGTGAAGCAATTATTAGGCCTCTTTCACACATCAGGTTTTCGGCGTCAGGCGCGATCCGGCGCTTTTGACTAAAACCGGATCCGGCGAAATGCAATGCCGGATCCGGTTTCCCCCCCATTGACTTGCATTAGAGCCGGATCGAGCCGGATGGCCATTCGTTTCATCCGATTTTCGCCGGATCCGGCAATGTGACGCGATCCGGCGTCTGGAAAAAACGGCTACTGTAACGTTTTTTGTCTCCGGCGAAAAAGCCGGACATGCCGGATCCGGCGTTTTTCCGGCTTTTTCATACAATGAAAGCCTATGAGCGCCGCAATGCGCCTGATCCGGCGACAGCCGGATCCGGCGGCCGGATCCGGTTTCTTTGGTCTGAGCATGCTCAGTAGCTCTGCCCACAGGACATATATAAAAGCAAGACAATGGGACCCTCAGCCACACCCAACATGCCACCCAAGCCAAGAACCAGGAGCAGGAGAAGGCAGCAGACATCTGCAGCAGCAGCACCATCAGCACCACCCCAAATGGAGCAGCATGCTGAACAACGGGAGGGGAGTCCAGCAGCAGATGAGAGACGGTAATTATCAAATCCCCCATTCCTCCAAACTAGGGCTATGGAATATCAAGATATTCATTGGCCCTTTGTTTCTCTTTATTCAACAGCCGCCCAATAGATGCAGCAGCAGCAGCAATGGCAGCAGCAGAAACACCACCCACAGCCATGGAGTCTGGCCATGAGGAAGACAGCACATCTTCTGGGAGCCCTCCCTCGCATCGTCAGCGTTTGACGGTAAGTTTTTATTTCCAAAATCCATCATCTCTGTAATATATGTGTATTCATTGCCTTTTATTTCAAAACAGGAATCACAAGATGAAGAGGAGCTCCCAGAAGAAGAAGGAAGGGGTGGACAGACACTTGGAGTGGGCTCACAATTGGTAAGTTTTTTGCATCAAACGCAGAAACACAACATCACACTACACACAACACATAGAAAACAATGTTCTGCAGACCACACACAGCAAACAAATGCCTACATCCAAAGACATAACATTTTTTGTTTTCTTCTCTAGTCTTCCCAATCTGGTGCTCGGCCAAGAGGTCCTCGCAGTGCCTCCCAGGGTCGTCGGCGACAGCAACGCGGCGGTCACCAGCGTGTAAGTATAAATATTTTTGCTTTGTTTTTTTTGCACTTTTTATTTCATTTCTTTTGTGGAGGCTAATTATGTTATTTTTGTCTTTTTCTTTAACAGCCTTCACAGCGTGCTCCCGACTCTGACGGTGAGGATGGAGGGATTGATGTGGACCGCCTCATCGATCTCATCAGAGAAAGGGAGCCGCTCTGGAATATGGCTGACCGCCGCCACGCTGACCTGATCGTTACCCGACGACTCTGGGAGGAAATCTGTTCGCTCCTTGTGGACCGCTGGGAGGACCTCGAAGCTCGGGCCCAGATTAAAGAGCGTAAGTATATACAGTACCGGTTGCTTGATTTAAACCAGTGTTTCCCGAACTCCAGTCCTCGTGGTCCCCACGGATCATGTGTTCAGGATTTCTATTTACTTTGGAAATCCTGAAAACATGACCCCTGGGGACCATGAGGACTGGAGTTTGGGAAACACTGATGTTGTATACTAACCACTTTGTCCTTTCTCGTTTCAGGGGAGAGAATTGTGAAGCGGTGGCGGTCTGTGAGGGATCGTTTCAAGAAGGAGTTCAATAAAGAGATGCGGGCCCCGAGTGGATCTGGAGGACGCAGGAGCAAGTACAAGTACGCACGAGCCCTGTCGTTCCTCCGGGAGACAATGCTCACCAGAAGGTAAATATTACACACCACATGTGACAAAAAAATGTTTAGATGTAACTTTTTTTTTTCAGCCAGGGCCATACCATGTCACTATTTTAATTGTTTTTTTTTCTCTTTATTCCACAGCACGGTGAGCAGCACTCGGGAGCCTGCACGATTGGACCCTTCTGAGGCGATCCCTGAGGAGACCGGCACCGAGGGACACTTCGACCGCCCCGGTACATCTGCACCTTCCCAGCCTTCCCACACATTCGACCCATCTGTCCCATCCACCAGCACAGGAGCATCGAGGCCGCCTACATTACATGAAGCTGCTGGTGAGGAGATCGCTTTCCCTTTACCCCACCCTTCTGCCCCTGCCACCTCTAGTACACCTGCGGGTACTGGGCGGCAGCGGCAGAGGGGTCAGGAAAAGAGTTATGCGCCAGAGTTCTTGCATCTGAATGCATCTTTCCAGAACTGTCTAAAAGTCTTGTCAGAGCAAATCTCCGCAGGCTTTCAGCAGATCAACTCCAGCATTCTGGAGGTGAAGACACTTCTGCAAACCATGCATTCAGAAGCAAGATCTTCGCCAAACCACACCTTTTTCAGGTCTGTTGTGGAGCGCATGGCAACACTATCTCCTACCCAGCAGATGCATGTAATGCATTCGTGCCACGGTGCTTTACAGCAGGTTACCTCCCAACCTCCACCTCCCACCACTGTAGTTCCTCCACCTGCACCCCCTCCAGCCACTTTCCATCCTCCCCCTCCTATTACATCTGCACCCCCTCCAGCCACTTTCCATCCTCCCCCTCCTATTACATCTGCACCCCCTCCAGCCACTTTCCATCCTCCCCCTCCTATTACATACCAGCAACCTCCCCAGTACCAGCAACCTCCCCAGTACCAGTCATCTCCCCACTTCCAGCAACCTGCCCCGTATCAAACTCCTTCCCCGTACCAAACTCCTTCCCCGTACCAAACTCCTTCCCCATACAACTTTCCATCAACATCATCTGCTCCTACAGTCCCTGCCCAACCCTCCACTCCACCGCCCACCACCTCTTCTGCCTCCCACATGTCCACCCATTCTGTAGCTTTTTCCACACCATCACCTCTAACTGTTCCTTCCCCACCACGATCCCAATCCTCTCTCCACACTCCCAGTGTCGAAGTGTCCCGCAGCCCCTCCAGCAGTATTTCCACCCCACACTACACAGATTTATGATGTGTTTTGTAATAAAAATGCCCATGTTTTTTTCAAACCTTTATTAAAAAAGTTTTTTTAACTTTAAAAACAGTTTACAAACAAAAAAATATTTTAAATAAAAAGTTAAATTATTGTTTACACTGGTTGTCTGTCATTTCTTTCTGCGGCGAAATATGTTTAAAAAAAGGTTAAATAAAGGGTATTTAAAAGGTAAAAAGGTATTCAAAACCAGGTATATAACTCTGGGTAAATTTTAGCTTTTTGCCACAGTTGTGTTCCTGGTTGTGTTTGAAGCAAAGTATTTCACCTAAAAAGTTGTGTTTATTGTTGGTGATTTCATAACAATGTACACAACTTTTGTTAAAAGGTGAAATACTTTGCATAAAACACAACCAGGTACACACCTGTGGCCTAAAGCTAAAAATAGAGACCATGACAAGATAGCCAACTTTGGTTGGCAAAGGTATATACTGTTGGTACAGAAGGTACACAAGTTTGGTTAGGGCACAAATCTTTCACACTCTGTCATCCTGCCAGTGTACTCTGCCTTGAGGTGACATAAAGTATAGTGCAAAATTGTCCCTCATTACTGAAACCGTCATAGAACTTCTAGTGGTAATGTCATGGAAATCTTGCAAGGTGGTTTCTTCAGAGGTGTCCTCAATGGAAATGGGTTCCTTGCAGATAACAAAATTGTGGAGTACCACGCAAGCTTTGATCACCTCGTCCACAGTTTCTGTCTTGAGGTTGATCGCAGTCAATAGGACCCGCCATTTGGCTGTCAGAATACCAAAGGTACATTCAACCATTCTTCTTGCTCTTGTGAGGCCGTAATTAAAAATGCGTTTTGGTCTTGTCAATCCTCTGCTAGAGTATGGTTTCAAAAGGTGTTCTGACAGCTGGAAGGCTTCATCCCCTACACAGACAAATGGCATAGGTGGACCAGATGTTTGCGGCAGCGGTCTAGGGGGTGGGAACTGGAAGGTGTTTCCATACAGTTTACGCCCCATGGCAGACAGTTTGAAAACTTGAGAGTCATTGGAGCGGCCATAGGCCCCAATATCCACAGCAATAAATTTGTATTCCGCGTCAGCGATGGCCATGAGGACAATTGAAAAATATTTCTTGTAATTGAAATATTCCGATCCCGATCCGGCTGGCTTTACAATGCGGATATGTTTCCCGTCCACAGCGCCCAAGCAGTTGGGAAACTGACATATCTGTTGAAACTTGTCAGCAATTTCAATCCACCTCTCTGTTGTGGGCTCTGGTAAAAACTCTTCAGCTAAGGAGTCCCACAGTGCACGGCATGTGTACTTCACTATTCCAGATATGGTGGAAATCCCGAGTCTGTACTGGAAATGCAGTGACGAAAGGGATTCTCCAGTTGCAAGAAATCTGTGGGGAATTAAAAAACAATCAATTAGTTTAAAATCACAGCATTACATACCAAAACTGAGCTATAACACTTGGAGATACAAACTACCACCAACAAGATTGCAGTGAAAGTGTGCTCTGATGCGAGCATATCCAATAAATGTGGCTTACCTTAAAGTCACCATCAGACGCTCTGCGGGTGAAACAGAGAAGCGGCAATAGGTGTCTGCTTTTCTTATGAGGTGTGCAATGCGCTCCACCAAGTAATCAAAATTCTCCATTTTCATCCGAACATATCCAAAAAATTTATCCGGGTTTCGGCGAAGGTCCATGCAGAGTGTAGAATAGACCCCACGCGTCATTCTCTTGGCTGTGATGGGGTGGATCCACAAACGTCGTCTACGATGCCTGATGCGCTGCTGTCTCGCTCTCTCCTTCTCCAGAACAATCACCCTCAAACGATTCGCCTCCGCTATAAAATCCGCCAAATTCTTCAAAATATTTCCAATGACAACATCCATCTTCGCCAGTAACTTGCTCTTCTCTCCAACCTGCACTTTCTCCTCGACAACCTGTCAAAGAAGGGCTGTAGGAACATGCTATATATAGTTTTCCAGTAGCCAATCCCGTTCGGAAGGCCACAAGGGTCAATTTTAAAAACCGGATCCGGCGTAATCCGTCGAAAAACGGATAGAAAAACGGATGAACCGGATGAGACGGATCCGGTTTTGTCTGTCAAGAAAAAGACGGATCCGGCAGAAAACCGGATCCGTCACATCCGGTTTTACTAAACATTTGCCGGATCCGGCGTTCCGGCACGACGCCGGATCGCGCCTGACGCCGAAAACCTGATGTGTGAAAGTAGCCTTACAGAAACGGGTCTGAATTCTGCATATAGTTTGTTGCCTCTAAATGCATTATCAAGATTAATATGAGCTGTAGTCAGTCTCTTTAATGTGTCCTATCTGATGGACTCAATGGGACCGACGATTCCTACATAAAATGATAGTAAAGTGCATTATTCCGGTGCTATTTTGCAGTGTGGAAATACATGTATAGGTTTATTGACTTGACTTTAAGACCTTAATCTCTCAGACTTTATAAAACTTCATACCTGGGAGATAAATGGTTCAAAAATACCATAATACTCTGGATAGTTTCCCTTTAGGTAATGGTCAAAACTCAGTGAGACACAAAAGCATCATTCTTTTTCCCCCGCCTAATTTTTAAGACCTTTGTAAATGTCACCCTATATTTAGTACAGTGGGAGCTCAGTAAAATGGATGGTTTTGTTGGTTTGCATTTCATCCAGCAACTCGACTGCGCTGGCTTTGATTTCCCTGCTGTTTTACATGGCGTTGGAGCGTGGAGAACTGTCCCCCTTGCGAGATTCTCCTGAAGTCACTCTGCATCCAATCTCTACATCTATTAATTGTGAATGCCTTCCCCTGGAGGTGTAACCTCTATACCAGTCAGACAGGGAACATCTTTCTTCACGCCATTGATTGTTGCTGGGTCTCTCGCTGCAGTCGTCCCATATACAATCATGCAGATATTCCCATTACCTACAGTAACTGCAGCAAATTGTGGAGCAGCCATATTTATTGATGTGCCGATATGCTAAAATATTACTCAAAATAAATATTTTAATAATCTGGACGAAGTCTGAGCCACAGCTAATGCCCTTCCATGAACAGTTTAATCAATTTCATCCCACCATCAATATAACACTCAACTACTCCAGCACTGAGATTAACTTTTTGGACACCATCATTAAGCTAAAGAACAATGAAATAGAGACATCCCTGTATCAGAAGCCAATCGACCGTCCAACATACCTTAAATGGAACAGTTTCCATCCAAAACACATAAAGAACTCTATTATCTATAGCCAAGCCATCAGATACAATCGGATATGTTCCAACCCCATGGATAGAGACAAACACCTTGGTCGCCTCAAAAAGACCTTTTTGAATCAGGGCTACCATCCAAGAACAATTCAAAACCAAATTACAAGAGCCACCAGAATGTCAAGGAATCACCTGCTACATTACAAAGCTAAAGAAGAAAATAACCGGGTGCCTCTAGTAGTCACCTATAATCCAAATCTGGAGGTGCTAAGGGGAGCTGCGCGGAAATTACAACCTTTACTACACAAAGATGCCCGATTACAATCCATTTTTCCAGACCCCCCACTGCTGTGTTTTAGGCAGCCCCCAAATCTAAGAAGCATCATTGTCAGAAGCTCCCTGTCTTCTCCAACAGCTGCAGGAACCTTTCCCAGCAACCAGAAAAAATGTAAAACCTGTCCATTTATAATGACCACGGACAAGATAAAGATCCCCAATTCACATCAGGACTACAAGATCCCAGGGACTTTCAGCTGCATCACATCTAATGAGGTGTACTTAATTATTTGTACTAAATGTCCCACAGGGGGTCTATATGTGGGGGAGACAGGGCAAAAACTGAGAACAAGGATGAATTCTCATTGTCACCCAATAAGAGAAAAAAGAATGGATCTACCTGTGGCAAAACATTTTTGTATGCCTGATCACAGCACCATGGACATGAACTTACTGGTATTGAAAAGTAATTTCACATCTCAGAGAGACAGAAGAGTCTGTGAGTACAAGCCCATGACGACCTTTGACACTCTCAGTCCTGGAATGAACGTGTTGCATGGATTTATGTCTTTTTACATCAATTAAGGAATTTGCTCCTAAGACCTTGTGGGGGCATCACAACACATTAGGAGACCCTAATCAGAGGACAATAAAACATCCAGACTCCTTATCTATGAACTGGTCCAATATTTATGTTTCTCCCTCTCCCATAATGATAGTTCTGCTTCACGTCACTTGTCTTATCTATTGCATTTTTTCTGTGCTGTGTTGTGTATAAATATGTGACTTCAGATTTTGTATTAGTCTAGCCTGATGAAGAGACCTGAGTAGTCTCGAAAGCCTGCAATGTGTTACCATCTTTTCAGTTAGCCATTAAAAGGTATCAACCACCGAGGACTCTCAATTCTGAATATTCTTCTACTCAAAATAAAAGAACTTAATGCAATATTACACTTCTAGTCCAGCCAAACAAAAAGTAGTTTGGATGTTTTTTTAAGCTGGAAAATTAATTTTATTTATTAAAGTTGCACCAATGTCCTGATTTGACTGCCAGCTCCAATTTTTGCTTTGGTCCCGACAGAAGAGAGAGTTCCCGCTGTCCCCGGGTCGACATCTGACCAGTGACATGCAAGAAGGGTTGGCATTCTGGTATATATTAGTAGCTAAGCCAGCCCCCTTCTCCATCATGGCTGATTCAGAGACAAAAAAGGGGTCTGGCTTTGCTATTAAAAGTACCCAGACCTTCAGCCCCTTCATATATGGTTACATGATGACCAAAGGAGAGGGGATGAAAGCTTCCACAGCAAAAATTGGAGCAGCCAGATCACAAGACAGAACATTGGTGCAGTCTTTAAAAATAAAATATAATTATAAATTAAATTTATTTTAGTTTGAAACCTCTAAACTGCTTAATATTTGGGTGGACAACACATTTAAATGCATCAGTTTTTAAAGGGAATCCGTTATCAGGATTTTTAATATGTAATCCGAGAGCAGCATGATGTAGGGGCAGAGACCCCGATTCCAGAGATGTGTCACTTACTAGGGTGTGTTTTGCTGTTTCAATAGAAATCAATGTTTAATCAGCAAGAGATTATCACTACAGGACTAAGTGTCTCGTGCCTCCTGGTTCAACTGGGTCCCCAGCAGTGAATAGCAGCTTTCTGGAACTATACAGTGTACACAGAAAGCTGTCAATCACTGGTGTGGGTGGGGTTATACACAGCTCAGCATTCAGAGCACTGCTAGATCTGCAGCAGAGATAACTGTGATTCTATCATTCTTACTGCACACAGTAGACAAAGCGATACATCACTGGAATCAGGGTCTCTGTCCCTATATTATTCTGCTGTCAGACTACACAGCAAAACATGCTGACAGATTCCCTTTTAAATAATAAAGGGCATAAAGACATTAGTCGCATATGTGACCCCCCATCATTCCATAGAATAAAATTACACCAGAGCTAATAAAGTGCCATTTTTTCTCCGGCTGTCTCTGCTTGGCTTTCCCCGGCCGACATCATGGACAATGACTATATTTGCAGTATGTGCTGTTAACCAGAAAAAGCAGAGCACAGAAAAAATGTTTGTGCAATGTCCAATATTAATTTTCGGAGTATGGCTCTTTCACATCCTGAGATCTTCATTGCTTACATACAATACTGTGCAAAAGTTTTAGGCAGTGCTGTATATAAGTACTTTATTCATTTTCAGCCACCTGCCAAAGCCAGGAAAAGATGTAATTTCTGAAATATTTCGATGAAAATGTTTGTGATGTGATGAATCTTGTCAGCGATATGTAATGAAATATTGAAAGTCACAACACAAAATCAAATCAATTTGATGTATTACACGCAGTATTATCAGATCAGAGGCAATAAAAAGAAGAATACAACAGTCGCTCCATCCACCACTTTCCATCTTTTCAATAGTCTCTGACTGTAAATGTATGAGAAAGCAAAGTGGTTCTGAGATTTTTTTCTCTAATAAAAGTTACAAAAGGGAATATCATCATATAAATGCCATGAAAGCAATATCAATAGTGCGCATTGATGTTTAGACAATAAATCCAATTAAACAACCCAACAAAACGACTGGAGTGCATCATCTATGTTAAAAATGTAATTTTATTATACACAATTAAAAAAAAAAAAAATCTATACGCAATATTGCATTCACTAACAATATAGGGAATCCAATAAAACAGAAGCAAATATCTGATACAGTTGCAGGTGCTTCCAATGTAAGGAAAAATACAAAAAATGAAATAACCGATAAAGTGATCTATGCCTGTGTCATTAGAAACATAAATATATTATACGTTTCACCCAGCTTCATCAGGAGTGATTATATTATACAGTATAAATAGTAAATCGAGTATAATCATACAGTATAAAGAGATGAATGGTCATCACTACTTACTTGGTTGGGCCAATACACATAGAATCCTTTACTTACGGTACATCTGAAGTGCGATACAGGGGAACAAAAAATAAACAATTTTGGTGCAACAAAAATTGGTCTAAAGAAAGCCATCCAAGAGTTGGCATAAAGTTAGACAAAAGTATCCAGCATTAGACATCAGAGCAGTGGAGTCGGTAAGCCAAACCTCCGACTTCTGATTCCGACCCCTCAGCCCTGCCTCACTACCGAGCATGGACATTAAGTGCAGCACAGATTCATCTCAACTAAAAGCCGAGATCCTTAGATCAGGAACAGAACAGACATTTATAGGACATTTCATAACTTTTACAGCACCATCCTGCACTGAACTACTGAACCCAAACTATTATATATTTTAGGAGTCGGTCCATTTTATTCAGACTCCAACTCTGACTCCACCAAATCGACACAGACAGACTTCACTACTCCGACTCCACAGCCCTGTTAGAAAGTATAATAAATTTGGGAAATCGTGCCAATTCTAAGTTATAGAAGGTCAGACCACTGCTCCATTTATTATCTATTGGACTTCCAGAAATAGCCAAGCACAGTAGTTGGCAGATCCATAGAGAATCAATGGTGCGCGGTCGAGCGTGAGCACTGCTGCTCCAATATAGTGGGTTCTGATGATTGGTGCGGGTCTTAGGCTACTTTCATACTAGCGTATTGAGGCGCAGCGCCGTCGCTAAGCCCCGCCCCCGGCCGCGCCTCCTCCGGTTATCTCCTCTGATCGCATGACGCTGCATGCGATCAGCGTACCCTATATTTAGCATTGGGTACGCTGGCATGATTTTGCCAGCGCTTGCGCCCTTTTGGCGCTGTGTTGAGCGTACAAAAACGCACTCTGTTGCATTTTTGTGCGCTCGGCGCAAGCGCCAGCAAAATCATGCCAGTGCACGGCCAGCGTACCCAACGCTAAATATAGGGTACGCTGATCGCATGCAGTGTCATGCGATCAGAGGAGATGCCCGGAGGAGGCACGGCCGGGGGGCGGGGCTTAGTGGCGGCCCTGCGCTGTGCCTCAGTACCCTAGTGTGAAAGTAGTCATAGCCATCAGACCTCCACCGATCAACAAGTTATAATTTATTATGCTTTGCTTATATATCGCCATCATATTCTGCAGTGCTTTACAGACATTATCATTGCTTTCCCCATTATGGTTCCCAATCTAGATTCCCTATCAGTTTGTCTTTGGAGCACTAGAGGAAGCTGGAGAACTCGGAGGAAACCCACACAAACACAGGGAGAACATACAAACTCCTTGCAGATGTTGTCCTTTGTGGGATTTGAACCCAGGACCCCAGTGATGAAATCAACAGTGCTAACAACTGAACCATTGTGTTGCCCTAAGTTATCACGCACCCTTTTGGATAGGTTTACTTATTGTCGACGGAGAACCCCTTCAAGATCGTATTACTAAATCAACCTCAATGTTTGGTATACACACTGTCCTGTGTTAAAAGGCTTGCCTCACAAAGACAAATAATTTTAAATATTAAAATTACTGGGTCTAACTTCTTGCATTCTCAGCAAAGAGCAAAATTTTGCTAGAGAAACTTGCCATTAGATGTTGAGAATTTCAGTTCTCCAAAGTGAGAGCCCCCCTCTACAACCATGTATATGCTCTCATATGGCATATGGACAGGGCTGTCTAAAGGCCCCTCCATAAACATTAGGTAAAGGATGTCCAAACCCGCCCAGGGGAATGATGTTAAGACATGGAGCAGGATCATGAAGTAGGGGTTTAAAAACTCTTCTTCGAGAGCGGTAAGTTGATGCAAATGGTGTTTGGCAGCAATTTTCTCCTCTCTACCCATTGGAAACACATGAGTCCTTGGCCAAGCCGAACACTTATGTCGTATGGAGGAGTCAGAAGAGACAGCTGTCGGACAGACTTTCATCCAACAGCCAATTCCTTTGTATGGCTAGCATTAGTGAGACGGTCTCTTTGTAAGTGGTGAGGTCACCATGAGACTGATCTTACAGTTATAAAAGTAAAGCATTCAGCCTTTGTGCAGTATTAGGAAACTGGGATCTTGAGGTCACAATTTCATAACCTACTTGTATTATTGGACAGAAAAATCAGGCCATGCATGGCCAACTTTGGGCACACTAAAGCACAAAATGAGGTTACAATTACATCGAAGCAGTAAAAAGGATCAATAATAAAGACAGTGGTTTATCCAGCTGCAGACACGGTTGTGGCTATAAGGGTGGAAGAGGCGGCGGTAGAGTAAGAGTTCCCGAGTCCCATTGGTACACGATGGGGTCTCCATTGCACATTTTGCAACGGGCCCCCGGAACCTCCAGTTCTGCCTCTGGCTACAAACAGTTCTGTAAAAAAAAAAAATTTCATTGCACACATTTAAAACATTCACATGGAGGGATCTTCTGCTATCATCCAAAATATTCTAGACACTGAAGTCACAATGACAGACATGCTTGAACAAGCTTGAAAGCAAATTACAGGGCTGTAAAACAATAACTGTCACGTCGAATGGTTTCTAATCTTTAAATAAAATGTGATATTAGAGAAAGGAGACCTGAATAAACACATTGTGCAGTTTCTGTAATATAATTTGAGGATCAAACATGATTGTCCCCTCAGATGTGTGGTTAAAGTAAGAAAGTACACTTGCAAAAAGACCAGTCAATGATGATTCAACGAAGAGCTAAAATATCACACTGCTTCTATTAGAAACTCATGGAGTTGTCGAAAAAATATGTTTGAAGTGTTCACGTAACGACGAACCTTGTAAAAGTTCACCCAAAACTGTGGCCGCAAATCAAATCCAGCCTTCAATATTACAGGTGCTTCTCACAAAATTAGAAGATCATCAAAAAGTTAGTTTATTTAATTTCAACAATACAAAAAGTGAATCTCCTATATTATATAGAGTAATTACAGAGTGATCTATTTCACGTGGTTATTTCTGTTAATGTTGATGATTATGGCTTACAGCCAATGAAAACCCAAAAGTCATTATCTCAGTAAATTAGAATACTTTATAACACCAGCTTGAAAAAATGATTTTAAAATCCAAAATGTTATCCTACTGAAATGTATGTTCAGTAAACGCACTCAATACTTGGTCGCAGTTCCTTTTGCATCAATTACTGCATCAATGCGGAGTGGCATGGAGGCGATCAGCCTGTGGCACTGCTGAGGGGTTATGGAAGCCCAGGTAACTTTGATAACAGCCTTCAGCTCATCTGCATTGTTGGGTCTGGTGTCTTTCATTTTCCTCTTGACAATACACCCATAGATTCTCTATGGGGTTAAGGTCAGGTGAGTTTCCTGGCCAATCAAGCACAGTGATACTATTGTTTGTAAACCAGGTATTGGTACTTTTGGCAGGGTGGACAGATGCCAAGTCCTGCTGGAGAAGCACCTGTACCTTCACAACAGAGACATTGTGAGTAGGAGAAAGACTTGTGACAGCAACATGGCCTGGGATATGTGGCACAGCTTAAAAAAGTAGGCTCTAGACTGGAGGTTTTGAAACTTTCTGCATACTGCAAACCTATTAACTCTTATCTGCTATTAACTACCAACTCTATGGTACCAAGTGCCAAAATTTCTATGACCTTCTTACTGCCCAATAGTACCTGCAGTTGCCAACAACTGGGAATCCTGAGTGTCACATGTGGTCTCCAGGTCACTGAGTGGAGAACATCTCTATGGGCAATACATATTAAAAAGGAACCTGCTGTTTGGCCGCCTTACTAAAAGCAAGGCTACCAGTAGAAAATTAACTTTATTCCTTCCGGGAGCCGCCACGTTCTAGTCATAGAGGTGTGCCGGCGTGGCTACAGTTAGCGCTCACATAATTATTAGTGGAGGCTGTAAGTACGTCCTGGTACTTTCACCGACAGCTTGCAATGTATAGATGTGCTGCAGAGAGAGCTGTCAATCAAAGTGCCAGGAGGTGCTGACAACCACCACTCCCTGTGTACTGATCGGTGACTGTAGCCGCACCCATCGCGCCTCTATGACTGTAAGCTGGCGGCTCCCAGAAGGAAAACAGTAATTTTTCTTCTCTTTTTATGCTCTTTCAGTAAGGTGGCCGGGCAGCACTGAAACACTATTTACCTGCAAACTGACTCTACATCTGTAGGTTAATGAGGGGTTTCCTATAAAGTTAAATTAACTATCCAATATATTTCATCGATAACGAACGATTGGTGAAACAAATGATCAATGATCTGAACTGCTGAAAAAAACACATCATTGCCCAATGTGGTGTGAAATGTATCTTCATCCATCCTCAAATGATCAATTCTCCTTGGCTCATCTAAGGTGTATGGGGCCATTAAGGATACACATTTTTGGACTATCAATTGTTGCATGGTACAGTCCCAACATCTTTTCTGACAGAAGAAGATGTGAGACATTGCAAACATTGCCTCAAAGCCTCGTGGACAACGGCTGCCCATTAAAGTTAATGTCTAAATATTAATACTATATTTCGCCAGCCGCTGATTTCCAAGGTTTTCTGAAGCTGCGCCCCATGGTTTTCATCTAAACATCAATCTGTCTTCAGTATACAGAAGGGCTATAGTGATGAAACAAATCCCAAATTCATGATATGAGTGATAAGACTTAACAACCCAGGAACACTGTTAGGCAGTATTCGCACATCTACTCTTGTGTACAAGAAAAACGGATCGATTTTGATCGGTGTTTTTTTTTTTTATTCTGATCCCCATCTATTTTTGTTCCATGCATCTGGATTTTTTCTGCATTGACTCATCAATTACACAAGTGCCTGTGCTGTCCATTTTTATTTTATACAGACCCAGTTTTATTGATCCATATAAACATCCTTTTTAAAAACTGTCAGGTCCATGAGACTCAAAGCGAGTCCTATCCTCATCTGTTCTGCAGATCAGATTTGTCCGTTAAAATCTATAAAAGCAGATGAAAAATGGAAGACGGACTTCTTAAGAAAGCTCCATCCGTGTTTCATCTGTTTTTAACTGATCCATTGTTAAGAGTCAAATCAACAAATAAAAGTTCAGAAAGTCTATTTGCGGTTTTAAAAGTGAATGACAAAAAAACTGGATGCAACAGGGAAATAAAACGGATGACATCCACGTGTGAGGAAAAAAACGACTATTTTTGATGAATGTAAAATCGGAAACAGATGTATGAATAACCTAATTCATGGTTCCTGCTCGGACTGAGATGCGAGGACTAACAGAAGCTTCTGTGCTCAAAATTTCCAATAAAGCCCCAATTATCAGAAGTCTTTAGCATTGGTCTTCTTGTATAGTTTAAAGGAACTTTTTGGGCTTCTCATGCACGCAGGAGCCAGGGTGAGACGTCAACCTGCACACTTTCTAGTTACGACCCTGTCTCCTGAATAGCTTATGCCTATGAGACTGTTGAGCTTGGGTTAAGAGTAGAGATGAACGATTATGTTCGGAAAACGATCACCGAATCCGAATTTGCCATAGTCGTACAAATATTTGTGCCGAATTTATGTTTGACGAAAGTTTCCGAACATATTCGCTCATCTGTAGCCCCAGTGACTCCAATGGCGTTAGGCGAATACTGCAAATACGGCGATCGTCATCCGAACCGAATATTGAAAAATTCGCTAGGAGACCTGCAGTATGCACTGCGAAGCCGGCCTTATTCCAATAGTACGCCTACATCATGCAGAAGGAAGGTTTCCAAACCATCTCTGAAAATTATCATTGTCCATCATTTTTCGCACAGGTTCATGTTCTTTGTCTCCTCTAACTACGCGTCCGTGTAGAATGCTGACAAAGCAGAAAAAAAAAAAACGATAGCTGTTCCATTTGGGCAGCATAAGACAAACCAAAATCTTTTGAGAACAAAAAAGTAGAGAACAAAAAAGCCTTAAAGACTTAGATTTAAAAAAAAAAAAAAAAATATCTTCACCTGCTACAATGCCTTCTTCTGTAACACATCAATGACCCTTGTTCCTGTAAAGACTAATTTATCCACGTTTTTATGCTCAGCTTTAGTAATGAAACATTACATTTATTGAGGGCTATGAATTTGCCGTGCTATGTGGGCAATGTTTCATAATTACAATGAATCAAATTAACAAGGTGAGAAACTATCACTTCATTTTGGGCTCATCCAGAAAAGACTCCATAGAAACCTCGAGTCTTTTTCATGAGCGCGCGGCATTTACACAAGTCAAGAAGAAATGTCGTTCCACTTGTGCTTTCAACGGAGCCGGCAAAAAGAAGAACATTTTCATCATCTTCTTTTATGTTGCTATGCAGTTCCGCAAGGAAAAGAACATATGCTACGTTTTCTATTAAAACACATTCGTTTTTACCGTAAGAGCGGGTCCAGGTTTGATTTATTAAGAGAGAACGCTCTTTTGAAACCAATCGCCTAGCAAACACTTCTCATCCGTGGTAAAGATGAGGCCATTTGCATTATATTGGCTCAGCATAGAAACGAAGAGGAGATAATTACTCACAGCTAATGACTTTAATCAGGTCAAGAAGAATTTAATGGACAAGTATTATATTCACGCTCCGGACTTATACATATGAATTAAGCGCATATGGGTATCCAAAAAGGCAGGAGAGCAGATTTATGGAGCACTGACAAAACCTCTTGTTAGTTAAAGCTCTTTATTCTTTTAATAAACAGGGTGATTTATAGTCTCTCCAGATTAATTTCCTTCCTTGAGGAAACAGAGCAGAGGAGATGGGGTAAGGAAGAGGGGAGGGGGTGCAAGCAATGCGCAAGATACTGAGTTTCGGCACTTGCCCTCTACCCGCAGAAAATTTAGATTGGCTCTTTGAAAACAAACAAGAAGGTGTGCCAGGGCGCAGAGTGCTCTCAGCTAATGAATGCCCGGCGCAGAAAATAATTTGTCACCGAGAAGTCTTTAAAAGCCGACCTGAGAGCTTTCCAGCTTTGAGGAAAAAAAAAAAAAGCATTGATTTGCACGGGAGAGGATTAAATTGTATATACGGTAAAAAAAAAAAACACATTGAGCAAAGAGAAAAAAAGAGAGACAGCGGAAGGAAGAAATTACAGCAAATGACTAGATACCGAGCCTAAATGGACTATATTCATTTTTTTATCTTCATTTATTATGATGGAGAGGTCTGTCAAGTATCCCAGGCACTTAGGCATCAAAGTAAATGTTAATCAGGCATTGTCTCTCTCCGTATCTAGAATGAATTCTAAAAAGGCATTGCATAAATTCGGCTGGAATACAATGCAACTTTCATCTGTTTCTTTTATTGAAGGTGGGATCATCTAGAGACTTTTGTCTGACGGTGGTGGCAGGTTGGTAGGCCAGGCCACCAGTGTGCAATCGCTGGAACATAGTGGCGGCACTGCTGAAGAACCATTCTGCCACTTCTTTCTGACAAATGTGCTGGGTTATTTTTTAGGAAGCCCCTTTAAAGTTATTTCCTGACCCAGCAGAAAAACTAGGCCCAGGCAAAAGGAAACTTTTCTAGTGCCACTGCCATCATCTGTGACTAGACAACCCCTTCAATGATAGGATGCGTAGCGCGTGGAGTGTAGCGCGTGGGGAGTGTAGCGTGGGGAGTGTAGCGCGTGGCGTGTGCAGTTGTGGAGACACAGCATTGTATCTTAATTAACCAGATGCCTATTTTCAGCAAGCCAGAAAGAATAGACTGTTATCTACATGCTGACATTTGAATTTATGTGTTTCTTTCTGGTTGGTCAAGAAAACAGACTTTTAATTGTGTAAGCCTGTAATATTGTTTTTTAAGTTGACATTTTATGTAACATACTGTCACGCCGCCAGTCACGCCGCGCTCACCTGGGGGCGGGACCTCGGTCCCGACGTCATCTCTTCCGGAGCTGCGGTCGCTCCGGGGGTCCCGCCGGGTGCGCACGCGCACCTCTCGTACTTAGGTTCATGTTTTCTCCATTTTCTGTGTGCGCACGCGCGCTCTTCTCAGCTCTGTCTCCAGGTCTGTCCTCTCTATGGTATTGGAGGACTTGACTCGGAAGCCCTAGTGATCCTGTGCTATAATCAGGCTACCTCTTCCTATGGGAGGTGCCTGATTATTGTTGTACTTCCTGGCTTGGTCTGCCATGTCCCTGCCTGGCTGTGCACTGTATTCGGGTCCTCTGCCTTGTACTCTATTGTGCCTCTTGGCACACACTCTGAACCTGTACTCTGCTGTGCCTCTTGGCACACGCTCTGAACCTGCACTCTGCCTTGTGCTCAGTTGTGCCTCCTGGCACACACTCTGTTCCTGTGCTCTGTCTTATACTCAGTTGTGCCTCCTGGCACACACTCTGATCCTGTGTTCTGTCTTATACTCAGTTGTGCCTCCGGCACACGCTCTGATCCTGTACTCTGTCTTAAGCTCAGTTGTGCCTCCTGGCACACACTCTGCTCCGGTACTCTGTTACACCTCCTGGCACACCTGCTGCCTAACTCAGTACTCTGACGTGCTCCTTTGGACACGTCCTGCTTTGCTCACACCCGGACTTACTAGTTGCTGCACGCCATACGTGCTCTCGTGTACCCGTCTTGCACTATCCTGTATCTAGCGCACTCCCGTGTACACGCCTTGTGTTCCCAAGTGCACCCTGTACCGTCCTGTACACCACGGGTCCCTGTGTCCACGCTTTACACGTTCCTGCAAGACACACTCACTCGTGTCTCCTGTGAGCTGGCCACCTGGTTCCAGCAGTCGTGGTACCTTACCCCCTTGGGCTTGCCCCTGAAACTCAATGTATAGGGGGTGGTCCTCACTAGGGCAGCTCGCCCTGGGAGGGTTGGTGCCACGACCCAGATGGTCCACTCCAGGAGTCGTCACACATACTGTTGTTAGGAGTGGTGGAAGGCACTAAAAAAAATAAATAATTAAAGTGCCTTCGCCACTCGGGGTCCACCGTGCGGCAGGTGATATGACCGCTGCTAGAGAGGCAGAGCACTGTGGCGTTAATGTGCACGGGGTTAACTGCACCCAGAGTGCACCAAAGCAAGCTCTGTTGAGGACACAGAGCTGCAAACTTAAAGCACACAAAAGCGCTGTGTCTGTTTAACTCACAGAACAACAGCGATATAGACACGGTATTAAAAAGTCACAGGAGTAGCCTTAAACGTCAGGACTATTCTCAAAAGGACCTACCGTGAAAAAGAGGTGCGTGGCGTCGCAACTGCGAACGCTCGTAGAACTGCAATCGCAGCGCTGTGTGAACGAAGCCAAAGAAGAGACTCCGCAATATCGCTGGCGCGATGCAGGTCGCTAGCTGCTGAGACAGATAGAGCTGGAGCACGCTGGCGCAAGCGCTGCTATTGGCGGCTGCCCAATCACTCACACATTCATATTATCCGAGGAAAGGGGTTTCATAATAAGTCAGCCACCAGTCCAAGCATCCGTCACCATACATACAGCAGCAGTATGAAATACTAGCGCATGGCAGAACAGTCATGAGCGCTTTTTATGCCAAACGGGACCTTCCGGAGATCTCCCAAACTCCAGGAGGAGCCAATAGGATTAGACACAGGACCTGAGCATGTGACTCCCGAACTCCAATGGGAGCTCGTCCCATGAGCATGCTCAGTGGAGGGAACAGAGGACTTAGCCTCTGGAGAGAGTTGCCGCAAAGCACTCTCCTCTGCAATCTCCTTTACTGCAGATGAACCGCAGGAGACTGCAGCATGTAAGGATCTAGATTTCACCATAGAGAAGGGAGAAAGCAGACTCCTAACATTACCCCCCCCTCCTAGGGCCCCCTCCTCCCTGAGCCTTCCGAACCATCAACCTGGACTCAAACTCATCCGAAGGCGAGCTTGATGTCCTGGTAGGTGTTACAGTAAACCGGGACACCTGGAAGGCATCAGTGGGAGCAAGGTCACCAGGTTTCAACAGAGACACCTGGGAGATGGTAGGAGCTGGCGAAGCAACTGAACGCCGCCGTGAATCAGCGGCCGTCACCACTTTCCGCTTAGGAGAGCTACCCTGGGCACATAAAGTGCAAGCCTGGATAAATTTTTTAATATCCCGAGCTCTATGAAGCCACCAATACGCTCCAGCCAAGAGCTTCGAGATTTGCATGTAACCTCGATGTTGAGGCGCATGGGAGGCATGCGCCCATGCGAGAACTTGAGCCCTAAGATGAGGAGGGACAAAAGTCTCAGTGACCGGTTCAGACTCTGACCATTGCGGGGAGCTGGTTTCCGGAGAAACCGCACATACATGGTGACAACCGCAAATAGATTCCTGATCAGAGTCTGTAGTGAGATCGGTACGAGACACCTCCATGGGCTCAGGAGGTGTAACCTCTGGCCCGTACAGCTCAGGAGGTACAAGAAATTTAGGAGCTGAGACAGCTCTTCGCTTGGAGTGAGCCCGCTCCATACCGCGCTCCGAAAAACGGAGGTCGATACGTGAGGAGACGGAGATTAGCTGGTGGGGATCTCTCTAGTGGAGAGAGCATCCTTCACGTGATCTGCTAAACCTCGCCAAAAAACGGGGATAAGCGCTCTGTCGGACCATTCCAACTCGGATGCCAGTGTCCGAAAACGGACGGCATACTGGCTAACCGAGAGCGACCCCTGAGTAAAGGCGAGCAGCTGCAGAGACGTATCGTGCGTGACCCGAGGACCGAGAAATACTTGCTTGATGGCTATTAGCAAGTTGGCCGCAGTCCGAATCTCGAGGTCACCACGTTCCCATAGAGGCGTAGCCCATTCCAGAGCCTTGCCCGACAGTAGGGAGATAATGAAGGCCACCTTAGCCCGCTCTGTAGGAAACTGCGCAGCCAGCAGCTCCAGGTGTATTGAGCACTGGCTGATGAAACCCCTGCAGGAGGCGCCATCACCAGAAAATTTTTCGGGCAACGGGAGGCAGGTAACTGTCGGCACAAGTGAGGACACGGACATACGCCCTACGGCATCTGTGAGTGCCTGAACAGCAGCATCTGTGGCCTGCGCAGCTGCGAGAGACCTCTCGAGGGTGGCAAGACGAGCCTCGAGCTGACGCACAAGCTGTAACAGCTGCTGCTGATCTGCCATCTCTAGCCAGACCCTGGCGCTAGTATTATGTTAGGAGTGGTGGAAGGCACTAAAAAAAATAAATAATTAAAGTGCCTTCGCCACTCGGGGTCCACCGTGCGGCAGGTGATATGACCGCTGCTAGAGAGGCAGAGCACTGTGGCGTCAATGTGCACGGGGTTAACTGCACCCAGAGTGCACCAAAGCAAGCTCTGTTGAGGACACAGAGCTGCAAACTTAAAGCACACAAAAGCGCTGTGTCTGTTTAACTCACAGAACAACAGCGATATAGACACGGTATTAAAGTCACAGGAGTAGCCTTAAACGTCAGGACTACTCGCAAATGGACCTACCGTGAAAAAGAGGTGCGTGGCGTCGCAACTGCGAACGCTCGTAGAACTGCAATCGCAGCGCTGTGTGAACGAAGCCAAAGAAGAGACTCCGCAATATCGCTGGCGCGATGCAGGACGCTAGCTGCTGAGACAGATAGAGCTGGAGTACGCTGGCGCAAGCGCTGCTACTGGCTGCTGCCCAATCACTCACACATTCGTATTATCCGAGGAGAGGGGTTTCATAATAAGTCAGCCACCAGTCCAAGCATCCGTCACCATACATACAGCAGCAGTATGAAATACTAGCGCATGGCAGAACAGTCATGCGCGCTTTTTATGCCAAACAGGACCTTCCGGAGATCTCCCAAACTCCAGGAGGAGTCAATAGGATTAGACACAGGACCTGAGCATGTGACTCCCGAACTCCAATGGGAGCTCGTTCCATGAGCATGCTCAGTGGAGGGAACAGAGGACTTAGCCTCTGGAGAGAGTTGCTGCAAAGCACTCTCCTCTGCAATCTCCTTTACTGCAGGTGAACCGCAGGAGACTGCAGCATGTAAGGATCTAGATTTCACCATAGAGAAGGGATAAATCAGACTCCTAACAACTGTGCTGTTATCCTGGATGACTAGTGATGTTTGCTGATATGCTAATTACACATTGTCCATACAAGCCATTTTGTTGGCATTCAAAACAGAGCAAGAAAATCTATGCAAATAAATTACATAATCAAAATACGAGTTGGTCTTATCAGCATTATGTGTAAATACTGAATGAAGGACACTTGATAACTATAAAAAGAGGTTATATGTCTCTGTATGGAGAGACAGAGATTCAGCCAAGAGATCCAAACATTCAAAGGACTAATGACAGAACAGTAAGTAGCCAAGACATTATGGCTCAATCAAGAGGGACACAGCTTTATCATTCTGCAGGATGCCAACCTAGGGGATCTCGGGCCCGGTTGGAAGAATACAGATCTTCTCAATTGAACATTCGCAAATCTATGCATACGTTTGGGGAAAACTAGGATTGGGACCCATGGAGATATTCGGAGAAGCCAGGTTGTGACCCTTCAGTCAACTGGCCTAGTACCTGAATGGACTGTCATCTTCCTATGCTCGTCGTTTCCTCCTCTCTGTGTGCGTGCCACAGGTGGGGTAATGGGCCATGGATGCTCTGAAGCAACAGCTGCTCTTATTCCGGCGAGTCAGCGGAAGACTGAGACTGTGTAATGTGCACCATATTAGGGTACTTTGCTGGGACTGTTCTATGTGTTATCTGCCTGTTTTGTGGATCAATAAAGCATTGCCACACGGTTGTACCCTCACCCTGTATTGTCTGAGTAGTGTTATGCCCATGTTACAAGGAAAGCAGGCTTCGGTGGGACGATCCCAGGTCCATGCCATTTCAGATAGCGGACCGGGGCACCCGCCAACCAATTTCTTTACAGTAGTGGGTGTGCAGGGCGTGTAATGCATGTGCAGGGTGTGTAGTATGTATGCAGAGTGTGTAGTGTCTATACAGATTGTGAAGTGTCTATACAGATTGTGAAGTGTGTGCTTTCTAGTGCCACTGCCACAATCTGTGACGAAATTATTCCTTCAATGATAAATCAATTAACATGTAAATAAATCAGGTGAACAGCAATAGGTAGGCATGCAAATATTTTCACGGTGACCATATCTCTATTTTGATGTCTAAAAAGGGGTTTATCAGAAACAGAATTCTTTAGCCTATTGATCAGTGCCGGGTTATAATAATATGGAAATCTGTTATTCTCCATGGCGTGGGTCAAACACTGCCTCTCCGCCGCTGCTCTAGTAAGGCTATGTGCACACGGTGCGGATTTTGCTGTGGAATTTTCCGTGCAGATTTTGCTAAATCTGCAGGTAAAATTACCTGCGTTTTACTTGCAGATTTAGTGCAGATTTCCCCTGCAGTTTTCACCTGCAGATTTCTATAATGGAGCAGGTGGAAAACTGCAGCAAAACCGCACAAAAGAAGCGACATGCACAGCGTTTTTTGTTTTACATAGCCTTAAGGCTATGTGCACACGTAGGAAAAGTGGTGCGGAATTGATGCGGATTTTGTGCGGATTTTCTGCAGTTTTTGCCACTGCGGATTTCTATCATGGAGGGGTCCAGAAACGCTGCTGATCCGCACAAAAGAAGTGACATGCACTTCTTTTAAATCCGCAGCAATTCCGCACTGATTTTTTTACACCATCTGCACAGCTTTTTTTTTTTTCCATTGATTTACATTGTACTGTAAATCACAGTGCGGATCTGCAGCATTTCTGCGCGGAAAAATCCACTGCGGATCCGCAGCAAATCTGCATCGTGTGCACATAGCCTAAATGATACTGTACATCACGTGCAGTTCTGCAGGGCCAAATCTGCTGCAGAACTGCACAGAATCTGCACCGTGTGCACAGGGCCTAACTGTTTTCTGGCTGCAGCAGTGATGTCATGACTACAACACACATCACCACTGCACCCGATCACTGAGCCGAGTAGCTTTGCTAGTGTCCAAGGAATGAGCAGCTGAGCTTAGCGATTGGCTGCAGCAAGGGCATGTTGTATATTTTTGACATAAGAGCTGCGGCTGGTAAACAATCACTGGAGGAGCAGTGGAGAGGCAGTGCTGGAACCAGGAGGGTAAGTACAGCTCTTTTTATTATTTTAACCAATTTCTGCCTGATAGACTGAATAACGCTATTACCAAAAAATCCTTGTAATAGGACTGGTCACTGGATCAAAATTGGCCAGAATTTTGCGCTTATTTTTTACAGTGCTCCCCTGAGTATTCAGTGTTCTTTTTGGCCTTTTTATTTATTGCTCATTTTTACGGTCTTTATTAAGGAGGTGTTGTTCACGGGGTGAGTATGCAAAGCAGCCTAAAGACACGCCCAGGAGGATCCTGTGAGACACGCCCACTTGCTAAAGACCATAAGAATTTTGCACGAAATAAAAAGGCCCGTGTCTCAGGAACCGTATGGTCGATATAGAAAGGACGAACAATTGTCTACTCAGCGGAGCAAGTGGAATCAAACCAGAGCAAACTGTGGCCACTTTTTTTTATCTGATGACAGGTCCACTTCTGGGAATGGCAACAAGTTCTAGTACTGAAGTCAAGAAACAAAGAGGTAGGGCAGGAATTGTCTGTGGTCATTATACGCTGCTTTTTTTTTAGAAACAGAATTGGCTTATGACGATATATAGAAAAGTCCTGCAACACAGGTCCCCAAGCTACACGTTTACAAATCTAGTTTCTCTGTCTTTTATATGCACCGTGGCCCACTTGATAGAAAGCCAACTAATCTCTCCATATGAAGTAGTAGTACTGGGGTAGAAATCCTTAGCACATATGTAAGGACATCCACCAGTAAAACGCAGGCTGTAGCTTAATCTCTGGCTGTATTGTAAACGCACGTCACGTACACGTACCCAGCCCAAATGAGCCATTTTGAAAAAGTTTGGGAACTTTATAACAATATTGATAAATCGCCCCCTCCACCACCATTAATGGGCCTTACAACTGTCTGAACTACGCTTTAATTTCTGTAAGGCTAATTTCTGCATGGATCCATAATGCTGCTGGTTTCGGTCATTAGACCCGCAGTCATACTGGGATTTACAGCCATAATACAGGTGCCTGTATTACGCACATGTGATACAAGCCACACTGGGAAGAAGCTCCGAGACGGTGTGTATAATCTGAAGAAATATGGATAGGAAATATACATCCTGTTCATACAAATCATTGACTCATTTGAAACATATGGGGAAAGAAAAAGCCAAACGTAAGATTTAGAACAACATAGATACACTGAATAGTAACCTGCGTTCATGCCGGCTTTCGGGATATTGTTTGTTCTGTTTTTAACAACAGACAAATAAAATTAATACATAAAAATGGATCAGTTGCATTACTGATTATTATTGGGTCTGTCTGAGTTGAAGTTTTAGAACAGAAGGAAAAGCGCAGAACTTTTGCTCTCCTTTTTAAAAAACGGACACATAACAGAACACACATAATAATCATAGACATGCAGGCGCGGGACTCGAACATATTTTTCGAGCACGCTGTAGACACTTGGTCAGCACCCGAGCATGCTCACATAACACCTTATCGTTCGCTCATCACTAATTACCAGCAATCCTACAGGGTTACCTTCATGGTGGTGATGGCATAGCGCGGGTATGAGTCTACTCCACCTGTATTCTGAGGATGGCTAGAGCACAGGGGTCACTCATCATCACTACTGATAATCTATTCACAAATTTACCATTTAGGCTCTGATCACACGTCTAGCAGTTATTTTCATTTTTGGATGAAAAAAAAAAAAAAAAAAAAAAAAAGGATGCCATGAGGGATTCATTCATTTACATGCGGATGGAAAAATTCTATAACGTCTTAACGTATACTATTAAAAATAATATATATATTATATATATATTCTGCATAACTTTTTTGGTATTGACAAGAAAAAAAAAAACGATAGGCAACTGGATCCATCTTGTTTAAACAATAAAGTCTATGAGCAATGAATGTTATGGATCGTTATCTGTTGTGTCATCCATTAACGGAGCCGTTTTATTACAAGTGCACATCATGCCTAGATCACCAGGGGTGTTCAGAGACGCCCCTACTAAAAACGGATCTGTTGCAAAAGGAACGAAACAAAGCAAAGTGCAAATCTGATTTTTAACTTTTTTTTCCTAATACTGGATCCATTAAAACAGATAACAACTGGACAAGTGTACAGGACCTTTGGGCCACGATCACAAGTTCAGTATTTGGAGTGTTTGATAAACACAGAAGTGGTGACGTGTCTCTATTATACTTTTCCTGATTCTGGATTACAAGTACCGATGGAAAATACTGAATGTGTGAACGGGGCCACAAACACTTATCTGCAATGAGGCTCTACAGTAAAGATCCCCTTTGTCACCAAATATATTTAATGGGGCCGGAGGCAGAGATTTTAGTAGATCTGCTCTGAGGCTAGAATTTAGAACACACTGTATGTATAAATGTACAATATCAGCTTTTTCATGGGATTCTGTCCCTTTAATGCACTTTTTTTCTCCCATCTTGTGAAACGTTCAGCCATAACCTTAGGTTATGTCCATAGACTAATAAAGGTCAAGTGCACAAGTCCGCTTGAGAAATGCAGCTCCCCGGAATCCTATGAATATAATTATGGGGAGAGCAGTTCTGCAGTGCTTACAAGTGTAAAGTCCATGAAAGATCCCTGACAAGAAATCGTTATGATGAAACAAATACAACACTTTCATGGGGTAGTTCACCCTCAACTTTTGTCAAACGCTGTCACGTAATCTGGGGAATACTCGTATTGCATATAAAATATATCCACACGTGTATCTATAAATTCACAGATGCATTTTGTGCACTACAGACAGATATACAGAGGACAGACATTACCATATAATGCACAACGGCCGCTCAGGACGCCATCTGATGGCCACATCTGGTAATGACATCATCATATAATGAGCAACAGCTGCTCAGGATGCCATCTGCTGACCACATCTGGTACTGCTTAGCACAGTTTATACTATGGTATTGAAGTAGTTTTGTTGGAGGGGGGTTCGAAAAATAAAAAAAATTAGGCAAGAACCATTTTGTTTTAGTTTTAAGAATGCAGGGGTCACACATCACTTCGTCTAAATGCGAAGGGCTGTTGCGCTTGTCAGGGACGCAAGGCAGAGTTTTTTGGGGGGTTTTTTTGCTGACCCACTATGACTTTTTGGGATCATTACTTTAGCAGACCCTCAGGCACCATTATTACTTTTTTATAGGGCACTTAGGGGCATTATAACTTTTCAAAAGGATACACAAGGGACATTATTAATTTAAAGTGGCACTTGGGTCATAATGAGTTTTAGGGGGTAGATTATTTTATGAAGGGGTCATTTAAGGGGTATTATTACTTTATAAAGGGGAACGCTGGGGTTTATTTTAAAAGGACACATTTTTGGCATTGAACCCCTATTTTTTTCCTACATGAAGTTTTGTCCACAGTTTTCCTGAAAGAAGCAGTTGGTAGAAACTTCTTTTTAGAAAAAGTTTTCTTGGAAAACCATACTGCAATGCCAGAAGCAAAATCACTAGAGATGAGCAAAAAAAAAAAAAAGAAGATGAGCACTGCACCGATCTGGACTCCCATCCATCTCTCCATTCCAGAAGAAACCAGTTCAGTCTTCAGTTCTGTGGCCGCCATTATTGGTTCTGCAACCTGGGCGTCTGCGGCGTTTACTAGGCTCCTGCAATGTCACGGTGTCACGTGAGACCGAGTCACTAGACTTCATGACGTTCGTCATGATGCAAATAGTTTTACTCAACTTTAAAAAAAGAAATAAAAAAATTAAAAAAAAAAAAAAAAAAAATCACCAAACAACATGCATTCCACCTTCTATCAGCTTTTTTTAGATGTATACTTTATGTGGGGACAACAAAGTATGAAGGGACACAAAATCTCAAACAAAATTGTGTCCAAAGTGCTATTTTGTTTTTTGTTTGACAAATAAACATCTAAATATTTTTTATTTGCTGTATGGAATCATTTTGGTTGCAACACTGCAATGTTCTGTTCACATGTTGCATTATTATATGCAAAGTTCAAGCTGCTTACTAAAAGAAGGTTTTGCTTAGTTTTTGCTGCTATTTTTTACTGTTTTTGTCAGTAATTTATCTCTTGTAAATGCTGATATAGTTTAGTTCAGGGGTCCCCAACCCGTAGCTTGCGAGCCACATGTGGCTCGCCGACGGTCACAGGAAAGGGAGCCGCTCTGCCGGCTGTAATACCTGCCCCACCGCCTGTAATTTGCCGCCCCTCCTGCATCAATCAGTGACTGCATTCACGCCTGCGCAGTGGCGCTGGTCACTGTGATCTATTGAAGTCGCACAAAATCTCGGGAGACTTCACAAATCTCACATGACTTTGGTTACTGCGGCTTCTATAGAGCACAGTGACTCGCGCCACTGCGCAGGCGTGAATGCAGTCACTGATTGCCGATTGAAGGACAGGATCATTGAAGTAAATCACTTACCATAAGTTTATTTAAGTGTCCGCATTTTAAAGGGAACCTGTCCCCCCCCCCCAGGGCCTATTAAGGTAAAAGAGCCACGTTCTGCAGCACTAGGGCTGCATTCTGTGAAGGTGGCTCTTATGTTTATTATCCCGAGTAACGCCAAAATACTGACTTTTATAAATTGTGCGCCATACCTGTATTGAGTCAGGGATGTATGTTTTCTCCCCGACTCAAGCGCCTCGCATCCATCCATCATGCCCCTCTGGCCACCGGGCGCCGCCTCCTTTGTGTCTCCTTACGTCACCAGCGCCTGCGCTGTACAATCATTTTTCGGGCATGCGCCGTGCGCATTGCCCTGGAACTTACATCCACTGATGTACGGAGATCGCGCATGCGTGTAGCGGAGGCCCCAGATCCCGCCCTGCAGTGTGTTATGATGTATTCACACTGCGGGGCTGGGAATCTGGCGCCTGCGCAGTAAGGCTATGTGCACACATTGCGGATTGCACTGCGGATTTTTCCGCGTGGATTTGGTGAAATCCGCAGGTAAATCTGTGGCACCCCTGAGGGTTCAGTCGCCACAGAGGTACTGCATCTCCTCCTGAGGTGTGGTACCCCACCATTCAGGTAAGGTGGAGACTCCCAACCACGCTCCAACACCTGCACCCCACACCACAAAGTAGTGTAGCAAAGCACCCTTTGGTGGCTCCCTGCTTGGAACACGAAGCGTGCTGGGAGGCGGGTGGCGTTAGTTGGCACCAAATGAGCGGGAAGAGTTTAGGATTTAGTCAGTCTGATAGAATCAGTGGAGGAGTGAAGATCCCGAGTGGGATGGATGAAGGAAGTGCTGCAGCCGATCTCAGTGACCTGGATCCGCTGGCACAAGAAAGAGACATTGAAGGAAAGCCTGACTCTCTCCATAAGAAAGAAGGATTAGTATGGAACGTAAGGAGAGGAGGACTAAGGATTAGGGTTAGAGAAGAACCCTTCCCAAGTTCACAGCGCATGGCCGGGGTCCGGTCCCCGAGGTTGTTTGGATACTAATGGTCCTGCAGCAGACACCGGAGGAATAGAAGTTGTCATCACTTTATTCCCACACAAGACTTGGGGGCACAACAGCAACGAGAGTGAGCCGGGACTAAGTAGCAAGGAGTCCCCGAAGCAGGCTACAGCTGTGTCTGCCGTACAAGTAGAGTTCATAGGAATATCTGACAGGAGGAACTGCAGTGTAACTCAGTACTGTGAGTACTTCACTAAAGGCGCAAAAGGGAGACGTTCAAAAAAGGCACTTATGTTGGCGGAGTGTTGGAACGGAGTACTTCATCTTGCCTGGAGGTTGGCTGAGCCCCTGACCTGGGGGACACAGCACCGACGCGGGCACCAGTATGCACAACAGACTGTGAGTAAAGCTTTGGAATTACATGCCCTGGTGTCCTCCGCTTATTCGTGCGCCAACCCACTCAGTACTGCTACATCTCTGTGCTTAACACGACACCGCTCTTCTCTCCTCACAATCTCTCCATCTACACTGCCCTGGGACTACAGCCCTGCCTGTGGAGGGCTACACCATCATTGCTGCACCACACCATCTGTCCCAGAGGATCTGTCTGCAGCGTCGGCTTAACATCTTCATTGCTGAACACCACAGGTGACGTCACGAATTATTCACTAATAAACTTTAATCATCATCCGCACACTCAACATTTCCCCCCCTTTTACAATGGACGCCCAGGGCCACGGACCGGGTCACAGCTACCGTGACATCTCCCATTGAGATCCACCGGGCCCGGCTCCGAGTACCCTCTGCTGCACTGGTGAGACCCTGGGGGCGCTCCATATCTGCGGATTAGCCTGCGGTTTTGCCCTGCGGTTTCACACCTCATAATAAGGTGTGAAACCGCTGCGGAATTCGCACAAACAATTGACATACTGCGGATTGTAATCCACGGCAAAACCGCGCAGAAAAATCCGCAGCATCTGCACAGCGTTTTTTTGTTTTGCATAGGCTATAATGGTACTGTACTCCGCTGTGGAAACCGCAGTGGGTCCGCAGGGTCAAATCCGCTGCGGATCCGCAGCAGAATCCGCAATCGTGTGCACATAGCCTAAGTCTCTCTGCGGCTGTCCCCATCTCCCTCCTGCGGGGCTGAATATGTTGCCTGTCTAGTGCGGATCTCTGCACCTGTAATACGTCAGAAACGTGCACTCTCAACTCGGAAGAGCGTACATGTGCACTCAGGAGAGTGGATTAAGTCGCTGCCAGACAGTTTTAAAACAAACAAACAAAAAAAAATGTATTGGGCATCTGAAATCCAATCCAACTATTATCTGCCATCCCAAGGACAGCCCTCCGTAACAGATGGCAGTCTGGTTCGGCATCAGATATATATGGGCAGCTTTGGACCCACTTTTCTGTATCCTATTGGTTGTGTCTTGATTATGGTCCTCATAATCTTATTTAACCAGCCAATTGTTTGATCAGTTTTGAAGCACTAAAAACTAAAGACTTTCCCTTTCCTCCATACATGTGATTAATAGCCGGACCCACCGATATGGACGGGTTAGGATGACAGTCTAATGACTTTGGGGACCCCGGACAGTTTACTGGCAGGGGAAATATACATCCGGCATGTCCGATTTCAGACTGCCAATCGTATTGTCTCACTGAGATAAGCCGCCGGCAGAAATGTCTTGCGACGGCTCTTCCATAGAGAACACAGGAGTGCTCATTCTGTGTATGGAGAGACGGCCAAGATGGCTGTTCTTTGGCTGATGACCATCTAATGAGTATGGCGAGCTTAACTAACGTCTTACTCCAATCGGGGACTGGGGTAAGAAAATGCAGCCCCTGTCCTGCCCCAGCTCTGCCCTCTGTAAGACCTGGACAAAAATGGAGTGAGAACGCCAAAAGTCACAAATATTAGCGCAGCTTAGAACTGTATCAAAACGCTGTGACTTTACAAAGATTTTTACACCAGAATTTTGATTTTGTCGTTTCTCAGCATGTTTAGAGTGGACGATATGCTGCCGAGTGCAATGATTAATTTTTGTGCAGCACAAAATAAACTTTCACCAGACTGCCGAGCATTTTCTACAGGTGATCGGCGGTCTGATTACGCAGCTCGATTATCGCGAAACAACGGCGTAAATGCAGCTCTAGGAACGAACATCACTTCTTGTCGGCAGCTGTTAATGGAGAATGCACAGTTGATCCTATTGTTTCAATCTGCCGCATGTAATAGTGATGTAATGCGGCAGCCGCCGCCGCCGTCCGTCACGCGCTGCGGTTTCGCACGCTCTAATGGGATGTGCCTCCGTGTAAGTGTACACAGGTGGGCTCCTTATCCACGTAGACATGTGATGCATTACAATATTAGCAGATGTTATTTCATGGCCCAATGAAAACTAAATCACCAGCGTCGCCGGCATGGCACAGCAATGGTTAAAGAGGTATAAAAACCATTACTTATAAGGCAGAAGGATCCTACACCGATAGTCCCTGGGGAGGTGACGCCGCATGAAGAGCTGTCCCTAGTAGTAATGGATGTCAGTGGCGCAGCAAGATAGATGCAATTTATCTCCTGACAGCTGGCTAACGAGACTCTCCCTAATCTGTCCCTCCGCTGTCGCCCCATCACACTCTCTTCACTGCTGTTCCCCCTCTATCATCTATACTTTCTCCAACGCTTTCAGTCTCATCCCTTTAACCCTGCTACTGCCAAGCTCGATACCAGTAGATGGTCTCGGGGGGGGGGGGGCCACCTCAGCTGTGCGCTCACATATGACACACTACAAAAAAAAAACTAAAAACAAAACGTAAAAGTATAATCTTAAACCCTGAAGCAGTAGATACAAATAGTGGGGGGAAAAAAAAAAAAGAAACAATACGAAAAAAAAAAAATTAATTTAAAAATAGGGATTAATGAGAAAATGAGACTTTTTGTGAAAGCAAAATCTAAAATCCTACAGCACTAGATAAAAACGGTGGGGGGAAAAGACAAACCAAAAAGAAGAAAAAATCTATTTAAAAAAAGGGATTAATGAGAAAATGGAGAAAATGTGACTTTCTGTAAACGCAATATCTAAAATCCTACAGCACTAGGTAAAAATGGAGTGAAAAAAGAAAACAGGAATAAAGTAAAATAAAAAAATATATATATATTAATGAGAAAATGTGATTTATGGTAAATTTTAAGTGTACAAACGAAAAGGTGAATTTATAATAATGGAAACATTTACAAAACACCAAGGTATAAAAGTCCACAAGCAGCCTTTATGAACACAAAATCATGCGTCGCCTGTAGACGCGTGCAGCGCTGGGTTTTAGCGTAGTTTTTCGTTGGGCTACTTTACCACGTATGTTCCGTAGCAGCCATCAGCTCCTGCTCTCCAAGCCATAAAGAAAAAGTTATTTCTTCACCATTGTACTAGAGGAAAGTGCTCATCAATCACCGGCACCTACATCATTATCAGTAATGCTAAGCACAGAAATGAAAAAGATATGACAATGGTGTTCTGTTCCCCTGCAGCTAGTTTCTTGGGCGTTCTCCCCTCACCAGTGTAGGGCAGAGTTTGAATAACATAAGGGGGATGTCCAGGCTTGGGGTTCAAGTCTGTGTTCACTCTATGTGTCTACAGTCCTGCATATGCTCAACAGCGCGCAGTATGCTAGATGTCAGGATTATCCGGTGCCAGCATCAGGAATGGGCAGTCATGTGACCACAATTATACAATTTGCATACTTCTGGCCACATTCAGACTAGATGGGTCTGACCACCCTCGATTCGCTCATATTGAGTGAAGCTGTGCATGTCTAGTTGACACGTGACCGCATGTGTGCAAATTGCATACTTGTGGCTATGTGCCTACTGATCCCGGCATCAGCATCAGAGAATCCTCACAGCGAGTAGTGTTCACGCAGTTAGGAGTCTCCGGTGGCGGCACCAGAAGTGAGCGGTCATGTGACTGCGAGTATACAATTTGCACGCTCTGGCCACATTCCAACAAGACTTGTCTGGCCCCGATTAATTCACTTGTAGTGAGTGAAACTCTGCATTTCTAGTCAGTACGTAACCGCATGTATGCAAATTGCCCTCTCCCGGCTCTAGAGAATACTGACAGCTTGCACACAGAGTACTGTAAGAATTCACAAGTCTGCAGTCACACAGAGCGACTGCAGCCTTGAGCACAAAGCCTTCACAACTATACGACGCCCTTGAGACAACGTGGGGGTAAGTACTTCCTTTTCCTTAAAGAAACTAGCGAAGTATGGAGTCTTACAGGCAATGCTCCAACGGAAAAAGTAATAAAATTAGATCTTGCTTCTACACTGATGAGGGGAAAAAAGCCAGAAACAAGAAATCTGCAACATTTCTGGATTGTCATTTCCCTGATTATGTTGCAAGACTCACAAAAGGGTTGAATATTAACCTCTCTCAGGTGATACTTGCACCTACAATTTGCAGACGCTACAATTTCACAATTCCGTATTTCAACACTTCTTGCAAGGGGTTTCCTCACCGAAGCAAGCATGAAAATATAGCTGGGACGTGCATCCTTGTGATCAGTAAAACATCAGTCTTTCTCTGCACGGAGCCATTCCTGTCCAGGTATTGCAGGATCAGACCCATTCACTAGACAGGTCTGCCTCCCTGCGGCAGGACCCCAACCGATAAGTGATGAACTTGGTGTAGAGCAAGGTAGAGAAGATACGAGCTTGTGACACAACATGAAGGGTAATATTCTCAATTATTTCCATATGTATAATATTGCTGACTGGACAATTACTTCTCTGAACCTTTTTGTGCTATTCTACCCAAGGATCTAAAAATTCATGGACCAGCAGGAGATCCCTTTAATAGGATAGTGATGATATTTCCACATACAGAGTTTGGAGTTTAACAAAGACGCAAAGGGAGTCCAATAAAGAAGGAAAGGAATGAAGGATCCCACGATCACATAATCAGACACAGAAGTAAAAATTCAGATGTCTGAGGATAAAGAGGCAATGGCTGACATGGATAACGCATTGCACTTTACCAAAGACAGCAGAAGAACTTTTCCATGTTTTTGCAAAGGGCATTTGTGCATATATATAAAAAAAAAAAAAAGAAATTAAAAAACCCTCACAATTTTAATGAATTATTGAATTTTAATCATGAAATTTAATATTATATGTGAAAATACTCACAATTATATTATAGTGAGGAATCCCCAAACAATTTATGTAACTACATTCCCGATGATTAAAAGTCGCTACGACCTTGACTTAATCAAAATGATGTTCATAAATAGCGGCGCATAAAACATGAAATAAACATAAATGTCAAACCATATTTACCAAATCAGAAATATAACAAGCTACAAAACAATCCAAAAGTACAGCAGAAACAGCGGCGGCCTGTGATGAATAAATCGGAAAAGCCACAATTTTACCTTTACGGTACTCTGATTAATGCCGCATACGCATCCGTGTGTCATGGTCCAAGTCCGGAATGTCCGCTGGTCTCCTCACCTAAACTTTCTAGTCTTTTATAGTCTACATTCTACAAAGAGATACGCAATTTTTTTACAATGTGAGTCGATAAGCGATGTATGATACTGAAGAGTGGGATACGTCAGTGCCGTCTGTCAGAGTGACACTTCAGGCGGAAATCTCAGACGTGAACTGAGCCGAGTCTGAACTAATAACCAAAACTGGAAGCAACTAAAAGTTTAGGCCTCATTCACACGTCTGTG
Source organism: Dendrobates tinctorius (assembly GCF_039654945.1). Classification (NCBI taxonomy): domain Eukaryota; kingdom Metazoa; phylum Chordata; class Amphibia; order Anura; family Dendrobatidae; genus Dendrobates; species Dendrobates tinctorius. Next base: position 21,781,724 of record NW_027361878.1, read on the forward strand.
TTTCAAGTAAGTGTTCTACTGTTTTCCATTTCCCAGATAAAACACATATCCATTATAGGACAATGTTCCCCAACTCCAGTCTGCAAGGTCCCCATGAGAGTATGTTTTTGGGATTTCATTGGTATTGCGCAGGTGATCATTCCATCATCCAGCATTCCATGGTGGGTCTTGAGGACTGGAGTTGGGGGAACACTGGTCTAGGGGGCTCGTCACATGTTTATATTTTTCTGGATCCAATAGTCGGCAAAAAGAGGAAAACATCTGACTTCTATCAAATGTTCAAATCAAACTAATCCATTCAAGTGATTGGATTGGAGGATAAAAAAAAAAAAGCAGCACACGGATGGCTTCCAAGTTTCATCCTAATACTGTCCGGTTTTCACTGTCTAAACTAGGAAAAATGTAGGAACCTACATCATTTTTTTTCTGCAAATGAACAAAAAAAAAAAAACAACGATGGCAAATTCTGATCCATCACACTGATGAAAATTGATATTTTCTTCTCGTTTGGAAAGACCTGACATGTGAATGAGGCCTAACACTTCTCTTCCACATTTGAGTCATATTTGGTGGTGGGGGATTCTGTCTGGAAAAAGCATCATCACGACCCTTGTAAGCTATTGTCTAAGCATCTCTATCAGGACTTGGAAAGTCCCTGAAATTCGGCACGATGGCGGCAGTGATCAAAGTCATTTTACAGGTAGTGTCATCGATTTACTAAGAAACGTGAACTTTTGACCGAGCAAAGCAAAATTGCATATTATTTTGTTTTCAAGTCCAAGTCTTTCACCCTCACTATCTCTTCCTTACCAGCATCTCCATGAGCAATTACTTCACTGACCCTCGTACCATTACCTAAATAATGTTTTCTTTCCCTACCAAAGTCTAAACCTACTTACGTAAATGTATTTCTTCTATCCTTGTACCCTACGCTCACAATTGCTGAAAACGGATATTCATCGATCTGTCCCTTGTCGATGCGGATTCATTTCGACCCTGTAAAAGCCATTTTTTCCGTGTCTCTCATCTGAAAACACATAGGTAAGCCGACAGATGCCAATAGAGCCGACGAGGACATGTGAATAGATAACCACGTTCCTAATACTGTCAGCTAATTAATACAAACGCTTCCTATATTCTCACAGTGACTTTCACAGACTATTTGAGGAAAACCATCAATGATGAGAATATGACTTTGGCACATCGCGGAATCTTTTACACATTTTATGGCGCCCTTTGCAGAGCAGTGCATCGCTCCTGTGACTTTCCAGTACACATTTTCTGCACCAGTTTCACCTTACTGCTAATAAACAGATGCACTTCATTACACACTGTAGGGCACCAGCTGAGCGGACACAGATTACCTTCATACTGTACGGTGCAGGGAAAATACAGCGCTGTAAATGCTCATGAGTTCCTTCTCTCTTGCAATATACTGGCTGGTGTGTTGCTCATCTTACCTGCATTAACAATGGCGTCTACCTCTAGTTTAGTGATGTCCCCTCTGATCAGAGATATCTTCTCATTCAGATCTTTGCTCTTCGGGAACTTGACCTCTTCAGGCTGTCTGACTTTTGCCTCTACAGAAAAGGGAAGAAGAGAAAAAAAATGTATTTTTTTTTTAAGTTACAAAAACCTATTTACTAAGATTACCATTTCTCAAGGTAAAATTAAAATATACGAATCTTCGAACCCTCTCCCATCTATTGGATAAACTTGATGGACGTATGTTTTTTTTTTCCACCGTACTAACAATGTAACTTCAGTTTGGCTGCGTTTTGACAAAGTTTTAATAAGTGAAGGTGCCGGTATTCACCATTTAAAACTTACCGTAGCTTAATTAAAGTCAAGATTAGTAGTTCGTTACGTCAGATAAATATTAATTAAAACGTGGCCATATACTGTAGCACCAGCTCTGGCGACGACGATTCCAATACAAGCACAAAAGGATCGGACATGTTGCAATCTATAATTTCCTGATAATTCTTTCCCCACTCCGAGAACGATCTGATTTTTTCATGGACCCATTGTGAGCCGTGTTCAGTACGATTTTTTCACAAACTCATCATTTTGCATTGCCAATTTTGATCCAACCTTTAGATCAAAATCAGATATGCCTCCATGATTTTCCGTGGACCTCTCAGTTTGCAAAAAAAAAAAAATCACAGACATGTGAATGGTCCCACAGGTGCGAGTGCTATGCGTAAAAAACTCGGACAGCACCCGTACGTGAAAATAGAAAGTCTTAGTGAGCCTTTAAGGGGAGCAGTGATACCCTGGTTCCAGCCAGACCCTAAGGCCGCTTTTACACATGCCGGGTTTTTTGCAACCTGTTGTTACGGGCCGTATTGCCGCAATTTTTGCGGTCTCCCGTAAAAACGGGCCGCATAAAACCTTATCGGACCGCCGTTTTTCCCTGCTATAACAAACAGCAGGGAAAAATACGGCGATCCACAAATACGGTGTACCGCAAAAACAAGCAAACGTTGTTTATGAGGAACCATTGAAATGCATTGCAACTGTGTCCGTAAGCCATGAAAAATATCGAGCAAGCTCGATATTTTTTCATGGCTGCAAATATGGCCCTCACGGCCATATGGAGCATAGCCCTTCTACTAATTTTTGTGGGCTGATTTTGTGGTCCCATAGAAATCTATTGGGGCCGCAAAAACTGCCCGCAAAAATACAGCAAGTGTAAAACCAGCCTAAATCAACAGCCTCATAGGTGCCCTATGAGGCGGTTGAGTTCGGCTCAGGAGACCCACAACCGTTCCGGAAAACATGATCCATGAAAAATGGACATGTGAATGCAGCCTAAGCCCATAAGAGAGAATCAGGAAGGATTTCTATCTGTTTTGCATAACTTTCACCATGCGGTTGGGACCCTCCAGAGGTGGGATTTCCAATAGTAATGGACAATATCTGGAACCAACAACCTAAGAATGGAAAATAGGCATGGAAAATGTACAAGCTGAGTTTATGGAATGTCAGGTGCTGAATGGGAAATTCTGAAAATGTGGGAAGCAAAGTTGGAACCTCATGGCTGGGGCCAGTAAGCCCACCCTCACGCATATATTTGGTGCTGACTGGTAGCAAATCCCAGCAGCAATGTACAAAGCGCAGCAAGAAAATATTCACAGTGGAGTTAGTGTGAATCAATATGCATGACACTGCAGTAATCTATGGCAGTACCTGATGTTATCTACAGTTCTTCATTTTATTAGCTAGCCTGGAGGTGCGGTGTGACGATGTCACCAGGCAGGCTAATCAAAAGAGAGCCGGGGATGCCGATACGCAGGGGGCGATTCTTATGGCTCCCGTCTAGGGGTCACAGAGTCCCGAAACGGCCGATGGACCGATTCAGTGAGCACCAATACTAATTCATACACCTTGAACATTGAGGGGCCAGTGTGGATTCCAGGATTTTCTTACCGTTTTTACATAGATGATGACACTGATAATTAAAAAAAAAATATTTATGTTTAATATGAAACCTGGACTTAAATAATTAGACATTTCCCGATGACAGATTCTGCTTAAGCCCTTATGTCAGCGATATTTCTCTCGGTCTGACTGACGTCTTAACAAATGTATTATCAGAATGATCATCCTCGCTGTAGACTTACAGGCGGAGATTTTTCTTTTTTTTCTTTTTTTTTTTTAGATGACAGGAACAAATTATTTACAGGGAAAAATAAAAGAAATCTTTCCATTGTCGCATAATAAAAAGTCCGCTATTCCCTATAATGATGTCTGCTCTGCAGCCGCTCTCTGCGTACTGTCATTGTAGTAATAGCATTGATTGACAGGGAGAAAAACGGCTTAGGATGTCTGCTAAACCCACCCGCCAAATTGCTATAATCACTTTGGTCATTTAAAGCATAGCAATTATGGCCGTTTCCTACCGGATCACACGTGAAATCGCTGCAAGCAATTATACCGTTTCCTAAAGAGAGAGGAGTGCAAGATGCACAATCTCATGTCCCCTGCCGGTCTATAACATAGGAGAGGACTGCGCCTCGTCCATGTCAGACACTGCTAAACCTCTGACAAGGGGGACAAATGGATTTAAACTGCACAAAGGCAGACATATAATTTTAAATGGTAGATCAGGGAGGGAAGAGAATACCCGATAATGTCTATACACACGTCTTACGTTTGTCATGAACTTTATTGAAATCAATGTGGCAGGTTACTAGATAGATACCGCTTCTGGGTGGAACACCATATCGATGAAGCAACTGCGACACCTTCTCCATCATTTGCGCTTGTGTCTAAAAATGTGCATGCGAGGACCCACAGTATTTTATAGAATCAGAAAACAACAGGACATCCATCACCAGGGCATGTGTAACTCACCTGTCCTGACTCAAGCACCGGGCACGGCGCGCTTCTTCCCCGGTGGCCAGCTGCCTCTGCTCTAGAGTGTGTCAGGTTAACATGGAAACCTGTTGCACATCTCTGATATAAGACGCTTAGGTCTTATATAGGCTGGCTCAGGTAGCAGTGAGTAGCCTAAATATTTAGATAGTTTGGTATCCGTGCGGCTATTTCCACATTTCTTAATATGTGTTATATTTGGCTCAGCTGCATATACCCCAAAGTGAGTCCCCTGACAAATTCATTTTTACCGTAACGCATATTGGCTCTGCTGTTCCAGTGTGCCTGCATGCATACGCGGCTCTGCTGTTCCAATGTGCCTGCATGCATACGCGACTCTGCTGTTCCAATGTGCCATCCTACATTCTCAGCTAAGCTCTTCCAAGGTTCTATTAAGCATACCAATCCCAGACATTGCATCAGCAAGGTGCCATCCAGCATACTAAGCTCTGTCGTTCCACGACCAAAGCGTGCCTGTCTGCACACTTGGCTCTGCTATTCCAAGGTGCTTACCTGTATACCCACTTATGCTGTTCCAATGTGCCTGCATGCATACTCGGCTCTGCTATTCCAGTGTGCCTGCATGCATACTCAGCTCTGCTGTTCCAATGTGCCATCCTACATTCTCAGCTAAGCTCTTCCAAGGTGCTATTAAGCATACCAATCCCTGACATTGCGTCAGCAAGGTGCCATTCAGCATACTAGGCTGTCGTTTCACGACCAAAGCGTGCCTGTCTGCACACTTGGCTCTGCTATTCCAAGGTGCTTACCTGTATACCCACTTATGCTGTTCCAATGTGCCTGCATGCATACTCGGCTCTGCTGTTCCAATGTGCCATCCTACATTCTCAGCTAAGCTCTTGCAAGGTGCTATTAAGCATACCAATCCCTGACATTGCATCAGTAAGGTGCCATCCAGCATACTAAGCTCTGTTGATCCACAACCAAAGTGCCCTCTGCACACTCCACTGCTGTTTCTCACTTACCTGACAGCAAGACCTACCTCTGACATGTACTAGGAGCGCCTTAGTAATCCTTCTGTTATACCTAAACAATACATGTTTGTTTTAAAACAATGTTAAATCCTCTTTATTCCTACCTCTGGGTAGTGGACTAATCTGGGACTGCTATCAATCATTTGTACCGCTCAAGCCCACATCCAGAGCAAGGAAGATGTCATATTTTTTAAGCACACATATGTAGCATTTAGGTATAACACAGGGATCATTATATACAAAATTATGAGGCTGATAATTCGCTTGCAATGCCTCCTGGTGTAAATTCTGCTGTCAGGTTCCCTTTAAGATGTTGTGCAGCCTATCCAGCTCTGCTATTTCATGCTCCCCCTGTACTGTTTATCATGTCCACCTGGACTGTTATATACTGCACCAATCCTTTAAGTTTGTGCTGCTCATCCAGGCCTACGGCTTATAGAATCCATCTCACCAAGAGATCCATAACAGAGCGGACCATGTTCAAGTCAAGCGCCGTTAACTGTCCCAAACTTGCACCTATCGGTGGACAGCTACGGCTAGGCTCACCCTTGCGTTAGGGTTTTTATTAGTAAGCATGTCGCAACCACAGACGGTTTTGCAAGAAGCAAAAGGCAGTGCCTTTTTTATCTGTCATAGCATTTTTGCAAGAGTTACGTTTTTCTGTGACTTTAATGGAAACCAAAAAACGTAACACCAAAAGCTTGTGTGAACCTAGTCTAAGAGATATGGCACAAAAAGAAAACTGCAGGGTGGATACACAGTTCTCTATATATATGTGTACAATGATACGGAAAATAGCAGAACGTACGACCCCACGAGAAACCAGAGAATATCGTGTGCGGATTGAGAATGTTTTGTGTTTCTTACTTTTTGATGCGTCCTTCCATGTTGGTATCTCCTTCAGCTTGATAAAATCTTTCACGGAGTAATGTTCACGTCTCTGCTTATTGTTGAGACCCTTCAGAAAAGCTAAATAGACAGAAAAAGAAGAAAATAAATGAAACGTTAGAAATATTTTAATTAAAGTGGTTCTCTGGGACATTTTTTTTTTTATAATGTGAGTAAACACTAACAGACAGGTAATTGCTTACTACCTGCCCGTTGTGCCTAGCGCCGATCTCTCCCGGCACAGAGAGGTCACGAACCGTTCATCCAATGATTCTGCTGTCACAGTAACAGAGCAATGGATTCTCTGGGGCGTGACTTCCGACGTCATGCTGATTGACGGATGGCTCCCTGCTGCCTAACTGCCGGGAGCCGGCTGTCAATCAGCATGATGTCGGAAGTCACGCCCCATGGACAGAGGAGCCTGGAAGAAGAGTTGCTCTGTTGACGTGGAGCAGCTGAATCGCCGGCAGGAGTGGTCTGTGACTGCTCTGACCCAGAGTCGGGTAAAGCAGGCGGGTAGTTGCATTTGTATTTTTTAGGTTCATAGTAAAAAAAAAAAATCCTTGGATAACTCCTTTAAAACTATTAAAGTTGAACTATGCAAAGTATTTAGTATTGCAACAGCACGTACCGGCATGACAGTGGATTTTATGACCCAAGTCATCAGTATCGTTGGGATCTATGAAGCTGTTAGCTTGGGTCTGTTATTCGCAATCAGGCCAGGACTTCCGGCTATAATATGGATGCTAAATTGTGGCGTATCACACCTGTCTGAATGAGGCTGAACACTATCAACTTCAGCCAGCAGTTTTCACCCCAAATTAATGAAATTTTAATATTATAATGAATCCAGGCAGACACAAATTTTCATATTAAAACAATGCTTCAGGCAAACATGGTTCCCCGTGTGAGGCCTCCTGCCCTGAGGGCGCTACACGACAAATGGATTCAATAAGAAGAGTCAGGGCATCATCACACACCACAGATTCACTGCGACCAAAAGTGTCAGAGTAGGGATATTTCTACAGCAAGTGCATGGATTTTACCAACTCCCGTTTAGATGAATGGGAGAGTCGCAGAAAATTCCGACAATAAAACCTGACTGGTTTGAATACATCCTTCCCCAGGAATTGCACAATGAATCAAATTAATCCTTTAACGTCTATGAATGTGAATTAAATAAAGCGACGCTCATCTCAAGAGATTGGTCAGCGCATATCACAAAAAGTGAACACTAAGCACTAAAGGGAATCTGTCAGCAGGTTTTTGCGCTCTCTACTGAGAGCAGCCTCACGTAGGCAAAGAGAAGCTGAATCCAACGATGTATCACTTAGATTACAAGGTGCAGACGTTCTCACACAATCAAAGAGTTTTTACATTTAGAATGAAGCAGAGCTGAGGAAGCTAACCCCGCCCCACCAGGCTCTCTATAGACAGTGAGGTGCCTGTCACAGGAGGGGGTGTGTCCGACTAGCATGCATGCACTGTTGGGTCACAGCAATGAAAGCTCCTGGTGCTAAAACAATCATTGCAAGCAAACAAAACCACTGAGCTTGATAAGAAAGGCATCGCTGAAATCTGTGTTTTAACCCCTACATCATGCCGCTCTCAGATTATAAAGCAAAAACCTGCTGACCGATTCCTTTTAACCCAACCTAAATTTCTTTAACGTTTTCAACACCCCTGAAAGGCTTCAAAACGCCGCAGCATCCTCATGTGATTTATTTTTTCGCATAGGCTCTTTTTTTGTATTTGGTTTCGTCATGATCCACTTTGGTCGGAGGTGTTCTTATTTGTAAACGCTCAATCTGAGTTTCCTAAAGTCCCGTCCCCTCAGATGTGTGTGTTAGGGAGTTATTACTTTATGGGATCATATTGAAAGTTTTTTTTTTTTTTAATTCAGATTTCTACTTTTTTCTTTGCCAGAAAGGACATTATCAAGGTTTAGAAATCTACGGATATCCTGTCCACGTCTCACTGGGTTAAGCAGGTATGTTCCAGTACATAAACTCTTATTGATTACCAGGAAACTTATAAATTCTGTGGGGTGGACGGTACAGAGTGACGGACACTAGTGACGAGGGAACGTGCTCATATAAGGTGTTATCTGAGCATGCTCGTGCGCTAGTAGAAAATACGTTCAAGTCCCCGCGGTTGCATGTCGTGTGGCTTTTCCTACCGAACAGTCAATGTGCTTTTGGTGTAAATTTAAAGCATAGTTTCTTAGGGCAGAAACACTAGGATTTTCAGCATTTTGTTGTTTTTCATTTTACATGCATTTTTTCAGGTTCGCTATAGAAAAAGAGAATGCACCCAAAAATGCACAGCTCAACAGCACAGAGGGCAGGAGCTGTCATGGAATCACATACACTCTGATCGCCAAGCTCGTATGCTTGACAGTGAATCGTTAGCAACCAATGTGTCTTAAAAGGGGTTGTCCGGCCTTAGGCTACAAGTCTGCAGTCTCTCTACGAGACTGCAGACTTGTGAGTCCTCGCCTTTTGCTCACTTTGTGCTGTTAAGATTCTCTGGTGCCAGGAGCGGGCGGTCAGAGGATTGCACGTATGTGATTGGCACATTTCAACTAGACTTGTCTGACCTCAAACCATATCCTTGCACTGAGCGAGGTCGCGTATGTCTAGTCGGCACATGACCTAATGACCAGGGGGCGCAGCATTCCACCTCTCCATCACACCCCCGGGCTTCTTACAACGTGATTTTTGCTATATGCTGTTATTGTGGTAGTATATATAGTAAAGCGATCAGACTGCAGCATAAATGACAAATACAGTAAATGTTTTAAAAAATATGAAATTTTTTATACATGTGTATTTTTTTATTTTTACAGTGGGGGAAAAAGGAGGTCATTTGAAATTTATATACGGTGTTTATTATATACACACACACACATAGAATAACCCCTCTTTTCCCACATTAAAAATATATATATATATTAAATAAATAGCCTTGAAAAATAAAAAATAAAGCCCTCATTTGGCTATGTAGAAGGAAAAATAAAAATATGTTATGGAAAAAAAAAAAAAAAAAGCCATTTCTGCAAGGTGTTAAACGGTCGCAGACCAGCCTTCGTGTGGCAGACCGGCTGCTGTAAACCTACCCTAAATGAAAGGGTGGTGTGTGTGTGACCACCGCACTATTCAATTCCATAGGCCAGAGAGCGTCCTTCTCCGCCAGTCCCACAGACAGAAAATTAATTGATGGTAATCGCCCACACATCGCTGCTGCCGTTAGCATGTCAAAGCAAAAAAAAAAGCAGAAAAGTGAACTTTTGAGTTTTTTGTTTAATTTTCTTGAAGCTTTTTTTTTTGCTGCCGCTTTTTTGCTCCGAAGCCGCCCAGTACGAAGAAGATTCCATCAGGATCCACTACTACCTGTCCATTCTTACTTCTCTTTTAGGCCATATTCACACATTGCTTTTTTATGAAAATTAAAAGCTGCTTTTTTAAGGCACCAGCAAAAAATCTCAAACTTCAGAAATCTCACGCACAGGATTTTTTTTTATTTTTAAATATCAGCAGCACGTCAAGTCTTTCGCTGTTTTTGCTGCATTTTTTCACCCATAGAAAGCAATGAAAAAGTGCAAAAAAAAAAAAAAAAAGCAACAAAACCTTGCCATCGGTTTTTGCAGTGTCTTGGTGAAAAAAAAAAAAAAATGCCGCAAGTGAAGCATCAAAACCTGAGTTTCGGATGCAGCTTTTTTTTTTTTTTTTTTTTTATGCTGAGAAATCAAGTTTTGGATGCAAAAAACTAAATAAATAAATAGCAAAAAAATGTGAACATAGCTTTAGAATTTCTTTTTTTTTTTTTTTCAAACGAACAGCAAAGTTGAAATTAATAGGAAGAGTTTTTCGAGAGCGTCAGAGGAAAATTTTGGATCTAAAAATAAATAAATAAAATAAAGACGCTGTGAAAACCCAGCCTTACAGTTTTAGTGGTGTCAGTGCTTTCTGCTGCTACCTGAAGCCTCGGCTCTCAGACACACTAGGCCAGGGATGGGTTCTCTTCACTGACAGCATGCAGAGGTTTTGAATGAAAAACCCAAAACACAAGGTTCTGGTTTCTTTCACATGAACAGTAACAGAACTGCTCCCCCTGCTGCTAGGCGACGGTACTGCAGCCGGAGGTTCTGTTCAGCCCAATGTGCTAGAAAATTACTGGAAAAGCAATTCCCTCACACGGAGGGGCAGGCTGTTAGGGGGGCGCACAGCAGACAGGTTAGAGCACGGCGAGCTTCTCACTTTTGGCCTCTTTCCAGCTGGTGGAGGGAGAGTTCAGGTCAATCTTCCCGGCCATGTTAGGAGCGGAAGAAGTCAGTGGCCTCGTCGTGCAGCAGCTGGATATTGGGTAAGTACGTAGAGCTCTATACCGAGGGAACAGCAAGATGGGAGAGCAGCGGAGGAGCCCGCGGGGTACGAGCACGGCGCTGCTCATGGAGTATAAATAGCCGCTAGTGACAGGACCGGAGGGGTATTAATAGCTCAGGGAGGATTGTG